>NC_135574.1:169578517-170942683 GCF_965152235.1 Eretmochelys imbricata
TATTATTGAATACCTTTTCTTGTCAACCCACCAGCTAACACTTAATTTAAAACAATTAGGACCAAATTCTGCTCTGTTACAAACCTGTAAATCCAGTGTATTTTCTATTTACTCCATTTAACGCCTTACGCCCTTCATTTGGCTCTTCTGTTTTTACATTGTAGGGTACTAAGAATCTACGGGTTTTGTTGATACATTCATGTAACACACTGTGCGCCTGATCAGCCTTGAAGGGAATCCTTTATCTCTGAGTTAAAACCCAAGGATGACGCAACCCTGGGGTTAATATATTTGCTTTCCTGCAACTTCAAAACAACATTTCCCCCCCAAATTAAGTTTGTGGGCTACGCAGCACAATTAACACACGTGCAATTTACTTTTTCACGTGCAAAATGCTGTAACTTCTCAGTAAGATACAATTTTCTGATATTAAGTTGAATGAAGAAAATATTACCAGTAGCTTTTTGTGTGTCTCTTTGTCCAATAGTGTACCTATATCACACAACATAGCAATGGGTATGTAGTCAACACCATTTGACTAATATTGTCTAGCTGTAGGGATATCGATAAACCAATTAGCTTCATCCTTTAAATCCTTCTGTAATGTTTAACATGCTATTATATTATTTTGTTTGGGCACTGGGATTCAGAAAGTAAGTAAGGGCACCAGGGCAGACTTTTGAGGACACATTTGGGGTTTGTGGGCTCAACAATGGGTGCCTATAATACATAAAACAGGGCTGCGTGGTAAAGGATTTCATTTCACTTATATGACAAGCAGCCAACACAACCCTGACATTGCAATTTGCCACACTTTTTTATTATGATCTGCATCCCATTGAAGTCTCATACATCCTACCCACTGCCATAGGCTACTGGTCTAGAACAAAGCTTGAGCAAAATATAATAAAATAGGGTTTGAGAACAGGAGAAGAATCACAATGGAGATTTTGTCACCACTGATGTTAGCAATCCTGTTCCCACAAGAACTATATATTCTGTATCAGCTGATACTGAGTAAGAGGGAACTACTGTTGATCCACACAGTTAGAGTAGCAAGAAGGGGGAAAGAAATCCCAAGGAGGATCTATGTGTGGACAAATGTGGGTGTCCTCTTTACTACATATGTACACAAACATGCTCAGAGAGAGAAAGAGAGAGGATGCAGAATGGTGTGCTGTTATAAACAAGTTTTATAAACAAATGTTTAAGTTGGCAACATTACAAGTGGCAAAGTCATGAATGAGTTAAGCAGGTTATTCCAGATGGGTGGTAATCAGATCTTTATATCATACCATCATGCATTCCATAAATAGCACAGAAAAAGTATTCTAGAAATGTTAAAGATAGATACATGTATTTTGTAAATACTTCTGCCTGGAAAGCCAGGTCCCTTAAGTATCATAAATCCAATTGTAAAAAATTACCTAAAATAGCTTTTAGATATATATAGAATATTACGGCCTTAAAGTCTGATATCACAGGTTTTTCCAGGGCTAGAAGTGAGTTTTGTGTGTCCTGCTGGAAAACTGATATAAAATTCTATAGGGCTGCAAGATATCAGACTTTGTTGCCTGAATATTAATGAATATTGTATGTTGACCTGGTTATGGAGATGTTTACTGTATTAATATATTGATTTAGTTTAGTAGGCAGCTGTAAGGAAAAAGAAACAGAAAGGAAAATGAATAGCCCAAGAGAAATCACTTCTCTGCAAACTCTTGAGAGTTGTTAAGAGACACTGAGCTTGTCTACACTTAACGGAGGATTGACGCTGCGTCAATTGATGCATTGGCAGTCTAGTGAAAACCCGCGAAATCGACTGCCAATCGCTCTCCCGTCCACTCCTGTGCTCCAGCTGATCGAGAAGAGTAAGGGGAGTCAACGGGAGAGCATCTCTATGTCACATAGTGTGGACCCCGTGGTAAGTAGATCTAAGCTACATCAATTTGAGTTACACTATTCACGTAACTCAACTTGAGTAGCTTAGATTGATTTTTCCCTTAAGTGTAGACAAGGGCGCTGCCTGGACAGGAAAAGGTTTGCTCTAACAGGAGGTCAAAAGAACTATGGCAAGTTTAAAAAGGAGCACTCCTTCAAGACTGGTGAAATTTGTTCAGAGGAACCTGCCCAATGCAGGCACTTTTCTGGACTGTCTGAAGAAGTGAAGTCTGCCCAAGTTACCATCAGGGAATTAGATAGAATATACTTGAGTGCAGGCTGTTTGTTGTTGTAATACTCACTTTCTCTAAATCGTTTGTTCCTACTGTTAAAATAAACAATACTTTCAGGTATAAAAAGGGTGTCTGGGCACTTTATAAATCACTGGGCACAGACTCCCAAAGAGAAGTCAGACCTGCTGGGTAAGCATGGTTGATACGCAGGGTACTGCAGCCCAGGATCCTCTCTGACAGTGGGAGAATTAAGGGATTCCATCCCTGAAGAGGTAAAGGCATGAGGCCTGACATCTGAGTGGGTGCACTCACAGACTAGTGAGGAGGACAGAGGTGCAGCTAGTCCTGTAACTCTAGTGACATTTTATTTAGAAAAAAGTCCCCCGTCCCTCCCCAAAGGACTGAATATTACCCATCCTGGGCTGCAGACCAAGGTAATGGGTTGGTGGGAGTAGGGAAATCTTTTTTTTTTTAAAGGTGAGAGAAGCTGCTTAGTGGCTTGCACAGTTATAAGTAGGGCCCTACCAAATTCACAGTCCATTTTGGTCAATTTCACTGTTATAGGATTCAAAATATCTTAAATTTCACGATTTCAGATATTTAAATCTGAAATTTCATGGTGTTGTAACCGTGGCGGTCCTGACCCAAAAAGGGTTTCGGGTGGGGGGTCACAGGGCTATTGTACGAGGGGTCGCAGTATTGCCACCATTACTTCTGTGCTGCTGCTGGCGGCAGCGCTGCCTTCAGAGCTGGGCTCCCAGCCAGCAGCCATGGTAATTCCTGCAGCCTGTGGTGGTTTCTGGAGGTGGGTCTGACCCAGAGCTGAGAGCAGCCCATACCTCCCCAGCCTGGCCGGGACTAGCAGTTGGAACCTGGAGCATTTCAGCCTGGGTGCTCCCAGCCCTGCCTCTGCCTGGCTCAAGGCCCAGCACTTAGGGGTTAAAGGGGCCTGGGCTGGCTGTGTGTGTGTGTGTGTGAGACCATGGAGCCTTCCTGACCATGGTGCCCTGGGAAGTCGCCCACGTTGCCAACCCATAAGGCCAGCCCTGCCCCCCTGCATACCAGGCCACCCTGACTTCTGCAGTGCTGCTGGTGGTCACACTGCCTTCAGAGCTAGGCACTATAATAGCCCGATTTCACAGGGGGGCTAAGTTCCCTCTAAGCCTCATGGCTGCACAGCAGGCTATCAGGGCCACACAGGCAGGGAGAGATGCCTCTCCCCTGGCCCCAGCCCTGGAGCTGCCCCAGTGGGGAGAGGCACTCTCCCCCAGCCCCTGGCTGCTGCAGTGAGAGAGGGCTAGGGGAATCCTCTCTCCCTGCCATAGCCTCAGGGCAGTCAGCCCCCCAAACCACTCATCCCCAGCCCCACTCCAGAGCCCACACCCCCAGCCAGAGTCCTCACCCCCCCTCACCCCAACCTTCTGCCCCAGCCCTGAGTCCCCTTCTGGCACTCTGACCCCCTTACCCCCGGCCCCACTCCAGAGCCCATACCCCCTAGCCAGAGTCCTCACCACTCACCCCCCACTCCAACCCTCTGCCCTAGCCCCGAGCCCCCTCCTGGCACCCTGAACCCCTCATCCCTGCCCTCACCCCAGAGCCCTCACCCCCAGCCAGAGCCCACACCCCCCTGCACCCCAATCCCTCTGCCCCAGCCCTGAGCCCCCTCCCACACTCCAAACCCCTCAGCCCCACCCCCACCGCACATCACTGCCATATTGGTGCACATAACAAATTTCATTCTGCACATGGATGTAAAAAATGAGAGGGAACATTACAGGGGAGACCAGATTTCATGGTCCGTGATGCGTTTTTCATGGTCTTGAATTTGGTACGGCCTTAGTTATAAGTCTTGGGGTCATGGGGGAAATGGATTACCATATGGTGGGAAGGTGGGGTGATCAAAGATGCATGATGAATGCATTATATAGCCCTACAATTTAGCACATGGGTATCACCTCTATGGATAAGAGATATATATTTTCATTTCCTTTGTGTTAAAGATCTATATTATCCTTGTGGAATGGAAATCAGAAAAGGCCATTGCAAAGAGGAGTAGTCTAGCATATTCACCACTGCTTTGCTGTAATATTCATCTCAAAGATAACTGAAGCTCACAAGCATTAGGAGAAAAACTATCCCACAAAACAAAGCAAAGAAAATAAATTTAGATTTTTTTAAAAATGTTGTTTTGTTCCCCATATTGGAAGTGTCACAATATTTTAAAGAGATGGTCATGGACATATAAAAAGCAAGACGTTTATGCAATAATATTTTAGGGTGTTTTTTTTAAATTAACATTGAAAGATGTGGGATGAAAAGGTAGACAAATTACACATAAGATTATTTATTTGTTGGGTCTCTGCACACAGACTTCTCCTGCAGCTTCTGAATTAACTGAGGTCTGTGGGAAATGGAAATGTTGACCAGATACAACTTTTTCTCTGAAAAAAGATACACAAAACCTTTTAAACAAAGCCCTATTTTTAAATGACGTTTGCATCAAGCTCTTCTGAAAAGGTCTGATATGTTTTATTTCACTTTACCCAGAGGAACACAGATGTAATTGTACCTCAGTCATGGTTGAAGTCACACTGACGTTTCCTGTCTGTGTCTGGCAACCACAGATCACATGATGAAGAGACAGGTTTAGTGAAAGTTTTTACATGCTAGCAGGTATAGTTTTCATATCCAGGGCTGGCTTGGTTAGGTGGTCTTAATTATCCAGCTAGCATGGGTGTTAGGTAGCTATTGTAGGGATCCATATATGTCAGCGTGCCTGAAATCTGGTATGTAACCTCATATTCCAGTGACAAGATGGAGGGGCCCCTTGTTAAAATTATGACACCAAAAGGAAAGGAAGAGTGGGCTAATTTCTCTGCCTCTGATGGCATTCATTCCCCCTAACACTGCATTCTACCAAAAACCCTCTGCTTACAATAAATGGCTTGTGCCTGGGACCCACCAAACTATTTTTGAAGAGCCAGTTTTCTTTTTGTTCTTGGTGTGGGCTAGACTACACAGATGAGAGGCATTTTCAAAAATATTTCTATGGGGAAGGGAACCCCAGGCCCACCCCACAAGGCCTTCACTCCCATTATGTATTACACAAGATGAACAGTGTGCTGAAATATTACTATTGCACACAAAAACCTGTACTATGAACAACATGAGAGATATGTATATATTGTGTCTCTCTTTGTTTGGTTATTGTTATTGCTATATGGAGCGTTACAGGTTAACTCAGTCCTCCATGACTTTGTAGCCCAGCCACGAAGATAAACAATGTCTAACTTATTTGTCAATACTTGAATGAATAATGCAGGTGTTAATTCCTTTGAAGCCTATCTCCACCAACGTGAAATCAGAAGTCTGGCTGATCTGGGCATGGGAGGGTCCTACCCTGAGACCTCAGGGACTCTTCAGGTGGGAAACTGGGAACAAAGAATGGGAAAACTGTTAAAAACTTGAGCCCCAGAGCTGAAAGCATGTAAGAAGGAGATAGTAAGTCCTGGGGAGACTCTGTCCCACCACTCCCACATGTAATGGGGGTTGGAGGTAAGTGAAACCTACTTAAACCAAATAGGTCTTTTGTTGTTTTAATCCTTGTCTCTGATTGCCATGGTCCTTAGGATAAATAAATATTTTGTTTTGAAGATGCTGTATTGGGTCATTACATTCATCTAATGGCCACAAGTCCCAAAGCAAAATCCATAGCTGGGACCAAAACTCAAAAGGGAAAAATAAAAGATAGTACCTGAATTCCTGGGCTTTCCCCCTGCCAAATTGCAAAGGGCAGCTGTAAACAATGGAGGTATTAGAGCTTCTCAACAAGTAAGTGAGAATCTTTTATATAGAAAGTGTTATGTAACCTAAATGTAAGAAGAAAAGAAGTACTAGTGGCACCATAGAGACTAACAAATTTATTTGAGCATTGGTGCCCAATAAATTTGTTAGTCTCTAAGGTGCCACAAGTTCTCCTTTTCTTTTTGCGAATACAGACTAACACGGCTGCTACTCTGAAACCTGTCTAAATGTAAGAGTCACTACTTGGTCCCAATACAATACTCAGTTTATTTTTCAGGAAGAGAGGACAAACATTTTCAGCAACATTCAGCTTAATACAGTTTTGGTTGCCCAGGGTTATTTCTTTATGATTATGTGAAAATGGGCCTGTTTAAACTAGAAAATAAAGGGACAAATTCCTCCATCCGTCCCCAATCTGCACTCTGCAAACATCACCCCCTGGTGCATAAGGGTTATGAAAGGCTACGGAGGACTTTTTCTGAGTGGAATCTGTTTCTTAAAATAATGGAAACACGTCATCGTCATCTTCAGTGATACACAGTGTTGCGTCCCCCCCCAAAATCCAGATAGGTTCAAATCTACACCTAGAATAGTAAATCCGTCATTTAAAATACTACTCTTTTTTAGATTAATATAATTGTTATGCCCAACCACTTGCCCTTGTGGCATCATGCACTTTTTGACATGGAAGATTACCTTTTATTGATAAAATTAATCTGTAGTGATGTGTGCATATGGAAAGGGCCCTGGTAGAGTTGCCAGTGATAATGGCACTGGCAATAAAGTAAGTGTGCAAAGATTTGAGGTGCCAGAATTACCAGTGAGCAGATATCAATAACAACCTATGGCTTAATCAAACAAGTTATTGCTTGCAGCATAGGGGGAATTCTGTGGCCTGTGTTATGCAGGAAGTCAGACTAGATGATCTAATGGTCCTGTCTGGCTTCGGAATCTATTAATTTAAAATCAGTATCTGCTAGGGTGTTTTCCTGTAATTACATGTGTGGTTTTCATGTTTTAAAAAAAAATTGGGATTAAGATGAAAGATTTAGTGCATAAAGGCCAGGAAAAATGTACTACAGATTTCAGTCTTTTTTTTCCCAATGGACTGGCTGCATGTAATGCAACTTGGGGGTCTTGAGGGCAAAGAATGGCTTGGAGATCTTAAGAGAGAATTCTGCTTTAGAACAAAGAAATTAAGAATAGCCTTCACTGCTAGTAAAAAGAGATGCTAAAACCTCAAAATTGGAATCTGGATTTCAAACAACCTAAAAGGTCAGGGCTATAAGGCTCTGGGTTTTGTTTCTGGCAATTATAAAGGAAGGATGATCTTGCTGTAAAGGCACTGACGAGGACTCCGGCGATCTGTGTTCTGTTACTGCCTCAGACACAGACCTCCTGCATATGACCTTGATCAAGTTACATGCAGACAAATTCTCTAGAGTGGTCACTGATTTGGGGTGCCTCAATTTTAGGCTGTCTCAAATTGGACACCCAAAATCAGAAGCCCTTTTGAAAATGCTAGCCTTAATCTCTGAGTGCCTTTAGTTCTCAGTTGTATAATCAGGATAATAATACTTCCCTATTTCCTAGGGAGTTGTGAGATGAAATTAATGAATGTGTTATTTGTATGTGATAAGCACCATAGAAAATCCTATCAAGAAAGTAGAGATGGGACCAGCTGCAATATATGAATTCTGCTCTGGGTTCTAGGGGCATACAGAGCTGGGCAGTTTGGATTAATTCCTCTCTGATTTTTAGTTTTATGTGTAGACACTGTGTTGAAGAACAGGGCCTTATTTTTTCTTAGTGATGGGAAGCGCTTTACCTCACTAAGCAAAATCACATTGATACACACAGAAGGATTTGATGCTTTGCGCAGATTTTTTTTTTTTTTTTTGAGGACCACTGAAAAGTCTGAGAATGCTTCTTGTTACTCACACTGAGCGGAAATGGTAGTCAATGGAAAAATCTACTCTGTGCGAGTCAGAGTTGAGATTTTTAGTTTTGCCTAAGTAAAGACTGAAGGATTTGGCCAGTACTTTATTTGTACTGCACTCACCCTCTTGCCAGAGTTTGGGATATATTTTCTTGTTTTATTTTAAACAAAATATAAACGAGTCCCTTATATTCCTTGTGAATACACAAGTATTCATAGGGAATGTAAAGCATCCAATGCAGACTGTTGACAGAGCTACTCTGCTTTACCTCCCTGTCCTTTCAGCCTGTATATTTATCTCATTGGCTTTCTGAGACATGTTGTCTCTCTTTGTTCTGATAAGAATAATCCTTTGATTCTTGTCCTTCCTCTGCAGTATTCGCACAAAGGCTGGTGTGGGCTAACATCTATATAGCTTTCATCCCACTGAAGGACAGTAAACAAGCTGCAGTACTATGGAAAGGCAGATCAGCTGGAAAATAGGACTGAGGCACCCTGCACAAACTGCTAGTTTGCTTTCATGTTACAGTGTATTCAAGTTT
Organism: Eretmochelys imbricata; assembly: GCF_965152235.1. Lineage (NCBI taxonomy): Eukaryota > Metazoa > Chordata > Testudines > Cheloniidae > Eretmochelys > Eretmochelys imbricata. Next base: position 169,586,977 of record NC_135574.1, read on the forward strand.
TAATACTTGAATATTTACACTTTTTCTGTTGCACCCATTGAGCCACAGTGAGAAAGGCTCTTCTGCTGGAGTGTTTAAGCATCCTCCCCCATGCACAGCCCATGCCAGAGCATCTCATACCCCCGACTTCAACATGAACTGCTTCCTTGGTGCAGCACAAAGAGGATGGGAGCAGAGCAGATGGGGTTCACTGAGGTTGGTGGGTGTGTGTGTGGACAGGGGTGGAGGGGAGGTTGCATATCCAAAAAGATGGGAGAATCTGCACAGTTCCCATGTGCACCAGGCAACTGCAGAAGGAACAATCCCTGCCCCTGGATGGGTGGCTCTGCTCTGTTATCTTAGCCTATTCTGTTTGTGTCTGATATATTGCTGTTCTTTTGGGATGAGTTGTACAACAGTAAATTAATTTAATACGGAAAGTGTCATAATCAAACTTTGAGAATATAAATCCAAATTCCTCCCCAGTGTAATTCTACTGACTTGAATCTCCCCATGCACTTTAGCACATCCTCCTGGAAGCCAAAAGATGAAATATATTTTTAACTATTTTAATATTCCTCCAGTAGGGTTAGGGTTATACAGGGTAGGGCTTTCCAGCCTACAGACAGGGTTATACAGGGTAGGGCTCCTCAGACCAGGGTGGGTGATATAAAAGATAGAGCTCCTTGTGGCAGGTATGGGGATATAAAGGATAGGGTTGAGGTTATAAAGGACATAGCTCCTAAGGCGAGGGTTAGAGTTTTAAAAGGTAGGGTTCTTTGGGCAGGGATTAGGCTTTCAAAGAACAGAGCTCTCCCAGCTAGGGCTGGGGTCAGAAAGGGCAGGCTCTCCTGGTTAGGGCTAAGGTCTCAAAGGGTAGGGCCCCCACTGATAGGGTTAGGGATGTAAAGAGTAGAGTAGGGCAAGGGTTAGGATGATAAAAGGTGCAGCTCCTTTGGTTACGGTTACAGTTATTAGGGGTACGGCTCCTCAGGCTCTGGTGATAAAGGGTCGGGCTCCGCAGGCATTGGTTAGTGTTATAAAGGGTAAAGCCCTTTGGGATTGTATAATAGTTTTAAAGGGGAGGGCTCCTCGGTTATAAAAGGTAGGGCAGCGCAGGCTAGGGTTAGGGTTATGGAGGTTAGGGGTCCTCAGGCTAGAGTTAGTGTTATAAAGGGCAGGGCTCCTTGGGCTAGGGTTAGGGCTTTAAATGGTAGGGCCCTTCTGGCTAGGGTTAGGGTTACTGAGGACAGCTTTCCACTGACTAAGGTAAGGGTCCTTCTGCTACTGTTAGGATTTCAAAGGGTCAGGCTCCTCAGGCGAGGGTTAATATTAAAAAGCGTAGGGCTCCTGCAGCCAGGATTAATGATATAAAGGGTGGGCTCCTTAGGCTAGGGCTATTGTTTCAAAGGGTAGAGTGCCTTCTGTTGGGGTTAGTGTTAAAAAGGGTTGAGGTCCTCAGGGTAGGTTTAGAGTAATCAAGGACAGGGCTCCACTGGCTAGGTTTTGGTTTTTAAAGGTGAGGGCTCCTCTGGCTAGGGTTAGCACTTCAAAGTTTATGGTACCTCCAGCTAGGGTTAGCGTTTCAAAGGGTGGGGCTCCACCAGCTAGGATAGCGTTCCACCAGCAAGGCTTCGTGTTATAAAGGGTAGGTCTCCTCCGACTAGGGTTAGCGTTTCAAAGGATAGAGCTCCTGCGGTAAAAGTTTCAAAAGATAGGGGCTCCTATGGCAAGAGTTAGGCTTTCAAAAGGTAGGGCTCCTCATGGGATGTTTAGGGTCAGAAAGGTAGGGCTCCTCATGGGAAGTTTAGGGTCAGAAAGGTAGGGCTCCTCATGGGATGCTTAGGGTCAGGAAGGTAGGGCTCCTCATGGGATGTTTAGGGTCCGAAAAGTAGGGCTCCTCAAGCTAGGGTTAGGGATGTAACAATTAGGTTCCTGAGGCAAGGGTTAGGATTATAAAGGGTACGGCTCCTCTTGTTATGGGTTGATTTATTAGGGGTAGGGCTTCTCTGGCTCAGGTGATAAAGGGCAGGGATCCTCGAAGAAGGGATAGGATTATAAAAGATAGGGCTCCTCTAGCTATGTTTAAGGTCATAAAGGGTAGGGCTCCTCCACCTAGTTTTAGGCATATAAAAATTAGGTTCCTCAGGCTAAGGTTAGGACTATAAAGGGTCAGCTCCTCTTGTTTTGGGTCGATTTATTAGGAGTCAGGCTCCTCAGGCTCAGGTGATAAAGGGTATGGCTCCTCAGAGAAGAGATGGAGTTATGAAGGATAGGGCTTCTTTGGCTACTTTTAGCATCATAAGCGATAGGGTTCCCTATGCTAGGTTTTAGGTTATAAAGGGTAGGGTTCCTCCTGCTACTGTTAGGATTTCAAAGGGCCCCTCCAGCCAGGGTATGGGTTTTAATAGGTATGGCTCCTTAGGTGAGAGTTCGAGTTATAAAGGGCAGGGCAGGTTTAGGGTTATGAAGGGTCAGGCTCAGGTTTCTAAAGGTAGGGCTCCTACAGCGATGGTTATTGTTATACAGGATAGAGTTCCACTGGCTAGGGTTAGGTTTTAAAGGGTAAGGCTCCTCCTGCTCCTCCACATCACCTTTCACCAATAGACTGAGGTCCTGCAAAAGGTCTTTGTGATGTCACTGCCACACCCATCCCTCCCCTGCAGTGCTAATGTCCTGCCGCTGGCCAGACACTTTGGAGGTTTGAGCTACTCCCTGTGGATCACCCCACTCAATGAGTGTTCATTCTAGGAAGCAAGCCAGCTAGACAGTAAAACATCAGAGGCTGCTCCCAATGCTACACTCAGTTTTTCAGAAATTAGTAGACTTTAGATGCTCTAATGGTCTCTTCTGGCCATAATCTGACCCCCTGCATATCACAGGCCTCCTGTATACCATAATAGCTACTTTTTGGGCAAACACATTCCAGAAAGGCATCTAGTCTTCATTAAATGACATCAAGAGATGGAGAATCCACCACTTTCCTTGGTAGCTTGCTCCTGTGGTGAATCATCCTCGCTGTTGAATATTTGTGCCTTATTTGTAATATGAATTTGTCTCTTCTCACCTTCCAGCCATTGGGTCTTGTAGTGCCTTTCTCTGCTAGATTAAAGAGCCTTTTAATACCCAATATTTTCTCTCCATTGAGGCATTTCAATACTTCAGTGAAGTGAAGTTTCAATCTTCTTTTCATCAGCTAAACAGGTTGAGCTTTTTCAATAGCTCCCTAGAAGGCATTTTTCTCCAGCCCTCAGAACATTTGATGGCTCTTTGCTGCCCCAGCTCCAATTTCTCAACATCTTTTTCAAATGAGGACGCCAAAACTGGAGGCCATATTCCAATATCAGTCTCAATGATGCTGTATCACCTCCCTAGCCTACTCACTGCTCTGCTCCTACTTCTAATGATGGCTTTAGCCCTGTTCACTACAGCATGACACTGGGAGCACGTGTTGAGTGGCTTCTCCACTATGGACCCTTGTAATGGAGCACCGCCTCACCCAGCGCCGCCTCCTGCTGGTTGTCTGAGGATTAGCTCTTTTTACCAGCTCCAGAGCACCCTCTGCTAGTGTCTTGCAGTCACTGGCCCCCAGTGTCCCTCCTGGACCCCAGTGCCCTTTTGCCTGGAGTGCTGCCCCTCCAAGCAATACCCTACAGATCTGGGTGTCCCCTCCACACCTTGCCTCAGCATATGGGCTACTGCCAGTCACCATCTAACCCCTTTCACTGGGGCCGACTGCAGTCTGTATAAGCCAGTCACCATAGGCAAGGGGGGTTTGGGCCTGCGGCCTCCGCCTGCCCTTGGGCTGCCCTGTTGCAACCCCAGTAGCCTGTCTTAGACCGTCTGCCAGGCCTGCAGCCTGGTGCTTTTCCAGTCTGGAGCCTCCCAGCTCCTCTGGCCTTCCCCAGCCCTGCTTCACCTCAGGTACCCTGGTGCACTCCCCAGCAGCCAGGCCCATCTCCCTCCACAGCTAGAGGAGACTCTGTGTGCTTCTGGCCCACTGCCCTCTAATAATGGTCAGCTGGGCCCTGATTAAGCCAGCTGCGGCCTGATTAAGGCATGGCCCCCAGCTGAGGCTGCTTCTCCCAATCAGCCCCGCTTTTCCTTCCCTGCCACAGCTCTCTTCCCAGGCTGTTTTAAGCCTTTTAAGGCAGGAGTGGGTGACCACCCCGCTACACACCCCCCACCTCAAGATCCCCTCCACCGGGGCGGGGTTGTTCTACCTGCCCAGCTTCCCTCTCAGCTGGGCCCGCAGGAGGTCTCCCTCCTGCCGCAGGTTTTCTATTAAGAGGAGTCACCTGCTTCCCTCTATAACAGTCTGGATCCCCACCGTAGGCCTTTCAGCTCCCGTGTGGGTTTCCCGGTTTTTCGGGGGCCTCTCTGCTTCCAACATTCCCTGGTGAGGGGCCACAGCCTTGCCCGTACCTTCAGCCCGGTCAGGCTCAGACTGGGCCCCTGGGTTGGTGCTCCCCCTTTTTCTTAGGGGGCAGTGCCTCTTTACATGGCCCTCATTGTGGCACTGGAAGCACCTCTCGTGCCTTCCCTGGGCCATGGCTTTCCCACAGTTTGCATATGGTTTAGCCCTTCCTCCAGAGCTAGCCTGGGCCCTGCAAGTCCCCTGAGGGCACACCCTCCTTAGGTGCCCGGGCTCCTTGCAGGCCCAACAACTTTGGAGCCCCCCTGTTGTCCTCACAGGGGGCACTCTGGCAGTTCCTGCTTTTTCCAGATGGGGCCTCTGTGCTCCATCCCAGTAGGGACACTCCCATTTATAGTGTCCCAGTCGCCCAGAGGTGAAACAATTTTTCGGCCCCCGCACCGGCCTCCAGCCCTTGGTGCCTGGTCTCTGTTGAGGTACATGTGCCCTCCCCCGCAGCAGTTGAAGCAGCCCCAATTGCTGCTCAGCAAGCTGGGCCACACAGGATCTCCAATACCAGTCTATCTTTGGTCTCTCCACCTTCTGTTTCTCAAGTCTCTCGGGTCTTGGCAATAGTCCCACAGTCCTTGCCCTTGCCCCTTGTAACAGGGGCGGACCGCTTGTGCCCGCGTTCTCCACCACGATGTAGTGATGCAAAACTCACCCCTGCAGCGCCTCCTTCTGGCTGTCTGGGAAACAGTATTCCAATATCAGTCTCACTGATGCTGTGTCACCTCCCTAGCCTACTCACGGCTCTGCTCCTAATGATGGCTTTAGCCCTGTTCACCACAGCATCACACTGGGAGCTCGTGTTGAGTGGCTTCTCCACTATGGCCATTAAATCTTTTCAGAGTCACTGCTTTCCTGGATACACTTCCCCATTCTGAAGGTGTGGCCGGCATGCCTTGTTGCAAAGTATAGGATCTTGCATTTGGCTCTGGTCAAACTTGTTTTCTTTGAATGGGTCCAGCTAGCCAAATGAGCCAGACTGCTGCCCTCTCCTCATCAGTAATTACCACTCTGCCAGTATTTTGTCACCCACCAATCTTATCAGCAGGGATTGTATGTTTTCTCCCAATTCATTGATAAAAATTATTTTAAAAAATTAGTCCTTGAGAGCTTCTTCAGACCCTTAGTACCCACTCCTCATAGCACAGCGAGAAAAGGCCGTCCAGCCCTGCTGGTACATAAGGGATAAGCACAGAACAAACACATGTTTAGGAGCTGTGTTGTCCATAGTCTCTGAACAACATGTGGGGATTAGCAGCTTACAAATGCACTACAGACCTGTAGTGTAGACAGGTCCCAACTGTGTCTCTGTTTCCCACCCTGCAAAATGGGGAGAACAAACAAAACCTTGATTAGCTCTATTTGATAGTTGGGGAAACCGAGGCACACAGCAGTGAAGAGACCCGCTCATGGTCCCAAAGCCAGGAATAGAAAACAGCAGGTCTTCTGATAGCCAGTCCTGGGACCTAGCCCTGGTTATCTGGGCCTGGCTGCTCTAACTTTAGTCACAGCCTCCACGTCTTTTCCTCCATATCCCATAACCCCACATCACTGCAGAAGACTGTTCGCCAGCTGGCTCTAATGCATGTGGATGTCATTCCAAAAGATGTGCTCTGACACAGTCCCATGTTATGGTTGGCTGAAGGAACCACTTGGTGACATTCTAGGGCCTGAGATATACAGGAGGTGCGACTAGATGTACATAATGGTCCTTTCTGACCTTAACATCTATCAATCTGTACATTTTCTGCTGCTAGGAAGATAACTCTGGACCTATTTTCTCTCATTCACTTTCAGTTGCAATAATTTAAATCCAGGCCGAAGGATTTCCTCTTCCATTGTGACTTCAGCACCTTTGAGAGCAAACAGTTCCTGTTATCCCACAGGTTCCAGTTTCAACCTGTCCCAGGGTGAGATGGCCAGGACAGGGGTTGGAGCTCAACTGCACCTAGCCCAGGTTAGGCAGCTCCCTAGGGTGAAGGGAGTAAGTGTGGGGGTCACGTGGCAAGAAGCAGCATGTGACTAGGACCCAGGCCTGCTGAGAGATAGAAGGGCAGCCTGTGCTCAGCCAGGAGAGAGACCCCAAGGGGAGCAGGCATGGGAGGGGCTTGGAGAGTCCTTTAAAGGTCAGGAACAAGCCAGGAAGGGACCAGGTTGAGCACTTAGGACAAGGTCCTAGGAGGGAAAAACAGGGCAGTTTAGGTGATGGGGCAGACAGTCAAATTGGTTTAGGCTCCCAGGGCCAGACACCCACAGGTGAAGGTGATTGTCAGGGCTTATGTCCTTCTTCCCCAGGGTAGATTTGATAGCGGATAAGACTGATGCCATAATGGGGAAGTGATTCTAAGGGAACAAAATCCTAGTTAGGGAATAAAATTCTGCCATCTTAAACTAGTGTTTTGCACGCCTAGAATTCAGCTGGCACCAGATGTATCAGACTGAACAGTTTCTAAACCTCTCAGAGGCTCTTACCTTCTAAACAGGGATGTCTGTTTTCTAGTAAAATCAGGAAAAGGAAAGGAGAAAACTTGAAAGAGGTTCCTCCTCGCGCTCACGTACGTAAACCCTAATACTCTCTCAGTCCTCAAAGAGAGACCTCGAGAAGGAGACTTGCTGAAGCCAAGCCACAGGGGTCTCCGAGGTTTCCCTAGCCCTGCGCCCCTGTCCTGCCTAGCTGATGTCAGCATCTCTCTGTGAGGTCACCACCTCCTGCTACTGCTAGGATTTCAAAGGGCACGGCTCCTCAGGCAAGGGTGAGGGATTGTTGCATGCAGGTTACAGTTTTAAAGGGTAGGGGTTCCCAGGCTAAGGTTAGGGCTCCTCCTGCTACTGTTAGGATTTAAAACCGTAGGCTCCTCGGCTGAGGTTTAAGGTATTATGGGTCTGGCTTCTTGGGTGAGGGCTAGGGGTTGAAAGGGTAGGGCTTTTTCTGCTAGTGCTTGCGTTTCAAAGGGTTGGGCTCTTTCAGCACAGTTTGGGGTATAAAAAGCTAGGTTTAGTTTAGGGTAATAAAGGGCAGAGCTCCTCCGGCTAAATGTTAGGGTTTCAAAAGGTGGGGCGCTCCCAGCTAGGGTTAGGATTATAAATGATAGGGCTCCTCTGACTAGGATTAGTGTTAGTGTTTCAAAGGGTCAGACTCCTCCAGCTAAGGTTCGGGTTTCAAAATGTAGGGCTGCTCAGGGTAGGTTTAGGTAATAAAGGGTAGGGCTCTCCTCACAGGCACCAACTTCTGTCGGCGCTAGTGGGTGCTTGCACCCCACCCACCCGCCCCCGCCCCAGCTCCACCCCTCCTTGCCCCTATTGGATCCCTCCCCAAATCCCCGTCCCGGCCCCGCCTTCTCCCCCAAGCGTTCCACGTTCCCCCTCTTCCCCTCTCCCTCCCAGGCTTGCCGCATGAAACAGCTGTTTCGTGGCTCAAGCACTGGGAGGGAGGGAGGAGGGAGAAGCAGGACCCAGAGGCGCACTCAGGGGAGGAGGCGGAGGCAGAGGTGAGCTGGGGAGGCGGGGGAGCTGCCCATGGGTGCAGAGCACCCATCAATTTTTCCCCGTGGGTGCTTCAGCCCCAGAGCACCCACAGAGTCAGTGCCTATGGCTCTCCTGGATAGGATTAGGGTTTCAAAAGGTAGGGATCCTCTTGCTAGGGCTAGCATTACAGAGGATGGGACTCCCCTGGCTAGTATTAGCATTGCAAAGGATAGGCCTTCCCTGGCTAGATTCAGCATTTTAAAGGATGGAGCTCTTCAAGCGAGGGTTACGGTAAAAAAGGGTAGGGCTCCTCCGACCATGGTTAGGGTTTCAGAGGGTAGGGCTAGCGTTATAAGGAGTAGGTTAGAGCTTCAAAGGGTCAGTATTTCTGGGGCAAGGTTATGGTCTTAAATGGCAGGGTACCCCTGGCTAGGGTTAGGGATGTAAAAGGAAGAGATCCTCAGGCGAGGGTTCATAGAATATCAGGGTTGGAAGGGACCTCAGGAGGTCATCTAGTCCAACCCCCTGCTCAAAGCAGGACCGATCCCCAATTAAATCATCCCAGCCAGGGCTTTGTCAAGCCTGACCTTAAAAACTTCTAAGGAAGGAGATTCCACCACCTCCCTAGGTAACCCATTCCAGTGTTTCACCACCCTCCTAGTGAAAAAGTTTTTCCTAATATCCAACCTAAATCTCCCCCACTGCAACTTGAGACCATTACTCCTTGTTCTGTCATCTGATACCACTGAGAACAGTCTAGATCCATCCTCTTTGGAACCCCCTTTCAGGTAGTTGAAAGCAGCTATCAAATCCCCCCTCATTCTTCTCTTCCGTAGACTAAACATCCCCAGTTCCCTCAGCCTCTCCTCATAACTCATGTGTTCCAGCCCCCTAATCATTTTTGTTGCCTTCCGCTGAACTCTTTCCAATTTTTCCACATCCTTCTTGGGTTAGGGTAGTAAAGGGTAGGACTCCTCCAGCTTGGGTTAGGCTTATAAAGGGTAGGGCCCCTCTGGCTAGGGCTAGGTTTGTAAAGGCTAGGGCTCTGCTTGACAGGGTTAGGGTTTCAAAGGTAAGTCTTTGTGGTGCAAGGTTATGGTCACAAGGGGCAAGGAACCCCTGGCTAGGGTTAGGGTTATAAAGGGGAGGGCTCTGCAAGCTAGGGTTAGGTTTTCGAAGGGTCAGTCTTTCTGGGGGAAGGTGAGGGTTATAGGGAGTAGGGCACCCCTGGCAAGGTCAGGGTTATAATGTGCAGGGAGCCTATGGCTAGGCTCAGTGCACACTTTCTGCAGCAAACATTTTCATATCAAATGATGGTGGTGAACTCATGCACATTGCACCTTTACATATTGCTCTGGCTATGTAATTAGAGTGAGCTGAAATACTTCAAACGTCCCTGGAAACAGAAATTTCAATAAAAGATGGAGGGGTGGGGGAATTGAAGCATTTTTTCTTTTTACTATCGCTTAAAAAAATCCATGTCAGAATTATGTAACACATTGAGAAATCAGGAAATGTTTAGCACAGCTACCTTATGCTGCCCCCTGTTTATATGCACAACAATGCAGTCTTTAATTAGATCATCATACGCTAGTTCCCCAGTAATATGAAACACCAGACACATTATTTCTACACCCTTGCAAACGATCTTTAGAGCAATATTCACTGTTTAATAGTGCAGCCAAACCAAAATCAATGTTCAATACAACACCAAATAGAGCACGCACTTCCCAGCAGGTACTATTTCCATGCCAAATTTCAGCTTTCTACTCTTAGCCGTTTCGTTGCTTCAGCTATTATGTAGAAAAGATTTTTTTTTATAACGGGGAAGTGTTTTTCTACCTCTCCTCATATTCCCAGAAGGCTGGACCATTTTTGCTGAAACTTTCAAGAACCAATTACAAAACATTTTAAAATTCTAAACTACCTACTTATGTATCGAGCCATTTTGTGCTGCAGCAACATCTAGGTACATACAAGACAAAAAGGTTTTGCTGAATAGATTTGGTTGGGTTTTTTTTAAATCATTTTCATCAAAATTTCAAAATACTGTGACCAATTCTGGAATTTACTGGAAAATAATATTACTATGCCCATTTAGGCCCTGATCTTCAAAGTCGATGGGACTACTCACCTGCTTAAAATTAAGCACATGGTAAGTGTTTGCAGGATTGGGATAAATGCTTTACCCTCTACTGCAGAGGTGGCCAACCCGAGCCTGAGAAGGAGCCAGAATTTACCAATGTACGTTGCCAAAGAGCCACAGAAATACGTCAGCAGCCCCCCATCAGCTCCCACACCCCGCTCCCAGCGCCTCCCACATACCGGCAGCCCTGCTGATCAGCTGTTTCATGGCGTGCAGGAGGCTCTGGAAGGGAGCTGGGAGGAGTGAGGGCACTGCAGGCTCAGAGGACAGGGCAGGAAGAGGTGGAGTGGGGGCAGGACCTGTGGCCAGAGCCAGGGGTTGAGCAGTGAGCACCCCAGGCACATTGGAAAATTGGCGCCTGAAGCTCCAGCCCTGGAGTCGGTGCCTGTACAAGGAGCCGCATATTAACTTCTGAAGAGCCGCATGTGGCTCCGGAGCCACAGGTTGGCCACCCCTGCTCTACTGCTTATGTTTAACAACTGATATTTAACAGCCTGAATCTTGTCATTACCCGTTTACAATATTTTGCTGTATAGCGACATACCTCTGAACTTTAGAGCTGTTCAATTATCCATTTCAAACAATGTACATGTTGAATGTAACCATGCTGGAAACAGATTTTTTCCATATGCAGACTATCTATTAATATATCAAAGTTTTTGCCGTCTTTCCCTCTCACTGCTGCTTTTGCTGGTGTTATTTTTTTTGTTACATTTGAGAAAGCCATTGTTCATAAAACACTCTTCTAGTCTCTCCCCACTCCCTAATACCATCACTCCCAAATACACAGAAGTATTTTATTACAGGTGGAACAGGGAGTGCGACTTCTTGTTAAGGTTGTCCAGTGCTTCTCATTATAAGACCTTAATGTCAGTTCCTTATAAAACTTTGCCAAACGATAACTGTTCTGGCTAAAAATTTTCATGCCAGGTGTCTGCCTCAGGTTGACTTTTTAAAGTTTTAGCTAAAACTGTTCAGTTGTTTCAAAAAATGAGGTGAGAGAAAAATACATTTTTCCCCATGTTAAAGAATTCTTCCAAATATTCCCATTGAGAAGCTCCAGTACCCTCATGCATTGGAACAGGAACTTGAAATTTGGCAGGGGAGTTTCACTGGTGCCAGGGATGTGTCTCTTCCATCCCTGTGAAAGTCTTCCTAAAATTGGCCACATTATAAGCCTATTGTTAGAATGTGGCAGCTAAATGCTTCAAAGATTCATCTGTACTGAGCATACTTCAACCCCACAGAGTTCCTGCATGCTGACTGGACTGTATATGTGCCATGCCCCACAGAGCAGCTGAGCACTCTCTATCTGGGGCTGCAAAGGCTGGGTAGGACTTTCCCTGCAACCACTCCTCCTAGAAGCTGGGGCAGCCGTGGCTCAGGACATCAAAAATGAGAGGAGGCAGACTCTTCCAGTGCTCCCCCTGCTGGTGCCTGGGCAGGGGAGAAGGAGGAAGCCACCTGAGATGAAGAGCAGAAGGCAAGAGGGCAAAAGGTTGGGTCAGAGAGTTGAGGAGCAGAGTGGGAAGTGGACCGGAGAGCTGAAGAAGAGCGGGGGAGACAGTGATAGGAACAGAGGAGCATGGGGGGAACAGAATCAGAGGGAGATAGAGCCAGGAGAGGGGAGACAAAGACAGGAGTTGGAGAGTGACCAAGGACAGGAACCAGCAGGGCTAGATGGATAGGAGCAGAGGGAGTAGAGGCAGAAATGGGTACAGGTGGATAAGAGTGGGGCTGAAGTGAAAGGGGAAGAGGGGCCAGGGATAGGAATCAATGATAGCGTAGCAGATAGCAGCAGGAGACAGAGACAGGCTAGGGGTAATGGGGGGGGGGGGAATTAGGTAGACGAATTTATAACACCTGCAGTACACTCTGCTCCAAAACCTGGAATTGTACCAAAGGTTTCTGAGTCTCACCATTCCCCTGCTGTCAGAAAACAGCTGTGAAATCCACTGGAAAAGAGAGAGGGTAATAGACTATTGCTATCATTTACTCTCTTAGCTCCCGTGGTAGAAGCCAATGGCATCCATCTAAAGGTCTCAACAGCAATGTGGAGGATCAATATGGTTCCCCCACAGCCCACTGATTGGCTTATACAGGTTTATAAACTGGGAAGCCATCCCGGGGAGCTGCCTGACAAAGATGCAGACTGCCTGCTTGCTTCTGCTCCAGACCTTGCCTTGCTGTGGACGGCCCCTCAACTCCACCTTCCGACCCTGGTTCATCTCCAACTCTGCTGTTTGCCTCCTGTCTGTAAGCTGTTGCCTGACCCTGCCTTCCTGGTATCCTGACCTGGCTCGATCCCAACTCTGCTACCTGCCTCCTGACTGCAACTTGATAACTGCTGCACACAGGCCACCCACCCCCGACAATGCCCATCCTCCCATGTGGTGTGTATTGTGTCCCAAGGGGTGTACAGAAAGAATGCACAGGCAGCTCTGCAGGACAGCTTTTCCCAGACAATACTGCACAGCAGATATCCCCACCCTTATTGGATCAGTCTCTGGATCCCTGAACATTGTGTCCATGTTGGAGGTGGAAGGGAGTATAACCAATGGATTTATGTGGGATCTTCTTGCAGTCGAATACTTAACCCAGTCCTCTCAATACTCATCTGCAAATGCTTTGAGCCCAGCCTAGAGACAGGGCAAACCCCCGAAGGCCCTTTGATTGCCCCCCACCCTCTCCCGCCACTGAAAGGTACCAGGATTCAATGCACATTTTTCTTCCTAAACCATCTCCAAGTTACTATTGCATGCCAGGTTAGGGGGAAGGAACAGAGGCATAGGTAACTTCCCCAGAACTGCATAACTGAGATGTGCATGAATGCAGGCCTTCAGGGTAGTCATAGAGTGAGATTTCCAGTTACTCAGGAGAAAGGGAGGAACCAGTGATAGGCCCCAGACAGGGCCACTGTAAAAGCTGAGGCACTGATTCCTTACAGGACTAAAGTTATCATCACCACAAAGCTTTGTCTACACACGGCAGCTCATTCTCCACACCATGTGGTGCTGGATTATAAGTGGTGAATACCAAGCTAGTGCTGGTGGGCTGTTCCATAACCTGGGGAACTCCTGCAGCTACAGGTTTAGCAGCATTGTCTGAACTCAAGAGTCTCATTGCCTTACTCCTTCCAGACGCTGCTGATGCAATGCTCTTGAAATGACTGCGAGCATACCAACATTTTGGATTTCTCCAATACCAGTGTAGCACATAACATGATACCTCTCAATTTCAAAAGATAATTGAAATCCCCATGGGTCAAAGAAGCTTACGTAACACTTGTTTCACTCATGACTCGCTGCAGGATATAAGAAGTCTTGGCTCGTGATGATGGATAGGCTCAGAACAGCAGTGGTTGTCATTTTCTAAATCTTGCTCTCGTAATATGTTGTCTGTTTACACAGTTGCAATGAACATTCTCCACCGGCTTTTATCCTGCCTGATAAATAAAGCACAAGTCTCCAGCTAACCTTGGATACTCTCACGGATAGTGCTTGGTTGATCCGACCTGCATTTTATCTTGGGTGCCTTTGGAAACTTTCCAAGGAGCTCTCCCCAGGGGTTAGGAAGCATTGACATTGATTGCTTAAAATTTCTCCTAACAATTATTGGCTGGGTGTGATTTTTTAGCATACAATAGCTACATATTTAGCTGGTTTCTTTAAATCTATATACAAGACTCAGAGTCGAGAGATAAGCAATATAGAAAATCCTTAGCCATACAGAGAGACAGACCAGAATTACGTTCCAGTTTCTGCCTCTACATTGCTATGTGCCTTTGTGCAAATCACAAGCAATCTGTGTCTCAGTTTTCCATATATAAAATGGAGATAAGGGGCCTGATTCTTCTCTCACATATACCTGTGTAAATCAATAACACCACCACTGGAATTAAACCGGTGCCGGGACAGAATCAGGCCTTCTCAGTTTATCTACCTCACCTGGGTGTTGTGAGACTTAGACATTCATGTTTGTAAAATGTTCTCAGATGGAAAGCAGTATAAAACAGAATTGCTCTTATTACTATTATAATACCGTTTCTGATTCTGAAACGCGGTGGTGCTAATGTGCACGACTAGTACGTTTTCTAGTTATTTCAGAATAGTGCATCACGTTTGTCACCAGAGAAAGGTTCCAGTCATCTCAAACTAGCTTGTGCTATTGCTAGGATGCTATTAGTAAGGTGCACCAAGTAAAGGCATTACTCCAGGGGAGAACAAGGAGGAATTCGGCCTCAATGACCCACAACACCTACCAGAGTTCCCAGTTGCACTGGGTGGCGTGAGGGGCAGAGAATAATTTGCAACATCTCTTTATGGGAAGCACCATATTTCTGCTGGTGTGCAGGGAGGTGGGGCCATTTCCCACCTAATCCCTGTCTCTCCTGTTCCACTTGTTCCTGCCAGGGGAGTATCTGGTGCACAGCTATTGCACTCCTACAAGTACACCAAACTGTGATCAGAGCAGCCTTAATGCTAGCTGGACACGGTGCGGATCTTTATACCCTTCTGCTCCCCTAGGCGATCGCATTAGGTCTAAGCACAATCTGACACTTGTGAGTAAAACCTCATGACTAAGGCTAAGATTCTGTCATGGTTATTTTTAGTAAAAGTCAGGGACAGGTCATGGGCAATAAACAAAAATTCATGCCCATGACCAGTCTGTGACTTTACTAAAAGTAACTGGGGGCAGGACTAAGTTGGTGAGAGGAATGGAGTCCCATGGATGGGGGGGACGGGGGACTGACAAGCCGAGCCCCCTGTGGTGGGGGGCACAGCCCCAGCTCCAGCAGCCACAGTGGGTGGCATAACCATGGGGGGGGGGGCACATAGCCTCTGCTCTGGAGCTGGCAGCAGCTGTGGGACAGGAACTCACAGCCCAGCTGCAGCCCCTGCCAAGCCCGAGTGGCAGCTGGGTGGGGGCACACAGAGCTCCAGGAAGCCATGAGTGGGACACATGGCACCTACTGCAGCCACTGGCCAGGAACACATGGCCCCAGTTGCAGCCCCTGGCCCGGCTGCAGCATGGCCCCAGCTTCAGCCCCCAGCAGAAGCTGTGGGCCTGGGGCACAGCAGGGGACGCAGCCACAGGGGCCATGCAGCCCCCGCTCCAGAGCTGGCCGCAGCTGCAGGACAGGGGTGCACAGCCCCAGTTGCAGCCCCTGCCACACCCCGGCTGTGGCCAGGGCATGTGGTGCACAACCCTGGGACGCTGCAAGGGGGGCGCAGGGCCCCGGCTGCAGTCTCCAGGGGGAGCTGTGGGGCTGGGGTGAAGGGCCCCGACTGCAGCCCCTGGTGGAAGCTGCGGGGCTGGAGCGTAGTGGGGGGCGCAGCCACGGGGGGCGCACAGCCTCCTCTCTGGAGCCGGCTGCGGCTGCGGGACAGAAGCACACAGCCCAGCTTTTGGTCCCCTTCTCCCTGCAAGCAGCAGGGAAAGGGCTGCAGCGTCCTGGTTCCAGCCATCCAGCCCCAGTTGTAGCAGGGCAGGGGAGCACAGTTCCACCTCCAGCCCGGGCTTCAGCTGCTGACAGCTGAAGCGGAAGAAGTCACGGAGGTCCGGTCAAGTCACGGAATCTGTGACTGCCGTGACCTCCATGACTAAATCGTAGCCTTACTCATGATATGTTCTGAAAGCAGACTGAAAACACAGCCCTGGCTTCACTTCACTCTGCTCATCTGAAAACCTGATCTTTTCCACATGCAAAACTCCTAGAAAACTCACACCAATTTTCCCCAAAGAGGAGAGGAAGGATGGGCCAGTGGTTAAAGCACACTAGCTCTGCACTTGGGAGCAAAGGATTCAATTCCCTGCTTTGCCACAGATTTCCTGGGTGACTTTGGACAAAGCACTTGGTCTCTCTGTACCTCAGATCCCCACCTGTAAAAATGAGGATCATTACCTCCCAGGGATATTTTGAGGATAAATACATTGAAGATTATGAGGCGTTCAGATACTATGGTAAAGAGGGTCATATAAGTACTATAGACAGAAGAGGTCCTGCATTGCTAAAGTTGTTTGCCAAATAGACTAGCACACATATGCTACTATTCAATGAAATAACACCTAAAGAATTCATTCTAAACCAAACATACAACATGAGCGAAATATATTGTTTGTAATACAGAATGGGTACTTATTCTATAATTCTGACACTTATTCTATAACTTGTGAAATCCAGTAACTTGTGGTGTCTTTCCAATGTCAATTCACCTATTTCTACTGTAACTGGCTTCATTTTGAAAAAGTGAATCCAGGATAACACCCTCCGTCCTTTCCCCTTCCCTTGTCAAAAGCCCTTGTACATATGAAGCACATGTGATATAAGGTTCTTCATGCATTCTTCCTTTTCTATTTGTAACTCTTTATAGTACAGTTTGCTAACAAAAATAGCTGCAGATCAAAGCAGGCCAGTTGACACCCATGAAAACAAGAGATGCTGCTGCTGAAATAAAACCAAAGAGCAAAACTGATTAAAATCCTCCACTACACAACAGGCTAATGACAATCAAAGCTGACTGCAGATTACAATAAAGAGGGAGATAAGCAGAGAAGCAGGAAGGACTGTTGAAAACCAAGAGCTGCAAACTCATGAAGAAGGAGAATCAGAAGCTGATGGCTTCAGACTTGGGTTTTATAATCAGAACTATTGTAATGCATTTAGAATTTACGAGAGGAAAGCATTGACTGTAGTATCAGCCAAATAACAGCAAGAGAAGTTTAAACAACACGCCCCCGAGAAAACAGAATAGCTTCAGGGACTGGGAATCTTTCACCTCAAGATCACTGATCTGAATGTTGCCAAAAGCAGGAGAGATGGATTGTTGTACCCCTGCTCTATTGTAGAATCTGGAGCTGGCTGGGCAGCCCAGAAACTGGGTAGGACCAGCTGGCTGCACAGCATCTGGGACATGCGCTGATTCAGTGCATCCGCCAGACAATTTCCACTGGCAAAGCTCCTACAGAGCTCAGGCTGGAGTATTAAAGCTATTCCTCCATGGTAGAACCAACCCCTTGGAATTCCCTGCTTTGTGACAGCTTGCACTGTGGGTGCAGAAGATTCAATTGCACCCCCTTTTATCCATGGAGGTAAATCAGCCTAGTGAGTTATTTGAGTGCTAACACACAGTTTTATTTGTTTATTAAAAACCACCACTTCACAACTGTCTATTTATGCTGTGTGGCAGAATCAACAATAGGCCCCAGGAATCCTGATTCCTACACCCCTGCTCTAACCACTAGACAAGTCTCTTGCCCTCCAGTTTCTAGGGAGTACATAAAATGTAGGTAAACGGGCTTTTTTTTTTAAAAAAAAAATACCACTGTAAAAAACAAATGGAGTTAAACCACAAATATGGTCTGCTTTAAAACCACAAAACCAATGGAATTCAGAGACAGGGTTAAAAATTCCATCTTGCATTCTGCCTGTAATTCTTCTTATTGTCCTTAGGTGCTATAGGTGGTGACCTTACCATGAGAGCTGCTATGACTCAACACAACGGACTGAGTTAACAACACAAGGACATTGTGATGAGGTTTTAAGCGCATTTTCATGCCTACTTCTTTAATGCCTGACTTAGCAAAAAGAGGAAGAAAATTAAAATCACTAAAGCTTTGGATGACTGAGAAGTAGGTAGAAGATGAGACTATGTTTGACATCCAAACCCAATGTTTATACCACATACATCCAGGTAATAAAGGATGATTCAGTTAAAATGTGAACTACCTGTTTAAGTGCTCCATTCTGCTCCATCGAAGACAACAGGAGGTTTCAGAGTGGTAGCCGTGTTTGTCTGTATCAGCAGAAAGAACGAGGAGGACTTGTGGCTCCTTAGAAACTAACACATTTATTGGAGCATAAGTTTTCGTGGGCTAAAGCCCACTTCGTCAGATGCATGCAGTGGAAAATACAGTAGGAAGATAGATGTGTGTATATATATATATATATATATATATATACAGAGGTGAAAGTGAGCCGGAACGGGCTGGTACGGCATACTGGTAAGAACCCGCACCGGCCCATACCCAGCCCACATTAAAGCACTCCCTGCCCCTTTTGCCTCCCCTGTCGGCAGCCCTGCCGGTACGGACCCTACCAGCAGGGCCGCCCATGGGGTGGAGATGGGGGGGGTCACAGCAACATTAAAGTGCTGCCACCGCAAAGGACTGTCCTTAAAGTGCTGCCGTGTCAGCGCTTTAACGTTGCTGCCCCTTTTGCCCCCCTGGCTGCCGACAAGCCGGGGGGGTGGGGGCAAAGGGAGCAGCTGTCCTGGGGCCGGCGATTTAAAAGGCTCTGGATGCCGCTGCCACTACCGCAGCAGCGGCATCCGGGGCCCCGGGCCCTTTAAATCAACGGGAGCCCCAGGCGGCAAGGGCCACACAGCATGGAAGGGCTGGCTGGAGGAAGCTGACCCCCCTAGCTCCGCCCCTTCTGCTCGAGGCCCCGCCCCTTCTGGGGGCCAGAGGCCCCCCCTGCCCCATACCAGTAAGTGTCCTCAGTTATTTTCACCCCTATATGTGTATATATATACAGAGAACATGAAAAAATGGGGGTTGCCATACCAACTCTTAACAACCCCAGTCGATTAAGGTGGGCTATTATCAGCAGGAGAAAAAAAAACTTTTGTAGTGATAGTCGGTTGGCCCATTTTAAACAGTTGACAAGAAGGTATGAGTAACAGTAGGGGGAAAATTAGCATGGGGAAATAGTTTTTAGTTAGTTTTGACACTGACTTAGTGGGAGCAGAATCAACCTTGAAACTGTCATTCCCTAAATTCAATTCACACAAACTTTTCTGAAGATTTTAAAATATTCAGTGAAGTATCTGCCTCCCTCTCTCCCAGACTGCAAGCTTCCAACTTGGCCACAACACCATCCTACTAAACCCTTTTTTTCTACTTCAGTCATGGGTGATCTGAGATGACTACTGCCCATTCCAACCTTTTTAGAGAGTACCTGCTCTTTGCTCTGGGTCAGAAGAACTCAGTAATTTCTCTGATGAGTTGTGGTGCTCTACCCATTTCAAATTTTATAAGCTCTCTCAATTTCACACCTTGTGCACAAGTGAGATGCAAAGTCTAGATGATCACACTAGGACCCTCTCTCAGTTCCATCTCATAAGAAGCTCTGATTGTGAGGAAATGGAGAGATTGATTTGAAATATCTGAACCCTGATGTTAACAGGGTTTCATTGCCCCAGAAACACGTTGCTCAGTTGCCTCCACGAAACATCCAGAAGGTTCTCTAGTCTCCCTTTCATCCACACTCCGTTTCCAGTGATATTAGTGAGAGTTACACACAGGCACATAAAATAGATCCCTATGGCTTTAAGCAGAAACAAAGCCATTTGTACTACAAACAAGCTGGCCGGTGAAAGAGAAAGGGTGGTTCATTTGTAATACATCTCCAGTGATGACACAGCCAAAGGATGGAATGTGGAGGGGACGTCCGGAGCAAGATAAAGAGAAAAGAATACAGATCTGCACTACTGCAGCAGGTAAATGTTAGCCAGAGGGATGAAGTGATCATTGTAGCTACAGGTGCCCTTATGTATCTCCTTTGTACAACTCTAAGCTCTTTTTTTCTTAGAAAGTTGAGATACCTTTAAAAAGGTGGTCATCTATACCATCTCTCTATGAGAGACTGGAAAAGTTTAAAAAGCTATGTAAGGTAACATAAAACCATGGTAAGGTTCCCTCACCAAAGCACTGTAAAAGGTGATCACAGGCTCATTCATCACTGTACCACTCCAGTTTTACACTATTGTCACTCCACTGATGTCAATGGAGTGAGTTTGGCATTCAGCTGAACACAGCACACTGGTGAACCAGGTCCATCTAAACAATGTGTGTACAATGGAATCCTGTTACAAGGCTGGATTCTTGCAGCCCCATTTTTGATCATTATAGCTGAATGATCATCCAATGTGAATCCATGAAACAAGGAGTTTCCCTATAACAATCATGCACAGAGAAGCAAAATCATCATCATGCAAGGACAAAACAAGTTCTAATATATATTTCAATGCCAAAGTGGATCAGTCATATTATTATTGGCTCCAACTGGTTCTCTCATAACCTGTAATGCACTTTAACCAGAACACTTTAAAAGGTGTAAGACTTTTTCCTGTCTTTGAAAACATCAGAGGCCAAGACATTATTTCCATCACCTCCTTAATAACAAATGCCTACTTATAAGTAGAAGTGAAGGGCAAAAGTATCAGACCCATGGCATTAAACAAGAGTGTTATGTATTAATACCAAGAGTGTACCCCACTGCTCTTCTCCAGAATGACATATTTTTATTTTGTTCAGCTCTCAGCTGTAGTGACTTGTGTACAAGCCTATACACATTTAGCTTGCTGTTTGCACCAATCTCAACCTGCTCCTTCCCTTACATCCACTCCAAGCCCCACTCTCACTGCTCTCCACGTCCCAGCCAGCCTTTCTTTCCACCATTCCAATCCCCAATATGCCTCTTCTTTTTCTTTGGTCTCTTCCATTCCCCTGCTCCTACAACATCATATTCGCTTGTTTCCCCTCTCATCCTACCCTGGCCCCACATAATAAATTAAAAAAAGTCAAGCACACATATCGCATACATGGAGTGAGCACCTTGTAGGACGACGGCTATAGAACATAAACTCGTTAGGTCAGGGACTGTGTCTTGTTATATGTTTGTACATCCCCTAGCACAATGAGGGTGTCTTTGGAATACAAATAAATAAAGATAATAATTCTGTATATTAATTATATATACTGTAAGATTAACCTTTGTTTTGTGTACTTTATAGCTTTACCAAAACTGGTCTAGGGTCCAAATCTTGCAAAGTTATTTCTGTGGGAGTATTTATCGTCAGCAGAGTTAAGGATAAGAAAAAGGAGTTTTTAAACTATATTAGGAACAAAAATAATCCTAACAATGATATCGGCCCACTATTAGATGGCAAGGGGAGAATTACTAATAATAATGAAGAAAAAATGGGAGTATTCAATAAATACTTCTGTTTTGGGGAAAGATGCATGATGTAAATCATATAATATGATAACACTCCATTCCACTAGTATCTCAGGAGGATGTTAAAAAGCATCTACTAAAGTCAGACATTTTAAAATCAGGAGGTTCAGATAACTTGCATCCAAGAGCTGGATGAGGAGTTTGTTGGACGGTTAATGTTGGTTTTCAATAAGTCTTGGAACACTGGGAAGTTCCGGAAGCCTGGAAGAAAGCTCATGTTTTGCTAGTATTTAAAAAGGGTAAATATAGACCTGTCATTTGACATCAATCCCGGGCAAGATAATGGAACAGCTGATGCAAGACCTGATTAATAACCGAATTAAAGGAGAGTAATATAATTAATGCTAATAAACATGGGTTTGTGGAAAACAGATCATGTCAAACTACCTTGGTATCTTGTTTAGATGAGATTACAAGTTTGGCTGATAAAAGTAATAGTGTTGATGTAATATACTTGGACGTCTCTAAGGCATTTGACTTGGTACCACATCACATTTTGATTAAAAGACTAGAATAATGAACATAGCCAGTTTTTAATCCATATAGTGTGTGCTAACTGATAGATCTCAAAATATAATTGTAAATAAGGAATTATCATCAAATGGGTGTGTTTCCAGTAGGTTCCACAGGGTTATTGGCCCTACACTACTTAACATTTTTATCAAGGGTCTGGAAGGAAACATGAAATAATCACTAATAAAGTTTGCAGATGACACAAAATAGAAGGAATGGTAAATAATAAAGAGGACAGGCTACTGATACAGAGCTATATGGATCCTTTGGTAAACTGGGGTGCAAGAAAATGTGTTTTATTACAGGTAAATGTAATTGTGTACATCTAGGAACAAAGAATGTAGGCCACATTTACAGGAGGGGGGACTCTATCCTGGGAGACAGTGACTGAACAAGATTTTTGTTGGGGGAGGGGCAGGGAGATAATCTGCTGAACACGAGCTCCCAGTGAGTCTCTGTGGCTAAAGGGCTAATGCGATCCTTGGGTGCATAAAGAGGGGAATCTCAAATAGGAGTAGAGAGGTTATTTTACCTCTGTATTTGACACTGGTGTGACCAATCCTGGATTATTGTGGACAGTTCTGATGTCCACAATTCAAAATGGATGTTGATAAATTGGAAAGGGTTCAGAGAAGAGGCACAAGAATTATTAAAGGATTAGAAAACATGCCTTATAGTGATAAGCAAAATAGATTGAGCTCCTTATGTCTAACAAAGAGAAAGTTAAGGGGTGTTTTCGTTAGAGTCTATGAGTATATACATCGGAACAAATATTTGTATTGGGCTCATCAATGTAGCAGAGACAGTAACAACATGATCTAATGGCTGTAAATTGAAGATAGATAAATTCAGACTAGAAATAAGGTGTACATTTTTAACAGTGAGGATAATTAACCGTTAGAACAATTTAGCAAGAATGGTGGTGGATTCTCCATCACTGGCAATTTTAAAATCAAGATTGGATGTTTATCTAAAAAATCTGCTCTAGGAATTATTTTGGGGAAATTCTATGGTCTGTTTTATGCAGGAGGTCAGACTAGATGGCCATAATAGTCCTTTCTGGCCTTGGAATCTATTAATTACTCCAGCACTTCTCAGGAGGCTCTCAGAATGCCACAGGAGCAGGCCTCTACAGATTGACCCCAGGTAGTTTTACAAAGACATGCACCAGCTGGCATCTGCTGCTGGGGTGGTTGCCGTACAATGAATACCCCTCAATCCTGACAGATGAACAGCAGACTTTAAGCTATAGTCTCGAGTCACAGTTTTTGCTAGATGAGAATTGGAGACCTTTGATGATTTTTGTATGCCATCTGGACATGGCCTAACTATATCCCATAGGAATGGGAAATTTTAAAAATTAATACTTCCACCTTTTGAAACTAAAAGGCAAAGTCTCTAGTGTGCCTGAACACAGCACGAGCTCAGGAACCAGACAGCTTTAATGTGGTGTCATTAATTTGACTTGACCAGAAGGATGTATGGTGTACTATACTGTATGCCCATTGGGCCATATAAATAAAGAGATTTATTTATCAAGCGAAGTCAGAGAAATTCCATCCTTTCTAAGGTATCTGTTCCCTGATGCCAGACATTCTGTAGGCTCACAGTTAGTGCATGTACTTGTCCACAATTTGAAGTGTTTTGCTTTGCTTAATTATCATTTGCTAAATACACCATTTACTTCTCCTGGTGTTGCTTCCCCAATGCGTTGGAATTTCACTAATAAGTCCTTGTATAAATGCAAAGCTAATGAATATTAGAATAATTTGTACTGAATAGTTTGTGATAAATTTAGCCCCTTCTTATTTTCCTTGACATTGATGACGAGGTAACAATTTCCTCTGAAGAATTCATTTTATTTTATTAAAGTTTCTACACTCTTCCTCTATTCTATGGCATACGATTTAAAAAAGGCCGCTGAGTTGTGATTGGTCACATGGTATTCTGTTAACTACTAAGATGATCAGTTCAGATAGGTTTAGGGTTTTGATGGGAATGCTCACTGACAGTCAACTGAAGATACACTTCCTTTTAGTGATCAAGCACAACAGATTAAAATTCACTTCACATGCGGCTTAATGCCAGTACAACTGAATCCCATGAGTATTCATGAGAAAACAAGAACACCACAATCATGGATAAACCACATTCTTTTAAATATTCAGACAAACCTTTGCAGAACCTTTCTCCCTCAGTACTGGCCCCGTTCTATTTGGATGTATTACGACACGTGTTGCATGTTTATTATTTTGAAATACGATTTTGTGTTTAGGAAAAGCAAGAAAATACGTACTATGGTTTTCAATACATAAAGATTAACCATATACTTTCACTCCTAATTACCCTGACTTTACATTAGAAAACAATAAAACAAGAGGACTAAAGTAACATCTCTGTGTCCTTGTCTATACTAGGAAATACAAACGCCTACTTAACCACTGGTACAGATCGATCAATTGCAGCAGCAGCGAATGCCTCTTTACACTGTTAACTTTACTGCACCATGTCATCTAAGCCTTCTCGGAGTAACAGACACAGTGATAAAAACTCCTGAGTAGAGCTGGCCAGGAATTTGCCATTTAAATAATTTTTCAACTAAAACAAGTTTCTGTAAAATTAAAATTTTCCATGGTAAAATTCTGATTTTCCCAAAGTTTGATAGTTTTCCATCTGGAAAACCTAAAGTAAATATTTCATTTCACGTTGGTTCAACCCGAATAAAAATATTTTTGTTTGTTGAAGTGAACTGAAACATTTCATTTTTGAGCCAGTTCAACATTAATCTGCATCTGTCTCTGGTGCTGTTGTGCCTTGTGGGCACTTTATGCCCCATTCTTCCTTAATGACAGGTTTCAGAGTAACAGCTGCGTTAGTCTGTATTTGCAAAAAGAAAAGGAGTACTTGTGGCACCTTAGAAACTAACCAATTTATTTGAGCATAAGCTTTCGTGAGCTACAGCTCACTTCATCGGATGCATACTGTGGAAAGTGTAGAAGATCTTTTTATACACACAAAGCATGAAAAAATACCTCCCCCCACCCCACTCTCCTGCTGGTAATAGCTTATCTAAAGTGGGGAGAGAAAACCTGGATTTGTGCTGGAAATGGCCCATCTTGATTATCATACACATTGTAAGGAGAGTGATCACTTTAGATAAGCTATTACCAGCAGGAGAGTGGGGTGGGGGGAGGTATTTTTTCATGCTTTGTGTGTATAAAAAGATCTTCTACACTTTCTACAGTATGCATCCGATGAAGTGAGCTGTAGCTCACGAAAGCTTATGCTCAAATAAATTGGTTAGTCTCTAAGGTTCCACAAGTACTCCTTTTCATTCTTCCTTAAGGGGCAGGCTCATTGGCCAGATTAAGTCTCCCGTGGTGCACCAGGGTCTCCCCTCTAACCAAATCACGTGGTGTATCACAGGAGTCATATAACAGCAGAAGACATAGCCCAGCCTGGCAGCCTGGCCCATAGAGAAGAATGGGGCATGAAGTGCTCAAATGACAACTCCCAGGAGGCATCATGGCACCAAAGGCAGCTGCAGTTTAGCATTGAACTGGCTCAGAAGGAAGCATTTCAGTTCAGCAAATGCAAGGTTTTGATTCAGGAGTATAGAGACATTTCATTTCCATCAAAAATGTCAAACCATAATGGTTAGACACTTCTAAGTCAACATTTTTCCAAACTTTTTTCAGTCTGTAAAAAATGTCAGTGTTGTGACTTCTTGTTCTGATTTGGGATGAAAATAAGCATCAAAGCGTCAAAACTCCTGCAGGATGGAAATCCTGATTTTCACGCAGCTCTATAGCCTCCAGAATTGCTACACTACCGGCACAGCTCTGCTGGTGCTATTATGCTTCCCTGTGTTGCCAGTGGAGTAGATGCAGTTTACGAGAGAGCGTATACTGTATGTGTCTCTCTGCTCTGGAGCAGGCTGCATCTGACAAAACATTGCAGCAGCCTTTGCAGGAGGGCGTAGGAGTATTTCCATTTAAAGAAGTACAGAGAAAACAAGTGATAACAGAAATAATCTACATACAGAAATAGGGCTAAGTTTGGGAAACAGTGTAATAATTGGCAGCTCCCATTTCTCACACGACATCTGCTCCAGTGGGTGTATCTCGAGGCGGATGGTTCACAGCTTGCTCAGTATGATTCAGGAAGCATGCTCTCTGTTTCAGTGAAGGAGCCCTGCTTCAAAGTGCAAACTACTCGTCACAGGAAATAAGAACCTGAAACTTGTAGAGAAAAGGATGTGGAGTATACAGAAAGTTGGCCGATGTAACTGCATGCCAGGGACGATCCCACAAATCCATAAATATTGATGACTTTGCAGTCTCTGAACGTGGATTATTCAGAACAGTGAAGCCTGCAGCTGCACATTCACAGCTTGTTATTCTCAGAAAGAACATTCCTAACCTGGGAATGTGCATATCTTATCTGTCTTTAAGAGTTCCCCACTGTTCTTTTTAACAGAGCTAAAACAATGCTTTCCCCTCTGTCTCCCTGAATCAAAACTTGATCATAATAATGAAAAGGGGCACACACACACACACAAAAGAGGGTTCATTTTCAAAGACTTTCACCACCTTTTTACTAAAATACTTCAGAGAGTATGCTGTAAGGATGGGTAAGAAATGTAAAACATTCAGAATCGCTGTTTTATCCAAAAGTATGTTTCTTGTGGATAAACAGATGCATGACATCACAGTAATCACAATGGATATGTTACATGTATTACACATAGGTTGGATAGGTAAGATTTAATAATGTCAGAAAACATCTTCTCAATTCAGGCACTTCAGAGATGGAACCCAACCAAACCTTTAGATTTAGACACCCCTTAAAACTTTATTCAAGTAAAATTCAGAGATCACAGCTCACTTTACATAACCAAAAATATTTACTGTACCATTATGCTGTGGATACCACTCCACAACTGGGTACCTGACTGACCTAATCAAGGATTTCTTGTCTCTGAAACAAATTACATTCAAAGGTAAACTGATTACAGCTCTGAATATTTCAAATGGGCTAGACATAGCCGGAGTACAGTACTGAAAGCCCAGAACTCCCGGGATTTGATCCTGGATCTGAGACAGATTTGTTGCACAGTCATATCACTTAAATTCTCTGGCCATGTCTACACTACTGAGACTATAGTGGAATAGCTATGCCAGCATAACCCTGTAGTGTAAATGCAGCCTACCTCAACAGAAGCGTTTTTTCATCACTGTAAGACCACCACTACCTCTGGAAGCATTCTTTCATTGACCTTGCTGCTTCTACACCAGGGGTTAGATCAGCATAGCTATGGTGCTCAGGGGTGTGGATTTTTCACAAATGGAAGAATGGAGAGGAAATATTATATGAAGATCCACACAACTGACCATGAGTGAGGGTTCTTTCTGGTGCCACCAGTCAAGAAGGTGGCAAACCCAAGGAGTCCAGCAAAGCATCAGAGACAAACCAAGATGAAGACAAACCCAGAGGATACAGGGTTGGTGAGCCCCATCCCGAGTGACTCCCCATACCCTTCCCCAAGAGCACACAATCATATTTTGAATGTCTACACACACTCTACTGAAAGTGACATCTAATTTTGGTGACTCCAGGAAGTGGAGCTTATTTTGTGGCTGGTGTTTGGAAGAGCACCATTGATACTCCAACTTGACCCCTGGCAAAATGTGGATTAAAAGTATTATCTGCAGTACCTACTTCACAGTGGTGGTAAGTGTACTAACTGGATAATGTTTGCCTACTGCTTTGAAGATAAAATCATTAAATAATTAATGTTCTTTTATTTTAATTTCTCAGCAGTAGGCTATCACAACCTAAGACTTAGGACTGATCTGGCCACATTTAGTAGTGACTTTCTCTGTGAGTACTCCCACTGAACTGAGTGTGCTCAGAATCTGCTGTGCTCCAAGGAGGTAGGTTCGGGACATGATCTCTAAATCATTGTCAAAAGCACTTAGGGCCACAAAAGGATGGCCCTGGGTGCTCCAAATATAGTCACATGGCCCTATTTTAGGGCAGCACTTAAAGATGTGCTTAAATTTATGCACATTTAGGCCATACTGACTTTTATGGGACTTAAAATAAGTACATGCTTAAGTGCTGTCCTGCGTAGGGATGCTTTCCTGAATCAGGGCTTAAGTCAGGAACTGCAAATTATCGTACTCAGGAAAAAACAGGGGAGTGGAACTGGACCCATGCACGCACCATTACTGGATATGCAACTAAGCATGTATGGTAATCAATGTCATCATACCATATCACCTTAAATATTGCTTCAGAATGCATCAGATAACATGGTTCATTTAGCCACAGCGATTGCTATTACCATGTTTACCAATAGTAGTATCACATATTACTGTATTTCCCTGCACATAGAATAGAAACAAACAGTGGCATCTCAGATACTGTGGTGTGGCAACTACTGGTAAATGTTGACTTGTAAAGGGAGATCAACATATAAAGAATCACCACTACATCCTGCCTAAGTGGCAGGAAGTTAGCTCATCCAGAGACTTCATTTTAACCATCTTCCAAAATGTGAGGCATAACAGAATGGATTCTTTGGACTTATTTAACATTTTTCATTCATCTGTCTCTGTTTTTACTTCAGTGGCCAAAATGAAAGATATAGAAAGCTATGGACTCATTTTTTTGGTGGGCAGATGGTGGTGTTGAAATAATTTTTCATGTTGAAAAACAGATTTTCCATTCTCCACAATGAGTTGTGTTCTGTATGAAATCCCAACTAAAGCAGTAGTGATTAATTGGCAGAAAAGTAAATTCAAAATGTGAATGCAGACAGAGTGTCCCCTTCAAATAGGCAGTAGTGTCTGCTTTAAACTAAGACAGATTTCTCTTTTTAGATTGCCAATCAGTCTTTTGGGGGAAGGCAGTGCTGCTCCGGGTAATAAAAACCTTTCTTTAATTATATTTTTCAGGTTTTAAATGTCTTCAGATGTTTGAAGGGAACACCTCTGTGCAGATGGCTAAGGCATTTGTGTATTATGAATCTTTCTGACTTTTGTTTAAATGAATCACAAATTTCATAGTGAGATTTAGTCTGACTATTGGATTAGCTGTCATCAGGTTGTAGATTTCCTATTATGAATTGCAGGCAGTTAAAACTAAAATGGCCAGTATCAGGAACAACATGAATCTGGGACAGTTTTGTGTAATACATATATTGGACAATTATCTACATTTTAGAATTTTTAGCATTACATTTTATGTCTGTGGGTATATTCCATTTCACACAGACTTCATGGGTATGTTGCTCCCAGGGCACTTCCAGCTCCTTGCAGGATCATACTTATTGTCTGTGTTTAGAATAGTCATTAATAATGTGGCTAGTTTAGGTTTCTCTCTTTCTGTGCTTCAGTGTTCTGTTTTTCTTTCCAGATGAGTGGCAAGAATGAACTCAGAAGCTCTTCCTTTTGAGTATATATATTCAGTGTGGGATCTATAAAGTTGAAAAAAAAAACTTCCATGGACTCACTCCAGCTTACTTCAAACTCTCGCTCTCCCTCCTTTTCCTGCTCCCTTTGCTCTCCTTGCCCTAGTCTTCTCTGTCACCCTGCAAAAGCTGGCCACTGTTGGTACAAGAGTCCAGTGAGCTACTCCGCACCATCAATCCCACTGAAGCCACAAGGAGCTGTGGTTGCTCAGACCCAGAAAGAGTACATAATACGCAGCAGTGATATGCACAGATAACAGACATGGGCCAAGACATGTGGCCTCTAATTTTGGGTGTTGCAATATTGCACGCGCTACTTGGACCACTGGCACCCAAAAATAGAGTCCACTTTTGAAAATTTGGGCCACAGTAATTTGTAGTCATTGCTGTTAGACTATTCCTCTACAAAAGCCTGACCCTGACATCAATGGGAGCTGCAGAAGATTAGCACTTCTCAGGATCAGGCCCTAACTCAAACTGCAACCCTTATACACATAAGGCTGGAAAAGGATTACTCATATGAGTAGGGACTACAAGACTGGGATCTAGCTTTTCATAAACAAACATTCTTAAGAATATAATCTCTCTAGCTTTGCACAGCAAAACGTTGTTTCTTTCCTTTTATTCCTGACATCTCCTTTGCGCAGTTGCATTAACGTTAATTAACTTTTACTCCATTAACACTCCAGGGCTTACTTTACATATTCCAACGCCTCCAGTGAGAGTTTTCTGTACATATCCAGATGCTCAGATTTGCCTGACTGTAAAGGATTAATCTCTTTTTCCTTTAATATTTATTTCCACATTAACTTCATAAGATCTGACATCAGTGTGTTACCGTTACAGATATATAAACACAGAAAAATTATTACACAGACTGAACCAAACTTGTGCAGAGTGTGTGTGGTTGAATTTTAAACACAAACAGCTTCAGAGAGCTTATCCACATAATAGTAATAATTAACATTCCTAAAGTAATGACTACTCAGTCGGGTTTCGTTCAAACATTTGCATGCTTTCAGTATGTGCGTGATATGCTTCAGTCTTAAAGCTGCCAAAACACAGCAGGTTACTGAGCATGCATGAAAAGAGCAGACATTACAGTCAGCAGTGACATTTTCTTTGAATGATCCTTCATGCAAGATTATTGCAGCATTCTGTGTTTCATTTATGCAAAGTCAGAAGGCAAAATAATGGGAAATAATTGCACTATTTAACACTGCCATCACTTTCCTGCCTTCTGTCCCAGTACTCGATGTGTTGCTTTAGGTGAAAATTGCCAACACTGGTTTCAAGTCAACTTCACTACAATCAATGGAGTTGTTCAAGGAATGATGTTGGGCCTTTGTGTTACTACCTTGGACATTAAGGGGGAAAACCCACAAAATCATGTATTTCATTCACCTGTAATAAAGTCATAAATATTACCTTACATCCCTAGGGTACCTTTTAACCAAAAGATCTCAAAATACAATCTCCAAACCTTTCCCTAAACTGCTACTGGTACCTTTCATGGAAAAATTCAAAGCCCCCTGGTGGTTTCTTCAAGATTATCCTCCTTCTGGTTCAGCTCCAATTGAAATCAACGGGAGACTTTCCATTAATTTCAGTGAGTCAGGCACTATAAGATGCTAAATTTATCTAATCAGGAAAGAGAAACAATGATTTATGATAGATTAAATGGTAGTTAGATGCCTACTTTTGATTTGTGCCTTTGAAAATCTCCCCCATTATGTGCTCAATCCAGGCAGTTAAAAAAAATTGCAAAACACTTACTGAGTGGATTTGAATAACAAATACATATCTGGAAATCATGATGATCTGATTGCAGAAAATCCATAGCACAAAAACACCATAAGTAACAGTAAATTATTCACTGTGAATTATTCAATAAGTTCCAGTAATAATCTCTCTGATTGCTGTTTGATGACCTACTTTATTAATGTAAGTTTATACTTCCTTTCCAGTAGCTATAGAACAGGCATCCAAATCACAAAAAAACCCATCATAAGCAGCATCAATTGTCACCTGTGGCAGGCAGAGCTGCTCTGCAGTGCTCCCTTCAGGACCACATGTGGTACTGCAGCCACTCCCCACAATAGTCTGCAAAATATGGACACCTGTTTCGGGCAGGTGTGCGATAAGCTCAGCATCCGTCTCTAAACAGTCAAGTAGCAATATAGCAACTCAGGATTTGGCTGTCTGTGCCTTTAAACAAAGGGAGAGGGGGGAAAACCTTCAAAAATGCAAGCACTTAGTTGCACGGCTTAGGGCTAGGCCCTGACGTAGGCCTTGGTTCTGGGTTAGCCCAGAGGAGCTCCTCCTCTGTCTCACCCTCACCAGCTCTGCCCTGCCTCCTGAGCAAATGCAGGCAAGTCTTCTTAACTGGCCTGGTGGTTCCTAATTGGTCAGTATTTCCTCCTGCCCCTTCTAGGTCTCTGGAGGACTGTCTTGTGAGTCAAAAAGTCTGAATGGATTTTCCTTGGGAGAGCAGTGTCAGGGCACTGAGCCTTCAGCAGGGAGCAGAGAAGGCCTAATAGACCCACCACACACTATATTGGAAGTTTCACCAGAGAGGTCAGGGACTAAATTGGCACTGAGAATGGAACATATATCCCTAAATGTGGTCCCTTTCTGGCCAATACAGAAGAATCATGGGGGAAGCAGTGCAGGAGAACTCTGCTGCATAATGTATTGATAAGTGAAAGAATTCAATCTATACTGAATCATAGAAACTTTTATGAGCACTAATCTCACTTCAAAAATTAAATTACTGGTTGTCAGTTTTTGCTAGGAAGCAAACCATTTTTGAACTTCCTGACTTCCTTGATGTTAAATTTTCATTTAATTTCAATTTGTTCACAGCTTGCTCTAGCATCCTGGCTCCCATTGGGAATGGCAACATGAAAGCCTTCTGTAAGTAATGACCAAGCTGTAGCTACAGCAGGTTCGTCGTACTGCTAGGCTCTAGCATTTTCTTTACACCATTTAATAGCCCAACTGGCAAAAACTCATATTTCAGACTTATTATACTAACTCTCATCCTGTGATCAACATTTGGATTACTATCTAGAGCTGTTAAATTTGTCATCAGATGTGAACATATACATGTGTTATAAAGCTTTACCAGAGAGGGGCCTAATTTTAAGGATATAAGTGGTCCCACTGAATTCAAGAACCGCTCGTGTGCTTAAAGTTACATATGTGCTGAAGTGCTATTGTGCTGGATTGGAGCCATGGGACCTGATCCAAAATGCATGGAAATCAATGGGCAGGGTGACCATATTTCCCTGTGCTGAATACAGGACATCTGATAAAATTATTAGTATTCAAATAAGTTCAACAGCAATCAATCAGAACTATGCAGTACAAATGTTCAAATTAACATCAAGTTGACTGAGCCTCTGTTAAAAAGAAATACTGCATAGTTGGAGTCTTTTTATTTATCTTCTTATCTTTAAGGCTTTAGGGTTCACACAAGAAGAGGTGACACACACACACTCCTGTACATCTTTCTCACATAGGGGCAGGGAAGGGAGTGACCGACCAACCCGACTCTCCCTGCCCAGCGCTCTCCACGCTCCATGCCTGGCCCCTTGGGATGGACCTGCCTCTCCAGGTACCTGGCGCTGCATCTTCCTGAGGTTGGGGGGGGGGGGGAGGGAAGAGAGGGCAAAGAGGGTCACATGCCTCCCCTCCCCAGATTTCTGCCAGGGTTCACACCAGAATGTGGCCAGCAGCAGCCTTTTGGCACTGTGTGGGAGGGAAGGGACAGGAGCTGCTTCCAGCCGCAGAGGTGTTGGGGAGGGATGACCTGGCCTGTGCCTTTGCAGAGCTCATCTCTTCCCTCCCTCCCCACTCCACTGTGGCTGGAAGCAGCTTGTCCCTTTCTGTCCGCACAGTGTTGAAAAGCAGCTAACACCTCCAGGCTGCTGCTGGCCACCGACATAACCCAGGCTACAGCACAGGCAGGAAGGGGTTAAGTCCTTTAGGATGCGTTGTGCACCAGGGCCCAGGGAACCTGACTGCAGGGGCTTCAGTGAACCTGGACAGAGAGGTGGCTCAGTAGGGGAGAGTGCCTAGGGGACAGAGCAGCCCTGTGCTCTCTGGGGGCAAGACCCAGGGTGGTTGGGGGGGGCAGGGGAAGAGGGTGCTAAGCCTCTGCCCGGGGGGCTGCTGTGGAGCCTCCAGGGTTGGGCATGAACAGGCTGGAAATCACTTCTCCTCTCCACTTCAGAGCTTAGCTGAGGGATGGAGAGACTTCCCCATGCCAGTGCTGTGCGAGACTTTGGCTCATGCAGGGCTCAGCTCCTCCTGGCTAGCACCCTGGGACGGAGGGTCTTGGGTTTTCCTGGGGTGCCAGCCCAGCCAGAGGCAGTGAGGGCAGGAAGGAGCCTGGCTGCCAGGCTGTTGGTGAGCTGAGCGCTCTGACCAGGGACTGGTTCTCCGCACAGTGCTGGGAGCAGGGCGTGTCCCACCTAGCGGGTTATGGAAGAGCAGCAGGGTTGGGGGGTGGTGGTGAAGGGGCAAAGTAGGGAGAGGACATTGAGGGGGGAGCACGTAAAGGGCTGATGGGTGGGCAGCAGAGATGACAGATAGCCGGCCACCTACCCGCACTCACCAGCCACCGCAGCTCGCAGCACACAGCCAGCGCCGGCCAGAAACAGGACAGGAGGGCAGGGCCCTGCTGGCCGAGAGCCAACACACAGCAGGGGCTGCGCTGAGGGACCAGCAGGGGGAGCAGCCACCTCCACATGCTGCAGCTTCACCCCGCCACCAGCCTTTCACACCCACCCCAATCGTCGGCCACTGGACCCCCCCACTCACCACTGGTGGATGGGTGGCTGGAGAGCAGGGATCTAGCCAGCAGCAAGACCCGCCAGTATTGATGGGGGGGAGACAGAAAATACCGGACAATTTGCCCGTTTTAAAGACAAAGTCAAGACACTTTCAGGAAGGCTGAAATACGGGACTGTCACTTTAAAAACAGGACATCTGGTCACCCTATCAATGGGAATCTTAATTGACTTCAATGAACTTTGCAGTCCGTACTGTCTGCTAGATGTAACAGCTACATTTTTTCCAAGTAAAAAGGGTTAGAAATAATATCTAGAAATCTTTGATTCTGAAATAGTGGGTCCAGGAATTAAGAATCAGTGCCTTTATTATTACGTAAGCTACCACAGCTCTCAAGTTTACTGATTAAAGAAAGCATGAGAAATGTTGACAAATACATATTTGGATATTCAAATAAGTATTGGAGACTAAACGGTAAAAAAAAGGTTTTTTAATACTCTAAAATATTAAACTAGTCTATATCAGAAAGTGCATAATGATTTCATTCCACCCTTATTTGTACAGTACTAAGCCCAGCATCTAAGATGATATTTCATTTTACATCACTTGTTTCTTTAGATGTATTCCATAAAGACACTGTTTCAGCAAGGTCAGCAGGGCTCAGCTATGATGAACAACGAGTGAAGCTGCCTGCTTAATTCCCTTGCCCAGTGGGCTGAAAACTGCAGTGAGAGCAAAACTCTTTTACCTCAGGACTTACATCTAAGAGTCTGCATGTATCATTACATTATCCAGCCCACACTTTCAACAGGAACAATGGTTCAGTTTTATGTTCATTCATCCTTGGCAGTCAGTTTAAGAAAAGGGTTTTTTAATTTAATCCTCCCCAACTGGGCCAAATCTTGCAGTTGTAATTTAGCTCATGCAAAAATCCCTTTGACTTGGAGGAAGCTCTGCCTGAGTCAGGAGTGCAGGGTTTGGTCCAGTTCTCTTCCACTGTGCTCAATCACTGTAGTATCTGAGCACCTTCCAGCAATGTGGCTAACATCTGTCACGTGTTGTTCTCTCATCCTCTCCCAAGGGGGAAGAGTGTGTGCCCTGGAGTATCTTGGACACGCTCCTTGTCTCTTGATGATGCGTGCTTAGCCAAGTTTGTCAGTGGAACTTTCTACTTGGAAGATTATTACATTTTGCAGCTCATAGTGAGTTCAGCTATGTATCACTATAAATTAATCTATTGCAGGCACCTCACTCACAAAAGCACAAGAGAAGATGGAAATTAAAAGCAAACAACACATTTGTGAAGGATTAACTAAGATTGCTTTGGGATGAACAAGGATGAAATAATACGCATGATTGCCACTGAAGTAATAAAGCTTGCTAATAGCATTTTAGTAATCCACAGTGTAAGAGAGAGTAATTCAATCATTAGATAACTGATCAACTCTTTCCCACTCTTTACCTTCTCTTCATTCAGACCCAGAACACCTACTTCCTACATGAAAAATCTACATATCACTAGCCAACTTAGTATATTTTTTAAAAAATTCAACAAAAAAACTTTTACTTTATCATGCTGCATGCTTGAAACCTATATGATCTTATACATGTTCCTCCCCTGCCTTTTATGGAATCATGTCTGTTATTAGTTTGCAAGCTACTTGCGACAGGGACCACATTATTATTATTTCTATTGTGGTAGCACCTAGAAGCCCTAATATGGACTAGGGCCCCCCTAGTACAAACGCTGTACAAATGGAACAAAAAAAAGGTCTGTGCCCCAAGGAACATATCTCCTTATTTCTATTATGAGGTGCCCAGTATACTTTTGGGCATTATTAAAATAGCACAAGATAAATAATAATCCAAAACCCCAGATTAAATATGGTTAAGATGATATGTCTGAGGTTTTGGGACTAGAGCTAATGGGGAAATTTCTCTTGAAACTGTTTTTTTTTTTTCTGTCAGAAAATGCTGTTTTGATTAAACTGAAATTTTTTTTTTAAAAAAAAGAATCATATAGGTTTCAATGAAATGTCCCACAAATTCCTCCTATTACCCCCCCTCCCCCCCCATTGAAACAAAAACATTTCATTTCTGAAAATTTCATTCTGGAAAGTTTTTATTTAGAAATTTGTTTTATTTTTGCTTTTATATTATTGGTACATAGTTTCTTGATACATCAGCAATCGAAGTGCATAATATGCTATACCATACCATATCATGTCAATAATAGTACATAACATGAAATAACATCATTTTATGCACTCCCACCACTGCCATATCAAGAAATTATAAAAATAAAATTTTAAAACAAAATAAATTTAAAAATGCAATATTTATTTTTAAATGAAATTTCAAAATTTTTACTCAATAAAATTTTCAAAATCAAAGTTTTTCAGAATTTCCATTTCATGGGAAATTTTAAAGTATTTTTTGTTCCAGTTTGGAATGAAAACCCATTCTGAAATTTCATCGTTTCCCACAAAGTGAAAATTCTGAGTTTTGACCAACTCTGTTTGGGACACACCAACATGTCGGATTCGTACCAGAAAATTTTAACAGTAGCCACTGGAGTCAGTGAATGGCAGCCCTTCTTATATGATGGGAAAATTAACCATTTGTAACCAGTGTCTGGTGATTAGGGATAGTAAATAAAGTTCAGTCTTACCAGCACCTTTGTGGGTTACACTTTTATTAAAGAACTAATCTGTGAAACACTAAAAATTCACATCTGTGAATTTAGAAGTGTTTGTTTATACAGCAGCTGCGTTGAATCCTGAAATCTGATTGGCTGATGGGAACAGAATGGCTGATAGTGTTTAAACATATGAAATCTTTCTTTCTAGGATATCTGAAAAGAATTAAGTTCTTAGAAATTGTTTATATCTAAATGGCAAAGATAAATTACTAGTGTCCTACTGTAACAGCAGCCAGTTTCATTATCTCCATTGGTTGAAAAAAAATATATGGTGCAGCTACTGCTATTTCCTGGCACCATGTCTTACTTCCGTTCATTAGTTTTGTCTTACACTTTAAGACATCCAGTGAAATGTTATGCTTCCCATGAAAAAAATCCAAAGAGGGAAAACAAAATATTATTTCTTACACTGATATGCTATTTTCTCTAGACTGTGACGTTATAGACTCGTGGGGCTAAACTGAGCCCAGTAGAGTTATAGCAGGGATAAATATGCACCCAAAACAGTATTACAGTGGGTTCTACTCTGAAAGAAACTAAAAATGACACATTCTCAGTAGCGTAGCTAGGGGGGGAACAGGGCAGCGGCCGCTCCCCCACTGAGCACAAGTGGCGCCGTGTAAATGTCTTGGTGCCTTTAAAATTTTCCCCTGTCGAGGGAACAGGGGCAGCGATCCCCAAAAAAGGTGCCACCCACTGCGGCTCTTTTACCCACCTGGCGGCGCTCCGGGTCTTCGGCAGCACCTCGGCGGCGGGACCTTCAGTGCCACCAAAGACACCGGGAGCGAGGGCCCGCCGCCGGCGTGCTGCCGGGTGAGTAAAATCACCACAGCGGGCGGCGCCTTTTCTTTGGCTCGCTCCCCCTGTTCCCTCCACCTGGCTACGCAGCTGATTCTCACTCAGATATCATCACAATTATTTATTTATTTGTAGTACCATAGCATCTGGAAGCCCTAGTCATGGACCAGCACCCCATCATGCCAGGGGCTGTACAAACACAGAACAAAAAGATGACCCCTGGCCCAACAGACTGGCAATCTCCCTCTATGTGATTTCAGTCGCATCTGATGGCTTTAGCAAAAAAAGAAAAGGAGTACTTGTGGCACCTTAGGGACTAACCAATTTATTTGAGCATGAGCTTTCGTGAGCTACAGCTCACTTCATCGGATGCATACCGTGGAAACTGCAGCAGACTTTATATACACACAGAGAATATGAAACAATACCTCCTCCCACCCCACTGTCCTGCTGGTAATAGCTTATCTAAAGTGATCATCAAGTTGGGCCATTTCCAGCACAAATCCAGGTTTTCTTGTGCTGGAAATGGCCCAACTTGATGATCACTTTAGATAAGCTATTACCAGCAGGACAGTGGGGTGGGAGGAGGTATGGTTTCATATTCTCTGTGTATATATAAAGTCTGCTGCAGTTTCCACGGTATGCATCCGATGAAGTGAGCTGTAGCTCACGAAAGCTCATGCTCAAATAAATTGGTTAGTCTCTAAGGTGCCACAAGTCCTCCTTTTCTTTTTGCGAATACAGACTAACACGGCTGTTACTCTGAAACTTAGCAAAAAAAGTAAGTCTTTTCTGCTTCTTACGCCTGTCAGAGAGCAAGGTGGATTCTGTTCCTTCTTGTGCATCAAACGTGTCTATTAAATTCCAGTCACTTACACCTGTGCAATCTATTCAAGGCAATGGGATTGCACAGGTATCACTGAGGGCATCATTTGGCCTGCAGATTGTTACTGTTAATGATGACCGAGGGGCAGAGCACTGCTCAGCTCCCACACACGTGTGCTGGTCAGGGTGGCACTTAGCAATATCACCTTTTAATTTGAAAATCAAACACAGTTGATATTGAAATCACTGGAAGACAACAAAGAATCCCACAGTACCATTTTTATAGTCACTCTTCCAACCAGAGTACTTTATGGGTCTGATCCAAAGCCCACTGAAGTCAGCGGGAGTCTTACCGTGGACCTGAATGGGCTGTGGCTCAGGTCATAAAAACCCAAGACAAAAGAACAATCTGATGCTAAAAGAGGGCAGAACATCCCATGAAAACATTAGTATATGCACAAGCTAGAGATAAAGCTGAAATAACGTAACATTTTAATAACATTTGCAATTTCTATTGCAAAGCTGTCCTCTTCTTCATAACTGAATGCAACCCCAGTTTTAATAGTAGTTTTCCTTCAACAAAAGCAGCTTTCAGCTACCAACTGGAAAAAATCAGATTTTGTTTTAATAAAAGAGATATATACAGTATAGAAAAATATGAATTCTGAAAGCCAAGCCTCTGTTTTCCAGCAGGAGGAAGTTCAAGTGTGCCAGGTTCCAATGGTTCTTGGTTTGGATGCTGTAAGCATGCATGCTGTTTATTGACTTCTAAATTAAAGTAGTCAAACTGAAGACTGAATTGAAAAAGGAGGATAATGGAGGCCAGTCTTCCTTATTCACACTGTGTGTGTGTGTAAAATAGCAATAATCAGCAAAGCTTTACCAAATGGATTGCCACCAATTCAGAAAAGATATTTTGAAAACAGGAAAAAGTCATCAAGCCAAACATGCCAGCCCTCCCTTTTGTTTATCTTATTCTACTTTCCTGCTTTTCCACCATATCACTCAATCAATCCCATCCTTTTGTTCAAGCAACTCTAGAGGTACCTTGGATTGATTTACTCTCATTATTGACTTCAATCGTTCTCCTTCATTTGCTAACTTTTTCCAGATGTCTATAACTAAAGCCGTATGAATAATTCACTCGGCAAATTTACCTTCTTTTTCTTTTAGGGTTTTCTCAAATGGACTCATTGTGAGAAATTATTCACCACTTAATTACTATGAATAGATCATCATCTGAGGATTGCTTGTAAGTATCCATGGAACTGGTGAACAGTGTCACTGGTCAGGGAATGGAAACAGAGCTCAAAGTTTTAATCTTTACAAAGCCCTTTTCTCAGGGCTTTCTTATTATTTACCAACAATCACAAAAGCAAATCAGCTAAAAAAACCACTAGAAAACAATTCCCCAGAGACTTTTCCCCACCTTAGTCAGCCCTCTTCCCTTTTGACCTAGCTTCCTTTTCTTTTATACCCCACGCTCAGAGCAGCCACAGGACCAAATGGTGCCTATTAACTCTTTACAGGCTGCAACACCTTCACCTTGTCGTAATCCTATATCCAATACTTACTAGCATGGGAGTGACGACGCAGCTAAGATGATGTAGTGTTATTATGGGAGATACAATGCTGCTATATAGGTTAAGCCTCTGAGCATGCTTTGCATGTATTAGATGTTTCCAGAGGCCTGGGCAGACTGAGCGTAGTGCTTATTCAGTTAATAAAATGTTGTACCTTGTCTCCTCACAAACCTGACTCCTGAATGCTTATTAACACACGCTGTTGCAGCAGCTCCCCCCCACCCCCTGCCTTTTTTGATTCCCTAATACAAGCCAAAATTCCTGAACATTAATTTACTGAATTTTATTAATTAAAAATCTATATTCAAAATGAAGGCAATGCCAATACTTTTCAAGGCCAGTAATGTATAAATTTACCAGACCTACATTTTAAGCACAGTTTGTCAGCACAAAACATCATTTTATCCTTGTTATGCCACAAGCACATATAACCGTCAGCCATGAAATAAAATCAAAATAGGTCTAATGGGTGAGTCCATAGCGGGTTTTTTCCCCATGAAAAAAGTATTTATTGGATTGCACAAAAGCTCCACTGAGATCTGCACTGCTGCAGTAACAATGGGCTGGTGAATTTCAAGGAAACACACAATTCTTTATTTTAACCACCCTTTCCTGTACACTACTTACCTCTATAAGCATATTTGATTTGGAAACACTCAGTTTTCATACCTCCATCAATAATCTGAAATGAACATTGGAGAGCTTTGGGGAAATATGAGGATGACATCATTATCAGGATCCTGAAAATAATTAAAAGTGACAGGTGAGCACAGTTGGGAAATAAAGCTAAATTGATAACATATTTTGTCTGACTAATTATAACTTTTTAACCTACAAATCAGCATGGAATTATTAAAATACTGTTGCATAGTTACTCTACTGCAAGTATGACTTCAATGTCCATACACATAAAGGTAAATGCAATAGACCAAATGTTGATAAACACAGGCCCTATCCGGCAAAATTTTAGTTACATAAGTAGGCTTCCCTCATGCAAGTCATCCCACTGAAGTCGATTTTATTCATGTGACTAAAGTTTTAAAGGATCCGGTCCTATATTTGTATTTCTTGCGTCCCCGAGAGGACACTTAGCTGCATGACTCCTTTGCGTTCATCATCATATAGTTCTAATTTCTTCTGATTGAACTGACTGCTTATCTTGAGTCAAAACATTCAGAAGAAATAACTATCCAGTATGGAAGGGTAAGAAAGTTTCACATACAAGGAAATTACTCTGTTTATATGGAAGCAGTATATTACACCACGCAGTATGAGTTACAGGTCATTGAACTCACATATAAACAAACACATTTTTAATTAAACTAGTTTATGCTCCTCTTATAAGAAACATTCATGAAGTCATTTCTGATAACTCCTATGGAACCGTTGATCCATCCTATTTGGAAATGTATCTGAAACCTATCCAAGATTTTATGACTTTTCCAGAAGAATAATACATCCTAGTTTTTCCAGCTGGAAAGGTTGGGCAAGTTCCATTTAATGAGTGTTTTTAAATCTCCCAAGTATTAACATCAGGACTAAAGCAAGATTCATTAGTGGAGTATATAGTATATTTCACAGGTGTGTTTGAGGAGACATTTTCATCAGTGATGTTTAGGAGACATGGCAATATAACTTATTATTCCTTTACATTTCCAAGCGTTCTTTGCAACAAATATCAGGAAATCAAAGAGTCAGCAAGAAAGGGTTAGGACAAAACTGTGTCTGAACGAACACTGAAGTGTTAACAATCTGACATTGCTCTCAATTTTCTTGATTTTTCATCCCCAAAAGCAGTGATTGAACAAGTAAAGCTTCTATTCAGTAAAAATGTTCCACTGCTTTTGCAATGCTCAAGCCAAGGAGGTAATGGAACAGGCTTTGGCACCCAGATGAGCTATTAAGCAGGAAACTTAGCTGGGACACAGAACCAGATGCCTCCTGCAGACAGCCTTCAAGAGGTGGAGATTCTATGTTTATGAGTGTCTCCATCCTTGCCTTCCTTTTATGCCTGATTCAGGAGTTAAAACTGGTCTTGCAGATGGAGAGTGAAGGTGATAATCTACTGAAAAACCAGTGATCTTCCTTCCAAGCTGTAGATGACCAATTGGTGTCTCTTTAGCTCCCCTTTTTACTAAAATAATCCTATCTGTTCTTTTGCCATTGGGATTCCTTCTACGACTGACTGGGGATATTTATTCTCTACCAACTTTCGTTCTACTTCCAAATATTAGGGTTATGTCGCTGCAGTTAGGCCCTGATGCAACACCTACTAAAGTCAAAGGGAGTCTGTCCATTGAATTCAGTTGGCATTGGATCAGGCCTTTAATTTTCAGCAGCCTCAGAGACCTGCTTCCCCTAGAAGCTGAACTTGGTGTATGCTCAGACTGTTCAATAGACTCCATACGGTTTTACCACTGGCCAAATTTCATTTGGCCATTAAGGGAGGCAAAGCTAGAGGTTCCTTTGACTAAAAGGGAGGGAGTAGAAACCAGAGATTAAATTCCACATCCAAGGCAGGAAACATTTTTTCAACTTCATTAGAACTGGGAGAATAATTTTATGCAAATATCCTTACAGTTTTCTAAATGAGTCTGCTTTGATTATTTATACAACCCTTTGTTCACTTTCTGGCAATATGTGGCAAGGGTGTTTGCCAAAGGAGTGGATTTTCAGAGAGTATTGCAGAATATTTGCAGAAAGACAATGTCAGATACCTAATCTTGAGTATTCACATAGGAAATATGATTCTAAGAATTAGGCTCTATCAGAAACAATAGGAGGTGTCCCGTGTCTCCACTGAAAACAGCTCTAATTCTGAATTTCAAATACTCACAGCAAACTGGTGCTTACATCAAATGTTAGCTCCTAAATTACTGAACAACAAAATTAAATTCTGCTTGTGAATGACTCATGAAAGAAAAAGAGAAGGAAAATTTGTTGAATGAATTATACATTATGAATTATTTGCTCAGCTCTATTTTTGATTCTTGGAGTCCCTCAGGGCCTGAGCCATGAAAGATTGAGGAATACAAAATTGATTTGGTACCCTCATTATACTGTTGATTGACTAATGATTTGCATCTTGGCTTGATAAGACACTTATGGTTCCAATGTACAAGACAAATATGCAGTGGTTTAAGGGGACCATCTAGATGACCCAGTAAGTACTTATTTATACGTCTTCTGTTCTCTGTGGAAGAACTGTGATCTTAAACAGGGACACTA
Organism: Eretmochelys imbricata; assembly: GCF_965152235.1. Lineage (NCBI taxonomy): Eukaryota > Metazoa > Chordata > Testudines > Cheloniidae > Eretmochelys > Eretmochelys imbricata. Next base: position 169,629,932 of record NC_135574.1, read on the forward strand.
TCAAACAGTTAAGACCAACTTCTGATGTACTTTCTAAACAGGTATAATATGCTGGGGAAATGACCTGGAGATTCTAAATAAGTTCCAGCTTGAAATCCACTTCTTTGTCAATGAGAAAAGCAATCAAACAGCCATGGAGATTGGTGGATGAGACTCAATATTTGACAAAATAGGAAAGAACAAAAGTTGGAAGAGGAATTCATTTAAATTAAGGTCTGAGTCTTCATCTGTGCAAATCATGAGTAACTCCATTGAAGATAGCCGTGCTACACAAGTGTAAATGAGAGGAGAATCAGGCCTTTAAGTAGTCTTTAAGTTTATATGAAGATATTGCTAACAATAGACAGTCAAAATACATTAAAGCAGTATTTAAGTAAAGTAACACAATTGGTTTATCTCTGGATATTTATTAGCTTTAAGAACTCTACACTGTTGAAATAATTTACAAAACTAACATGTTCACAAGTGCGATACATCTCAACAGCTCAGATGCTATGATCAAAATAACAGATTCATTTCATCATCATTAAATCCTCATGAGCAGAACTAGCTCCTAATGAGTTTATGGTTCCGTCATAGAAAGATCTGCACTCAGGAAACAGAGACAACTGTATTTTCTTGTTGCAGGCCCTAAATAATTTTGCTTAGACACGCTTTTGTTGTGAACATCAAAATTATGTTTCCGTCATTTAGAAACACTCTGAAATGGACCAGTATGAAATATTGCCCACCAGACTTTGTTTCCTGTTCAACTCTTCCTTACTGTTGAGATTACATGCACATGGCGCTCCAAAGAATAAAAGGCTCATTTTGTAAGTCTAACGTTAAAGTTATGTGCTGTTGCTCACTAGACCAGCTCCTACAAAGCATATAAAAATCAGAGGAGTAAAAGGAGCCCAGTCTGGCAGCTGTGAAAACTTTCACTGCTAGCATAGCCAAGCAGATGCTTCAGCTTAACATTTACCACCCGCCCCTTAGAGCAGTGGTCAGCAAAACCAGCTCAGAATTCAGAGTCCTTTGGTTGGCAGAACCACTGCAGGCTGCCAATCAGAGTAAAGGTGGCTTTATGTTCAGTCGCCCCTGTGGATATTCATTTGTATTTTATTTGAGATTAATTTTAAAGCCAATAGAAGTGGTGAAGCATAAGCTGATAAACCTGCCATGTTCCAATAGAAAGATGTATGGAAAGAAGAGCACACAACAACTGTTATAATTAGACACATGAACCTAAGGGACTGTTACCCACACAAGGAAAGAGGGTATTCCCAACTATACTTTTTGTTCTTTATGTATGGGCTGTATCCTGCACTATTAAAGTCAACAGGAGTTTTGCTATTGACTTCAACAGGGCAGGATAGAGCTGGATATACTGTTTATATAAACTATTCCTTGAGGGACTGATACTCCAGTCTATACTCCCCACCGATGTAAGGGCTGCAGAATCTAAAAGATGTGCAACGTGCCAACAGATTTGTCTGGTCTGAATGGGTATAATCTACATAGTTCAGAATCCTCCTAGGCCTTCACCTCATCCAGATTATATTAACACCAAAAATACATGTGGAATCTTATATGTGTGGATGCTGAATATACCTTTGTATGCAATGAATTGGGAGGGCTGCATATGGTAATTCACAAATGGCAAAACCACGAGTGAGTTGTGCTAAATCATCTCTAGCTTATTGAAGAATAATAAGCACATTTACTGTCCTTGGATGGACTATTCTGTTTATAGTTGGACATGCAGCATATTCTATTTTTTCCACTATTGTAATATCACTAGGCTTCCAGGTGGTTGCTTGTGCAGACACCAGGAAGAGTCTAAGAATTACATAACCGAGTTAGTTTGATTGGGTTATAAAAGTTTGAAATTCTGGAAACAACTTGCAAGAATAGTTAACATTACAGTGGTTGCCATTAAATAGTCAATGTTAATCTACAGTTTCTACAGCACAGTTATCTCCTGTAACAGAGAAGGAAACAACTTACATATCTCGGATAGTGTGTGCTGTAGAAACTATTGGTAAACACTGACTTCACAGTGGTTGCCATTAAGTTGTCTATTTGCCTTCGCTACAGATATAAAATAACTCATCACACAGGAAAGGAATAGCACAAAGGTGGATAATAGAATGCAAGTTTTCCATCCTCTGGTTAAAATGTGGCTTAGATACATAATTAATTATATTAATTAATAACAAAAGACAGGTAGTGAGTGACCAACATGATTGGGTGCCATCCATAGGATCACTGCTCGTGAAACCAGATGTAGATTTCAGTACATCTTCTAGTGGAGAAGTGTCCATCTCATGAAAAATACAGTCCTTGACACAATCAGACTTACTAGAAGCTCAGCTGGGATGTCAAAAACTAAAATGATATGAAAAAGATGCAGCTATCCTTTCCCCTCCAGATGTGGATGTGACAGAATAGGGGTGATGCAGATTAGGGAGGCAGTGTTGCTGCTGCTGGGGATAAAATGGAAGACTTCAGTCGCCATCAGCCTGTCACAGACCTTTCACCAGTACTACATTCACAGAGATCTGTTCTGGGCTTCGTGGGGCTATTTATGCAGTGAGGAGCGGCATCAGGAGAAATTCTGCCTTCGGGACACATTCAATTGTGTGGTGCATCAGAAGCAACCCTGCACAATAGTCCCACTCCTGGCCCACTAGAAGGAACAGCATGGAGCACTCATCAGCGCAATACATCTGGGAGAACAAAAGGATGGAAGACTGAAGACACACTGAAAATAGTTCAGTTCCTGTTAAAAAACAAACAAACAGTCTTAGAAGTTTCCATCAGTGCTATCAGCATAAAAAAATTCAGTCTTTTTTCACAGACCTGCAGAGGAATTCAGGTCTGTTTAAAACTCCTCAAAAGAAATACCTCTGCAATGATTTCACTCAGCAACCTCACTCCATGCCCAGCATTGTATCTGCAGACTCCACACACCACAGCAGAAATCTAATAGAACAGGAGAGATATGCTTTGCCCTGGGGAAGGCAAGACTGAGCATTATGACTCACATAATCAGTAGAGCTGGGCAGAGGACAGAAGTTCCATGTCACAAAGGATTTCAAGATTTAGAAATTTGTCTTTCTTCTAAGTCAGAGCAAAAGCTGACATTTCAAAAGTCTCTGAACATTTTAAAAACATAATCTCAGCTTATTCTAAGTGTTTGATTTTGATTGTTTTATATAATACAAAACAAAAACAAAATAAAGTAATTTCAAAATGAAAAATGGAAACATTTAATTCCAACAATGTCATAACGCCACTATATAAATCCATGATACGCCCACACCTTGAATGCTGCATATAGTTCTAGTTTCCCCATCTCAAAAAAAAAGATATATTAGAATTGGAAAAGGTACTGAGAAGGGCAATAAAAATGATTAAGGGCATGGAACAGCTTCCATATCAGGAGAGATTAAGGAGACTTTGACTGTTCATCTTATAAAAGGGATGACTTAGGAAGGATATGATAGAAGTCTATAAAATCATGAAGGGTATGGAGAAAAAGTGTTATTTACCCTTCACATAATGCAAGGTCCAGGGGTCACCCAATGAAATTAATAGGCACCAGATTTAAAACAAACATAAAGGAGTACTTCTTTACACAACTCACAGTCAACCTGTGGAAATTGTTGCCAGGGGATGTTGTGAAGGCCAAAAGTAAAACTCGGTTCAAAAAAGAATTAGTAAGTCCATGGAGGATAGGTCCATCGATGGCTATGAGCCAAGATGGTCAGGGACACAACCCTATGCTCTGGGTGTCCTTAAACCTCCGACTGCTGGAAGCTGGGACTGGATGATGGGGGATGGATCACTCAATAGTTGCCCTGTTCTGTTCATTCCTTCTAAAGCACCTGGCATTGAACACTGTCAGAAGACAAGATTCTGGCCTAAATGGACCTTATGTCAGAACCCTTTTTCCCCCTGCCTCAACAAAATTCCAGTGAAAATAATCTGATTTCAGTTAAATCAACCTGATGGAATGGCATATTTCTCGTGGAATATGACTGTCAAAGTTCTCTGACTCTACTCTTCTGCCACAGCATCTGTTGGAGGTGGTACACCAGTGCACTGTCCTGGCAGTTGCTCTGAGGGGACGTCATGCTCAAGCTCCAGCAAGCACAGATCTCAGTGCCACCCCTTCTAAAGATGAGGCATCTGTTCCACTCTATGTCAGCTAGTTCTATGGGCCAGAGTGGGTCCTATTACCTTGCCTCTCCCTGCTAACTTTGAAGAAACTAGGAACAACGCTGGATCAAGCCTTGTATATTCTTCTCAGAGGAGCACAAGGATGGCCATTTTGCCTGACCCCTGCATGAATGGGCAAGGGAAAAGCTCTCTGTATTTCTCTCCAGCTGCCCATCCATACATGGTCTTGCCCTAAATATACAGTAGTAAAGTTGCTAGGAGGATACTTGGCTGTTATTTCAGTATAGCGATTTATACTAGGATGTAATGAATGACCATTTTGTCATCAATCTGTCACAGTACAAATATTCTGAGTATCGTAAGACAGCTTTAATAATATGCCTTTGGTTAGTGGCAAGAGTGGCTAAAAATGAATTCTTGTTGTTGGAATATTGCATTTCTATGAGGTTAACCACACTTTGGTCAAAATAAAGTTAGAAACTAGCCTTACAGTTTCATGAGAATGCAGCATACTACACAGCACTGATAAGGAATTCCTCAATGCTCCTTGTTTTCTGGGACAATTCAGACCTGACATAAGTGAGTTCAATTCCAGTGGACTTTACTAAAGTTACACTTGCCTAAACTAGGTCTGAAATTGGCCCTCTGTGTACAGGTATGTCTACTGATCGCTTTCTTTATTTATGCTCATATAAATTTGTTAGTCTCTAAGGTGCCACAAGTACTCCTTTTCTTTTCTCTCTCTCTCTCAGCCAAATTCCATCCTCAAAAGAAGGCATATAATTCCTGTGGATGTAAACTGGAGTCATGTCTGAGAAGAAGAGGTCAGAATTATTCTTATAGACAGAGCTGATAGCATCACCTATAGTTAAGGTTGCCTGACACTTTCCATTATAAGAGTCCATTTCAATTGCTTATAACTTCATAACTTCAACCATTCAGACAGAAGAGTCTCAAACTGGGCTTCTGCCTTAGCCTATTTTTTTTTTAATTTTATCTAAAACCAATCCAGATGTTTCAGAGAATGAGAGGTGTGGCAGAGAATTTTTGCCCATGTTAAAACATTTGTACAGCCTTTTATTTAACTGAAAAGCTCTCACACCTCTATCTTTTGAGCAGGGACTTAAACTTTGGTAGGATGGTGGCATTTGTGTCAGATGTACCTTTAGCTACTCCAGTGACAATTGCCCAAATTTGGCCAAGTTATAAGCTTGTGAAAAATGAGTTGGCACATGGTCAGTAGAGACTTAAGAGTTTGGCAGATAAATTCTTGGAAGGTTCCATCTACAAAGAGCATGCTCCAACCCCTCATAACTCCTCTGTGTGCCCAGACTGTGCATGTGCCATCCTCACAGAGCAATCAAGCATGCTCCATCCCAGGTATGTTCGGTCAGAGCAGGATTTTCCCTGAAATTGCTCTTCCCATCTTCTGAAGTGGTGCTGGGCATAAGAACAGAGGAGGAAGACATGCTACCCTTGCTGGCACTCTCATACCCTGGACAAGGAGGCAGCTGCCTGACTGGAATATAGAGGGGAGAGGAGCAGTTGGGATGGATGGAGAACAGGAGTGGGGTGGCCAGGGCACAGGTGGGAAGGGAAAATATAACCACGGTAGGATACAGAAGAAGAAGTGAGAGGATAAGAACGGGGAAGACAAGGAGTAGTAGACAAGCCTGGGGGAAATGCAATAGAAGCTGGGGGTAGGAACAGATGCAGGATCTGGAGAGTGGGGCAGGGGGCAGGAACAGGGTGGGGGCTCAGAAGTCAAGAGAGAATATGAAAAGGTGAGAAAGGGGGTTCAGGAGCACAGTAGGGGGCAGGGGCAGGAGAGTCAAGAGCAGGGATAGGAGCAAGGGGAGAACAGTGGCAGAAGCACCCGGAAAGAGGATAAGGATTGAAGCAGATGAGGACAGGGATAGACAGGTTCATAACCAGTTGAGAACACTCCGCTCTGGAATCTGGAATTAAAGGATTCCTGAGTCTCAACTTTCCTTTCCTGTCAGCAAATAGCTCTGAAACCCACTGGCAAAGTATGTCCCATCCTGCTCCTTTCTAGGTTAGGGCTCAAGTAGTGGAGGTGTGTAGTGTGAGGTCTCAAATAGACCTGGGCGAAATTTTTGACCAACCTTTTTGGGGCGGGTAGGGGTAAGAAAGCAGAGTCACATTGATTTTGGTGAATTGTTCCAGATGAAATGAAAACATTTGGTGGGGCAATATCTAAATGAACCATTTAGATATTTTCAAAACATTTCAATTTTGGAGGCTAGATTCACAAAGGGATTTAGGCACCACTCACTGATGAGGAGCAGGCAGCAGAGCCTCAGCCCCCCAATAACCTTCATCCCAGGTAGAAAACTCACCTAGGATGTGGGTGACCCAGATCTGAATCTTCACTCTGGAACAGGGACCCAGGTGTCCCCCTCCCAGGTGAGTACCTGGCTACAGAGTCATTCTCATTTTCTTTCTCTGGCTCAATATTCAAGTGTTTTATACAAAGTGGAACAGTTTCAACAGGTAAAAGCCCCATCCTAGAAAACCTATAGCATGGTGGTTAGGGGATTCACCCAAAAGGGAGGAGAACTGGATTTAAGTCCTTGCTGTAAATGGGGTACTCAAACCTGGGTTTCCCACATTCCAGGTGAGTACCCTATCCACTGCGTTAAAGATTATAAGGGGACTTCATTGGTTTTTGTGAATCTAGCCTTTCATTTCCTTTACTTATATTAAAAATACCCCGCATGAAATATTTCATTTTGAGTTGACAAAACATTTCTTTCAATGCAAAATAAAATTTCTCTGATTTTTTCCAATTCATCAAAAAAGCCAAAGAATTTCAGCTTTGGTTCAACTGGAGCCAATTTCCACCACCCCTAGAGCTGCCAATAAGCAAAACAAAAAAAAAAGTTATTTCGCACAACTCTAGTGCCAGCTCTGCTGATGACCCACTCATTTCAAAAATTCTATATTAAAAAGTTCATTAAAGTTGCAATGCAGGGTGGATTGATAAACATAAAATTGCTGATTTAAATATCAGTCAGGAAACCTTGATGTAAATAACTGATTTTAACCATGTTTTGCATTTTGTACTTTTTAGGTTATTTTAATTTAAAAAAAGGTTGATTCTCACAGGTTGGTAACCATTAAAACCTATTGATCTGCAACTAAACATAACATTTACACTAAATTTGGTGCTTTTTGCTGACCAGAAGGATATACTATAGCTATATAAATTTATTTAAGCAATTATATAGTTTTACTTACATTTGTTCAGATTCTCAATTTTTACATTTTCTAATATATTAGAAAATAGTGAATGATGCATTTTTATTTACTAGATTTAAATTTTACTTGTGATTTGTATCAAACTCTATTAGGAAGGAAATTCAAATTCAATCAAAAATGCATAAAAATAGCATTTTTTAATTAAATAAACTACCTTAAATGTGCTGGACAAACTTTTTTCTCATCAAAACATTTTGCATTTAAAACAGATTTATTAAACAACGGAAGTATCTGTTAGTGAATTGAACTGACGGTTTCTAGTCACCCTGTGCTTGAAGAATTTAGAACTAGTAGATTTGATCCTCTCATGCATAGTTTTTAGTCATGGATTGGAAGAGGAAAACAAGCTTTCCTGTTTTTTTCAACTTCCAATTGATTTCTTAACTTTGAATGAACTAGTCATTAAACTGAACTTGATGAATAAACTGAAATGAAGAAAATATTCTCTTGGCACCTGCAGAAGGGGCCACTGCTCTCAAAAGCTGATTTAGCTTTTTGTATTTTAATTCAAATGATTTTAACAGATTATAATAAATTTAGGCCTTACCATATGCTGTCAATTTAAAATTTAATTTTAAAGTAGTTTTTAAATTTAAGTCCTGGTTTATTTAAAAAAAAACGCAATATAAATTAAATAATCCCTCCTTTGGATTGAAAAAATCATCAATTTTTATTCACCCCCTTGCAAAGTCAAGCACTCAAAAGTTAAGAAATACCAAACTTAGGGTTGCCTTCATTCAGCCCTCTTGCATATATGGATTATGACAGTGTTTAAGTACTTGATCACATACTATTTTTCCACAGGAACGCTGCCTCATTTGTGCACAGGATAGCTGGTGCTCAGGGAATGAATCAGGGATGCATGGTGAATGAAGCTGTTGTTTCCAAGACTCCTTCCTAGGTTGTGGCAGAAGTTGGAAGATTTCTAGGGAATGAGGCAAAGGACTGACAGCTGAGTGGCATTTTGGAAAATTGGATTCTATTCCTACCTTTGACCCAGAGTTCCTATGTGAAGCTGGGCAAGTCACTTTAAACCAAAATTTTCATAGGTGATCACTAATTGTGTAAAAAGAAAAGGAGTACTTGTGGCACCTTAGAGACTAACAAATTTATTCGACCTGTCCGTGACTTTTACGAAAAATAACCGTGACAAAATCTTAGCCTTAGCGATAAGCACCATAGAAAAGCCCATGAGGAAATTAATAATTTTATGGTTTGTGGTAAATAAGATATAGGACCACTCAGCAGAAGAACTCACACTGGGGAACACTTACTTATATGAATGGTTCCAATGGCCAGTGAAGCACTTAGGCGTGTGCCTAACTTTGAGCACGTAAATAATTCCATTCAACTTCAGCAGGACAAACGTGCTTAAAAGGAGGCCACATGCTAAAGTGCTTTTTGCATCAGGGCAAATTGTAGGGAACAGTTGTGCAGCCTAGCCCCAAGAATAGTTTGCCCTGATCTACTCATTAATTTATGCTAATGGGTATGAGGTCCATTGCAGATTACTGAATGTTGTGAGTTAGTGAGTAAGCAAATAAATATTTTTGTAACAAAAAAAAACCCCAAAACAAAACATAATAATGATATTGCATTCCAAAATACACTTTGTTTAATACCAAACAGCACGTGCAAAATAATGTGAAAGTAATGTGAATAATATGCCTTACCTAGAATATCTGGGACCACTCCATTGAGCAAGTGCTCATGAAAGTGAATAAGGGTTTGCACAGTCAAGCCCTTAGAAAACAATTCATCCAAGGAATTTAGCTCATTTCAAAGATGATTTCTGAACAGGAGAACAGGCTTCAGAGTTTGTTTGTTTTTTAAAAAAGCATGTATGTGTTATTTGAATTCCTTCTAAATACAGGGAATACCTGCTCGAACTTTAAAACCTTAGTTAACAGGAAAAGAAAACTTCTAAAGAGGGTCAACTACTGTATCCCATATTCATGCAAATAAACCCTGTTCAACTCCTATGGTTAGCACTTATATCAAAATTCACATTTTAAAATCGTTGATTATACAGTAACTAATTAATCCTCGCTACATCTTTGTGAAGCAGGTGAGTATTTGGATCTGTCTATGAAAGACAATTTCCCCATTATATTGTATTTAATTGCCTGAACACAAAGGGTAAAATCCGGGACCCAGTAGACCCAAATCCTGAAACCAGGATTCCACCCAAAGAGTTTTTAAATGACCATTGCATGATCCATTTCTTTCTCCTCCAACTTCTAATGCTAAAGCCTGAGCCGACATACCTTCCTCACCAACCCCCCTTGAAGTCAGTGGGAGTTTTAGGTTCACAAGACACGCAGAATCAGGCTCCTAATTGCCATATGTTTACTTAGGAGTCCATTAATTTTTCAAGTAACATTTACAATTCCTCCCCCTTCCCGATTTTATCTCTGACTCCTACTAAATCATTAATAAATGGTAACAAGAGGAACATTTTATAATCTTTGTTATTTGAATAACCAAAACTGTTTAAATTAGTTATTTAAAGTATTTCTCCAACTTTTTCTTCCATTTTTGTGTTTCTGCAGCTATTTTCTTACAATTGACTTGGCTAGACATAGCATCAGTCTTTTCCTAGACAAGCTAAAGAGTAAATGGCCATTTCACTGTAAGGTTCTGTATCTGAGAGAGATAAATTGTTTATTGTCACACTGACTAGTCTCAGAAGCCTCACTTTTTCTAGTAACATTAAAGCAACTGGTCCCACCACTTTTGTTATTTTCTTTTTTCAAATATCTCCTCTAATAATATGAAAGCAAAAAGAAACAACATGGCTATGTTCAACAACAAAAAGTCATTCCAACTCCCCTCTTCAATAATATTATTTCATGCCTTGCTAAGTTTTATTTTTACTTATTGTGTAAGTCAGTTCACAGATTTCTCTTTAGTCACAAATGACTCAATGTTATTTCAGAGCTATTATATAAATGTGCACAGGGGCCTGGACAACATACAGAGTCTCATAATTAATTCAGAGCCCTCAAACAAAAGCAAAGGCAAATGGCTCTCTTCAGGGTAGACTATGAATATGATTTTTAAAAAAATACAGTAAATGAAACAAAATAAAATGGCAAAGGCCCTGCCCCTGCTCCCACTGAAGTCAAAGAAAGCTTTACGATAGCTTTAAGCAGGACTGGGCTGATGGTTTATTTTACTGAAATTAAACATGTTTCCTCCTCTAAGTATAGTTTTAAAATAGAACAATGTAAAGCTGCAGTTCTGAAAAGCCGCAGTGGGACTACTCACCACACGTAACATTAAGCAAAGGCATAAATCTTTGCGGGATCAGGGCCTACGAGTGGTTACTAAAACAGAACAAGAAATCTTCTATGCAGTATTACGGCATTAGGGTCTCATTCTGAAAGGAGCTAGGGGCCTTCTGAAAGGTGCTGAGTATACTGGGCTACCACTGAAATTGTGCATGCGCACCACCTCCAAGGAGGGACTCAGAATCTGAATTAGGTCCTGAGGTGCATCCAGCTGTTCTGGCACTGTGATTGGCTGGATGCTTCTAAATACTCTATGATATATTCTATGGGGACCTCTTTGTTCAAACACACTCCTTGCAGAAGGAACCTTTATTCTGTGCCTGACTATTTCATCCACAGTAAAATGACTTCTGACAAAAATCAACATCCTAAACGTTCCATGTGGCCTCAGGGGCCACACAATACAAAATGGAGGACATGTCCAGATCCTAAGCTGGTGTGACTTGGCAAATCCCTATTGAGTCCAATGGAGCTTTGCCATTTTACACCAGCTGACAATTTTGTCCAATGAGTTTCCATCTTTTCTGCACCCTAAACCCTTTCATCACTGGCCCCACCCCAAATCTCACACCCCCAGCCAGAGTCCGCACATCCTCCTGCACCCCAACCCTTTGCCCCAGCCCGGAGACCTCTCCCACACCCTGAACCCCTCATTTCTGGCCCCACCCTGGAGACCGCACCCCCAGTTTAGAGCCCCCACCTCCTCTCACACCCCAACCCCCTGCCCCAGCCCAGTGAAAGTGAGTGAGGGTGGGAAAGAGCGAGCCACAGAGGGAGAAGGAATGTAGTGGGTGTGGGATGGGACCTCAGGGAAGGGATGGGGAATGGGGAAGGGCCTCAGGGAAGGGGCAGGGCTAGGGCGTTCAGTTTTGTGAGAGTAGAAAGTTGGCAACCCTAAAGGGTCTATAAGCCTGTCTGATAAATGATAAAAGAGGCCTAAATGAAAACAAATATTTCTGATTTTCTATTTGTAGCAGACAGAGAGGGATTTTTTTTTGATAACTCATTTAAATTTAAAATTTGAATTAAATACTCAAAAAGATAGAACATGAACACCAAAGCACCAACTAAGCTATGTACTATGCAGTGCTATAAATCTATAAGTTACATGGCAAAGCTCCCCAATGCATGTGTCAAAGTTGCTGACAGTATTCTAAAAATAGACAACAAAGTCCCAGTGTATAAACTTATTATGTGTTCTATATACCAGTGCAAAACCACAATTCCATCTGTGTGGCCTGTTTTTGATGAAGGGAAAGAAACGAAACAAGCAAAAATAAAGGAAAGTTTCTATGAGAGAGCACAGTACATTTCTCTTCTATTACAGCTCGCATCTCAATACAAAAGAAAATTGCAGGTGTTTCCAGCAGACTGATGGCTCTTCGATTTTTAAAGGCACATTGCATGGAAACCAAAATCATACAAGTTACCCAGCTACATACACCACATCACTAATGCATATTATTTATTTTCACTGCTGCAAACAAATTCAACCTTGCTGCACAGAAGTGGAAGGCAGCCTCCAAAGGAGCCCCAGATGGTATCAACCTCTTTCACATGCTTATGGGAAACTGATGTAGGATTTAACAGAAAACAATCTTCCTCTAAGATTATCAAATCACCTATGGAATTTACCAATGAATTATATTCCTGCTATAGAATGGCATGAACAAAACACACCTATGGGTAACATGATAATCTCTATTAAATTCTGTACGTTTTCAGATGTATTCAGTGTTGTCACCATGTTGGTCCCAGGATACTAGAGACAAGGTGGGTGTGGTAATATCTTTTATTACACCACCTTGTCTCTCTCACCAACAGAAATTTCTCTAGAACGCCATTGGTTTCATTCCTATAAAGTTCTATATGGCTTCTTAAGGACAGTTCCCTCCCCTCCTCCTCCTAAGGCATTCTGCCATCTGAGAAAAGTTATAATGAGGCAAGTGCTTCTCATTCTTGCTGTAATCTCTAGCTCAATGCCTATCACTCTGTCTCTTAAATGGCAGCCACTGGAAATCTACTGAATTCTCCCTGGTGAACAAAACAGAAAAGCCATAAGAAACACCGTACAAACAAGACAAAGGTACGTGGGTGCCACTGCGGCCCACAGAACTCCTACTTGTCTGCCACCTAACCCCTTAGCTGCCTAAACTCACTCAGCAAATAAGTTTTTGCAGTAAAAATTCCCTAGGTACCTAAGTTTCTGCCTCTGGGCATCTGCACTGCAGCCGCACTCTAGGAATCCAGATGCCTAAGCCCCAAAGCAATCCACAAACCAGGGGAAGATAGGTGTTCCTCCACTTAACTCATGTGTGGGGCCCGACCAGGTAGGCATGCTTACAGGCTGCCTAACTCCATACAAATAATTTGAGGGCAGAAGAACCTCCCTTTAGCCCAGTGATTAGTGCAGTCACCCAGGATGTGAGAGACCCCTACACCAGTTCAAGTCCCACCTCTGTCTGATTAGAAGGGATTTTGTACAGGGAACTGCCACCCCTCAGCTAACTGCCCTACCACTGGGCTATAGAGTGATTTTCATTCTCTCAGGTCCAATTATTTGATTAAATCATGGATACAGCTGGTCTTTACTTATATCACATAAACAGTCTGTACAGCCATCGCCTCAGAATTTCTAACGCTGAACTTAGTCAGGTAAATTCAGTTCTGCTTCAGAATTCAGTGCATGTCATGTTTGACACCTATACTGGAGAATCATATAATCAGCATGAAAAGATGCCAGCGTAAACACAAAAATCAGGAAAAAAAGTTTAGGATGCAGCATGTCTCCAACTAACATATCTGATCCTCTCTTCACACAAATGAGGGGGAAAGTGCATTCCCTATTCAGAAACTGTCCACGGAGAGGTATTGCTTGTTGCATAATGATACCTTGCTTCTAGTGAGTTTGTGGAGTTTATACCCATAGACTATACCAGTGGTTTTCTAACTTTTTTCCTGGGGACCAAGCTGAAGAAAATTGTAGATGCCTACGACCCAATGGAGCTGGGAATGAGGGGTTCAGGGTATGGAAGGGGGCTCTGGGCTGGGGCAGGGGGTTGGGGTGTGGGAGGGTGTCAGGGATCTGGGCTGGGGGTGCAGGGTCTGGGGTGGGGCCAGGGATGAGGGTTTTGGGGTGTAGGAAGGGGTTCCAGGTTTGGGGGAGCTCAGGGCTGGGGCAGGGGATTGGGACACAGGATTGAGGGAACTTACCTCCCATTCAGCAGCACAGCTGGGGTGCAGAGGCAGGCTTCCCGTCTGTCCGGGCACCATGGACCGTGCTGCACCCTGGAAGTGGCCAGCAACAGGTCCGGCTCCTAGGCAGAGGTGCGCAAGTGGCTTTGTGCGACTCTCGCCCGCAGGCACCACCGCTCCAGTTCCTATTGGCCACTTCCCGGCCAATGGCAGTCCGGAGCTGGTGCTCGGGCAGCACACAGAGCACCGTGGCCCCCCTGCCTAGAAGCTGGACCCGCTGCTGGCCGCTTCCAAGGCACAGCGCAAAGTTGGAGAAGGTAGGCACTAGCCTGCCTTAGGTGGACAGCACTGCCGATGGGACTTTTAACGTCTTGGTCAGCGGTGCTGACCAGAACAAGGCGATCCAGTGCCTTACATGCCCATGGTTTGAAAAACTCTGGACTATACGACAGCATAATGACAAGTGATATAATGGCTCAAATGTACAGGAGAGCAGACACCTATTTAGAAGAAATGCTGCCTTAGCATTCAGTTCAAAATGTCTGAGCCCCCCAATAGCAAATTATTTCAGAATAATATATAGATTTTGCTGGAGGGGTGGAAGGGGCATGATTTATATTTCTATCACAGTAAGTTCCTGCCATGATGAATCTTTACATTAAAGCCACAAGGGCTACTATTGTTCATATCCTTTCCATTTTCGTCCCCCATCTGAATTCATTCTTCTATGAGGATGTGGGAGAAGGCCTAGAAACACCTTGGGATTCAGTGAATTCAAAAGAACAAAATTTGTTTCTTATTTTTTTCTGTTGTGAAGCAGGAATTGCTTTTACATAAGGTTGGTTCTTTTAACAGAGTGAGACTAAACATTTATAAAATCAAGTAGGGGCTGAAATATTGCATTGTGGTTACTAACATTTTGCAGCAGCATATCAAGTTTCATGTTTCATCAGCCGAATAGAGTCTGTGTGCTGAGCTATTGTGGTTCGGTAGCTGACAGCAGTCAAGTAAGTGCTACTCTCTTCCTGACTTAATCATTTCTATTACACTTGGTGTCAAAACAATAATGTCAGTGAAATGGGCTTGCTGACATTGCAGATTAGAACTGAGTGATTCTGAATGTCCTGTGACTGAAATGCGTTTTATTTCTAGAAAATTGCACATTACAATTGCAAATTAAAGAACATAGATCTCAATAGGCTGTATCAACACATATGTAGCATAGACTCCAAGCTGCCAAAGAGGTGATCAATCATGGAATCCATGCTGTATAGTGCATACTAGCAAGTTAGGAAATTCCTAAATGCTCTCTGTGCTGTGTTTGGAGATGAATTTGAATAACAATAATTCAACTGCACAAGCAGGAGAGGTGGAATGGTCTGGTGGTTTTCACTAGGGCTCAGAGAGTGGCAAGTGTTCCATGAACGGAATAGTATCATTGCTTTATGCCTTCCTTTCCCCATCCCCAACTTCCACAACCTATCAAAACATGTTTACAGGCCTTCACTTTAGAAATACATCCAAGTCTTATAGGAGCAGCTGAAGTAGCAGTCTGCAGAAGGTCAGAGAGTCACTGAAAGCTACCAAGTGACAAGCTGTGGCTTTCAATGACAGCAGCCGCCCGGTGGTCCTATTGAACGAAGATGGACATTTTCATGGCCTGAGATGTTGACTTTGTGCCACCCTGAGAACAGCCTATGCTAAAGGACTATCCTACAATCCCTATAATATCCACATGCAGTAGTGTTTACAGGAATACAAAGAGCTTTTTAAAAGTAAGAGTTATAATGGCTCCCTCTCTCGTCCTTAAAAATCAGCAAAACAGAAGACATGACGAGGGAAATAAAGTGAGCCCTCATGCAAGATGCTAGTAAAATTCATCTCACTAACACTGCCATGATCAGCTGTTTCTTAGAATAAAACAGAACAATTGAAGCTCTCCTCTGTATTTTACAAGGAAGTGGTTTGCTGCCAAAATAATGGTGTTTGTTTCTTTTACTAAACCAAGTTTTCAAAATGTTGGAACAAACCGGAGAAATCTGTGTATGCTCCTCATTATTAAGAACAAGAGCCACAATAAAATACACTCATAAGGCACTCACTATGTTTAAAGAATTGTTTATCCCCATGGGGAAAGAAAACCCACACCAGCAGATCTCTAAGATAGTGAGGGGGGAGGGGAGGGTAGCTGATGGGCAGTGATTTACACCATCATCATCATGAAGTGGATTACACATAAGGCTACATTTTCACCATTGTCAAGGGTATCTGGATGCTGCACACCCTCTACTTCTTTCTTGCCAAAGTCGGTGCACAGAGTGAATGTGTGTTGGGAGGAGCAGGAAGTGGGATGGAGTCTTGGTACCACCAGTTCTTTTTCGGGGCGGGGTGATACTGCAAGTGTTTTCTTTTCCAACAAGATGCTTAGACAGTGGAGGTCTGTAGTGCTGAACATCCATGGCCACACTGTGAGGCTTTACTCCAGGCATCTAAGAGGTCCACAGGATTATTACTGATCTGGTGCAGCCAACTTAATTGTAACTGACGGTGTGACTGCCACCAGTCATTCCCGGGCAGTGACCTGTCATGACCTCAAATCCAATCTTCCAAGCTCAATGTTTGGGGACAATGACCAAAAAGGGCCAGCTGGCAGTGGCCAATGATGATTTCAGTCCTCTCCAGGCCAGTTCTCATTGATACATCCCTATTGCTGATAAAGTCAAACCATCTTATACCCAGTAGTCACCACTAGCAATGCATATGAAATGCCTCCACCCTCCTGATGTCTTGTTTAAGCAATGTCTATGTTTCAGATCCATATAAAAGGCTTGCAGCTACGCAGGTCTGCTAAATCCTAAAACTATGGGTACATAGTTTAACCTTCTTTTGGCTCCAAACGCTATGCAGCCCCTTCCTGACTGAGGCTACTAAACCCGTTCTCCTTGGGATGTCTGGCTGGATGCACCTGTTGAATGGCAGTTTACTGCCTACTTAGGTAAAGTCAACTACTGCTTCCATATATGTCTTGCATCACAACTTTTGCATTGACACTCAAGATGTTTGTTTTTGCCCAAGAAACCCTTAACCCAAGCTGCCTTGTGCTGTAAACTCTCTAGGGCATCTTTGAGATTGGCTGTATCCGGACCAAAGACGACATCGTCCACATAATCTAGGTTGGTAAAAGTTTAACTAACAGGTATACCAATATGTTCAATGAGCCAATTCACTGTGTGACAGAACAGGGCTGGGCCTAGGATACATCCCTGCTTCACCTCTGATCTAGTGTGAAACCTGTCAGACCTGTGTGTCCCGCAATGCTCCCATGCCCCAAGTCATTAGTATAAGTCTTGTATTAGCCTCAGGGGAATGTCAGGAACACAGATACCTCCCCTCTCCTCTTAAGAGGATCCTGGTGCTTCCTAGTCTAAGGATCCTCATCTCTCTCCACCCTCAGCATTAGGTAACCTCTCTCCTCACTGAAATCTCCCCACCCCCACATTTCCATGTCCCTCTGTCTCTATCTCCCAACTGTCTCAGTGCCCATCAGTATTTCTCCATCCCTCAAAACTGAGAGTCTCCAAGCAACCCAGGTGCCTGTCCTTTTTCCCACCTCCATTCACCATCTCCCTCCACACACATAATTGAATGTCTCTGGAACCCCAGCAAATGGTTCTCTCTCTTCCCTCTATATACACACTGCAGAACGGTTTGGGTTCCTCCCCTCCCCACTCCCAAACACATACCAGGCAAGAGTCCCAGTTTGGCTGAGAATGCCCTGGGTTTTACAGACATACCCTGGATATTGACAGTCTCAGCTCACAGAAAAATGGAGGAATTTTCAGCTACGCTACTCCTCTCATTCCTCATTCTTTCTTTTTCCACAGTAGCTCAGTCTCTCTATTGCATAGTCAAAATTAAATGACTAATTTCAGATAGTCAGCACACTATCAGCTAGGACTGGACAAATATTGCAAATAAATTACAAACATCTATTTGAATTTTTTTAAAAAAAAGGAATTCTCTTCAGAAGCATTCAAGACACTTATTTACTTACTGCCAACATGTGGATAACTTAATTTTGTTTGAAAGTACATTAGTGCAAAGAGGAAGTGTCATAAGTACATGTGTGAATATGTATTCTGAAGAATACTTGAGCCAGAAGTAGTATGACTTCGGGAGTCATCCAAGTTTAAATGAAAGCTGAGATTTTCATGTAAGTCACCTGACTTCATAAGCAGGGGCTTTAAGAAAAATGCTAAGTATTGTGAAATTTGTGATACAATCATGAGAGTTGGCAATATTAAATTCAACATCTCCCATCTAGGACCAGCTGGAATCCCAGATGAGTGGGGAGGGATAGCTCAGTGGTTTGAGCATTGGCCTGTTAAACCCAGGGTTGTGAGTTCAATCCTTAAGGGTGCCATTTAGGGGTCATGGGGCAAAAATTGGAGATTGGCCCTGCTTTGAACAGGGGGTTGGACTAGATGACCTCCTGAGGTCCCTTCCAACCCTGATATTCTATGATTCTAAGTAGTGAACTAGACATCAGTGAACAGCTGGTGCTGGCAGAGGGTTCTTGGGTTCTTCCAGAGGTGGCAGAATGGGGGGCAGTGAGAGCTAGCACCCCCACAATGAAAATATTTTGGGGGCTCATCTATGTTTCCACCTACACAATATTTCCTCTCTACCCTGGGAGGGTGTGGGATGGGACAGCCTGGGTCCTGCTTTGTATCCTGCCCAGCTCCCTCGGCACTAGGGAGATGGGGCACCTGGAGGAGGTGGAGAGCAGGAGGCTGGGGAGGTAGCTGCTCTGGGGGCGTGGGATGGGGACACCATGCCGCCATGGCTGCCCTGACCATGCCATTCTCTCAGCCTGCTGTGCATCTCCAAGCTCAGATGCCTGCCCTGCTGCCCACTCCCAAAGCAGCTCCAGGCACTGCCTAAGTTCCCTCTGGGCCCGGGCTTCTTGGTGCACACTCCCAGCCTGAAACCTCAGCCCCCGCCCCTGGCTTCTGCTACAGTTTCTTTTCATTTTGCTCCAAGTTTTATTACTGTGCTGCAACAGCTCTTCCAAGTTATGTGCCTATCAGCTTTTCTTCGTATAACTGACGGAAAAAGTTTCTACATTTTCTATTCAGCAGCAAGTCAGCCATGCACATCTTGGAGCCAGAGATGTTGGGATGGAATTATGGGTGCAAGACATAGGAAATATTTATGTGTGTAATCACAGGACATCTGTTCCTTTCCCCCTATGGGTGGTCTGACTCCAAAAAATCCAGCAAGTTTACACCTTTGGCTATGCAGCCCAGCCAAAATAACTCTGTACTTTTCAGGACCTTGATTATGGCTGCTTGTTATTTTCCCTTCACTAATATTGATTTCATGCGTAGCTATACAGAACTAAAACAAAATCAGTCATCTCAAGTCAGGGAGAGAAATTGGAAAAGTAAGTGTAGCTAGAGATACACAACTAACTCACCATGCCAATGTATTTATCATTGATGAGATTTATATACATCAAGTCTGCCGTAACACAACCTCCTGCCAACCCCCACACTCTATGCGGGGGAGTCTATGGATTCTAATGGTAAGAACAAAGGACCTAGAGCCATGAACATCCAGGTTGAGTGTCCAGTGATTTACAGTTTGACCTTGAGTAAATCATGTAACCTTGACCTTCTTATGCTATAGTCTGCCTTGCTGGCCTATTTGTTAAGAGAACAGGGCCTCACTGGAAACCAGATGCTGCATCTGAGCTGAGCTTTCCATGGTAAATAAATGACATCCATCCAGATACCATGGAATGCAGTCCCTCAGGAAAAAAGGTAAATCATTTTCCAACAGGGAGTTTCAAACCCACACTCTGCTCTAAAATTGTAATGAAAAGGTTTTTTTTTTAAATGGGAACGCTGCCGCCGCCTTCTAAATAATTCACCTTTCACTTTCATCAGCTGTAGAATGCAGGTTCCTGTCCAGCCCAGGTCAGTGGCGTGAATGAAAGTTGGTAGCATTCGATGGCTGTTCAGTGGCCTGATAGTTCTTTGTAGACAGGTGTTCATCCCACAAAACACGTCATAATTGCTACGAACTAACACCCTGAGTGGCAGTCTCAGAGAGCCCAGGGACTGAATGGCCATGGAAAATTATTTTCCTCTCAGCTCTGGAAGTTGTCCCTCCAGGAATAGTTGCAAGCCAGGGTGTGAATCCTGCACTGCTATTATTTGTGCTGTTACAGTATTAGTCCTCTGGACCCCAAGAGAATATGAGTCTCTGAAGCTGCCGATCCAGCCCCTAGTGGGAGCCTGAATATCACAATTCTAATTTAATTCAGTTATTAAAATATGAACACTTGGAACTTTGAATCTGAAGTTGTGTTCAAAGTGAACTTCCCTTTGAAGCTTCTGAAGTCCCCCCATTACTACAGTGAAGTTCCTAAGTAGATTTTTATATCAGAAATAACACCTCCTTTTTCCCTTCCCGGGATGCATCCTCCAGGTGGACCTGATTCTATTTCATTAAATGTCACAGAGGATCGCTAGACAAACACACATGACATGATTCTCATGTATGAGAAGGGGAGGGCCTCATTTTATATAGGACAGATGCAAACCAGATGGACTTGAATTTTTTTGGTGGGGGGAGGGGGCTAAGGAGGGCTTGGGGAGTATCCTGCTGACTGTAAACTATCAAATCCGTAAGGTTACATGGCTCAGTACTGCCCAGATTTCATCACTGGATTGAATTAGGTCTTTCAGAAAAGAGCTGCTACTTTGATAAAAAAATTACAGAGATAGGATGCATACAGTGGTGGCTGCCTTTACAATAGCAAGACAAAATCCCTCTGACTTCATTACTGGAAGGAAACAGAACTTTCAAATAAATTCAGGAAAGCTCATGGTCTTTCTATGCAGTGGAAGTGGCCTGTTTGAGGAATTAGGTCTCAGACTTTCTTAAGAATAATTGTACAAATGTCTCTGCAGGTATGCAAGGCCTAAGAACTCTAATATTTTGCATCTGCATAATCAAATTACAATACAACCTACGAGCCAGGTGTTTCTTGCAGCTCATTAGAACAGGGTTCAGTTCTCTCTCTTGGTCTTGAGAGGCCTCACATTCATCAAAAACAGCACATTCTGCCGTCCGGGCCATCAAAAATGAGTACTGATGCCTTTTTATGTTTCTCCTCATACAGATTGGCCAGGAATATAGCAGCTCCAAGGAAGGATGGCAAATGGGTGGAGGTGGGATAAACAGGAGAGCCTTGGATCTTAGACAGTGAAGGTGCTTATTCCACATTGGGAAGAAAAATACATGAAAGGGAATAGTAGACAGAAACTCATCAGACTCAGAATTCAGACTGAAATTCTGTGATTAACTCAATTCCTCCTACTGGGCCTGGCTGCTGTAGTCTCAAAATGCGTTTTGTGGCCCAAGAAACACCTGTGTGTTGGTAAAGTGGGGTTAGGACAAGAGGGAAGGGGTACCTAAAAAGAAAATACATATTTAGAAGTATTTGAAAAATCAAGGGCACTTTTATAACTAAAAAATATGTAGATAGACTTCATTTGCCAGTTTGGTTTTTGTGAATCCTGATTACTTTTAGCTATAGCTTTAGTAACTTAATACAGTAGAAACACGTTAAGGTCAAGTGCATTAATATCATTACAATGCTACACCACCACAGTTAAAATGGTGCCATATCCATTTGCCATGTGCTGCATTGGACTTCTATAGCCAAAAACTTTATTAATTTAACAGCTTTCCATTTTTGAGTGCTCACTGCATGTACACATTGATAGGTCCCATAACATGACACAAAACTTGGGAACCTACAATACAGAGGATTAACTAGTCTATTTAAATCTGAGCTAAAGAAGTGTCTGGAGTTCAAAAAGCACAAAGTCAGGAAATGAAGTTAAGGTTGTCTTCCTACCTTCACTCTGTTTCTTTGTGTGTACGCATTACAAGCCAGTCTTTATGGGCAATGTTTTCAAAAGACCTAATTGGCTTAGGAGTTTAAGTCCTATTGAAAGTCAGTGGGACAGAGGCCCAGCTGACACACAGATATTGTACTGGTATAACTATTGTGCATAGGGGGATGATTTAAAAAAACAAACAGATTAGTTATACTGGAACAATCCCTAGTGCAGATATTGTTATACTGGTATAAGCACTTCCTTGCTAGTATAACTGTGTCTCATAGGGACCTTTGCACCAGCTGAGAAGAAGGCAGACAACCCTGCCCCAACACATTCTTTTACCTCCCCACTGTCAGGGGTAATCCTCAATTATTCCTTCTATGCCACTTTCTAGCCACTTCATGCAGCTGGAACTGGGCTGAGGATCTAGACCTCAGTGACTTTCCTGGGATCACGTAGGAAGCCTGTGTGGGAGCAGAAACAGAACCCAGAGTCTTTGAATTCTATTTCAGTGCCTTGATCATCCTTCCTATTTCCACAAACTCCTGCCTCATTCACTACAGTACACATGAATGAAGTGGGGCTGCTATTGGCTGAATAAGACAGCTGTCTGAAGAAACATTAGTTTGTGATCATGTAACAGACTCTATTGTATGCACACAGAAGTACAGCTAAGGTTGTACACCAAACAAACGAAAGGCAGATTTGCAACATAGAGGTGCTAGAGTAATGAATTTTAATGTTTTCCCTCTTAGCAGAAAAAATGCTTTTGTCGCTCTTTCCTTACTTGAAAACAGCTCAGACCCCCCCCCCTTTTTTTTTTAAATCAAAGTTTCAGGGAAAAGTTTCTCTGATTCAAAGCAGCATATTAAATATTATCTGCAAAGGTAACACCGAGAAAAATTATAAACAATTGGAAATGGCCTTTTATAAATGACAATACTTACTGTACTGCATAGTAGCAAACTTAAATACTGCATGTTATACTTTTATAAAAATTGTTTATAGAGCTCAAACGCTCTATGGATATCAATTAATAATGATCATATATGTTTGCATGTTTACTCTGGGTATCTATGTACATGACTTGATTGCTTCAAGTCATCTGGGAAAGAGTTAGCATCTGCTATTTTTTAAACATAAGGGCACCAACCTTCTACCAAGCTACACTGGCAAGCCCCAATGAATTCAACGGAGTTTCAAGTGGGGACGCAGGTCTATCTGCATGGTGCTCTGTGCAGGATCAGGGCCAAAATAAATACAATTTAAACCTCATTGGAGGGCACATTTCCTGTAAGCAACACAGCGGAAGCAGGTCTTGAGGAGCAATGTGAAAGAGGAGAATGCATGGCTATTTGTGCTAGCTCTATAAAGACACTTTAAGAGGCTGTGACTGTTATTCATTTATTTTAGGCCAGATTCTGCAACCTTACTCGTGCTGAGTTACTCTGAGTAGCCAGGCTGAACTCAATAGGGCTACTCACAGAGTAAAGAACTGCTTAACATGGATAAAGGTGGCAGGATCGATCCCACTGATATTTTCTCTTTTCTCAGGTGCCCATTGCTAAGGATATAAAAGGCTAGAACAGTGATTAACATTTCTCTACATTCAGTTATACATTAAAGACAGCCACCACAAATAAATGAAAAAATAATCCAAACAAAAGAGCGATGATAAAAAAGGAGGCTAATAAAGCCCAGCACATAGCTGGCTCAAGCCTCTGAACACAGCTACAGAGAGATTCTAGCTGACATCTGCAGAGAGCTCAACAGACAGATGCCCTATAACAAGAAGGACCTGCCTCTTGTTAGAAACTCTGGGTAGAGAGCAAAGATAGCACAACTGATCTCAACAGCCTGGGAGAGATACTGGGTGGAAGACTGGAACTCAATGGACAGACCTTAATTTGTAAGGGCTTTATGTTAGTGCTGAACAGATATCTACAAAACATTCTGCAAACATTCATTCAAATGCAAAAGTCAATTACCTTTGCCTGTGACTAAGTGCTCGTTTTCCACACATATTCTAAGAAACTAGATTACTGGCCCAGGGTTATTTGGTGAATAATTCTGAGAAACAAATGTACTCAAGAAAGCCATAAGCTGTTTGTGGACAATTCATACACAGAAAAGAGGTGAAAACTGTCACGTGATTTGCTAAGCTCCACTTTCTACCAGCTATAAAAGATCAGGCAGAACACAGAAGTGGATATAGGACACTTTTGCACTCCTATTATCAAGCCTTTACAGCTGAAGAGGAGAGACTCAATGACAAGAATTAATGTTGCTTTGGGGAGAAGCAGTGGAAATTGAAAACATACAAAGATGCTGTTCTTAGTGGGAAGGAGGTATGTTTCTTTTTTGAGCATTTTATGGCAGCTCCTGAAATTAAACTTCTATCGTTATTATGAGCTTGGAAAGGCTGTGCAAAATAAAAACCAGAGCTTGCAGCAGAATTTGGCCTAGAAAAATGTGACGATCTGCTCCCCACATTTCCTCTTTGTCCTACCCCCGCCCCCAAACCTCCTCTTTCCTTTCTCTGTCTGACCCCACCCTCAACTAACAGTCCTGAAAACTTGGCTGCTACATAGCCACATCCAAGCACTGAGGTGACAGGAGGTCTAGGTGGAATTGTTTTAGCTTCTCTTGTCACTAGCAGATCCCAAGTTATTATCATTGTCACTCTGGAGTTCTTCAGCAAAATACACTAATGAAAGCTACACTAACTTCCAGCATCAAGGCAGTTAAAAGGTTAAATACTGTTGTATCAAAGGGTACCCCTCCCCTACCCAGGACTTTTTACCCAGCCACAGCTTGTCTGTAGGCACAAAGAAAAATGACTGCAAATCCTTGATAGTGAGCACAGACCAATATTTCATTCACATGTGTAAGAATAGTTGTTCCTTTGTAAGAAAAAAGATTTCCTAAGAATTAGCTGAGTTCTATAAATCAGCTTCATGTTGAAGCATGACATTCCTCTCCACTGTCCAGTCAAGAACTTTGTCTGGAAACGGATGCCTGTGAGAGACTTTTTCTTTAGATGCAAACACATGGTGTGATCTCTTCACGCTCCTGGCAGAAGTAGTTACAGACTTAGACAAAAGTAAGCCACATGAAAGAAGTGTCACATCAATCCAAAGGACTGATTGGTGTCCGTGGGATCCCTCATGGAGTAAAGCAGTGAACAATCAGTCAGGGTACCAGAATCTGGCCCAGATTTGGGGGGAGCATCAAGACTTGCACTTTTGTTTCACTGAGTGAACTCAAATACCATTGTAAGAGTGGAAAGGCCACCACTAGAGAGTGTTATGGGTCAGGGCTGAACCCAATGATTAACCCAAAACCTGCTGTGATGCAAGAAACAAAAATGCATAAGTTATTGAATGCAGTCGCTGTTACTTCCAGGCTGTGAAGAGTTACTGACAGGTGGTAAATATTTATATCACAACATTTAAGGCCTACTAGTTTTCCAGTTACTTCTGTTTTTTTCCTGCTCTGCTCTTGAGATTGTAAGGGGCAGATGCACAAACAGCAGATAGTATATGCAAGATCTAGTGCTTTGTAAAACTTGCAGGTGGTTCTAGTAAAAAAATCTAGAACAACCCAAATATGAACTAAGTTCAAAGTTATACCCACTTCAAAATGTGTGAGTGACAATGGCATGTACATCGTCAGGTCTGAAAAGGATCTCCCCTAAGGCCTGAATCTACGGCCTGGTCTACACTAGAGGGTGGGGGGCAAGCTAGGTTGGTCTAAGTTATGCAACTTCATCTACGAAAATAGCATAGCAGAAGTCGACGTACTTAGAGCTACTTACCACAGTGTCTTCACTGTGGTAGGTTGACCGCTGATGCTCCCCACCCCCCATTGACTCCGCCTACGCTTCTCACTCTGGTGGAGTAATGGAGTTGACGGGAGAGTGCTCAGTGGTTGATTTATTGCGTCTTCACTAGACATGATAAATCGACCCCCACTGGATTGAACGCTCTGGAGGTAAGTGTAGACATGCCCCAAGAGGATAACCAAAAAGGGAAAGGCCAAGTGTTGTTGGACTTAATTTATACGAAAGGGTGTGATAAAAAGCTTCCTCTTTACATTGCACATCTTTCTGTTTTATTCATAGTATAACAAATAAGTACTTTGTAATCATATAGCACCTTTCAAGGGATCTCAAGGAGCTTAAGGCCAAGACTATAACAGGGTTCAAAAAAGAACTAGATAAATTCATGGAGGATAAGTCCATCAATGGCTATTAGCCAGGATGGGCAGGGATGGTATCCCTAGCCTCTGTTTGCCAGAAGCTGGAAATGGGTGACAGGGAATGGATCACTTGACGATTACCTGTTCTGTTCTGCAGCATCTGGCATTGGCCACTGTCGGAAGACAGGATACTGGGCTAGATAGACCTTTGGTTTGACCCAGTATGGCCATTCTTATGTTCTTGTTAACAAGGGTAACTATCCCCATTTTGCAGACAGAGACAAGACAAATAGAAATTAAGGGTTACACTTTCAGAAGTGCCTAAGTGAGCTAGGAGGCTAAGTCCCATTGATTTTCAATGAGACATCGATTCCTACGTCTCTTTTGAAAATGTTACCCTAAATCTCTTCCCAAGGTCACATTACATCAGTGTTAGAGTTGGGAATAAAACTCAGTCTTGAAGTACAATCGGTCTGGCCCAAAGTGCCAAACTATTAAGCAGCCAGTTACTCATAATGACCACATGCATGTGTATCTTTGCTGGGAATTCCAGATACAGGAAAATTAAGGTTATATGGACAAAACACAAATTCATCCGTCTGGTTCCCAAATATTTTGATGAATGCCTCGCTTTGGCACTGGTGAAGTACAGTGTTGTAAGAAATATCAATGGGGTTTGGGTACCTAACTGCCTTAGACTGCTTTGAAAAGCCCAACTTCATTTCAAAGAAGCCTAAGGGAAGCAGGTACCCACTCCCACTGAAATTCAATGGGACTGGGGTGCATCAGGGCACCTTTGAAAGTCTAAGCCTGAATAGTTATCTTTATATTTTTATGTAATCTGCAGGACTCTGGAGCAAAAACTCTAGTAATTGACCTTGGCGCACAGAACTTGCACCTTTCATTTGCATATCTTGCCCTTTAGTTTAGAAATATTTCCCTTCAGCCAATGACATTACTTACAGCTCTTTGACCTGCATGCTTACCAAGTTAAATTTATTTAATAAACTCGGTTCTTTAATGAAATGTTTACTGATTGCATTGTAAAGCTGTTGCATTTTTTGCTTCCATGTGTTGAAAACCTGCTTCAAAACGGCAATAAAACCCATAAATTATGTGTTTTCAATTTAAACAAAAGTCATTAATTTTATCACTCAGATGTCAGTACATATCGTTCTCCTTTTATTGCAATTTTAGACCTTTTTCAAAGTAGCAGAACAGATAATACATCTCTTGCTTAATCCATGGTGAAGTATCGGCCTGTTGGAATTCTTCTGTGTTTTGTAGTTCACTGTAACTTTGTCCACCGCTCCCCTAACTCAAAGAGACCAGGAAATGGAAAACAGTTCCAAGATACAGTGCTGAGAATTGGTGAAGGCTTGCCAGTTCCCTATTCACAAATTAGAAACAGTATCTGGGCCTGAGGTTTGGAAGGCATTTAAGAACAGGAAACAAAATTCAGCTTTTCATCAGTCTCTTTCAGCTGTCAGGACAGACCTAGTGTAGCTGGTCAAGTATTGCCATCTCATGGTCAAGACTGGAAGTAACAGATTTTAAGAACATATGGGGCCTGTCCAGTATAGAACTCCTACTGAAGTCCAAAGAGTGTGATTCTCCTTTCACCCGAGTTCTTCCAGTGTAAGTGACTGATCCAAAGCCCATTTAAATCAACGGGAGTCTTTCCATTAACTTAATGTGAGTTACACCAGTGAAAGTAAAATCAGGCCTATTATGAATTTCAGCAGGGATTTTATATTCCCCGCTGAACTGCCTTATTTTTAAATTGAACTCTAGCTTTCACAACCACCTTCTGTAAAAGCATTAAAAGTAAAGAGGAGAATATATGTTGCTGCTGCTTACAATTCAGGACACTAATAACCGTGCTTTCAATCACAAATAGTTGCAAAAGTCTGGCTTATCCTGAAGTCTTTGATTCCATTTCAACCTCAGATGAAAGAAATTGAAGTAGACTAGGGTCAGATCTAAAGAATCTCTACTATCAGATATAGATGTTTTGTTCAATATCTTCTTTAATGATCTGGAGGACGGCGTGGATTGCACCCTCAGCAAATTTGCAGATGACACTAAACTGGAAGGAGAGGTAGATACGCTGGAGGGTAGGTATAGGATACAGAGGGACCTAGACAAATTAGAGGATTGGGCCAAAAGAAATCTGATGAGTTCAACAAGGACAAGTGCACTTAGGACGGAAGAATTCCATGCACTGCTACAGACTAGGGACCGAGTGGCTAGGCAGCAGTTCTGCAGAAAAGGACCTAGGGGTTACAGTGGATGAGAAGCTGGATAGGAGTCAACAGTGTGCCCTTGTTGCCAAGAAGGCCAATGGCATTTTGGTCTGTATAAGTAGGGGCATTGCCAGCAGATCGAGGGACGTGATCGTTCCCCTCTATTCGACATTGGTGAGGCCTCATCTGGAGTACTGTGTCCAGTTTTGGGCCCCACACTACAAGAAGGATGTGAAAAAATTCGAAAGCGTCCCACGGAGGGCAACAAAAATGATTAGGGGACTGGAACACATAACTTATGAGGAGAGGCTCAGGGAACTGGGATTGTTTAGTCTGCAGAAGAGAAGAATGAGGAGAGATTTGATGGCTGCTTTCAACTACCTGAAAGGGGGTTCCAAAGAGGATGGATCTAGACTGTTCAGTGGTAGCAGATGACAGAACGAGGAGTAATGGTCTCAAGTTGCAGTGGGGGAGGTTTCGGTTGGATATTAGGGAAAACTTTTTCACTAAGAGGGTGGTGAAGCACTGGAATGTGTTACCTAGGGAGGTGGTGGAATCTCCTTCCTTTGACATTTTTAAGATCAGGCTTGACAAAGCCCTGTCTGGGATGATTTAGTTGGGGAATGGTCCTGCTTTGAGCAGGGGGTTGGACTAGATGACCTCCTGAGGTCCCTTCCAACCCTGATATTCTATGATTCTATGAAATTACAATGACTTACAATTCTCACCCATATTTTATGCACCTACACAGCTGTAAATACACATGCTTCAGTGAGATATCTTTTTAGGTGGTTTGCTTTGAGTGCCAGAATTAAGTTACTGTTACTTGTCCTGTTGTCAAAAAAACAAAAATGCCTCTCCACTATAACAGTAAAATGAAGCACTAGAAAAACAACTCTTCACTACTATGTGCTTCTGTCAGCATTTTTAGAAATATAGTGGACAAAGCTAGCCCAATTCTGATCAGTTACATGGGTGTCAATCTAGAGAAACTCCACTGGTGACAACACAATTACTCCAGATTGCTCCCTCACATAACTGATAGCAGAATTTGCCCCCAGGTTATTTTTCTTTTGATTGAGACTGACACTGCGGCTAGACTGAGGCCACCCTATTGTATGTGGGTACCAACCGTGATACAGGGAGCACAGAGCTTTCTCCCAGTCTTGTACCATCGCTCAGGGACCAACCACAGTCTGATTGAGGAACATAGTCACTGTGCCCTTTCAGCAGTCTTAACCAACCCAGTAGAGACTGGGAAAGAGCAAGGTCAGGGTCAAGGTCTGGGGTTCCAAGTGCATCATGTTCCCCCAACATCCTGCTCCAATACAGTCTGTATCTTAAAAGGCTTTATCTGCTCTTGATTGCCCAATACAATCTGATTGATTGGCTGGCTAGGTCACACTCACAGCTAGTATCCCTCTGCCTCTGGAACCTGGGTATGACACAGCTAAACTCTGGCATCCCATCATTTCATTTGCATACTAGCATGAGCCCACACAGGGCCTTGGGACCTGAGTTTGAATCCATGCTCTCTAGCAAGCCCTCCTGGAAGATGCCAAAAATGACTGTGAGACTCTGAAGAGAGTCTCTCCTAGGTTAACAGGAGATTTTTTGGCATGATCAGCCATTGATGAGGGACCAGAGAAAAGGAAGAAAAACAGGGATATGACGGAGGTCTATAAAATCATGAATGAAATGGAGAAAGAGAATAGGGAAAAGTTATTTACCCTTCATAGAACACAAGAACCAGGGGTCACCCAATGAAATTAATAGGCATCAGGTTTAAAGCAAATATAAGGAAGTACTTCTTCACACAACACACAGTCAACCTGTGGAACTCATTGTCAGGGGATGTTATGAAGGCCAAAAGTATTAGTAGATTCAAAAAAGAACTAGATAAGTTCCTAGAGGATAGGTCCATCAACGATTATGAGCCAGGATGGTCAGGGACACAATGCCATGCTCTGGTTGTCCCTAAACCCCTGACTGCTAGAAGATGGGACTGGATGATGGGATGGATCTCTTGATAAATTGCCTTGTACTGTTCACTACTTCTGAATCATCTTGCACCGGCCACTATCAGAAGACAGGATATAGGGCTAGATGGACCATTGGTCTGACCCATTATGGCCATTCTGATGTTCTTAGAGGCACATGGGGCTCCAAGAGTTGTTCAGAGAATCCTTTAAAATAAAGATAAACTGAAGCCTCTCTTGTACTAGCACTACTAGCTTTCCCAGCTATTGATGGCACCATTCACAGCTGCATTCTGGATTATACGTTACCTAGAGTTTTGCCATCTGCACAAAATGCAGCAACAGAGTCCGAGCTCAGAATCTTTGACCCCAAGACTAAAGATCTCTACCCAGGGAACTGAAGCTTCTTCCCCTGAAAATCATTAAGGGCCAGGTTGCACCTTTAAGGAACAGCTCACAGTAGAAGGCTGAGCTAGAGGCCTCTATAGGAGCTCACAGAAACACTATCTGAGACCGGCCATTATAGAAGAGCACACAGGCTCCACTATGCTTTGCCACACTCTTTTACAACGTGCAAATTTGCTCCCTTGCTAGGTCAGTTACAGCTAAACGATGGCTCTGCCTCAGCCTACCCTTTTAGGAAGGCTGGCTCTCCTGTTGGAGTCAGCATTCAGTGTGCTCCGTGAGTGTAAAAAATTGGGATTTTGTTTGGCCCCTGTGCAGAGTTGGAAGAGAAGCTTCAGGGAACCTTTACTCTCTCTTCCTCTCCACCCCTTGCACGCTAGCACTGGATCAGAGACAATCTGGCTGCAAGAACAGTACCTAAAGGAGCTTGACCAGACAAGAATGCTGAGCCAAGTTCTCATCCCAATGAAAAGAGATGAGCCTCTGAAGCAATATAAAGTAAATACTTGGCAATTCAGTCACTTTCTCTTTATGAGAGCCGCCCAGCTATCCTCAGTGCATCAGCAAAAAGCATACTTCCAAAAGAAAACTTCTGTAATTAAAGGGTTGCTCCCAGGCATTGAGTGGCACTTCCATCAAATTTAGGTTTCTATTTAAAATGTTAAGTGAGAAGCATTACAAACTCACATCTGAAAGTTGCCAGCCCCTTTATGGAAACATCCCCATAGGATATAACAGAGAATAAGTTTTCAAAAAAATTTTAAAATCAACATGTAGAATTTTATAGGAGTGCTGGAATTCTCCAGGATTCTAGAACAGGACTCTGCAGATGAATGACCCTAAACCCGAGTACCAAAATCCCACATTCCCACAAGATTCAGCTTTATACTGCTACGTCATTCTGGTAAGTGGGTGCATTTAGTTCCAACTAGAATAAAAGGGTGAAAGTTTCTCTTTAGGCCCAAGGGAAACAGGCAGGTAACAGAGTGGGGAAGCCCTTGGGAGGGCCAAACTCAGGGGAAAGCTTAGGCTAAGTGTTATAGTACATTCTTCTTTTTGTGTTATCAATAAATCTAAATTCCAGAAAGGGAAGTGTTTGGACACTACCTCAGGCTCTGCCCTGCTTGAGAAGTGACTACATCTGTTCACACCACTATTTACAAATTCTACAGAAAGGATACCATCCTCTGGTATTTTCTGAAATCTGCACAAGGGCCCTCCTACCTACCATGGTTAATGCCGAAAGCCAATGCCCTCAAAAACTAACCGTTTATTCTTTCATCCATGCACACCTCCATTTTCATTTTGTTTTGTTTTTTAAAATTAAGTTTTTGAGGGAGTATGGTGTTCTAGACTCCACAGCACTAGAATTGTGAATCTTTGGAAATTGATCCTAACACACCTGCAATATCTAATATGTTAATGGTGCCCAATCTTTATTTCTTTGAGTCCTGCATTCTGCTAAACCACCCAGCTCATTTTAGATTAGACGTGGAGCAATGAATACCACATCTTCTGAGTGACCCATTTTGTTTGTTTTGATTGGCCTGATGACAATACATGGGAGACAGTGAATACTAACCACATTGTATAAAGATCTGGCAATTAAATAACAAAAACAGCCTCAAGCTCTAACTATTAAATCCCCCCTCCCTCTAAAAAAAAAAAAAAAGGCAAAACAGGAAAGTCTTTAGTCCGTTCACTTTTAAACTCAGCAGATCTCAACCTTAACTAATGATGCATCATAAATTCAACAAGATCACAGTACATGTTTTGTCTTCAGATCCAACCCTCTACCCCCCCAACGTATTTGTAAAGAAGGGATAAATGTAAAGTGTATGTATATATATTAGGGCTGTCAATTAATCACGGTTAATACATATGATTAATGCAAAACAAATTAACTACCTTTTAAAAGTCATGATTAATCACAGTTTTAATCACACTGTTAACAATAATAGAATATCAATTTAAATTTATTATAAGGATTTTGGGATGTTTTTCTACCTTTTAAAATATATTGATTTCAATTATAACACAATACAAAGTATACAGTGCCCACATTATATTATTTTTTATTACAAAGTGAGCACTGTGCACTTTGTATTGTGTTGTAATTGAAATCAATATATTTTAAAAGGTAGAAAAACATCCAAAAACAATAGAATATCAATTGACATGAGAAGTAACCGTGTGATTAAAACTGCAATTAAGACTTTTTTAAAATCTCATGATATATATATATAAATAATGTATATAATATATATAAAATCATGAGATTAAAAAAAGATATATCATCTGTAGCTATAGCTATATAGTCAAGATGAAAAAAATAGTTATTGTAGTACATCTGTTTTTCAAGAATTTTTCATCCAAGGTCACTGCTTCCCCTCCACTTCATCTCAGGTCACACCTGTGATGCCAGCACAGATGCCGACCTCACCGTGTACTGTAGTCTATCAGACAGAATATTTATGTTTAGTGATCAAAAAGCAAACATGCAATGGAGTATACACTGATAGAACCAGACCCCGATCCCATTTACACCAATGACAACCCATTGACTTCAAAGTCATTATTTCAGATTTACACTGGTGTGATTGAAAGGAAGCCAAAAATCAAGTCAACCCATTTTAATCATTGTTGTTCATTCAGTTTTGCATTCCATTTGCTGTTACTGAAGTGGTGTTTGGTTGATACAAGGACATCTGGTGCATCTGCCTCCTATCCATTTGTGAATTGTCTGCGAGTAGCACACAATTTTCGTCACAAGTGATAATGGGCCAGATCATGCCCCTGTAAAAATTGCACTGGAGGAATAAATAGGAAAGAAAGTTCTACACTGGGTCACCTTGCAGAGTTTTCTCCAACATGTTCTGTCACAGAGTTAGGGGAAAGGTTGTGAGAAATGAGCAGGAGATTCATAGAATCAGTATAGAGGCCAATTGCCTATACACTGGCTCTGAGTCCTCCTAACTGAGTGGGAACCACTGTCACAGCTTTCCCTACAGGCCAATGCCATCAGAACCATCTGTAATGATCAATGGCCAGTAGGTAGTTTTTGTATCTTTTCTTATCACTGTATTGTTGTCCTGTTTTGGTATGATATTGTTGTCTTTGCTAGGGGGTGCAGAGAGGTGGCGCTAGGGTAGGGTTGCTAACTTTCTAATCACACGAAACCCAACACCCTTCCCTGCCTCTGCCCTGCCCCTTCCACCACGCTCCACCCCTTTCCCACCCCTTCTCTGAGACAGGGGTTTGGGGAGCGGGAGGAGGTGATAAGGGCCCCGGCTGGGGGTGCAGGCTCTGGAGTGGGGCCAGAAATTAGGGGTTCAGGGTGCAGGAGGGGATCAGGCTCTGGCTGGGGGTGTGAGCTCTGGGGTGTAGCCAGGGATGAGGGGTTTGGGGTGCATGAGGGGGCTCCAGGCTGGGGCCGTGGAGATCAGGGCTGGGAAAGGGGGTTGGGGCACGGGGGGGGAGGCATGAGGGCTCTGGCTCTGAGATGGGGAAAGGAATGAGGGGCTTGGAGTACAGGAGGGAGCTCAAGATTGGGGCAGAGGGTGTAGGGTGTGGGATCCGGGAACACGTTTGGGTGAGGGAGGGACTCAGGGCTGGGGTGGGGGCCTGGGATGTTGGAGCGGGTTGGGTTGCAGGGTCCAGGAGGGAATTTAGGTGTGGGAGGGGGCTCAGGCAGGGAGTTGGGGTGTGGGAGGGGATTTGGGGTGCAGGCTCTGGCCAGGTGGCGCTTACCTCAGGCAGCCCCCGGAAGTGGCTGGCATGTCCGGCTCCTAGGCAGAGGGACCACGGGACTCTGTGCACTGCCTGCCCCCACAGGTGCTGCCCCCACAGCTCCCATTGGCCATGGTTCCCAGCCAATGGGTGCTGCCGAGTCAGCGCTCAGGGCAGGGGCAGCATGTGGAACCCCTTTGGCTGCCCCTGTGCCTAGGAGCTGAACATGCCAGCCACTTCCAGAACCTGCAGGGAGCCTGCCTTAGCCCCACTGCGCCGCCAACTGGAATTTTAGCGGCCCGATCAGCAGTGCTGACCGGAGCTGCCAGGGTCCCTTTTCGACCAGGTGTTCTGGTCGAAAACCGGACACCTGGCAACCCTACACTAGGGGGAAATTAAATCCTGCCTGTATGTGCTAGTGTTGTTACTTGCAATGTTCCAATGAGTCCTTTGATTTCTAAAAAGCATTTGACACAAACTTAAAGAGGGATTTTACAGTTAAAAGGGTGTGTGTAGCAGGGCCTGGTCCACTCCTGGCTTCTTGCACCAGAAACCTGCTCAGACTCCACTGGCTGGATAGCCACACTGTGCTGTTTATTTATGTCCCCTCCACAACACCTTTACAGTTTTGTACGAGAATACTATTTACAACATTGTTTGTATTCTCAGCCCTTCTTCCAGGGCCCAAGAGGAGAGGCAATCTCCCTTCCAGGGATTTGAGTCTAGGTTCAGCTGGCGCTGCTCCCACCCCTTGCATTTCCTTCCTGTGCCTTTTATCGGTCCTCAGCTGATGGGCTAATTAATCTTTTAGTTCACCCAGCCTGCTATCCTGATTAGCTAATTAAATTTCATTCCCAGGCCTCTTGGGGGAACCAATTAGCGCCAGAATGAAGGCTCTCCTCTTAAATCCCGGCAATCTGTCACAGGGCTCTAGGGAAAGGATAATACAGCCTGAGTCATATTTACCTTTCTCAGTAGACCCTCCACTCAATGCTCAAATGGGAGAGGAGAAATAAAGTGCGCAGCGTTCTCAATTTCCCTGCCCCCAACTCATATCCCTTTTGCCCACATGCACATCCCTGACTCACAGCAGGCTTATACCAGGGGAAGGATCCTCTTCATCTTTTACCGCGTGCTCCCTGCTTGAAATCCCCCTGCCCTCCAGCTATAAATTGTGTGCTGCCCTCATTCATTGACTGAAGTGGAGAAAGATGGCAAGTCACACTCTGAACAGGCCCACCAAATATTAATTATATACATCCTCCTATCCCTACAGGAAGAAGATAAAACCAACACACTACAGAAGTGACAGAAAAAAGCTACTTGCCTTTTTAATCTGCTCCCATGTTAATTTGTTACCATTATCTGCCTATATCCATTTAAACCAAACAATTTAGAAGACAGTGTGAATGGCAGCTAAACATTGGTGGTAATGCTCCTTCTTTGCTGTATGTACAGTAAATGGTGACTTTAAAAAAACCAAAACACCCAGCTACTAAAACAATGTATTTACACAGGGAAGGACCACAAGGAGCCTTGAGCTAGCTGGCAAAAGGAAACAACAGCTACAGAGAAACAGCTTACTTTGTAGAGATGTTTTTCAACCCTGCCATTGGCAAGCATCCACATTCTGAATTTACATGCTGCTGAATCCCATCCAGAAAAATGTCTACACTTACTTACAAACACGGCCCTCAAGCCAAAATAATTGTTTCTTATAATGTGAATCTTGAAGAGCCATTTATTATTACAAATCATAAAGATTCTGTAAAAAGATTACACTGATGCAAATCCAGACCATCAGCATCCCAGGCTGCATGGGTGTAATGGAGGGCAGAGTTTATCATACTATAAATTAAACCTAACTATTGCATCATAGTTTAATGAAACCTCATTTTCTTGAGGTTGAAGATGTGGTGTTCAGTAATCACACCCAGCCAAGGAGTCTGATAGGTCTGTTTCATTCAGTGTCCGAGTTCTACCTGATCATCATTACTTCACATGAGCCATAACAACTGGTTCCAACTAGCTCTTTCCAGAGGTTCTCCACAGAAGATAGTGGAAGCCTACTATTCTTGCAGGATTTCAACAGTTGTATCATTCCTGTACAGATATCAGTCATTTGGACACAAATGAGAAGTGTTATAACTTTCCAGTAAGACAAAATATTCAGTGTAAATGGGCCTGAGATGGAAGTTTCAGTTTTACAAACAGAATTCTCCAAGTGCAGGGAAGGTCATCCATAATTCTAGGTATTACAGAGATACTGTAGGCCTTAGTAACAAAGTCCAAATTTGAACTTTTGCAATATTTGAGAGGGTTCAGAGCCTGGTTTGCTTTTTGGATCCATCCCTAATACTTCAGTATTTGTCATTATTCTAAGGAAACAGCCTACCTTAAAAATACTATATACTGAATACCTTGGGTCAGATTCTCTGGTGTGCCCAGTTCACTTCGCTTTGTGAACTTAAAGCAATCAGAATTTGATCATGGAGACCACCCCATACTGTGCATTGGGAAACTCAGCTGGCATAATGGTGGCACAGGACGTAGCTCTGTTGCTGGTTCTGTAAACAACTTCCCCCAGCAAAAGGGGAGGAAGGTGGGGTGGCTAAAGGATGCATCTGGAGTGTGACAGGGGACAACGTGGCAGAGCAAGCCTCCACCATGTCAGATTCTCCAGTTTTGTAAATACAAGCCCCATCCCCAGTTTTAAGGTTTAGGCAGGGACCTAGCAGCTGCGAATCAGGGAGTCACAAGCAACTCCCCTCCACTGTACCTGAGCAGAGGTCTTCTCTCAGACCTTAATCAGGGAAGTTCTCACTGAGTAAAAATTGAGGCCCAGACCTTTCCCTCACAAGGTAAAAGTCACTGGAGGACCTAAGGTGGAGGAACCTATGGTTCTGTCTCATACAGAACAGGGTCCAGACTCCATAGGACAGGGGTGGCCAACCTGCGCCTGAGAAGGAGCCAGAATTTACCTATGTACATTGCCAAAGAGCCACAGTAATACCTCAGCAGTCCCCCATCAGCTCCCCACCACCTGCCAGCAGCCCTGATGATCAGCGCCCTCCCACCCCCGCCATCCTTCCCCATGCTGCAGGAGGCTCTGGGGGGAGGGGGAGGAGCGAGGGCATGGCAGGCTCAGAGAATGGGGCAGGAAGGAGTGGGGTCCTTGGAGGAAGTGATTAAGTAGGGGCAGGGCCTGTGGCAGAGCCAGGGGCTGAGCAGTGAGCACCCCCCAGAACACTGGAAAGTTGGCTCCTGTAGCTCCAGCCCCGGAGTTGGTGCTTATGCAAAGAGCCGCATATTAACTTCTGAAGAGCCGCGTGCGGCTCTGGAGCCACAGGTTGGCCACCCCTGCCATAGGACAAGGCTCTTCTGGGGCCCTGTGACTTCATGTCAGCAATAAGCACCTAGGAAAGGGGGCAACCATATCTGCATTTTAGGGGAGTTTTCCAGAACAGGCTGGGGAATAGGAAAAGATAATGCATCCCTGGTAATCTCTGTTTGGAGGGAATGATGTGCCTGCCACCTAACTCCATCCATTAAGGGCCTGACCACATTGACTTTCAGTGAGCCTTATTATCTATGATTTCAACAGGACTCCTAGATCATTTTTGAAAATGGGACCTGAGTGCTTTTGAAAATTTTACGTTAAATACTTGCCCAGACAAAATTTCCATTTAAGTCAAGGAGACTTTTGCCTGAGAAACCATGGAATAAAAACTGTGTAAGGACTTCAGGATTTGACCCCTAATCATTATATTAAAAAAATAATGAAATGCTATTTTTACCAAATGCTCAAAAGCCAGATTCTCCTCCTCTTGCTGGTCACTCAAGTCAACAGAGTCATACAAGTTCAAACCTCATGCAAGTGAGAGGAGAATCAAACCTTGCCTATCTGAATATAAATGACAGCTGTTTACAAGTCTTTTAGGATCTAGGATGTAAATTCCAAAGAGCTTCTGACATGTAACAGGGCAGGTACTGATTTTAGAGTTGTAAACGCTTTCCAAAATACAGAAGTAGATAGGTGTATTGTATCCTTGTTTATTTTCATATTTAAAAACACATAGAA
The DNA here is from genome assembly GCF_965152235.1 of Eretmochelys imbricata. Lineage (NCBI taxonomy): Eukaryota > Metazoa > Chordata > Testudines > Cheloniidae > Eretmochelys > Eretmochelys imbricata. The sequence continues at coordinate 169,668,428 of NC_135574.1, forward strand.
TAAATTTTGTAATTCTAGCAAAACATTTTGAATACACTATTCCTCTTTAAAGTAGCCAAAAATGTATCCCTGTATTCTCTAATCAAACCCACAGATGTATGTCAAAATTGTCTGCCCTTCAAGTATTAGTCATAGGTATTTTGCAACAAGAAATCTAGTAAACTTCAAATCTACTGTGACAACTTACATTTAACTCTACTAACAGAAGTTGGTGTTTTTTTCATGTCCTGCTACTATTATATTTCCCTGTATACCAAATTATTAAACAGACAACATAGCTATTTTGGAATATTATTAGATATACCTATTTCTTACAAAAAGATGCTAAGAATAAAACACCACTTTGTAAACTCTTTCTTACATAATTCTTACAAGAAGAAATATGGGAACGTTCCTTGTTTTACAAGTCTAGTAGTGCCGTTTAAAATCATGTCAAGAGAAAAGACAGTGGGGGGGAGGGTTGTAGAGAGACTGCTATATTTACAGAATATTGAATCCTTTAAAAGTTAACACAGAGTGGTATCAAGAGATGATGACGATACCACAAGTACTAATGTTATAAAAGCAGCATTTAAGAAATGTAAAAGAATTTCTGAATCCTCTAACTAGGAAGGTCTGCATTGACAAGAATATGTAACATCCATCTGCTTCTAGGTTCTACTACATGTTTTGTCTAGCTGACTCAGGGAACTAGAAGGTTGATTTTCAGCAGCAGTCTATATTTAGACTTGGAAAGATGCCTCCTAGAAACCATACTAAAGACAGAAAAGGTCAGCATTTTTGGCATTCAAAACAGAACTAAATGAGAAGGATTCAGTATTCTTCGACCCCTTTAATATGCTGTCAGCTCCTTAACTATCAGTAGAGAGACAAGAATGAGGTCCTTTAAGGAATGCAGAGAAACGCGCATGGAAGGGTAATGGGGTTAAGGAGGGGAAAAAAGCATCACTTTGTACTGGAATGTCTCTCTTGGGATCTAGCGGATGCCTTCGATACACAGTTAAATTGTCAAAGCTGGGAGCCTCAACAGTAAAAGTTATCCTGAAGGAAATGAAAGAAGTAAACAAAAGCCTTATCAAGATTCACAACATCAAGTGGAAAATAAAACCCACTACAGTCTGCAGATCAAAAAACATTTCTTGTGACTTTTTCAATTAAATTTCCAACGGTGCACAGCATTTTCTATCCCCCAAATGATCCGTTTCTCAGATCAGGAACATAAAGCAGATAGTTTACCAGACAGGCTAAATGTTTTCAACACCCCAAGGTCCTCAGGACAGTCAGCCTGATGGCTCTTAATTGCTCATTTCATTGGTCTTCCCATGGTTTGACAATTGCACTACACAGAGCAATAGCCTTCGGTTAGCTCCTTGTGGCTTTTCAGAGTGGAAGGATGGTCCAGTGGTTAGGGTGCTAGTCTGGGACTCAGGAGACTGAGAACCAAGTCCCTCATCCCCCAGACTTCCCATGTGACCTTGGTCAAGATACTTTCCTGCTCTGTGTCTCCCTGCCCCATCTATAAAATAGGGATATTAGCCCTTCCCTATCTCACAGCGATATTGCGAGGATGAATACATTAAAAACTGTATACTATATTCTGGTCATTGTCATGGCAATGGGGTCCATATAAGTAGATAGGTCCACGGTCAGAGCCGTCCCTTGGGTACGGTGAATCGGGGCGACCGCTGAGTGCCCCGCGGGCTGGTACGGTTGGTCCCGGAAGCGATGGATCCGTCACTTTTGCCCCAGGCCCTGCACTCCCCTAAGGACGGCCCTATCCACGATATCTGGTTAAGTCTATTATGAACACACAGTGACTAACCCAAGAGGAAACATTTTCAGTAGCATCATTTGCAGAACTAGTGACAAGCAGCAAAGGTGATTTCTCCTGCATTTCCTTGGAGAACACAAACATCTTGGTTCATGGAGAGACAAATTAACAAAATTGCATTAAAAACAGTGGCCAACTGTCTGGCATTATGTTGCAGTAATTATCCTAATGATAGAAAAGTGTATTCTGATATTCTATAGTTAGCACCAAAATGACCCAGAACCTGTATTCCAGTCATTGCCCATAAATGGACTGCACAGTGCATTACAACAGCTAAACCTTTGCTTCTATTTTATTGCCTCAGTCACAAGGTTTTAAGCTCTATTTACACAAGTGGTTTGAGTTATAAAACATACATTATTACTTATAAGTAATTGAAAATAGCCTCCCAGACAAACAGAGATTTGGCCACCTGAACTGTAAGTTTGCCTAACAAAACTATAATTTGATAGGTGTGCAACAAATGGTAGATATCCGGCACTAATTCTTCTGCATGTCATTGGATACAAAGATGTAAGGGAAACAGTAGCAGAGGTATACCCACTTATTTTTTCTTTAAGTCACTAGGAAAATGATGTGAAAATTGCAAATGTCTTCCATTAACTTTTTAAACTTTATTAATATGTTTTCAATTTAGCTGACAACTTCTCCTTTGCAGTTCCTCAAGGAATGTCTAGAAAAATAAGGTACTTGATAAAATGCTTCCTTGTAGAAATTTGGTTTCAGCTGTGCAATAAACTGTACAATAACATACAGAACTCAGTGCAGACATGGGCCTTTTCCTCTGTAGGCTGGTGGGAACTAGAAACATTATACAGTTGCTGTGTTCTCCTGCCCATAGGCCAAACGGCCTCATTTAACAACACACCTCACAGGTCTGAGGGGAGGGATGGCAGATGAGAGTTTTAGGAGAACACAAAAATATATCCAGTAAAAGATGTAAAAAAATTCCTGAATCTTGCACCAGAGTCTGATCTCACTGCCACTAAAGCCAAAGGCAAATCTATTAAATTGGATTGGACCTTCTTCTAAGAAAGTAATAAGGATAAGTACATCTGGCATGACTTGAGAAAACCTACCCAGGAAGCGTGGGATTGTGTGGCTACAAAGAACATCAACCACCAGCTTCAAGTCTTTAGGTTTCTGTTAATCATGGGTAGCATTTTCAAAAGCACCTACGTGACTTTAAAGCATTTTAGTAAATTTTACTACAACTTCCAAATCATTCTCTGTGTGTGTTCTTTCCAACACACACATGCATGGCATCCTTTTAAAGGACGTGTTGTACTGGAACACAGGGAGCTGTTATGCAGTACAAATAGCAGCTTTGCTTAATTGCAAAAGGAAAGGGGTTTTTTTCATTTTGTTTTGCTTTGGTTTTTTTATCATCCTATTAGGAGTCTAAAAGAGCAAGCTACAAGAAAATGTGATGTCTGAATCATGTAAATATTTTTTATTTTAGATACCAGTAGATAAAAAATGAATCTGAGATGAGCTTGTTCAACAAAAGATAGTTTTTCTGCTTACCACAAATAGTAGGTTGAGATCAAATTTTAGGCAACAAATGTATTACAGCATAACGACATTAGGTGACATTTTGCTAGCAATTGTTTGAAGCAGGACTCCCCTCTGATTTCAATGGAAAATTCTGCCAAATAATCTTTGGCATTATGTACCCTAGCTTATCTGATAACTTTTATGGGAGCATTTTAAAGTAGTTGGCTGATTAGACATCACTGAAGTAAAGTGTTGTTATCCTCGCTACAGATGGTAAATCGAGTCACAGAAAAATGACTAGCCTTACAGTGCTCATCAGAGCATTTTAAAAATCAAACACCTCTGATTTGTTTTCTGTTGTTTTTTGGGGTGGTGTTTTTTTATTTTTATTTTTTTTTGCAGTTCCATAATAAGCTTCTACACTGTCTGGAGTAAAACTGTGTGCATGTACTAATGGTTTTAAGATGTCTCTCAATCAAGAATAAAAATATTTTTCCATTGGAACAAAATAAGCATCCTTTCCTGACTAGGATTTAACTATAGAATTAAAACCATTAGTATATCAATTGTTTTACCCTACGTTCAAAAAGTAGTTTACATGTTATCAAAATCAGGAGCCTACCTAATTGAGTGTCACACAAATATCACTAACACTGTGCAGCCCTTTGGCAGGGGTGGGGCACAGCGTACCTAGAGTGAAGGATTGGTCCTGTTTAGAATAATTTATGGCCTAACTCTGCAGTCTTTGCTCAAGCAAAGCTCCAATTAACTTAATTTGAAATTTTGCCTGAGTCAGATTTCTAGAGCTTTATAGTTAATGAATACATTTTAATTATTTAAAATTTCCACTGCAGAAAAACTGCATGTAGTCTTTAGGACCACCTAGTGGAATATAAATACAATTGCAGTGATTCAACGTAAAGCTACATGGTATTTTAGTTGATCACAGGCAAACTTGTTCAGACAAAATAAGAATGGCTCTGAACTGTCAAGTCTTACGTTAAACTGTTTCCTGAGCCTCAGCCAGCTTCCTGGGAGCAAAATTTACAAAATCTTTTGTGGCAGGATGTTCTTGTAGTGCTATCAAAGATCTGTTCTCGAAGTTACCATGTTTGCTTTCTACAGTAGCTTTCTGAAGTCCCTGGAGAGTCAATATTGCCAAGTCTCCATAAGGAGATAAACATTCTATAATACACACATGACAACACAACAAAACCACATTTTCTGGTAAGCGTATTCTGTATCAGAAATCAAACTCCGTAATGGAGTCCAATCCCATATCATCAGAATATGGTGCTGAGAATAGTACTGAGTGATTCTGACAGCCAGATGCTGAGTGTCACGTATGTCGGAAAAACGCTTGTTAGTGTTGCAAAACCGTTCTGAACCGCTCTGTTGTGGTGCTAGCTCAGGTGGAACATGGACTTCCAGTGTTACCAGCTAGTACGAAGTGGCAACTGCATTTCAGTTCTGGAGCTCAGCTCTTTCAGTAAATTCTAGATCTGGGAGAGCCCGTGACAAAACACTTGGATCAAATGGCATAATACTGCTCTCAGTGACACAGCTGAAAATCTGAAATGATTCAAAGGAAGTCCAAAGAGTTTTTTTTACATTGGCATAAGAGAACAAAGTTTGGTTCCTCCTAGAGATCAGTGATAAAGACTTCTTTGATCATCTTTCCATCCCTCCTTCCACACACCCAACCCTGCATTCTGCCAGCGCAGGATTGTTCGCTGCTTTCTGTTCACTATATTTTCAAAACCAGGTGTTAAAATTAGGCTCTTAAATGCATATGTAAGGCAACTAAAAAGCAGAGGTGCCTTTGAAACTCCCATTGACTTCATTGGCATTTGTGGGTTCTCAGCAATTCTATAAATCAGCTATTTATGTAGATGCCTGTTGTGTTAATGAACACAAAATGCCTCTGTTAATTTAAGAGCCTAATTTGAGGCACCCAGGTTTGAAAACATTGACCTGCATCAACAAGTATTTTGCCCAATCTATTTTTAAATGACCATGAGATGGTTCTTGTCCCACCACTTCACCGGACTATTTCTATAGCCTAGAAGGCTACCCTTTGGAAATTCTTCCTGATAGTTTCTCTCTCTCTTTCCCTAAATGAGGGAAACTTTCACAGCACAAATGGCAGTTAGGACTGGTTGGCAGTGAACTACCAATTGTGCCTTCAAAAATCAACCCCAATACACATAAATGTGATTCCCACCAAGCAAGCCTAAACTGAATTGAACAGCTGACTTCCACTAAAGTGAGAACAAGCATGTTGTAAATCATTTAAAAATACAGTTTTCATTCTTTTCTCTGCACACGCCCATCCAGATCTCTTTTTGAGTGCAATAAAAGCTATGAATTTATCTAAAATGAAAGGTAGTCCTGAGCTTCCCCTGTTTGTCATCCCATCCCCATTACAGGTTCTTTCATCTCATGCCTCTGGTTTGGGCTACAATTCACAAACACACACACACACCCACACCTCAGCGAACCAAACTTCTAGTTGCCCACTCACCTGGGGTAAGTTACTTTTTGACAGGCAAGTAAAATAGCATTGGTGTTTTCATTGTTATCAACAATCATAGTAAAGGGGTGTTGAAGGAATGTTGTAGCTAAGCTGGTAAATGTTCATTACAGTTTTGCACAGTTGGTACAATATAAAGCAGCCACCCAAGTTAGACCTTTCCTAAGCTTCAGCCTATAGAAATACTGAAGAGCAAAAACAGAATCTCTCTAACAAATCTTGGTCCAAAAGGACTGACACAGAGCCTTAGGTTCTGTTTAACAGGCTCCCTTTTATGACTCACAACCAAATACTGAACAAAGGCGGCTCTGCAACCTCCTTTAGTCTTTATGCAGTCTCTAGAACATATGTCCCCTTCCCCCCAAGGTTGAGGTTCTTTTATTCTACTTTTCTTCTTTGACCCAGAGACCCCCTGCAAAAGTGCACAGCCTCCTGCAGTGTCTATTCCAGCACTTCCAGAGATGTCTGCATGAGCCTCTCTGCTCCAGACAGTTCCTCTCTGTTCCAGAGGAGGTACCTGCAGAATTCTCCACTCTTTGCAACTTCCTCTTACAACTGAGCGGGACTCTTCCTTTTAAGCCTGGCCCTGGACATCTGCTTCCTGCTCCAGGTGTCTCACTTTCCGCTGAGTAGCTCATTCTACTTTCTTGGCTCCCAAGAGCCTAATGATTTTTTGACCCCAGATCTGCCACCCTGCCCTTAACCAGGCAAAGTCAAACTGACACACACTTTACTTCTCGTGAGTGGACGGATACTCACTTATATTAAAAGCTGCTCTAAATTAGGAAGGGAACCAGCCCAACACATAGTCAGTCCAAGACTGGGGCACACACAGGCCACTGTTGAGCTGCAGTGTGCATTCCTCAGCTGCAGCTGGTGATCTGGGCTCCAGATTGTATAGGAGCAGTTTTTAGATCTGTATTTTTAAATTATAGGAAGCGCTCAATATCAGTGGAGATAAAAATGGTCAGTGCCCAGAGTTAATACAGCTTTGTTACAGTGACATTCTTCCACTGCTGGTAACAGAAAAAAGGATTTTCCTTGTATATACACTCCACTGTGGAAGGGGTTCTTAATGTATCTGTTTGGATTATTTCTGGGTGATATTTTCTGGCAAATAGTAAATCTGTCAAAAAAAATCATGTGTGTGCGGGGGAGAGGGAATCACAAGTATTTGTGAATTTGGGTTCAATTCAGTAACAGATTCAGCCAAAAAAAAATATTTCCCCCCCAGAAATGTCAAAATGTTTCTAAACATTTTGTTTTGAAAATGTTTCAAATCAACAATGTTTCATATCTACTAATGTTATATATGCCTTCATGTGCCATCATGTGCCAGCAACGCCCCTCTGCCATGTACATTGGCCAAACCGGACAGTCCCTAAGTAAAAGAATAAATGGACACAAATCGGACATCAGGAATGGTAACACACAAAAGCCAGTGGGAGAACGCTTCAATCTTCCTGGACACTCTATAACAGATTTGAAAGTAGCTGTACTTGAACAAAAAAACTTCAGAAACAGATTTCAAAGAGAAACAGCAGAACTAAAATTCATTTGCAAATTTAACACCATTAATTTGGGCTTGAATAGGGACTGGGAGTGGCTGGCTCAATACAGAAGCAGCTTTGCCTCTCCTGGAACTGACACCTCCTCATCTATTGTTGGGAGTGGACTACATCCACCCTGATCGAATTGGCCCTGAGTTCAACACTGGTTCTCCACTTGCGCAGTAAGTCCCTTCTCTTCATAGGTCAGTATATTTATGTCTGCATCTGTAACTTTCACTCCATGTATCTGAAGAAGTGAGGTTTTTACCCACGAAAGTTTATGCTCAAATAAATCTGTTAGTCTTTAAGGTGCCACCGGACTCCTTGTTGTTTTTGTGGATACAGACCAACACGGCTACCCCCCACTCACCCCAGATACTTGACAACAATGTTTCATTGGATCCAAATGGAATTTTTTCAGTTTTTCATTATGACAAAAAAAAAAATCAGTTTTGGTTCAAAATCACAATTTTCTTTTAGAGACACAAGGTGGGAGAGGTAATATCTTTTATTGGACCAACTTCTGTTGAGGAATAGTTCTGTGTAAGCGCAAAAACTTGTCTCTTTCACCAAGTCTGAGAAACTTAGGCTATGTCTGCACTATGTCATTTACAGCAGCATCGATGCAGCTGCGTCACTGTAGCACAGTGGTCTCCAGCCTTTTTACACACAAGATCACTTTTTGAATTTAAGTGCAACCCAGGATCTATCCCGCCCCTTTCCCCAAAGCCCCGCCCCACTCACTCCAGAAGAGGGGCTTCAGGAAATCCATGACCCAGTAACAATCCCTCCCCAGCTGCTTCCCCCCACCCATCCTCCCTATGACTGGGGGCGGGGGGGTGTTAAAAGGCCACTTCACCTTGAATGGCCCCTCGAAATATGTGTTAACTACTTATGCTGAACAATCTGTTCCATCTTGTATGAAGAAGTCTCTGTAAGAAGGCTCATAATAGCAGAGAGCAGAAATATATTGATGTACTAACAGAAGCAACAATTAAACTAGACAAATTTTCAGTCTGGGAAGATGATATAGCCACAAATAAGTAAAAAAATTAATCAACATCCTGACAGATTGAATAAACCAGAAATTTTAAAAAGGGATTGGATAAATGGTTCTGGCAATATAAGAACTGAACTTGGGTGTGCCATTGTCTGAAACTTGAACTGAAACATTTCTGGAGTTTTAGAAAAGTTTTGATAACTTTACAAATATTTTTTAAATTTTTTTGCCTATTCCTGTGGTCCAGATTCCAACCAGTACACAAAGTGCCAAAATGCCACGAAAGAAATTATTCATGGTATTTCTGGCTGATTGCAATCAGGAAATACCAGAGATCTCATGAGAGCTTGTTCTCACAACATTTGCAGTCTGAAGCAGCATAGAAAAGCATCCAAACTTTTGGAAAATTAACCAAGTCCAAACTTTTGGGGTCACCCATCATTAGTTAAAGTCACAGCAGACCAGTTTCCTCTTGCTAATATAATAATAAAGATGAGAGGCAGTATATCTAGTGGTTAAAACTCAGGATTGTGAGTCAAACTCTACGTTCTACTCACTGTTCTGTCACTGACTTGCTGTATGATCCTGTGGAAGTCACTAATTATGTGCTTTATCTGTAAAATTGGGATAATGATATTTGCCCACTTCCCAGGGATGTTGTGAGCTGAAATACATTAATGTCTGTGAAGTGCTTTATGTTCATTGGATACAAGGGGCTATAGAAGTGTTTGGTGCAGAAAACCAGTGATGCTGGAACAATTTTTATAGTGGGGATGCTGATGATGGAAACTATGGAAACCATGCATTTGGTGTTTCTTATTACTACTTCAAGACAGGGGGTGCAGCAGCACCCCCAGCACCCCTAGTTCCACCAACACTTGTGAAAACAAGAATTTCTTTTACTCCAAGATCATTACAACAGGCAATTTTTATATAGAACCTTTAAGCTAAACTTCCCCATCAGATCTTACTTATAAACAAGAAAGGAGGTATTCCCTTTAAAGCTAAAATTCCACCTAACATTTCTGAGAGCAATACAGGCCTGCTAATCACAAATGTAACCACAAGGTGGTGTCATTATAATGCTTTCTAGGAAGCCAGATCATGTTGCCTCATATTGGTTTTTGCCCATTTTAAAATATTTTGACTTGAGTTGCCTCTAGATCAACATATCAGGAATGAAAAAGAAAAACAAGAAAACAAAATACAAAAACAGACCCCTGAAAGCAAATAGTCTCCTGCCAAATAATTTAAAAGAAGGACCTTATTAACTATTTCTGTACTGATTGATTTACTCTAATGAGCTGGACTCTATTTGCTAAATAAGAGCTAGATTGAGAATCAGGCATATGTGACCACACAGGGGAGTAAAGGGAAATTAGCATCTCCTGTGGGGCTGCATTGGACCTACATAGACCGTGAGTGTAGACATGGAGGGGGCAGAGAGTAGAGCAGAGGTGGGCAAACTTTTTGGCCTGAGGGCCACACCTGGGTAGGGAAATTAATTGCATGCAGGGCCATGAATGTAGGGCTGGGGCAGAGTGTGGAGTGCGTGAGGGGGTATGGTTACAGGAAGGGGCTCAGCGCAAGGGGTTGGGGCAGAGAAGGGGTGCAGGGCGTATGAGGAGGCTCAGGGAAGCGGCTGAGGTGCAGGAGGGGGCTCAGGGCAGTGGTGCAGGGAGGGGTGCAGAGTGTGGGGGGGCTCAGGGCAGGGGGTTGGGGTGCAGGAGGGATTCGAGGTGCAGCGGGGGCTCAGAGCAGGGGGTTGGGGTGCAGGCGGGGTGTGGCAGGGGGTTGGGGTGCAGGCAGAGGGCTTAGGGCAGGGAGTTGGGGTGTGGGGGGCAGGAGGGGTGTGGGGTGCGGCTTCGGCCAGGCATCGCTTACCTGGAGCTGCTCCGGGGTGGCAGCGGCGCACACCGGGGCCAGGGCAGGCTCCCAGCCTGCCTGCCTGCCCTGGCCCCGGCCCCGCACTGCTCCAGGAAGCGGCCGGCACTATGTCCCTGCGGCCGCTGGGGGGGTGGGGGGGGGCGCAGAGGGCTGAGAGCACTGCCCTTGGCTGTGGGTACCTCCCCCGAAGCTCCCATTTGGGATGTGGTGCCAGCCGCTTCCCGGAGTGGTGCGAGGCCCATGGTGCTACGGGGGTGGCAATCCCGCAGGCCAGATCCAAAGCCCTGAGGGATTGGGTCTGGCCCGCGGGCCATAGTTTGCCCACCCCTGGAGTAGGGTAAGGGCTGTATAGCTACTACTCAACACTGAGCAAGTGGACAGAGCAGCAAATGGAGCTGGCTGGACCTGAGGGTGGGAATATGCTGCATGCATCTGGTAATGTACTGATAAGCATACTCCCCACCCCACTCAAAACAGGCGCTCCAGAGGAATTGAGATTCCTCCCTTCCTCTGATGTTGTCCAGTTACAGTGTGCAAATTCCAGATACATTTCCATGAACAATAAGAACATCCAAATGGAACTGTGGATCCCTTTTTCATCTTACTAAGGGCTTGTCCTCATTAATACCTAGTGGCAGTAAATTCCACTGCCAAATGGATTATTTAAAATAGTATTTCCTTTGGGTAGTGGACATGGAGGAAATAAACTAGAACTTTAAATTGGTTTAACAAAATCAGTGCTTATAATCATGATGACTAACACATAGAGGAAAGTCTCATAAGAGGCAGTGATAATTAGAGCTGTGCAGGAACTAAATTTCTGTTTCACAGGAAATTCCACTATACTGTAATTTGTTTTCATTCCAATTTGGAAAGAAAACAAAGAATTGTGAAATTTCCCAAAAAGTGAAACAAAAAAAAATGTAAAATGTCATCCAAAACAATTCTCTATTTTATTCTGACTTTGCCCTTTACAGTTTATGTTATAAAAATAATTTATAAAATAAATTTCTAAATCACTGTGCCCAAAATGTTGAAACAAAACACTGACATTATCAAAATGCTTTGTAACAATGTTTTTAAAGAAAATTTTGATCAATAGACACTTTCGTGCCGAAAGTTTTAGTTTTGATGAAATGACGTTTTCCAGCAGAAAAGTTTTCCTTCAGACCAATTCTAGTGATAACTTCTTCAGAGAAGACATACATCTAAATACTTTTGTAAGTATCACAGCCTATATCTGAGAGGAGGATTTAAAATAAGGGGGATTAAGCACTTGATACCAGAGGATGCAAGACAGACAACGCTGGAGAAGGGACAAAGAATTAATTCCTAGACATTTAAGTTATTTCCTTTTAATTTGTGATAACCAAACCAAAGGGGAGTTTTTGCATTTTCAGACTCAGTGTGTTATGCAGATAATTTGTGTTGTTTTAACCTGAGGTTTCTCTATTCCCAATAAATCTCGGTGTTAATTACACCACTTTAGTCTTAGTCTGTTTGGAAAATTCACATCATGTGCCCCAAAGGTGGTAAAAGTTTTCCATCTCTACCTGTGAGCAGAAATGCAAAGCCTTAACACTGTTAACACAGAATAACTTCCCAAATGCACTAAATGCATGACAATCATATGTGCTGATCTATTGACATAACTGATACAAAAGCAGATGAGGTCACTGTTAAGGTTTTCCATTAGAGTGCAAGTTTTAGGAAACTGGGGTATGTATTGCTTTGGGATATCTGTTGGAGATGGAAATGAAAGCCTTATGGAGCATTGGAGTTTATTATCAATTCATGCGAGCGGTATGAAGATAGAAAGGAAGGGGAAGTTTTTCCCTTTAACTTCTTTTTTCCAGCTTTCGAGTTTTAAGTGGGTGGAGTGTGTCCTGCCCCAGCCTTAACTATCAATAAATGGTTTCTGTTTGCTAACGTCCTCTGTTCTAGGTCGTTTTCCTCGCTAATCACATCTATAGGAAGGGATTCATCCTCCCTTCACTACAGGGACTCTGAATGCAACCAGGGATAATTGCAACACTTCTTTATATGGCCTCTTGAGTCCACACATTTCTTGTTACATTCTGTTCTCTTTTCAAAGCTATAAAGTTTCAGCAGTATTAATTCTGGCTACTGGAGTAGGAGGTGGGTGGCTAGTTTCAGAGCTCTTCAGGGATTAAACAGTTTCTGCCACCCTCAAGAAAGGTTCAGCTCAGTTCATTTCAGCTGGGCACACTCAACTGATTCCTCAATAATTCCTCAATAATTCAACCTCCTCCTCCATTTCTCACATGAAAACAATAGAGGGGGAACAAGACTGCTCAGCTGAGATCTACTTAGCTTGATCATCCACATCTGAAACACAATGACAGAATCTGAATTGTCCTCCTCAAAAGACTTGGAGAATGTGGACTCCATCAATATCTGCTAAAGTCACTGCTCCCTTTTGGAGTACCCTACAAGTAATTTCTCTAGCTTTGTCACGTCGGAGAGCACTCTGGAAAACATGCTGTACAATGAAGGAGCTCAATCCACTTAGTTTACCAAAGAGGAGCTAAGGGGCCCTGCCACACATGTGGGCAGGGAGCAGATGAAGACTTGGCTCCACCCCACACAGCAGGCCAATTAGCACACCAGAGCCACTGTGCCTGGGGAAGTAATCCATACCAGGTACAGGGCCAGGACTAAGGGGGAACCAGGAAGCAAAAGAAAGAGGTAGACTCTACTCTGGTTCCCAGTCTGCTCTTGACATAGTACAACTACACACTGCCCCTTGCTCAAGGCTTATGGCAGAGAGACAACTGAGCTACTTTGATACAGCTCACCTCGATAATATAAATTCCCTCAGACCTCCTATACCACCCCCGCCTCAACAATCCCCTCCCACTCCCCTATCGGAAAAGCTAATTTCCCTTCTCCTTCATTCCCTAAAAGCCCCCAGTCATCCCTCCCCCAATCACCCAAGCCTTTCTTCCCTCCACAGATAGCTCTCTTCTGTTGATCCCTTAAGGTCCCTGTGTCCTTGTCTATCTCCCCCAGTCAAACCCATAACCTCACTTTGCCTCCAGCCCACCCTCCTGGTCCCACTTCATTCCACACACCCAGTATTCTCCTTCTCCTCAAGTTTCCCCACCACCACCCTGTATCCATCTCCTAAGCGAGGGAAGCAGCAGAAAAAGCTGGAGTGTTGCTGAATGGGCAAGTGGCAGGATTTCTGCCCAGCTGGTTCTGCTGCCCCCTGACTAGCCAGGCTCCTCCCTCTCCCACGTTCTCAGACTCTCCAAGCCAGCAGGGAGGAGCCCAGGCAGAAATAGGAGGAAGCCAGGCAAACTTAAGTGTGTCTTTGTAAGCGGGAGAATAGTCCCGCTATTGTCCTGGCTTCTGCACTACCCCGGTTAAGTGGGCTAGCGAAAGGATCTGAGTCCTCGCTCCCACTTCCTTTACCCAGTGGCCTCCCTGCCCTTGAGGACTCCCCTTCCACTCTCCTCTCTGGCAGAGTCCTCGTAACCCCAACAAGGCTGGGCCCAGGATTCCTGGGGGGCTCGACCCCCAACACTGCTGTGGTCATCTAGGACAGGGGCTAGAGTGTCCCCACTCCAGGGTACTCTCTCTGCACTGGGCACTTCTCTGACCCACTTACCATTACATACAAGTTAAAGCAAATGCAAGTTATTTAATCAACAATTAATTTTAAAAAGAATAAGGAATAATGGGAAAGGTTAAAGGAAACACATCAACCCGCTCTGTGGCAGGGAACATCACAAACAGTGTCTCTGGAATGTCAGGGCAGTTCACAGTCTGTTCCTTGTAAGTCCCAGGCTGCCTTCTCAGGCCCTGGCTTTGCTGCAGGGATGCTGTGGGTTTGGACACTTGCTTTTGTGGTGGCCACATGCTCTCAGGCTCTAAGTGGTAGGACCCTTCTTCCCAGTGTCGCCCCTGCCCTGTCAGGGTTATGATCCAAGTGTGGCCTGCAGAGCCTCTTGCCTGAGGCGTCTCCCTGTGCTGGGCCTGCAGCCCAGGGTCCCCCTCGGTCTCCCCAGCTGCTCACCGCACCCAGCTCCAGACTGCTCCAGCCCCAGCTGCACCACTCTGTCTCTGCTGCTTTGCCTCCAGCTCCCTGGGCTGCTTCTTTGGCCCCTCTGGCTCTGGTTGCTCCTCCCAGGGCAAGTCTGCTCTCTCTGGGCTGTGCCTCTGGCTTTGGGGCTACAGCTCTGCTCCCAGGACAGGGTCTGCTCTCTCTGGGCTGCTTTTCTGGTCCCTCTGGAACTGGCTCAGCTCTGCGCCCCAGCTGAGCTTGAGCCCCTGCTTTCTCCTTAGCTCGGCCCCACTCTGTCTGACCCATGCAAATCCAGCTCACATGGAGGATAGGACCTCCCTGGCCTCCTGACTCTCTGATTAGCCTGCCCACCCTGTCATTCAGGCTGACCAGGAGCATTGGCCTCTCCCCATTGTTCCTGGGGACTGTCAGTCTCAGGGTCCTGGTTTCCCATAGACCCTTCCCCTTTTAGTACTGGGAGCTAGCCAACCAAAACACCCCCACTGAATGTTAGTCAGGGGGCAACTGTTCCCTTACATCTTGCTTGTTGGGCAGGAAGGGGACCAAATGGTCCCTGTTGGCAGGAGCTTGCTCCCGCCTCCTGAACCCTGCAGCAGATGGAGGTGGGAGAGTTGTCCAAGGGCTTCTGCAGAAAGAGCAGCCTCTGGCCTGCCCTACCACTGCCGTGCTCCCTCCTTTGCTGCTGCTGCTTCTTCCCTCCCCTCTCAAACTGGACTGGGCATGGCCGAACTTATTAAGGTTTGCCGGGTTTCACCAACTTTTTGGAATGTTAGCCCAAGTTGCAAACTGCCTTTGCCGTTTTGAGGCATCCCGAAACATTCGAATAGAGATCTCCTTTCCAGAGGAGGGAGGTATTCATGACATTACTGCAACAAATTCATCCACCTACAACGTCACAGTTTTCACGTGGCCATGCAGCATGACTGCTCAGAACTTCTAAGCAATGGTAGGAATGAAATTTGGATTCCCAGGCTGCCTGAGCACAATAACTTACCCTTTAAGCTAAAGCAAAATCTATGGTTGTGACAGTACTTCAGTGTCCATATTCTTTAAACATTAGAATCAACAAGTCATTCTGAGAGGGTAAAAAGGCCTAGGTTCTGAATACAGTCATATAAACTTCTGTTGGGGTTGTTGGGAAAGCCTGGGGCTTGTACACCCACAGGGTGGTTTTCTACAATTTTTCTCTCCCCTCATGGTATTAGGGTTTCCGTCTCCATGTTATAATTCCTCATCTTCCCAGTGGGTTAATGGGGTATGACCCGCAGACCTTCCAACAAATGTAATGCGCTACAGTTCCCAGCAATCCCTAGTATCACAACTTCAATACATTTTGTCTAAAGCAGTGTAACACCTTATGACTTAGAAGAGCACAGGATATCATCCTGTATAGTTCCTATCTGATTATCTTGAGACAATTAAGCAGCGTGAGATTAAATAAATCTTTGGTGAGCAGTATGGTATTATCAGCATCTGTTAAAGTTAAGCCTTCAAGATCTATTAAAGTTAGGCATGATTCATCTCTTCTGTGTCTGGAGGTGGAATATGATGCAGAAGGAAGTTAAAGGTTTGGGAAAAAAAACATTCTGCTTCTCCCTAAAACATGTTACAGAACTATATAGCTTTTTGGCTAAGAGCCATGTACAGGTTATATACTTGTCGCCGAGAGCTGTAAATTTATGTACAGCCATAACTTCTACCAACCACATCTTTCAAATCAGCAAACATCATTGCCGCTAGAGTTCTCATATTACAGAAAATTTACAGCAATAGGGATTAGATCAAATATGCTCCTGTATCTCACACATGTTGCTTTTGTTTTCTCTCTTCTTCTAATTATATATCAGTTCTTCATCTGAGCCAGGATAATAGGAGTGTATGTGGTTTATCTCAAGAAGAGTTTGTTCCCATATAATTTTTCAAAACATCTTTAACATTCTTAGAATTTGCTAAAAATTTGGTTTCTTTAAAGGCAGTTTTTATATTACAAATATGTTATACAGTTTAGTATTACCCTAGGAGCACCCTTCTACAAGACCTCTGTGACATACTGAATTTGCATTTAAAAACTGTTGGATTCTCATTTCTCCAGTTCAGTCTTTTCGGTCTATAGTTTTAACTTCAAAAACTGGTGTGCAACAGTTAAGGTAGGTCCGCAGGTCTAGGGTGACCAGATGTAACGGAGAAAATATCGGGACACATTGGGGAAGCAAAAAAAAAAAAAAAAAAAGTGGACGGAATTGCCGAAGCAAAAAACAAAAATAAAACAAAAAAACCCTGGAGTGGCCAAAGCCGCAATATGGGGACAAATGGCGTCCCGACCATAAATCCATCTGGAGGCGAGACAAAGACCTAAAAAACGGAACAGTCCCGATTTTATCGGGACGTCTGGTCACCCTACCCAGGTTCCACTATTTTGCACTACCCTGTAGAATTTTGGACTATTCTGCAGAGCTCCCATCTCTCCTTGCCCTGAATAGATTTTATAACATGCCCATCAGTCTATGCACACTTTACAAAGTGAGTGTTACTGTGTCAGACAGTAAGCCCAATTTTTGTAAATAGAGCTGTTATTGATTGTTCTTTATTATAAAAGGAAATTAACTGTATAAAGTTTGAAGTTTGCAATCAAGCTGGGGGGGTGTTAAGTTAATGGCTCCCAAAAAAGTTGACAGTGACTAAAATTCTAAAACAGTTTCACATTTAAGCATCCATAACTTAAAATCAGAGCTGGTTGGGGATTTTCTGATAGAATATTTTTTCCATCAGAAAATGCTGATTGATTGAAAGCAAAATGTTTTGCAGAAATTAGTTGACTGATAAAATTTCATTTCAGGGAGGGGGCGAGCATTTCGATAAGGTTGAAACAATTTTGATTTTTTTATTTCAAAACAACTTCATTTAGAAATTTATTTTATTTTATAAATTAGTGTTTTTTTAAAAGTCAAAATTGCAATGAAACATTTTGATTTCATAAAAACAAGACATTTTGAGCCCTCAACATTTTATTTCTTTCCTTTTCTTTTGGTTTTGGTTGTGTTTGTTTGTTTACACTCAGTTCTGGAACAGAAAGAGAGTTTCAGACTCACAGGATTTCCTGTGAAATTCCCACCAGACCTACTTAAAATGTTTTGATCAAAAATCTTTCATTAAAAAAATACCTAGTGCACCCTAAAGTAATCACAATACTTCACCCAATCATCATAATAAGGGGAGTTGGTAGAGAGCTTATATACTGGAATTCTCGTCGGAAGTGTAACTGTGAAGCTTCAACTGACAAGTCAAAATGATCAAATCTGAGTAATTTGTCAATGACCTGCAACTCAAAAACAATATGACCAGTTTTCCTCAAACTGCAGAGATTTTCTGCCTTGTAAGGGTCTGCTCACTGATACTGCTGGCACAATTAAGGAGGCTCACTGAAAATGTGCCTATGTATATTTACATGAAGAAAACAAACCTTACAAGGCAGCAAATCCTTAACATCATCAAGACCATGAGCTGGGTAGCTACTGCAGCTGCCAGCAGTAAGTCAGCTAACAGAGAAATAGTGAAATATGGGGTTTTTTTATTACTGCTACGAGGGACTACAGTTAGGTTTAAGTAAAGAATATAGTGCTCATGGGAAGCCTCATAAACACTGACATAATCAAGTATTGCTTTTAATACAAATTCATACATTTTTATAGGTGTTGAATTATCAGGCAAGATAATATATGACCAAGCTCTGGATAAAGTATACCGAAAGAAGCATTCCAGAAGGACTGCAAATGTAACATGATACAGTGCAATGCCATGGAGAGCTGAAGCTTTGCTGGGCCCATCACTGTGAGTTAAGGAGTGTGAAACCCACTCTAGAAAGGATGTTTGAAATAGGAGTTTATTGTGCAAAGTTCTGCTCTATTCCTGCAGATCTCTAAAAACGTCAAACAACGAAAACACAATGGTTAATTGAGAAATGTACACAGTAAGTAGAGTTGACATAGTACAGGCTCCACATAAATAAAACCTGTACTAGAGGCAACACTTACCTTACGAAGAAATAAGAATGGGAACTGATGGCTTATGGGATTTATAATAGGAGGATATGGAGCCTTCCACCGTTAGGCCACTGGTTTGAATTTACTTCCATTGAATAGCGATGCACCTTACCATCTGATGGCTCAGTGGTTGCCAAATTTGGTCTCTCTCCAGTTCCTAGCAAAATGTCACCTACATCACATGAAGCACTACAACAGCTAACACCTTCATGGAAATTCTCAGCAACCGGGCCCACATGTGCTGGGTCTTACCTATTGCCTGTAAAAGGTAGTCTCTCCAGCTCCAAGGTCGAGAGGCATTGATAGAAAGTGCAAGGGGAAGCCTGTCCTGCTGCTGCCCATGCTGTACCTGGTCTGTGGATAAAGAGAGAACACCAACGTTCAGTGCTATCCATCTGGTTTTTACATAAGCATGCAGTTACCTTTAAGAACTGTAAAAAGAAGAGTGTAGCTAGCTGTCGTGTCTTCCTTGTTTCCTTCTCATTCTCGCATTGATCAGAAGAATGCAGGGGCCCATTTCCTTTTCTGTTATATTGCTGTTTTGGTCCTCTGGTTACCCCTTCTTCAGTACTTCCATTTGCTGGCCACTAGCCACTGATCATCTCCCCACAGGCAACTAGAGATGCCATCTCAGAAGGAGCGGAATGCCTAGCCAATCACGAAACTTTATATTCTGGCACAATACAACCTTGGCTTCCAAATAAAACAAAACACACACTTTGGGAAGCCAAGTGGCTAGTAAACCCCCTCCCAAAAAACCCCCACCCTGGATAGGGGAAATCCTAGCCTCATTAAAGTTAATGGAAAAATCCCACCGACTTCAATGATGCCAGGATTTACCTTGGGTATTCATATACCCTTCTGCTTCTACCTGGGTTTTAGTTTGAATATGGATTTGCCAAACTTCCTTTGTGCAATGTTTCACTCTCTGAATATAATCATTTTTGCCCCAAGTGATTATATTTGGAACACTTATTGTATTAGGAACAAATCTCCATCCCAACAGAACAGTTCAGATAAATCAACTGTGCACTGAGGAGTTTCTGGGAGGATGGAGAACAAGAATCTGTCTCTTTCCACACTGGCTGAGAAGAGTTAACATGGGAGCTTTGTGGCTGTGGCGGCCATCTTAGGGTGCCTATGTCGTAAGCTACTCTGGCACCCCTCTCCCTACTCACAGGGAGGAATAGCCAGTGGATCTATGTAGTCATGGAACTACAGTCCTCAATCTGCCCCAGACCTATGCCCAGATCCCACTCCATGCAGCACATCCCCATGGAGTGATGGTTCACAGCACATTGGCGGTGTAAACCTCCTATATATGCACCTTGAATCCTGCCTCACCTGTACACAGTCCCTTCCCATTTGCATGCAACATAAAGACACACTTAGTCCTAAAACTGATGCTGTGATTACAACCCAAAAATTACTTTAAATTTTGACAGGTATTAATCCTGTTATAGTATATAATCAGGGCTGGTACTGGAATGCAGCTTTGTTATGCACAATTACATGCATACTACTAGTCCACACTCTGCTAATTCCCTGCTAGTTTGGTTGTAGTTTGCATTTTGTCAGGCACAAAACTCTATTAGAGGGGTTTGACTCTCCATGCACTAGGCTAAAAAGTTACCCCTAAGTATTAGAGAAAATTAAGCTTCCTACTAGGGCTGTAAATTAATCACAGTTAACTCATGCGATTCACTCAAAAAAATTAATCGTGATTTAAAAAATTAATTGTGATTAATCACACTGTTAAACAATAGAATACCAATTGAAATTTATTAAATATTTTTGGATGTTTTCTACATTTTCAAATATATCGATTTCGATTACTACACAGATTACAAAGTGTACAGTGCTCACTTTATATTATTTTGGATTACAAATATTTGCACTGTAAAAATGATAAAAGAAATAGTATTTTTCAATTCACCTCATACATGTACTGTAGTGCAATCTCTTTATCATGAAAGTGCAACTTACAAATTTAGGGGTTTCTGTTACATAACTTCACTCAAAAACAAAATGATGTAAAACTTTAGAGCCTACAACTCCACTTATTCCTATATCTTGTTCAGCCAATCGCTAAGGAAAACAAGTTTGTTTACATTTACAGGAGATAATGCTGCCCGCTTCTAAATTACAATGTCACCTGAAAGTGAGAAAAAGGCGTTCGCATAACACTGTTGTAGCGGGTGTCAAAAGATATTTACATGCCAGATGCGCTAAAGATTCATATGCCTCTTCATGCTTCAGCCACTGTTCCAGAGGACATGCTTCCATGCTGATGATGCTCACTAAAAAAATAATGTGTTAATTAAATTTGTGACTGAACTCCTTGGAGGAGTATTGTATGTCTCCTGCTCTGTTTTACCCACACTCTGCCATATATTTCATGTTATAGAAGTGTCTGGTGATGACCCAGCACATGTTGTTCGTTTTCACAACACTTTCACTGCAAATTTGACAAAATGCAAAGAAGATACCAATGTGAAATTTCTAAAGATAGCTACAGCACTTGACCCAAGGTTTAAGAATCTGAAGTGCCTTCCAAAATCTGAGAGGGACGAGGCGTGGAGCATGCTTTCAGAAATCTTAAAAGAGCAACACTTTGATGCGGAAACTACAGAACCCAAATCACCAAAAAAGAAAATCAACCTTCTGCTGGTGGCATCTGACTCAGATGGTGAAACTGAACATGCATTGATCCGCACTGCTTTGGATAGTTATCAAGCAGAACCCATCATCAGCATGGACTCATGTCCTCTGGAATGGTGGTTGAAACATCAAGGGACATATGAAACTTTAGCGCATTTGGCATGTAAATATCTTGTGACGCCGGCTACAACAGTGCCACGCAAATGCCTGTTCTCACTTTCGGGTGGCATTGTAAACAAGAAGCAGGCAGCATTATCTTCTGCAAATGTAAACAAACTTGTTTGTCTGAGCGATTGGCTGAACAAGAAGTAGGAATGATTGGACTTGTAGGCTCTAAAGTTTTACATTGTTTTGCTTTTGAGTGCAGGTTTTTTCTGTACATAATTCTGCCTTTGTTAGATCAACTTTCATGATAAAGAGATTGCACTACAGTACTTGTATGAGGTGAATTGAAAAATGCTATTACTTTTGTTTTTTACAGTGCAAATATTTGTAATAAAATAAATATAAAGTGAGCACTGTACACTTTGTATTCTGTGTTGTAATTGAAATAAATATATTTGAAAATGTAGAAAACATTCAAAAATATTTAAATAAATGGTATTCTATTATTGTTTAATAGCACGATTAATCGTGCAATTAATCACAGTTAATTTTTTTAATTGCGTGATTAATCATGGGGTTTTTTTAATCATGCGATTAATCATGATTAATTTTTTTTATTGTTTGGTAGCACTACTTCCTACCTATAGGAGCTTTGGATGGGAATAGCAATGGAGAGAATATTGAATGAAGTTAAGTGATCCTTCTGCAATACATCATCTGGCATTGTGCTGTCTTCAGTAGAAAACTACCTTTCATTTAGAGCTGGGAATGGTTAGCAGCCTTTGGTAAAACTGAGGAAGAGCAAATAATGCATCCCTAAATTTGTGTTCTTTAAAAAACCAGTTCATCTGATGAATGTGTATTTTGCAGTGTTTTCATTTTTTTAACTTTCTCCTGAACAAAAACCTCATATTTTATACTCTTAAAAACAAACAACTTTATAATTTATGCCAATTAAACATACGGTATATTAGAGCTAACATAAGCCCTTTGTTTTATTTCAGAACCTTATTTTGCATCACTAAAATCTTGCCTTTTCCCCTTTGCTCTGGTACACACACTAGGGCTCTGGGGCCATGCCAAGAAAAATCAGCATATACCCATGGAGGTCATAAAGAAAAAAAGTTTGACATCATTTCCTTCCACTCATTAGCAGATTTAGTCTGGCTGGACACCATTTAGTTTTCAGATAGTGTGGTAGTTGAGTACTGTGTCTCACCTCTCTGTGGATGTATGGGTAAGATATGCTAAAAGGTTTTACCATATACTTACACTGGGTAAATACTTGTTACTCTACAAATTATGAAAGCAATGTTGATTACACAAGGGCTTTTTTTCTTAAAGCAATGAAGTAGGAAGTGCTATTATGCATTCTGAACATCATTCTGCAGAGAGAACAGCAAAAATAATGAGTTGTAATTCTTCAGGGATTCCTCACAGAAAGATTGCAAAGTTTAATAACCTCATGTATTTTAGGACTGAAGGAAAATCACTCATATGAAACACATGTTCTGTACCTAGGCTGCAGAGTTAATTAAATGTTTCACAGACAACTCACATGGTATGTTCTTATTCTCTTCCTGTGGGGGACTATTTCTGCTTACAAGGCTGCAATTTTTTTTTAGGTCAAAAGGAAGATATTCAGGTGTGGTGTAGTCCATTTCAGGATACGATTTTTTTGACTGAACTCCTCTTGTAAGGGCCTATTCCTGCTCCAGTTAAGGTTAATGGAGAAAACCTCCCTGGTTTTCAGAAGACTATTTGGGCCCCAGACTAGGTGGGGAAACAGTCAAGAAGCCTCGTGAGACACTGATTGCTAGAACTCAGCGTTCCACTGCAAACACTCTGCAACCTGCAGGTTATGACCAACACTGAATCAATCAGGGCTTGTCTTCACTACCGGGGAGATCAACCCTGCTGCGAACGATGCAGTGGGTGTCAATTTAGCGGATCTAGTGAAGACCCACTAAATCGATGGCAGAGCACTCTCTGGTTGACTCCAGTACGCCAGCTTGCCGAGAAGAGTAAAGTAAGCCAACCGGAGAGTGTCTCCTGTCAACGCAGCGCGGTGTAGACGCTAGGGCAAGTCGAGCTAAGCTACCTCAACTCCAGCTATGTTATTCAAGTAGCTGGAGTAGTGTAACTAGGTCAACTTACCCCGGTAGTGAAGACAAGCCCTGATTGATTCACTGTCCCTGGAAGTCAATGGGAGTCTTTCCACCTAATTAAATGAGTGCTGGATTAGGCCCAGAGGTCCTGATTCATGAAAGCATCCCTGTTCAGAAGAGCATTTAAGTACATATTTGTTGTAAATCTGTTCTGAATAATGATGGGTTTAAGCATATGTTTAGATGTTTTCTTGAATCAGGGCTGTAGACTGCAACACAACAAAAACTCCAAAGGATAGGAAAATAACTATAAAACATCCAATTTACAAGATTACACCTAAATTGTCACCTGCTTTAGTTAGTAGATTTTTTCTTAAATTAAATATTTCAAGTTATGGACTTCAACTAATGTTACAGAAAGTTACTCTATTCTGTTGTGAAACCTAACATATTTGAATTTCACTCTGGTATCCACAAGACTTAACATCATAAGTGAGTAACAATGACCTTGTTAAACCCTGTGATGAGGGTTAATCTCCATCATTTCTAAGGTAAGAGAGAAAACCTAATTAATGGTGCTCCACACCTGGGAGTTGATTAACGGATTGCCTCCTGGTCAGAGGAGGTGGGATTTGATAGTAATAAGGAACAGAGAGAGAGCTCACTTCAGGCAGAGACCCAGAAGAGGAACTAGATAGACTTCTCACTCTACCTGGGAAAGGTCCTGGTGGAAGGTCTGATGGTTTGGGACTGGATGTGATGAGGGGTAGAGCAACAGGTGTCTGTTAGGGTCAACTCCTGTGGCAGAGATCCTAGCAGAGGGGAGCCTTGGGCTAAAGTCTGTGAAAGAAACCAGGGAAAGAGGTAGAAGGCCATGATGGCAGGGGAAATCAGGTTAAAAGGTACTTAGACTCCCAGCAGGGACAAGCCTGGGTGGCCAGCACCCGACAAAGAAAAATTGGAGATAAGATGAGCTGGGGCAAAGGACTTTTGTGTGGAGGTAAGCCCAGTAAAGGAGAAATACCTTGTTTGTGTGAAGCTGAGCCAACGAAGAGTGAAGGTCTTTTTGGTTTAGGACTTAACCCCAGAAGGGGACTGAGTTGTGTGTGACTTGGCTGGAGAGCTGAGCCACAGAAGACCCATCCAGGGAGCCCAGAAAAGGGACTGGCTGGGACTTATCCTAAAGGCTGAGTAAATGGCCACGAGAGGGAGTGAGGCAAAGTCCACTGAAATGCTGTGTCTGGGCAGCCGGGGGCACCGCAGAAGTAAGGATGCATGTTTACAAGCGTATTCCTTCCTTGGGTTTGCCTGCACACTGTGTCTTTGTGCTTTCCTTTATGTCCAGCCTAATCCTCAATTGAAGTCAATACAAACTCAGTGGCTTCAACAGGAGCTGGATCAAGTCCTGTATAGGAGGGAAAATACATGTAGAAATCAGTTTTAAAAGCTTTAAACTTTTGGAAACATTTTTATTCATATTTTCTTTACGGACAAAAAAAATCATCAAAAACTTAGGCAAAAAGTTCCAAAAGCTATTTTAAATTTGTTAGAATGGACAAGTTGGTTTCATGGCTTTTGTTTTTAAATATTTTCTTAAATTCTGGAAGCTGAAATGGAATAAAGACCACAACTAGCGCTGGGTGAGCTATTTGTTATAAATGCATATAAACCTTTTTCTACTAGAAAGTCACCTGCTGTATCCGACGCTGATAGTCTTTGAAGGTTCCTCTTTTCATTATCCAGTATCTCAGTGGTTCTCAAACTGCGGGTCTGTCAGGACAAACTGCTGAGAAATAGGGCAGACACACCCCAAGACTGGGTGGTTATTCTCCCATAAGATACATCAAACCAGCAACAAAAGTAAACTTCAGTCTCACCACACTGGCTAACAAGAAGTCAGAAAAGCAGTTTCCTTAGGTATTCCAGTACTTGTATCACCACCAAAAACACTAGACTTAAAGATGAGTGGTTCTTTAAAACCACTTTCATCAAATAAAAGGTTCTTCTGATCCCCAAGGACCAGCCACATACCCAAGTCAATATACAACTCAGATTTTACCCAATAATCACACTGTTGCCAATCCTTTAGTATCTAAAATCTAAAGGTTTATTTATTAAAAAAAAAAAAAAAAGTAAAGAAAGGTGAGAGTTAAAATTGGTTAAAGGAGTCTAATATACACAACTGCAAAGTTCTTGGTTCAGGCTTGTAGCAGTGGTGGAATAAACAACTGCTGGCTTGTTAAGTCTCTGGCTGCTTCCAAATCATTGGAAGGTCCTCAGTCATTTGGTTAGAATGCCCCCATTAGTATAAGCCCATAGTCCAGAGGTTTGAGTAGGAAAGAGGCAAAATGGAGGTGTTTCCAGGGCCTTTTATAGTGTCTCTCAAGTGAAAGGAATCCCATTGTTCTCACTGTGGAAAATTACAGGTAAAAGATGGTGTCTGGAGTTACATGAGCAAGTCACATGTCCATGCATGATATCCCTTAGTCACAGCAGAAGCCATTAACCATACTCCAGTGAGAATGTTCACAGGAAAGTTCATTAAGTGTAGATAGGCATCTCCCATTGTGAGTTAAGTGTTCTTTTGATGTTCAGTTTGAATAGTCCCTTCAAGATGTGCAGGCTAAATACCTTGTGGGCATTACCACAGGAACAATCATATCTGAAATACAGGTACAGTGCCAATACTCATAACTTCAAATATAAAAATGATACATGCATACAAATAGTATAATCATATTCAGCAAATCATAACTTTTCTATTGACACCTTACTTGACACACTTTGTATAAGATTTGTTGCAATTATATAACAGTGGTAGCAACAATGATTTACGTAGTCCTATTTTAATCAGATATCATCACAGGGTTGGGACCCCAAAGTGGGTCACAACCCCATTTTAATGGGGTCATCAGGGCTGGCTTATATTTGCTGGGGCCCAGGGTCAAAGCCCGAGCCCCACCATCTGGGGCCAAAGCCAGAGGGCTTCAGTCCTGGGTGGTGGGGCTCAGGTTACAGACCCCTGACTGGGGCTGAAGCCCTTGGGCTCCGGCTTTGTTCTCGTCCAAGGTGGTGGGGCTTGGGCGTTGGCTTCCCCCCGACCCTCCAGGGTACCAGGCTCAGGCTTCAGTTCCTCCTCCCGGGGTTGTGTGGTAATTTTTGTTGTCATAAGGGGGTCATGGTGCAATGAAATTTGAGAACCCCTGCAGTATCTATTATTACCTCAGTTCTGCAAGGTAGTAAATCCCACTGTTGGATGCTGAGCACTCAACTTCCTTTTGAAATCAGTGGGAGTTGTGGGTGCTGCTCTGTAGCCTACGGGATGGCACTTGTCACACTGAAAGATGAAGCACTACCTGTACTTATAAGTGTTTGGACAAACCAGTTTCCAGCTATGAATTATTCTACTTTGACTATTCAGATTGTGTTGGTCACATGGTACAGTTTCTTCTTGACTGGATGTCTTAACAGTTTAAACAAGAGAATAATGCATAATAAGCAAAAGATAATGCACCAAACACACTGAAATCAGTGTGGCTTTGTGCAGACTCAAGGATCTGCTCCCATGGAACTCATTACAGGATCACCACCTATGGCATGCCATTCCTCACATAGCCAGTACAGCTTCTTTGTTTACTTGCTGCATCCTTTAAAAAAAAAATCTCCTGTGGAAAGGCAAATGGTTTTTAAAATAAAATAAAATATACAACCAACTCACTGGAAGAGGGGAAATTTTGCTTCCCCTCCTTCTTCAGAATGGCTGGATATAAAACAAGCTGTTTTGCTTTACCCGTGGGGGGGGGGCCTGCTTGGATTTATTAAATGATACATCACTAATTTTTTGCAAGAGTTTTTTGATAATGTATATCTCAGGAGATTGGTTGTGGCACAGCATGATTATCTTGGAACCAGCACTGGTCTCTTCATTTTACACATATTCTTGCTTTTGTATGGTTTCTTGATTGGTACTTAAATGCTTAATCCCCTTAAGGATACTGCTCTCATGATGAAAGACGCCAATCTACAGAGCCATTCCAAGAACTAATCAGTCCAAAAACATTGTGTGGCAAGTGCACCTGCAGATTTCAAAAACAGCATTTTATTCCTGATCAAAACTATGTTCACAAGAGAGATGAAAAACATCTAATTAAATATAATTATTACAGGAGAGAGAGAGAGAGACACAATTCCTGTCAAATGGAAAACGTGATACGCAAGGAGAGCTCAGTGAATTCTATACAACAGGTAATTTACCTGACAAGCTTAGTCACTTTCTGCAGATGGTCATGGTTTCCTCAGAATTATTCAACATAGAGATTTCTGCCTGTATTTGCTATTCAGATACTTGTTGTACACTATGCAAAAGGCTGGGCAAGCCACAACCATATTACCACCCTGACTCCTAACCTTTACCCATCTTTAGGGTTCTAAGGAGGGTTATTTGTGGGATCAGAATTGGCAGTGTAGGCTTGGGAATTGAGGGCTCTGTACTGGACAGGTGTAGAGCAATGGGAGATATGTTTAGTCCCAACTATACATATAAAATGATGGGGTCTAAATTAACTGTTACCACTCAAGAAAGAGATCTTGGCGTCACTGTTGAGAGTTCTCTGAAAACATCCACTCGATGTGCAGCGGCAGTCAAAAAAAGCAAACAGAATTTTAGGCATCATTAAGAAAGGGATAGATAAGAAGACAGAAAATATCACATTGCCTCTCTATAAACCCATGGTACGCCCACATCTTGAATACTGCATGCACATGTGGGCGCCCAATCTGAAAAAAAGATATATTGGAATTGGAAAAGGTTCAGAAAAGGCCAACAAAAATTATTAGGGGTATGTAAGGGCTTCCATATGAGGAGAGATTAATAAGACTGGGACTTTTCAGCTTGGAAAACAGACGACTAAGGGGGGATATGATTAAGGTCTATAAAATCATGACTGGTGTGGAGAAAGTAAATAAGGAAGTGTTATTTACTCCTTCTCATAACACAAGAACTAGGAGTCACCAAATGAAATTAATAGGCAGCAGGTTTAAAACAAACAAAAGGAAGTATTTCTTCACACAACACACAGTCAACCTGTGGAACTCCTTGCCAGAGGATGTAGTGACGGCCAGGACTATAACAGGGTTCAAAAAGAACTAGATAAATTCATGGAGGATAAGTCCATCAATAGCTATTTGCCAGGATGGGCAGGGATAATGTCCCTAGCCTCTGTTTGCCAGAAGCTGGGAATGAGCAACAGGGACTGGATCACTTGATGATTACCTGTTCTGTTCATTCCTTCTGGGGCACCTGGCATTGGCCACTGTCAGAAGACAGGATACTAGGCTAGATGGACCTTTGTTCTTACCCAGTATGACTGCTCTTATGTTCTTATGTTCTTCTTCAGCCCCACAAAGATTAATTAGAAGTTAATACAACCAACTGAGGGTTGTAGGTTTTTGTGCAGAAAGCTCCCTTTAGGTGGTGTTTACAGGGTGGCCATGATAAAAGGAAGCCCCATTAGCACAATCCAATGATAATGTCTCATGACAACACTTCTATATCTCAAGATATGACCCCAACAGTAGCTCATTGCAGAGTTCGTTGCTTAGTCTGTCTCCCCCATCTCTTCAATCTCTCCCAGTTCTAGTCACGAGAACATCTGTTCCTGCCAATGAACTCTCCAATGCTGCATTACCTATTCTTGCTGGAATTCTGCAACTGTTGTATTTAGAGCCATCGCACTGCTGCAGAATTCCAAAGAGGGATTACAGTAAGTTACCAGAGCAACTGTGCTGCTGGCTGTAGGAAGGTTACTACAATGTATATCTTCAAACCATTCACATTTGTCAGATACCTGAATGTCATCAGGTTGAGGAAAGCTCTGGTATGCCTGTCCTTGGGCAGACAGATGTATGCTTTCCTGATCAATGTCTGCACTATAGTACTTCTGTTGGTCCAGCAGCATCTAGAATTGGATCACTAAGGCCAGTAGACAATTACTGATCCTATTACCATTCAAGTCAAGTGGAGTTTTCCCTATACGGGAGGATTGGGTGCTTAATAGTTCTTTGATTCTTTGCACTTACCATGTGGAAGATCTTTTGAATGGTGGGAAACTTCTAACACTGAATTTGATATGTAATACAATTACAGGACAATCAAATTAGGAAACAGCAAACATCAGAATCAGAGGTAAGAAGATATTTAATTACCTATTTTACTGAGAATGAACCACAGACAGGGTGATCAAATGTCCTGATTTTAGAGGGACAATCCCAATATTCAGGGCTCTGTCTTATACAGGTGCTTATTGCCCTCTGCCTCCAGTCCTGATATTTCACTTGCTGTCTGGTCACTCTAACCACAGAGATTATTACTGGAATATCTATGTACCTGCCACCCCAGCCTAAAGAAGAAAGCACTTCATGCTATAGGAGGGCATTATAGCACAGAGTAAAACTGCTTGTATACTTTACTACTGATAATTTTAGTGTGTGTTTCCTTTTTGGTTTAGATTGGCACTTGTAATAAAGCGTAAGTAAGAGCCTAAACCTTGGTCATCATTCTCAGCCGAATAGATCTGTTAAAAATCAGCCTGTGTGGGGCAGTGGCGGACCATGTGCCACAGGTCATCATGAACTCTGCAAGGTGACCTGGACTCCAGCTGTCGCTGCACATCCAACCACTGTAGGCACTATCCAATGGCCGAGGGAGCTTTTATCTGGAATTCAGCAGAGTCAAAACCTAATAGAATATTCACATTCCTATTGATTGCATAAAATATACAAGTCTACATATAGGGTATCAAATCCAATCTGAGTTACAGCGATGTAAACCAAGAGTAACTCCTTGTAAGCAAATGGAATACTATATAGTACATAGTACACTGAATGAAAGAAAAATACTCCTGTGCACAGATCTGACTGTTACAGTACTAACAAAATAGCTCAGTCACTAGCTCTTAGGCCCCCTTCATACTATAGTTGACATTCTTCCTCTACTTTCAATCAAGAGGGCTGTAAGGGGTGTAAATAGGGTCAAATTTGGTCCTATCAGTCCCAATACAGGCAAATGAGTATTCCCACACCGTCCCCCATTGATTTCCTAACACACAAAACTCCATTCACATGCCTCTGAACATCTGCTTATGATTGCCTTTCATACAACATAACCAACTCAATTCCTGCATAAGACATCTCAGTGTAATGGTAGCTATTTCTCCTCCTTTTATTTGACTGTCATTAACTTCTATGAAATTGGGAAGAGGAGAAGTTCCCTCCTCTCTAGGGGTGGATATTATACTATGTAAAACATAGGTAGTCAGCTGCATCTGCTTTAGATTGTAACGGTGCCACATCTTATTCTTAGCTAAATGGATTAATTGTCAAGGAGAAAATCCTGCCCCTAACCTCTCTTCATTTACGAGTAACCTCTTTGGGGTTTCGAGAGCATGGCCCCCCTAAATCTTTTTCCTAGGGGGGAGGAGGAGCAGTGAGAGAAAGGAGGGAAACTTGGGGGTGTGGCCCTAAAGCTCCAGGGAGAGGGGGGTGGCAGCCTGCAGGCCCTGACAAAGTGAAGCAGCAGAAAACCTGCCTGAAGCCTGGGAAGGACAGGGTGGCCGATCAGGGACACCCCAGGACAGGAGCCAGGAGGAGGACTGTGCCAGGGAGGAATCGCTCGAGAAGGACAGGCTGGAGCTGGACCCAGTATCATGGCTGCCCAGAGCTGCATGGGACTGTGAGTACTGGGGCTTGTGACTCTGCACTGGGAATAACGAGGGAGGCTGCTAGCTAGATAAGCGGGGAGGTGGTCGCTCTATGTG
Organism: Eretmochelys imbricata; assembly: GCF_965152235.1. Classification (NCBI taxonomy): domain Eukaryota; kingdom Metazoa; phylum Chordata; order Testudines; family Cheloniidae; genus Eretmochelys; species Eretmochelys imbricata. The sequence continues at coordinate 169,699,505 of NC_135574.1, forward strand.
GCTTTGCAAAGAGCGGCAGAAGAGGGCACCGGAGGGGTTTGTTGGGGAAAGTTCACTGGCCTGAAGACGACCAGGAGCACCCAAGGTTCACCACTCGACTGGAACTTTGCTCAGGACTCCTGAACTCTGTGTGCAGACGCATTGCTCGGTGTCTGCCCTTTCAGACTGTGCTACCACTGGGTCTGTGGGGCCTTGGTTTGGATGCAACCCTGTTCTACTGCTCCTCCTATACTTCCCCTTGTTGTTTTTCTCCTCTCATCCCTCTGTAAATAAATATCTCCCTTTGTTATATCCATTGTACTTTTCCTGTGGGGGTGTGTGTTCACTCTGGGGGGGTTGGATCAGGTGCCCCTGGGGTGGAAGGGATTTTTCCTGCTGCATTCCTGCGCGCATCTTCTCTTGGCCAGAGCTGCCTGCAGCGCAGACTCCATCTTGGTCACGAGGACGCTAAAGTTACATATGGAAAGTTGTAAAGATGCCTCACAGGGAGTCCTTACTGCCTGTGCCCCATAGAGCACAACTCTACAGGGGTTCCTTGTATCTCACCACAGGGGAGATTTGAGGAGTAGGGATAGCAGCTCTGTGGCTCTGATGGTACATTAGCCAAACCTGATGCAGAGGAGTTGAGGGTGCAGCAAGCGTGAAGGGCCTCACAGATCTGATACTGCAATAAGAGCCACAAATCAGCTCTCTCACCCATGACCTAAGGATGAGGCCAGTAGTCCTTGCCCTAGTTCTTTCAGAGCCCATCTATCCTGTATGCACTGGGATGAGGATTTGGCCACAATATTGTTTAATATGTCCTGACTAAAGTACTTAGAAGCAGTTGGCCTTTAATAAATATTAATTCTCTTCTTTAAAAATAAGTGAAAATATAGGACAGTCTTACTGTAGATCCTATAACTACTAAAAATCCAGAATGGCCTTTTTGCTTTGGACTGAAACCAATTCTGTAGTTCCGTACATGCAACGTTTATTGAAATACTTGTGTTATTCCCTTTAACAGAGGTATGACCACATACCCTGCACAAAACGTTCCAGTGCTACTTTTACAAGCTTTTTCTTCTTCGCAGCCAAACAGATTGGCCCCTGTTTGCATTGATAACTGGGCACAGTAGAGTCAAAGAAAGCCAAGAATCTGCCTGTTTTAGCACCAAATTTTATTTTCATCGCTTGTAAAGCGAAGGATATTTTGAAGACTAATCTCCCAACTCACAGGACAGAGGGAAGCACCTAGTGGCTTATAAACACAGCCTATTAAAATGGATGTTTTTACTTCTATGCACACATTATGCTCAGTTTGCAGACATGCCAATGAGCAGTGAATGTTTTCTTTTTACTCTCAGTAGTTTCATGGTGATGCTGGTATAAGAGCCTTGGGGAAAATCCAAGAAGCATGAATGTCTTTGTGTGTGCACTGCCATCTCCTCTGCAATCTGTTTTACACTATGCAGTATAATTTTAATATGATCTCTACAGCCCAGTACAGGCCAGGTTGGCTGAATCACACTGGACCCTCGCTAGAACGCGCATCTATATAGTGCGAATTCGCATATAACACAGTCCCGTGCATGGATCCCAAATCCTGCATTCTAGCAAGGGTCTGGTGTATTGTAAAACCAGAAAAAGTGATCTCAAGAACTTCATAACAATAGCAGGGATAAAACTAACTAGTACAGCCAGTAGATAAAGTGTAGCCTTTTGTAACACCAGACCCACTTCACCAGGCAATAAAAATCATTTTCTTCCTTCCACTCCTGTGTCATACTATTACTAAAGACCCAGACTGTGCTAATGGAGATTCTCGTATCGCTCATGGGAGAAGGATCTTCTGCTTTTAGAGCAGGCCGCTAGGACTTATGATGCATATTTGAGCAGTTCTAATTACATCCAGTAGAGGGCAGTGGTACAGCAACATTAACCAATTACAGTACAAGTGTTTCCAAGACTTCTTTTTATATATAAAATGTCACATCCAAAGTCAATCTTCACCATTTTACACTTACAAGTTATGCACTAAGAAAATCACTGCTAATGCAAGAAGAATCCCTATGTTTGCCTGCAAGCATCCCATGCCAACTGCTCATCTTAAAAAGGAGGCAAGACTAGGGTCTTGAGGATCACATAAGGCTAGACATGAAGAAAACCCTAAATACTTGTCAGGTGAGTGGTGGAGAGGGGAACTGTACTCTTCAGGGTGGCATTCCACAACTCTCACCCACCTGCAGGCCTGTCACGGACATATCAGCTCACTGTTTATAGGTAGTAACATCACAATAGAAGCTGCTGGTGCTTCTCCTTGGGGTTTACTGCATCTCTGACGCTAGTCAGAGTAGGGTCTGATAGATAATACGCCATCCCCAAACTTCATCCAATACATAAACTGAACCTGAGGTTTGCAGGTGTGCAGTTAATTTTTGTATTCTTTATATTTGTATGTATGTATGTGTCTCAGCGTTCTGCAGTTGATAGCAATATCCAGTATGACTAAAACTAACATCAGACATTTTCACTTCTGTCCTAAAAAGGGGCAATTTGCCATAGTTTCATGGTTGCCAACAATTTCCCGCCCCCCCCCTCCGCACAGAGATAGTTTTTCAGTCCAAGTTATTATGCTGTATTAGGTACTGAAGAAGTTTTGAAAGCCCAAAAGGGGCTGGTTCTTATTTGCCCAGTCCTGTAGACTTTTCCTCACTGTACCGTCAAGAGGTAGTTTTGGAAGGCAGATTAATGTATTATTTTTCCTACAGTTTAAACAGCACATTCACAGGAAACAATTTCTGGAGAAATAGTAAATCAGAAAAAGAGTTCACTGGACCCCCTTCTGTTTTAAGCTTTCCCAGATGTTATCCAGGTGTCTTGGTCAATACATCACTCAGTGGATTAAAGCTAGTCTCTGCATACAAAATATCATCACTTGCAGATGACTGATGTATCTTCTTGTTATTGGTTCAATGGCCACTCAAATCACAAAGCAACTAAATATGGTACTGCTCAAAGTAACACCAAAACCATTCCATCAAGGTTCTGCAGCATTCCCCCTCATCCCCCTTATGAATATATGAATGAGAACAGTCTTCTAGTGCACCTGGGGTTTTTTCCACCAAAAGACACTTCACTTCTCTCTTTCAGATCAGAATCTTCTGCTGAACACAGAAAGGAGAAGAGAGATTTCCTGACATTCAAATTGAAATAGGCCTCCCTTTCCCTCTTGCTACGTCAAAGACAAGGGGGACACGGAGAAGGCTGTACATATTTAGGGGACTGGAACACATGACTTATGAGGAGAGGCTGAGGGAACTGGGATTGTTTAGTCTGCAGAAGAGAAGAATGAGGGGGGATTTGATAGCTACTTTCAACTACCTGAAAGGGGGTTCCAAAGAGGATGGATCTAGACTGTTCTCAGTGGTAGCTGATGACAGAACAAGGAGTAATGGTCTCAAGTTGCAGTGGGGGAGGTTTAGGTTGGATATTAGGAAAAACTTTTTCACTAGGAGGGTGGTGGAATACGCACTGGAATACGTTACCTAGGGAGGTGGTGGAATCTCCTTCCTTAGATATTTTTAAGGTCAGGCTTGACAAAGCCCTGGCTGGGATGATTTAGTTGGGGATTGGTCCTGCTTTGAGCAGGGGGTTGGACTAGATGACCTCCGGAGGTCCCTTCCAACCCTGATATTCTATGATTCTATTTGTCGTAGCCTTCTTGTGGTTTCCCCCCCCCCAATATAGGCCACTATCTGCTTCCCACTGTAGTGGATAGCAAACTCCCAGAGACCTTCCTAAGAGCAGGATCTGGGCCTTTTAGGTGTGACATACCATTGTCTTATTATTTAAAAGTTTGTTTTCTCTCTCGTGTATCTTGTAAACATTATAATAAAAACATATGATTGTAAATAACTTCACATTAAAGTTCTCCAAAGTTCATCCTTCATTATAGCTACCAGATCATTCTCTTGCCTGGAACTTGGCATTGGGTTTCTTTAGTCTGGAAAAGAGAAGACTGAGGGGGGACATGATAGCAGTTTTCAAGTACATAAAAGGTTGTTACAAGGAGGAGGGAGAAGAATTGTTCTTCTTAACCTCTAAGAATAGGACAAGAAGCAATGGGCTTAAATTGCAGCAAGGGAGATTTAGATTGGACATTAGGAAAAACTTCCTAACTGTCAGGGTTAGGAAGCACTGGAATAAATTGCCTAGGGAGGTTGTGGAATCTCCATCATTGGAGATTTTTAAGAGCAGGTTAGACAAACACCTGTCAGGGATGGTTTAGATAATATTTAGTCCTACCATGAGTGCAGGGGACTGGACTAGATGACCTCTCAAGGTCCCTTCCAGTCCTATGATTCTATGAACTTAAAACAGTAACTTTCCAGCTGTATGAATTTGAGTGCTGTTGAAATCCCTTTAATGTTCAATTCACCTTTCTCTGATGCGGCACACAAAAGTGCCTTAACAATTGTACATCAGTCAATTCAACCTTAGAGATACCATTTGTTACACAGTAATTTCTGCTTTGCATGTCAGTGTAACATAGTGTACTTATTCTGAATAGTGTCAAGTAATGAAGGGGAAAAAATCCTTTCAAGGCTAGGGAAGTTCTCTCCCTCAAAGAATTGGCTCAACTATCGGGAAAGGAGACAAGTTGCTCCTGAAGAGAAAGTAGATGACGGGGGTAGCCTAGAAAGGAGGCAATCATCTTGGATCAATTCAGATCATCCCAATAAAAATGTGAAGAGGATGATTACTCTTAAGCAAATAGAGTCGTGGTGAGCAGGTAAAGAAAGAGCTTTTGTTATACCCAAGAGAAAAACAGTTTGTATCATTCGTTTAAGCCACTTGGCTTTATGGTTTGATGATAAAGACCAAAAAGTCCTGTATAATCTGAACACTTCCATGTACCACTTTTGTCAGATGGTACGGGGAAGCTTATTTTTGCTCACATAGCTAGTCTGGGGAAGTTAATTTTACAATATCTTCCCAGTTATCAACGGCATAGGAAACTAGTGTGGTACTGAATACTCTTGGAACTATAGTATAGATTCATATATCCCTTGGCTGTGTTCGAAAGGCAAAAAATGCAAGAGTCTTTACTCTGAGGGCAAAGGCCACAGAATAGCATTTCTCCATACACAAGGAGCAACCATATACTTTCAGTCAAAGAAATATTTTAGATGAAGGGAAACAGTCAGAAAGGATAAAAGTCAAGTCACCAGGAGGGAGCACAACGGGTGTGTTTCCTGTATGACACACTGCATCAGTTCTGCCTTACAGAATGGCAAGCAGGCAGACTCCTTACTTTGAAGAGAAAATCTTTAAACGTTTAATAAAAGTTAATGTTTCAAGTTTATTACGATAGTGCCAACGGACCAACCAAAACCAGGGCCCCATTGTGCTAGCATAACACTGACAGATCCCAGTCGTCAGCGGGTGGGATCGAATCTGGGACCTCTAAAGCTTAATGCATGAGCTAAAAGCCACATGCCTCTTAGCAAAGGCTGTAGCAGACTCATTAATCTCTATGTGGACTCAGTGCCACTAGAGGGGGACAGAGCACCACACCGAGGAGGGGTGCGGGTTACACTAGGCTCTGTACATACACATTATAAGAGACAGTTCCCGGCCTAAACGGTTTACAATTTAAATAGATAGGACTTACAAGAGGTAGGGGGAAAGGATACAACAAAGCTAACATACCTATTTACAGTAATCTATTTGCAGTGTATAACAGACCATTTTCTCAAACCACCAGAAGTTGTTTCTCTCAAAAAGATCCTCCAACCATAGCAAAGTTTTAGGCCTATGTGGCATGTTAGAAAATGAAACATACTCCAGGCCAAATAGTTTAGAGAATTCCATAAATAGATCAACAAGCAAGAAGTTTACAATCACTGCAGTGTTCAATATCTGTAAATAACCTTTGGCTGGTTTTCCTGCTGGTTCTTTGTCATCAGTTCAAAGTGTGAAGTAATATTCTCATTCTGTGAGATATATCACATTTCTGAACAGTGAGTTTTCCTGTGAAATTTCACTATAGCTGTATCAAAACAATCCACAAAAAATTTAAGTACGCCATCTTCAAACAGAGGGGGGATTAGTATTTTTGATATTCTTCAGGATACAGGCATTCATCGGAATCACATACCCTCAATCTTGTTAATGCAATGCTAAAGTTGAAAATTTAAACCGCCAAATGAAGGCATGAAAATGTTATGGTTCTCATAGCAATGTTATCTTTCTCACATTGCACATATTTGTACGTTCAATCCTCTGCTGCTCTGATTTACAAGGGGCGTGCATAAGGACCGTCGTCTCATCACAGAAGCAGCCAGGAAAAATGCCTTCTTGTCCCATAACAATGTGCTGGAAGGTACATCAATTTTACTCCCTTGATCATGAATTATGGACCTAATCCAAAGCCCATTGAAGTTCATGCGAGTCTTTCCACTGACTTCAATGGACATTAGACCAGGCTCTAAAATCTCTTACTTTGCTTAAAAAGAATCTTTATGTTGCCATCCACAGCAAACATTGGGCCAAGTTTTGTTTTTGGGGTTTCATTGTTCTTGTTGTTAAAACATGTTCCTGATATATTCCACAGGCACATTCCACAGTTTTGGGTCCAGGCCAATGGAGAATTTTTCAGAAAGTTACAAGTGACTGAAAGTACGTTAAAGCTGCTCTGTGATGACTCCAATATGTAGTACTTGTGGCATCTTACATGTATACAGAGCTTTATACACTGAAGGATTCTGAAACACTTCAGAATTATCAGTCAGACTCACCATTTCATTACCTGACTTTTACACTAGTATAATTAAGTGGTGAATCAAGCTCCATTATACAAGGAATCACTTATTCCACTACTGAAATGTAAGCACTAGGTGGGACTAGCAGATGCTTAATACCACTCCACAACAATTGAGGGTAGTGCAAAAAGAATACTATATCCAATTCACATTTCACGATGAATTTAGATAGCCGCAATGCAATCATCCAGATAGCAATCTGGCTAAAATCCTAGAGTTGATATCCTTGAGAAAAGTGCTGTGAGGTCATTAATGACAACAATGGGCCTAGAAGGTGGTTTGAAACTTTAGCACCATGCTCCATATGTAGTTCAGTACTGTTTGAGTGCAAAGACTATTCACCTAATGAATCAACCACAGCACTGCACAAGGGCTGATTAAAATATTTTCCAGAGAATATAGATTAACTGTAGAGTATGCTAACGAGAAGAAACTCAGAGCAGTGACTCTGTGTATACTTTCAAATAAACTGACATTTAAATATTCTCCCTTCTATCATAGAGGGTATATAAGCAGTCCCTGTAGACAAGTCTCTTCTCAGGGGATGCGCTCATGGCCTTGTGCAGGCAAAGGTACAACAAGGGAGGGGGCAGGGGGCCCAAGCCGTTCCCTGGCCATAGACAGGAAGGGAAGGAGATGTTCTGGCTGGTCAAGGTCTCTCTGGTGGGGGTAGATGGGGGCAAGACGCCCAGTCTCTCCAGTTTGAGGGGGAAGAGAGAAGAGATCCCAGAGAGTCAGGTCTCTCTGATGGAAAGGAAAGGGAGAAGTCCTAGCTTTCTAGGGACACTCTGTTGAGAAGGGAAGGGGATGGGGGGGAAGAGGTCACAGCAGCGTGAAGTGGGTAACCTCATACAAAAGTCCGCACTTCACAGGCTTCTTCATTAGGAATAATCCAGTCACAGGCAAGATCTTTGAACCAGTACTCCCCACGCTCCTGTGGTCTAATTTATTAAATACCAATCAGCTCCCCACAAAAAGACCCCTTCCTAGGGTTGCCAGGCGTCCTCTCAGCAGGCCGTTAAAAGTCCGGTCGGCAGTGCAGTGGGGCTAAGGCAGGCTGCCTGCCTGGCCTGGCTCTGTGCAGCTCCTGGAAGCGGGAGGCATGTCCCTGTGGCCCCTGGATGCAAGGCAACCATGGAGGCTCTGCGTGCTGCCCCTGCCTCAATCGCTGGCTTCCCAGCTCCCATTGGCCGGGAACCATGGCCAATGGGAGCTGTGGTGTTGGCTTCTGCGGGCATGGGCAGCGCACACCACACAAAGCCACCTGTCCGCGCCTCCACCTGGGAATGGACATACCGGCCACTTCCAGGACCCACACGGAGCCTGCCTTAGCCCCACTGCACCACTGCCCGGGAGCTGCCTGAGGTAAGCGCTGCCCAGCCAGAGCCAGCACCCCAGACATCCTGCCCCAGGTTGGAACCCCTCTCCCACACCCTAACTCCCTCCCAGACCCTGTACCCCCGCCTGCACCCCAACCCCTGCCCCGGGTTGGAATCCCCTCCCACACTCAAACTCCCTCCCAGAACCTGCACCCCACACCCCCCCACACACCCCAACCCTCTGCCCCAGCCCAGAACTCCCTCCCGCACCCCAACCTCTTCATCCCTGTCCCCACCCTACAGCCCATACCCTGTGCCGGAGCCCGCACCCCCTCCCACACCGCAATCCCCTGCCACAGCCCTGAGCCCGCTCCCATGCTCCAAACCCCTTGGCCCCAGCCCAGAGCCCTCTCCTATGCCCTAAACCCCTCATCCTCAGCCCCACCCCAGAGTCTGCACCCCCAGCTGGAGCCCTCACTCTCTCCCACACCCCAAACCCCTGCCCCAGCCCAGTAAAAGTGAGTGAGGGTGGGGGAGAGTGAGCAACAGAAGGAGATGGGCTGGAGTGAGTGGGGGCTGGGGCCTTGGAGAAGGGGCGGGGCAGGGGCAAGGGTGTTTGGTTTTGTGCCATTAGAAAGTTGGTAACTCTACCTCTTCCCCTCACCCCTCAGGTTTAGTCTAACAATCCTCCTTAGCACCGTGCTTCCAGTCCTGGTCTCTAGGCTGTGCCCTGTTTGAGGGGTTTCACAGCCCTCCTTCCTGGGGCTGTATCTGGGCTGAGTTCTCTCTACATCCCACCCCTCAGCCACAGCCAGCTAAACAACATTGAAAGGTACCTTTTAAACCAACTTTTAGACAGAGCTAAAGCAAGGGTTTGGCAAAGCACCTTCACTTTTTAATGCTCTCATGTCCCTTGATGCTATAATGCCATATAACTACTCGGAGTGCATTTGAGCTTAAGGGTGGGTAAGCTCAATCACCTTGCCAAAATACCCTGAGGTCACTTAAGAGGTCAACATATTATTTAAATTGATTACATGCCTACTGTCAAATGTTCTCAAACTGTGGTCCCCTAGAAAGCACTTATTCCTCCCCACACTTTCGAAGCCTCTTCGTACATCAGCATGCCCATTATTCATAGTAAACCTCAGGGATTTCTTTCCTCCAATACAGAATACTTGTATCATATTGGACTTTCCACCACTGAAGTTAGGGTTTCTAGGCCCCTCAAAGGTAACGAGGATTACATGCTGCTGCTTTGTGACCACTTAGAAAATGTCTAGCTCTCCTATTTCAACACTCCTCACATAATGTGCAGCCCAGGGGGACAGATTGCTTGTTCAGTTCTATTTTGCAAACTCCCCTAGTAGCATAGCTCAATTCTTTAGTGGCTCCCACATTCCTGAAACTTGGAGTGGTACAGACCTACACAGGAATCTAATTACTTAATTAAAGGAATACTAGAATGACTAGCTAATCATTTATATTCTATATATTAACTACATAAGAATATTAAGGGCCAAATATTTCACCTAGACTTTATTGGCCCTCCCTACGGGCTATGCATGAATGCCTGAGTCCACTCATGCACATGTCATTGCAGGATAGGAGTCTCGATGTGTAAAATTGCACCCACAATTAAAATTTGCCCTAAAAGTATATGACACATACAGTCCGTACACACACACCCCCTCCTCCCCAATCCCCCCCTTTGCTAAAGCTGATGAGAAGATTGTGGACTGTGACAAATATTTAGGGGCAGTCATTTAGTTTATATTGTGACAATTTATAGGCACTGGATGGGCATCTCTAGAGACCCAGGAAATACAGCAGTGTTTGAATTTGAGCACGCTGCTCTCACTGCATCTGAGCTGCCCTATTATTCCCATTTTGATACTTCTTCACCTCTTCACATGAGCTGAAGGGCAGGGTGAACATGGAAAAGATCTCTAAACCAGAAAGAGGGATGCCTGTTTCTTGTGTCAATTACAGTGCTATGTAAACTACCCTCTTCTGACTCATTGGCTGCCAAATAGCATACACCCCTTTCTGCTAACACTACACAAATTCAGCTGGATTGTGCCCAGTTGCTGACTGCATGTGTGTGTGTGTGTGTGGGGGGGCATATTACCCTCCCCTCTCAGTGGCCCACTGCTAGTAAAAGGAGAAATACCAATGCCAAAGCTTTCAGGGAAGACCCAAGGAAGGGCTCCCCATCCTCAACCATACAAGTTTTGTTTTGTTCTTGAATGAATAATCCCTTATTGCCCCACTGAAATATTTGAAAATACTCTTGGCTGGAAACAGCATCCAAGCCATGACAATAAATTTGTGTTGTGAAAAAATTTGTTTGGAACGAAAGAAAAGCCTGCAAAAAACAAACAACTCCCCCAACGTTTCCTCCAAATGGCCTCATTCTGGCAACATGTAAAACTACAGAGGCAGAGCCTGCCCCCAGTTACATGGGGGTAACTCCTGTGCTAGGCAGAGCAGGACAAAGCTCATAATCTTCATTGTCAGTTCATGTCCAGTTAAACTGCAAAGGGCCAATGTGCACTGTGTTATACACAAGCAATCCAGCTGGGCTCAGTAAGAAGACACTGAAAGCAGCATTTCACCCAGTAAGTGTTTCGCAACATCTCTTCCAGGAAACCCCCCGCCCTCACATCTATCAAAGCAAGTACCTCACTGCGGCAGTTGGAGAGAGCAGGAGTAAAGAGTTTTTCCTGGAAAGCATTTGCAAATTACTACAAATCACATATCTTCACAGAAGCATTAAGAGGAATTTGGATTTGATTTTATTTTTAAAACACATTCTTTTTTCTTTTCTTCTGTCTAGTTCCAACTTTCCAGGACTATATGTACTACAAATGCACAATGATAAAGAAATCAAGAAGTTATTCGCTCACGTGCAGTGAGTTGATTTCATTTTTCTATATAACATTTTTGACCAAGCTTATGAGTTGGTGTACCCCACCATCAAAGTCCAGGATTGAACAAAATCTTTATGAAAGATGTCTCATAAAACACGACCATATATTAAGAAAAGGTAACCACTGTTAATAACAAAACAAAGAATGCTTTCAGATGATTTTCTTTTCTGGTCATCATTCTTCAAGCAAGTCCTTGCTCCTATCTAGTATTTGGAGAATTTCATTGAACTGCAAAAGAGTTATTTGGGATTTTTAATTATGCCAGACTAGGTAGAAATATAGTCAAGGATAGACTGACCTAATCTTGCAACCTGTACTTCACATGAGAAAGAGTTATAAGTTTCTTCAAATATTCGAATACCAATAACAGTGGAGTAAAACATGCCTCGTGTTAGATGAGAAGGACCTTTTAGACTAACTTAATGACACCAACTCTCCAAAGATGAGGAGGATATGGAAGAAACACATAAGTATCAAAGGCTGCTAAATTAAGTGTCTATTAAAGAAAGTAGAGACTACTGCCCAAATGGAGCAAAGCAAGAATCCACAAAACTCATAGCTTTGACCACATTCAGACCTACATATTTGAAGTGAAAGCTTCTTGCACTGATTTGCAATGCATCCTTAGCCGGCCGGATGTGTGCGGGGGTGGGGGGAGAGAAGAGGAGGCTGGTTTTAAACAGATGTTCTCCTTTCTTGGATTTCATTCATAAATGAATGGGAAATGGAAGTGAAAGTGAGTAAATGTATCTTGTGTGTAGAGACAAACATCAATTCAATTACCATTAGACATCTAACAATGTAATACATTTTTCCCTTAGGGCTGCAGCACTGCAAAAGGAAGAATCCTTTGTCAGACGCCAGAAGTGCAATGAATTTAAAGACGCTGACTTAATGCCAGTTTATCAGCTCAGATACTGAACAGGTTGATGTTAGCTGAAAAAGGAATTAACCTTGTCATGATGCATCTTGCAGCTCGATTTCTTTGTGTCCTGCTAGCCACGTGAAAAATGACCCTGCAGGATAAAATGTTAAATGGCAGAGTGCGAAAGCTACAGTAAAGTAAGCTCAGATATGTTGTTAAACAGGAACCACATACCCATACCCGCACGCACATTTTTTTTTTAATGTCTTACCTGGCTTTTATTATCCAGCATTAGCTATATATTACTTGTATCCCACCTCCCACCCAACATGCCTGCAGGCCAGTACCTACCTCTATTTATAGTCTTCTGTAATCTTTTCATCTTCTCCCCTGATGTCATCAGGTGAGGTGACTGCCTGGCTCTCCCACTCACAACACAGGGACTTACCTACTCTCCCATCCTGAAAATAGAAGCGTCGCCAGGAGGCATGAGGGGCTAACTTTGAGCCCTGCCCTTGATATGTACTAGAGCAAGCAGAGCAGGATTAATCTAAAGTCCCATAGAAAATATCTGACTTCTCACCAACATGAATAGTATTCATTTTCTTTACCTTTTGAATACTTGGTGTTCTGAGTTTCATGGAATCATAAGAGAAGGAAGGGTGGTATCTGCCATCTGGAAGTGATTATGAAGACTTACTGTACTGCAGAACTAAGCTATTTTGTATCAAATTCTAACAAAAAGAGGTGCTATTGAGATAAATGCCAGACTAAAGAGTGGCTAAAACAATACAAACATGAAGTTTGCCATCAGCATTCCAAGCACTCAGTCTGACTAACGAAAAGCACAAACTGGAATTTATGAATAATCTCAAAATGCTGAAGTAATTTTGCCTTGGGCCCAATTCCCCCCAGCTGGTCCTCTTTTGGCTGATCAGGAACTGCTACTTGCTTCTTATTTCTTAAATATCTTTATTTGTTCAAGTGTATTACTGACTGCATAATTCTTTCCTCCTACTCCCCCTCCACAAAATAAATCCCTTTCCATATTACCAACTAGAAATAACTATATTTTCCTGCATCTTCTCCAAATCTAACATTTTCACCATCATCATTTGTATTACGGTAGCACCTAAAAGCCCTGGTCATGGGCCAGGATCCCATTGTGTTAGGTTCTGTACAAACACAAGAGAAAGATGGTCTCTGCCCCAAGTTGTTTACAATCACCACTTTATAACAAATTAGAAAAAAAATCATAATGAGGAGTGCACCAAGGGTGTTACAAACTGACCAGTAAAAGCATAGGGCTAGATTTTAAACTGGGCCTCAATATAGCTTATATTTTTTGTACACATAAATAATTGCACATTCATAGTGTGTGCCAAATTTTGTGGGTGCAAAGTGACAGGCACATCTATCTGTGAGGGTAAAACTGTACCTAGAAAAACTGTTCCCATCTAAGAAAGCCATACTTAATCTGTATTTATACTGGACAGCTTGATTTAACTTACTCTGTAGCCATAAACGTAAAAGTCCATAGTGACTACATGGATCTGCTCTGAGCAAAAGCACCACATGTTCTTTTACTGCCTCTGGAGCAGCCCAGTTTCCCCACTGCTCTAGGGAGGATGTAAACTGGTGAGTCTACGTTTTCCAGCATGCTGATACTCCTGGGGGAATTCTGCACCACTGTGTGTGCACAGAATTCTTGTCCCCCGCAGATTTCTTTGCTTCCCCGCAGAAAAATGACTTCTGATGAGGAAGTAAAGGGAGGCCGCAAGAGTGGTCATGCAGCCCTCCACAGCAGTGTGAGCACGTCATTTTGGGTGCCCAGAGCATCCAGCAGAGAGGTAAATCACTGCAGAGGGCTGGGGACACTCTGGCTGATGGCTCCTGTGCTGCGGATGGGAGAGTCAGGACTTCCTCTTCCCCTGCAAGGAGTGGCCAGGGCCAGGTCACAGCCCCAGAAACTTCCCTGGCTGCAGGAAGCTTCACTCCCCTCCCTGGTTCCAGCCTTGCGGGGGAGGGGGGGAAACGGTCACTTTACAGGGAACTGCTCCCCCATCGGCCCAGCCCCTCCATACCCCGACCGACCCTCAACCCTGAACCCCCACCCTGCCAACCACCATCATCCCCTGCATCTGGACCCCATGAGCCCCTCCCCCCAGACCACCCACCACTGAGCCCCCCAATCCATACCCCAACGAGCGGCACCCCACCTTCACCTGGACCACCCCGACGAGCATCCCACCCTACTGAGCCCCAACCGGCTGCACCTGGACCCCCACCCCACCAAGCTCCACTCCCCCCAACACCCAAACTCACCCCTGCTGAACCCCAGACACAAGCCCCTATGCATCCAGATCCCTGACACATTCAGACCCCTCACCAAGCTGCCTGCACCCAGATTGCCCCACACAGAAACCTCTCACTCCAAACCTGGATCCCCCCACACTAAGCTCCTCCACACTTGGATCCTTCTGGGCTGAGCCTACCTGCTCCACACCTGGATCGGGGGCCAGAGCTGGGCATGCGTGTGAGACTCTGTCGCTCTCACTTGAGTTGGTGTGCCTGGCATGGAGGGACAGGGCCCCGGGGTATTTCTGGTGCAGGTACAGAATTTTGTAGACTTTTAAAATGTTATGCACAGAATTTTTATTTTTTGGTGCAGAATTTTTAATTTATTGGTGCAGAATTCCCTCAGGAGTAAATGCTGATTCAGCTATATAGATAAGTACATTGCAGGGTGTAGAGCTAAGGTCCCACCCCCTGCCAGGCACCAGCACAGGCATGGAATGTGTAGCCTGCTTCCCCTTGCATGCTGCTACTCCTGGTACAGATAGCATATACCAGGGACTAAGGAGGTGTCTTACACTTTATCACTGCCTTCCACAGATGCACAAGCTAGGTGACAATTTGGTCTTTAATAGCTTTCTACCTGCAGGTAGAAACCTGCAGGTCTACAGTAATGACTTCTCCAAGTCACGAAGTTATCAAGTGTCATTTTGCCTAGAAGAAGGACATTTATCAAAGACTTTAGACTAATAGCTCGGCTGATATAAGAGCAGACTATAGGATCCAATATAGAATTTGTATTAGGGTACCATTTAGTACATTTAGTATTAGGGTGCTATACCATTTAGTACTGATCCTAATAAAAATTGCATGTGCAAAGACTGGGTATTTAATGACACAGTAAACCATTAGAAGTTATGTTCCAGTTTCAGCTTTGTCACCTGAATCACTGGAAGGGAATTTAATTGTATTCCATTATTTCATGGTTTGTTTAAATGTTAGTATGAGGGAATTTTCTGAAACGATAATAGAAAGTTACAGACTGTAAAAGTATAGTAGAACTAAAGTCTCCCTGCCCCCCTGTCCCAAGTCTTGTCTTTTTTCCAAGGCACATAGGAATTCCTAAATTGATTATGAGGCAATGAACATAACAGGAGATGACATTAGCTCCCTTTTGCTAATCGGAGGATAGGAAATAGCATAATTAAGAAATAAGTGTACACTTCAAATCACTAATTTGCTGTCTCAGATGATTCCATTTGTTAATATATAAAAAAGGTGTACATGCCATGCACATTATCAAGTTTGTAAGCTCTACAGAAACTAACCTAAATCAGTATATGCTACAGTTATCCTGTTGTAAAATATAAAATGCACTGAAGTTCAGAAGTTAATCTGGCTTTCAGTGAAGGAAAAGAAAAAAGTTATTTCTCCCAATTTGGGTCAGTTCAATTTTTTTTGGAAGAGACTGATTGCAGAGAGAAACAGGCAGGTCCTTTAACACTCACACTCTTTCACCTTCCATTTGGAAGGAACAGTTGATTTCTGATTTCTTTAATAACATGTACAAAGTAATACAATCTCCTACATGAGGTGATGCAACAGAGTTATTACAGAGATGGCTCTGGGCTCCCCAGTGGGCCTCGTGGCACAAGACTAATGCAGCTATGTTTGACCAGCATTGGGTGGAAACAGAACATTGTCACAACACACAGACCCACCTTGCCCTTATTCACCTCCCCCTAACCTGCTCGATGACCTTCAGCTCCGCACTAAACTCCACAGCTAATTCCACCAGAATAACCAGCCTAATTTATTTGTTTCTGCCATGGCTGTTCCAGCTTACTCCAACACCTCGTCATGACACAGCAGCACACAAGTGCTCAACATGTATATTCAAGATTCTAAACTTAGCAACTTAAACTTAAACTCTATCAAATTTGCATGCATGTAAAAACTTAAAAAAAAGTTCAGGCTTTGCCGAAACAGAAAACAATGCAATATTTTTAAAGCTAAGCAGTCCAGTTAGAAAAAATATCCACAAAAATCCTCCAAGGGAGGTTATCAAATCCCCATCATTGGAGGTTTTTAAGAACAGCTTAGTCAAACACGTGGTAGAGATGATCTAGGTTTACTTGGTCTTGCTTGGTGCACAGAGCTTGACTAGATGACCTCCTGAGGTCCCTTACCCTGCATTCGTACGATTCTACATATCCCCGTCCAGACAAACAAGATGCGGTTACCGCTGAACTGCTGCTATACTTTCATTCATTTCATAGCCAGTAGAGTAGGCAAAAGTCTACAAAATCCCAGAGACTCTAACAAATCCTTAATAGGAGAGAGCAGGCAAAATATGTCCTGGGTTACGAGACACACGCTCGCACTCTTTGGGCCAGATTTTCAGAAATAGCCTCCATTTTTATTCATGCAATTATACATCTTCCAAAAATTTTGCACCCACATTTGTAGACCCAAGATTCGCTGTCGGTGCAAATATTACTAGTCACATGACTAACTCAGAGTTTGAAAAATCTACTGCCCAGCCAATCCAGTACAGGTAGCAGTTCAGAGTCAGAGTAGGCTGACGGAGGCCCAGGAGCTGAGAGCAGCTGGAGCCTTTTGCTGCTTCGCCCAAAGAGAAGGGACAAACTTAGGTGCAAAGCAGCCCAGGGCCACTGATCCTTTACAAGGAAAGTGAGTGGGGTGGGGTTGTGTAGAACTCTTTCAATCAAGCAGAAAAGGTGCCACAACTGGGTGGGAAATGTAGTGAGAGTGGATGTGCTGGGGGTGGGTAAGAGAAAGGAAAAGACAGAGAGGCAATTATTTTTTAAGAAGCGCTAGGCTGACAGAGAGCACAAGAGATATCTCGGAGGTGGTAAGAGGAAGAATCAGAACACAATGTGGGCTGGGGGGAAGATGAACAAATATAAAGGAATGGAGGGAGAGAGGAGAAAGAGAGAGAGGGACCTACACACACACAGAACAACGCAGAGACACTGCACAATCTATAACAGGAAAGCCAGGAAAGGGAAAGAGGATTCATCAAAAGCAGAAGAGTGAGTTCCATCTTTAAGGTTTGTTAAAATAAAATTCTCTGTTTAGATTCCCACCAGCCATAAAACAGCCCCCATCCATGAAAGCTCTAGGCACCTTGAACATACATTAAAAATACTGACCAACAAAACCAAACATGGCAGCTTCCCTCAAAGTGGAAAAAAAACCTCAAACCCTGACTGTGGTGCCAGCCTACAATATACCCAGCCCAGTTCGCAGCTCATGCCTCTGTCCCTGAAAGCTTTGAAGAAATTAACTTTCCAGGGAGCCCTGAATATCAGCAGACTTGGGTTGTTTCAGACCATAGGAGTGAGTCTGAAGAGAAAATGAATTCCAGACTTTTGTGCCTCCTACAGAGCAGCATCCAGCCAGGAGCTCCCTCTCTCTAGTTAAGGGATTCCAACATGCCCACAACTAGGGCAGTCTGGCCTGGGGACAGAGGGGCATCTCTCAAACAGGCAAGCCCCTAACCACTTAGCACTTTATAGGTCAAACCCAACACCTTAAACTCCACCCAGAAAATTACAAGCATCTAGTGATTGATAGTGCTACAATTAAATATAGCTGCATTAAACCAGAACAGAACCCCTTTCTTCCTTCCAGTTGCATAGGGGTGGCTCTTAGGGGCTCAGTAGCACTGGTATTTTCCACCTGGGCTACTAGGTTTGGTCCATGAGCTACTGTGTGTCAAGGAAATTTTTCAAGCTTCAGTCTAATATTTGCACCTATAAAATTCCCTGCGAGTTTAATTTTTTTGTTAGCACAAAGTTGTGCCTACCAAAGGGGGAACTGGTTGACTTCCAGGTATATCTGCTAATCAAGCTACAGTTACAGGACCCCAGGGCCAGGGTCTCCTTGTTGGTGGGTTAGCACAGGCATGCAGTTCCTGGAATGAGGATGCTGGCTTGAGCTTTGTTTAACAACAGATTGTCCATTTATTACTGGGAGAGAGTACAGAGGCAGCTCCCCCTTCTGCTGCTAATAGAAACACTCACCCAGTCAGGAAGTGCACACACATTCAACTTCCCCTCAGAGGTACGTTCAGGGAGGGCTCTTACCTCTCTGGGAGAAGCCATATCTTTTAGGGTTTGTGTGCGGATGTGCCACACACACAGACCCAGCCAAGTGGTTTGAGCATTGGCCTTCTAAACCCAGGGTTGTGAGTTCAATCCCTGAGGGGCCATTTAGGGATCTGGGCCAAAAATTGGGGATTGGTCCTGCTTGGAGCAGGGGGTTGGACTAGATGACCTCCTGAGGTCCCTTCCAACCCTGATATTCTATTATTCTATTTAACACAGTAACTCGGTTATACTAGCAAGGGCACCAATTAGGGAGCACACAGGGGGCTCCTGCCCCCCTCCCTGAGTTTCATACAGGAAGTGGGCTCCCAGGCGGATTTCTTAACTGCACAGAATTAGCCCTGGTCTACACTGGGGAGGGATCGATCTAAGTTACGCAACTTCAGCTATGTGAATAATGTAGCTGAAGTTGACGTACTTAGATCGACTTACCATGATGTCTTCACCGCAGTGAGTCAACTGCTGCTGCTCCCCCGTCGACTCCGCCTGTGCCTCTCGCAGAAGCGGAGTACAGGAGTCGATGGGAGAGCTCTCGGGGGTTGATTTATCATGTCTAGACTAGACGCGATAAATCGACCCCCTGCTGGATCGATCGCTGCTGCTGATCCGTGGGTAGTGTAGACATACCCTTAGGGTGGAATGTGAGTTCTGCAGAAAGTTCTCCCAGCTTGTGCCCCGGGGGCAGGGAGTCAGTGTTTTGTTTACAAACAGACGCAGGGTGATTAAGATAAGAATGGGCTGGTAATTTAATTAAAGATCTGGAAGTCCTTAGATGAACCTGTAAAACAGGAATCCCTTGCGTGGGGTAGGGGGAGTGTTGAAGAAAGAATGCAGGGTACTCAGAAGAAATATAACTAAGCCCTTTGAACCATATTTACATTCAGAAAAGAGGGAGATGTGGGGGGGGGGGTGGGTAGGTGAAAAGAAGGGGCCAAAACCCAGGGAAGGGATAGCAGTGGTATAGAGAAGTTCCCACTCTACCTGTGGTACTTATGTGGCCCATCACCACAGTATCTGAGCGCCCTCTATGAGGTAGAGCAGTGCTGTTATCCCTATTTACTCCTGTCATTCTGCGCCAAAAAAATAAAAATTCTGCACATAATATTTTAAAATTCTGCAAATTTTATTTGTCAAAATAACACTACATAATCACACCAGTTTCAATTATTTTGGTAATTTATTTCAAAATACCTGTCAGCAAGTATGTCTGTAAAACAGATTTACTCTCTACTCCTGGGGCAATTTTTATGTGTATAAGAAACCACGATGACAACCCAGTTCCTATTTCTGTGTCCCCTTCCCTGCACCCCCGCACGTATGTGCACATTAATTTCTGCAAAATTCTGCATTGCTCAGTGGCACAGAATTCCCCCAGGAGTATCCCATTGTACAGACTAAAGGCCAGATTTTCAAAGGTATTTAAGCACCTAGTGGGATTTTCAAAAATGCCTAGAAGGTTAGATGCTTTGTAAACCCCACTAGATGTCTGGCTGCATCTTTGGGTGTCTAAAAACCTTTAAAACTCTGTCCGTAAAGCACTGACCTGAGGTCACACAGAAAGTCCATGGGGTGGGAGGGAAAGACTAGAACCCAGGTCTCTCAGGGATAGCTCCCTATCTACTTGACCATCCTTTCTCTCTGATGCATGCTGCAAAAAAGAGGACTCAGATGAGAGCAAAACCAATAAGGCCAGGTCTCAGAGACTCCAGCAATTGGGAAGGATGTCATAGTTGACAGTATGAAAAGCAGCACAGAGGAAAGAAAGAAAGTTACATGAGAGGAGAGCACTTAACCGCCAGTGGGTGGTAGGTTCTGCCCCAGGCTGGATTGTACAGTAATGCCTGCTGTGCAATTCTAGATTTTAACTGAAAACTATTTGGTTTTGTCATTTTTTTGTTCTGAGTTTGAGAAAAGGAAGGAAAGAGAAAGTGTCGTATGAGTATCAGATGTGATTATACCTCACATTCTTATGGTTTCAGCTGTATTCAGGCCAATTCCAGAATAAAGAACAGAAATTGCATCCACAGAATCCATAAAGTCAACAATTATTATCATGATTTGTATTATTCACTGGGGACCATCTGTGTGCTCAACATTGTTCAGAATATGCCAGAAAATGTAGTCCCGGAGCCAATGGGTAGCTGATATGTAACTCTGGATAAGATGGCTCAGATATTTAAGCATGAAGTGTAAAGTTATTGATCACACATGTTATCACGTGTTCACTGTGATGTTAATATTTATGAGTGGAGGCACTGATGGCAATAGAAGTTTTACTTGATTAATGGCTAGAAGATTTGACCCTCCAACTTTCTTTCAAGAGGAAGAACTGCCCAGAGCTCCTGTGCTTGTTTATTTTCCTTTCCTGCCTGCAGTGGCCCTGATATACCTCAGAAGTCTCAATTTTTTTTCCTCAACTTTAAAACCTGGAATTTTCTTGGTGTGTGATTTAAAATATTCTACTGTGAAAACTGCAACTCAGTCACTGTAGTGTTGTGTTTAAGATCCTTCTGGAAAGTAACTTTAAACAGAAGTGAAAGCAGTGCTGCCAACTCTCATAATTTTGTCATGACTCTCATGATAATTATGGTTTTCCTTAAAGTCCCAGCTCCTGGACTCAAGTGATATGTGATGATTTCAGCCTTTATTCTTAAAGAAAAATGAAGTTTCTAGTCCTTGTGGCTCTGGAGAAAGCTTCAAAATGTGCCCCCAGTGCATGCTAAAGGCTCAAAAAGCAGAATGTAAATAAAAAGAATCTCAAATCTATTATTTTTACATAATCTCATTATTTTAAAGCCAATCTCATGATTTTTGGTGAGCCTGATTTATGATTTTTGAACATTTGAGCTTGACAGTACTATGAAAGTGACTTGAAAGTGTCAGTTTCATTCCTGTTTTAAGTCAGTTTCTAGTCTATTATTTGTATTGGGGTAACACCCCTAGAGCCCCAGGCAGGTGCAGTATAAACTCAAGGGGCTTTGCCCTAGTAGGATGTTACCAGAAGTTAAATGACCTATTCCAAGTTTGATGAACTGCAAAAAAATTAAAATTAAAATAAAAAAAAGTGATACAAAGTAATCTAGATTTTTTCTTCAATTGTTGTATTAGAGAGTTAGTAACAAAGTAAGAATATACATTACATTTTTAAACCTAACCAGTGTCCCGTAAGTGAATTGACACAGGATAGAACATGTTAGTATTGGAGCTGAGTGGGTCTAATATTTATTTAATTCTCTTTCTTTATATAGGAATTAGAAATAATTATCTGAGAGGTGTACTGTATCTAAGTTATTATCTGCAAAAAAACAAGAGTTTTTGGGTGCACAAGTAGCCTTTGGAATCACAGTTAAAGTTGCCCCCCTCAAATCTGAAATGGTGCCCCTGTCTAAGAAAGAAAGGCATTTAGTAACAGTCAGCCTTATATCTGGCTTGTGAAAAGAGAAGAGCCCTGAAGATTGAAGGTGTCTTCAGAGAGCAAGTAAAGCGTGGGCAGCAGCAATTGAATCTCCAGCACTGTTTTAACAGCTGGTAGAGAAGCAAGGTGGGTGGGGTAATATCTTTTATTGGACGGACGTCTGTTGGTGAGAGATGCAAACTTTCAAGCTTACACAGGGTTCTTCTTCAGGTGATGTGAGAAAAACACTACATCACCTGTGGGTGAACACTTTTCACAAAGCAATCACTCTATATCTGACCTATCAGTTCTCATCCTCACAGGAAACCTGCACCAACACTTTCAAAAGATGAGCCTGGGAGCTTAACTTCATAACTCTGCTAGAAACTAAAAATCATGGACTGAATAGAGACACTGGATTTATGGCTTCTTATAACAATCTATAACCCACTAGCCCCTCCCGATCCCAGCTGCTTTCCCCCCTATGACTGGAGCGGTTTTAAAGGGCCACTTCACCTAGAATAGTCCCATGAAATGTGCGTTAACTACTCATGCTAAACAATCTGTTCCATCTTGAATTTGGCTGTGGCACTCTGAGTAAGGCTACATCCACACTAGAAGCACTTCTGGTGAAGACACTCAATAGGAGAGAGCTCTCCTGTCAGCTTAATTACGCCACCTCCATGAGAAGCGGTAGCTATGTCGACGGGAGAAGCTCTCTCGCCAGCGTAGTGCTGTCTACACCGGCGCTTAAGTCAGTATAACTTACGTCGGCCAAGGGTGTGAATTATTCACACCCCTGAACAACATAAGTAATACCGAAGTAAGTTCTAGTGTAGACAAGGTCTAAGTTTCCCGGACCCGAAGAAGAGCTCTGTGTAAACTTGAAAGCTTGTCTCTCTCACCAACAGAAGTTGGTCCAATAAAAGATATTACCTCACCCACCTTGCCTCTCTAAGTTTGTCAATTGTTCATTTGAAGTATAGTTGATAAAGGTAACCATGATGTCACATACTTTCACTTAGTACCACATGCCATTCTGGTTAAAAAATTAGCACAGTACAATATCAGTACAGCGTAAATTAAATGGATCAAGAACTGGCTGACAGATCTCACAAAGTAGCTGTCAATGGGGAATAATCATCACGATCGAAATTGGGGTGTTTCGTGGGGTTCAGCAGGGACTGGTTTTGGCCTGATGCTAGTGGACATTTTCATCAGCAATCCTGAAGTAAATATAAAGTCACTGTTGATAATATTTGCAGATGACAAAGATTAGCAGAGTGGTAAGCAATGAGGACAAGACAGTCATACTGTGTAATGTGGATCATTTGATAAGCTGGGCCTCTTCAAATAAAATGTGTATTAATACAGCCAAACACAAGGTCATACATCTAGAAACAAGAAATGCAGGCCACAACTATGGAATGGGGTGGGGGTGGGGGAAGAGTCTGTAACCAGGAAAGGATGTAGGGGTCAGCAGAGTAACAGCACCACATGAGCTCCTAGTATGATGCTGTGGCCAAAAAAAAAAAAAAAAAGGTTCCATGATTCTTAGACACCAGGAAATAATGAATAGGCGTGGGCAGGCACTTTTACCTCTGTATACAGCATTGGTGAGATTGGAATACTGTACTGCATACAGTTCTGGTGTCCACACTTTAAAAAGGACGTTGGAAAAATTAGAGAGGGTGCAGAAAAAGCCACAAAAATGATTAAAGGCTGGGGAAAGTGCTGTACAGCAAGAGATCTAAAGAGCTCAATCTTTTTAGTTTAGCAAAAAGAAGATTGATTAGGGTGTATAAGTATCTTTATAGGGGGGGAAAGACCTGGAACTAAAAGGGCTCTTTAATGCATAGCAAAAAGGGCATAACAAGAACTAATGCCTAGAAGTTAAAGCCAGATGTATTGAAATTAGAAATAAAGGAACAAGTATTTAGTAGTGAGGGTAATTAACCACTGAGACAAACTAAAACTACCAAGGAAATTGGTGGATTCTCCATTTCTTGATGTCTTTAAATCAAGACTAGCTGCCTTTCTGGGAAATATGCTTTAGCCCAGTGATTCTGAAACTTTTTTTACTGGTGATCCCTTTCACATCACAAGCCTCTGAGTGCGACCCCCCTTATAAATTAAAAACACTTTTTAATATACTTAACACTGTTATAAATGCTGGAGACAAAGCGGGGCTGACCGCTCACAATTCCCCATGTAATAACCTCCCGATCCCCTGTTTGAGAACCCCTGCTTTAGCCAAACAAAAGTTATTGGGCTCAGTATGGGAGTAACTGGGTGAAATTCAGTGGCCTGTGACATACAGGAAGTCAGAGTAGATGATCTAATGCTTCCTTCTGGCCTTAAAAGCTGTTACTGAATGTATGAATTATTGCTTTATAACCTGAGTCCTCCACATCTAAACACATCATGTAATCCCGTGTGTACTAGAGATAGTAGCAATGTGTATACAGTTGCTTTTAACACTGTCATATTCATTTCATGTCATATTCAGGCTACACTCAAAGCAACAGTTAAACAATAAACTTTCTCACTGTCTCATTTGCCTGCTCAAATCAGTAGACAAGAATTTATGGCTAACAAAGAAATAAAGTGCTCCTTCAGTAATCCCATTTGACTTTAATCTATACTAGATGAGATAGCCTACCATATAGAAACAATGATAAGATGATCCAAAAATTTATTGCAACCAAGATATTACTAGCTATCTTCAGGCTAGAGTAAACCCAATAAGCACTTATTCAAACAGACTATGACAAAAATCAGCACAGAGCTGGGACGGAGAGTAAGGATTAGAAATGTTTGATACTCACTCATGTGTATCACCATGGGCACTTCAATTTCTCTGCCTGCAAAGTGAGGCTCATGGTACTTTCCCTTCTTTAAAATTCACAAATGAAAAGTATTATTATTGTGTTGACATTTCTACCTGAATTTCCCCTATCTGTCCAATGATTTACACGAGTTGTGGTGTCTAATTAGCTATTGTTTGCACAGTGCTTTGAAAATATAAGGCACTATATAAGTATTGAATGTTAGAATAGTATCCATGAAGATAACAAGATTTGATGCCCACCCAAAGCAGTCCCTTATCCAACATGCCAAAAGAGAAGCCATTTTGCAAAGGACTTTTAATCAATTCAGTCAGAATCGTCACATGCTGATTATGCCGCAGAGCACAGCAATCAGAGGGTGTTCACGATGGGGCCAGGAGATGGCACCATAGTATTGTGAGCAGTCATTCCAGCATACAATTGACTTTGCTGTGGAACCATCTCATATTTCACATGCCTTAAATAAGGCATTGTTCTGCCACAAGTGATTTAGCATGCTTCAATACTTTGAAGAACTGTTGTAATTTAGTGGTGCTTTGTTCAGGGAAACCTCTATGTTCCCTCTGACTATATTAAGGTTCTAGCTGCTCTCTAAGAAAAGGAAATAAAAAAATTTTTGAGTGAAATTGGACCCAGTTCTGAGCAAACCTCGGACGATTTACTGGCTCGCATTAATGTGAATTGTGATTTCACATAAGTTGGATCCAAATCAGGTAATTTGGATTGGGTTTCACTATGAGATTTCAGAGATGTTCATGCCCCTGAAGTGTGAACCCAAGTGAACAAAAAGTACAAAATACTTGTATGAATCCTGTGGGTGGAAGATGCTTAGTCTTGTCCATCTCTAATTTTCAGGTTGCCTGGAAATAGGAAGTATAGTACCAGAAGTTTGTTAGAACATCCATTTATGATTTCCAGCCTAATTTTGCAACCTAAACTTTCAGGTGCTTAGCTGGACTAAGCCGCCAATGTCTTATGAGGATCATCATTATATATAGTACAGATATTGCCCTTTTAAGTGCTTCTTTAATACAGCATAAACCTGGGCTCCAAACTTCTCTCCAGTCCCAAATACTTAAGATTAAGGCAATTTCCACTCCCACTGGGCCACTGAAATACAGTTTGACTTACACTTTAAAATTCAAAGACTTGGAAGTATTATAATAAGCAGTTATAATATTCATTTCTGGTTTTAAACACTCTCATCATTCCTCTTTTCCATGACAGGACAATGAACACTGGAGGAGTTGGCATAATTCATAATAAATTCTTCACAACATTTTGCTTCTTCTTTCTGTTTGTGTAAAGTTCATCATTAAGTTATTGGGCTCAGTACAGGAGTAAGTTCTATGGTTTGTGGTATACAGGATCTCAGACTAGATGGTCGGTGGTTGCTTCTGGATCTAAA
This sequence comes from Eretmochelys imbricata, assembly GCF_965152235.1. NCBI lineage: Eukaryota > Metazoa > Chordata > Testudines > Cheloniidae > Eretmochelys > Eretmochelys imbricata. The sequence goes on from NC_135574.1 coordinate 169,725,507, forward strand.
GTGTCTGAATCGATTAATCACTGTAATTCTTTAGTTTATTATTTCAAATTGTGCATTTTTCATATTTTTCTAAACTATATGACTAGCACCCAAACAGCTCCTTGCAAATATTTGATATACAGTATTTGGTTAGTCACATGATGTTGTTTCTGGTCCCTTACTTACATAATTAACCAGCAGGTGAACACATTGAGTTTCAGATGACACAACTGAATACATACATTCAAAATTTACTTTGAGTGAAAGTTTAGGCATCCAAGTTTAAAATTCACTTCCTACAAATGCTCATGATAATGAAGCTGGGCTGCTGGTATTTTCATGAAATGCACAAATATGATAACATTTTGTTTGAATTCTAACAAATAATCCCAGAAAATAACTTCCATTGTTTGCTGAGCTATAAAGAATTTATCCAAGAACAAATGAAAAGGGATCAGAAGTACCACTGCCATTCTGAATACCCAGCCTTACTTGTGTAAGTATTTCCAGTTACAATTCTATAATTGTTACTCTAATTTGGTCTAATAATGTTCTATTCATATGTTTTACAAATATCAAAATATAAAAGTGTAATTTAAACACTCGACAATTATTCCTTCCTTAGGTGAAGAATTGTGTTCCATTAGATCTCATGTGCAAAGAAAAAGAAAAAAAGGACGAGGAAAGAAGTGGGGGGGGAAATACTTTCCTTAAATTTTCCTTTTGGGGAAGTGGAACACTGATCAGAAATTCAACTGAAGAGCAGAGATGGACAAAAATTTTATGCAGTTCCAAAGCCAAGTCAAGCAGGAGCAATGCAAGGCATCACAGTAGTATAATCAAAGAAGATATCTTTTTGATTAAAATGCATATGTAGAATTCCAATATGTGATTTATGGAGGCACTTAGCTAATCGAGTGTCCTGGTGTTTTCTAATCAGAAAGAAGAGGAGTTTTACATTCACAGAAAAATACCCAGTAGTGAGAAAGCTGTAAATGTGCGATTCTTAGGATTAGTAACTAGTATATTTTTGGAACTTATTGTCCCTGTAAACTCTACAGATTTAGAGAATTCGTAAAACAAATGTTTTTTGAGCCAGCACTGCTGTCCATTTCTGCGTGAGTTTATGTGCTAAGCTTCATTTTCTATCCAATAAATGTCAGTTTTGAAGAGCTTGCTAAGCTTATAACCCTACAATATTTTTTGCTGTATTCACTCAGAACTCATAAACACATGCTATTTCAGTACTACTGTCAATTAACATTCTCATTCAACCCTGTCTTTATTTTTAGTTCTCTGATAAAGAAAATTGTTGCCATAAAAGTTTATGGCAGACAGATCCATGTCATTCCAAACAAGTATGTTTAATTTCAAACCTCAGGTTTTCAATGAGACATCATTTCAAGATGCAAGTGCCTACATACTGTGACAGGGGCATTTGAACTGCGTAGAGACAGACAGATTTTAACCGTGGCTTTTCTCTTTCTCCCTCCCCCCCATACCCTCCATAGCAAACCTCTTGTATTTATTATGAACAACCCATCAGAAGAACAATTTTCAAAATTAAAATTATAACCCATTCAGAAAAGCCCAATGACTGCAAAACAGAGTCATTAGACTTCTCCAGACCATCCCCAATCTGATCTAAGCCAGTTCATTTTGTCATAGCTCCTACACAGCCAAAACCCTGGCTTTTATCAGTTTCTGCTTGGCTGGCTCTGTTGCTGCTTTTACCAGCCAGAATGTGCTGAGGATGGGAGAGCTGGAATCCTCCTTTTAGTCAATTCCTGAAGGCTACCTTCAATCCTTAAATCATTATCCAAAAGGTAGCCAACCAGATTTAGACAGGACAGCTTCATAATCACTGTGTGTGATGAATGCAATTATCTGCTCTGGCCATGTTGTATGCTTCTCAATTCTGTAAAAGCTATCAAAATTCTTAAATTTTGTAGCTGAGGTAGTGAATAAAGTGCTATTGTGCTACCCTTTAACCAGGTACAGTCCTTTGTCCCAATCTCTTGCAGAATATCATAAGCATCTTCCTATAATTCTAATTAGTATCCAGTAATCAGTTGAGACCACCACCTCAGGTGAGGAACTGTGGAGGGGTTTGGAGATATACAACTTAGACACCATGGTTAAGATTACTGTGTCACAACAGGAGTGTTGTCAGTCAGTCACGGGAGGCAGTTGTTCCACTCTATTTGTCACTGGTAAGGTCTCAGCTGGAGTACTGTGCCCAGTTCTGGGTCCCAATCTTTAGGAAAGAGGTAGATAAATTGGAGAGAGTTAAGTGGAGAGCAACAAAAGTGATAAAAGGTTTAGAAAACCTGACCTATGAGGAAAGGTTTAAAAGAAACTGGGCGTGTTTAGTCTTGAGAAAACTAGACCTGTGTGGGGACAGGGACTGATAACAGTCATCAAATATCTTAAGAGCTGGTATAAGAGGATGGTGATCAATTGTTCTACATGTCCACTGAAGGTAGGACAGGAAGTAATAGGCTTAATCTGCAGCAAGGGAAATTTAGGTTAGATATTAGGAAAAAAACTTAACTATACCAGCTCTTAAGTAATATTATTCTATGATAATGTTGATATTTGACCTCTGACCTTGGGAGATCCACACAGATTATAGTTCAATGCTAGGTATGTCATGAAAAGCTAAAATGATAAAGGAAGTGATAATAAAAACAGTTAAAGATATAATGCAAGTAGGGGAAAGTAAGATGTAAAAGTATTTGAAATAGGCTTTGCAATAAGCTTGAGGCGTAATAGGACCTAGCAGTTAGGGCAACTATTCCTCCCTTTTGCTAAGTGCTTGACCTTTTAAGATTTAGCAATAAGTAATTTTAGGATAAACAAACTGAAAAACAACAGTTTGATCTTAACTTAGAAGATTTTTAGGAGCTTTTTGGTTATGTCGTCCTGAAGCAATTGCTTTTACATATTGAAAACAATGGGAAATGTGCTGACGCAAATAGTTTACACTAGAACGCTAATCACGGTCCCCTGGAATAACAAACATGGACAAGATTAAGAGACCTAATCCAGAATAGTCCCAGATGTGTGGGAATGTAAGGGGAAAGGGTTATAAAAGATTATCCCAACTAAGGTTTGGTCAGACTTCGAGATGACAGGATGGCAGAAATCTTATCACCATTCCCACTTACAGTTCTTATTTACTTCCTGTTCTTTCCAGCATCACTTCTGATGGTTTCCATAAGGTTGTGAATACGATCAAAGCAGGGGGTCATTTTTCTGTGTTTATCTTGCTTTTCAGAGGTTGCTATTATACTTGTATGCAGTTGGGTATTAAATAAAAAGTCTTCATGTCTCTATGTACAGGACAATCTAATTTCCTGTAACAAATTTCAAGTAGCTGCCTGAGTAAAAGAGCCTGTTCAATGACTTTTGCATTTTGCACCCTAAATTAATAAAGGATACAAATGATGGCTTCCTCCAGCTATTAAGCCACATTGTTTTCCTCAATTGAATGCGTTTCTGTAATAAACAATAATTCATTTCATCCCACTATTGTATCATTTGATAGAGGGGCAAAGATGCTATGTTCTGTCTTCAACCTTAAATCTGATTTCAAGGGAGCCAGCATTTCACCCTCTAAGTCTGTGACCAGAATAAGAAAATTATGAAAGCTCCCCTTAAAGTCAGTGATAAAGCTCCCATTGACTATGGTGTGGTCAGGATTTCACCTTTAGTCATATTGCTAGTGTCAGCAAGAGGATACAATTCAGGGGAGGGTTTCTGCTCCAAAGTTCATTTTTGGCATTCCAGCACTTGTCAGTAAACTTTCCAAACTACAACAAAATATGCCACTGGTAGATTACGAATTACATTCTATATGCATGAGAGGAAAATTTGGTTCATAACAGAATTCATACAATAATTACAGTGAGCACAGTGGATATGAGCTAGTGCTGATTATTTAGATCGAATTATAATACAGATTATTAATCATTCCATCATGCCCACAGCATACAGCAAATTGTGAATCTGGCAGATGAGGCATGTTACAGCCTTGGAGTCCAAACCCTTCTGGCAAGCTGCATATAGTGCATGCCACCCAAGGACTGTCAGACCTTTTGATGAGGATGTGGAGAAGGTGTGAGTTGACTAAGACACATTGGACCAAATAACTCCCTGGTGTAACTCCAGTGAGTACATAGGGACGTATTTGGCACATTTTCAACAGCTTTAAGAAAGGCTGTGTTCAGCCATAATTCAGTTGATGAATGATCTAGAAAGTTTCCTTCCATCTTGCCTATTAGGGAAGGGAAAATCCCATTTTCAGTCAGTCTTTCTTTCATCCTTTACCTTTTCTTTTTTGTTCTAATTTAAGTGAATTTGTTCTGGTGTCAGGTGCTTAATTAGCAACCCTGGAGATGGAGGCCCTCTGCTTCCATAGGATTCATACGTATGGAATCTTTATAAGCTTCCCCACATTGTCCTGCCACTGTGCCTCACCTCTGACTTTAGTCTCCTTGCCCATTCAGCCTTTGGCTTTCTCCCAAGATTGTGCCAATTAACGCCACTTGTGATTCTTGTCCTCTCATGAGGATGTATGTCCAGGAAGGACTCAACTGAGTGCTGCAAGTCATTTCACGTAGGCCATTCACCGAGCACAACCCTACAATGACAACACTTTCAGTCATTGCCAATCAGGCTAGAACTGAACTGGTACCATAAAAGTCAGATAATGCCCATCTTATGAATCCTCTTCACTGTAGAGTATTATCGTTATGGGCTTGTTCAGTAATATTGAGCAATGGCATATCATGAATTATAGATTGCGGGGAGGGGGAATAGAACACTTGCCTGGATTCTTTCCATTCTTTTGCAGAAGAGCAATGGGTTGCCTATAGCACTCTATCATTTGCAGTTACAAGGAGGGTTATGTCCCTTTCACACAGATGCAGACTTCAGCATAGTTATTTCCATTGCTCATCAACGCAGAGTGACATTACTCTGTATTTGGATATTACAGTTAGGGCAGGACACTGCAGCCAACTCGTTAAACATTCACCCAGAAAGCACATTACAGCCGTGCTCCATATTCTGTACTCATTACCAATTGATTTCCCAGTGAACTTGAAGCTAAGGGATACATGTGATACTAAGGGAGCTGCAATCATCTCAGGTGCTCAACTTAACATCCCCTTGGTTTACCATGCCATAGAGCTGCTGTGCGAGTCACTGAGGCCTGTTTACACCACTTCCCAACTGAACATCAACATTTGGGTCATTTAAAATTAGACTGTACAAAGCAATAGAGAAATATACTGTAGAGACCAATCTTGCACTGGCAGAGGATGCACTACTTGATCTTCATTTCCATCTCCAGATGTATATTCTTCTATGGTGTAGGAAAGCTATCCCTCCTGCCTGACAGGAAATCTGGAAAATTGGTTTGCACAGGTTTTTTCTCTGCACTCTTGCTATTATTTTGATTATATCTGATTAGGTCTGTAATTTGTACACTTGTCAACTAATTTTTAAAAAATCTTGTTTTAGGAAAACAGCTCCTTAGAACAAACTAGGGGCAAATAACCTTGTGGGTGTAGCTTTTCTCCAAGTTGCATATACAAATGTAAAAATAATTCTCCATATAATTCCTCACATGCAGGATTGGAATGCACGTGCATATTTCTACAATGCCCTAAAGAGGCAAACTTTGTAGCCCTCTGTCTATTTTAAGGTTTTATGGAGTTTGTACCATGGTCTAAGTGCTCCTCAGGAAAACTAAATCTATATGCTGTAGTCCTTCATGGAGTCTTCTGCTCTTCCCTGGGTAAAGGAGGGTCTACTTGGGAAATATATATAATGAATTTCCAATGTCTTGGCCAAATTCTGCTGATTTACACCCTGTGCTAACTCCTTAATTGGTAGGCTAATAAATGTCAATGTTGTAAAGAGACTTTTGCTCTGAATTCTGGACTTCTCAGTACTAGCAAAAGGAAAGAATATTTAGGTTCCCCCTTCACCATTCCCCAAAGACCATATGTTAAAGAAATGCCCTATAAAATAATATTCTTCCTATAGAATTCTATAGGATGGTATAAAACATCCTATAAAAAAGGAGGCCATTCAATGAAATTCCATAGTTTTTTAGAGTAATTTCTACAGAGCCCTCCTAAGTTGCCATACAATTCTATTGGTTTCATCCCTAGTGAATTCTGTAGGACTTTCCCCATAAAGAGTACCATATCTGGCCTGTTCACCATTGTAAGAGGGCATAAGCAACAAATCAACAACTAGTGTGGGCTGCCTCCCTCTTAGGCAACCCTCCCAGTTTTGCTGGGAGTCTCCTGGAACTGGGCTCTATCTCCTGGAAGCTACTGAAGCCAATTTGGGAGATTTAAGCCCGCTTAAAGTCTGGCGGCGTAGGGGGGCTCAGGCAGGCTCCCTGCCTGCCCTGGCCCTGCGCTGCTCCAGGAAGTGGTCGGACCATCCCTGTGGGCTGGGGGAGGGCAGGGGAGGGCAAGGGATCTCTGTGCGCTGACCCTACCTGCAAGCACCACCCCTGCAGTTTCCACTGGCCAGGAATTGCGACCAATGACAGCTGCATGGGTGGTGTTTGCAAGGAGATGCAGCGTGCAAAGCCTCTCCTCCTACCATGCAGGGACTTGCTGGCTGCTTCCGTGAGTGGCGTGGTGCCAGGGCAGGCAGGGAGCCTGCCTCAGTCCTGCTGCACTGCCGACTGGGAGCCACCCGAGGTAAGCACCGCCCAGCTGAAGCTCACACCCCTCCTGCACCCCAACTCCAACCTGGAGCTCTCTCCTGTACCCAAATTCCCTCCCAGAGCCCTTACCCCCAGCCCTGAGCCCTCTCCCAGAACTAGCACCCCAAATCCCCTCCTGCACCCTAACCCCCTGCCCCAGCCCTGAGCCTCTTCTTGCACCCAAACTCCCTCCCAGAGCTTGCACCCCACACCCCCTCCTGTACCCCAACCCCCTGCCCCAGGCTCAGCCCAGAGCCCCCTCCCACACTCCAAACCCCTTGGCCCCAGCCAAGAGCCTGCCCCCCAACCCCCTGCCCCAGCCCGGTGAAAGTGAGTGGGGGGGCAGAGTGGGCGACAGAGGGAGGAGGGATGGAGTGAGCAGGGCGAGGCCTTGGAGAAGGGGCAGGGCACGGATGGGGCCTCAGGGAAGGGGCAGGGCAAGGGTAAGGGTGTTCGGGTTTGTGTGATTAGACAGTTGGCAACCCTACTCTCTCTCATGAGTGTATGATTCTGTTGGATCAGGGCCCAGATAATAATGCTGAGCTCCAGAGAAAAGTGTTCTCTACTCTGCCATGTGGGTGAAGCTAATTCACATTAGCAGATAAATATACATGCTGAAACTTTGATGTGTAACACATCCAAAACAAAAACACATTTTTCAGTTTTGCCTCACTTAAAGAAATAAAAAAACAAACCCAAACCAGACCTCTGTTATTTCATATCAAATCAAACCTGAACATCAGCAATAAACATGAGCAGAGATCCCAGCCCTCTGGAAAAATAGTCATTAAATGAGCTTCAGCCATTTGCTTATTTAAAGCAACATGACTCCAGGGGGAGTTGAGCCTCCACCTGGATGGCGAGATAAACATAAACTAAATGATACGTTTAGGGGATTGATTTATGCTGTTGACAAGTTCTGTGCTTCAACGTGGCTGTAATATGAGATGTAAATGCAAGTGGCCACATGGCTTTCAGAAGAGATGCAAGTTCCAATGTTTTCACATCATTTCCATGTTCAAACTTTTATTTTTATCCCGCTGAGAGCCTCCATATTCGCAGAGATGTTGCAACTATCCAAATAAAATGTGCTCATCCTGTTCTCATCAGCTCTTAAGCACCTGTTTTAAAAAAGGACAGAGATCCAGGACTGTGACTCCTGATGTATGAAGAAGTCTGTCCCGCTTTTAAAAACTGGAAGCCAAATCCTACTGAAGAAAATGTAAAAGAGCATAAATTCTGGCAAGTCAAGTGTGAGAGTATAATCAGGTAGGACAAAAAAAGAATTTGAAGAACTACTATCAAAAAAAGACACAAAAACAACAATTTCTTTTTTTTAAAGTACTTCAGAAGCAAGAAGCCTGCCAAACAATCAGTGGGGCCACTGGACAAGCGAGGCAATGGCATTGGAACCGTTTTTATAGTGGGGGTGCCAAAAGCCATTGAACAAAACTGTAGACCCTGTCTAAGATAGAAACCACATCAAGCCAGGGGGTGATGCCGCAGCCCCAGCACCACTAGTTCCAGCGCCTCTGGATCAAGGCACAAAAGGAGCACCCAAGGAAAACTAGGCTGTTGTAGAGAAGCTAAATGAATTATTTGCATTAAACTTCACTGCAGAGGATGTGAGGGAGATTCCCATACCTGAGTCATTCTTTTTAGGTGACAAACCTGATGAACTGACCCAGACTGAGGTGTCAACAGAGGTGCTTTTGGAACAAATTAATAAATTAAACAGGAATAAGTCACCAGGACCACGTAGTATTCACCCAAGAATTCTGAAGGAATTCAAATATGAAATTGCAAATCTACTAACTGTGGTATTTAACCTGTCACTTAAATCAGTCTCTGTAGCAGCAGATTAGCTCAGATTAGCAGTGGATAGCTAATGTAATGCCAATTTTTTAAAAAAAGACTCCAGAAGCAATCCTGGAAGTTGCAGGTCAGTAAGTGTAACTTCAGTAGCAGGTAAATTGTTTGAAATTATCGTAAAGAATATTATTATCGGGGGGGGGGGGGGGGCGGGGGTGGACAAGGGTGATAAAGTGGACTTTCAGAAAGCCTTTGAAAATGTCCCTCAAAGGTTCTTATGCAAAATAGGCAGTCATGGGATAAGAGGAAAATCCTCTCAAGGATCATTATTGGTTAAAAGATGGGGCGATCCTATTGTTTGTTTCCTATCTCAAAAAAGATGAGGATTGGAAAAAGTATAGAGAAAGGCAACAAAAGACATATGGAACAGCTCATATGAGGAGAGATTTAAAGACTGGAACTATTCAGCTTAAAAAAAAACTAAGTGGGAGGTGATAGAGGTTTATAAAATCATGAATATTTACCCTCACACAACACAAGAACCAGGAGTCACCCAATGAAATAAATAGGCAACAGGTTTAAAATAAACATAAGGAAGTGCTTCTTCGTACAACACACAGTCAACCAGTAGAAATCAGGTTGCCAGGGGATGTTGTGAAGGCCAAAAGTACAACTGAGTTCAGAAAAAAATTAGATACTTCATGGAAGATGTGTCTCTGACCATCTTGGCTCATAGCCAGTGATGGACCTAACCCTGTGCTCTGAGCTTCCCTAAACCTCTGACTGGAGAACAGGGGATGGATGCCTGTTCTGTTTATTCCCCCTAAAGCATCTGGCACCTCCCACTATCGGAAGACAGACTACTGTGCTAGACAGATCATCGGTCTGACCCAGTAGGACCATTTTTATGTTCTTTCACGTTAACACAGAGAGGACAACTTTATTGACTTATAAATACAAGCCTAAAAATTCATTTAAGGAAATAAGCATTGTTGCCATTTTAGGTATTTTGACACAAATGTGGTCATAAATTAATTTTTTATCATATCTGATAACCTTTAAAGCAGAAACACACAGACTCGGGATATAATAATGTGAATATTTGCCAAAGGGTAAATCAAAGTTCGCCTTTTCCCCTGGCAGTTTGTTAGCATCTCCTATCAAGGCTAATTTTCAGAGGGTTTTTTGGCGGGGCTTAAAATGAGATCAAAAACCAAAAACACACATAGGTTGTAATAAACCATTAAGAAAGAGCATGGAAAAGGGAAATTAATCCTGGTGCCTTAAAATGATAATTACCTATTGAAATGTGACTGTGTTCTTATCAAGACAACATATGTATTGCCAGGTTGCTGACTCAATAGGAAATGCCTGAGTCCTGTAGGTTCCAAGAAGACTTTAAATACTCATTCTGTGAACTGTTATAAAGGAACTATGTGATTTTATACAAAGAGTAACTTTTACAAGAAGCTTCATTTTTGTTGAACATTTAAGGAAGGAAGTGACCTTGTCTGCCAAAGGGCAAGGTCAGGGACAAATTAGTGGTGGAGATTTTGGAGAGGAAGTGCTAAAAACATGGCTAAATTTCCATTTTCTGGTCTTGGATATGGGTGTTATTTCCCCTAATACATTTGTACAGTTGCATGAACACATTGTCAAGCATACTAGCTATGCCAAAATGATGTCCATAATCCAGAACTCTTTAATTATTCTTGGCATTTTAATTTAAATCATAAACATGTAAGGGGCTTGATCTTGCATGTAACAGGTGCACTGTGTCGCATGTATAAGCACAGGGTGAAAGGTAATGAGAACAGGACTGATAATACAATCAGCAAATCCTGCACTAAATGAGAACAGGCAGGCAAAGGTTACTTCCACCTAGTAGCAGGAGTATGGTCAGGGAGAGATGTGTGTAGCAAAGCTCTTCATTTTCATATCGAGGTTCACACATAAGCCTATGTCTCCTCAGACACAGAGTCAGAGTTTAAGCCTAGAAGGGACCACCAGATCTCCTAATCTGACCTGTACACAAGAGTTTATTAACACCACTCAGCGCCCACACACTAAACCCAACAACCAAAATTAGACCGAAGTATGATGGCCCACAGGAGACTAGACTGTTATGTGCCACAGGGAGAGAACAGAGGAACTACAGTGCACCAGTGCCTAAGGCATCTGCAGTGCCAGGAAAATTAAGCGAGATAAACCCAGATAATCCTGACTCACACCACATGCTGCAGAGGAAGGTCACTGCTAATCTGACCTGGAGGGAAATTCCTTCCCAACCCCATCTTTGGTGATCAGTCAGACTCTGAGCATGTGAGCAAGAACCAGCCAGCCAAGCACTTGACAAAGGGAGAATGCTCAGTACCTCCTCAGAGCAATGGCCCACCCTTTCCAGTTTTCCATCTCCAGCCATAGCCATCCCTGATCCTTCAGAGGAGAGACACACCAACCTACCTTCCCGCAGAGTACATTGAGGGGAATGCCTTCTTGATCCCTTCAGATGGCTGTCTGAAGACCTGAAGCATAAACTTTTAGGAATAAGACAAAGAGGAAGTGACTCACAGGGCTGTCCTTACCATCAGAAGGAACCTTGTAACATTGTCATGCTCAAAACTAATCCCTATCTCTACTAGAAATACCTCCCCGATACATCCTAGGATCATTTTTGCCTTTTTTCACTGCTGCATCAGATTGGTGCTCAGTCATCCTGTTATCAACCAACACACACAGGTCTCTCATCCTCTGTTTCTGCCAAATGATGACCCCCCCCCCACCCCAGAGTGTAGCACAAATTCTTATTAGACCCTAAGTGTATAATCTTGCTTTTATGCTATTGAATTTGATCCCAACTATTTGTCCAGTCCTCAAGGTCATCCAGATCTTCCTGCATACAATTCTGACTCTCCTCTGTATTGACAATGCCTCACACATTTTTCAATCCCTCCTGCCCTTTTTTAACACTGGATAATAGTAAGAGAAGGTGTGCATCAGGCGAGGCCTAGCTTAGCCTCTCCTCTCAATTGCCCCGAAGCACAACGCTGCCAGTCCCAATAGTTAGGTCAGCCCCAAAAACTTTGGCTTAAAATTAATGATTTTTTTGGTTTTTTTTAAGAGAATATGCATGGGGTTCTTATCTGCCCTCTTGTTTTTGAACCTTTAGAGTACACTTGGTCACATTTTCTAACTTTTGTCTAACCATAAAGGCTAGAAACTTGCTTTTCTGAAACATGAAAAACCGAGATTTTAAATGGAATTCCCAGCTCCTGGAGTCTTGAGATTAAAGAGTACCAAAATATTCTGAGAATACTATTGTGAAAGCGGACAACACCACAAAATCTTGCAGTCCTTGCTACATTCCATGCAAGGACTTGTAAGTTAAATCTACCTGAAGTGTTTATGATAACTTTTGAATTTCTAGAGCATATTCCTTTCTTAATGACATTTTGAATAGAATATTTCTACCTGTATAAAATCATCTTTCTAAAGGGAGACTTCCTGGTTTATCATTCATTTTAATGGGACTATTTGCAGCACAAGGTATTACTCAAGTAAGAGTAGCGTATTCTGTCTGGAAAGAGTGTTTTGAACTGGTCATTGATATTTTTTAATTGTTTGTTATGTCACATAGTCTGGGCAACTCACTGCAATAGGATCTTATGTACAATGGGAAGGGGTATTAAAATAAACAGATTAGATTGCCATATATAAGAAGGAAAAAGGCTTACTCAGAGTGCTTTAAAAACATTAATTAATCCTCTTAACTGGCCTATGACGAATGCATTCCCCATTTCATAGATGGGAAAATTGAGGCAGTGAAGGGATTTGCCCAAATCAAGGCAAGGCAGTCAGATTGAGGTCCAGCTCACAGGAGTTCCTGGCACTCAGTCTTGTGCTCAGACCTAGATCACTGATAGGTACATTTTAAAATGTACCTAACCCTATCTGAAAGATCACTACTTCTGATGGGAAAACACCTAAATAACCTAATCTGAATAGTTGAAGGGTTAGAAGCACCAGGGACACAGTAGGTGTACAATGTGCAAAGATGATACTTAACCAATTTCCTAAAAAAATCTTGGTGAATCTTTTCCCACATCAGGTGATATGGTCATAGAGTGCTGTTTGTGTTAAGCACTGGAAAAACATCCCACAGAGACCGTAACTCCGATTTTTCATTTGCCCAAAGTGAATACCTAGATTCTCACTGTATGACCCATAGCCCTTGAAAAAAAGCGACACAAATCTTTCTGTCCGAGCAGCAGAGAGTCACATATCGCTGTCAGCTGGACCACGCCGTTAGATCAAGTAGCCAGTACTTTCAACAACTGCACAACATACACTATGCTCAAATCATTCAGTTATGAATATCAGCAAAGCTTTCATTCTGCAAGGAGCTATTTTTGATAGACAAAAGAAATGTGATAAAATACTTCAGTGCTACAGCTTTCTCTGATCACTCTGATGGCCTGATGTGCATACATAACATTTTGAATTTTGAATTCAGCTATCAAATCAGGAAAATTTACATATTCAGACACATCCCTTGGGATACTTTTCCACAGTCTAATTGCCAGGAAATATTTCCAGATATTCAGAACAAACAATCTTTCTAATTGTACCCCATTGGTACAATTTTCTATAATTTAAACTCCAGCCTTGGCATTTAAACCCTTCAAATATTTGAAGACGTTTATCTTATTCCCTTATCCCCTCTTATTCATCATTTAGCTGTGCTGCATAGATCAAGGGCCCAACCCTACAAATCCTTACTCATGCTCTGCATATGAGTAAAGACTGGTCATGTGACCACAGCTTTGCTCTGCATTGTCTTGATCTTACATCTTCAATTAATCCCTCCAGACCCTTAATTATTTTGTTACTCTTCTCTGTATTCTTCCACTTGGTCAGTGCATCTTTCTGTTACTGAAGCTCCCAGAACTTAACTCATAATTCCAGATAGGGTCTCCCTGCATATATATAGCAGGGGTGGTCAAACTGTGGCTTGCAAGCCACATGTGGCTCTTTCACCATTAAAGTGCAGCTTGTGGAGCCCCCATGCACCTCCCCCCCACCATTCTCCATCTACCAGACTTGTGGGGGATGAGCTTGGGACCTCTGCCTTGCAGCGGGGTGGTGCAGTAGGGGCTTCTGCCCAGTGAAGAGGGGGTCTCGGAGCTTCAGCCATGCAGGGCGCACCTGCCAGGGTTCAGGGCTTCACCAGGAGTGGGGCTGAAGTCCCAACCCTCGGCTCCAGGCAGGTGTGCTCCAGCTCTTGAACTTCTGAAGACTGCCGTATGTGGCTCGGAAGGCTAGTAAGTTTGGCCACCCCTGGTAAATAGAGAGGGACCCTTACCTCTCTGCTTGCTGGTATGTCAAAGCTGCCCAGGCAGAAGTTTTGAGTGTAAACTTTAGAGTCTGGGTACACAGTAACAATTCTATTGCACTATTTCCTGCAACTCTTCCTGACAGCAGAAATTCTGTATCTGATGAAATATATTTGTTTGTACTTTATTGGCTTACATCAAAATACTGCAGCCCTAATTCACCTCTGTGTTTCTTCACGTTCACATTCCACGGATTTCAACAGAATTACATCAGCATAAAGCCAAAGTAACTTCAATCGTGGATAAGTCCCTGTATGTTTTGTCACACTGTGATAGAAATAAACACTAACTAGTAAGAGGGGATGTTGCTTACAGACAATTGTTTTGCCATTGTGTGGTTACATCACAGGAACGAAAAAGTTATGCCCCATAGAGAAGGCCATTTTGGCTTCTTCTGTGAGACAAACAGCAGTCTGAACCACAGTGAGTCTGGTCCTATATGGTAGGCTTGGTCCAAAACATTCAGAATTTTTTTAATAAAAAGGGATACATTATTTGCAAAATATTCCCTCTTTCAGTATCATGTTTCCAAAAAAACTTGATACATTGTGGGTGAGACCCTCGTCTCCACCCTCCCCAATCCTTCAGCAGCACTGCACTCAGCACAAAGCAGCTGGAAAGCTGTTCCAAAGAGGGAGATGGGGATGCTCCTGATACAGGGGAATCTCTGGATGGCAAAAAGCTGGCATATCCAGCTCTGTGCTGCATGCTTCCCAAAACAGTGTGTGGTTCATGCAGGCCTGATGACAGAATAGGGTGGGATCGGAAGAGAGTAGTAGCGCACTGATCCTCTCCAGAGAGAAGCCCCTAGGAAGCCATAACAAGTTGGTTCAAGTAAATCTGGCTGAAACTTGGAATTCCTGTTCCACAGGAAATTCTATTTAAAAAAAAAATGGAACAAAAAAAGTTTCCCAGAGAACGGGAATCCCAAAAAAGTGACGTTTGAAACCTTTTGATTCTTTTTGATTTTGAAAATTTTAGAGACTCCCCCCAAAAAGAACCTTTTCGGTTGACATTTTAAAATTGTAATATAACTAAGATTTTTGTCCATTTTCTTTTTAAATGTCATAACATAGCTTCTACTCTGATTAGTACTGCGGGCCTATCTTCTTTCCTTGTTCAAAGCGTCAGTCTTGAACTGTTTGATTACAACACACAGGAGACACTTTGAATAGGTAGCAGCTATTGTTTCAATAATTTTAAAACTAAGATCAAGAACCAGGTGCACCAGCTCCTCAACTCCTGGGCAGTGGCAATGGCCCAACATTGTCCTCATCCTCCTTTCCCTGTCTGGGTTGTGATGTGCCCTTGAGGGAGTAACGAAGGATGGGAACAAATTCGCCCAGGGAGTGGAAGTGAAGTGCAGGGAGAGGAAGCATACAAGTCTACCTTGCCCTTGCCCAGGCTCTACAGAGTGCAGGGGGAGAATGACCTCTCATACCTTCCACCCAGCTATATGCTCACAGAATCTGGCTCTTAAGGATTACAGAAACCAGCCCAATATCTGTTAATTTTTTAAAGGCTGATCTACAGCCAATATTTACATATCCAAAGCCTGCCTCCGCATTGTTTCTTTTCATCAGGAACCACTAGAATCTCTTTAAATGATGAATTATTGCAGGGTAACATTCTATTTTTGTATATTTAAAGTTGCTGAAGCTCCTCTTCACTTTGTGCAAAGAAGTTCTCTTAGCAGGTGTTTGACTTTGCTTTTTGCGCTTAGACTTACAACACTGAAGAATTTTCCATCTGATCCTGTGCAAAGATTTACACCTTCAATATTAAATGAGAAAGCGTGATGAAACAGCAAAAAGAATATATCAAAGAGTGTTGGTGCCAAAACCCATCCTTATTTGACACCACTGTGGATTTCAAATCTGTCAGATTGATCATTCTCCTGGACTGTAGCCTTTATGCCATCGTGGAAGGACTGAATCAGACTGAAGGCAACCAATTCTCTCCAGTAATTGAAAAAAGGCCCTTCCTGCTGACCTGGTCAACAGCCTTTGTAAGATCTATGATGGCCACATAGCCACGTTTTCTTCGTTCTTGACACTATTCTTGCAGTTGCCTTAAGGCAAAGGCCACGTCAATAGTAGATCTACAAGCACAGATACCACACTCACTATGGATATACATGTTCATCAATAACTTGCAATTTTTTTTGAAAGTGACCCATGCGAATGCTTTATCAGCAGAACCAAAGAGAAATTCCTGTGTAGTAGTTGTAGTCTCCCGCACCCCACTTTTTTTTTTTTTTAATACACAGTGTTATGTTGGCAGCATCCTTAAAGTCTTATGATACCACTCCTTTCCTCCATCAGGCAAGCAACACACTGCAGATGTTTAAGCACAACCTGCTCTCCCCGTGTCAGTACATCAGTTGGAATTCCATCTCTTCCTGCAGCTTTTCCTGGTGCTAGAAAGATGATTGCTTTTTCAAACTCATTTATAGATGGTTCTATCTCTTCGATTGTCTGGAGACAACATTTAGTGCTGCTTCAGAAACACATGAAGGAATTTCACTTGAAAAGTTTGTTAAAGATGCAACACTGGATGGAACACTTCTTCTGACGAGGTCGTCTCCACTAAGAGATTTGAGTAGAGCAGTCTTCCTGGCTGAAGGACCTATACCTTTTTCAATGCCATCACATATACCTTTTGCATTTCCATTCTCAAAGGATTTTTGTATCTTCTCGCACAGATCAAGCTAGTAAAATTGAGCACAATACCCTCTTGGCTGTTCTTAGATTAGCACATCTTAGGAGAAAGGTTCACGTTGTGGTGAAGATATGTTCTGCATTTTGCTTCAATAACTGGAAGCATTTCTTCAGAGTAAGCTGAAAACTAGTCTTTCACCAAAGGCTAAAGTTGCAGCTAAATGGATTTTGAGGGGGGGGGGGGGGGGGGTGTGTGTGTGTGTGTGTGTGTGTGTGTGTGTGTGTGTGTGTGTGTGTGTGTGTGTGTGTGTGTGTGTGTGTGTGTGTGTGTGTGTGTGTGTTCCATGTTGCATTCAGTGGAGGTGCAATTTATGGCAGTTTTCTTGAGTTTCACAGTGAAAATTGCAGATACCTTCCTTGATCTTTTGTGTTATTGATGTTAATGCATGTTTGGTCTGATAGAATTTCTGTAGTGAAAGTTTTATTTTGCAGCACGCAGTCTGTGTCACAGTCTGCACTATGAAAAACTTCCTCTAGGTGTTTCCTGCAGGTGACAATTAATCCAGTTGGTTCCAGTGTGGAGAGACCCCAAATCTGGATGAGACCTTCTGACGGTGACCATACTGGTAGTAGGTGTTGGTAATGCATAATCTTCGGTGGGTGTGGAGCTCCAGTAATCTTTGCCCACTGTCATTCATTTTTCCCACTCAAGGTCAACATTATAAACTCAAAATAAAACGTTTTGACCTTCATCTAAACTAAGTGTTTTGATAAGATCATAATAAAATATTCCAGAATATTTCATCTTGTAAAAAATTCCAAGATTTCTACTTGTCCTGACAAAATGAAATTTCAAAATCTCAGACTCTCCCATGGGATGGAAATTCCATTTTTTTCAACCAGCCCTAAATTTGGCATTTCCACCGTATCTTTCACCCAAGGAACTCAAAGAACTTTACAAATATTAGTTCTTTTAATCCTCACAACAGCTGAGAAGAAGGCAAGCATTATTATATCAATTTTGTAGATAGATAAGAGGTAAAATGACTTGTCCAAGGTCCTCCAGAGTGGTGATTATAGTAAACCAGTATAATTTAAAATATAAAGCATGGATTAGTCACCATAAAACATGGAAGCTCTGCCAGGTGCTAGAGCAGGGGTTGGCAACCTTTGGCATGCGGCCCACCAGGGAAATCTGCTGGCAGGCCGGGACGTTTTGTTTACCTGTAGCATCCGCAGGTTTGGCCAATTGCAGCTCCCACTGGCTGTGGTTTGCTGTTCCAGGCCAATGGGGGGCTGTGGGAAGCGGCATGGGCCAAGGGATGTGCTGGCTGCCTTTTCATAGACACCTTAGTTGACCTCCTTTGTACAAGATTTGGTACAACTATAGGACTTTTGTTTCAACAATGATCTATACGGTCACAGTTCATGTCAATAATGTCATATCAAAATTTATTTAGACTATTTTAAAACATACCAGCACCACAGTGAAAAAAGGTCACTATATGAATTGCCTAAATGCCAAACTGTATTATCTTTGCAGTGCAGCATATCAAAAATAAAGCCAAAATTGTGTGATATTGCGGATATCCTTGCACCCTCTGTTTCCTCTTCCACCCCTTCATTGTCAGTCTTGTCTATATACATTGTATGATCTTTGGGACAGGGACTGTCTCTCACCATTGTACTGTGCCAAGCATCATGGAGCCCTGATCTCGGCTGGAACTTCTAGAGGAAGTGTATTATTAACAAACAGTTAACAGGCCTGAATGGAACTCAGTGGAGTTATATCAGCTGAATAACTGGCCAAGACTTTTGAAGATTAATTGTGTGAGTTTTGCCAGTGATTTCAATGGGACCAGGATTTTTCCCTTAGTAACTTAATGAAAATAAACATTTTTAAAAGCCATTAGAAGAGTTTCTACACACTACTAAGGCAAGTCCCAAACCCATACCCTCGATCTAAACATCTCTGAAAGTGGGGCCAGAATCCAAGCCGTGATAAAAATCCAGATTTCATATCTGGCCCCATTACCAACATGATCTAAAATGGTCCAAAATCCTGGATCCAAACATCCTTCAACTTGGTATCTAGATTTAAACCCTGTCCCAGTTATCAGGACAAGCTCTATATACTATGCGTACATGATTTTTGATTGTACTATAGATGTATTAAGTCTTTATACATACATTTGTAAGTTGTATTTTGGGTGAGAAAGTCAAATACATTTTAAAAACTAGTGATACCAGAATGTGTGTACAGAGTGTGTGTTCAAAACGTGAGTAGGTACAGATCTACAACATTTTCCTTTGCATTGGTTTCCTCCTCCATAGAAATACCCAAAGTTATGTAAAACATACCACAGAGCAGTTTTCTAGCTCCAGTTCAGATATGGAAAATGTGTTTCATGCTGACAGGTTAGTTTAAGGCAGAATCCAGTGATCAGAATCTTGTGACAAGATTGTCGGTGGCTAGGATTCACTGTAGACAGATTTTTAAAAGTCCTTGCCTCTATAAATTCTCACTTTTCTAGAAGCACCAAAATCCTACAACTCAGGTCACTACACATTATAAACAAACATTAAACACATAATTCTGCCATCAAGTGTCAGAAAGCATTATCCCCTCAGTAGTGGTGGTCATTACTATTGGGGCACTGCCATATTCAGAAAATTAAATAAATGCATGGATATTAATTCTGAAGTTCCACAGTCCCATCTTTTAGATGAAGAATATAAGGAGGTGCACCTGCTCCAATGCCCCAGATGCTGTATTGTACATTCCAGTGAGGGCTCCATAGTAGCAAGGCTTCATTTAAGAGCCCATCAGCATCGTTTCAGAAGGATCTTTAATTAATGAGTACATTTGCAGCTGTGTAGATTTACATTACAATTTAGTAATTTAAGCTGTCCCTTAGTCTTTCCAAGGAGTGCCTACTGACATTACAGTCAAGGGCAGAATCTACGGGTCATTTCCACCCTCTCCATTTAGGGACATGGGCCTGATCCATGGTCCTTTGAAGTCAAAGGAAAGATTCCCACTGACTTTATTGGGCAGTAGACCAGGCCCAACAAGCCAGACGCTGCTTTCAGACATGCATAGTCAATTTCCACTCAAGTCAGAGAGCAAAATGTGAGGGCAGTAGCTGACTATGTATTGAGAACGCAGTTGCTTCCAGTATACAACAAAAAAGTTAACCAAGCTGTATTTGTACGTGTCTTTGGATCAGAAAACAAATACAGAAGTCAGTGTAGAACTGGTAATTAACCACTGCTATCATATGTGGATTAATTGGTACATTGTACTGCTAAAAATCTGGCCAGAAACCTCTCCAATTACAAACATTTTGTTGTGTGCTGCAGTCGTTAGCATTCTATAAAAAATGCTTTCTATCTACAGTAATTTATTTTCATGAGCTTCAAAAACCAAAAACCCCACAGGTCTCATGACTGGTATTGTCCAGTGCACCAAGCTGATTTTACATTTTACAGCAGCTTGGAACATTTGAGAAACAGACATCAAACCATGTTTGACGTGCTTATCTTGCTATGAACTGTTATCATAAATGGCACCTTATCAAAATATTCCAGTATGACTAAAAATAGAAGTGTTTGGTTGATTTTTTTCATTAAAAAGGTCATGCATTGTTTCAAATAAAATACTCATTCAAATGGGGGGGAGGGGAAGGGGAGGGAAATCCCTTTCTTTTCGTGAGTACTCTTTAGTTAAAACCCCTCTTACCTAACGTAGTTCACATTAGTTTCCCCTAAATTCTACAGTGTAGTTCAATTGCACAGAAATCTGAGAGTCTTTTCCCCTCAGAAAAGTCTAGTCTTATTTTAGTTTATGGTTGAATGTTAAATATTGTAATTTATGGCATAAGGTAAAAAATGCAGGGTCTGGATCAAAGTGCATTGAGGTCAACGGAAAGACCATCCTGGACTTCAAAAAGCTCTGGATCAAGCATATAACAACCATTCAGAAAAATTATATACCCACCCTCACAAATCCGGTCTTCCCTCTGTATATATTCCCTGGAATTCAGCAAAGCCATCAGGACTCTAAACTGGGTGGGGGAGAGGGAGAGGAGGCCACATAAAGCAAAGAGGCCACACAGGGGGACTGCAGCCACTACGTGCTGCAGTCATTGAATTGGAGAGGGGCATGGTATGCTCAATGCGTTAATAATTGTATGCATCCACTAGCCAAAACTCAGGGGGAGTGAACAAACAGCAACCATTATAAAAGCCCATGGACTGAAATAGCAACAACAACAAAAAAAGAAAGAATAAGGAAAACGAGCAACTCAAAGAGACTGCATGGACACTCCATGGTTTGGGAAGAGGAGGATTCCTTTTCCATAGAATATCACATCAGCTGGATGTCTCCAATACCCCAAGCAGGCTCAGTCTAAAGCCAGCGCTCACACAGTTAATCCAGTTCCTTCTCTCCTAATAAACGCAACTCCCAAGTCTTCATTAAGTATCACTAACCCATGTTCCCCCACAATGTATCACATCCTTGATCTGGACAGACCATGTTCAGGTCAGATTGCAGAGCTGTCAGAGAAAGCACATACTGCTGAACTCTATAAGATATTGTTTCTTTGGCAATATGGTACAGAACCTTGAGGGCAGGTGAAATTTGAGCAAGGTGTCTACTTTACTGCTTGTATCTCTCTCACATCTTTTGCAGTTTGTCATCTGATAACATGAATGGAACAAGACATGAACCTTCCCCTTCAGTCTTTACAAAAGCTGCATGCACCATCAGAGAATCTTTTCTGGTGCGACTTCTTCATGGAAGCAAGGATCTCACATTTTCAGAATTACCATGCCTTTCTCATTCACTACAGTCCTTCCCAGGCAGTTTGATATACATCTTACTATGCAAGGAAAGATAGACGCTTAGAGAAATCAAGCAGCACTTCTTGCTACAATAATCTATATAACAATTTAATAAAAGAAAACATTTTTCAAGAGGTTAACTTAGCCTCTCAACGTCAATCCAGTATGTGTGCTGCTACTCAACACAAAACGCAATGCAACAAGTGGTGCATTGTCTGCACCTCTTACAGAATTGAATAAAAAACCTGAGCCTTTCTGAACAAACCCATGGAATTCTCTCTGCTTTCACACTTGATAGCATGATTCTATAATGCTTTCTACAGGCTCTCATGCACTATTACATTCTATACACAATTTATATAGAATCCTATTGGTTTCATCCCTATTAAATTTGAGAGGACTTTTCCATAAATGTCTCAATATTGCTTCTTCAGGAAGCATACCCTTGTTGAGCTATATTTAATTTTTTCTCCCTAAATAAAAAGCGTTTTTG
Organism: Eretmochelys imbricata; assembly: GCF_965152235.1. Classification (NCBI taxonomy): domain Eukaryota; kingdom Metazoa; phylum Chordata; order Testudines; family Cheloniidae; genus Eretmochelys; species Eretmochelys imbricata. Next base: position 169,747,428 of record NC_135574.1, read on the forward strand.
AATGGCATGCAGGATGTGCAGCTCTAAGCATGTGTCATGATTAATCAAATCCTAAGGGATACAATACAGAACTCATGTCCTCACAGGAGCAATTCCAAGGACCAGAAGTCTATTATTTTATAACAATTAATATGGAAATACAATCATTCATAGCAGCATGTTCATTAGTAGCATTTCTGTTTTATCCTAACTGGAAGACTTTGCCATTGTCAACTCAGTGCATAAAGAACTCATGAATATAAGACTGCTGTGGAAGAGGAACTGTATTCTTGCAGGGTGGAAGATGTTTGTCCACATATTTCAGAAGCCTGTCTGTACTCATCAGTACAGTACTACTATCTAATGAGGAAGACTCACTGCAGTCTGGAAGAACTAAGGATGTCAGGTCAGGTTTGTCGACACAGCAGTTAATCTGAACCCAACAATAAAATAAAGCCGTCTAAAACACAAGGGTCAATGCATGCCGAAAGAATTAAGGATACTGATCTACATCTGTCAATTACCTTGATAGCATTAATACAAGTATATTGTTTTAAACGGAAATAGTATTTCCAGTGTTGTACTTATTATTTGAAATTTGTATATACAACAACTGATCCATTATCTTTCCCCTTCCTTTTGTAAGTCATCCTGATTATGCAAGTTATCCACATTTTTATCATTAGCAAAACAAGCAGCTAATAATGACGAAGCAAATTGAGATATAAAGATCAATATTACAAACTAAATGAATACCTTTCCCAGACCTGAAAAAGATCCCTGTGTAGCCCAAAAGCTTGTCTCTTTCACTAATAGAAGTTCATCCAATAAAAGATATTACCTCTCCTACCTTGTCTCTAATTATACAACAGTCATTGTTCTTTGAAACGTTCATTTACTCAAGCCCAGGTAACACACGCTTATGTACTGCTCGGTGTATAAGAGAATTAAAAAAGCAAAAGTTTAACCCAAAAACATTAAACAAGACAACTATAGCCAACTCCCTGCTGAAACACTAAAACAAGGATCAGCAATTGATAAGACACAAATAGAAAGGGAAAGTCTGCAAAACAAGTATTGTATCTGAAGAGGAAATTTTAATAAAACAATGGGCAAAATTAAAAAAAAAAATCTAGGAAGGAAAAGTTTAACCAAATAAGGGAACGTTCACAAGACAAAAGGTAAACAAAAAAAAATCAAAAACAAGTAAAGCAGAACTTTGTACAAAGGAAGAGTCTGTTCTCAATGGACATACAATACTCTGGTGCCTATGTCTTTTATACTGTGAGGGATAAACAGACTAAACAGAGTTTAAACAGTGTGACGGGGCAAGGCCAGATGGCTATAGAAAAGTAGTGGGAGATAGATATATTAGCTCCAGGCTAAACAAATCCCTGGTACCAGGATAAGTGAAATGGCAGCTGCTCCAGGTCAATTAAGACACCTGGGGCCAATTAAGAACTTTCCAGAAGGCAGGGAGAATGCTAGATTGATTGGGACACCTGAAGCCAATAGGGGCTGGCTGAAACTAGTTAAAAGCCTCCCAGCCAGTCAGGTGGGTGTGGATGTCAGGAGCTGTGGGAGGAAGTTGTGCTGTTGGAGAGACTGAGTAGTATGCACCACATCAGGCACAAGGAAGGAGGCCCTGAGATAAGGGAGAAGTGGAGCTTGAGGAAGTGAGGGCTGCTGTGGGGGAAGTAGCCCAGGGAATTGTACATGTCCTGTTTCTAAAAGGTCAGCTACTATAGTATACTATACTATTAGGGTCCCTGGGCTGGAGCCTGGAGTAGAGGGTGGGCCTGGGCTCCCTCCACCTTTATTCCCTGATTAATCATTGAGATTGGGAGACAACAGAGACTGTGCAAGGAAGGATAACTTCTCCTCATCTCCCTCACTGGCTTATGATGAAAATGGCCCAGTAGATTGTGACTCTTGTCTCTAGAGAGAGAAGGGTTACATGGAGGGTCACAGTGAGCCTCTGAGGCTAGCGAAATCTGCCAGGAAACGTGGGACTCACAGAGGCAAGGACAGAGCTTTGTCACAACAGCTTCACCAACATAAATATAATCAGGAAATACAAGTTGTATAAAATTTGATCTGAAAGCTAATACTGTTGTTCTGACTTTCACAAGCACAAAGCACAGTATGTGTTCAGTAATATATTTGACCAATATCTACTGCAGTATTTTTTTAGGAAGGCTTGTTGAACATCACCACATTTGGAATGTTTCTCAGTGAAAGGCATTTGTGTTGCATAAGTTATATGCTATAAAATGCTGTAACCTCCCCTCCCATGTTTATAAAAAATGAGTTATTTTGTTTCCTCTCATACATACTGTCCTGAAAGGATTAAATATTGTAACTGTTTCAAATCTGAACATTTAATGTATGGATCAATGCTATTTCTGGACCTCAAGATTGCCCCAAAATGTATGAGAAATTCACAAGCCTCCCCAAGAACTGATTGTTCATTCAGATCTCTGTATTAGCTGAATTAATGTGTAAAATGTTGTAGTGCTCTATTTTAGCTACACATACAGTGACTTCTAATGTACCATCATTATGCAAATTCATAGTACTACACTTAAAAAATAATCAATTGCACATATACAAAATGACTGCCTAGAAAGGAGTTTTGCAAAAACAGATCTAGTAGTTATAGTGGATCAAACTAAATATGAGTCAGCAGTGGAACACGGTTTGGGGTGGGAGGAAAGCAGCACACATCATTCTGTAGTGTATTAGCAGAAGTGTTCTAAGCAAGACAAGAAGTAGTTCTTGCACTCTACTCAGCACTGATAAGGCCTCAGCTGGAACACTGTGTCCAGATCTGGGCACCACTCTCTGGAAAAGATGTAGATAAATTGGAGAAAGTCCAGAGGAGGACAACAAAAATGATTAAAGGTCTAGAAAACATGACCTATGAGGAAAGAGTGGAAAAAAAATTGGGTGTGTTTAGTCCAGAGAAGACTGAGGGTGGACATGATGATAGCCTTCAAGTGTGTAAAGATTCTTATAAAGAGGAGGGTGATAAATTGTTCTCCTTAATCACTGAGGACAGGTTTAGTAGTAATGGGCTTAAATTACATCAAGGGAGATTTAAGTAAGACATTAGGAAAAAAATCCTAAATTTAAGGGTAGTGAAACATTGGAACAAGCTACCTAAGGCGGTTGTAAAATCTCCATCATTGGGAGGTTTTTTAAGAACAGGTTAAATAAACTTCTGTCAGGGATGGTCTAGATAATACTCAATCCTGCTTTAGTGCAGGGTACTGGACTAGATGACCTATCCAGGTCCCTTCCAGTCCTACATTTCATCATCAATTTCTAATCAGAACTACCCACTGATTCCAATAGGGAGTTCCACTGAAAGATCTATGGCACAATATAGCCCAATATGGAGAGGTTCAGCAATGTAAGCTTAACCTTCTAAAATCCGTTGTGACTGAGTCTGATCCAAAAACTCCATTGATTTCTATGTGCAATTGAAAATACTGCCATTTTGGGCCCAGGTTTGCCAAAAAAGGACAGCTGTCACTGATGAGGACATGCAGGTCAGTCCCACTTTTGAAGGCTAGCTCATGCCCAGCTTCTATCAGTTTGCTTCTTTCATATACCATCATCTTCTGATCCTTGAGAGTGTCCTCATTTTCCTATTCCAAACCACAGATCCCTTTTTTCCATTCTGGCACGGAAGATGGTATTTGGACAAAATATAACAGAAGGGACAAATTTCAGAGTAACAGCCGTGTTAGTCTGTCTTCGCAAAAAGAAAAGGAGTACTTGTGGCACCTTAGAGACTAACCAATTTATTTGAGAAGGGACAAAGATTTGTGTAAGAGAAACTTGTATGAGTTCAGATTCTCCCTCTTGTACAGTAAATGAAAAAAAATTAAACCAAGTTCCAAAAATTTGGTTATGAGTGGGCAAATGAAAAGTATTTTAAAAGGTGGCAGTTAATTGTTGCCTTATCTTTGATCTGTGAATTTGGAACCTGCTGTTTTCTCCCATGTGGGAGACATACCATAAGACACACAAAAGCTGTGTGAGAATTTAGAGTTTATAGGCTATTGGGTACCTCGCCATATTGGGCTTTTCCTTATTAGACAATCCTATCGAGTTAGAACATGATCTTGAGAAGTTGTATTAAATGTGACCAGAACTTTGCAGTCTGTGTAGCTAAATAAACTGATCCACATCATATCAGTAAACACTATTAATACCAAGGTTTACTCAATAACAGCTGAGATTGTTGAACATGACTTGTCCATGTTGATACTGACTGCAAAGTCATGATTAACATTTAACATAACTGCTTCAGGTTGTGTTCAAACTCCATGTCATTTATTTAAATGAAAACAAGATTATTCTATACCCATAATTCCCAGTGTTCTCAGGAGTTTTGAGTAAAGATTATGGTAATAGTACATAGCTGATGTAAATTTAGAACATCACTAAACTTATCAAGTTCAGAAGTTTCTTCTTACTTTAGCTCTTGGATGAAAATTTTAGCAAGAGTTGCTCTAGCTCCCCACACACCTTTAAAGGGACGCATAACTAGAATTATTTGAAAAAGAAAGTGATTTGCTGTCATCAAGTTTTCATTGGTTTAAAAGAAAAGCAAAACACGTTATGGCTTTGCCTTGAAAAAAATTTTCTTTAACACAGAATAACACAGGTGATAGTCATGGATTAACTGTTTTCATGGATGAACGTGATGAACAAATTGTTGCCATGAACAAACATGTAAAAAGTTCTTCCTCTCCAACCATTTTTACTTTATTTCCTTCCTTGCAATTGAGGAGGAAAAAATGTTATGCCTTCATTAAAACTCTTGAATTTTCATTAAAGTTCCTTTTTACATTTTCATGGCAAAAAAAAGTAAGAATTCAGAGTTATGCATAACTCTGATCATAGTCACTGAGTGGTATATGCTAGAGCTGATTCCAGTGCCACTCACATCAGTGGAAAGACTCCACTGAGCTTTGGAACAGGCCTATAATGAGAAGTGCAGATTATTCATGAATATATTCTCTAAGTCTGAACTCAGTTTGTGTAGACTCCATGACAGACAAGAAAGTGTTGCATACATGAAATGGTCACAAAACATGAGCAACCACAAGTCATGAGTTGTCAGGCTCGGGGGGGTTCTGGGAGTCATCACACTCCAATCCACCACCCAGTAGCTCAAAGAGGGCAGCTGGGAGCAGCATTTAAGAAACACAACTGGGGCACAACTGCCACCCTGTGCTCTGATTGGAAGAGCTCTACAGCTCCTGACTGGACTGCAGCCACAATTTATGCCAGTGGAGGAAACAGGAAGTTATCCATACAAGTGGGTTCAACCCTGCCATGGACCACTTGCCTGGTTTTTACCTGTTCCTGCCTTCTGATCCTGACCTCCTGGTACCCTGACTTGACCTGACTGTTGGGTAACTGCATTCTGGTTCCTAGCCTCCTGTTCTGTCACAAGATCCTGACCTCCTGGTATCCTGGCTGAGCCAAATTCCTAGTCACTGACTCTTGATACCTGCCCACTGGTTTCGTCTCTCAGTTCTGACCTCCTGGTGTTCTCGGTAATTGGCTCCTGGGCCCCAGACCCTCAACCCTTACCCAAAGCTAACCCCTAGACAAGGCTGCCCATGCCCCACCCTGGCATGAATAAAGGCTTAATGTGGAAAAGCCAAAGTGAATGGTTTGTCAGCCACCGATAGTCTGAATGTTAGTCCAAACAATTCAACAAAAGTTTAGCTACACTAAATGTTTGCAGTCTGTTATTGGCTAGCAAGTGATTTGTGAACCTCAAAGGCCAATATTCAATATGTTTTTGGTTCAACAAACACGACACTATTCAACCAGCTTGGCTGTATTTATGGAGATGAAGTCGGATTCTATTGGCATGTGAGAATGGAATAGCAATTCAGTTTCCATTATAAGCCAAAAATTTGGCTCTCACACTAAAATGCACAAGCATCCCCAGAGTTGGTACATGCAATCTGTGGTGGAGTCAGAATTCTTCCACAACATTAGAAGTCAAAGTTTATTCTTAATACCTATTTTTAGTGTCTAAATGTCCAAAAAGTTTGTAAATTTTGCCATACCTTGGGGTTCATCTTATCATAATAGGTAAGCTCTATTTTTATGCATTCTAACGTTTAGGTAGTAATGTGAGAACAGGCACATAGGTTCTAATGCACTTTAGGTAGAATGCTAAATGACTGAGACAACCTTAGCTTTCCTTTTGAAAGAGTCTCTAGCCACTTTTCTTGTGGAGAACACTGTTAGAATATAGATATTCAGGCCTGTCTGTAAAGGCCTATACTTTAAGAATTTAGGTGTATTCTTATCACTTAGCTAGCTATAGAGGTACAAAACAAGAATCAAAATCACCATGCCTGTTTATAGGCCTTCTCTCACTAGGATAGTCTAAGGCAGTAGTTCTCAGCTGCGGTCCACCGCTTGTTCAGGGAAAGCCCCTGGCCAAACCTGCAGACACAGCAGGTAAACAATCAAGGCTCCCACTGGCCACAGTCCCCCACTCCAGGCCAATGGGGGCTGCGGGAAGGGCGGCCAGCACATACCCTGGCCCACGCTCCTTTCTGCAGCCCCCACTGGCCTGGAGAGGCCAGTGGGAGCCACGATTGGCTGAACCTGAGGACGTGGTAGGTAAACAAACTGGCCCGGCGTGACAACCACTGGTCTAAGGCCTTGTTCTTAGGCTAAGGCCTTTGGCTAAGCAGCAGAGGCAGCCATAAGCTGGGAAGCAAACAGTCACGTCTTCACCAGTCACACTGAAATAAGGCAGTTTTGGGCTGTTAAAAAGGTGATCCAATCTATTACCTCCAGAGAAAGGGAAGAGCCTCGAAGATTTAAAGAAAACTTAGTTTGATAGCATCCTGTCTGGCAAGAACTCACTTATCAATGGCTGGGGTGTGAAATCCTCATTTCTTTGTTGTTCTATCACTGTAGTCCCCATTTCCCTCTAACATCTTGGTACCGTGACAAAACAATTGTCACAAGAGAAGTTTTTCCATCAAAACTGAAAACCAGACAAGCTGTAAATAATACAATGTTTTAAAGTGTTCTCCATCATTAGTTAATTCTACACTCTTCTCCTCCCCCACCCCTAAAAAAAAAGTGAGAAAATTCAAATTAAGTTTACTGGAGTCATCCAAATTCTAATGTTTTACAGAGACCAAATTTCTGAACTTCATAATAAAATTTTAAAACTTGTTAAATGTAAAAACAGGAATGCCAGATGGGTGCATCAAGCTATGATGATCTTTTGAGCTTTCTTGGAAGCTCAGATAATCAAGCTCCGATAAACAAAGAAATATTACTTTAACTTTGAATTTTCTGGCCTTTTATTGTTTTTTTTTTTTAATACCAACAATGCTCCGGTAATCCCTTTTATTCGCTCCTCTGAACCCCAATGTATTCTCAACCTAAATTTAATGTGGATTATTGTCTGGAAATACTTCCAAATTTCATTCTTTAGTGACCAGTTATCCTGCCAAACAATCTTGGCAATGCAGTCTGACAGATAAAAATCCACATTTCAATATATAAATAAGCCTTACTGGAGGAGAAAGCTTTGCACTATGAAATCAGAAATTCAAACAGGTAAGAATAATGCTCCTCTAAGCAAATGGTTCCCGCTGAAATCTGCCTTGAATAGACTGCGCAGCCAGCATATTTGTTGCTCATTTCTCTTTACCAAGATGTCTGACAATGGGAGGTTATAGTTGATGGAATACAGAATAAATTCTCCTGAGAATACTTCACAAGCGTAGAAGCGGTTTCTCTAGAGCAAAGCTAAAATACATATATTTTGGATGGCCGTGATTATGCAGAAAAATTGCTTGTCATAAGTAAATGGTTCAGTAGCATTTTCAAGATCAGGAAATCCTCTCTCTACAATGGATACTTTGTAATGCCAACAGACCGATCCCAAATTACATTATGACTCATTCCTAAGGCATTTAAACATTTTCTTAAATGTCTGGAGTTTGAATCATTCAAGGCTCTGACAAGAAAAAAAATAGTACTTTCATTCCTTTCAGACAAATCTTTATAGGAAGAGCTGTGTTTTTTACGCAGTGAAAATGGAACAGGGTGTCAAGTTCAAAGGTTAGTACTAGGCAGAAAACTGCATTGATATTGTGGGGTTACTAATCAAACTAATTACCAGCTTGTCTCTACAGATTTTCTGCTTCTAATATAAAGCCTTTCAAAGAACAAAAGTATTTGACTGTTGTAAGGTATGTGTAAATCATAACAACTTTGTACAGCTCGTGGAGGATTGAAATTCATGTGTTTGAACAAGTTTCTTTCCGGATTCACAGCTTAAGTCATTCCCCCTTGACAAAGTTTTAATAGTTTTATTAATTTCCTTCATTAGTGCTGTTCCATCAAGGCTGATGGATGTCAAACTCTCAGGCTACAGCAAGGATAGCAACCATCTTTGTAGTTAGTATTCACAAGATCCCATTGGCTTTGAAAGTGATTTTACTCTCCATTAATATGCTATGTTCTGGGCAGCAGCGATGGGAACTTCAAAGATTTAATATTTAATGCCCAGATACCTAAAGAGTCAGTGTATGTTTTAAAAATGTTACTGAATAAATGCACATCACTGTAGATTTCTTTTATACCCTGAAAAATCTGCCAGCTTTACTCTGATTTGCTTCCTATGTACATACAATAAAGAATGAGGCAGAAGTATCTGTCTTTTTTCTGATTGTTCTAACTAGAACAGGTTAAGCAGTAGAAAAATATGTCCATGCATATTTGGAAGAAAATGACTATTTTTCTGCCCATTTTGTGTTCCTTCCAGTGTGGGCTTTACTCATGATTTTAAGATCATACATAAAACCATCTTTTGTGTGTGTAATTTAAAATTCATTTTAGGAGCATTCACACCTGGAAAGCTACTTAGAGTTTAGCTTATTCAATAAGGAAACAGAAACAATGCCTTATGATTTGGGGACCAAGCACAACTGAGCAATATAGCTCAAGTTTCAAATAGCAAGCTATAGAGGGCTTTTTTTTAAAAACTGAAAATTTTGAACAATCGAACTTGAGATAATTATGATCTCTTTAACATGCCACAAAGAGAAGTAGTGAAGTGAATTGAAGTGTTTGTTATGAATTATTTGCCAAGCTACCACTCAACCCAAATTACACTGAAGTACAATACTTAATGATTAAGGCCTCAGTCCTGCAAACACTTGCATGAATGTTTAATTTTACTACTCCCATTGAAATTAAAGGGGCTACTTATGGTAGTAAATTAAGCACATTTTTTGCAGGATTGTGGCCTTATACCAACAAATACAATTGCTTAGAAATATGTTATTAACACACAAGCATCTGAAAATATAACTAAGTCAACTCACCAGCCAGCGCCTCTCCTCACAGCAGAGCATGGCATTCCAGACTGTGGCATGGGAAACTGAGGCAGACAGCTGATTGGTGCTGTGACAGTGGGTCTCTTCTCATGACTTTAGCCCTCCAGCCTGGTTGTTCATAATCTCACCCCTTCAAGGGTAATAAAGAGTCACACAGGCCGAAAATCCCATGACCCTGTACTGAGTTGTCAGCCCCTGTCCTGCCCTGGTCTCCAGTAGTCCTTGCCCCCTCTTCCTCATGGAGATTTTCCTATTCCCTGAGGATGTGGTGGGGGAACCCAGTCCTGCCAACTCACTGCTGTGGGTTCCAGGTCAGAATCCCTGCATGAAATGGTTGGAATCACTCTCTCCTGAGCTCCTACTGCTTCCCTGACCTGCCTCCTGAGGGCTATTTCACAGACACAGGTCCTATGATCCTCTCCTCCTGGAGGTCCAGCTTCTTAAGCAGCCTCTCACCAGTCTGCTGCTGACTGGCCTCTCTTCAGTGGTTCCTCAGCCTTTTTGGCAGCTTCCTAGAACTCCCTGCTCCCCTTTCCCTGCAGGGCCAGTCAGAGTATAAACTTCCTGCTTCAGCTCTCTCTCCTTCCTTTGCAGGAGACACCCAATCTGGTCCTCTTTGGAAATTTCTAGATTGTTTTAATTACCTGATCTCATGAGAGCCAGCTTGTCTGGCACAGTGAACCATCAACTCTTCCCATGAATTTATCAGAACTATTCACCAACTGCTGAAAATGTCTAGAATTTAAACCATGAAAGATTTTTAAAGAACAAAAGAGAAGGCTAAATTCCATTTTTGGAATAGAAACAAACCTATGGAGAAAGTTTAACAAAGAAGACATGGATTTAAGAATAATGGAAAAGAGAGGCAGTTGTGATTATTTATAGGAAAAAGGGGACACTACGGATAACATTTTCAAATCTATTTACTAAGCCTGGGTGTTTCATTTTTATGAAATTTGAGACACCGAGCAACAGATTTTCAGGATTTCTGAGCGTCCATACCTCCAACAACTGAAGTGAACAGCAGTTATAGGTTATTAGCACCTCTAAAATCAGGCCCTACATGTCTCAGATCAAGCACTCCAAATCAGTGGACACTGGAAACTTTTGGTTTTCCAAATTGCCCATAGGCTAAGTGCACCACCTCTCTGTAAGCCAAGATTTCAGAAACTGAGTGCCTCCTACATATGTCGCCTCATTTTCAGAAATGCTGAGAATTCCAAAAGCTTTGGTTGCCTTCATTTGGAGTTGTTGGGTGTTCAGAGTTTTGAAAATTCTGGCCACTTATTTAGGTACCTAAATGCATATTTTGGAGTCTAACTTTAGGCACCCATTTCTTGTCAGCTAGAATGTATTCAAAGAAAATGTACTTTGCATGGAATAGTGCAGCAAGTGTTAGATACACTAAATGAAACGTTTTCCTACTTCAGCCTAGCAGTTAAACCAGCAGAATCACGATTTTTAAATGTAGAGATACACACACAATAAAATCCTTTCAGTCTTCATTCATCTTTAGTCAGTGCTCAAACAAGTCCATGGAAGAAATGCCAGCTAGTAAAAAATACAGGTGCGATGACAGATTTACCAAGGGCTGGACTCCACCATGCAACCATAAAATCCATTAGTGCATGTTTTAACCAGTCTTTTTGATGCAGTTTGTCCTTATCCATAGTTTGTAGTTATAATGTGCATAGTACTCTGGTTCAGCTGCACCATTTGGGTAACTTTCCTAATGTAGACAAGGCTTATGGGCAAAATTCTGCCCTGACTTAGGCTATGTCTACACTACAGACCGTACTGCTGCAGCTGTACCACTGTAAGGTCTCCTGTGTAGCTGCTCTATGCCCGCGGGAAAGCTCTCCCGCTGGCATAATTAAACCACCTGCAACAAGGAGTGGTAGCTATGTTGACATAGCACTGTCCACACCAGTGCTTTTGCAGGTGAAACTTATGTCGGTCAGGGGGGTGTTTTTTCACTTTCGAAAAAAGTTTTACCGACAAAAGTGCTAGTGCAGACAAAGCCTTACACTCTGTGGAAACCTACTGATTTCAACAGAATCAGACCAGATGTAGATCAAGAGATATTTTGACCCAATGATTCCTGAATATGAATTTTATTGCCAACAGTGGGAATTAGCTAGCCAGGAAGCAGATTGACAATGGAGTGTTTACCACCAGCTTGTAAAACAAAATGCCAATCACCGTTAGGCAGTATTTGTAACCTTGTAGCAGGTGATATGAACTCCTCCGTTCTCACCACTTATCAACTTAATGCCAGAGAAAACATGCTAATGGTACATAGTATTGCATACAATGCAGTAATTGTTATATAATTTCATCTTCAGTAGATCTGCAACCCATATTTTTTTTGCAGATACATCATCATATTAATATGATATAGGTTAAATCCTGGGCCCATTGAAGCTAATATTAAAAATTCCTATGACCTTACTGGAGCCATGAATTTACCTGATGCCCGGACCCTGGAGAAGCCGCACATGTAAGGTGAGGAGGTGGCCTTGGGGGGGAATAAAGGGTACGTGGGAGAAGGCAGGGGGGTGAGAAGAGGGAGTGGGGGAAATTTGGGATGTGCAGGGCTGCAGCAGCCAGAGAAAGAGGTGACTTTCCCCAGCTCCAGGGCTGCAGCTACTGGGTAGAGACCCCCACCCCATTCCTTCCCAGACTCAGCTCGGGGGCTGCCTCAGCCAGGGGGAGAGAGGGCACATCCATTGCATTAGAAAGGTAAAACTATTGATATGAAAATATGAGTTGTGTGTTTTTATTTGTAGAACAAAAAAGCTAATTATTAAGGGTTTTTTTAATATAGTGCTTTTATCCAAAGCGCTTTACAATAGTTAGTTAACGGTACAAACAACATTTGGAAAGATCATTAAGTGGTCCGCCAAGACCCTCAGCAATTTTCAGGTGGTCCACAGGAAAAAGTTTGAGAACCACTGCCTTAGAAGGTCAAAGGACACACAGCAGCACTATGTGGTTCCCACCTTTTTTGAGTAATTTAACCAAACTCAGACCTGGGCTGCATGGCGGATTTAGAGTTAGTGGGGCCCTGTGCGCAGCTTCATTTTTGGGGGGCCCCCCTCATGACCTAGCCAAGAAAAAGAACATTCTCTCATCTCCCTGTGTCGGTCTGTACCTCAGGGGAACACCCTACACCCCCATGTTAATCTTTATAAAATGATTGTGTGGTATCCAATGCAAAGTTTGTCATGTTGGGTGTCTTTGGAAGGCTCATAATGTGCTGAGTATGGTTGTTACAGTGATGTTATAGTAAGGTTATAATTTCATGTATACAGTTATGAGGATACATTTTCAGCCTCATGGCTTAAACAAACCCATGCAAAAACTCTCCAAGAACAGAGAGGCAGTTCACACCTCGTCAGGGCATGGCTGGGACGACCCAGCCCTATCTCACAGGAACAATGGACATTGGCTCAGGCAGCAACAAAAGAATGTTACACCCTTGAAGGTGTCACCCCCTTCCTTTAGTCAGTTTGAAACTGAGGTAATGCTCACCTGACTCTGAAGGGGGGCAGGGGCAAAGCCAAGAGGGAAGAAAGGACATGATAAAAGGGAGAGACATTTTGCCATGCTCTCTCTTCCACCTACAGCTACAAACACCACCACGCAACTGAAATGCTGATCAAAGGGGGAGCCTGACTGAAAAGCGAGCCTGTGGTGAGAAGCATCTAAGTTTTTAAGGATATTGAAAGTGTTAAGATCAGCTTACAATGCTTTTTGCTTTTATTTCGTTTGATCAAATCTGACTTGTTATGCTTTGACTTATAATCACTTAAATCTACCTTTTATAGTTAATCTGTTTGTGTATTCTACCTGAAGCAGTGCATTTGGTTTGCAGTGTGTCAGACTCCCCTTGGGAGAACAAGCCAGGTACATATCAATTTCTTTGTTAAATTGACAAACTTAGATAAGCTTGCAGCGTCCAGTGGGCATAACTGGACACTGCAGGATGGAAGTTCCTAGGGTTGTTTCTGGGATTGGAGATATTGGCTAGTGTTGTTCACTTGCAAGTAGCTGGGAGCAGCTTATTACATGCCAGAGGCTGTGTGTGAACAGTCCAGGAGTGGTTTCAGAGTAGCAGCCGTGTTAGTCTGTATTCGCAAAAAGAAAAGGAGTACTTGTGGCACCTTACAGACTAACCAATTTATTTGAGCATGAGCTTTCGTCCAGGAGTGGGGGTTCTCACAGCAGAGCAGGATAAGGCTGGCTCCCGGAGTCAAGGATTGGAGTGGCCTAGCAGATCACTGGCCCAGACAACAGAGGGGAACATCACACTCCCTGCCCCCATACCGTTTTTTATTCTTTTTTCCTTTATCATCCTCCTATATTATAAGTAATGGGAAGTAAATGAAAATAAAGTGAGGTACCTTGATTGGGGCAAAGGGTTGGGGTGCACAAGTGGGAGTGGGTTCTGGGAGGAAGTTTGGGTGTGGGCTATTGGCTGGGCAGGGGGGTTGGGAGAGGTGAGGGGTTGGACTCTGGGAGGAAGTTTGGGTGCGGGGTGCAAGCTCTGGGCTGGGGCAGGTTTGGGGTGCGGGAGGGGAGCAGGGGCACAGCGCTTACCTCAGGCAGTGCAGCTACCAAAGCGACCAGCACACACATCTCTCCAACAGCAGCTCCTAGGCAGGCAGGGCAGGGAGCCAGGGGGTCTCCATGTGCCGCTGCCTGCAGGCACAGCCCCCGCAGCTCCCATAGAGCCAACTGTGGCCAATGCTTGTATTTAAAATGTTTTCTGTAGAAAGCACCTAAGGCAGATTTGGTCAACATAGTGTGAAGGGGTTATTCAAGATTAAACTCGATAAGTTTATGGAGGAGATGGTATGATAGGATAACATGATTTTGGCAATTAATTGATCTTTAAATATTCATGGTAAATGGGCCCAATGGCCTGTGATGGGATGTTAGATGGGTTGGGATCTGAGTTACAGAGAATTCTTTCCTGGGTAGTATCTGGCTGGTGAATCTTGCCATATGCTCACGGTTCAGCTGATCGCCATATTTGGGGTCGGGAAGGAATTTTCCTCCAGGGCAGATTGGAAGAGGCCCTGGAGGTTTTTTGCCTTCCTCTGTAGCATGGGGCACGGGTCACTTGCTGGAGGATTCTCTGCACCTTGAAGTCTTTAAACCACGATTTGAGGACTTCAATCGCTCAGACATAGGTGAGAGGCTTATCGCAGGAGTGGGTGGGTGAGATTCTGTGACCTGCGTTGTGCAGGAGGTCAGACTAAATGATCATAATCCCTTTTGACCTTAATATCTATGAATCTAAGTACTTGGGAGAACTTGGCTAACAATGGATTTTGATAGACGCCAATCTATATCTGAGCTTTCCTGGGGACGTTCAGGCTAACATGTGGGCAGTGGCGTTGGCCTGTAGAGTACTGAGTCATTCATGGACATGTGATTTGCCCATGTGACTCCAAAACTCTATCTTGTAGCTGTGATTCTACACAGCGGGAGAGACTATATAAGCCCCTGGAAACCACCCCCATTTTGTCTTCAACTGGCTCGAGAGAGAACCTCTCCACCCCAAAGAGATGCCTGAAAGAAACTGGAACAAAGGACACTAACCACAGGGGTGTGAGTGATTGCTGGACTCAGACTAGGAGGAAGTCTAGTCTTAAAATAAGCTTATTGGAACATCTCTGAGCGTGAGATTTACCTGCATTTAGTTTCTTACTGTATTAGGCTTAGACTTGTGTTTTGTTTTATTTTGCTTGGTAATCTACTTTGTTCTGTCTGTCATTACTTGGAACCACTTAAATCCTACTTTTTATATTTAATAATATCACTTTTTACTTATTATTTAACCCAGAGCAAGTATTAATTCCTGGGGGAGCAAACAGCTGTGCATCTCTCTATCAATGTTATAGAGGGTGAATAATTTAGGAGTTTACCCTGTAAAAGCTTTATACAGAATAAAATGGATTTATTTGGGGTTTGGATCCCATTGGGAACTGGGTACCTGGATGTTGGAGACAGGAGCACTTCTTAAGCTGTTTTCATTTAAGCCTGCGGCTGTTGAGGGACGTGGTTCAGACCTGGGTCTGTGTTTGTAGCAGGCTAGCGAGTCTGGCACAACCAGGCAAGATACTGAAGTCCCAAGCTGCCAGGGAAAATGGGCTCAGGACATCTGGTGACAGTCCCAAGGGGGATTCTGTGACCCAACCTGTCACAGATGGTTCCTTAGCCTCTAGGTTTTTGAAATAATTGGTTTTTTCTACCTCCTCTCTGATGTACTAGATGTTTAACCTCGGTGATTTTTTTTACCCTCATTTGGAGGGAACTGAAGTGCACTGCCTGCAGTCAAACAGACTATATTGATCTGTAGCAATGCCACTGGCAGCATTAAACACCTGGACATTATGTAAGTGAGGTAGAAAAACAGACAGAACCACTCTTGGCTTCCAAATTCCTACTGAATTAAACACTAACTGATCGATCTGTCATTGTGCACATCGTGTTTGCTGTGGTCAGTTTGCTCATCTTATCACATCTTCTCACTGGCCTAAAAGTCAACTTATGATGTAGCTGCCCCTATACTACTACTTACCTCTCATCCATAGATAAAGTGCTTCACAAAGGAGGGTAAATATCTTTACCCCTATTTTACAGACGGCTCAGAGTCCACCACACTAGACACCGCTGCACACTGCCTCCATCAGACATCATTAATGTTTCCTCAGCATTCATTTTGGCAGCAACATGGACAGAATAAGTCCAGACATGTCCTCTTTTTTTGTTCTTTCTTTCCACATATGGCCTAAGGACATGGCCTGCAGCACTTCATTATAGTAACAAAACTTTCTCTAGAATCCATAATGACTTTGAAAGAGATCTAGCTGCATCACCTGCACATTCTTTCACTTTAAAAAAAAAAAAGTTTTCAGTCCTTTTTTCCACTGGAAAAGTATAAGACAGCACAAAGTGTGGAAAATCCCATTTTTCATGTTTTGTTTGATTATTCTCCAGCTTTGAGTGAAAAAAAGCAGGAAGGAATTATTAAAAAAAAAAGAGAGAGAGGAAGCCAGGGAAGAGATAATAGAAATCCAACCCCCAAAACACAGAAAATTGATTTTTGGTTCCTAACGCATAACAACAAAAAAAGACAGTAAGTCAAACCCGCATGTTTCATTTTGTTTCTTCATTTTGGGATAAAGATATATTTGGGCATGTCATTTCAAAATGAAAATTTGTTTTAAAATTCCCATGGACAACAACATTTTTCATTCAAAAAGACTTGAAAGGAGATTGTTTTTACTCCCGGGTAAAATTTGGGTTTTCTGACCACTCTACTTCCAAACTTTTGATGGGTTTGTGGCAAGTATAAACCTCAAAGGAAGCAGTTTGCTTCAGTGTGGTCTTTTTCACAACTTCTGATTCAGAATGATGCATATTTGTTAGCTTGACAGAGATATGATGCTGGGCAGGGGAAAGACAACATAAGCAAAATCTCAGAGTGTGCTTTAAGGGACACAGTGTAATCAATCATGGAAACTTACTTATTCCAGCTGCAAACTCTGTCCTTTACCCTGCTTACAGGGGAACAGTACAACAAAGTTAACCAAACAAATTTATTCTAAAAACAGAAGAAACTTAGCTTTAATTTTGTTCTTTGTAACTTCATTTTATATGGTTTTCTCATATTTTCTTGACTGTCAAGTTTTATTTGTAGCCCATTTGGTCTTTAAGAGGTAACTAGTCCTTTTTATTGATTTGTACTTAGTATTATAGAGTCAGATTATTTTTTAATAGAACAGATGACAATTTGTAGGGTCTTTTTCTATATGGCTTTTACCTGTAAAAGTGTGTGAACAGAACACAGATGTTTATATATACACACACATTGTTTTAAATCTATTTTGAATAGAATTCTGTGGACATTTAATGCAAAGAAAAGCCATAATTAGTATAAAAACTAATTATATAAATTAAACATTAAAAGATGCCCTATATAGGCCAAAGGATTGGTGACTGACTGGTCAACAAGACCCCACATATGAGCATTAAGGAAACATAAAACCCTTTATATGGGCTAAATTTGGATTTACTTATTAAGACCCCTGCAGTGTGATTTATGGGACAGCACCCCTGCCATACCCCATTTACACTTACTGAAGTAAGACCACTTGGATCAGATTGCAAGATTGAGGCACAAATTGTTAAGTGTGCCTCAAAGTTCTGATTATGTAATAGTCCTAATATTGGAAAGCTAAAGCACAATTGCAAAGTGGAGAGTGAAACAAGCAGAGAGTCTAGGGTTTGTTTTTTATTGTTTGGGGTTTTCTGGGGACAGTGGAGGGGAAATGCAGAGTCTACAGAATAAAAGTTTACAGGGGAAACTTTCAAAAGGCACCAACAGCAGTTAGGATCATTAAAAGAAGGTGCCAAAAAACCCAGTAGGTGTTTATCTGCATCTTTAGACATCTATATACCTTTAAACAATCTGACCACAACTGCTAGTGGAAAAAAAATTGGTACAAGGTGAACGTCTAGCTCATTTGAGCCTTTGAAAAACCTCCCCCTAAATTCATATTTTCTTGTTATATAATCAATAATTGTATGAGGTAGGAGCATTTTCCCATTTAAAATTATTTTCCTCTAGAAAATGCTTCAAGCAAAAGAGCTGAATCAAAATTTAAGGCATGACTTTTCCTTCAGCAGCCAGAGTTCAAACAAACAGCTAGACAGCTTTGCAGCAGAGAACAGAAGACAGCAGCTTCCAGCCATCAATACATCGGCACCCTTTTATAGTACAATGTCACCAAACTGAATGTAATCATTTGGGCTTCTTTGTAGCTGCATAGTTCCTGCAGCTCTGAATCAGCCATTTGGCTACCTCTATACGCAGAAGAGTTACAACTCTCTCCACTGTGCCACCTACAATTTCACAATGACAGCATCTCCATGTTTCTCAAACATCCTTCATGTGGAAAGACACCACTCATTTTAAACCCCAGGCTACTTGCATTCCACACAAATTGGATATCCTCTCACTTTTATTGTCAAAAGTTATTTACAAGAGAAAAAGAATCATGAAATTGAGATTATAGAAAGAGATGTTTGCAAAAATCCCACAGCATTTTAAATTTCATGCATAAATAATTTTTGGTCACCATCATTTTGGGTCTGTCACACATTATGTCTCACATTTGGGACCTCAGCATCTCTTTTATGCTTCTCTGAAATAGTCACTGCTTTAGATTTCTAACACTAAGCAGTCTGTATTTAGATAACACAGTATTTCCTAAGGGTGGGAAAGCAGGCTGACTATTCCTCTGTAAAAAGAAAAGGAGTACTTGTGGCACCTTAGAGACTAACCAATTTATTTGAGCATAAGCTTTCGTGAAGTGAGCTGTAGCTCACTAAAGCTTATGCTCAAATAAATTGGTTAGTCTCTAAGGTGCCACAAGTACTCCTTTTCTTTTTGCAAATACAGACTAACACGGCTGTTACTCTGATTTCTCTGTAGTTAACCCTCACATCAGGTTAACTATAATGACACATTAATTTTGATAGTATCAGTGAGCACAAAAATAGATCAAAATAGAATATGCCACAGAAAAAATACAGGAAAGGGTGACTCAGTCCTTGCTGCGGACAAACAACCCTTGCAATATTACAATAAATTTGGCAGCCCCTCGCCACCGCCCCACCCCACCCAAGAAACAGGGAAATAATACACATTACACAGCAAATGCTACTAAGTTTTCAGAGAACATAGAGCTAGTGGGAGAGAGATACTGACATATTAATCCCCAGGGAGCTGATTTTGTTCTCACTCACCCCTAATTAACACTGTTTTAGCTCCACTGAAGACACCTGTTTCAGAGTAACAGCCGTGTTAGTCTGTATTCGCAAAAAGAAATGGAGTACTTGTGGCACCTTAGAGACTAACCAATTTATTTGAGCATGAGCTTTCGTGAGCTATAGCTCACTTCATCAGATGCATACTGTGGAAACTGCAGCAGACTTTATATATACACAGAGAATATGAAACAATACCTCCTCCCACCCCCCTGTCCTGCTGGTAATAGCTTATCTAAAGTAATCGTCAGGTTAGGCCATTTCCAGCACAAATCCAGGTTTTCTCACCCTCCACCCCCCCACACAAATTCACTCTCCTGCTGGTGATAGCCCATCCAAAGTGACAACTCTTTACACAATGTGCATGATAATGAAGTTAGGCCATTTCCTGCACAAATCCAGGTTCTCTCACTCCCTCACCCCCTCCAAAAACCCACCCCCACACACACACAGACTCACTCTCCTGCTGGTAATAGCTCGTCCAAACTGACCACTCTCCAAGTTTAAATCCAAGTTAAACCAGAACATCTGGGGGGGGGGGGGGTAGGAAAAAACAAGAGGAAATAGGCTACCTTGCATAATGACTTAGCCACTCCCAGTCTCTATTTAAGCCTAAATTAATAGTATCCAATTTGCAAATGAATTCCAATTCAGCAGTTTCTCGCTGGAGTCTGGATTTGAAGTTTTTTTGTTTTAAGATAGCGACCTTCATGTCTGTGATTGCGTGACCAGAGAGATTGAAGTGTTCTCCGACTGGTTTATGAATGTTATAATTCTTGACATCTGATTTGTGTCCATTTATTCTTTTACGTAGAGACTGTCCAGTTTGACCAATGTACATGGCAGAGGGGCATTGCTGGCACATGATGGCATAAATCACATTGGTGGATGTGCAGGTGAACGAGCCTCTGATAGTGTGGCTGATGTTATTAGGCCCTGTGATGGTGTCCCCTGAATAGATATGTGGGCACAATTGGCAACGGGCTTTGTTGCAAGGATAAGTTCCTGGGTTAGTGGTTCTGTTGTGTGGTATGTGGTTGTTGGTGAGTATTTGCTTCAGGTTGCGGGGCTGTCTGTAGGCAAGGACTGGCCTGTCTCCCAAGATTTGTGAGAGTGTTGGGTCATCCTTTAGGATAGGTTGTAGATCCTTAATAATGCGTTGGAGGGGTAGGTAACTTCTGGGAACTCTTCTGGCTCTATCAATCTGTTTCTTTACTTCCGCAGGTGGGTATTGTAGTTGTTTATGTGACCATTGTTTATTAGCACTGTAGTGTCCAGGAAGTGGAGCCTGGTCCAGTCCACACAAGAGATCCACTTCCTGGACACTACAGTGCTAATAAACAATGGTCACATAAACACCACCCTATACCGGAAACCTACTGACCGCTATTCCTACCTGCATGCCTCCAGCTTTCACCCTGACCACACCACACGATCCATCGTCTACAGCCAAGCTCTGCGATACAACCGCATTTGCTCCAACTCCTCAGACAGAGACAAACACCTACAAGATCTCTGTCAAGCTTTCTTACAACTACAATACCCACCTGCGGAAGTAAAGAAACAGATTGATAGAGCCAGAAGAGTTCCCAGAAGTTACCTACTACAGGACAGGCCTAACAAAGAAAATAACAGAACGCCACTAGCCGTCACCTTCAGCCCCCAACTAAAACCCCTCCAACGCATTATTAAGGATCTACAACCTATCCTAAAGGATGACCCAACACTCTCACAAATCTTGGGAGACAGGCCAGTCCTTGCCTACAGACAGCCCCGCAACCTGAAGCAAATACTCACCAACAACCACATACCACACAACAGAACCACTAACCCAGGAACTTATCCTTGCAACAAAGCCCGTTGCCAATTGTGCCCACATATCTATTCAGGGGACACCATCACAGGGCCTAATAACATCAGCCACACTATCAGAGGCTCGTTCACCTGCACATCCACCAATGTGATTTATGCCATCATGTGCCAGCAATGCCCCTCTGCCATGTACATTGGTCAAACTGGACAGTCTCTACGTAAAAGAATAAATGGACACAAATCAGATGTCAAGAATTATAACATTCATGAACCAGTCGGAGAACACTTCAATCTCTCTGGTCACGCAATCACAGACATGAAGGTCGCTATCTTAAAACAAAAAAACTTCAAATCCAGACTCCAGCGAGAAACTGCTGAATTGGAATTCATTTGCAAATTGGATACTATTAATTTAGGCTTAAATAGAGACTGGGAGTGGCTAAGTCATTATGCAAGGTAGCCTATTTCCTCTTGTTTTTTCCTACCCCCCCCCCCCCCCCAGATGTTCTGGTTTAACTTGGATTTAAACTTGGAGAGTGGTCAGTTTGGACGAGCTATTACCAGCAGGAGAGTGAGTCTGTGTGTGTATGGGGGTGGGTTTTTGGAGGGGGGTGAGGGAGTGAGAGAACCTGGATTTGTGCAGGAAATGGCCTAACTTCATTATCATGCACATTGTGTAAAGAGTTGTCACTTTGGATGGGCTATCACCAGCAGGAGAGTGAATTTGTGTGGGGGGGTGGAGGGTGAGAAAACCTGGATTTGTGCTGGAAATGGCCTAACCTGACGATTACTTTAGATAAGCTATTACCAGCAGGACAGTGGGGTGGGAGGAGGTATTGTTTCATATTCTCTGTGTATATATAAAGTCTGCTGCAGTTTCCACAGTATGCATCTGATGAAGTGAGCTATAGCTCACGAAAGCTCATGCTCAAATAAATTGGTTAGTCTCTAAGGTGCCACAAGTACTCCATTTCTTTTTGTGAAGACACCTGTGTAAATCCTGTGCAAGTAAGAGAGAATCAGGCTCCTAGAGGAACTCTGAATTCTCATTACTGAGGCCAGGCACCAGGAATGACGGTGACTTAAAATGGATGCCATACAGAATAAGGTTGGACTCAAAGCTGTCCCATGGCATATATAATGTTAAACAATGACAAGTCAATAGATTTTATTATGGCCATTGTTATAGCCATTGTTTTATTGTATAGCCATTTTTCTGTAAAATGTATCTTTTTAAATACTTCACTCCCTTTTTTTCCTCCAGAACCTGAAAATGTTTCAAGCCTCCCTCCTCCATCCCAAAGGCTCTCTCAGATAAAGTGATGAAAAAAACACATGCACAATGAAATGTTCTCTGAGCTCATGCAGTCGTCCGGCACTGACAGAGCTCAGCAGAATGTGTGGAGGGACACAATACAGGAAAGTGGCCAATGAACTTGAGGAGAGGTGGCAGCAGGAAGATCAGAGAAGGCATGAGGCAATGCTGGGGCTACTGCGGGATCAAACGGACATGCTCTGGCGTCTGGTGGAGGTTCATGAACGGCAGCAGGATCACAGACTGCTGCTACAGCCCCTGCTTAACCGCCCTTGATCCTCCCCAAGTTTCACAGCCTCCTCACCCAGACGCCCAAGAATGCGAGGGGTGGGGAGAGGCTCCGGGCACCCAACCACTCCACCCCAGTGGACAGCCCAAGCAACAGAAGGCTGTCATTCAAGAAGTTTTAAAGTGACCTTTTCCTTCCGTCCTCCCACACCCTACCCGGGCTACCTTGTGAGTTATCTCCCTATTTTATAATCAATTAATAAAGAATACATGTTTTTTAAATGATGGTGACTTTATTTCCTTTGCAAGCAAACTGTGATCGAAGGGGGGAGGGCGGGTGGCATACAGGGAATTTAGAGGCATCCAGGGGGGCGGGTTTTCATCAAGGAGAAACAAACAGAAGTGTCACATGGTACCCTGGCCAGTCATAAAACTGGTTTTCAAAGCTTCTCTGATGCGTACCGCTTCCTGCTGTGCTCTTCTAACCACCCTTCTAATGGCTGCGCTTATTCAGCGGCCAGGCGATTTGCCTCAATCTCCCACCCCGCCATAAACGTCTCCCTCTTACTCTCACAGAGACTGTGCACCACACAGCAAGCAGCAATAACAATGGGAATATTGGTTTTGCTGAGGTCTGAGCAAGTCAGTAAACTGTGCCAGCGAGCTTTTAAATGTCCAAATGCACATTCTACCACCATTCTGCACTTGCTCAGCCTATAGTTGAACAGCTCCTGACTACTGTCCAGGCGCATGGCTTCATGAGCCAGGGCATTAAGGGGTAGGCTGGGTTCCCAAAGATAACTATAGGCATTTCAACATCCCCAACGGTTATTTTCTGGTCTGGGAAGTAAATCGCTTCCTGCAGCTGTTTAAACAGACCAGAGTTCCTGAAGACATGAGCATCACGAACCTTTCCCGGCTGTCCCACGTTGATGTTGGTGAAACGTCCCTTGTGATCCACCAGTGCTTGCAGCACCACTGGAAAGTACCCTTTGTGGTTTATCTACTGGCTGCCCTCGTGGTCTGGCCCCAAGATAGGGATATGTGTTCCGTCTATAGCCCCACCACAGTTAGGGAATCCCATTGCAGGAAAGCCATCCACTATGACCTGCACATTTCCCAGAGTCACTACCTTTGATAGCAGCAGCTCAATGATTGCGTTGGCTACTTGCATCACAGAAACCCCCACAGTAGATTTGCCCACTCCAAAATGATTACCGACTTACCGGTAGCTGTCTGGCATTGCAAGCTTCCACAGGGCTATTGTCACTAGCTTGTGAACTGTGAGGGCTACTCTCATCTTGGTATTCTTGCGCTTCAGGGCAGGGGAAAGCAAGTCCCAACGTTCCATGAAAGTGCCCTTATGCATGCGAAAGTTTCGCAGCCACTGAGAATCATCCCAAACCCTGCAACACTATGCGGTCCCACCACTCTGTGCTTGTTTCCCGTGCCCAGAATCAGCGTTCCACGGCATGAGCCTGCTCCAGTAACACTATGATCTCCAAATTGCTGGGGACCATGGTTTTAGAAAAATCTGTGTTCATGTCCTCATCACCGCGCTGCCGTCGCCTCCTCGCCTGGTTTTTCAGGTGCTGGTTCTGCAAAAACTGCACGATAATGCGCGAGGTGTTTACAATGGTCATAACTGCTGCGGTGAGCTGAATGGGCTCTATGCTTGCCGTGCTATAGTATCTGCTTGGGCAATCCAGGGAAAAAGGCACGAAATGATTGTCTGCTGTTGCTTTCACGGAGGGAGGGAGGGTTGACTGACTACATTTACCCATAACCATCTGCGACAAATTTTTGGCCCCATCAGGTATTGGGAGCTCAGCCCAGAACTCCAGTGGGCAGCGGGGACTGTGGGATAGCTACCCAAAGTGCACCGCTTGGAATGTTGATGCTTGCCATGGTTGACGCACACCGCTGAATTAACGTGCTTAGTGTGGATGCCTGCACTCGACTTTATACAATCTGTTCCCAAAAATCGACTTCTGTAAAATCGGAGTACTTTCGTAGTGTAGACATGGTCCTAATGAGCAGCCAGCCACTCTTCTCTCCTGCTGGAGAAACAAAGATGCTTAGCAGCAGCCTCTCCAACATCTGGCTGGCTGCCCTCGTTTTTGGCTTAAAACCGGGGTGGGCACTTGAACAGTGTTCAGCAATTAGATCAACATGTCAATATAGTGGTCAAGCATGTCTGTAATCATTTTGTGTAAGTTTGCCAAAGTATGTTCTTATTTAAACAGGCTCATTTGAAGCTCCTTTTCATTCCTCTGTGACGTCTGACTGAGATTACTGAAACTCCTTTCTTGCTAGCCTAAAAGTTTCACTGTTTCACCTCTGCTGTTTCTTGTACATATTGCTTGTAACAGACACTGAAAGCTATTGAGATCCAGGAAAGGCATAACCAACTTTTCCAGCTTTTAATGCTAGACTTTTGATTTTAAGTTTGTGGGGGGTTTAAAAAATATTTAACCCACTATGTACACTTCATTGTAAAGTGGGCTAGTCTTTGCCTTTCAAGGACTCTTTTTCAGTGCATTAATGAACTACCTGCGATAACTTAGATAAGGGAGTCCTGCTTCAGGAAAGATAGTACCTTAGGTCCCAAGCAATAGAAAAGAAAAAAAATGAATGTTAGAATTTCCTGCATTTTGTGTTTGTTCAGCAAGCACAACTGTGAACAAGAGCAGTTCCCCCATCTTCATCCACCTTCTAACCCCTCCTTAGAACATGCCTCTTCAGGAAATCCTTCCTCATCAATAACCCAGGCCTTCCCACTCTGGAACTGCTATCCTTGGCCTTATGGCTTTCCCACCACCATGGCTTATTTGGAGCATCAGTCAGAGTTCTTCCCCTCTTACTCCAGGAGGGTGGGGGAACAGTTTGCTGGTGCCTTCAAAGGGTGTAATTTAAGAGCTATTATGAAATAAGGGGGAAAACAACTGAATCTCAATAGATTTGGGGTTTTCTGAGGAGGGGGGGAAGGAGGTTATTTTTGTTTTTACAAGAAGGAAGAATTGTATTTTGATAATCCTCCTTATTCATTTCTTCCTGCCTCCAGCTGATGTTTTGTGCTTTTTGAAGTTTCCTGCTACCTTTTTCTCCTCTCTTCTTTAGAGGAAATTGCAATGTGGCTATTCGGTGCACTCTTGTCAGATTTTGGCTCCTAGATCAGACATGTCACATGACATTACCACTGTCAAGATATATTTAGACTCAAAAGATGATTAAAAATTGATAAATTGGAGTTTAAAATATCACACTTTCAGGGAATTGTTCTCCCAAAACTCAGGGGAACAACATTCCCAGTTAGCATAACCACCACCACTGGAAAAAATGCCCCATCAATAATATTGTTTAAATTAGGCCTAGCCTTTAAAAAGGGTATAGTGAAGAAGTGAGCTTGCATTTCTAACAAGCTGCTCATCTCTACTAATAGAGCTGGTGGAATTATGCATTGCTATTAATATTGCTAATAGGAAAGTCCTATAGAATTTAATAGGAACGAGAAAGCTTCTACAGGTTGTTGGGTTTTTATAATTAGACTGTTACTTCCCTGCCTTAGATCCCTAAAGGACAGTTCAAAATACTTATTGGAAGGATATCAAATTCTATAGAGCCCTACTGAATTTCTATAGGCTCTTACTGGTTTCAACCCTTTTAAATTCAATAAAGCTTTTCATTAAGAGCAGGTCTACGCTACAAATTTACATTGGCACAGCTAGGCCGCTGTAGTGCATCTGCTGAAGACAATCTAAGCAGGAGAGAGCACTCCCATCAGCTTAATAACTTCGTCTCTGTGAGAGGCTCTCCTGCCAACATAGAGCTGCCTACATGGGGTGCAAGGTCTGAAGCCTTTTTCTTTTGTAAGCAGCAGCCACATTAGAACAGCAGTAGCCATGAGCTAAGAAGCAGAAAGTCACATCCTCACATTCCATATAAGTTACATCAAAACAATCTAATATTGGGCTGTTAAGAAGGAGCTCCCATCCTAATAGTACCCACCATCACCAGATAAAGAAACAGATCTTAAGATCCTTAAAGAAAAATGGTTTCAGAGTGACAGCCGTGTTAGTCTGTATTCGCAAAAAGAAAAGGAGTACTTGTGACACCTTAGAGACTAACCAATTAATCCGATGAAGTGAGCTGTAGCTCACGAAAGCTCATGCTCAAATAAATTGGTTAGTCTCTAAGGTGCCACAAGTACTCCTTTTCTTTTTAAAGAAAAATTTGTTTGATAGCATTCTGTCTGGCAAGAAACCACTGAACTGTAATTGTGAAATCTACACTTCTATTATTTTGCCTTTATGGTCCCCACTTCTCTATCGTTTATCTGTATGGCCTCTGTCTGGTTCTTTGTTTCTGTCTGATGTGTAACTAATTTTGCAAGATTTAAACCAATTTAAGTGGGGGGAAATGATTGGTTAAAGACTTTTTTGTAATGGGCTAGGACTGATGAAAAATACTGGTTTGTAGAACTTTGGTTACGGTATAGCTAAGCAGGCCTCAAGTTTAACTATATAAACTGTGGTCCACAGGGAAGTTCTTTAGAACCTAACTCCAGGACACAGCCCAAGATCAAAGCTGTCAGACCTCAACACCCTGCGAACCATATTGCGCAGAAGCTGGAGGAGCCCTGGACGACCTGATCCTGACTGGCCACCAGGAAAAGTTCCTCTGCCTTACTGGGAGAGATGAGCATTGTATGCTTAGTGCGTGTATTCTGTTTTGGTAACTGTTAATAAATAGGTTTCAGAGTAACAGCAATGTTAGTCTGTATTCGCAAAAAGAAAAGGAGTACTTGTGGCACCTTAGAGACTAACCAATTTATTTGAGCATGAGCTTTCGTGAGCTACAGCTCACTTCATCGGATGCTCATGCTCAAATAAATTGGTTAGTCTCTAAGGTGCCACAAGTACTCCTTTTCTTTTTGTTAATAAATAGAGAGGCCCCACAAACTCTCAGAAGATTATGCCCTGAGCCCTAGGAACTGGTAAAGGGTGGGAGTGACTAAATGAACTAGGTTACTTCTTCTTCATGGAAGGTAAAGGTGGGGTGCCCTGAAGTGTGCAGGCAACAGGGGGTTCAGGTTGATATAACTACATTGCTCAGGGGTATTAACTTTTTTTTTTTTTAACTCCCCGGAGCGATATAGTTATACTGAAGTATTTATGTAACGTAGATCAAGCCTAAGAGCTTTATAGCAAATTTACCCCTTCTTCCTCTTATGTTTATAAATTTATCCCAACTTCCAAGAACATGTATTCATGAGCCACTAGTAAATACTTAAATAGGTGTCAGCCTCTTCAGTATGGTCAATTGTGAACATGAGAAATTCAAGAACTATTTAGTTTTTCTAATTACTGCTTAATCTGTGTTACTATTGGTTATGCAGTTGACATGGTATCGTCTCTACTGCCTAACTGGATGACTAAAGCTTAAAAGAACAAATGATGGATAAGAGCAACTAATAATGCATTTATGGTATTATTTTTTATAATCACCCAAATATCCATGACTCCTGTGGGATGGCATGAGTATATTCACAGTGGTCATGAAGTCTCACTCAAATAAATAGGACCCCCAAACCTATGGAACTCCCCACTTTCTTGAGTTGGGGTTTGTTATTCAAGGTATTCTAATCAACTAGGGCTTGATCCTCCAAATTGCTACAGAGCACTCTGGCCCGATGCATTAAGTGCTTTGCTGTATGTGTTTAAGACCACTGTTGGATCAGGCTAGAGTGCTGAGCAGCAATTTAGAGGCTCACACGCCAAGTAAAAGCCACTAATGAGGAATAGGAAAGGAGTGTTCCTGAGCCATTACCAGTTAAAATGCAGCTGCATTATTCCAGGAACTACATCACAGAAATATCAACTCCCATAAGATCATATTGACCACAAAATTCTCAAACTTAAAACACAGAAAAATTGATTACCGCCTCAGTCTCTAAAAGCTCTGTCTACTGATAGCAGGCTTCTGAAATGGATTTGTAGTGGTAGTGATGAGTCAGCATCAAGCAGATTTCCTCTTTCTGCTAAGTGATATCATCATGCGCTGTCTCCTACAAGTTGAATGAAATAAAATCCATAGATATTGTTCACACATGCACACTTCATTAGTGAAAGGGAAAGTGGGTGTTAGAACTCAGTTGCACACCAGCTGTGCAACCTCTGACATTCGCACAGACAAAAAAAACCTCCCACAGTTAAATCAAGTTTTCAGACTTAGATACTGATGCTTAGATCATTAGAGGCACTGAGCAGTAGCAGAAAATGCTGAGTTCAACAGGAACTGCAGGTGCTCAGTAATTCTAAGGATCATGTTGCCCACTTAACACGATACAATATGAATTTGGCATTTTAACTAGCCAAGCTTAGAAGAGTACTCAACACTGAGTAAGACCCCTCCAAACTCAGCCACCCTCTTTATCTTAGCAGGACGGAATGCCATTAACCAGTAGATGGAAGTAAGCCATGCAGAGTGAGTAATCAGCTCTGGTATGTATTTTACACTCATCTATGACACAAGGGTGTAGGTCCCTTTTTGTCAGATGCCCGGCTGCTGCCCCAGTTTTCCATCTCTGGAAACAGATTCCTTGGGCTAATGGATTGATTTGCCCAGAGGGCTAAATTAAGGAGACCTTTCAGAGCTAGGAAGAGTCCAAAGAGAAAAAACTTTTCAAGTCAAACTTCTCCCTTTGTTTGCAGATAGCTCTCCATACCTCAACAGCAGGGGCACTGCTGAGCGTCCTCCTCTCCTTAGTGCAAAGGTTCTCCATAGCCTTCTCCCCAGGAACTACCTGTCATTGTTCACCCTTTGACTTGTGGTTCATGAAAGCCTTTCCTCCTTCAGCTTTAGGGGTTTCTCCACAGTACTCACATATTATCTTCCCTTCTATCAAGGCTGTCTGCTCACTCCCTCCAGGGGACACAGCTGATGTGTACCGGAGCCCTCCTCTTCTCTTCTACAAACTCCAGCCCCAAGGAGCTAACCAATAAAGGGGCTACCTACCCACACCAGCCTCCGAACATCTGCTTTATTATTCCATTGCTGCTGGTTCATAAGCTGATCAGCATGCCTGCCTCATAGCCTTCACCTCAGCCATCTTCAGCTTCTCCTAGCTCTTCCTCAGGCCAAGCCCTTCACGGGCTCCATTCCCAGCTTCCACTCTGCAAGGAGCCACGCTAGTCCTGTCCCAACTCCTGCAGAACTTCCTCATACAGCTGCTCACCCTCCAGAACCCACCCAGTTTCTGGCCAAAGCCACTTCCCAGGCTCCCTTCATATGGCTCTTTGGGGACTATAGTCCCCATGATCAAGGAAGAAAATCATAGACAGGTGGTGTCTGGTAGTGTTAGGCCGGCTACCCAGTATAGTCTGTCCCTTCCTCCCTTACCTCCTCCAGCCTGGGCTGAGTCAATCACGTGACCTCTTTGATTATTATTCATCCTCCCTTCCTGGGAACATGAGCTCAACTTGTCACAGGTGGGGATGAAACCCATCTCCCTTAAGGGGCCCAACTACCCTGTGATAGTGGCCAAGCACTTAGCGTTTTTCAGACAGGACATAAGACAATCATCAGAACCCCTGAAACGATCCTGGGGGAAATGATTCAGCGTCAAAGTACTCCCTACTGAATCATCAGCACCACTTCTTGCAATCGAGCTCTGCAGAGAAAATCCAGGGTTCTGCAAGAATTCACCACAACCCACTCTGCTTAGTGTGTGAGATTCCAAGGTCCCAACTCAGAGAAAATAGTGATTTTTATTGGACGTTAACATTTAGTTTTACACTGCACTGCAGATGAATGCACCACATAGGGCCGGATCCTGCAGTCCTTACTGAAGCAAGTTACACACTGAAGTCAGTGAGCGTTTTGCCTGAGCCAAGATTGAGGAAATAAGCCCCACGTAGCGTACATTGATCTATAATGCAGTGTAATCCTAAATGTAAATTTCCAGTAAAATAATCCATTAATTTTTTATGCTTGTGTCCATTCTGTTAATGGCCATTCCCACAAATGGAGCCTGTCTAGTAATACCAGAGCAAAGGAAACAGCAATATTTATAAATAGCAGCACTATAAAAGCAATTTAAAATATTCTCCCTCCAATGTTACCTTGATTCCTGCCCACCAATAGTCACTCTATGCGCTCAGTCTACCCCGAGAGTAACTCACTGATCTCAGTGGACATATGCCAGGAATGAACTCATCCTACTATGATAAAGAGATATTCAAGATAAAATTATTGTGCCGCATTCTGCTTTTGGTTATACTGGTCAATATCTGAATTAGCTTCAATGGAGTTACTCTCCGGGTTTATGCCTGTGAAAGCTGGAGCAGAGTCTGCTTTTACAAAAAGAAAAGGAGTCCTTGTGGCACCTTAGAGACTAACCAATTTATTTGAGCATGAGCTTTCGTGAGCTACAGCTCACTTCATCAGATGCATACCATGGAAACTGCAGCAGACTTTATATATACACAGAGAATATGAAACCATACCTCCTCCCACCCCACTGTCCTGCTGGTAATAGCTTATCTAAAGTGAGCATCAGGTTAGGCCATTTCCAGCACAAATCCAGGTTTTCTCACCCTCCACCCCCCCACACAAATTCACTCTCCTGCTGGTGATAGCCCATCCAAAGTGACAACTCTTTACACAATGTGCATGATAATGAAGTTAGGCCATTTCCTGCACAAATCCAGGTTCTCTCACTCCCTCACCCCCCTCCAAAAACCCACCCCCATACACACACAGACTCACTCTCCTGCTGGTAATAGCTCATCCAAACTGACCACTCTCCAAGTTTAAAACCAAGTTAAACCAGAACATCTGGGGGGGGGGTAGGAAAAAACAAGAGGAAATAGGCTACCTTGCATAATGACTTAGCCACTCCCAGTCTCTATTTAAGCCTAAATTAATAGTATCCAATTTGCAAATGAATTCCAATTCAGCAGTTTCTCGCTGGAGTCTGGATTTGAAGTTTCTTTGTTTTAAGATAGCGACCTTCATGTCTGTGATTGCGTGACCAGAGAGATTGAACTGTTCTCCGACTGGTTTATGAATGTTATAATTCTTGACATCTGATTTGTGTCCATTTATTCTTTTACGTAGAGACTGTCCAGTTTGACCAATGTACATGGCAGAGGGGCATTGCTGGCACATGATGATGTGAAATAGTTATGGGTAAGGACAAAGGACTTACCCATAACTATTTCACATTTGGGGACAATGTATACCTTCAGATCAGCGGCACTGCTATGGGTACCCGCATGGCCCCACAGTATGCCAACATTTTTATGGCTGATTTAGAACAACGCTTCCTCAGCTCTCGTCCCCTAAAGCCCCTACTCTACTTGCGCTATATTGATGACATCATCATCTGGACCCATGGAAAAGAAGCTCTTGAAGAATTCCACCATGATTTCAACAATTTCCATCCCACCACCAACCTCAGCCTGGTCCAGTCCACACAAGAGATCCACTTCCTGGACACTACAGTGCTAATAAACAATGGTCACATAAACACCACCCTATACCGGAAACCTACTGACCGCTATTCCTACCTGCATGCCTCCAGCTTTCACCCTGACCACACCACACGATCCATCGTCTACAGCCAAGCTCTGCGATACAACCGCATTTGCTCCAACCCCTCAGACAGAGACAAACACCTACAAGATCTCTGTCAAGCTTTCTTACAACTACAATACCCACCTGCGGAAGTAAAGAAACAGATTGATAGAGCCAGAAGAGTTCCCAGAAGTTACCTACTACAGGACAGGCCTAACAAAGAAAATAACAGAACTCCACTAGCCGTCACCTTCAGCCCCCAACTAAAACCCCTCCAACGCATTATTAAGGATCTACAACCTATCCTAAAGGATGACCCAACACTCTCACAAATCTTGGGAGACAGGCCAGTCCTTGCCTACAGACAGCCCCGCAACCTGAAGCAAATACTCACCAACAACCACATACCACACAACAGAACCACTAACCCAGGAACTTATCCTTGCAACAAAGCCCATTGCCAATTGTGCCCACATATCTATTCAGGGGACACCATCACAGGGCCTAATAACATCAGCCACACTATCAGAGGCTCGTTCACCTGCACATCCACCAATGTGATTTATGCCATCATGTGCCAGCAATGCCCCTCTGCCATGTACATTGGTCAAACTGGACAGTCTCTACGTAAAAGAATAAATGGACACAAATCAGATGTCAAGAATTATAACATTCATAAACCAGTTGGAGAACACTTCAATCTCTCTGGTCACGCAATCACAGACATGAAGGTCGCTATCTTAAAACAAAGAAACTTCAAATCCAGACTCCAGCGAGAAACTGCTGAATTGGAATTCATTTGCAAATTGGATACTATTAATTTAGGCTTAAATAGAGACTGGGAGTGGCTAAGTCATTATGCAAGGTAGCCTATTTCCTCTTGGTTTTTCCTACCCCCCCCCCCCCCCAGATGTTCTGGTTTAACTTGGTTTTAAACTTGGAGAGTGGTCAGTTTGGATGAGCTATTACCAGCAGGAGAGTGAGTCTGTGTGTGTATGGGGGTGGGTTTTTGGAGGGGGGTGAGGGAGTGAGAACCTGGATTTGTGCAGGAAATGGCCTAACTTCATTATCATGCACATTGTGTAAAGAGTTGTCACTTTGGATGGGCTATCACCAGCAGGAGAGTGAATTTGTGTGGGGGGGTGGAGGGTGAGAAAACCTGGATTTGTGCTGGAAATGGCCTAACCTGATGCTCACTTTAGATAAGCTATTACCAGCAGGACAGTGGGGTGGGAGGAGGTATGGTTTCATATTCTCTGTGTATATTTAAAGTCTGCTGCAGTTTCCACGGTATGCATCTGATGAAGTGAGCTGTAGCTCACGAAAGCTCATGCTCAAATAAATTGGTTAGTCTCTAAGGTGCCACAAGGACTCCTTTTCTTTTTGCGAATACAGACTAACATGGCTGTTACTCTGAAACCTGTCAGTCTGCTTTTAAACGCTCTTGCTTGTGTTACTAACAACACTATGCATTGATACAGAAAATGTGACAAAAACAATTTTTTTTCTTTATTGAGGCAGTTTACTGCAGCATACTTCACTCAACCTGGAGAGTGAAAATATGCAAGCTAGTTACACATGGTGTGACAGACTCTGCCCTCACTTCTCAGTGTAAATACAGAGCAACTCCATTTACTTCAGTGGAGTTTCTTCGTGTTTACACTTCCATAACTGAGCGCAGAATTTGGCCCTCTGTTAATCCTAAGTGGGCCAAACTAGTCTGTTACAAGGGTGCACGTCTTGAATAACTCCATTAACATCTTGGTTTGCACTGGCCTGTCACTATTTATATTAGTGACCCTTAAAATGATATTTTTCTGATCAGACAAGTTTGATATCCCTTGAGCTACAGGATAAAGAGCCAGATTCACTTGGCCCAGAACCCAATTTAACTGGACAGTTAAGCTGGGGTGGTGTAATGCAGATAGCGTGTTCTGGGGAATCTTGTCCAAAATAATGACATTTTTGTTCATTTGTGTGATCACAACTTGCAGATATTCAATTACGACCCTGATGGGGTCCATAGAGGTAAGTAGCGAGCTAGGCAGAAGGTTCTACCCATGCTGCCTTTTCTGACTGACAGGATGACACCTGTTTTTTGTGAGGAGAAGCACACCATTAGAGGACAGCTCTGTACAAGTCCTTGATTGTACAAAAGGTGCGTATGATGGTTTTAGAAGTAATCACATTCCACTACATGAGTCACTTGCACAGTAAGATGGCATTTTGCATCAGGAATAAAATATACAAACTGTCAGAGGTGTGTTTAAAACATGCATTTTTCACTTCTGCTGTTATTCTTTTGCTGGCAAGCCCTGGAGCCTGTATTCTGAAATAAATGTAATTGAGACTCTTCTCTTTTTGGCAGATCAGATTTCAAGATTTGTTTCTTCCATAGAATAGTAAGACAGCACAGGGTAACAGAATCTGGCTACATTAAATACAAACACATACAGTTGTACAGGGGACCTGGGTTACCTACTTTAGTTAGCATAATAATTCCCCAGGAAAGAAACTGGGCATCCAAATAGAGCGTGGCATGCTTTAGAAGGGGATTTCTCTGGCTGGAATTTTTAGCCTGTTGGAGGGTAAAAGCTTAGAAATACTTAGTACCAGGATGGACGGGGTGGGGAAGGAGTGGGGGGAAGCGTTGTTTTCTTTTCTTTTTTTCTTTTTTTAAACCAAACTACCTCCCAGATTGGCTTTCAACTTTACATATCTGCAAAGTTCCTAAATCTTCGGTCAAAAATGGGTGAAAGCATACATCTCCCTGACAAAGCAACTGCTGTTTGTGTGAGAGCTTTTAGAGCCTCTCCCTTGGTGTGGGGGACTGTATAGGGATCCCAGTGCTATGGAGAGTTTGTTCCTGCTCCTCTTCTACTGGGCTGAGGGAGGAAGTGGGCATGAGACTTACTAGTGGACAGGGAAAGGGAGCTGGGCTCCGCTCCTCTTTCTCCTGAGTGAGGGTGAGTTGTGCTCTCCTCCACCATCCCCACTTGCTCCCCTTTTAATCTTCTTCCTCCTGGTGATGTGGGGGAGACAAAGCAGAAAGAATGGCTTGGTTAGCATGGGTAGGGAGGTAAGAGTGGATCTGAGGAATGGTGGTGAGTGGAATTTGGGGCAATGCATATAGAAAGGAGGAAGAGACTGGACAGTATAAGGCAGCAGTGGCACAGGTTGGGAAAAGGGAAGAGGAGAGAAAGAAAATCTCTTCCTTCTTCCACTTCATCCCCTCAGTCTTCCCACTCACCACCCTTCCTGAAATCACCTCTCACCCTGTCAACACATTCCCCTTTTTTCTGCCCAAGCTGCTCTCCCCCACTTTTTGCCTCATGTGATCTGGTCTCTGGTACCCCTAGTCCGTTTGCCTTTTATTCTCCCTGCACCTCCTCACATTGATCCATCAATTCTACAGAAGGCTGTCGGGTCAGTTCAGGGTCATCCGTTCCAACACTCCATTCCTCTGTTCTGGCTCACCTCTCCCCCAGCTCAGTTCGACCACCACCCCTTTTCCAATTCTGACCTCCCCACCAAGGCAACCAGCACTATGTCTGGGTGTAGTGACCCAGAGTGTTAACTCTTCATTTGCTGCTGCTCAGATCCACCCTCTCCCCTCCAGAATGAAAATGATAAATAAAAATATCCTAAACAGCTCGTAGAAATTCATGAAGAATAAACTTACAAGCAAATCAGCAGGCACATATAAATTATTTAGATCACAAGGCATATAACAGTTACTCTCAATGATTAGAGCAATAATACAGATCATCTGAATAAAGTTCAGAAGGAAGGGAGTTTGAAAGCAAGCCATATGAAGCATCTAAATTAACTCCAACAACATTCATGCGCCCGTCCCCCCCCTTCTATAATTGGTTACTGAGGAGAAAAGGTAGTGTCTTCAGCCTTGAAAAACAGTCTGTTTTTTCTGGTCTACAATCACACTGAGGTTTAGCCATAAAAGAAAGAAAGATTTCCTTGTAGCCAAAGGGTACAAGGGGGGGTGGAAGTGAGGGTTGCTTGTTAAGTGATGCTCGCTGTCAATGAAAACAGATTCTGTTATGACATTTACCTTGTCTGCTGCTCATTAGAACAGCATATATTCATACTGATAATAGCTAAGGCTCTGTCAAAGTTCCCATCATATACCCCCATATTAGGGGTTTATATAACAACCGGAATTATTTGCTCCAGCTGAAACATAGCACATTATCCATGGGGCATATTTTATTTTGTAAATGCTGATTGAAACAGAAGTGGCCCCCTGTCCTGCACTGGGATCCCCTTGCATGGAATCTAGGGGCCTGTGTCTACACTGAGATAAAAGACTCGTATGATGGCCGCATCTGTCCCAGGTCAGCTGACTTGGCTCATGGGGCTATTAAATTTCAGTGTAGATGTTCAGGCTCAGGTTGGAGCCTGGTCTCTGAGACCGGGGAGGGGCTGTCTTTGAGCCCAGACTCTAGCCCAAGGCTTAGATCCACACCACACCCCCCAGCAGGATCTTTCTTCCACTATTAGAGGAGCTACTATGAAATATGTTATACAGAACAACTAATCACAATGAATGTTAGATATTTTAAACCAATTCTAGACACGGTTTTCTATTGTTCCCAACAGAAAAAGGATTCATTATTTTTAAATGAAATCTTGCAGGTCACTGGGCCCTGACCCCACAAGTGATTTTGTGTGGGCACACACTTGCACTGGCCCAGAACATCCGTGAAGTCTACGGGGCTCTGTGTGGGCATAGGGGTGTGCCTTGCAGCACAGGGTTCTTAATCATTAAATGAGTAGTTGCTGCAGTCTTGTGTTATTGTTGTATCTGGAGAGGAGACAGCAGGCGTGAGCCATCCATTGAATCAGATACTGGTACTTTGCATGCATTTTGCACGAGTATAAGTCTTTTCATACACATTTATGGTATGTTTCCTGACATTAAAATTACCTCATGAGATCTTTAGTTTGTTTAAAAAAAAACAAAACCCAACAACACCATTTCTTTCTAGAGACAATACCACCTTCACTTGACACACAAACAGTACAAGTTCCCAGTGAGATCAGATCCATGTGGATTTGTGCCGTTTTGTTATGCCTGGAGACGATGATGACTAGTTTGGTATAAAGAGACAGATCATTAAAATAGCAAACTTCCTATGTTTGAACACCTGCTGTTGTGCACGTTAGGATGAACATTATAGGACCCATTTCTGCAGCTGACTATGCCCAGGTGGGCCCCGACCTTGCTATCAACCCACAATTACCCTGCCCCACCCTTCGCTTTTGCTTCACCCACTGCAAGGACAGGGAAACTCAGAATCAGATGCTCCTTCCCCCAGCGACTAATGACTAGGAGATGCAGCCCAGCTTTCAGTCTAGGGAGAGGTCATAACCCCACCTATTCTATAGTCCTACGGAAGATCCTCCAGAAAAGGCAAGTAAGAGTAAGACTTGATATTGAGGATGCAAAAAAACCTTTCAATAAACTAATCTGAAATTTTCTTTATGCATCAAAACATAGAAGGACACACATGCTAGCATTATTTGTTTCGTTTAAAATGACGTAGCCCTATAAAGTCAAGAAATTTAGGGATAAGGCCATCATGAATACACCTAGTTGTGCATGATAAGCTCTGGATCAATTAGTACTACTGCATACAGTACTGTATATAGAGTATATTGACATTCTTAGACACAGTAAATTAACAACAATGAAAATTCTTAATTTGGAGCGTCCTTAGACAGTAACATTTATGTCATAATTGGGTTTTGCATTTATGCCATTCAACTAAGGGAGACTAAGACAGTTTAAGCCAAAAAATGTACATTTTGCACGAGGGGGGGGGTTATAAAATCCAGTATTAAACAAAATATTTTCATTGCATTTTAAAAATTCAATGAAAGCAGTTTAGTTCGGTGTAAATATTCCCCTCCAGTGCTGGAAAACCAAACACTGCAGCATTGTGCTAGTGCATAAGAACCAGAAAGTGAAACTGACTAGAAATGGACCTAACATCAGGGGCTGTGCTGAGCAAAAAACAAGCAGCATAAATGAAGAAAATTAATTAGTCAGTTTTAAACAGACCTTCTCACGTGTTAACGGTCACACAAGTGAAGGAGTTTTGTAAAAAATACATAGGGCCACAGTCTGCTCTCAGTTGGACCAATGGGAATGGGTGTGAGGGAGGGAGGGACATGAATTTACAACTTCATGCCACCTTTGTGTCCCACACAATCTGGGTGCCAGTGCAGTTCCCAGCATAATGTAGAGCAGCCTCAGTGGGCAGCTGCAGAGTAGTAGAAGTCCGGCCATGCCATCTTTTCCCTGACTATTCCCCCACCCCACACACCGGGAGATGGCGGGAGTGTCACAGCCACTACTTCAGCTTTGTTTCATCAGCGAATGCTCAAGGATCCAGCGAGGTCAGAAATAGTGTGAAGCAGCCAGATTCTAGCGGAGAATTAGAGCCCTTGTCTCACACGAATATTCCCTCTCTAAGGCACTGATAATGCGGTGTGAACAAAGAACCCTACCATAGGCCGTGGCATGGCATTCCTGTGCTGCAGCAACCATGCTGCTGCTGAATGTAAGATCAGAGAGGGCAAACCTGTGCAGAATGCAGAACACTGTCACCTACAATGGGAAGTTAACATAGGCAATTGACCCTATTATGTCAATACATTGTCCTGAAAGAAATCTTTCCCAACCCCCCTCTTCTGGACTTCTAACAACCCCCCAAACTCACCAAGCTCATCATAAGGAGCAAGCTCCCCACAGATCAGGACACACCAACTCAAAGCAACACAAGGCCCTGCCAGAACAACAGATGCAAAACCTGCAGACATATCTCCACTGCTTGCTACAACAATCAGTAGCTCCCATCCAACAACACACCTTTCAAGATCCCTGGGTCCTACCACAATATCAACCAGAGCACTAAATACCCCCAATAACAACAACTATGCGGGTGAAACCAAACAAACTCTCTCAGGAAAATGATAAAAAGACAAAAGCACCACATCACCTGTGGGTGAACACTTTTCCCAAAGCGATCACTCCATATCTGATCTCTCAGTCCTCATCCTCAAAGGAAACCTGTGCAACACTTACAAAAGAGGAGCCTGGGAACCTAGGAAACTAAAACACATGGACTCAACAGGGGCACTAGGCTTTATGGCTCATTATAACAACTTGTGACACACCCTGCTGCTGGCTAGTCCTTAATTGCCCACTTCATTTTAAGTGCTCTTGTACAGCCTGTGTGAACCCCTTATGCTTAACAATCTGTCCCAACTTGTATTTACCTCGGATGCTATAGCTACTTTCTTCAGACCTAAAGAAGATCTCTGTGGGGCTCAAAAGCGTGTCCCTTCCACTAACAGAAGTTGGTCCGTGGAACAGTATTACCTCACCCACCTTGCCACTATTATGTACTTTCAGCCTGGAGGCATGAAAGACAAGGACATTCTGAAGAAAAAAAAATCCTTCCTGATGGCTTAAACAGCAAACATGCCGTAATTGCAGCCTCCTTTTCTGTCTGTCCCGAGTGGCTATCAGAGGTGACAAAGGCAGGTGCAGGTAACCGCAACAGTGCCAAAGGAAGTCAGCACCATTCACATAAGTAAGCTTCCAGCAGTGCTATCCAGGAAGCGAGCAACCTGCATGCAGAAAGTGTATGTGTGGTAGCTAAGCAGTAAGCTCAAAAACCTGAACAGTGACCACAGTATCACTGTAGGGTCTGTTAAGAAAAACAGATCACACACTCCTCCTTCATCTTCCTTGTTCATAAACCAAGCCCAGACCTCTAGCAGTCCAAGTGTTGCTTTGCCTATTAACTCTAGCAGTCCTCAAGTGCTCACTCTCACTCCAAAATACCTTCTTGTTTGCAATGCACCAGCTCTCACATTCCTCCCTGATAAAGAGTGTCCCTCCCTCCAGTGTCACATTGCATCTACCTTCTAACACCTTTCATGTGCCCTTTCAATACTCTGCCTTTTTCTTAACTTGATGCTGAATTTTCAGAACCTATATGCATCCTTGTATTTCCCACCATCCTCTACTCTTTCAAGATCACAATTTGGAAATATACAGGGTAAGGGTTTGCAATGTGACAGCTGTTGCAATTTTATCATGAATTTTGCAGTGTTTGATGGGTTTTTTAAGGCCCCAGCTCCTGGACTCATACGGATACACCAGGCTCTTAGCTTTTTTAAAAGAGTTCCTAGACCTTGTGGCTGAAGAGAAAAGCTTGAAAACATGAACCCTAGAAGTTGACTGCTTCTTGGACCAGCTAATCCTGGAACCCACAAGAGGAGAGGCAATTCTTGATTTAGTTCTAAATGGAGCACAGGATCTGGTCCAAGAGGTGAATATAGCTGGACCCTTTGGTAATAGTGACCATAATAGAATTAAATTTAACATCCCTGTGGCGGGGAAAACACCACAGCAGCCCAACACTATAGCTAACAAGACACTTCAATTAAAGTGGAAGCGGGCTATTCTCAACAATAGGATGCCAAGGGAGGAAAAAAATCACTTTTGTAGTAGTAATGAGGCCAATGTAAACAGGATGGCCCATTTCAAACAACTGACAAGAAAGTGTGAGTAATACTAGGGGGAAATTAGTATGGGGAAATTAGTTTTGTAGTGACCCATCCACTCCCAGTCATTATTTAGACCTAATTTGATGGTGTGCAGTTTGCAAATTAATTCCAGTTCTGCAGTTTCTTGTTGGAGTCCGTTTTTGAAGTTTTTTGGTTGAAGAATTGCTGCTTTTAAGTCTGTTATTGAGTGTCCAGGAAGATTGAAGTGTTCTATGACTGGTTTTTTAATGTTATAATTCTTAATGTCTGATTTGTGTCCATTTATTCTTTTGCATAGAGACTGTCCAGTTTGGCCAATGTACATGGCAGAGGGGCACTGCTGGCACATGATGGCATATATCACATTGGTAGATATGCAGGTTAAGCTAGAAGAACGGCTAGCCAAAGACTCAAAAAGTAACAGCATAAAATTTTTTTAAGTACAACAGAAGCAGGAAGCCTGCTAAACAGCCAGTGGAGCCACTGGCAATCCAAATGCTATAAAGGAGCACTCAAGAACGATAAGGCCATTTGTGGAGAAACTAAATGAATTATTTGCATTGGTCTTTGTGGCTGAGGATGTGAGGGAGATGCCCAAACCTGAGCCATTCTTTTTAGGTGACAAATCTGAGGCGCTGTCCCAGATTGAGGTGTCATTAGAGGTGGTTTTGGAACAAATTGATAAACTAAACCGTAAGAAATCAGCAGTATCAGATGGTATTCACCCAAGAGTTCTGAAGGAACTCAAATGTGAAATTGCAGAACTACTAACTGTAGTCAGTAACCTATCATTTAAATCCGCTTCTGTACCAAATGACTGGAGGATAGCTAATGTGACGCCAATTTTTTAAAAAATGGGCTCCAAAGGTGATCCTGGCAATTACAGACCAGTAAGCCTGACTTCAGTACCAGGCAAACTGGTTGAATCTATAGTGAAGAACAAAATTGTCAGACACATAGATGAACATAATTTGTTGGGGAAGAGTCAAATGGCTTTTGTAAAGGGAAATCATGCCTCGCCAATCTACTAGAATTCTCTGAGGGGGTCAACAAGCATGTGGACAAGGGGGATCCAGTGGATATCGCGTACTTAGATTTTCAGAAAGCCTTTGACAAGGTCCCTCACCAAAGGCTCTTAAGCAAAGTAACATGTCATGGGATAAGAGGGAAGGTCCTCTTATGGATTGGTAACTGGTTAAAAGATAGGAAAGAAAGGGTAGGAATAAATGGGCAGTTTTCAGAATAGAGAGAGGTAAATAGTGGTGTCCTCCAGGAGTCTGTACTGGGACCGGTCCTATTCAACATATTCATAAATGATCTGGAAAAAGGGGTAAACTGAGGTGGCAAAATTTGCAGATGATACAAAACTATTCAAGGCAGACAAAAGAATCCCTCAAAACTGGGTGACTGGGCAACAAAATGGCAGATGAAATTCAATGTTGATAAATGCAATGTAATGCACATTGGAAAACATAATCCCAACTATACATCTAAAATGGAGTCTAAATTGGCTGTTACCACTCAAGAAAGAGATCTTGGAGTCACTGTGATAGTTCTCTGATAACATCCACTCAATGTGCAGTGACAGTCAAAAAAGTGAACAGAATGCTGGGAATCATTAAGGAAGGGATAGATAATAAGACAGAAAATATCAAATTGCCTCTATTGAATACTGTGTGCAGATGTGGTCACCCTATTTCAAAAAAGATATATTGGAATTGGAAAAGGTTCAGAAAGGGGCAACAAAAATGATTAGGGGTATGGAACAGCTTGAAAAAGAGACGACTAAGAGGGGATATGATAGCAGGTTTAAAAAAAACAAACAAAAGGAAGTATTTCTTCACACAACGCACAGTCAACCTGTGGAACTCTTTGCCAGAGGATGTTGTGAAGGCCAAGACTATAACAGGGTTCAAAAAAGAACTAGATACATTCATGAAAGATAGATCCATCAATGGCTATTAGCCAGGGTGGGCAGGGATGGTGTCCCTAGCCTCTGTTTGCCAGAAGCTGGGAATGAGTGACAGGGAATGGATCACTTGATTACCCGTTCATTCCCTCTGGGGCACCTGGCATTGCCCACCGTCGGAAGACAGGATACTGGGCTAGATGGACCTTTGGTCTGAGCCAGTATGGCCATTCTTATGTTGGCAATCAAAAAGAACCCCACATTTTGAAAAATGTCAAGATCTGGGGGGCTGACTCAGGATTTTTGATGCTTGGGTTGCCAATA
This sequence comes from Eretmochelys imbricata, assembly GCF_965152235.1. Taxonomy (NCBI): domain Eukaryota; kingdom Metazoa; phylum Chordata; order Testudines; family Cheloniidae; genus Eretmochelys; species Eretmochelys imbricata. The sequence goes on from NC_135574.1 coordinate 169,790,410, forward strand.
CTGTTTGTGTCTTATTCAGTATGTCCCAAAAGTGGTAGAGAGCGAAATAATGGGGATGTAAGTGTTATTTCTGACCACCTTGACATCCACCAACCCTGCTAGTCACAAACACACACCATTTCGAACAAGTATAGTCCACATCCTTAGACGGTACTCTCAACTTCTGCTCTGTGCACCCCCATATTAAGCAACACATTAATGTAACAGCTGACAGAATTAATCAGTAGCACTAGAAACACTTGCATGACTTGACCTATATAATCTATTTGAAGACACTGCTCTTTCTGTGACACTTGAATTTATGTCTATCCCATTTATTTTGTCAGTCATTTGCAAGTCAATCTAAAACACACAGTAGCATCACTGTGATTACTGAGCTACCCAGTACGAGTTAGTATTGACACTAGGCATTTTATAAAGCTGGTTAAAAATATTCTATAGCAGCTTTTTGGGGGGGGACAGAAAATTATTTGTATCTAAATGAAAATTTTCCATAGAAAATTTGTTTAATTTGACTTCTTTTTTCCCCGTACAACAAACAAAACAAAGTCTCAGGGAGTGTCGGAGGGGTGGGGAGAAGGTTGATACCGAAGAAGAGGGAAAAATAAAAGGGAGGGAGGGGAAAAGGGTCAAAGAAAAATTACCCCCCAAAAACATTTCCCCCCTTAAAAATCTGTTTGCAAATACCACCACGGGAGCTTTTATCTGAGAGCTACTCTTTTGTACTGGTGTATTTCTGCTAACAATGGGCAAATCTGATCTAAACAAAGGACATCGCAGGAAGAAGTCCAGAGCAGGGCAATGGAAAGGATTACAATCCTGAGGGCTTTCTATATGAGGAGAGATTAAAAGCACTAATTGTATTTAGTTTGTGAAGACAAAGGGAGATAAGAGATATAAAAACAATGAACTGTATAGAAAAGCCCATCCAAGAGCTTGTTCGTAACACAAGAATAAGGAGAAACATAATGAAATTAAAAGGCAACAAATATAAAACAGATTAAAATCCTGTCACTGCATGGTGAGGACAAGGCTAACCAACTGCCAGAGCATTATTGCTGCAGAGCGCAAACAAGCAGCTCCTCCTCATTAGGGCCAGATTGTGCCTGGAAGGAACTGGCTTGCACAGGGGTGATACGGAGTCCTTGGGTATTGCTCCAGAACAGATTGTGCCTCAGGGATCTCCTGGAGAGGGGGGCCCCATTTGATGTGTGGCAAGCGGGGAAAAAACCTGTTTGCCACCCCAGCTTTTCTAGATTTATACACTCCACTTTTTGCCCCTGTAGACTTTGCAGGATATAATTGAATTACATATAAGGTTTTACATACTGACACAGCTTTCCCTTTACCCCCAAACTTTCCCGAAATAATGCCTCTGCCTACACTGGGGGAAATCCCTAACGGTGTAAGCCAGCTACATCGCCCCTTGCACCTCAAGATCAATGCATCAGGAGCACGGTAGGGGCTCAAGGTTGAGCCCAACATGCTGATGTTTAAAAGACCCTTTTAACCAATGGCCTCAGTTGGAAAAATTGAAAAAAGTCAATTTTGTTTCATATCAAATCTGGCCAAAAATAATAAATAATAATAATATTTTTAAAAAAAAAATCACAGAAAGGGGGGAAATACTCAAAACAGCCAAATTAAGAAACTCAAAACATTTATTCAAGTCAACCAAAGTGTTTTGTTCAACTTGAAACAAATACAACAAAATTGAAAACAATTTTTGATCAAAAGATTCTGAGTTGAATTTGAGATTTTCAATTTGACAAAAAACCTCAAGTTTTTCATTAGAATCAAGCCAGATTTTGTGGGGGGGAATTTATCCATTTGCATCCCGGAACCAAAAAAATCCATTATTTGCTCAGCTCTAGTTGTGACTGTCCATGCATGTTGAATGGTAAAAGGAAGAGAGGAGGCATCCTATACCTGCATCCACTTGGGCATGCACACAAGCTAACCCCTATCAAGGAAGGTAAAGCAAAAGCAGATACAGTGATGCCGGTTTTAAATTTGGGTGTGCATAAGAGAATATACAAACTAGGTACAGCCCCTGAGTCCTGGCTGCTTGCCACCGCAGTTGCAAACTTTGGTCACTCCTCGGTTAGACATTTATATGAATAATATGTGCAGTTACATTAACTAGGATAAACATTATAAGAGCGATCAAGCCTCATGCTTCAGAACATAAACTGATCACCAGCTGATACGAGTATAAGAACGTATATCCCTACTCTCAGTCCACAATATGGTGTCATAACCCTCTGTCTCCAATTTGTGCTTGCAAAGAAGACAATAGAGACAAGTGAATAATTCACAATGAGTAATTTACGCGTTTACTTTTTTCCTGCTTGTTGAATGTCCACAGAAAGATTCACTTCTCCAGGTGCATTTGATATTCACATTTACTCAATATATCTTCTCTAATGTTATACACTGTGGATCTCTAGGGTGAGCTGTGTGCATCAGGCAAGCCACACAGCATCATCTTTGTTCCCTAGGTTCATGAAGACATAAGGACTTTCAGAGCAAATTTTTGTGACTGAATCTGTTCCTCCAAATACTCAAACATATTACTTTGAAATTTGCAAGTATTTGTGCCAATGAAATTTGATTACTTGTATATTTGCAGAAGGCCAAGGCAAATTGCTGTACAAATTTGAATCAGTATTTGTAGAATTTTTTGGACATTTACCCACCCAGCTTGGATGGAGAGAGAGAGATGATATTTGGTAGAGTTGGTCAGACTCATTTACAGGCATTTTTCTCATCTTCTTATGAAGCATCCTGTATGTGCCGTTGCTGGAGGCAAGATACTAGATGGTCTGTGTGGGTCTAACAACCAGCCTCACCTGGGATTAATAACTAGTGATCCTGATGATAGCTGTTAGGAATATCAAATATTCTAGGTAGCCCACATGGGTGCCTCAGAGAAACTGGGTGAGATCCTCAGCTGGGGTAAATCAGCGATGCTCCAAAGGAACTGTGCTAATTTACAGCAACTGATGATCTGGCCCACTGTAACCTGCATACCATGTTATGGTTCACAACAATCCCACTTGCTGCTACCTTTTTCATGCATTTTAACTCACAACGTCCCTTTTCAGAAGGATTCTCAGTGCTTTATAAAATATATACAGCTTATCTGACAAATGCTCAAGGCCTCACAATCCTGGGGCTATGCGTGATTCTAATGCTAAATGGCAAGAAAATCTTAAGAATCCCTTTTGTAAAGCATTTTAAAGTACCTTTGTCATGGGAATGACTAGTAATAACTGTTTTTTATAGTTAACCATATAAATATGTAGACTCACCACAAGCACACCCCCTCATGGCTGGGCATGTGTAGCAGGTTTTCCTCTAACACCTCCAGTGACAGTTGCTTGGGTCCCATAGTGGTCTGCCTCTTATTGTGACTTGGCCCTCCGTCCAAGCCACTGTAAAGTCTCTCCCCTTCAAGGGTATAAACATCCCAAACAGACAGTGTCCCACGTGACATAAATATGACATCCACCATCCCTGCATGTCTCCTTTTCCATCCCATTCTTCAGTGAGACTAGTGGCTCCGGGAGCTTCTCCTTGGAGCTTTTAACCAAAATTCAGAAGCAAAAACACAAGTGCAACAAAAGCAACTTCTGCCCCCTCCCTTTGGGCTTAAATTTTTAATCCATCCTGGGTCTTCCCCCAGCTCTCCATTCTTTGGTAGAACACTAACTTTCAGGGTTTAGCTCCTTGGAGCCTCATTTCTAATCTGGATCCATCACTCCCATCAAACCTCAAGGTTGTCTGCCTGGCAGTTGACCTCTCAGGCCCTCTCCCAAAATCTCCTTCACCCTCTCCCATCAGGGCCTGTAAACTCCCTCCTGAAGCTCCTCTTCAGTTAAGCATCTTCCTGGTTTCTTCCCTGGCGAACCAGGTTCTACTCTTTTATCATGACTCGCTACCAGAACATGCCACACCCTGGTAACTCCTCTGTTCCTCTCTGGGTTCCATTCTCCACTCCTCAAAGAGGAACTTCTCTCCCTACAACTCTCTTCTTCTTGTATTTTATGGCATAGCAGACTCACATTCTGAGTCTATAACTGCCAGGAGCTGAATTTCAGTCTTGCTCTTTTCCCAGTATTTTTGAAAAAAATTGTAATCTTGCTTTTTAATGGTGCTGCATTTTCCTGGTACTCTTACCAGATATTTTAGTGTAAACTTTATCACTTTTAGGTGCCTGAATTTGTCATACAAAATCCCCCTATCAATGTTACACTTCTAGAGGGAGTGCCAACTGTTTCTTTAACCTTGCATGTCTCACACCGCCCATCTTCATGTTTATTAATTACAGACAAGTTACTGTTTAAGCCACAGTGTCTGATAAGTATTCAGAGTAGAGCTAACTCACTCATTCTCTCAGATTCTTCTGGTATGTCAGCATTTTCCATTCTAGGGCATACTTCATTAAAATCTTTCCCTCCATGTTTCTTTTGTCCATACTTCCTGCCACCTGCTCTCTTAGTTCATTTTTAATTAGGTTTTTAAACTTTGTCTGCCACCTCACTTCTTACTATCCCTACATGCACTGGGATCAATGCTATTTCAATTATTACTGCCATCTGTGCCAATTCTGTTAGTAACAATATTTCAATAATTATGTCACTTCTGCTATCTGAATTCCCATTTCTGATCGCCAGTAGTCCTGATAGTGAATCTGAAGAGATGACAACGGAGATAAGTCACACATCCAGGATCCAATATAAGGCCAACATTATGCCTGTCAGTTCAGTCTTTATAAAACTTACAAAATTTGATAGCCTCGGGATTTTTTTATTCCAAGCATTGGCATGGAGAATGCTGTCCCCATTCTCCCATCTTTAGACCCATCTGTAAATATTTGGCAATGTTTGCTCCCATTTATTACATATACATTTAGCTCTCCTTTTCTCTCCCACCCTTTTAATTTTGTTATATAGTGCTACATTTACATCAGGGGAATCCCCTTCTAACCTATGCTTCCTTTCTATATAGTCACCACCCAGCTCCTTCCCCCAGCTGGGCTTCATCTTTAATTAAGCCTGGTGTCCCTCCAGGTGCAGCCAGGTGGGATAATTGGCTTCACATTCACAAAAACCCTCTCAGGCTAAGGTGGAGTACATACCACATCACTGTATGTGTGTATCTAAATTATTCATCATATATATTGTTATGGTAGGTGCCACAAAGTGACCTGTTATACATAGTCTTCCAAGTTGTTTTTCTTAGCACACAAGCAAATATTCAGTCTTGGGAAGACATGCTGTGATATGCAAGGGTTGTGTATTGAGAAAGTGTCCTTGGAGACGGAGCCATGCAAGCAGTGCCTAATCTGGGCTAGGGCTTGCCAGGGCTGAGCTCTGGCACTTCTAGGATTGGCAGATCATAGCCCCAGCCCCTCTGGGCTTGCCGCATCAGTTATGAAAGCAAAAAAACTGCTTGAGCCATGGCACCTCTTTCATTACAAATTAAGCCCTGTGTGCAAGCAGCAAGAGAGTTTGTTCTTTGATTAGAGTCAATTCTTGAAACACAGTTGCTTTCTGAAAACCAGGCGTTGGCTTTTGGCTGAGATTCTTGAGGGATAGAATTGCCCTGCATGCTTTTTGACCTTGTCTGTGCCAGGGCTGGTGTTTATACATAAACAAAAGGGTGATGATGTTTTCATAGCAGGACACTGGTGTCAAAACAAGAGGCAACAATTTAATACAAATCTCATTGGATGTATCACCAGCAGGAAAATTTTTACCTGTCCGTCACCAGTGATGCACCTGCCACCAGACTGCCGTGATATGTAAGAATTAGTGTAAAAGAGGGCTCTGGATTTTTTTGCCACTATGGTATGGACTGCTCTATACAAGACTGTCTAGTGTAGATGAGTTCAGGAGGAAGAGGCATGTCATCAGGATTTATATACCGAGAGGGCAAAAAAGGGGATGTGGAGGAAAATCAACTAGCATGAGGGGAAAGAAGAAATCCTGGAGACCTTAGAAATCATCACATAAAACCATCCTCAAGCGGCATGTGCCAGAGAATACAAAAGAAGTTCTCCCCCCGGTGTAGCGCCTGGTCTTTTTATTTTTTGCAACTAACTTTAAAAACGACTTCTGTATAGCAGCTTATGGGGGCTGTGCCACAGGACCTGCCCTGGGAGTTATTACCCCAATTACTATAAACAATTCACACAACCCACAGTCTAGCGCTTCATCTGGGCCCTCTTTACTGCCAGACTTCTTTTTCCCTGCCAGATTTTTTTTATTTGTTTCGTTCGGAATTCCCCATCTTCCTCTCTTCTTCCCTATAGCGGAAAACATCTCTCCTTGCTACTATAGCCTCCCTCTGGATTCCCCTAGCACAGCAGAAGTTGGGGAGTAACCAATGAAGTTGATTGTGACTCCTGATTCCCAGGGACAGTTGGGGCCTGGTTCAGCCCCCAGTGTATTGTTGAGCAACCCCCAGTAGTGCTCAAAAGTATACTCAGGCCACAATAATCCCTAAGTGGCTGTCTGCCAGTTGCCCTCCATCCATAGCCATGGCCTGTTCCCACCATACCCCATCTACTGGGAGCTAACATTGATCTGATTATAGCAGATATACCTGGGGATTGTCCCCTACTTCCAGGGGCATACTTTGCGATGAGGTCAGGAGGGCAATTGCAACCCCTAGACTTTTCATAGATCTATATGCTCAACTTCTCTCCCACTCCAGCTTTTCAAGATATAATGTAATCACATGTAATGCTCTATATGCGGATGCAACTTTGCCCCCCACAGAATTTTTTCTGAAATGACACCCCTACTTACATTGGGGGAGTCCCCAGCTGGTTAAGGCAGCTACATGGCCCCTTTGTGCCACCAGATTGGTGCTTCAGGAGCATAGCAAGACTCAGCATTGAACTCTGTATGTTTGACATTTTAAGAGAACTGCTGTTCCTCCAGGAGAGGAAGGCTGTCAATTTTTGCCTTAAAAATCCTGTTTTAATGCCTTCCCTCAACCTCTCACCCAGATCCACATGTCCATGAGAATACAAAAGCCTTGATGGTTAGTTCCAGAATTTGGAGACAGAAGCTTTGATATAGAATAGGTCCTTTCTAAAGCATGGTAGTTAAACTTAGGCAATTCAGTGTTATTATAACATATTCCATTGCAAGTGTGTGCTTTTTAAATAACTTACTTTGCTCTTCCTCTACCATGTTTACTTTGTCATCAGCTATGGCTTCTAGAGTTAATATGAAGTCCTCCTTATTCTCTTCTGCCCACAATAACTCAATCCTTATTTGCCACTCACCCTTGTGTAATATTATAAGAGAAATGTTGTCAACTTTTGCAAAGGTGGATGTTTTTCTTAGGACTCCAGCTCCTGTAATTACATGAAACTCTTATAATTCCTTTAAAAGAAAAGTTGTTTTCCCTTATGATTAGCAACAAGGTGTCCTGCCCCTTTCAGAGCCAGAGGCTTGAAGCTGGCCAGCCACATCCAATTAGCCCTGCTTGCCACACCTGGGATGGGGTATGGGGGTTTAATTAGTAAAATCAGCTGGGTACAGAGCAGAAGGAAGCTATAGTGGGGAATATTCAGGGAGAGAGACAGACTACTGGGAAGGAATAGGTTCTAATAGCTACTGTGGAGTGCCTAGGGAAGGTGTAGGAGATACCAGTAGGAAAGGCTGGCAGTTTGGACTTGGTGAAGAATTGAGAGCTTAATGTAGGCTTTGAATGGGCTGTTTTAATAAATACAGACCCACAGAGGGATGTGGCTGAACCAGAGAAGAGTTTGTTTTAAGGGCCTTGAGCTGAAGAAGAGGGGAAAGGGGGGCAGACTGCCTCCACAACACCTCCCATGGCCTAAAGTTACTCTGCAGGTTTTCTCTGCCTTTTACTTGACAAGTGAGGGTTTGTTACAATTTTTACCCCTGAAGCAGGGTCAGTACCAGTACAAACTGTTTGCTTACCTGGTGCATGGACACCCACATTTTTGCTTACCTGGTGCATGGACACCCACATTTTGCTAAGTCTAAGCCAGCTCCCAATACACGCTCTGTACTGTACAGTCCAGAACATATACTTAGTTGAAAGAAAATAACTAATTTCCTGGATTCTTTGCACATATTGTGTATCTCTGAGTTTCACAAAGTTAAGGTAGAAGTTATTCCAAAAATGAAGGTGCTAAAAATATCCAGGCTTAGGAATGAAATAACATACACATATGTCAGTTTCTTCTTCTAGGTATATAAATCTTGTCTTGAAGAGCTGTAGTCAAGAAATTTGAGTAAGACTCCCCTTAGTAACCACGTTGCAAATATAAAAGTACTAATGATTTCTTTAGGCAATAATGATTCACTGTGTCAAATATCAAATGCATAGGCATCTGACTAATAATCACAGAAGGACATGGAATAACAAATGTTCACTAACTTACATAAAACATCCAACAAAATGTGCTTAGAAGCCTCTGACTTTTTAAAATTAAAATATGCAGCATGCCATTTCTGGAAAATGTACACAATATTTATAGCATTTAGTCATGATTAAAAACAGAAAGCCAGATTCTGGCTGCTTTTGCATGCATGTGTAAGGGATGGGGAAGGAATAATTTCTCTGCTTGCACATCTGCAGTGGAGGAGCTAAAATCTTGATGACATAGAATCAGAGGACAGGAAGGAACCTTGAGAGGTCATCTAATCCGGTCCCCTGTACTCATAGCAAGACTAAGTATTATCTGCACCATCCCTGACAGGTGTTTGCCTAACTTTCTCTTAAAATGATGCTTTATTATATTACATTCTTTATAATTATTATAATTATATTTATTATAAATTCCACAATCTCCCTAGGCAATTTATTCCAGTGCTTAACCACCACAATAGTCAGGAAGTTTTTCCTAATGTCCAACCTAAACCATCCTTGCTGAAATTTAAGCCCATTGCTTCTTGTCCTGTCCGCCGAGGTTAAGAAGAACAATTTTTCTCCCTCCTTCTTGTAACAACCTTTTATGTACTTGAAAACTCCTATCATGACCCCTGTTGGTCTTCTCTTCTCCAGACTAAACAAATCAAATTTTTTCAATCTTCCCTCATAGGTCATGTTTTCTAGACCTTTTATCATTTTGTTGCTCTTCTCTGGACTTTCTCCAATTTGTCCACATCTTTCCTGAAATGTGGTGCCCAGAACTAGACACAAAACTCCAATTGAGGACTAATTAGCACTGAGTAAAGTGGAAGGATTACTCCTGATGTCTTGCTTACAACACTCCTGCTAATACATCCCAGAATGATGTTTGCTTTTTTTGAAACAGTGTTACACGGTTGACTCATATCTAGCTTGTGATCCACTATGACCCCCAGATTTCTTTCTGTGGTACTCTTTCCCAGGCATTCATTTCCCATTTTGTACGTGTGCAACTGATTGGTCCTTCCTAAATGGAGTACTTTGCATTTGTCCTTCTTGAATTTCATCCTATTTACTTCAGACCATTTATTCAGTTTATCTAGATCATTTTGAATTTTAATCCTATCCTCAAAAGCACTTGCAACCCCTCCCAGCTTGCTATGTCCACAAATTTTATAACTGTACTCTCTATGCCATTATCTAAATCAGGGGCTTCCATTTGACCAGCCCTCCAACCAACAGGGGAGAAGCTAACAGCTGAGTAGGCACCCCGAGCAGGCAGGGAGAGGGGCCGCCGGCAGCAGCTCACATGGGGCGGCAGCACAGCTGAGCTGGGCAGAGGGGTGAGTGCCTCTGGGAGCCAGTGTCCCCCAAAAGGGGAGCCAACTTAGGGGAGAGTCATTGTTGCAGCCGAGCGGCACAGCCCCCTGCCTTAGAGTAAAAATACAAGCCAGATGCTTAATTACATCTCCAATAAATGGAGTAAAGAAGATGGAAATTAACAATTTCATAATGATTAAATTTTAACTACAGCACGAATAGAACCAAACAGTCCCAACCAACCACGGGAACCTGGAGCTTCTCTTACCAAAGTAAAGACAAACTTTCAATCCTTTGTCATTTTCTTCAGCAGAGCAGACACGCCTAGCGGGCACAGGGAGAAGGGAGCAGGCACGGGGCAAAGCAGACCCCCATAGGGGAGCCAACTTACGTACCTGCACTGATTAACTTTTATACCTGATTTAGAATTTAATGCAACGCTGACACAGTAGAGTAGTGTTGTTTTTTTAACGATTTTGCATATACTTAATTTCTTTCACAGTCACTTTGGCCTGCGAAGCCCCTTCAAAAATCTCCTCGTCTCATAAAGTTTGGAGACCCCTGATCTAAATCATTGATGAAGATATTGAGCAGAACCGACCCAGAACTGATCCCTGCAAGACCCCACTTGATATGCCCTTCCAGCTTGACTGTGAACCATTGAAAGCTATTCGCTGGGAACGGTTTTCCAACCAGTTATGCACCCACCTTATAGTAGCTCCATCTAGGTTGTATTTCCCTAGTTTGTTTACTAAAGTCAAGATATACCACATCTACGGCTTCCGCCCGTCCACAAAGCTTGATACCATGTCAAAGAAAGCTATTAGCTTGGTTTGACACAATTTGTTCTGGACAAATCCATGCTGACTGTTACTTATCACCTTATTATCTTCTAGGTGTTTGGTAATTGATTGCTTAACTATTTGCTCCATTATCTTTCCAGGTACTGAAATTAAGCTGACTGGGTGGTAATTCCCCAGGTTGTCCTGATTTCCCTTTTTACAGATTGGCACTATATTTTCCCTTTTCCATCAGCAAGCACCTTTCACACTGGACAGTCGCCCGTGCCTGGCTTTCTGAGAGTGGGAAATGCAGGCCAAAGTCTCTTGCAAATCCACACCAGGATCTGTGTAGAGGCATCCATGGCCAGGTTCTCTGTCTGGATCCAGGTGCAGGTGGAGGAGACAGGAGCATTATTGGCACTGGCAATGTGGTCCTTCCTAACTATATTGATTATATTACGGCTCCCTCTTTCACACTCCCAGACAGACAGTCTGAACTGAAACTATAACTTTAAATAACCTGAAAGAGAACGAAAAACACAAATAGCCAAACAAACTCATTCACGCCAAGATTAGCACTCACACCTTGTTCATCCAACAAAGGATCTCCTTCTCCCCCTCTCAAACTCCCCTGTTTGCTAGCCCCATGATGCCAACCCTGCCTCTCCAGAGTGAAAAGGGGACCTACTGCTCCCAATGGGAAGGAGTTTCCTGTTGCTTTTCCTGAGGACAAAGTGGGCACCTGCCTTCCTGGGAGGGGAGAGGTGGCCTTTACCATAACGCTCCAACTGGAGGGCAAGGTCACGATGTAGGGAGGGGGCCATGTGTGTGGAACTCCAGAGGACCCCATGTCATGGTGTGCCTAAGGCCCAGAAGTGCTTTAATCTAGCCTTTCCTAGTGATTGTTCTCCTTGAGTGTAAACTGCAGAGGGTCAAAGGACTAGCAGCAATGCTATCGGCATCCAAAAAAGGACATGGTAGAGTGACAGCCTTCATCCATATGGCTGTTAGACAGAGGCTGGCACTGGAAGGAGCACAGACTGCGTCCTATGAAAGGATCAAGCAATTACCATGCCTGTATGTATTCCCCAAGGTGCATTCCACCTGCCTGCCTTCTCAGCAGGTACATGTCTCTGAGGTACTGCCCAGATGCAATGATCCTCCATGCACACTCTAAGAAGGAATGGGCTGATGAAGCAACAGTGAAGCCGAGAATATGGTGGAGAAATGGCAGTTACTTTCTTCCTTCCATTTTGTAATATCCCCTCTCTGGGGTTTGTTTGTTTTTTTATCATCTTTGAGATATGGATGGGGTCACAGAATCTTCATGATACCTTTAAAATACCTCACAACTAGCATTCCTTAGAGCTACTTAGAAACAGTGGAGAGGACAAACATAGCTATATCTTTCCCTCTATATACCGCATATACTATATGTTCCTGTGTCACTGAGTGCATTAAAGCTGGACAAACACTGCAACAAACTATTCATGAATATTCATTTCAGTTACTAAACTAACTTGCTGCCGTTGTGTTCACACCCCTTTTGTGTCTGCTTTCTGCAAATATTCTGACGAACAAGTTTTCCAGTAGGACTGTTTGCAAAATGTAAATATTGCAGAAGATGCATGGAAAGCAAATCTGGCATCTGTAATCACAAACAATCACAGTGGAAACACTATCCCAAGAGCTACATCCAACAAATCAGGGAAGGGAGACAAAAATCATGTGACCTATGTATCCAATCAAAACAGCTTAAATGTTTAAGCTACAAATCTCAAATACTTGAAACAATAATTGCAGTGAACATTCTGCAAGCAATCCATAGCCTGTAATAGGTTTCTACAACACATTTATCAAATAACTTAGAACAGTTAATACATTCATAGACATTATGCTCAGTTGACAAACAATTCTCCAACAGAAAAAAGGATAAATAAATAATGGTTTACTTTGTATAGTTTACTCAGCTGAAATGTGGGCATCTGAGGTAGGTCTGGCTTGCACAGGTTTTTAATGCTACATGATATGGCTGGATCTGATAGACCTCAAGTCTGTTGTCCATAAGGACTAATAGCAAGAATCAACTACTCAGCCAGTCTGTTTTTGGAACAGGTGTACTGGCTGTGGCAGGAGGGATTTGTTATTTGTGGAGAATGAGTTTTTTTGTAGAGTTTATTAATTGATTACTCTGTTTTAGTTACAGATGGGCAAATTAGAGCTCGGAGTTCCAAAAATCCCCCCCTCCCCAAATCCAGTTTGACCCACAATCTGAAAATCATGAAAAAATGCAGCTAACTGAGAAAGTCTATTGCATGTCAAACAAAACATGTCGGTCAAGCCTATGTTTTGTTTCCAGGCTCTTTTGAAGGGCTATATGCCCCAAACGGCGGAAGTCAGAGGAACTCCTCTGCTTATAACTGTCAGCCCAGTGATTAGGGTACTCACCTGGATGTGGGGGATGCAGCTTTGAATCCCTGCTCTGGAGCATAGTTTTGAACATATAGCTCTCCTCTCTCACATGAGTGCCCTAATCTCCACACTATGGGCTATTCTGGGGTAGAGCTTTCTCAGTCTCTCTTGTTGAAGCTATATAAATAATTAAGTCATCCATGAAAGAGGGATTTGAGTCTCCATCCACCCACGAGATGAGTGCCTTAACCACTAGGCTAGAGAATGGTTGTCATATGTTGTGGCCCAATGACTATTCAAGTATTTTTTTACAAAGTGGAACAGCTTCAGTAGGAGCAACTGAAACCATCCTCTAGCCTGATGGTTAGGGCATCCCTCCCCATGGGAGAACCTGGCTTCAAATCCCTTCTCCAGAGTGGAGATTCAGACTTGGATCTCCTACAACCCACCTGAGGTTCGAGCCATTGGGCACCTGCCACTGTTTTTTAAATCTAGCCCCAATCTTTTTTTGGGGGGGGTCGGGGGGAACTATTTGGCAAATTTGTGTCAAAATTCACAAATAGTTCAAGGTTGATTGAAACTTCATTTTTTGGCAAATAAAGTACTTGTCCAAACAAATTCATCCAGCTCTAGTTTGAATGTCGTTAAGTGTGCCTAGAGATTAGATTAATATATAAATAAGTAAACAGTCAGAAATACATGGGGAGTGAGAGAAAAAGAGAGATTGATTTTATCTAAGTGGTAACTGTTATCTTCTGAATAAATCTTAGTCCCAGCACTGTCTGCCTGGTAACTTCTGCTTGTCCATCTATTGATTTAGAATGCTTCCATAAACATAGGTTTCAGAGTAACAGCCGTGTTAGTCTGTATTCGCAAAAAGAAAAGGAGTCCTTGTGGCACCTTAGAGACTAACCAATTTATTTGAGCATGAGCTTTCGTGAGCTACAGCTCACTTCATCAGATGCATGCAGTTTCCACGGTATGCATCTGATGAAGTGAGCTGTAGCTCACGAAAGCTCATGCTCAAATAAATTGGTTAGTCTCTAAGGTGCCACAAGGACTCCTTTTCTTTTTTCCATAAACATAGTCAATGTATCTAAGCACCATAACAGACATGCCTTAAAAATGTTGATTGAGGATCATCAGGAGACATCTATATTTAAAAGGAGCTCTTGGAAATGGGAGCTTAGGAGGAAATGATAAATATTTAAGATATTTCTGACCAAAGATATATCAGTATATCTGGATAAAGGATTAGGTACTGCTCAAATGCTAAAAGAGACTTTATAAGCCAAACCACACAACAAGGATTTTGGATTCTCCACAGGTTATGTGACTCATACTTTGTCTTCACTGACACAAGCGGGGGTGGGCTTACAGCAAAATAACGAATGAGCAATAGTTGTCTCACCGCTAAATCCTAGTGCAGACAAGGCACCTGTAGTGTTTACCATAAAGTAGCTAAGCAAGGTCAACTCTGTATCCCCCACCCCACCAGTGGTTTACCTCACCAACTGCAGTGTCTTGTTTCAGCTAGGATTTTACAGTGAGATAGCTAATGCACCTACATTAGTTATCTCAGTAAAAAACCCATCTTTTGAGCAGTGAAGACAAATCCTGAGAAACTCTGAGCTAGCAAAGAGAGAAAGCTTTAGGGTGTGAAAGAGGAAGGATCTTTTTCTTCCATGTCCAGGGATTGATATGATTTCAGAATTCCATAACCCAGCTTAGGGTCAGTCCAGCGGTGCCTTTCATTGTGTTCACATAGACATCTTTATTTAACTCTTTCGTGTCATCATTCACAATCGTCAATATGATATTCTTCCCTATAAACCAAACAAAATGGGCTTGAAAATTTATCTGGGGCCTATGCTGGGTGGTATCCCTAGATGGGGAATGAAGTACTCTGTCCTCTAAAAAGAGATGAGAAAAGGTAGGTATTTGCCTGTGTTTATGGTCAAGACAAGGAGATAGTTGTGATCTTCCTCGGAAAATAATGCCACAGAAAGGTTTGCAAGTGTCCTACTGGACACAAAGCAACCCAAGCAACCAGATACGTGTAAAGTATACCTAATATTTATTTATTCATTTAGAACTAGATTGTGATTTAGACTATGCACTCAGGAGGGGAAGTAAGAGGAAATAAGAACTCCCTTAAGCAGGCTACTCAGACCTGAGGTTTGAACATGCAGAAGTAAGTTGGGCTGGTTAGTCTAGTGATTACTGTAACCATTGGGTGTGGAGGTAGGGGCTAACAGTTAGGAGAGGAGATGGCCTTTAGGGGAAACTCTCTCCTGTGTGTATTTTATTCTGGATTTTCCATACAGATAAAAGACTAAGGAGAAGTTAAGAGAAAGGAATAAAATGAGACAAGTTAGCAGATGTATGTTAAAATCTTTTATTTTCCTGCTATTTTCCCTTCTTTTCCCCTATTCCTCAGTGTTTGAAATGTGCGTTGCAACCACCATCTGTGATTCTCTTGAACTATGCCATCAGCTGTCAAACTATTCAGACAGCACTAACCTGACAGATTCAGGAAGGGAAAATCTGCAAAACGCCAGCACTGGTTTTAAAGTGTGAAAATTAAAAGAAGTACCATTAAATGCAAAAATGCTTGCAATATTTCTTCCACTAGTTATCTCTTCAGCAGGCAAACAAACACGGCTGGAGAGATTGTGAAATTTCTGTCAGGGGTTATAAAAAACAATAATAATCAGACAGACAAACAGAACTAGATTTGTTGAACTCAGTTCATATTTTGAAGGTTGTCTTTGCAGCCATAAAGACTACAGACTTAGGGTGCAACTGGAGTTTTGTCATTGACTTTGAATTGCATCCTTATTTTTTTAAAGTGAAAAGCGAGGGCCTCATCCAAAACCCATTGTAATCAACAGAAAGACTTATGCTAATTTCAGTGGCTTAGCCCATTATGCAGCAAATTTACAAAAAAGGGCAGTGACATGGCCATATCATCCTATCGAAGAGCTAAATATAAATATAAATTATAAGAATTGGAGACCTCCCTCTTTCTAATGGCACGTTGTGTCAGAGACTATTACAGAGTTGGCAAGAGCTTAGACTAAGATAGGATAATCACCAGAGTCACTGGAAATCTGCAAGTTTTGCCAAATTCTGCAGATCTTTTATTTCAAACTCGGTGGGGTGTTTTGTTTTGTTTGCTTGTTTTTAATTTAGAGGTTATTTTCCTTTAAAAAAATTCTCAATACGTACATGTGAAAACCCAGAAATAATCTATGTCTTGATACTGCTCCTACTGAAGCAAATGGAATTTTGCACACAGTTTCAATGGGATAAGGAATTTCCCATAGCAGCCAAAGTACAAGGATCATGAATCAAATGTGCCAGGCAATCCTTGGCTGGGCATGTTCCTTGCATTAAAACTGAAGCAGTCAAAACAGGCAGCTAGTCCAAAGAGGAAGGATGGTCCAGTGGTGAGGCACTAGTCTAGGACTTGGGAGAATACAGCTCAACTCCCTGATTTGCCATAGACTTCCTGTGTGAACAGGGCAAGTCACTCAGCCTCAGTTTGCCATCTGTTGAAGGGGAATAATAGCCTTTCCTGACCTCACAGGAGTGTTGTGAGGATAAATACATTAGAAGGTTGTGAAGTGCTTTGAGATCTACTGATGACAAGCAGTATGTAAGAGTTAGTTATTACTAATTCTTAGATGCTTTGAGTCTTCCGTACATGATCCTTGCACACTAGCCTGAATGAATCATTTAGTGAATTCTTTGTATCTTTACTGATTTAAAAAAAAAAGAGTCCAAAAACGGTTGCAGACTCAGCCTCTCAGGTGGAGAGAGCAATAACAAGTTAGGTCAATCTGAGGGTACACTTCTTTTTATTATACACCCATCTTTTCTTTGAAGAGATGCATTATTAACAGTAGTTCACTCTGAACAAGTACCAGATTTTATTAAAGTGCTACATTCTGTGTCTCTCATCCTACAGTCCTTCCTCACACAGTATGTCATTGACTTCACTGGGAGTCATCCTTGCAAGATCATGCCGCTGGAGTGGTGTACGTATCAGTTACAACCAATTCTGCCTCATATAGCAAGGCTAGTGTGGCACAACTGATAAATAACAGGTGGCTACTGGAAAGGAATGCAGGCACATAACAAAGGCCATAAGGGGCTGAAACAGTGGGATTTTGCCTGCAGCTGTCCACAATAAATATGCATAAGTTCATTTTTTGCTCAGTTATGGATTGATCCACCTGTTTTCCTGGGAGTGCCAGACGTTTCGTATTCTAAGTATTACAGAGCCGATCCAATGCCCATTGAAGTCAATGGAAAAATTCCAAATGACTTCAGCGGAGCTTGGATCAGGCCATCTATTTGCATTATAATGTTTGCATTAAGACTTTCCTGTTCTATCATCCACCAGTCTAGAGCTGTGGAGAAATGCCTTCGTTCTTTATACCAAGGTCTTCTACATTTTTTTCATGTTGTTACACCAGGATTGAGGGAAGGGAATGGGTTTTTTTGTTTGATTTGATTGTTTGTTAACGGAAACTGGTCTTTTGTTACATTGTTTCACTAAAAATCTTTCTTTAAAAAAAAATCACACAGTAACAACACTTTGTCTGGAATCCATTGGAATGTATAATCCCAGTCACTATCTAACATTCCCCATTCCTCTGCTGCTCTCATCACCCACTGCTAGCTTCACACAGCCTAATGGTTCCTTTCATCTTCCCACTTCTCTCCCTTTAGTCGCACTGCTACCTGCATGAGCACACAATGCTGGTCATAGAACTGATGGAGCAGCTCATGGTGCTCCTGCCCTGATGACACAAGGTACATTGCAACCTTGCCTTTCCTCTTTCTCTCTATCACCTCTCAACCCTCAGCCTTCTTCTGACCTCCATCTGATTTTCTCTTGCTCTCTTATGATTTTATGATGCTGTAATGACTAAACATACCCTCCCCACAGTCCTGGACCCCTGTTTTAGTCAATTGGACTCTGTGTAAGCAGAGGGGTTCCACCTGTGTGGAGCAGCTTGCAGTAGCAAAGCCACAAAGAGAAAGCTCACCAGGACAGGATCCTATGTTCTGTGAAAGTGCCAACCAAACTTTAGGGACTGTGGCCAAGATTTTCAAAAATGGGTGCCTAAAGTTAGGAGCCCAAGTCCATAATTAGACATGTGACTTTTCAACAATGCTGAACACAGCTCCCACTGATTTTAGAGACCCATTTTTGAAAACCTGGCTATATATAAAACTAAATAATCAATTATGCGTGCACCTTATTATTAATCCTGTGTCTGTTCCTTATTTTCTCTCCTCAAACCGAAATTTTGTAGCTATTTTATGAACTGCTTGACTTCTGAGAATCACTAAATGCCATACCCCACTTTAGATACAAATTTGCAACTGAGCCACAGAAGACTTGTCTTATCTTTCTTTTTATTATTGCAAGTTATTTGCATTAGAAGTGCTCACTCTTGAAACTGAGGTGAGAACAAATGTGGTTTGTATTACAGAAATGAATCCATGCTCACTGCCTGCTTCCCGCATACAACACCATGAATCCAGAATTCAGAGCTTGGCAGGTAAGTGGAGGAAGAGCTGATTTTGAAATATTTTCTTGTTATATTTTTTGCTATTTTTTTAATTTTGTAATTTCTACACTCTGCCTATATTCTATTACTGAACAGATCACAGCCTTTCTTTTCTACAGGTTTATAACTCACTTTTAAACTTCAACATTTTTGCTACAAGCTACGTACTTTTCTGATGTGCATGTACGATACAACAGTGACACGCAATAATTGACTGAGGTAACAGTGGAAAAGTAATCCCAAAGACTATTTTCTAAATTCTATTTGCTTTTTTAAAGGCTGGAATATGAACAGATCTCTATATTTGATACATATCTACATTTAAAATTAAATTGGTAAATAAGGCTGCACTTGGATGTTATTAACTATTACTCAGCTGTTCATATGGTTTGAAACCCGTGCAATGCTCTTATTATTTGTATAACAGTAGCAACTGGAGCCCATTGTGCTAGACCCTGTGGATGGCATAAGACAATCCTTGCACTGAAGAATTTATAGTCTAAATAGACAAGACAAACAAAGTGTGGGAAGGGAAACAGGCACAGAATGGTGACGAGATTTGCTCGAGGTCACACAGTGGTTCGTGGAAGAGGGGGAAAGAGAATCCAGGTTTCCTGCCTCCCAGTTCAGAGTCCTATCCATACTGCCTCTCTTGTTTAGTGTGAGAGACTCCTTAATTCACAATCAGATTTGCTCGTCTCGTATTAGTCTTTTTGAAAACATTTGGGCCATTCCATTCGTAACTGATGGAAGCTGTAACTGGGATTATTTCACTACAGAGATATTGTGCCACATTCTCTGCTTATGGAAACTTATAGACTAACAGACGTATTGGAGCATAAGCTTTCGTGGGTGAATACCCACTTCATCGGATGCATGAGGCTAAGAATTTCTAAGGGGTAGCTTTTCCTTTTTGAACTAGCATTCAGGAGAGGAGATAAAGTAAGATGCCTAGGGGGAAAAAAGCCCTCCTGAGAGCTGAATAATGATTTTCACTTAACTCGGCTGCAGCTAGTCAGGATGCACTCATTATTACTAACCGCTGAGGAGGCAATCAATAAAAACATATTCAAGGCCAGATCCTTGGCTGGTGAGTATCAGTGTAGCTCCACTGGAGTCTATGAAGCAATGCTGATTTACACCACAAATAGATCTAGTTGTTTGTCTTAACACAGCACTGCATTCGGCTAGCCTTCATTTCCAATTTTTCTTTTATATAGAAAAATATCAAATAAATCCTTTTTGTTTCCCTTCATTAGAAAATATAACAATACACAAAGCAAACGATTAGCTAGCTGTCAGGGCAAGGGTCACAAAGTTATGTACACACAATTAATAGTTGACATGGCTTTTTATTCAAGACTGCTTTTATGTCTCAGAAGCATCAATGTCTCTATAAAGCGACTCAAAGCTTATTGGAAAAACATGCTCAGTGAAGGCATTTTACTTTCCTATAAATGGCTTGCTGCAGAACAAAATAGGGAAATATGTCCTGAACTTAATAAAATATATATAAAGGGCCTCTTCCTAGCAAGTCGAAACTTTGCCTATTGAGAATAACACATTTAAAAAGCTGGGGACAGCAGTCATGACAAGTTAACTGTTCCTGCTAAAATACTGCAAAAAGTTTATTTTAAATATAGGGAAATATACCCAAAAAGAGATTAACTTGGCAAAAGAATTCAGAATGTTGCAGCAAATGATTTGCATTACAACACAGCATCTGGAGTCATTCCAGCACAAGCAGACACCAGTATCAGAATACTTTGAGAGTGCCAGTGTGGATTTCATCCTCCCATTTTCATAAAGATTTGTAGATAATGAGCCCTACAAAACTAAATCCCACTGACAGAAAAAACTAGTTATCAGTCAACCTATGAAAAAATGTTCCTTTTATATCTAGTTAAAATAATGTATTGAAATTGTTACAAGCATGCATTTTAACATTTTAAAATTAAGTTGGAGAAAAAGGTAAATTTATATAATTTTTATACATTTAAGGAGTTCTTTTTCTAGTTATTTTAAAGATTTTTAAAATATATTTAATAGGAAGAAATTTAGTCAATGATCTCAAAAGTAAGTGCTCCTGTTTCCGAGTTGTGATAGCAATAGTGTTCTTCTGTAAATCTTTGTTTCTTGAGACACCACTGAAAGATTTCTCATACATAGGACTGGCTGGAGTAAATAATTTGCATTAGATTTGCCAGTATAGAAAATGTTTACTTTGCTTCAGCCTGATTTTACAGTGTCCTGCACCTTATGTAATCATTGGTTTCAGAGTAACAGCCGTGTTAGTCTGTATTCGCAAAAAGAAAAGGAGTACTTGTGGCACCTTAGAGACTAACCAATTTATTTGAGCATAAGTTTTCGTGAGCCACAGCTCACTTAATTATTGATACTTGTGCAGAGTGGGTGTAAACACTGCTAATGTTGTATGGTACCTGAATGATAGCATTTCACATCCACTTTAGTCAGGTGTAATTGATTACACATGGTGCAAGCCTATGTGAGGTCAGTCCCATTGTCTGTTGTGTCCACTACTGATTGTGGGCCAGATTCTGATTCCAAATTCACTGATCTAAATTCATTAGGCCTGATTCTCTGTCTATACACTATGGGATGCATTTTCTTTACAGACAGATAAGGCCCATCTTCTATGAATCTGTAAGCCTGATCCTGAATAGTCCTGAATATCCTCATAGTATTTGACTTCTTTTAAATCAATGGGGGTTGAAGGTGCTCAGCACCATTCAGGATCAGAGCCTAAGGGAGATTATAAAATGATTTTTTGAATTAGGCATTTGCTGTAATTTCAGATAACAAGAGTCCACATTTAAGAATGTGGATACTTATTGGATAGGGTATCTACTAAAAGTGAGTTTTGAACTATATGCAGCTGGTTCTAATCCTTAGATAATTCAATCTACATGCATCTCTAATTTTAACATGAAGCAAGCCATCTGTAAAATGTTAGTTACATTAGAAGATACAAATCTAGATTTTGACCAGAGCAGAGACAATCAAACATGACTTTTTATTTTCTTTGATCTTTGTATTTTCTGGAATAAGGACAAAAAAACAAACAAAAGTCACCACAAAAATCAATCAAGGCCAGAATCCAGTCCTGAAACTACGAGGCACCCTTTTTGATTAGGGACTTCATTGCTGATAGACTTTCCCTGCTCACCACATGCATTTCAGTGGGGATTCAAGTTCTTCTGCAGAAATTAGCTTGAAAGAGGATAACTGTGCTTGCAATCGTCTTATGAGCAGTAGGAATAAAAAAAGGGGAATGTGAATTTTCTCCTAAGTCATGTAGATGGTCCCTCTCATCTATTTCAGCTAAAAAATAGACTGAAATCATTTAAATAACTAGGGAAAATGATACAGAAAATTGCCAGCAATGAGAGTTCTTATGAAAATTCAATGCAGTCAATCTTTAGGTACATTTTATTCATATTCCCTAGTCACATTGCACTAAAACTATGCTTATTTCATTGTCTCCCTTTCATACAAAAGAATGGTTTCATTGACTCGCCTACTTAAGGTTTTGCATTAGAAAAAAATGGAATATGATTTGTAAAAGAAGAAAATTAACAATAATGAAAAAGAAAGTATGTTAGCAAAGTTGACAGACCATTATATAATTTTGGGCTTGATACACTTTCTTTGGGGCTTGAGATGTGCAAACTCTGGGCCTCATTCATTACTGCCTTGCACCTTGTGAAGTTATTTTTACACCAAAGCTAAGTGAGTGCCAAATGGGTGTAAAAGACTGATATGGTAGCATTTTGTACTCACTTTGTACAGTGTAAATGTCTGTGCAAAGTGATGGCGAATAGGGCCTCTGTCCAGTAACCAGCCTTTAGGGCAAGATCTTGGTCCATGATATGGCCCCTATACATTGCTCTGGCTGCAAAAATGGATGTAAAGCAGCTTTAAGCAGGCAGCTGAAGATTCTACTTCCTATCGGCTTCAGGGAATTCCCAAGTGGCATAAGGCTACTTTGCAGCAGTGCCCCTTGTATAAAATTTTGCCCAAAAAGAAAGAAAGAAAAGAAAAGAAAAAGAAGGGATGAACAAGAGAGCACCAGGGGATGCAGAGAGTGGTTATTACCAGGAAAAAGATAGCCGTATGAATAATGGATTACAAAAGCACTCGGCCCATTTCAGCCAGGCTGCTCAGCACCCCCAGCATCAGGCCCTTCATTAACAAGATGGTTTCCACAAAATTTTCGTTCCTGTTCTATTGTTTTATTAGCTCTAGACTAGAAGTTTTGCAATTGTAAGAGTTTGTTACATTGTCCAACTCACATCTCTGGGGCAGTTAGGAATTTGGAAGGCCTTTTAAATTGTTCTATTATCTGTATATCTCATTCATGGCCAAATCTCTTTCTGGTTCAGTTACTTGATATCTGTAGAGGCTACAGACTTCTGACAATCACTGATTCTCATGTAGAGATACATTTTTCATTTAGACTACTTTCATATACTGCATGCTGGTTCTCCCTGCTTGTCCCACTTAGCTTTTAGCTTTACAGTCTCCTCAGAGCTCAGGAGGTCAAATTATTTATCATGGACTTACTCTGGTTACCCCTTTGCTAATTGATTTCACTGACATGCTGAGAGAATGAAGATTCAAAGTCAGATCCTGGCCACTGCTTTTGTGTGCTCTGGCATCATAAAGTGGTGGAAACCAGCTGCATCTCCCCATCAGGTATAGCAAAGTATAAATAACTCCTATGTCCCCCACCCACCAGGTTTGCCGCTGGAGTAGGGAGTGTGCTGGAGGGGAAAGAAAGCTAGGAAGTCCTTACCAGCTGGCAGAGTTGGGGGCAGCTCCCAAGCTGCTCTAGCCTGTTGGGGCCCCTCAAATGAAGAACTGTAACTGGCTCCCACACACTTCCCTTTCCTCTGCTATTCCCTGGAGGGAAAAGTCTCCCCCCAGTGCTCCTTTAGAGGTGGTGCAGCCATCTGCTGTTTTCATGAGGAAATTTAGTGAATTCAAACACCAGGAATTCTGTCCCTTCTAAATACTGAACATAGCCTCAACTTTGGTCCTGGTGTAAACAGGCAAAATTCCATGGATTACAATGACATTGTGCTGTCTTACCCAAGTGCTGATTTGGCCCGTACAATGGACTCTGTACTAAAAGGGCCTCAGCAAAGACATAAGGCTTGGGCACTACATCTGCTGAGTTTTTAATGGTATCTCTGAAATTAAACAGGTATTGGGACAATTTTATTTGGTGCCGTGCACAAGTGCCCACAGTAAAACCCACATACAGAAAAGTGCAGCACCAAAACTCACTACCCCTGTTAAGTGTTATAGAGGGGGCTACTCCATAATTCCTCTCTGAGGAGGGGATGCATTATGGGGTGTGGCCCAGGAATGAGGAATCATGATCTGCATTTTTATGCACATACACTCCCTGACATGGCAAGGGGGTCTACACATAGATCCTTCATTCAGATTTATTCCTGTCTTGTAAAACTAGATTATATGAGTGAGTTTGGGGGAGTTGACTTTCAGTGCTTACCAGCACCTACAATATTAATGCTGATTTTGTAACTTATATCTGCTCCTGTTTTAGAAGCTATCTACCACAATTTGCTTTAATGGCAAAACCTAAAAGAGTTTATGATAATATTACTGAATTGTTTGATTCTTTTAAAAATTGTGCTTTTTTATGATGAGACGGTGTCATGTGACATAACTATTGACTTTTAGGGCTCAGTTCTGTGAGATTCTCGCTGTTGGGACCAAGACATAGGCAGCCAAGTCTAGTGGTCAGAGCCAGAAATGGAGTCAAGGAGTCAAGCCACAGGTCAGAGCCGGAGCTAGAATCAGGGACTCAAGCCAAGGATCGGAGCTGGAATTGAAGACCAGAGGCAAGGATCAGAAACAAGGCATGAAAGCTGGACTTAGACATCAGGAAAGAAAGCAGGGTTCAATGTAATAGCCTGATAGAGGCCAGTTGTGCAGACAATTTCCTGTGCCTCTCTTTGGCTTTAAATAGGATGCCCTGACCAATCAGAGGTCCTGGTGTTCCTCCAGTCAGGACCCAGGGGAGGGCTCCCAATGTAGCTTCAGGTTTCAGAGTCCCTCTGGTTAGTCAGCTGTGGGGTAGGAGCAGGGAGGTAAGTCAACTGGGAACCCCACAGCTGCAGGTTCAACATCTGTGGACCACGACACTTTCATTGACATCCTTGGGAGTGAGGGGCATTCAGTACTTCACAGAATCAGGCCCTTATTTATTTTTTCATTGAATTAAGTAATCAGAATTCAAGGCATAACTCTGACTCACACACACTTATATTTAAGAAATGTAAATTTACTTATTTACTTTGGAAAATTCTTCTTTACTTCTGCTGATTCTGCCAGTTTTTTGACATGTGCTCCCTCCCTCTTGGGGTACAGTGAAGGGTTTGTCATTTTTGCAGAAAAGCAAAGTACATTGATTAATGGGGGAAATAATGTATTCATTCTGGTATATCGTGTACCTTTCTATGAGTAAATTTTAATTGGAGGACTTGCATAAATGGAATGTAAATGTGTCTACTACACAGCATGTGTCTGGTGCTTTAAGAGCCAAAGTTCAACTCCTGATGTCATTAATCAGGAACTATAATTTGTAAATGTGGGATACGTAATGGAAATTAAAACAAATGTGCTGTATTAACTAATCCCTCATTCACAGGTACATTTCTTTCATAGTGAGCTCATTCAACCTAAGTACATACTCTGTCCTTAAGACAGTACCATCATAAATCGTCTAATATGCTTATGTGCCACTGTCCTTTACTGGAAAGGACCAGGACTATTGATGTGTGTGCCGTAGGCCCTATATAACTAACCCTCTTTAGCTCTGCAGGAGCCTATGCTTTGGGATCACAGTTCGGCAAAGCACTTAAGCATGTGCTCAGTCCCATTGAAAGCAATGGAACTTAAATATGTTCTTTGCTAAATGGGGGCTTGAAGGAAAGGCTGCCTATAATGACTGTCATCATGAGCGGCCATGATGCGTTGCATAGCAGCAACTGTTAAGCTCCTTTGGGGGCCCCAATACCCCAATAAATGTTCCCAAACTGCAGTGTTTGCCATCAAAGACGTCATAAATGAGCGTGGGGACATTCCGTTTTAGAATTCCCAATCAAAACAGTACACATTAAACGATCTCTGACTCACATGTTTTGGATGTGCAATAAGAAACTGATTAGAATCTATCCCTTATATTTATTTCCTTGATTGATTGTGATGTTTTTAGTTCAGCAAAGATGTATCCAGATATCACATTGTACATTACAGTCAATGCTAAAACCATTTCTGTATTGATCTGCCTACTATCCTTGCAAATGCAGTAATGGTATAAAGATCTGCATTTGTCAGCTTTTCCATCATAAATGTGTCCAATATACTGGTAGAAACCTTCTTGCCCAGATCTACAAGTTTCAAAAGAAGTAGTGAAGCAAATCTCTATTACTGTAGTAAGCAGTTAGTTATATTCTTTGTTTGGGAAACAGCTTAGTAAAGAGTAAGGTCTAAATGCACAATCCTGCATTACTTGTGTAATACAGTAGAACTGAGCCCTGACTTTGTATTTGTTACACTCAGAAATACTTTTGCAAAATACCTCAGACTTAGAATAATAATTAATATGTTGTGCTACTGATCAAATGTCCAAGTATTGCTCAGTAGCAATGGTTTGTACATCTTAATTTGAATGCATTTCTGCCTGATAATATTCAACTACATTTTAATTTTTTTAGCAAGGCTGTTGGTGACACTGTATTATACTATTATTATGTATGAAAGCAGATTTGTTTGGTATATCTGGCATGGCTCATCTGAAATTAATTCATATCTAAATTGCCCCATCTGAGTGCACAGATACATAGTCAGATTTATCAGGTGCTTGGAACCCAAATCAGTCTTTCATTTCAAATTTGACAGTGCCAGATGCCCTGAAGCACCACACTTCCATCCCGATAGAGAGCTGGAAGAAATTAGATTTCCATTTTTCTTTGTTTTAGTTAGTCTTTTTTAGATTTCATTTTCCTGTGGTTTTCACTAGTGAACTTGTTGCAGATGCTACCAGTCCTTGAGATGGAGGATCATAGTTGCACTGCTCCCTGAATCCTGCAGCCACCAGTATCAGTTCTGAAAGGAAATGTTACTCACCTGCCATCCTATCGGTTTACAAGACAAAGTGATGGTGGTCAGAGAATGAGAAAAGAGGGATGGAAACTAGAAAAATCCGAGGCTGTCAGAAGGAAGAAGGGCAGACTTAAGAGACAGCTTAAATTCATTGGCGTGTATGACATAAAGACTATGAAGGATTTTTTAAACTGTGCACAACATGACAAAAGAAAAAACTGCTAAAACACATGCCTGTTCATTTTTATTCCAGAGTCAACTGTGGGCTCCCAGCCTGTTTTAAAATCAACATTTCACAGCAAGAGACCAAAAAGCAATGCAACATGTCAGGCACTTCCTCTCACTGACAAATAGTTCAAGTAGAGTAATAGCATGAACAGAGCTTCTCTGAGGAGATAGATGTGAGTGTGTATGTGTATGTATTATATATAATATTATAAATGTATTAGATATATTGATAGATAATTAAATTCAGTTCAACTACTTTTCTGATTAATTCCTGGGTAAACAGCAGAATAATTGTCGTGGTGGTAGAAGTCAATACTGCAGAGTCTTTTTTTTCTTTCCCCATGGCAAAATCTTGTTGATTAACATATCTCCAAAGGATTCCTAAAGGATGCTCAGTCTGGTTTTCATTGAGACAGCTCTCTGTGGGCTACGAAAAACTGCCCAAGCTAGTTTTTTTCTGGACATTGGACCCACATTTAAATGCTGGGTTACTCTTATTTTGACCCCAAAAGGTTCCCTCTATCCCCATTATAACCACAACTCTTTGTATTAGTTTACACTTTTACCATTAGGTTCCTTCATCACAACCACTGTTTTTTGGTTAAGAAGGGCTGAGGCTCATTAATGCTGCTCCTTATTTGGACAGAGGAGCTACTTACTATAGGACAAGGTAAGGCACATTTTCCCCTAAAGGTAAAGGGTGACATTCACCTCAGTTAAACATAGGCACAAGGTCCCACGTATCACTTATACCTTACCTAAGCTCTTAATAGAATGTTTACATAGTGTATGGAGCTTTTGTATGACCTTTGCACTGGGGGTGAATTTCACCAAGGATGCACTAATTCAGGCCAAGCAAATCCAAAGCAGAGTCTCTTGTATGACAACACAGACCACTTACCATTGCAGCTGGCTGGGGGGAAAAAAAGTGTTGGGGTGGGGGGGAACCTGTGATTTTTTAAAAATTTCCAAGTTTTTGAAGAAGAAAAAAAAATTAAAAATTTTGTCACAACTGAAAAACACTTAACTACAAATGGCCAAAAAATGGGAAATGTTTTCGCCAGAAAACATAATTTAAATGTTTCCCATTTTATAAAATGTTGGAAATGTTATTACAATTTTAACCTGCTCTATTTATCATTATCCCATTTGTGCTGATATTCTTTTCAATGTTTGCAACTATGTAGTAAAGAGTAACTTCAAAATGGCTTCACAAGAATCTTCCTATAAAGCGTGCTTGGGTTAATTAACACTGCTGCGCGTGTGTGTGTGTGTGTGTGTAAGATATTTTTTTCTTATTCCAGCATTGAAGTTTTCCTGATGTTACTGTTTTACAAACTGACTACTGTGAAAATAAGAAATAAAACTTCAACTAAACTTGATTTTTTTGTAAGTCCTACATGTGAACAAAACTGTACATTTAAAAAATGTCACAGAAAAATAAACATTTACGCTTAAATTTTCAAAAGTGACTAGTGATTGCAGTACCTCAGGTTTTGGTGCCCAACTTGACACCTTAAGCAGCAGCTCTCAATCTTCCAGACTCCTGTACCCCTTTCAGGAGTCCGATTTGACTTGTGTACCCCAAGTTTCACCTCATTTAAAAACTATTTGCTTATAAAATCAGACATAAAAATACAAAAAAGTTTCACTATTACTGAAAAAATTGTTTACTTTCTCATTTTTACCTTACAATTATAAAATAAACTGTTTGGAATATAAATATTGTACTTACTTTTCAGTGTATAGTATACAGTACAGTATAAACAAGTCACTGTGTGAAATTTTAGTTTGTACTGACTTCACTAGGGCTTTTTATGTAATCTGTTCTAAAACTAGGCAAATATCTAGATGAGGTGATGTACTGCCTAGAAGACCTCTGTGTACCCCTGGTTGAGAGCCACTGCCTTAAAGGGAACTAATTTTCAGAGAGTGAGCGCTCAGCACTTCCTGAAAATCAAAGTGTTTCAAGTTGGGCCCCCCATACCCGCAAATTTAAGACCTCCAAAAGCAACAATCACTTTTGAAAAATTAGGCCTTAAAGCTAAGTTTGAAATGTTTGTCCTTTCCACTCATCCTATTAAAAATGGTTATTCAAGCACATATAGGGATCTGACTTTTGCAACAAATTTCAACTTTAATTTGTAAAATTAGCTTACTTATGAATACGTAATGATGTGCTGAGAAAGGAGTAAATATTAAAGCTAAGTTAATACATAATTCCCTAGGTCAAACTTCTACCCACGGTTTTTGTTCTGTTTGTACAGTGCCTAGTGCAATGAGGTCCATGACTGGGACTCCTTCGCACTATGATAACAGAATTAATAAATAATAATTAATCATTAATACCTTTTACCCACTGTTTTACAAACTCACAGAAGAAGGCAATGGAATTGCACTGCTGTAAATGGGCTTACTCCGTGCACCTCCACTGAGCCCATTCAGAGCAGAATTTGGCCACTTGAAACCTTGATTCTAGCATTTCTGTACATATGTTGGTCTTTTCACTTTATAAAACAATTCTGTTGCTACTTTATACAAAACAGAGAGAGACCAAAAAGCCATTAGAAGCTTTTACACCATGGAGTTTCAATGCTTACATTGATGTGACCCAGACTATTTTAAGAGAACCTAAAGGGATTTTTCTTTTTTCCCCTTGAGAGTTTACTACTGGAACACTGTGAAAAACTGTTTAATATGTACATTTTATTGCCAATTCACTTAAATAAAAATGCAATAAGAGCATGATGTTGAGTATTGTTAATTCAAAATGTTTAAATGGGTTATTTCTTCAAAGGATCAAATATCCTTTTTAATACATTCTAAAGAAACAGTGAGACACACTGCCTTGTTTTTATATTTTGCAATATAAATGGAACGTTCCTCTGTTGTGACTAAGTTCCATAAACATTAGACATGCACAGATGTGAGATTGCGGTTCTTCCTTCAATATCCTGAATATTATTATTTAATATTTATATTACAGTAGCACCACGGGCCCTGATCAGAATCTATGGGAGTAAACCTGTTTCTTCATCATTACATTTAACAAATTCAATATCCTTCCACTTTGAAAACCTTCCATTATTCAAACTCCAGTTATGTGCATAAGTAAAAATGATATCGTCACTTAGCTCCAGATTAGCTGGAGATTAGTCTATTAGTCATCATTTATCAGGAGTTAAGAATAAATGATGGGAAGTAAAATTAACTCATCAGGTGAAATCTGGGTCCCACTGAAGTCAAGGCAAAACTTCCATGGACTTTGATAGGGTCAGGTCTTCCAAATAGATGCCCCTGACCTCAGGTGCCTTTGGGGACTGAACTTTCTGTTTCTTCTATGGAAAGGAAAAGCCCAACCCCCAAAGGAACCATCAATAGTCTCTGTAATGGAGATAAAGAGAAAATCCTCCATAATGACAGAAGGAGTAATTTAAACCGTCTATGGATGGATATCAAATGATTTCCTCCCCTAGACAGACAACCTAGAACAACACCGGGATAGTCAAAGTTATTTTAGACATTTTTAGTTTGCTTCAGATTTATAGAAGAAACAGAATACCCTCGTAAGTAATAGGATATGAGTTCTGTGGGAAGCAGACCTCTTTTTTTCCTCCTAATTTAGAACATTAAATGTCTCAAAGATTCAGACTCCTAACCTCACATCGAAGGACTTGAGCTATTTAATTTAAAACTATTAACCATTTTCATGTTTCCTTAGTGGAAAAATAAGTTTAAAAATAATTTACATTCAAGCTACCTAGAAGTCATAAACAATTCCCAAGCTGAAGGTTTCCAAACTACATTGATTAAAAAAACACACAAAGAAATTATTACTCACAAAGAAATATTGTTTGAAAACGTATAGTCTAAAAGAGAACATGCCAGAGAAATGAAGCAATAAGAGAAATAGCCTATTTCCTTCAAGGGCAGAGTAAAAATTCTTGGAATGTATATAGCCTCCACTGTATATTGCAGTGGTGATCTTCTGTGGTTCAAACTTTCCACAACCTTCTAGTAAGATGAAACCCCACATATATGGCCCGATCCCCACTAGTGTAAATCAGCATAGCTCCACTGAAGTCAATGGCTTTACAACATTTGAGGATCTGCCCCACAGTTTTGTTCATTGATTTCATCTGTGTAATTTAGACTTTATACTAAACCAACACATGGCATCACCCTGGCAGGAGATGAGCCCTTGAAGTCAATGGGAGTAGCAGAGGCTGAGCACCTCTCAGGATCAGACCCATAGTGAGAGAGACTTCTGTCTCAAAGTGAAATTAATCTTTTGGAGACAAGAGTTTGGATTTCCCAGACATAACTGTTATCTCTTATTCCAGTAGCTGGAGTGTAATCTACACCAACAATTAGCATTAGATCCTTGAATCAGAGGGCAGCATAGTTTTACATCTATCTTTACAGTAAAACCATATTAATCTATCTTTACAGTAAAACCATGGGCATCCACCTGATTTGGAAACTGATAATTTACGTATTCAAAATTTAACAACATCCAGAATAAAACAACATTCAATTGTATCGGTAAAAGTGGTTAAATATTTGGAAAGCTAAAGCGTGCTACTTGTAACAAAGATTGTCAACTAAGAAACTGAACAAGTCAAACAATTCAAAACAATGTCCATAAACAACTGAATTTTCCTGTTTTTTGTAATATACTCCAAAGGTTGGAGGAATTCAAGTGCTCCTTATAGTCTGAACCTGAAACAGTAGGGCTCTTTATCGCCCAGCAGGTTATGGAGTTTTTACATACACTGTGTGTGTCTGAAATTTACTAGTAAAACAAAAATTCCTTTATCCTTTAATCATAATTTGTTCACTTCTTGAAAGTCAAGTACAATAGTTGAAGAAATATATATTTTTTTCCCTAAAAATCTGGGTCTGTGTGTTGTATGTCTGTACCACAATGATGTTGGCTGTCTGCGCCACAAAAAACACTAAATTCAAATCAGATTTAGGATTTGACTTAAATGTACTGAACAAAAGCAATGATATAAAGGCTGGAACTCATCATATTCTGTCTAGGCACTGCAAGACATATAATTTTTGCTCTTCAGAAATTCTTAATGGCACAACAGGCCAAGCTGAGGATGAATTTGCTGTCTTAAGTCTGGATTTTCTTGCTTTTGTGAATTTAGCTCAATTCCTTAATTTTATTTTTGGCATCGTTTTATTGTTTCATTACTTTCTAAAATAGTTCTTATTACTATTTTGCCATAGTAAAAAGAAAAGAAAATGGAAGATGTGGGTTTTTCCAGTGTCTCAACAGTATGGTCATCTTGTATTTTAAGAAAGCAGCCTATAACTAAGGAGATCTAGCTCATGGTTCTACAACAGACTTCCTCTGTGACATTGGGAGTACAATTTAGTATGTCCGTACTTTAATTTCCCATCTGTAAAATGGGGGCAATAATATTTCCCTACCTCTCACAGGACAGATTCATTAATATTTGTGAAGGGCTCAGATACTTTGGTGATGGGACCAATGAGTAACAATGTTAGCAGTGTAAGATAGTAAAGAGTGGAGACCAAGAAGACTAAGGATAATTGAGTAGACGATAAAGTACCATTTGCAGTAGAACCTCAAAGATACAAACACCAGGGTTATGTACTTACTGGATACCCTGTGGAACTAGAAGTAATCCATCAGGCAGCAGGGGAGACAAAAACAAACAAATGAACAAAAAGCCCCAGCAAATACTGTACAGCCTCAGGAGGGAAGGGGCTGTTGGGGCTGCAGCCGCAGGTTGTGTGTGGGGGTCAGGGCTCCGAGCAGGGGTTCTGACCCTCATTGGGACCACTGGGGCTCAGGGCTTTAGACCAGGGAGAGTGCTGGGACTCAGGGGTTCAGCCCCATAGCTCCATTCCCGGCTTCAGTCCTGCGGGGGACGTCGGGGCTCCAGCCCTGTGGCTCTCTTCCCGGCTTGAGCCCCACGGTGGGGCGGGTGGGCAGGCGCCAGAGCTCGGGGCTTTAGCTAAGAGGGGAGTGTTGGTTTCAGCCCCAACACTCCCCCTGTAGCTAAAGCCCTGAACCCCGATGCGCCCTCTCCCAGCTGAAGCAGAGCCGTGGGGAGCCCTGAGCTGTGGCATTCTCCTTGAAGCTGAAATCAGGAACGGAGCCGCTGGGCTGAAGCCCTGCGCCTCAGTGCTCCTGAAGGGCAGAAGCCCTGAGGTCCCCTCTGCCCCACCCGGAGCCCTGGTGACCCAAGGGTCAGAAACCCCGACTCCCCCTCCCTCTACCAGCCCTGACACCCTCCCACCCTGCGGCTGCAGCCCCAACCCCCCATGGCTGAAGTCCGTAACATCTTGTTCAGAGTTAGGGAACATTTCAGAGTTACAAACAATCTCCATTCCCGAGGTGTCCATAACTCTGAGGTTCTATTGTAAAGCTTCTTTCATTATGGATTTGGCATACTCTGGATGATGAAGATGTCCATTTTATGTAGCCATGCTTTGTCTTTTAATGACAAGCAAGGAGAAATTATGCAATAGTATTTTGGTGGTGGTAACAAAGTCTGGTACAACTAGTTATGAAGCTAAATTCCTTGAAGACAAATTCAGGGGTGTGTCTGAATCTGGCATTAGTAGAGGGCTTACATTTGAGACAGATAAATGGCTTGAGTCTACAATATCAAATTTGATCTTGAAAGCCTGATGATATCACCAGTGGGCAGGAATGTTTTAAACTACATGTGTAGCTGTTCCTGATGGCTGGATCTCATATTCAACTCCCTCACCCCCACAGGGCTTCTGTACCTGCTGTAAGTACTGCTGTACTAAGGTTAATTACTGCCCAGTATCAAGCCTAATAGAGAAGTAGCCAAAGGACTCATCTAACTGAAGCTGATATTCTAAACCCAGTATAATCTGGATTTAGATGAGGAATGGGATGGAAACATCTTTTGTGGCATTGATGGATTATCTCTGGCTGTCAGTGGATGGTGGGCAGACATCCATTTTCATCCTCTTGGGCCTCTGTGCAGAATTTGATATTGTTGACCATGAGATACTGCTCTCTCACCTAAAAGAGGCGGCAGATACCCAGGGGAATGTACTCAACAGTTTAAATTCTTCCTGGCGGGATGAACCTAAAAAGAGCACCTCTGCCACTAGATTCCACACTTGTGGAGTCCCACAAAGATCAATTTTCTCTCCAGTCCTGTTCAACACCTATGTGCAGTACTAGGTGAAGTGGTAAGGTGACATGGTCTTAAATGCCAGCAATATGCAGATGACACACACAGCTACAGCTTTATTTATCTTTCAATCACATATGACCATACTACTACCACCAAGATGGCCCAGTGCTTGGGCAAAATCAGTTCACAGATGAGGAGCAGCTGGCTGAAGATGAACTTGAGAAGCACAGTGGTGATGTTGGTGTGCAGAAGAAAGCACTTTGAACAGTTCGCAACCACCTTTACAGTCTCCTTTGGGTACACGTTGACCATTAGTCATTTCAACCTGATTTTTTAGGAGTACTCTCTGATACTAACCTCTCATATAGCAACATCCACAATTAACTCTTTCTACCATCTCTGGTTGGCTAGGAGACTCCATTACATCACCACAGATGACCTGGCTGGCATTGACTGTACATGCCAACACAAAAAAACAACACAAGCCTATAGGGACAAAATTAGAAAGGCCAAAATGCACAAAATGAGGTTAAATGAGCTAGAAACATAAAGAGTAACAAGAAAACATTTTACAAATACATTAGAAGCAAGAGGAAGATCAAGGCCTGTGCCGGGGAGGCCCCTTACTCGAGGAGGGGGGAACGACAATAGGAGAAAATGTGGAAAGGGTAGAAGTGCCAAATGACTTTTTTGTTTCAGTTTTTACCAAAAAGGTAGTAGCAATCGGACGCATGGGTGACGCATGGGGCGACACGTGGGGTCATGTGCTCCCCCCCGATTTCTGCTTGGCCTGCTGGGGAGATGAAGCGGGGCTCTGTCCTTCTCCTGCTGCGCCTGCCCCTCCCGCATGCTTGGCCCCTGTCCCTGGCAGTCACGCCCAGGAAAGCAGAAGAAGGGGTGGGACCAACTGCGTCCCATGCCGGCCACTCTGGATCACTGCTCTGTGCAGGGCAGAGGCTGCCTGAGAGAGAGCCCAGCTGGGGTGGCAGTCCACCCTGCCCTGTCCCCTCTGCTCCCTGCCCAGGCCCAGCTGAGAGGCACAGGGGCCGAGTGAACCAGAAACATGCTGGGGTGGGGTTGCTCTGTCTTGCTCGTCCCTTGTCCCTGGCAGCGAGGCACAAGCGGAGAGCCCAGGCTCTCTCTCAGGCATCTGCCACGGTGCACAGAGTCAGTGACTCAGAGCAGCCAGCTTCAGCTGGCATAAGAAGTGGCTCCCTCCTGCTCCCCACCCGGGCCCAGGTGCAAGGGAGAGTGACCGAACGTGCTGGGGGCACAGGAGAAGGGAGGCTTAGCAGGAGGACGACAGCGGTCCTCTCCCTCCCTAGCAGGCCAAGCAGAAAGCTAAAGCTCCGCGATGAAGATGGTGGTCAACACCTTCACTCCTC
This sequence comes from Eretmochelys imbricata, assembly GCF_965152235.1. Lineage (NCBI taxonomy): Eukaryota > Metazoa > Chordata > Testudines > Cheloniidae > Eretmochelys > Eretmochelys imbricata. Next base: position 169,825,845 of record NC_135574.1, read on the forward strand.
TGCACAATGGGACTCTCTACAATAAAGGTCAAGGTACAGCAGGAGACAGAACTTTCTCAGTAGCTGGTCCACGAATGTGAGACAAATTCCTACAGGAATTAAGGACCATCGTGACCTTACCACCTTCCACTTCAAGTGCAAGGCACAATTATATGACCTTGCCTTCTCTAATATAAACATATAACAGCATATTCATTTACAGAAAAAAAATCCCCATCAAACAAGAAAATACACTGCACAAATTCTCCCTCTAGAAAGATGAGAGAATTAAACATGTGACAGATGTGAGTCACGCTGCTTAATGCAGTACTGAAAGGTGCTCAGACACTGTGATAAGAGTGGTATAAGAACCTATATAGGATAGGATAAAATAGAATAGTAATCTGCCAGTTTGGGTCTATGTTCTAAAGCTGGTTCCATCCTGGAGTTTTCTTTTCCCCAAATCTACATGTCTGGGGAAGAGATGAGGACCACATGGAACCTGGTTCCGCTGGATGTATGTGGGGGTCTCCCATACACAGTTCTAATATTAATTCTAAACCCCAAGAAATGTGCACTTGTATAAATGAAAACTTCTCTTACTGGCCAAATCACTCAAACTGATTGCTGACCACAACAATACAATATTTTGGTTTGATCTTCTTTTTAAATATATGTATTTTTGTTGTTAATCTAGCAAAACCTTTTAATTCTGAGGGGTAACATTTAATAATATTAAAGTTTAAAAAAATCTTGCAGGAATGTATATGATATTCTCACTGGGTAAAAAATCATTCTCTTGCAGAGAGTCTGTGTATGGTACCTCTGCATGAGGAAGGCCTGGGAAAGTGTGCTTCATGCTAGTGCTGGGGCAGGCTGGGGAATGGCCAGTATCTGTGCACCTCAGTGCAGTGACTGGGAACCCCTCTATAGTGGAAGTGGAGGACAAACAGTCGCTATTGTAGCATGCTGCAACCTTGCTGCTTGGCTGTGGGTGGGGGATGGATTCCATTTCTGCCAGCTCTTATTTAGCGGCGTTTCCCGCATAATGTGTGTTCGTATGGGCTGTGTGCAGGTGTGTGTGCATGCCTATGCTTTTCATTCTTGTACAAATATCTTATTGATTTGAAATTATGAGCCCTACTAATAAGAAGGGATTGCGAGGAAACAAGCAGGTGCATAGGTCAACACCATAAGGTGGATACTTTCATGGGTGCAAAGATACAAGGAGATGCATAAGTGCCTCAAGATGATGTGCCTAAGTGCCTGGAATCAGCCTTCTGCATAGACTCATTGAAGTGCCTGCTGTGAACAGAGATGAGGTACATGAAGACACCAATACCAGACACAGTGAGGTGCCTACCTTATGTTCAAACATAGCAACTCATATATCCTGCAGCAATCATCAATTAAGATTCAGGCAATACAGTGAACAAAAAGGGATGATGTCTCTTGAGGCATCCTCCCCCACCCTTTGTCTGGTCCTTGTCAGAACGTTGTCTGTTATGAGCTCTTCAGCACCAGGTTTCTGCAAAGAGCACCTCACCTGGGTAGGTTGGGGGAGGGATAGCTCAGTGGGGGGGAGGGATAGCTCAGTGGTTTGAGCATTGGCCTGCTAAACCCAGGGTTGTGAGTTCAGTCCTCAAGGGGGCCATTTAGGGATCTGGGGCAAACATTGGGGACTGGTCCTGCTTTGAGCAGGGGGTTGGACTAGATGATCTCCTGAGGTCCCTTCCAACCTTGATATTCTATGATTCTAGGACACCGTGCAAATCAAAAAGCAGGTGCTCCCGAGTCAGCAGAGCTCCAAAGACAAGGAAGTGAACGCCCAGACAGTGAGCTGCACCAGTGCCTAGAGCCACGGTCACGCCCTAGCACAAACACGGCGAGGTGCACCTGTGCCTAGGAGCAATGAGGTGCAGGAGAGCCTAGGAGCAATGAACTGTACCAGTGCTGCTTCGACAGAGCCAGGCGCAGCGAGGGGCCCCGGTGCCAGGCAGGTTCAGAGGGAGGCCTGCCCCAGTCAGTCGCGGCGAGGGCAGCAGAGGCTCACGCCCTGCAGGGCACAGCAGCCCCTCACCCAGGCTCGGGAGGGCAGGTCGGCCTGCTCCCCCCCCGCCGGGCTCCTCAGCCTGCAGGGGAAGCCCCGGCTGCCAACTGAGGCGGAGTCGGAAGCACGAAAGCACTGGGCGCTATTGGGCGGGACTGACAGCCGCGGGAGGAGCCGGAGCTGCAGCGGCGGTGCTGGGTCGCGGAGCTGTGACTGAGCCCGGGCAGCAGCAGCAGCGGCGGCGGCGAGTGAGAGGAGCAGCAGCAGCAGCAGCAGCAGCAGGCGCCGGAGGAGCCGCAGAGCCTGGGGGAGCCCCGGGAGCCAGCGCGTGCGGCTCATGAGCCCGGCGCGGAGCCGCAGCCGCCTCCCGCCGCCGCGGCTCTGCGGGTGAATGAACCTGCCTCCCCGACCCTCTCCACCAGCGCGAGCGGCTTCGCCGGGGTCCCGGACCCCAGCTTCTCCCGACACAAAATGGACGGTTTCGCCGGCAGTTTGGGTAAGTGGCGGAGCCTGTAGCATCCAACTCCGGGGCGGGGAGGACGCCCCCCCCCCCGTGCACGCGCACCGCACCGCGGCGGAGCTGTAAAGCTGCCCTTGTGGGAGATCCCTCCCCCAGGGGTAGACTCGAGCAAGTGCAAGAGTTTCCTTCAGGTCCCACGTGGGTGGGTGGGTGGGTGTTGAAAGGGGAATGCGGGGTTGACTTCAGGGTGTTACTTTTTTTTTTTTTTTTTTTTTTTGCTTTAGCAGCTGTCAAGCAAAGATCCTCCCGAGATCTCTGTTCCCCTTTGCACAGTCACGAATCCGCTTAAAATCCTAGCCGGGCAGAAACACGCAGGTGGAACCGAGCTCCGCACAACGTTTCGGGCGCGGGGGGTGGTTAGTCGTTGGCGGGGTGCAAGCCCGGGTGTCCCGGGCCGTGGGGCGGGGCGGGGCGGTGGGCACAGGGGGCTGCGCCAGCGAGGGGATGGGAAGGAGCGAAAGCTGCCGGCGTGGTGGCCAGGGTGGAGTGTGGGTTGCCTTCCCCGCGCGTGGGTCGCCGCCTGCTTAACCGCTTCTTTGCCAACCACAGCGTCCAGGCAGGTGCTTTGGCCTCTGCCTTCATGGGAGCTCCTCTGGGGCCGGCTGGCATCTGGGGCATGATTTAGTGTCAGGGAATAGCATGGGGAAGGAGGGGAGCCGCTTCATTCAGAAACCTGGGGGGGGGACCGCACTCTCACTATTGTAGCAGTCCCCAGATTGTGCCCAAATCCATGTTTTCAGTCCTGAATTTCATGAATCTGCCTTTCATAAACGGTTGTATGCTTATACCGGGTTCTGTATCCCACACAGCTCTCCTTGGGAACAGTGCCTAGAAGTGTGCAAAATCTGAGAACGTGGGTATTCACCCACGAAAGCTTATGCTCCAATACGTCTGTTAGTCTATAAGGTGCCACGGGACTCTTTGCCGCTTTTACAGATCCAGACTAACACGGCTACCCCTCTGATACTCGAAATCTGAGAGTTACAGCCGCCAGGGCTCTCATTTGTTGGATCGTGATCAGAAAAGTATTGTGAAGCTCTCTCAGTTAGCAATTTTTAGGTGAACGGCATAAATTCTGAATGCCTAAATTTCACCAGGTGTGATCAGCAGTTTAGTTGTGTTTCTTGCAGAATACAGGGAACTAGAAAGTTTCTCGGCAAATAATCTTAGAATCATAGAATTCATAGAATCATAGAATATCAGGGTTGGAAGGGACCTCAGGAGGTCATCTAGTCCAACCCCCTGCTCATAGCAGGACCAATCCCCAATTAAATCATCCCAGCCCGGGCTTTGTCAAGCCTGACCTTAAAAACTTCTAAGGAAGGAGATTCCACCACCTCCCTAGGTAACGCATTCCAGTGTTTCACCACCCTCCAAGTGAAAAAGTTTTTCTAATATCCAACCTAAATCTCCCCAACTTGAGACCATTACTCCTCGTTCTGTCATAAATAATGTTTTATTGAGTAAAATATATCTTTCACATTGCAGTCATGGTCAAATTAATGTGGATAGGTCAGCAACTGAAAGAAGAAAATGTTGGATTTGGTTATGTGTGTGAGAATACACTCAGCTCTTTAAAGAGACACCAACTTGAAATCTGGTCAGTTTCATGCAAGGGGTTAAAAGTAGATTCAGGTAGGCTTGCCCCATTGTTCTTCCTCTACCATTTTTTGTGGTTTTACAGTAACATTTTCATGTTAATTCCCTCCCTCCCCCCCGGCCCCTTTTTGCTGTGTGGAAGACCCTGAAGGAGGAAACTGACCAAGATCCTAATTCTGCAATAAGCACTGTGCCTGGGTAAAGTACATTTACAGGATTGGGTCCCAGATGATTTAGAGGAGAAATGCTTGGCGGGATCTTTGGCTGGTATAAACAGTCATAGCTCCATTGAGTTCAACTGAGCTACAACAGTTTATGCAAATTGAGATTCTGCTCCACTGAATGTACACAAAGAACTGTCAAAATACGATTTTTTCCCTTAATTCTCAGAGTCATGCATCCTCTTAGGAGTTACATGTAATAATAAAAGGTAAAATAGTTTCACAAATGTGTGTTCTTTTTAAGTTGTTGGTATTCTAAAAATCTTAGAATAAGTATTGTGTATGTTTCTAGCTATAGAATATGCTTGGATTTTATTAAAAAATGTGGCAACTCAGGACAGTTTATTTAATAACATTTTTTCAACAGTACATATTATCAACACCTTTAAGGGTGAAAAAGTGCAAATAACAATAATATATAAATATTTTCAACTTTTTTTTGGGTTCATAATGCCATATAAAAGTCCATTTGCAGTACCTAAACACAAAGTTTGTTCTTTTTCACTGCAGTTGCATCTATTCCATGACAAAAGCTGTGATAGGGAGGACTCCTGCAAATCTACCTTTTGTGGTATGATAGGTCTCTCCCTATAAAGATTAGATTTTTAGTCCAATTCTACAGTCCTACTGTGAAATCCATATCATTAGAAAATCCTTCTCAGTTTTCTAGAAAAAGTTACATATTTAAATGCTTTTGAGTGTGATTATGACCTTTTAGATTTTGAAATGTCTGTTCTGGCATTGTGGGCATCTGTCTGGACCAAACTGGTAACCATAATTAACAGTATGCTATTTTGAATTTGACTCTTTGCCTTATACTCTATTCCTTCTTGAATAATTGTCACAGTCATTTTATGCCTTTTGATCAAAAAGTGACACATGATGAAATTATAAGGGTTCTGTTTCCATTTTTAACAGGAAAAATTGTGCCTCTGGGTGACACATGCAAATATAATACAGTTAATATTTATAAGCATCTTCATCCCAGTGGTGAAGTTGATCTGCATTTCAAAGAGTATCAGTACTGTGTTAACACATGAAGTGCTAGTCATCCCACCTCAGCATGCCTAAAGCTATTTTTTTTTCTTATGTCAGGAAATAAAATGTATGTGAAAGAGGTTTTAAAAGTGCCATTTTGCTATGTGGACACTGGTGTTCGTAAGGCATTAATTCTACTACAGTCAGATCCTGCAGCATCTTACTTTCATGAATAATCCTTAGCCATGTGGGTAGTCCTATAGGCCTCACTTGCATGAGTAAGGGGCAGGATTTGGTCCTTCATTTGTACCATTGTTTGGTCAGGAAACAATTATTATGATTTTATTAACATTTAATGAGGACTGAACACAGTTCAACATGCCTACTTTTTAATTACATATAATGTGATCTTACATCCATTGTAAATTGGTCTTTGATTTTTATGTTTTTTTTTATAGTGAGCATTGACCTACAGCTGTTTTCTAGGCTTTGGTTGAGGAAAGGGCATTCTCAGAATTTTTAGCTTTGAAGTATGATGCTTTATATAACTATCCTGTTTTTCATTTGGGTCATGCTGTATGTGACTAAGATTGTTTGTTTGTTTGCACTTGCTGGTAATCCAAACCCAATGATATATGTATATTGTTTGAGATTTTGAACACTTCCAATTAACATCAAAACAGTATATGTTAGTAGCTTTCTGTCTCAGGAAGGCCATAAATGTACTCAGTTTGGGGTAGAGTATAGAAATTTACTTAGATTTCTGTGAGTAAAAGTACTTTAGCTAGACTGTGTGTGTGTGCGTGCGTGCGTGTGCATTCTACCAGCCAAGCATGCTTGCTGCAGAGCTAGTTGTCCTGTTAATAATGGGGCCTGTCATTATTATCTGGAAGGCAGAAAGTTATTACAGATTGTGCCCTCCAGCACAGGCAGAACTACTTTCTAACATGTCTCTTGAAGTTGAAAAGACTTTACTCAGCTGTTTTCTTTTGGCTTTCTTGTTGAAACTTTTATGAGAATAAACAGATCAAAGAAACGCATTTTTATATGTAATTTTAAAAATGATTGTTGAGATCTGGATAAATACAACATTGTACGTAACATACGAGAGAGTGTATTACTGAACATGAGTAAAAAATCCATATATTGCATATTAACTTCCACAGTTGAGGCAATTATTGATTTCCTTATAGAACAGAATACTGAAGTCCTTTTTTCTTCTTTGCCAGAACTTCAAAGCATTTTGGATTTAATTGTCTTGCAATTGGGCCTGATGAATAATCGGGACTGGGTTGTTTATGACCCAGAAATGTCGTTAGCATGTTATAACAATATGGTATAAACCCCTTCAACAAGATCCCTCCAGCAAAGGAGGCTTTGACAGAATGGTATCCTATAAAAATAAAATGAAGAATTCTTACATTCTTATTAATTCTAGCTCTTGAATGGTGCTCTGTGCCCTGAAGCATCAATGAACTCTTCACTGAAAGATTGGAAATATTTTGACGAAAAGATTAAATCAGTCCCTTGAAAAGCAAACCAAAAGAATAAGTAATGCAGTGTTAAATGTAATAGGTGAACACAAATGTATCTTTCAGGGGAACAAGAAGGAAGCAGAGCTATTAGTGTTTGTGAGAATTGGAGAAATTCATGAGAAAGTGATGTGAAGGGCTATAATATGTGTGTGGAATCTGGATATCTGTACTCTTACGGCATATTGTCACTAAATAGTAGAAATGAGTGATAGCATTATAGACTGGAGTTAGCTGCCAAATATTTGCTGCTCAAATTCATCCTTTTTTGTTCTTTCTTCCCCCATTCCGTATGCCATATAAGATGAATGGAAAATCTTGATATATAATTGCCTGCTGCCAGCCCTTCCTAGTCTACATAGCTGTTTACCAAAGATATGCTCCTTTTGTTGATTTACAAGAGCAAGGGTTTGGTGTACCTGCCTGTACTAAAGGCCATCTTGGGCTGAGCTAAACTAGCAGATGCTCTGAAAGAAGCTGCTAGATTTGAGAAGTGTCATCTGTGGAAATGGTCACTTCCTCCCTTTGAAATGGTCACTGCCCCCCGTGCTCTCTTTTAGTGAAGGTAATGTTAGAAGAATGTGCATTAGCATTCTGCTATGGTTGGGCTGAGTATGGTGGAAAATGAGTAGAACTAAGTGAGTAGCTACAGCAAAGGTTGTTCACCATCTATTTGGGCAGGTGTATGGAGGCAGAAATTACTACCTTTTTGATGTTCCCCCTTCTAGGCCTCTGAAGTGAGTGTGTGGGTGTGCTAGCAATTTTATTGTTGGTACTAGTAATAAGTTCCGTTTACCTGAGGGGTTCTCAAACTTCATTTTACTGTGACCCCCTTCTGACAACAAAAATTACTACATGACCCCAGGACAGGGAATTGAAGCTTGAGTCTGCCTGATTCCCACTGCCCCAGGTGGGGGAGCCAAAGCCCGAGCTCTACTGCCTTGGATGAGGAAGGGATCAAAGCTGAAGCCCAAGGGCTTCAACCCCAGCCAGGGGGCTTGTAACCTGAGCCCAGCCGCCCAGGGCTGAATCCCTTGGGCTTCGGTTTTGGCCCTGAGCGGTGGGGCTTGAGCTTCAGCCCCGAGCCTCAGCAAATCTAAGCCAGCCCTGGTGAGATCATTAAAATGGAGTCGCAACCCACTTTAGGGTTCCAATCCACAGTTTGAGAACCGCTGATTTAGCTCATTTGCTGGGCCTTTGAGGAATCACTGCATCCTATTCTCAGGGGCTAATGAGTTGTCCCTTCCTTAATAATGAAAACCTGGACAGAACAGAATTATGGCTTGACATAGAAAGGTTAACTTGATTGGTATCAGCAGCTGTCAGTCACACTGATAAAGAGGACAGTTGGTGGCTTTTTGACACCCTGAGATAGTCCATCTTGTTGAAAAAGGAATTAATTGGCTGGAAGTAGCCATCCTTCATTATGTTAAACAACTGAGAAAATGACTGTATGTTGCAAAAGTGACCTTTTGTGCAGAAAATATGCAGTGTTGGGAATGGCTGGCAAGTAAAACTTCTGTTTTAAACCCCACCCCCACCCCAAGTCTGGTTATTTTATATTTTCTTTAGAAGAGTACTTAACATCTGGAGCACTCCAGAGAATTACTGTTCTACTTAAAGTCAGTTTCTTACTCCCTACCCCAATACTTTTTGATTTGAGCATAACTATGTGTTGGATTTAATTCTCTGGAAAGACCTAGATTCAAAGACATAATAATTAAAAAAAATTCATTGAGGTTGTACATCATGTTGTATATAAGAAAATACTTCAATAACAAATCTCTATTGCATTTGTTAAAATGTACATTGTTTCCAATTATGCTGCTGGTAACCTATAGTGAGACCCCTAGTGGTAGTCTTTGTTATGCAAAAGCAATTCAGTTTCTCTTCCTAGTGTGGCTTGGAGCAGTCACTGACGATTTTTTTTCTCCCACTTGCATCAGGTACTTTCTAATCCTTTCTCTTAATCAGGGCAGTATCATGCCTACAAGGGTGTTAAGGACATACTTCCTGTGTACCTACTCCTAACATACTGCAGAGAAAGTGTTAAAATGAGCTTAATTTAGAGCATGTGGCATGCTGGTGAGTATGAAGGTCCATGTACTTCATCTAATGTGAAATGTTGCCAGCAGGGATACTGGTTTTGAAAGTAAGTTTGTTTAGGAAAGAGCAGATTAGAATCACCAAATAAACAGCTAGGTTTTCAAAACTTCAGTTATGATTTCTAATTTATTTGCATTTGGCTATATATTAATAAATCATAATACCACTTAATTACTAGGTTAAATAACGCTACCATTCATCCAGCTTTATTGTCTCTGCATTAGTCACTCTGTGTAACAGCTTGTGTAGTGAAAAAATGTAGTGTCACATTGTAATTTTATTAGTTTATTTGTTTTGTTTTTAAGGCATCATAGAATTCCAATTTAGAGTGCATTTTCTGATGCTTACTAAGGGAAAGAGTACTCTGTAGCAAGGTGGTAACCATGTGAATGCTGCTGTTTTTCACTTTGGATTCATAGATCACTTTTAAGAAACCTAGAGGTGGGCATTCTGATGAAAGCTATCGTTCCTAGACTGGCTATCAGACGCTGTTGGTAGTGCAGGGAGTCATTACTAGCAGAAGTGGTGCATGTGTCTGAAATCAAGTCAGCTACAAAAGCAGTATTTCAAAAGGAGAAAAGGGAGACAGCTATAAACTCAGGCCTGAAATCTAAGTCTGGGAACATGAAGCCTTTCTATTCTCCTCCTCCACCCCTTTTTATGTTTAAGATCTTTCTCTTTTTGGCTGGTTGTAATAGCTGCTTATGCTATGTGCCATCAGTGAATGTAGCAATATTCCTTCTAAGCCTCCTCAAACCAATCCATCTTTATTAGTTGGATGCAGCAGCTCTTTTTCTAGACAGTGGGTCTTTCTTCTTTCCTACTTATTGCCATAGAATTTGTATGCTAAATATAGCTTTGTTTTGGACTTCCTTACTCATTGGTTGGTTCCCCAATTACTCTGACATTTGGAGACCAGGTCTGATTTGTCTTTTTGCTCAGTTTTACTTTCCAGGGCTGTGCTACTGTTTGTTGAAGCAGCAAGTAGGAATTCTGGTACGTTCTCCTCTGTTGGTGATCTGCACTGCACCCAAGTTCTATCTAGCTTCATTTCTTCCATGGTCACTGCAAATTTGACTTTTAGGGGATTTGTTTTAAAAGGTGTGTGTACAGTATGTACTTTTAATTAACGGCAGAGCAGTACAAGTACATGCATGTATTACTAAACTGAAAATCTCAAACATACAAAATAATGATTAAGTCAGATGGGCTAAGATTTTCCTAATCTGCCTTCATGTTCACTGAGGATGGGAGATAAAGCTTTATTTTCTCCTTTGGTAGGCATGGAGCAAGATTCCACTGATCTGCAGAGATTTCTTGTTGAGTACAAGTCAACTTTCAATGAACGTATGGTTAATTGGAACACCACATTGATTTCAGTTGAGAGTTCTGTTTAAAAACTGATGGCATGGATAAGGTCAGTGGTTTCTAATATAAGCAATTCAGTTTTCTAGGCTAGGTATATAGTCCAAGAATTAACCACATGCATTATAATTCTAATACGTATCTTAAATTACCTCTTGGTTTTATGTGTAATAGACAAACCTTGGGCTAACATGAAATTGTAAACTGAAATATCCATGCTACATCTGACTAAATTCTTTCCCAGAAGTGGTAGATTTTGGGATCTGACCATGTAGAACAGAAAAAGAGATGGCTGGAACTTTACATTTCTTGCATATATTTGGTGTGACCCACTTGTGGTGAAAGAATACTTTGAGACAAAATATAATCCTGAGATCATTGCTAAATTTATATGCGTGGGCTCCCTCTAGAGCAAAAGACCATTTTATAGGTTGGTAAGTCTTTTTGCCATTTATTACTATGTAACTTATAAGAATCGCAGAAAGAACACTTTAAGAATACGAACTGAAGCTTTGATGAAACCCTTTCATATATTCCTTCTTTTTAAAGGGGAGCAATGGGAATACTATTAGAAGCGTAAAAAATGAGAACAGCAAGATTAAACTTTTCATTTGAATGTAGTAAAACTTACGGATGTCTGTGTCTTTTTTTGTTTCAGAATAACTTTCTTTCAGGTATGAAATTCTACAACTTATACGATTCCCCCCTCCCCAACTCGTATTTCAGGAGCAAGGTGGGAGATCCCAATGGAAAGTTAGTGCTTCCTACTGCTGTCTTTTTTTTTTTTTTATCCAAAAGGTGTCCCTTTAAAATTATGATTTAGTAGAGAATACAGTAAATTTTAAGAGTGTATGAATAAGAAATAAAAAATCCAGTCCCTGTTGCAATTATAGTTATAAGACAAAGCTAGAAAAGGGAGCTGTGAGCTCCTGTTGGCAACTTCCCAGCAGTGGTTTACTAACAAATACTATACCTAGAGCTGTCCTTTTGGTTTTTAGAATCTAGTGCACAAGTTAAACAAAACCCACCCTATTAATTTAATCTGTATTGAATTTCAGAAAAAGAATTTGTAAACCCAATATAACAGAATTCGACAGGAATTTTTGTTTTAATTATTTAAGCTTTTGAGGTAGTAAACACAGTTGGAATGTAGATTGTGTTTAGGAAATTGATTTGTTTCCCCTGGTGTTCTAAAGGTTTAGAAATCATTTGTATTTTAAAAAGTTTATCTGTGACTAGTAACTTGCTTAAAATAAAAGGTTTAAATGTCACAAATGTAGTCCCCAATCCTTTAATCGAATTCATATCTGTGAAAGTGTGTACGCAGATCTAATTGCAGCAGGATCAGGACTATCACTTGTGTATCTTTGTCTCCCAGAATTTCTGGACTGAATTTCAAATGTATGAGTGAGGGTATATACCATATATGAGTGGGGGCAAGAGTGGAGAAATAGTCCTTCATTTTGCAAGTGTAAAAAATCTGCTTGAGAGCTTTGTAGAGTTCGCTTATTTTTTTCTTCACATTAAAAACCCTGAGTATTAAAGCCATTTATTGAGCTTGTTTAGACTTGATAGTATTTCTTACATAAATAGGATCTTTGTAATTTCTGCACATTAAATTAATAATGCATTACTGCATTTGCTTTAGGCTGCAGAGACTCATCTTTACCAAGTAAACCTTTTTTTTTTTCCTTAAGGGCAGTGAAATGTTTTTAATTTAAAACATCTTTATAATAAACTTCATTCTTTTTAATACCTTTTTAATGGAATAAATTATTTTAGGCTTTGATGAATTTACAGAAATTAGAGCTGACTTGAACCTAAATTGTGCTCAAAATCTGCCTCGATTTGAATTTAACCTGCCAACTGGCAGTCGTTTGCTCAGATTTTTTTTTTTGGTCTGCAAGCTTTTCAACCAGACTGGATGCAAACTGTTTATTCTTTATCTGCATACCACAAATGTTCTGGAGCTGCTGTATGCAGATGCATTTCAAGCTATAGCTTTATTTGGTGTAAAAAGTTGCATGGTATCTATCCTGGGACCCTCTTAGGCTGAGCCATCAGGAGGGGTTAGCAGAAGCCATTTTCACTTGGTTTTCGAGAAATCCCGGATGGGTTTAGCTGTTTTCTAGAAGAAAAATATTTATTATGGAGGAAGGTTTAAAAAAAGAAGTGCTTCAGGACACTGTTCATGCTTATCTTGTTCCAAGTGTAAAATATTAATTGTCTTTGTTTTGTAGATAGAGCATAAGCCCCACACAAAAAATGCTGCTGCAGCAGAGGGTTTAGCCTGTGGGCCAAATTATGGGCACTGAATAATGATGTGCTGGGCAGGGGGAATTGGGGTGAAGAGAAGATGAGGCAAGAAGCCAGCATAGTTTTGTTGCAGGTGCTGAGCTAATGGGGTGGGAAGGCAAGAGAGGGTGGCTGGAGGTGGAGTGTGACTAGTGATGTCAGTGGTCCTAGCAATCCCAGAAGGAGTGGGACTGGGTGGGTATTGCTATGAGTCATCAGGCTTTTGTCGCTGCTGTGAAAACTATTTTTCATTCTGCTCTGCAGCAGCTAAGCAAAGGTATGAGCAGCAGCAGGGTCACTGAAACTAGATATCTGCAGACTTAGGGAGACTGCACTGATTTTTAAAAATGGTTCGTGTTTCTCTTCACAACCAATAACTTGGAAGCTGAAGTTCTGCAGCAATAGTTGGCGTAGGCTTCCATGCTAACTAGGGAAAGGCTTCCAGTTGCTACTGGTGAGCTGATCTTGTCTCAGAAAGTTGAACAGACTCCGGGTGACTTTGGCTTAACGTCACAATGCTTCAGTTCTCCATTTGATAAAAACAGGTAATAATATATACTCACCTCACAGGAGTGTTGTGAGGCTAAGTTTGTTTATGTTCATAGAGTGCTTTAAGATCTTTAGAGTAGGTGGTGCTGTCCTGTACAGATACACAGTATTATTAGTTCTGCAGCACTTTACAGTGTTAGATGGATAATTGAAGTAAACTGATTTATTTTCTTAATTTCATTTAGTTTTTAAAGAAACTCCTAGGATGGCTTTTTAAAGAAAATAACTTCAAGAGCTTGTTTGCTTTTCGCTTTTGCTGGTGATTTTTTTTTTTTTTTTATTTTAAAAAGTGAAGAACTAAAACTTATGCCAATAAAAACCAAAACTAAATGTTTAAGCTTTTTTAAAAAAACAACAACACACAAACAAAACCCCATAGTTCCTTTAAAAAAAAAAAAAAAAAAGCCTGATCTAACTTACCCAGCTCTCTGTAAAATGTTTCATCATGATGTTGTTGTGTATCCTCTCCATCTAGCACAGCTAACTGGGAGGGTCAAGTACAAGTCTCATAATAACTGTATTAGTATCATGGGAGTGAAGGGTCCACTTTGTGAACAGACATGGAACACCACCACAGAATTCAATGATTATATGGTGTGAGTGTCCCACTCGTGTGTAAAGGGCACCTTTTCTTTTGTCAGGTTTCAGAGTAGCAGCTGTGTTAGTCTGTATTCTCAAAAAGAAAAGCTTTCAAAAGCTTATGCTCAAATAAATTTGTTAGTCTCTAAGGTGCCACAGGTACTCCTTTCCTTTTCTTTTGTGACACTAGTGTTAGGGGGGTTGCTATCATAGGAGTTCTGTAGTTATAGCCCCACATCATGGTTTTTGAATGCAATGTTGTCTAACGTCCGGTAAACGCATCAGGCTCTCAAATAACAGTGCCTCAGAGAGGTCTAGCCTGTTCTATGTGAATTTTATCGACAAACTTGTGTGAACCCGCATGATTTCATGTGAGACTCCACAGACAATGCAGAATAATAAATTTGGACAGTGGTTTCTCTTTGAGATTAAAATGTGACCTGAACCTTTCCCATGCAAACCAGTTCTGAGGGAAAAATACATAAAGCCATTTGGCGCCAAACTGGGATTTGCACTGATCTAAATGTGATGTCGTCTTCTTAGAAACCATTAGTAATTAATTACCTCATTCAAAACCTGAAGAAGGGTCTTTGTATATAATATATAATTTTTTCCCACTTGAAAATTGTTATTTAGTAGTGGTAGTGTAATAAATTTTAAAATCATTACACTCAAGCAGTTCATTCTGTAGTATATTGCTTTTCATATAAAAAGTTGATAGCATAAATGTGTTGAGGATGCGAATAACTGTTATTTATTATCTTATTGGATGTAAGTTTTTATGTTGAGCTGTGTTGTCTGCAAAATGCCTATTTGCATTGTAATGAAGTACACTCAATAACTTTTTTGGAGACTTCAGCCAACAAATGTATAACACGGATTATATGTGCAAGGCTTGGAGAAGAGAATTAAAGGGACATTGGTGTAGATTAGAGAAGTCCGATTTCCCCAGGGAATTTTGTTTGGATATTTCTTTATTTAGAAACATAGTATTCACCTAGAAATGTCATCTAATGATCAAACATAATAAAGAAAATGCCTATTTTGGTCTGGTGGTGAGGGTGTGATAACTTAATACCACAAGCTAATTTAGATTAACATTTGCTAGAACCCAGCCAGAATCAGGCTGTAAGAAAGGAGAGCTCTGATTACGCTGTTGCATACCTTTCTGGGCATGTAGCTTGGACAACATTGGAGCTGTGGGTATGACCCAGACTCTTCTGTTGTGGGTGATTTTTTTTTTTTTTTTTTTAAGGATCTTAAAGTGTGGTTCTGCTATCAAAATGACCCTGTAAAATTGGCATCATTGGGCCCCATGTTTTGTGTCTCAATGAGTGCCATCTAAAAAATGCTCAGTTTAAAATTATATTACTTCCATCCCTGGAAAATGAGACTCAGTTCTGAGAGTCAAGCATGGCTCCTTCTATCTTGTGCATTATCACCAGTAATAAAGTCCAGATATAGCCCTCAGTAATTCCAAACTATCTTCAGTAGGTTTGCACAAGTGTAACTGGAACTAAGTAAAAACTCTGTGATGCACAAGAAGGAATAGAATTCAGCTCATTGAAGCTTAGCTCTGCAGGGCTAATGCATAAAAAGTTGTTATTGTCACTCAAGTAAGTAGATATGGTTCTGAATTCCTAATCAGAACCATTAAGGTTCAGTTAAGATGCAATTCCTACATACTCAGTTTTCAGAGTAGAGTTGTACTTTAAGCTCTGCTTTGTCACGGAGCTTAAGTGCCAGTTTAGCAATGCTTTGCATAGTATTAATGTGACATGTTTGTTTCTACTTACTGTATTATTTTGCACCTCTTTTGTTGCAAAATTGACAACAAAATATTTTCTTTAGGCAACCTGAAAATGTCTCAGAACTGTAATTGGGGCAGTTATGAGTGGGTGCCTTGGGGAAAAATATGAACTCGGACATTGAGAGAGGCAATACCAGGGGTAGGTAGGAGCTTTTTACTAAGCTATAGGTCAGTCTGTGATTGTTCTTCTGAAACGGGACCACTGAAAGGCCAGGTGAGGGGTTTTATGGAACAATGGGGATGCTAACCAATCTGAAAGGTAATATGCACATTTACGATCTACCACCTGATTTCATGTAGATCCAAATAGCATTTCTGCTGGTATCAGTAAAGAAATCTTACCAGGGTAACTCTGATGCAAACTCACATAGAGCAAAATCCTTTCATTTGCTCTATGAACTCAGCATTCTAATCTGAATTTCTTGCAGACTTTTCTGATTTAGTCTCAGTTACACCTATGCATATTGTCAAATCCCAAAAATAATGCTCCATCTGAAGCATTCTAGCAAATTTACATCGTTCTGCTATTGAGATAAACTGCCAGTGGCATGCATAGTAGGGCAATGTTTAAACAGATGCTCACTGTTTTTTTTGGAGCAAGGATGCTAATAGTGGTTAATTTTACATCAAATGAAGTGAGTTTTCAGCAGCATTTAGAACTTTTCTGTGTATGTGTGGCTTAAGTTGTAATGATGAACTCAAGATTGAATTTGTGTTTTTTGAAAAAGGAAAAACCCAGAGGAATGGTTGGTGGAAACTTTTTGTGATCGGTTTCAACTGTCAGATACTTAAGTAGAGAAACATCTTGATTGGAAAAAAATTATTAGCTGTGTAGAACTGTTTTTGTTTAGTTTTTTTTTTTTAAATTGGTGTATACATAGTAATGTTTTCAGAGTTTCAGAGTTATGAAAGCACCGAGAACTCTCTTCCTATGTGTATGTACAGTGCTTTTAGATAATAGATACTCTGATTTTAAATAGGGCTTCTAGGCAAAAGTAAATTACAGATAATGAGTTACAGCAGAGGGGAAATTTGTGGGACAGTATTGCCCAGAAACAGCTGTAGCATGTATATGCACTAAGCCCCAGAAGTATTACCCTGTGTGAGAATAGTAAAAGGAGCATAACTGGGATGAAAAAACCCAGCTATGAAGAAAGAGAGCAGGTTTAAATGAGGTGTTTTTTCCCCTTGAAAATTTACCATAAATTCAGAATAGGAGGATAACTACATTTCATGCCAGTTTTGTATTTGGTCCAGGCACTCTGACTGAGACGTTGAATGCTGGAAAGTCAAATTTTCATTTTTCCTTAAGCTTTGGCAGTTTTTAAGTATGAGACTGAGAAAATTTGAGAAAATTACCACCAACTACAGTTTAAATGTCAATATCAAAGTTTGTGGGTAAAATTCTGTCCATTTTGAGGTTAATGGCAAAACTCCCATTGACGTCAATGGAGCCAGGATTACACCCCATGTATCTTCCCACCCCTTCCTCCTGGAGTGAGGCATCCTATGCATCCCTGTCCTTTTCTAATAACCCTCCATATTTTCCTCCCTGCTTTTCAACCTGCTGTTCCCCATCCTTAAAACATCTCATGGTGGCCATAGTGCTTGTGGTTGAGGAGGATTGAACAGAACTCCTTACCCAGACCAGAAGTGTTGCTGCTTATTAAATATTTGGGGTGGTACCTGGGGGTACAGGCATGGACAGGAGGAGACTTCATACCTAGTCAGCATTGGTTAAGGTTTCAGTCCTTAGTTTTCCTGTTTGAATTCTGGCCATAAAACATTATTGAATGCTGCACTCTGAAAACTGTTCGGAAAAGAGCCCTTAGGGTGGCATGAAGGACTGTTTTTATTCTTTCCTGGTGGCTGTTTATCCACCTGGCTAGATCCACAGTTTACATGCATAGTGTTTATAGGTGCACAGATGTGTACATCTTCAAGGTGTCTGGAGTGATTGTATATTAAAGTACAAGGAGAAAAGAGAGGAATAAACAGAGAAAAGTGTTTTTATTTTATTGAAAAAACAGGGCAGTTTTGTCACCAAAAGTGACATTGCAGTGTGTACACCTCCACTGTTTTGCCACCAAAGCTGCCTTTTGCCAACAAAACTCTGTTGTGTAGATAAGGCCTTTGTATACGGCTCTAGGAATGGGTACCAGATTAGCTGTATGGAACCAGCATAGTCCTTCATGACAAATCTTTCATATTTTCAATTTAATATGAACATTTGTTAAAGCTTTTGCTCCAGTGTTCAGCAGTTTTCAGTTATTACTGCTAGTGGTGAGATGTCTGTTTCCAGTGGAAAATTCGCAAAATTTAATTTTTGGTGCTATGTTTTCTTACCAAAAGCTGATTTTTTAAAATTTTGTAAATTAAAACTTTTCTTGAGGCTGTTCATACAATTATAGGCATAGATAATGGGCAGAAACCTGTTGATTATAATAATCCAGAGGTATATCTCAAATTGTGTTTGTTTTGTTTTTTTTAAATTTTTGTTATGGTTGTCTGTGAGAGATCTTTATCATGATTTCAGTATGAAAGGGCAATTAATGTGCAGTCCCTATATACAAGTTGTAAATGCTTTTTTAGTTCAAGTTAGGTCAGCTTCAGGTTTAAGAGGCTTTTAATTTTCTAAATTATTTAAATACTTTTGGTTTTCCTTGTGTGTGAGAAATTTTTGTCCCCTATTTATACATCTGTAGTGAGCTTACCAATCAAAGGAAGCTGTTCTCATTTAAGTCATAGCTATCTTTAGACTTTTGGAGCGTTAGATTTGTCGGTTGTGATACTGTAGAATCTCAAAAGTTTTTTATGCTTAAGCAGCTACATTTGCAGGTAAATGGATTTTGGGTTCCCTATTAGTGCTGTTCTTGCAGATGCTGACACTGAGTTTCATGTGCATTGCCAATGTTTGCTGCTTTCTTTTTATAGAACATAGAGGGACATCTTCAGAACTATAGATAAAATAACAAAGGGAAATTATATTAGTTTGCTTCCTTGCAACATGCATACACAGCATTCTGGCAGTATATATATTATGTAACATAAAGATATATACAGGACCCTTTTTTGCTGAAGGGAGAACTAAAAAATATGTATGGGTTTCATTGTTTAGAAGGGGTCTCTCACTCTTGCGCTAAAATCTTCAGTTGAGTTGGAAGTTGATATAAACAAACATAATAAAATAGGTCTCAGGAAGCAAAACTGTTCTTGATTTTCAAGCTAAATTGGTGTTTCCAAAACTCTTTTTTTGGGGCTGAACTCTGCCTTTAGATGTTCATGATAGACTTGCGCTATGACAGCATTTGTCCTTTATAATTCAGAACTAATTTACAACAATTTTGTTTTCATTCTACTAATCACACATTTTAAGCTAAAAGAAAAGGAGTACTTGTGGCACCTTAGAGACTAACCAATTTATTTGAGCATAAGCTTTCGTGAGCTACAGCTCACTTCATCCGATGAAGTGAGCTGTAGCTCACGAAAGCTTATGGTCAAATAAATTGGTTAGTCTCTAAGGTGCCACAAGTACTCCTTTTCTTTTTGTGAATACAGACTAACACGGCTGTTACTCTGAAACCTGACATTTTAAGCTGCACACAGAAAGTGCCTTTGTAACTCCTTATAATTATTTTGCAATTTTTGTGTGTTCTTTAATTGGATTATTGAAGCTGTGTGTCTGTATTGCGGCGTTAAACCCTTTCATTATGTTGTAAGCCATTATTTTCAAGTGTTTATGATTTAATTTAATTGTACAAATATGTTCTTTGTTGTTACTTTTCAAGGCAGTTGGTTCTTGATCATTGTGTAGTGCATTCTGGGAAAGTTATTTGTTTGAAATCTTTTTGGTGCCTTTGCAAGACTTTTAAACAGTCAGCATCTTTCATATCACATGCAAAAGATGTTGCAGATAACAGTTTTCCCTGTAATGAAACTTAAAATCACTTCCACAGTTATGATGATTAACTGGTAGAGGAAGAGTTTAAAAACAGAAGTGATATTAGAAGTAGTTGACTAATGTAAGATGAATATGATCTAAAACCTAAATTTTGGCAAACGACCAATCTATAAAATAGTCTAATTGCATTTGTTTTTTAGAATAAAAAAATAGTGTAAACAGAGATAATATTTGAGAAATCGCTACTGTTCATGTGCTCTTCTTCAACTTAGTTATTCTGGGGCGGTATTGGCCCTTGAATTGATACAGTTGAACCCTACCTCAGATCATAATCTCATGTTCTGTTTCTGATTAGCACCAATTTCCATTACAGTATGGCCTTGGTGCAAAAATACCAATTTAATGATGATTTGTGAAAGATGATGTCCAGTCTGCCCATTGTGAATTTTACTTGCTATGAAAATATTGAGGATTTTAATTATTTGTGTTCTGTATGTACTCTAGATAGTTCCCTGCCTTGGACTAAAATGTATGTAAAGGGCCCATTTCCATTTACACAGCAAGAAAGCATCAGTAAAGCTATTTAGCATCCTTATACAATGAACATGATAATGGACATGTGTGCAAGACTTGGGGGCAGGAGACTGGGAGTGTTTTTCCCACCCTTACAATATAGTCTTCTCAAACTGTCAGATGGTTGTCAGAGGAAGAGGCCTTACTGTGTATCAAACATTGGATATGCTTTTTGATTTACTGTAAACAAATGCATGTCACACTAAGGAAGTAACCACCTTGTGAAAAGGCAAACATCTCCACATGAAAGAGAGGCCTGTAACCAAGAGGTGTAGGAGCTACCCTCAGATACTCTCTGGGAAGTGTCATTATATTGTTGGCAAGCCGCAGCTGTCTGGAATGGTGGTCTGTGAAATAATTTGTATTTTTTAATTCTATTTTAGCTATAATAAGCGATGAGCACAATATAAATTACTAGATATATACAAAGTGCAGTTCCAGGAACTGAAGTTGTGTGTAGTCTCTGTCTTGGTGTGTTTGCATTCATCTCTGTTGTTTTGTGCTTTTTCTCTCTTCTGCAAGATTGCCATTAAACTCTGGTTGCTCAAAAAATAAAATAGGTTCCGTCTGTTTTGTGGTGTAGTCGCTGGCTGTAAAACTGAACTCTAACTTCAGGGAAGGCAGGAAGGGTGATGGGAACCCTGCCAATGTACTAGCTGACAGTAAAGAGAGGACTGGATCTTTGTCTGGCCATGCTGGAAGAAAGACAGGAGGCAGTGGATGTGGTTTAATTATCCTGCAGCATTATTCACGTAAAATATCTGGGAGTACCTGGCAATAAATTGTACAGTGCAGGTCATCATTTTATCCATAATCATTTCTACATAATCCTCAACCTAATCTGAGCCATCCTGTTGCTGGGACTCCCCTGCTGTCCCCTGGCCTAAGGTGAAAGGGGTCTAGGAAAGGGGGGGGGGGTTGGCTGGCTCCCCATTGGACAAGACATAGACACCTCAACCCCCTCCCCCCCTTCCCTCTACTCAGCTCCCTTAAGGAAAGCTTTCCTTCACATCCTTTTCCAATCCATTTTATCCGATAACCTTATCCTGTCCTTATCTAGATGTGGTCATCTGCTATGAGGAGGCACCAGCAATCATGCTTATATATATATATGCCTACCAATAGGATAGGTGTACCCCATCCTCCCTAAATAACTCTGGTGCCTAGTAAGATATGTGCACTTGTGAAACTATCAAACCCCCTTGGTTACATATGAGTTTAGCTACCTTCCTATTTACATAGCTCCTAGTCTTCTCCACTTGTGGAGGCTCATTGGTCCCTGCCACACACTGTGTTGCAATATGTCAGGCCAAATAATCATTATCACTGGGGAAAATATCCTGGGTGTGCCCCAAATCCCTTATCAAGTTGACCCCCTTACATCTCTTGATAATTGCATCTGATGCCTGCCCTTGGGCTGCCAAAGAACATACAAGGGGCATGAGCTGGTCCCAGAGCATGCCCCATTCATTTGCTCCTGAGGAGCACCCCTCCATCTCTGCCATCTCAGAGCTGCCTTACTGCTAATGCCGTGTGGGCCAGATACTCAATATTATGCCCACAGAACCAATCACCAACTCCTTTGCCCATGCATATAATCCTGAAGGAAGAGTTGAGTACACAAACCACTGAATTATCTTCCTGAACAGGGGGTTCCAGCTTTGTACAAATTTGCATGCTACCATTGGTAGGCTTGATTTGCTGGGATCCCATTCCAAGCTGTGCTGGGGATGTAACCAATGCAATCTTGAACAAATTCACCTGGGACCCTCGGCAGTACGCTGTCTTTGATGATGCCAGGAACTGAAATTTCCTTCTCCAAAGTAACTCCCTTCCCTAGAATGACACCTACACTAAGCAAGTCTGTGGGAAAATCGCAGCCTCCCCCACACTCTTGTTGTATTAGGACTCTCCTTGCCATACCTTAATTGGTGTGTTTGACAGGTATCCGGTCCCTCCATCCCCATTGCAGATTCCTGTTTAACACCTTCATTGCTGAAGCCTTTATTAACCCTGATAGACACTGTCCCTGCAACTAGTCCCAACCTCCCCAAACTCTTGTAGCATTATGACCCACCTTGCCATCTCTTAATTGTTTTTTCCATGCTCTGAAAGTCAACGAGTCAGATCTCTCCTGCAGATCCTCAGATTCTAAAGCCTTACCTAAACCTTGCTTGTCGACACCCTTGTTAACCGTGATAGTGAAGCAGAGTAAATTCCCCGCCCCCCTCCGCAATATACGTTCAAGGTGCTGTTTGCTTTGCATTAAGACAAAATAGTCAATAAAGAACCAGACTTCCTGAGGTATCACTACACCACTCAAATAGGCTCCTCGCTGGTTCCCTGCACCTGCTCTGAAATTCCACCCACATCATACTTCGAGTGACTTGAAGAACTGACCAGCACCAGCACAGACCCCTGCCTGAATCACCTCTCTCACCCTGACTTCATTCTCGTAGGTAGTCACCATCGTTAGGACGGGAAAGAGCTCCCACTGGGTTATGCTCCCATCCCATCCCAGATCCACTGAGCAGAGCTCAACTTTCAGGTCGGACTCTGGCGCCTCATCCTTCCCTTCACAGAAACCCGACTGGAGGGACTAAGAGATTGTCCAACACTTGATAACCTCTATCTCTTAATTTTCCCTGAATAAGTTGAGGCTGGCCATGACTGAGAAGGCTGCCAAGTGTAAAACACCCATCCCAGGGGCATCACCTGGGGTGTGAAATTGGAAAATGGCCATGCTTGTAGTGCATACAAAGAAATTGTGGGTGCCATGATCCTGTCGGGGACTAGAATCCCTAATAGAATACCTACTTGTCTCTATCTTGTCTCCAAATGAGCAGGGCTAGTGTCAGTGAGTGGGCTTTCTGTATTTCACTTTGCTGGCAGTACTCCTAACCTACCAGCCAGTGTGCAGTGAAGTCAACAGGCTTCTATTTTCTTTTGAATCCACTCTTGCTGCAAACAAAAATTGCATCCAGGTGGCCTACCACATGCAAGGCTGGTTTTAAGTAAAATGTTGTACTCAGGTGGGGAAGGAACTTATACCTCCCTCGTCCCTTGCTATGGCATGCTTTTGGGGGGTTGTGTCTACCGCTGGGCTGCATGTTTATGGGGAAACCATCTCCCCTCTTTTGGGCTGATGCACAACTTCTTTTCTCTGTCCTGACTCAGTGTGTGCTGTGAGTCAGGGTCTCTTGACTGAGGTGCCCAACACTATCCAGGGTTGTGCCCTGCCATAGGCCGCAGCCTTCTGGTTGCTGCACATACCTTGGATGCTGTGTCTCATCTTCCCAGTTTTGGCTGGGGTCTTAACTGCAGCAACACTGGTCTGTACCTATTTCCCCAATTTCCACTGAAGTCTTTGCCACAGCTGCCCTGGGTCATGCCTCAGTTTCCACAAACTTGGTTCTCCAGTTTTCACTGGCAGCCACCCTGAACTGTGCCTGCATTTCCCCAGTTTTGGTTCTCACTATCTGCAGGGAGCTTGGCTTCAGCCAACCTGAGCTATGCCTCAGTTTCCCCAATTTTGCCTGCCCTCCACATTCCTCCCCCCAGTTTTGGCTGGGGTCTTAGGATGAGTGTGGCCAAGTTGTGTGTCAGTTTCCCCAGTGTCAGTTACCTCACCATATAGCATGCCCCAGCCTCTCAGCGGCAGTTCTCTCAATGGCCTTTGGCCCCTGACACTAAATTCCTTCTCTGAGTTGGACGTAAGGTGTCTGATCTGTAACATTCTGCCTGCTGGGGAGACCCATGCTCTGCTGGTGGCTTCCGGCCCCCTGGTCCTGCACCGCTGGGTAGCTTGCAGAGTGTCCACAGGGTTGCTTTCCTACCCCTTAATGTGTGGACTCTAAGACTTGGGGAATCCCAGATAAGAAATTCTAAATTCTGGGAATATCCCTGTTTCTCCCCGGTTCTCCTTCCTGACCCTCCCAGCTCTTTTGTGGTGGGGAGGGCCCAGTCAGCTAACCTCTTCTCCTTCCCCTCCCCTCAGAAGGGGCCACACAGCTCTGTGGCAGGAAAGTGTAGCCAGCCATAGTGCGCCTTTCACCCGGGTGGTTCCGTACTAATGTCCCAATGTACTGACTTGTCCCCAGTGGCCCTCCCACTCACTGCTCTGTGATATGTTGAGCCCAGCCTGCCACCCAATGGGACCCACTCACAGTCCTGTGGTATGGGGAGCCTGATTAGACCTCTGCCTCTGCAAGGAGCCATTTGCCCTCCCCGCTCTGGGCTTCCCGTCCTCCTGCCCCCCTGTCCACCGCACATGCTCTCACATATGGATTTGGGGGGTGGGTTGCGGAAGAGAGATCTGTTGTGATCCTGAGGTGATTTCCGCTTGTCCTCACTGGGACCCTGCTGGTGGTCCTGAGGCTCCTGACTCCAGGCACCGCATGGTGGTGCCCTGTGGTGCGTGTAACTGTGGCAGGCTCCTCAGCCACCTATCAGCAGCAGCTGCTCAGTGATTGATGAGAGTCTGGTGGCCCACCCTTGCTTCTCCAGGACTGCACAGGGGTATAAATGCCCACCCTATCTCCTCATCAGTTGGAAGGGCAGTAGCCATCCTCCCCAGACACCCACCTGGTCCATCTCCTCTCTGCTCCATACAGGTCAACTCCCCCCCCCTCACCTTTACTCCACCTCTGTTTTGCTACCAGTTGCAGGGGGAGCCAATAAAATGGCAAGAACCCCTTTTCTTCCAGCCAGCCGGGCAAGGACCCAGTGCATAAAGTTGCAGTTGCACATTCTTCGCATTGCTGTTGCAGAATGGCTGGTAATGACCAAAGGATCACTAGGTGGCAGTTACACATTACACAGTAAAAAATGTGAAATGGGGAGGCTGTCAGTGCTGTCTCTAAATGTCATCCCATAGATTCTATTCATTGCTGCTTAGCTCCAACTGCTGATTCAGCTCCTGTTCCTGCCTCCCTGGTTGCTTTCTTTGACAGCTTATCCCAAACCTCATGGTGCTGACAGGATAAACCAGATCTTGAATCTCTTACTGTCACTGTGTGGCATGCAGCACGGCTAGCACAACCCTTCCCTGCAAATACTTTCATTTGTCAAATCTGGGTGTGCACCACATGCCTCCCGGGTTCTCTTTGCATGCCACTGGTTGTCATGAACCATTTTGTATCATGTCAGATAATTTTCTAATGACCCTTCTTAGGCTGTTCAGATGCTGATGTTGAATGATTTCCACACTTTAGAACTAATTTTCTGTGTCTTGGACGCAGCTGTTCAAATAGCTGTTCGGACTATAGCAGTTTACTTTAGCCTTTAAACTGCCAGTGTTAGCCATCAGTATTCTCAGTATCATAGGCTCATTCATTTAGAAATGTTCAGATGCCTTGCCTTGTTAATATGCTAGTTCCTGGTATAGTATAATGCAGCATACTTTACTGATCATGAAAGCAGGAAAGATCATGTTTTCTTCACATACTGTCTAATGCAATGAATGAAGTGTACAAATAATTATAAAGGCCTTCCTCAATAAGGAGAAATCATTATCTTCACTGCATTTAATGAAGGGCTGGTTGTCAACTGACAGACCTTTTCTTTTTCTCCATCCAAGTGTTAATGATGATCTTAGAAAACTTGGATTACATAATCATTATTATGATTATTATTAATAATTTATTTATTTGTATAGTGGTAGAGTCTGGGCTCTACTGTGTAGTGGAAACATGAGGTAAAGACATGGTCTCTGTCCCAAAAAACTTAGTCTCATTTGAAAAAAGGTGCAACAAGCCAGGTGTCTTTTTATTTAAGGTTTCAGAGTAACAGCCGTGTTAGTCTGTATTCGCAAAAAGAAAAGGAGTGCTTGTGGCACCTTAGAGACTAACCAATTTATTTGAGCATAAGCTTTCGTGAGCTACAGCTCACTTCATCGGATGCATACCGTGGAAACTGCAGAAGACATTATATACACAGAGACCATGAAACAATACCTCCTCCCACCCCACTCTCCTGCTGGTAATAGCTTATCTAAAGTGATCATCAAGTTGGGCCATTTCCAGCACAAATCCAGGTTTTCTCACCCTCTGCCCCCCACCCCCACAAACGTACTCCTTTTCTTTTTATTTAAGTTAATTGCTTGTCAATTATGAGTTAACTAAAACATTTTCGCATCCTCATCTGGACACTGAACAAACATTTGTTCCACAAATGTTATAGTTTACCGTAGGACTCTGTAGAGCGGTGGTTCTCAACTGGGGTATAAATACCCCTGGGGATACACAGAGGTCTTCCAGGGGGTACATCAACTCATCTAGATATTTGCCTAGTTTTACAGCGGGCTACATAAAAAGCACTAGCGAAGTCAGTACAAACTAAAATTTCATACAGACAATGACTTGTTTATACTGTTCTATATACTGTACACTGAAATGTAAGTACAATATTTATATTCCAATTGATTTATTTTATAATCATATGATAAAATGAGATAGTAAGCTATTTTTCAGAAATAGTGTGTTATGACACTTTTTTGTATTTTTATTTCTGATTTTGTAAGCAAGTAGTTTTTAAGTGAGGTGAAACTTGGGGCCATGCAAGACAAATCAGACTCCTGAAAGGGGTACAGTAATCTGGAAAGGTTGACAGCCACTGCTGTAGAGTGTCTGAGTTAATTAGCAATCAGTTAACTTGAGTTAAACTCTACCATAGACATAGCATGAGTGTAGCAAACAGTAGGAAAGAAGGGTGTGGAGAGAGGGGAAAAATGAAGGTAATGGTAATAAGACTGTGGTCTTAATAGGATAACTATTGTGCAATTTGGTGTCTTCCTCACTGCACCTAAATTCTATTTCTCCCCCACCCCACCCCCACAAAAAAACCCCAAACCCCCACAACTCTTTATCTTAAGGCCTGTCTGTGTGTATACACACAGGAACGTAAACAAAATCCCATTAAGAATGTTGTAGCTTGAAAGCCCTAAACATTTTGAAAATCCAAGACATTTGGGAGTATAATTTTCTCTGCTCCATAAAGGTATGTCTGTGTAACATAAGTATGGATCTGTAAGTTTTTCAGCTACTTCTCAATTTTTCTGAAATTCTTAAGAATAATATTTAATAAAAATAATAAATACCAAGCTCTTATAGAACGCTTTCCATCAGTAGACCTCCAAGTGTTTTTATGCAAGAGAGTGTTCACCTTGTAAATATGTGGAATGGATAAGGTTATATAGTCTGTACATTGTATTTGTAAGGCTGACGGTGTTATGGTGGGTACCTGGTTGAATATGGTGAGTAGGGTCTTTGACCCACACTCATAGATTCATGGGTTATAGCCAGAAGGGGCTATGAGGTCATCTAGTCTGACCTGTATATCATAGGGCATTGAATTTCACCCAGTGAATCCTGTATTGAACCTAATAACTTGTGTTTGTCTAAAGCATATCGTCCAGAAAGGGAGCCAGTCTTGATATGCAAACATCAAGTGATGGAGAATCCACCACTTCCCTTGCAATGGTTAATCACCCTCACTGTTAAAAAATAAATAAATAAATTGTTCCTTGTTTCTAATTTGAATTTGTCTGGCTTTAACTTCCAGCCATTGGTAATTGTTATGCCTTTCTCGCTGTAGTTTGAAGTCCCTTTTAGTACCTGGTATTTTTCCAACAGTGAAAATACTTATACACTGTAGTCGTCACCTCTTGAATTTCTTTTTGATAAGCTAAACAGACTGAGCTCCTTAAGTCTCTCAGTATGTGGCATTTTTGACAGCTCTAGAAAAAATGTGTGTTTCTTTTCTGCACTTTTTTCATTTTTTGCAACATCCTATTAGAAATGTAGATACCAGAAACCGGAGGGAGCTTTCCAATATCAGACTCACTGGTGTTGTACAGATAGGTGAAATCACCTCCTTGTTCCTACGTACTATTCCCCAGTTTATCCATTCAAAGATTGCATTAGATCTTTTTGTCACAGCATCACACTAGGAGCTCATGTTCAGTTGTTAGTTCACTATGACCTTTAGATCCCTTTCAGAGGTCACTGATTTTCAGGATACAGTCCCCATTCTGTAGGTATGGACTGCATTTTTTGTTCCTAGATGTGTGACAGCCATAGGTTGAATCTGATAGTTGTGCTTAAGGGTAAGCGGGGAGGAGGGGAAAAAAATCCCAAACAACCCATCTTTTTACATGTAAATTGAGCATCTTTGATGGGGAAATATTGACAGATGATGAAAATTGATCCCTTCAATGCCATGTTTACAGTCTATTTTCAGAGTAGAATCACACTTTTTAACAGCTTTAGAATTAACTTTTTATCAGGTAACTTCAGTGGTAGGGACTTAAAACTCAGCTGGTGGTGGACAGGTTTTTCTGCCCATGAAGCTTGATGGAGGCTGAGGACATATTGTGAAGGCTGGTGGAGAGGAATAATTGAAGAAGAGATGCATTTCAAGTAGAATGTCGTCATTTTTCATGACAGTACTAAGAGCTATAACTAGAGGTCAGAATTTTTTTTTCCTAGAGAAAACTTGAATTTTTCCCCCTAAGAAATCAAAACCTGAAATATTTAAGCCAAAAGCTCAAATGACATCATGGTGCCTCATGAGAGTTGTAGTTCAGATGCCTCGTGTTCCCATTCTTCTTCCTGGTTGGACTACATCTTCCATGATACAGCTCAATCTCCTGGAGAGGGGAGGTGGAGCACCAGGGGAGATAAAGTCTGTTGGGAGAGCCAGGCCTGTATAGGAGAATGGGGACAAGAGGCCACTGAACTACAGTTAACATGAGGCACTATGGTGGCATATCCAAATAAAAATATTTCATGTTTTCTGTGGAAAGCAGACCTGTTTTGGAGAAATTTTGTTTAAATGAAAACTCAATTTTATGTCAACAAACAGTTTATATGGAAAAATTTTGAGCAGCCCTGGTTGGTTCCTGGTTAACTATGGAATCTTTGCTATGCCACCAAATCTTGCTTTCTTTCTTCTTCTTCCTCTTTTTTTTTTAGAAAGTGTTGTTTGGGTTTTTTCTTAGTTTTTGTAACAGTGGTAAAAAAAAAAAAAAACCCCAGCATTTTCATGCTTCTTTGACTCTATTCTATTTGCTGTTTGAGGTAGAGACTATTGACAGGGTACTGAATTGGTTTGCCTAAATTAGCGGAGCACATCTTTAGACTTCCTGAAAGTTAACACAAATATTTATGCAAAGTTTTTTAGGTATCTTAAAATCTACTAAGTATTTTGCCTGGATATTAGTATGCAGTTCAAATATTTTAATTGAATGCATTTAAAAACCTGGTCATAGAAATAGGCATGCATCAACTTTGGTGGGCAAAAAAGGTGGAAGTATTGTTTTGAAAGTGTAGAACAGAATATCTTTGACTTTTCTTCTAAAAATGAAAAAGTTAATTGTATTGAACTCTAGGATTTGTGCCATTTTTTGTTAATGATTATGTTGATTACGCTTTGTTCGAGATGACTCATTTTTCAAGGGCTTTTATTGCAGTAATTTACATATTTACAACACAAAGCTTAGAAGGAAGTGGAACATCAGGACACTGGAGATGTTTTATTTTTTTACAACTGTTTATTGTACTTTATGTTGTTAAGGTTAATTATTTCTTGGGGCTTATATTCTGTGAAATATTTTTTTTCCTTGGTATCATGTCTGCTGTATCAAAGAATGTTTTCTCTTCCCCTCCAGAATTCTGTATGAATCACCATAATTATTAAACTTTCATCTTCTTTGATATTGAAGGGTAGTTGAAACTGAACACATGTAGCTTTTCTTAAAAGTGCTTTTTAATTAATTTGTTGATAGAAAAAATGAGATACAGACTAACGTAGGTTAATTACAAAATTCTCAAGAAATAATGCTATAGTATTAATGTTAGTTGCTGTTGAGCTTTATTTTTCTCCCCTTGAATTAGATTGCATTG
Organism: Eretmochelys imbricata; assembly: GCF_965152235.1. Lineage (NCBI taxonomy): Eukaryota > Metazoa > Chordata > Testudines > Cheloniidae > Eretmochelys > Eretmochelys imbricata. Next base: position 169,855,804 of record NC_135574.1, read on the forward strand.
TGGTTACTGCCTTATTATTGCATAATAACTTTAAATTTTACAGTAATTATTAGGGTTGTCAAGCAATTAAAAATTAATTGTGATTAATTGTGCTGTTAGACAATAATAGAATACCACTTATTTAAATATTTTTGATTTCTACATTTTCAAATATATTGATTTCAATTACAACACAGAATACAAAGTGTACAGTGCTCACTTTATTTTTGATTACAAATATTTGCACTGTAAAAAACCAAAAGATATAGTATTTTTCAATTCACCTCATACAAGTACTGTAGTGCAATCTCTTTATCATGAAAGTTGAACTTTAAAATGTAGAATTATGTACAAAAAATAACTGCATTCAAAAATAAACAATGTAAAACTTTAGAGCCTGCAAGTCCACTCAGTCCTATTTCTTGTTCAGCCAATCGCTCAGACAAACGAGTTTGTTTACATTTGCAGGAGATAATGCTGCCTGCTTCTTGTTCACAATGTCACCTGAAAGTGAGAACAGGCGTTCTCATGGTACTGTTTTAGCTGGTGTCTCAAGTTATTTACATGCCAGATGAGCTAAAGATTCATATGTCTCTTCATGCTTCATCCACCATTCCAGAGGACATGCGTCCATGCTGATGACAGGCTCTGCTCAAAAACAATCCAAAGCAATGTGGACTGATGCATGTTCCTTTTCATAATCTGAGTCAGATGCCACCAGCAGAAGGTTGATTTTCTTTTTTGGTGGTTTGGGTTCTGTAGTTTCTGCATCGGAATGTTGCACTTTTAAGACTTCTGAAAGCATGCTCCACACCTCATCCCTCTCAGATTTTTGGAAGGTACTTCAGATTCTTAAACCTTGGGTCGAGTGCTGTAGCTATCTTTAGAAATCTCATATTGGTACCTTCTTTGTGTTTTGTCAAATCTGTAGCGAAAGTGTTCTTAAAATGAATAACATGTGCTGAGTGATCACCCAAGACTACTTTAATAAGAAATATATGGCAGAATGTGTGTAAAACAGAGCCGGAGATATACAATTCTCCCCCAAGGATTTCAGTCACAAATTTAATTAATGGATTATTTTTTTAATGAGCGTCATCAGCATGGAAGCATGTCCTCTGGAATGGTGGCCGAAGCATGAAGGGGCATAAGAATGTTTAGCATATCTGGCACGTAAATACCTTCCAATGCCAGCTACAAAAGTCTGATGTGAGTGTCTGTTCTCACTTTCTGGTGACATTGTAAATAAGAAGTGGGCAGCATTATCTCCCATAAATGTAAACAAACTTGTTTGTCTTAGTGATTGGCTGAACAAGAAGTAGGACTGAGTGGACTTTTAGGCGCTAAAGTTTTGCATTGTTTTGTTTTTGAGTGCAATTAAGTAACAAAAAAAATCTACATTTGTAAGTTGCATTTTCACAATAAAGAGATTGCACTAAAATACTTGTATGAGGTGAACTGAAATACTATTTCTTTTGTTTATCATTTTTATAGTGCAAATATTTGTAATAAAAATAATATAAAGTGAGCAGCGTACACTTTAACAACAAGGAGTCCGATGGCACCTTAAAGACTAACAGATTTATTTGAGCATAAGCTTTCGTGGGTAAACACCCCTCTTCTTCAGATGCAGTGTACCCTTTGTATTCTGTGTTGTAATTGAAATAGAGATATCTGAAAATGTAGAAAACATCCAAAATATGTAATAAATTTCAATTGGTATGCTATTGATTAACAGTGTGATTAAAACTGCGATTAATCACGATTAATTTTTTTGATTTAATTGCGATTAATCGACATCCCTAGTAATTATACATTTGTCTTTATTGCTCCATTGGGAGCAACACAGAGAGAGGAGCTGCATACTAAGCAGCTCTAATCCGTTTGTTTTGTTGCAATATTTTAAAGTTTTTAGCACTCCACCACTGTCCCTATTATGTTAAAATTTTATCCAGATCAGAATTTGAAAGAATATAGTTTTAATGAAAAAATACTGTATTTTTTGTGTGTAAGAAATAAATGTTGATAAAAGAGCCTAGTATTTTGTGGCTCAGTGCATTGCAGTTTGTGATACACTAACACTTACTTACGCCCTAATAAAGACTGACTGACTGTTAATAGCCAGCCTAGGTGATAACCTGTCTTGGTCAGCTGAACACATTACCCTAGCAGGGTGCTGTGGAGAGGGAGGGTTTAACAGCATCTGTACATTCCTGTTAGATCCAGGCCTGGTTTACATTTAAAATTTAGATTGATCTAGCTACATCGCTCTGGTGTGTGGAAAAATTCACACCCCTGAGTGCTGTAGTGAAGCCAACTTAACCTCCGATGTAGAAGTGGTGTAGGAAGTGTCTACTGGTGCTCAAGAGCCTGTAGTGTAGATATGGCTCTAGGCTTGGAGCTGTCTTCTCCCTTCAGACCAAAAGTGTGTGTCTTCAAAGCAAATGCTTCTCTTAGTAGTCTTGCTTCACTTCTTTCAGGAGCCTCACTTTCTGGAACCTGAATAAGTAAACCTTGGTTGGACCATGTCTTGCTGGGCCCAAGGCAAGCTGCACACGGTCCAAAGATTTTTATGAAAGCTACAATTCAGTTTAGATTAAATGCAAGGCTGTTTGGAAATCCACTGTGAGGTGAACATATTCATTGCTATTTTAGGCTGTTGGCAAGAGCTGAGTCTGATTGCAGTGAAAATACAACCTTCAGGAGAACACAAGAAGAGAGTGCCTAAACATGATTCTATTAGCTAAGAAACAAGATGTCTTTTTACAAGATAGGGCTTGTAGACTCACTAACCCCCCGGCTGTAATAAACACTATGTTTAGGGGGAGAAAAAATATTGCTTATGCTTAAGACATTTATTAAGACAGTTTAGGATTACAGGGATGGAGTAGTTGTTTTCCTGGGAACTTGACAAGGGATAAAGTTTCTACAGAAGCTAAATAAATTAATGAGCCAGGCTGACATGGCTGGATCAGTTACGCTGTGGGACTGACTTTTTTTTTTTTGTCCAGAGTCAGGCTAGCCTTTTCCTTAAGGAAGGCTTCCTGACTTTCTGAGAAGTTCTGAGATTTGACAGTCTGTTAGTCTGCAGCTTTACTGTCATGAAAGGTACAGGTACTTGCAATGCTGGATGCATTTCATGACTTCTGTAATTTAAGTGGTTCATTGTTATGGGTTCTGCAGAATGGCGTTGGGAGATAAGTGTGTCATCTAATCCCAACAAGGCAGAAGACCTGACCCTTTATGCTGACCATGAAAAGTAATTCAAAATCAATGGAAGTACAGATGGTGGCTAGCCTCTCCTGTCCTATAGAACTCCCCTGCCAAGAGGAAGACAGGAGATTTCAAGCTGTATTCCATTGTCTAGCACAGGCTTCCAAAACAGAGGGCCCTTGCTGGGACTTCCTACCTTTAATAGTGGGCGTGAGTGGTTTTCTTCATGCGTAGCTTTATCTTTCCTCCTGGCAAGGTCACAAAAATACTTTTGAAGGTGAAAACATCTGCTGCTGGAGATAACGGAGATAATGGTGTGGGGTTGGTTCCAGTCTCCACCTCAATGTGAGGGAACTGTGTGTGCGCCTAACTTACCCACCACTGATAACCTTGGAACTGGAGATTTTTGGGCAGATGACTGGTGAGAAATAAAAATTATTTGTTAATTTATTCTTCAGGTTAACGTAATAGCACAAGCAGATCATGAGCTAGAGAACTTCTCCATTTCCTGCCTCCCAAATGCTACCCCCTATTTTCTTCAGCACTCAAATAAAAAGGTGGTGTCATCTCTGGTAGTGGATTTTCTCTTCCAGAGAAAAAAATAATGTATGTCAGTTATCAAGTTTATAGAGATTGCCATTAAAAGGAGTAGCTCTAGCAAATTTCTCCTTGCAATCACCAGAAACTATATGTAAGTAACATACATATTTATTAGTGTTTGATACAAAGTGAGAACATATTCATAAGTGAGCATTGTGACTGATGATGCAATTATCCCCATTGATTGTCATTGTGTGTTCGTTTTTACAGCATCTACATTTTACCGTCTGATATGTGTGATGTCTGTTTGAATTAAGTAGTTTTACTGTAGCTTTGTACTAAACTGAGAATAAGTTGCCTACTGTATTGTCTTTTGGTATGTGATTAAGTGACTAAGGATACTCTTGGATTTAGAGTAATAGCCTCAAATTAACTAATTATTTTAATGCCTCTGAACTAATACTTGGTTTACAAGACCTGATTCCTGTCTCTGTATCCTATATCTAGTGTATTATGGAGCAGCTAAAGATGAGAATGGAGAACAAGTGTTAGGTTACAGAATTCTTCTCCTCAAAAATATGACTGCACATGTTTTTGAATAGTTCCAGATGGAAGAATGTGAGTTGTAATTTATTTTTGTGAATTTAATTTCTTTAGAACTATTTTTTTTAAAACCAACTCTTTAGAATAATTTTTAGGTGTTCTATAAACACTAGACAACAAAGGAATTTAGCTCGATCGCTTAATATATACTAAATGGAACTCCCCCCAAAACACAATGCTAAACAAACGACAAAGAAACGAAAAACCCAGCCCAAAAAACCCTTCTTCGTGTAATGCTGTGGTTTCACAGTTAAGCTTTCCAAAGTCAGGACATGCTAAAGGCAAGACTGAATATACAATTCTTGTGTGTATTCATTATGATGGAATTCTCTAACTATGACTGCATTTCTCCAATAATGCGCTATATATACATATATATTGAAATCTTAGTTAAACATGTGCATTTCTTAAAAAGTTTATTCAACTGCTTATCCCGGGGACAAATGGTTGAGAGGACTAAGGAGGTCTGGGTGGAGACACTTAGTTAATGAAGGAGGGGAAGCAACTGAGCGATTGGCTATAGCTGCTATTGTTGTCCATTAGATTAGACCACACTGTCCTGCTAGGCAAATCACTTGAACTCTGGGTGAAATCCTGGCCTTACTGAAGTCAATGGGAGTTTTGCCGATACTTTAAATTGGCCAGGATATCACTCTCAGTGCCTTAGTTTATCCATAGTGACTATATTTGCAAAGTAATATTGAGGCCCATTACTGTCTGCAGTGCAAAGAGAGCTCGGGACCTCCAGTGTGCGAGCCCAATGCACCCGGCTCTATGCCATGGGGCTTTTTGGTAGGAAGAAGTAGATCAGTTTTACCAACTCCTGGATTTTCCAAAGCTTTTGTGGCTTGCAAGGTTGTCCTCATCTGTTTCAAGAGACCAAGGAATCCGCCATGCAGCTAAACCTCCGTGTAGTCATGTGCAATGCATCCAGTATTAACATTGGAATGTAAGATGTAATGGACTTTTCTACTGCTTGTGTACTGGGAGACATCTTCACTCTTGTTTTTACAAAGTATTTTTAAACTTATAAAAGCACATACTACCCAATAATGACTGTGCACATGGCAGATTTCAAGTTTAAAGATTCTTTTCTTTTTTTAACAAGAAGATTGAGACTGATGAATAGGTGGAGCATATGTTTCATTGCTTAAACTCGAAGGTTTTTTGCTCAACTTTTTTTTTTTTTTTTAAAAGACCTTTGAGGAGAGAACAAGCATGAAAAATTTCAGATGAAAAGGTAAAAAATATTTTATGAAGTTATTAGTATCAGAAAACAAGGTTAGAGTGGTAATTGTTTTGCAACATTAACTCTAACTGTAATTTACTGCATTGAATGCCATAGTGTGTACATATGGAAAAACAAACCCATCCTTGACAAACGACTAGTCCTGGTTTTGATCCCAGTTATTTATGTTCAGTGTGTAGAAAGCTAAGTGTTATATTTTCCTTAAATTCTGTGTTGCTTTAAAAAAGAAAGAAAGAAATTGTTAAATAAAGTGAACTAGTTGTTAGGGCTCAGTGTTTCATTTGTAATGAGTTTATATCTTGGAAAATGACAGAAAAGAATGACTGCCAGGGTAAAGATTGGTTGTCTGTATCTTCTTAGTCTTAATGATGAGTTGCAGGCTGGAGTAGTCTGTCTTTCTGAGGAATGGCAGTAATTGTTTTCTGTGTTGTCACAGTCTGAATAGTTCCAGTACACCTTGGGGTTTTTTTTAGTTCTTTTGTTTTGTAATACTGAAGCGTTAAGTCCCTTTAAAATGAAGCCGGTACTATGGTCATGTTTCTGGGATGGAAGAAAAATTGTATTTTTTATACTGTATTTTTCTATTTCTCAGTGACGGTAGTGGTGTAGGATCTAGCTTTCCTCCAGACAATTATAAAATCAGAATAGCTGGAAAACTCATTTCTGCAATAGAGAAATCTACTCTGGTTTTATTTCATTCGTGGTCTAGAAGAATACTGGTCTTTGATTATTCATAAAAATCGTATACAGTACTGCACATGACATCTTTGGTTTAGAACATCATTGCTTTTAAACTCTTGTAAATCTGTCTAAATGATTTTGAAGCATTGAATTAATCAATGAGTTGTTTTACATGTCTTAGCTGAATAAGTGTTAGGTGTCTCTGGCTCTCTAAAATGTAGAGGAGCTTTTCATGTTAGTGCTTAGAAATACCATCACTGTAAAGAGGACAGCGAGCACTCTGATACTTGGTTTTTAAAATTACTATGAATGTAAATAAAGTAAATGATTCTTCGAACATTTTTTTTCTAGGATATTCACTTTAATTGAAGTTACAAGTAAACGTGATTAAAGAGACAAATAGTCTTGTTGCCTCTGAAGAAACATTGTTTTATATCATACATGTGGAAATATACAACTAAATAAAATTGTTTCTGAAGTACAGAAGCTACTGTACAATGCTATTTCAGAAATGCCACTAGCAAGACAGCCAAGAACAAAATTAAGGGGAAATAAATTTAGTATGGAAAATTGGAACTAAGAATGATCGGTACTTCCTCATGCTCGTGGTCATCCTATTCTGTTTACATCATAACCTTTTAGAGTGTTCGTAGATTTTCTTCTGAGGGCATAGCCAGAGATCTTAACAGCCCCGGCATCCTAATATTATGATCATCTTTATCTGTCACTCTACTGTTCTTGCCAATAGTCTGTTTTCAGAGGTTTGTCAAGTAAAATGCAAATTTGTCCCCAAATCTGCAAACATGCTTAATTTTACATGCTGTGAGTAGTATTATTGCTTTCAATGGGGTTAAATATTGAGTGTAAAGTTAAGCATGGGCATGAGTCTTTGCAGGATTAAGACCAGGAAACATTTTGATTTTATATTTGGTTTGAGAGCCATAACAAGAGGTTTAGGTTCCTCTAGTAATGTTCTGTGACTTTGTTGCAATTTCATCACTTTATTACCATCTGAAATGTATCACCACGAATGAGAGTCCTCATAATACTGTCCAGATGGTTTTAGGCCCAAGAAATTTTACCTAGTGGACAGTTACCCTAAAGAATTTGCCTCAGGACTTCAATAAACTGGTTTGTCCCTTCAAGGCCATGTGTACACTGAGTTTTTTCTTAACATTTCTCACAATTTCAGCTGGTCTACTACCAGTGAAGTGCCATCTGGAAATTTTTGATTGCCAGTCCTGTGGTCATTTCTCTAGATTAAGCTTTCAGGAAGACACTGCCACCACAACTACTAATAACACCTTCTCATTTTCCAGGGAAACTGTTGTCTCATGGTGGCTAAAATATCTGTAGGATTTAGATGCTTAAAATACTTGCAAGTTTAGATCAAGCTAAAGTACTCATTCTCCCTAAGTGTTCTAAACCTTTTTAGCTCAAGAAGAGGAAAACCCAGAAGCTGACAACAAAGTCAGCTTTGTTATGTGCACATACAAAAATGTAGGTGTGATAGTGAGTGTGTGTATATCTGCACGTGCTTTAAGAGGGAGACTTATTGTGTTTACTGAAAGTACAGTGTTCAGAACTTTATAAATCATAATTATTGGATCAGTTTTCCTCAGACTTGGCTTATTCCAAAAATCTCAGAGAAATCTACAGAGCAAACCATGTTCCGAAGAGTTCTGGCTCATATGGAAGTAATTTACCAGAGTTGCAAGGAACTAAAAAGGGGGTTTATAATGGACGGTGCTGTTGGACCTATAAGATAACATGTACTTCCAAGCATGCTGTGACAAACGATATATTTCATATGGAAAACGTTGTACACGTAAATAATAGAAATGACAGCATTACTGTTTTAGAGTAAAACTTTAAACATGGAATTATTGTAGTACTTTTACCCAAAGGGAGTTGAAGAGGGAGCTTAGGAAGAGGCAGAGATATTGGAGACTTTTTTTACAATGATATCTATGCATTTTAATAAATTACAACAACATGGAGGGTGGAAGGAATAATATATTTTCAATTATATAAAAATAAAGATTAGCTGAAGAAATACCAAATATTATTAAAAACTGGGGTGACCCCTGGTGGCTGCTATCCAGCCTTCTGGAACAATAATTTGCTGTCTTAACCAGGCAACATTTTTTTTGTTACATAAAAGATCTTCCTTTATTCGCTTGCTTCTTTGTTATTCTGTGTGAATATAATAAGTAGATTCCCTTCTTTATATTTTGAGCTGCCACAGGCAAGTATAGTGGCTGAACAATATGTTAAGAGATAAGGTACTTGCATGGCTTGAAAAGCTGGACTTGTTCTCATTTGATTTAGTTTCCCATAAGTATGTTGTTAAATGTTACAAAATTATGAGCTAATTAACTTCTGTGGCAGAAAAGTTCTGCTTTTCAATTAAAAATTTGGTTCAAACACTAAGAAAAAAACCCACCTTTGATTCCCAGTAGTTTCTTTATGCCGTCAGAATAAAAATATTTGAACTTTAATTAGAAACTTCTGAAAAAGAAAATCAGTGGTTAATTTTCTGATTCTGTCAACCCTTTATGCACTGGAGTAAAGTTACTTATGGGGGTAGACCTATTGGCTACAGATTATTCATTTGTTTAATTTTTCCAGGATGAAGCTCTAAGACAATGTAACAAATCATGATACCTGATTTATTCTTCACACTGCCCTCTTTTTGATGTTAATAAATTGTTCAGCGAATACTCTGAAATGTTTTCTAACTAGGTTAGGAAATGGTGTGTCTTGTTTCTACCACCTTTAATAAAGCATAGCAATCTGGTATATTGTAATCTGATTACCCAAATGGGGGAGAGCTTTAATAACATAAATGAATAAGAAAGGAGCACACTGGGGAACAACAATACAATTAAATATTTCTGATCTCTACAGTTTTCATGTGACGTAAAGGCAATAAAATATTCTAAACTGCTGTGCTGTATGATTTTTTTGGCCAGTAAATTCTATTAATAAAAAATACCATTGGAATTTTATGTGACTACATTATATTTACTACACTGGATTGTATGTTTTTAATCAGGTATCTAAAGCCATTTAAGTGAGGCATGTCCTTATTTTAATTCCAAAATAACAAACAGATATTGATAAACTGCCATAAATTGCACTTGATCAGCAAACATGGAGGCACTTAAAACTACCAAAGTCAGGGAAAATGACAAGTTGTTTGGCTGGCGATGGCATCTCCAGTTTTAAGTAGCTTGCCCATGTATATTCTATGCTTTTGTAATCCTGCCAGTTTGCAGGAAAGTGTTGGGGGTACTGCTGTCTTTCTGTATGATGAGCAGAAGATGTAAACTTCTGATATCTCAGTCCTAGCTCTCTGACTGAATTAATGTGTATTTGTGCACAGTGTGCGTTAACAATGAAGATGACTTTGGCTTGCAAAGACTTTTCTAGTATTGTGATGGTTCTCTAGTTGCTCAGGATTATCACCTTGTTATCTCCCTGCCTCCAGTGAGAGAGAATTGTTTGTGACTTACTGGGTGTCAGCTCCCTGACACCATAACCTGTTAGTCACCCAATCTTCTCTGGGCTATGCTAGCCCTTACTTTGCCTTGGAGGTTCTACACTAGGTGAACCCCAGTTCTCGAGCCCTTTGAAGCTTCTCATAGAGTGTCTAGCCCTTTATCCATTGAATACTCTCAGAAATACTAGGTTTACTATCCCAGAGGGGAGAGCGTACACACCAACTTGTTTGATTCCACTCAAGATCACTTCCTTCTGGTCTCAAGTTGCAGTGGAGGAGGTTTAGGTTGGATATTAGGAAAAACTTTTTCTCTAGGAGGGTGGTGAAGCACTGGAATGGTTTACCTAGGGAGGTGGTAGAATCTCCTTCCTTAGAGGTTTTTAAGGTCAGGCTTGACAAAGCCCTGGCTGGGATGATTTAGTTGGGAATTGGTCCTGCTTTGAACAGAGGGTTGGACTAGATGATCTCCTGAGGTCTCTTCCAACCCTGATATTATTTTACCACAGCTTTGAGATATATTTATAGTTAAAACCGTGTTTATTATCAAAGATTTAAGATATAGTGAGTAAGGACAGTGTAAACAGAAGGGTTACATACAAAACAAAATCATAACATGATTCCTAGGAACTAAACTTAACAGGCTAACCTTCAGTCTAAATACCTTTATCTCACCCAAATGTTCTTTGCAGCATTTCAACCAAGCTGGATTGAGAGCCTGTTTTCATGAATGTAATCGCACTGCCTGATTACTTCCTAAGCAAGATAAAAGGGTGTCTTCCTTTCCGTCTACTTATATTCCAAAAGTTCATTGTTTGTACCCTGAGTCATAAGCCACCTTGTAATTTATTCTCCAGTATGCTGCTTCCTGCTAACTTTGTATGTAAATGACTCCCCATTTTATTAACTTACAGTGCTTAATTAATATGTGGACTGACAGAGACAGATGAATAAGCACCTTTGTCTGGCAGAAACCTGCTTGTTAACTCTGCCTTAATACAGACTTCAGGAACATATTTTAAGCATACATAAATAATTTTTACATAGTACCTGTACATAAATTTCACAATGATGTAAATGATCAGTGTGATCCTGGCTTTCGTTTAAGACCTTACATGATATTTGGAGAACCAGAATGTAGATACTGAGATGAGGATATTCTTGAAACCCCCTTTACAAGTTGGCATTGAAGGGTCCTTAGGGTGACAAGTATATATTATAAGTATGTGCAACTTTTGGGGAATGACAGGTGGGTTAAACATTTAACTTCTTTCCCACGCTATTTTTATCAATGTTTTGTAATACTTGTCTGCTTATTTTGATAAGCTCTGCCATAGTTTCTTCACCACATATTGCACAAGCCATAGCACTTGGGCCAGGAAACTAGGGCATTTTCTATAGCAGTGAAAAAGTGCCTACTATTTCCATCCCTTACATGTATAATTTCTCCCCTACTTGTACATGCATACACAAAACACACCAATGTGAGCAGCTGCTGAATAACCTTAAGTTGAAAGATTTCTGTTAGAGGGGTATGTTTTCCAAATGTCAAAATTGGCACTCTTCCTAAGAACATTCCCCCACTGCAACATTTCCCAACGCTCCCTACCCCCCTTGAAAACCTGTGAGCGCTCTCATTTTAATATCTTAGCTCTTGGTGTCACCTGCACTTTTACCCACTTACGTCTTCTTTAGGCTGCAACTGACCACAGGCCTAGGCAACACATGTCCTGGGAGAGGACATTTCTGTCCAGGTCCTTCTGATTGAGATTTCAAATGGGGATTAAGATTCTTGACAACCCTGTACTCTTTGCCTTTATTCTCACCTTAGAGGAGTAGGGGGTGTTTTCGCTCTCCTGGGGTAAATTGTGTGAAATGTAGAGCCATCCAAAACACAGAATTTTCAGAAGATTCTGAAAAAATTCATTTCAGGACCATCAGAATACTTAGTTTTGATAATATTCCCCACCTTCATGTCTCAAAGTCTTGCATTTTGAAGGTTGATTTGATTGCCTGTGCCTTCACCATCCTCGCGAGTCAGGGTAATTTAATTATGCTTTATGTCTATTGTTCTTGACTATAGCTGTGTTAGTTCATGCTTTGAGTCTGCTATATGCTGTTTGTGCACTGGCCTCTGAAAGAAGCAGAAGGGATTTTTCCCCAGTATATATCCTTCTTGCTATGAAAAATAACCATTTGGCAGAGCACAAGTCCTGTGTTCGGTGGCTTTCATAATGTTAACATTGATTTTGGAGCTCAATAATCAGATATTTTGTTTGCTGTTGAGGAACAAGTGAAATTAGTTTGCAAGCAGTATTGCATGGCTGTTTATATTAAATAGATATTTATAGTTCATAAGGCTCTTCCTCTCCCCAACAAACATGCACTTTATTTAAAAAAGCCCCCTTTAGTATACTTTCAGTGACAGTTTCTCTCTGACCTTGGCTTGGTAAACACTGCCACCACCCAAATGCAAACCCTTTGGAACCCAGGAAGGCGCACTTGGGAATTCCTCCCAGTGCGGTACCCTCAAGCGCTTTCACCCCCCACGCCCCCCGGAAGAGCTGAGAAAGAAAACAAAGGGAATTAGCTGTTGCCCCCAGCTAATTAAACAATATATGCACAAACCTCTTAGGACACAAAAACCCAATCCTGTTCTGAAAGATAAATTTTATTAAAAACAAAAAGAAAGAAAATACATCTGGAACTTAGGCTTTTGCTAGATTTTAAAAGAGCAATTTTAAAAACTAAGCACCCAAAATAGCTTTCTTGCGGGTTCAGCTTAAAGGGTTACAAACAAATAAAAGCATCTGGGATTAGCACAGAGGAGTCCAATAGCCATAAGAAATGAACAGAAATAAACCTAATCGTGTCTTTCTAAACATTTCTGATCTACTTACACATATGGGGATTCCAGATAAGTAGTTGTAGGTATGATCTGATGATCTATGATCATACCTGGCTTAAAGTTTCTCATCGCATCACTGCTCCCTGTTCCCCTCTTTCCCGGAGAGCAAAAACAGAGACAAAGGGGAAGTTTTTTCCCCATTTAGAAAAGTTTTAGCCTTCCCATTGGCTCTTTTGGTCAGGTGCCAACTCCCTTTCCTTTACCTGGGGGATTTTGTTAACCCTTTACAGGTAAAGCAAGCAGAGAACAGCTACTCAGAGCGACTTTATAGCTAACTGGCTGGCTGGGTGTCCATAAAAGGGAGCTACCTCCCCGCCCCCTTCACTTGTCACAGTGGCTAAGAAGAGAAATCATTGAAACTAAAGGACCGTATTTTGTAATAGGGAAGTATGTTAATTCTGTGATCCATTTTGTTTTAGACATACTTTTGCACTAATCTCCTTAATTTGTTGGGGGCTCAGCTTACCAGATACCACCTTGGGGATTGTCTCAACAATTCTGAACTTCGCCTCTTTGGTTAACAAAAGTTCTAAACAAATTGTAAGTAACTCACAATACTCATTTGTAATCCCATGTTTCATAGTGGATTGGGGCAAATTAGGATTCTGTGAAAAGATTTTTTTTATCAAAATCTTTTTATTAAACTGCACTTCATCTGGAAATAAATTTGAGTTGAACTTGGATAATCACAAGACCTATGAATGTGTCTAGTTTGGAGCAGTTTGGTTCATCTCAGCTGTGAAAGGAGAAAAATAAGAGTGTATAACTGAAGCATATTGAAAGAGGATGGCTTCCTGCAGTGAGACAATGTCAGTGGGTGGTGGAAAGGCCCACCTGCAAAAAGATACAGCATGTGAACTTTGCACTACCAAATAATAATAATAAAAAAAGTGGGTGGGGGAGGGAGATACATCATCCCCAGCACCTGCAGTGCTGGGCATTTTAAGATCTTTAGTCCAATAAAATCATTCTCCCGTTCATCACAACATGAAGAATTTAGTCATGAAAGAAGAAAGAGTAACCCAGAGCAGTGGAAGGATTGATTGCCAGAGGGGTTGAGTAACTGACTAAAGAATGCGGGAATAATAGTTGGTCGATTCTGCAGCCCATATTTAAGGAAAACGCCCATCGATGCCTATACAGTTGATTGCAAGAACAGCCATAGTATTTGGGTTTTAAGATTAAAAAAATTAACCTAAATTAAAAACGTTAAGGGAATACTTCATTAAATGTAATTCTAAAGTTTAAATTCAGTCCTGAATAAAACAATTCCTGTTTTATAACTCTATCAAAAACCCAAACACACACACTGCTGGAAGGTGGAGGGGGGGGAAGAGAAGGAACAGACAGACCCAAAAAACCAAACCCTATTCTGGAGCTAATCTTCTTTTCTTTTTAATTTTATGAGTGTATTAATGCTTATGAATGTGAACAGTTAGTAACCCTGGTTTAAGACAGCCACATTGTGAAAAGACACTTTGTAAGCTTCCCCATACAACTCTTCAAGTGCACTTCAGTCCTGACCTGCAATGCCTCTGTTCCAGTGCTTAGCCTCTCTTGAGCTGCAGTCACACCTGGTGTGCTAAATTGTTTCTTGGTTATGTGATTTGTGCACATGGGGACTAGACAGAGACATCCAAACACAGTTCATTTGTGACGCTAAGCAGGATTTGAACTCGCAGATCAAGGAGATTGAGCTAAATATCCACATTATCTCATGATAGAACCATCTATTTCATTTAAAATAAAATGGATTGTCGATTTAGAGGTGTGTTTTTTCTGTTCAATAGTGCTTTGTATATATGTATTACATCTGTAACTGTAAGTGCCAATACCAATAGCCAGTATTTCAATATTTACTTTTTAAAATATTTAGTTCCAGGTATGTCTTACCATTGTCCTTTAGTCTATACTAATTGCTTACTAACATCACTAGATCAATTATTCCATTTACATTTCTCCCTTGTGTTTGTTTTGTACTTGGAAAAGCTAACACATACTAAAGATGTATTTGCATGCTGCCTAACTGAGCCAACTAGCTTAGTGTGTTAAAAGATGATAAATAAATGTGTTGACTTTGTACACAATTAAGCATTTGGTAGATTAAGCAAAATGTTTTTATGGAAAACTTGTTCTAAAAAGCAACTTGGGGAACAAATGTCCATTTTTACCAAGAATTCAAAGATAAATATGGTGGAAACTAACTTATTGTACCAAAGTTGGTAGTCAAAACAACACCTGTAATAGAAACTTCGGTATAGATAAAACTATAAAAGTCACAGCAGGCTTTCACAGTTAACAAAAACTGAGATTGAAGTCAATGGCCTTGAACCAAGAGAAAGTATATGCTAGCAGTCCAAAATCTCATCAATATGTCTGTTATCCTAAGCATTGGTATAAAATTTGGCTGTAAATCAGAATGGAGAAGAAACTCATAACAATCTCTCTCCATAAGCAGTTATGTTTTTCTTTTTCTTTTTATAGCAAAGTAATATTCAGAATACTTAAAATGCATGTTTTAAAACTCATATGAACTTATGCAGCTTTACGTGATATTAGAAAAGGTGTTTGAAATGTCAGGTAGAAAATGTACTGTAGAAGTGCATGATCTCTATTTTTAAATACTGTAATCCAATGGAAGGAAGAAAAGTTGTTGTTTTCCACATCCTAAGGTACAAAGGATATGGGTTGATGTGGGCAGGGTTATGCATGGTTAAGAAATGAGTTTCTTTTAGTTTTCAGTCGGGAGCTCTTGGTGTGCCTGGAAGAGTGGGTTGAAAAATTGGCTAATCAGGCCTCTTGGACATCACTCCATGCTAGAACAGGTAAGGGTAGTTTGCTCTGAGGCAAGTTAATTGAAAAAAGGGTTAAAAACATAACAGCTTTGGAGAGATTATGGAGCTGTGTGTTTGCAGGAACTTCACTGAGTGGAAAGTCATCTTCCATTTTTTCTTATTGCCTGGAGCACATCTTGGTAGTAGCATCTGGAGTTGGGCAATGAACTGTGTTGCAAAAACAACAGAAAGTACAGGTTTAATTGCTACTGTCGCAAGAGAGTGCCTGTTAGAATTTTTTTTTTAAAAAAAAGAGTTTTGAAGGGAGAAGCTTCTGGAAAGAGAGTACAATGGGAATTTTACCTATAGTGCCATGGGTAGGAACCATTTATTGTACTGTGGTATACCCAAAATATGTCAGACAATGTCCCTGCCTTGAAGATCATACAGTCTAACCACTTATTTTTTGTGAGAAGGCCAGAGGTATATATGTGTTACAATATTGTATAACTGGACGTCCCTTCTTACACAGGTGATATATCAGTGTGAGAGGGTATTCTTTTGACAGGAGTTGCTGATCAAAATAAGATAATTATACACTCCTTAAATGCCTCATCTCCCATCAGGGATCACAGAATATATTTAGTGTACAGTAGAAAACAGTTAAATTTTACAGTCATCTTGAACAGGTTTATGATGCAGGTATATGTGCAATTATTGATCTGCAGTTATTTTAAAAAAATCTTACTTGCTTTGTAGCTCTCATTGAGACTTAAAAATTCAGCCAAGTTTGTAGGGTGTGTACTATGCCATAATTTATTACAAATGCCTTCAGTTCTGTAATTGGATTGGTACAAGCAGACGCTTGTATCCAGGGAGAACCCTACGGAAGTCATGGCCATGATTTCAGTGGAGGTCAGCTTAGGAACAAGAGGGTACTTACACTGCCTGGATCGGAACCCCAGTCAGTTAATAATACCCTGGTGGAGTCAGTGGAACTCCACATGGTCACAGGAGTTCCCTTGTTTGGTATAAATTGCTGGGTTGAGTCTAACTCTTGCGAAAGAGTACATAACAATTTAATATATAAAAAATTCCAGTATAATAATATTAATTGTTAACCTGATAGAGACACCATGTTTTAAGGCAGTAGCACAGAGGCAGATTGTCTGACATCTGAGTGCTTGATTTTTTAATTTTAACCTTGCATTAATGCTAGTTTGTTGGGTTTTTTATTGTATGCAGAGTAGCTTTTATTGTCTGTTTTAGAGAAAATAACATATAGCTTGATATTTTTATGTAAAGATACAATATGTACAATTAAGCTAATTTAGTTTATCTTCTTCTATGTATACAACATCTTTCATACATTTTTTTTCCTGATATGTTGAACTGCAGAAATAACCATTATTCCTTTTTGTGTTGTGATGCAGCTTCAGTTCTTGAAAACGTTTCCCCCTCCCACCCTCCAGTTTTCTGGAGACATCTATCCTGGTCTGTTGAAGTGATCCTAGCCTTGGTACCTGAGAAAATATTTAGCCTTAAATTCACCCAATTCTTATTGCAAATCTTTTTTCCCACATTTCATTGATTTTTAGCAGCTGATCTCCTCCCCTCTAACCTCTGAACTAAGAGAGAATATTTTTATTCCAAGTTTTCCATTATCAGAGTGGGTTTTAGGCTTTTAGAAAGTATAAGGCATTGGGGTCTCCCTATAGCAGTTATTCTCAAGTTATCAACTCTTAAAGTCATATAAAAAATCAGGGTGACAAGCAAAATGATAATCAGAATAATATAACTTCCAAGTACAGTATCTTGTGAGCTGCTGGAACAGAAAACAAAAGTTTGTACACAATTCAGAAGCTGTGACTTGTAACTTTTCAATTATACAAAGCACAATTTTGCTGCCATAATAGCATCTGTGATATTGCCTCTTAAAGCTGTTCCCTTGATGCAGCAGTTCTTTTCTGGTCCTATTCCAGAATTGGATACAGCCTATTTGGAACCTCATTCCAGTATAATTTTCAATCCACGAGATTTATGCTTTTCAGTGTCTATCTTAGGATAGGAGGAAGAAACCTAATCAACTCAGAGGTCAAAACATTTGTAATAGGCAAAATCTAAAATGACAGGAAAAAGTAGCACACTACATACAGTAGATGGAAGTTATTGGTCTCAAGAGCACAGTCAAAGTTAAAAATGCAAGATAGTTACAGAGGTGGAAATAATAGTTACAGAGGTGGAAAATAAAGAACAAGAATGCAAAGTATAAGAAACTTGGGAAGTCTATCTACTGTTCATGAACTGTGATTGGTTTTTTCTCTGTGTTGCTTACATGCTTCATCAGAAGATGACTTATTTAAAGAAGTGAGTGTCTTTATATCTTTTAAGTGCAATGGTTGCATAAATCTGTAATCTGTGCTCAGAAGATAGTGTTTCAGAGTGAAATAGGAGTTCAAAAATTGAAATCACCTTGAAAAACCCACTGTGGTTTGGTTTTTATTTCATGGAAAAATAAGCAGAAAACAACCCAGGTTTTTCACCACTGGTTTCTACCAGAACTAGGGCTCTCCCTCCACCTTCGAGGAGTTTGGTGCTGTCAGGGGGAAATGCACTGGAGCAGGGGTTCTCAAACTGGGGGTCATGACCTCAGGGGGTCGTGAGGTTATTACCTGGAGGGTCGCGAGCTGTCAGCCTCTACCCCAAACCCCGCTTCACCTCCTGCATTTATAATAGTGTTAAATATTTAAAAAAGTGTTTTTAATTTATAAGCGGGGGAGGGGGGGTCACACTCAGAGGGTTAGTATGTGAAAGGGGTCACCACTACAAAAGTTTGAGAACCACTTCACTAGAGGTTGAAACAGCTTACAGCTGAATTTCCCAGCATAGGTTTTGTGGATAATAGCAAGCATCCCATAGTGGTGTAAATTGTAATGTATTTTCTAACTCTGTCTCTCTGCTGTTAGTTGACTGAGGGTATGTCTGTGCCACAAAAAAAAAAAAAAAAAAGAGTGTTCTTAACTTGGGTTAAAAAAGCAGTGAAGACATGGCATCTTGGCTTAAATGCTGTGTATTTACTGCTGTTTTAACCTGGGTCAGCTAACCCAAATAAATGTTGATTTTCAATAAGTTTTGGAACAAGGGGAAGTTACAGAGGACTGGAAGAAGGCTCATGTTCTGCCAGGTTTTAAAAAGGGTAAACAGGGCAACACTGTTAGTTATAGACCTGCCATCGGTCCCGGGTAAAATGATGGAATGGCTAATAAGGTACTTGATTAAATAAAGAATTGAAGGAAGCCAATATAATTGATGTCAATCAACATGGGTTTAAGGAAAACAGATCCTGCCAAACTAACTTGATTTTTTAAAATAAGTTTACCAGTTTGACTGATAAAGGTAATAGTGTTTATGTAGATTTCAGCGCAACAGCCGTGTTAGTCTGTATTCGCAAAAAGAAAAGGAGTACTTGTGGCACCTTAGAGACTAACCAATTTATTTGAGCATAAGCTTTCGTGAGCTACAGCTCACTTATATACCTGGACTTCTGTAAGGCATTTGACTTTGCAAACAACATTTTGACTAGGATACTAGAATGATACAAATTCAGTATGGCACCCATTGAATGAATAAATTGTCTAGCAGATAGATCTCAAAGGGTAATGGGGAATCATGGAGAAATAAGGGGTAAATTTTTAACAGTGAGAGTAATTAACCACGGGAAGAATTTACTAAGGGTATGGTGGATTCTCACTCACTGGAAACTTTTAAATCAAGATTGGATGCTGTAGTTCAAATAGAAAGGTTTCAGAGTAACAGCCGTGTTAGTCTGTATTCGCAAAAAGAAAAGGAGTACTTGTGGCACCTTAGAGACTAACCAATTTATTTGAGCATGAGCTTGCTCAAATAAATTGGTTAGTCTCTAAGGTGCCACAAGTACTCCTTTTCTTTTTTCAAATAGAAACTAATTCAGGAAAGTTCTATGGCCTGTGTTATACAGGAAGACAGACTAGAAGGTCACAATGGTCCCTTCTAGCCTTGGAAATTGAGAGTTTAGAACACATCTTTTTTTTTTTTTTTCCCCCTCCAGTGTAGACATCTCTATCCTCAGTTGTTCACAGCTGTTGTAGCTATAATTAGTCTGATCATTCTTGGTTGAATTTAGATGTTAAAAAAAAATCCAGTTTTCACTGCATATATATTAAAAGCCAGAGGGTGAATCTCTTAAGACACTTCGTGGTTTAACCATCTTGAAAGCCATAAAAAGTTAATGCGTTTTGTAATTGCAATTGTAATTATCCTGCCTGATAAGCATACAGAGTTCCTGCTTGCTTGCTGGCAGAACAGTTAAGTATTGTCCTCTTGGCGTTTCTTTAGGGGAGATGGATCATCATACTCCTTCTTACAAGGTGTTTTGTTTTTTTTTTAAAGTAAGTGTTTATGTACAGCTGGGGCAACCCATGCGCCAGTATATTAAAATAATGTATTCTGCAACAGCATGCCTCTCCCAACTGGTTCTTTAAAATGTACTGACAGACTTCTTATTGCTTTATTTAAAACACACACAAATATTCCAGGGGATTAGCTAAAGAAAGATGAGTTGATGATGATGGGGTGAGGGGGGGGAGGGTTTGGTGAGTGAGGAGGAAGTGGAAAATGTGGTGGGTATGAGGTGGAATTAAGAGATACTAGGGTTGACCTAGTAGTTGTGCAGCTATTAAGTGCACTGCCTGGTGCTAGAGCTGGGGTGGAAAGTCAGAACACATGCAGCGTTCTTCACGCACATTTTCTTTGCTAATCCTGAATGCTGTATTCCCCTTTGCTGAGACACCAGTTAAAAATACATATGTGCCAGTTGGGGGCATTTAACTTTTTTCTCTTTCTTTGTAATTTGGGAGTGCAACATTTGCATTTCAGGTCAAGGTATAAATGCAAGCAAGTGGAAGAAAGGCAAGCTCCTCCTTCGAATACCAGTGTACGGTCAGAGGGGTACCAAATAGATTAGTTCAGTCTCCAGATGGAAATTGCTAGGAAGAAGCAGTATTTTTCTATAGAGATCTGCAAAAGCAATTGGAGCTCTAACTGTATTCTATATAAAGAGGAAAAATGGAGTTTGTGTGGAACTTCCCACTGCAGTAAAGATAACCAGTTTAGATATGGAAGAAAATACTTCTGCAAGTGGAAAAAGAGGTCTTTTTAATTTTTCTTATTTTTTTTTTTTCGTTTTGATCATTTCAGTCTGAGTTCTTGCAAAAATATAACCGGATAAAGGCCTCTCTTAAAGAATGGTGTAGATGTTCCTGTTGTGTTTTTTTTTTTTACTTCCTCCTTGTATTTCTTTGGGGAAATGGACAGGGGATAGATACAGTAGAGGTGTGTGTATATATAATATAAAGAGATCTTGTTTTTAATACAGTAAAAATGAGTATAAGCAAACTGGCACATAGAGAAATTTGGCCTATTGGGAAATAGGACTTTCTGTATTGCTCATGTCTGAAGAAGTGAGACCCGCTTGCCAATCTTACTGTATACATTAGAGACAGGAGGAAGGAACTGAGAAGTGAAGATAGGAAAGGAAAGAAGGGTAGATTATACTGCAGTATGATTAATTCTGATTCCCACTTAAGGAATAGAAAGTATATGTAACTCTTTTATTCTAAATACACTGTTGAGATACAGGGTAGAATTTATTTTCTCTTCCTGAATTCACACTGTGTATGTTTAAATGCAAGTTGATCTTGAAATGCAGACATCTAATATTTTGTCAATTTTTAATGTTATTGGAATATGCAGGATGAACAAATCTCAAGAAATTACATAAGTGGCCAAATCCCTAGTGTAATCTCTCTGACTTCATCTGGAGATCCAACGGAGCTGATTTTGAGTCTTGTGGACTTGATCCTTGTGTGGTGGGGTTTTTACACTCAGTAATTGTTGGCTTGATGGTGCAAATGTTAATTTTTTTACCTTTATTGCAAGTGATAATTAATTAATTAGTATCTTGATTTTTCAAACTCCCTGCATACCCACAACTTCCACTGACCTTTCAGAAGATTCTTTCCTCTTCTGAAAATCCAGTCACGGCCTATTTGGGTGGCTATCTTTAGTGTACATTCCTTTTGTTTTAATGTTTGTGTCAATAGAATTATTAACTCAAAGCCTTAACTAAAACGAAACGCTTTTTATTTGTGAATATACGTGGGAACTTGTTAGTCATTAATATGTTTTGTCACTTTGTAGTGAAACTCATTACATGATGTTTGTTTCAAATGAATAACTGTATTGCTGGGTCATTGGTCTATATTAATCTGAAATTAGCAGTTCGGTATAAGAAATGTAAAATTTTATTCTTATGAGACAGAAATGCATCCACGATTATTATTGTATCCTTCCTCTGTGTATGTGTGTGGGGGGAGCACATTATTTACTTAAAACAAAAAAACCTGAGGTTTTAAAAAGATATTTCAGAATAGACCATTTAAACATCTGTGCACTAGTGCCAGTGGATAGGTGAAAGGTAAGTGCTGCCCACTCCTCTCCCCTTCATTGTGGAAAATTGCTCGGGGGAAATGCTATTTACCCACCAAAAACACAGAATCTCAAAGCTTGAGCTTGTGCTAGCTCGCAGCACAAATCTCTCCTCCTCTACCCCGTCTCTCCCAAATATCTGACCATGGTGGTATGTCATACTCTTACCTCTTAAAGAAAAGAAGAGTAAACAATTTATTTGAGTAAAATGATTCGGTGCTAATTCAATTTGAAGAAAATTTGCAAAATAAGTAATAAGATATTGGTGTCAGATATCTCCTGTTTGTATGTCTGATGCATATGAAGAACAGTTTTTTGTTCCTTTGCTAAAAGATTTATTAACTAATTCACATTTGTATATGAATTGAAAAAAAAAGAATAGTTTCCCATGTCCCATTGCTCATTACTGTATTTATTCTAATTGTGTATTACTGAATTAGCATTTCTGTTGCATCTTCAAAGTTTCTCAAGTCACTTTACAAGCATTTATTACTTAATCTACACAAGTACCCTGTGAGGAAGGTGAACGTTACTCCTACTATACAAATAAGGTATCCATGGTACAGAGTTAAGTGACTTGCCTAAGGTCACATGGCAAGTCTCTGGCAGAACCAGGAAGTGAACCCAGGTCTCTTGACTCCCAGGACTTGGGGTTCAGCAACAACTCCATCCTTCCCTGACCTACTGATTATGCACTACAACATATATTGTCCTGTATGACTTCCATAATGGTGCTTAGATATATCCATGCATTTCTCTCCCTTGTTTTGCTTTGGTTGTAGGAGAATATTTTTGTGCTCTTTATTGTTGTTTTTTTCACGAATGTGATTTTGTTTATATTTTAAGAGAGCAACGTTAAATGCATTCCCAGTAGGTTAGGTAGTTAGTCTAAATGCTTAAAACTTAACCTGTAACTCTACAGTTCCCATCTATAAATTTATCGTTAACGAACTGTCAGCTCCCAATTTATTAACATTTAATTTTTCTGCAGTGTTGTCACTATAAGCCTTAAGGTTTAAAATAAAGTTGTTTTAAATCTTTGCTGTTTAGATGTAATCTTTTAAACATTTTAATCGTAGCCCTAAAAAGAAGAAGCAATGAAAATCTGATTAATATTCACTTACACACAAACACACTTCTATTTTTTTTATACACACATTGACTGCAAGTTACTATTTCTCAGCTGCAACATCTGTTTTCCTGCTAAACGCTGATAGCTATGCTACATCTATTGTTAGTTGTTCTTACAGTGTCTAATGCAATCAGACCTTGAGCCTTAATTTGGTGTTCCTTGGTGCTACTGTAACACAAATAATAGTAAATTTGACTGAAACTCGTATCAAGTGAAATGCGCAGTAAGATTATATCAAAAAACAGAAATTATATGCAGATAGTGTCACAATTGCACTCTGTACTAAAATAGCTTTGCTTCAGGAAGTCCTGCATAGTACCATACGTGTTCTACAGAAGGCTGAGTATACTTTGTTTCAAAGGAAAGCTGAGTAAAATGGTATAGGATTACAGTGTTAATCTGTGTTCCACAACTATTGTATTGTTTCACAATGGTTCATCCAACGTGACCTGGAGACATGCTGTGCTTTGAACCCAGAGTTAACCAAGTGTAAAATATAGAGTCACTGTTTATGTTTAGAAATGTTTGAAGATGAGAATATCATGAACATGATGGGCATTCTTTTATGCAGCAAAGGTAATTTGTGATCAACAAAGCGATAACTTCATTCATTCACTATACAAAAAGGGGATGAGCAGATAAATTGAGAAGTTTAACCAATTATTTTAAAAAGATGATCCACACAGAGCTCTAATACCGTGCTTCATGGTTTGTGAAATTTGACCATTGTAAAGTGTGGCTGTGTAGAAAAGATTTTAAATATTGCAGACTTGCAATTCTCATCAGTGCAGTGTTTTCAGATGTTTTCACATGAGTTTGAATTTAAAATTTAATATTAAGTTAAACACATTCTATCTTAGGAAACCTATACAGTTACCTATAGATCGGGGGTGGCCAAACTTACTGACCTGCTGAGCCACATATGACAATCTTCAGAAGTTCAAGAGCTGGGGCAAAGCTGCCAGGACTTGGGGCTTCAACCCCATGGGAGGCGCCCGATGGGGCTTGGGACTTCAGTCCCACTCCTGCTGAAGACCCGAACCCTGGCAGGTGTTCCCCTCTGGGGCTGAAGTCCTGAGACACCCCTCCCCACTGGGCAGAAGCTCTGAGAACCCCCTCCTCACTGGGCAGAAGCCCCTACCCCACCATCCTGCTGCAAGGCAGAGGTCCTGAACTCCCTCCCCTCCCCACAGTCTGGTAGGTGGGAAATGGGGGGGGCCTCTGTGAGCTGCACTTTAACAGTAAAAGACCCCCATGTGGTTCACCAACCACAGTTTGTCAACCCCTGTATTATAGTGCAGGGACAATCCTGTGTTAGTACCCCTCCCACCCTGTCCCTGCAGGGCAGAAGCCCCTAGTCCCACCACCCTGCTGCAGGGCAGAAGCTCCCACCTTCCCCATCATGTAGGTGGAGAATGGGGGGAGGGTGTAAAAGAGCTGCATGCGGCTCACGAGCCACAGTTTGGTCACACCTGCTATAGAACATTTCCAGTTCTTGATTTATTGGTAGTCTGTGAGCTACTTCAGTGGGCTACAGTAAAAGTTTTCGCAAAAAGAAAAGGAATACATGTGGCACCTTAGAGACTAACCCATTTGTTTGAGCATGAGCTTTCGTGAGCTAGAGCTCACTTCATCGGATGCGCTGTAGCTCACGAAAGCTTATGCTCAAATAAATGGGTTAGTCTCTGAGGTGCCACAAGTACTCCTTTTCTTTTTGCGAATACAGACTAACGCGGCTGCTAATCTGAAACCAGTAAAAGTTTTGCAACTCCTGCTTTGGTTTATTTTATTTATTTCTTTGTTTTGTGTTAGTGCCTAGGACCCCATTGTGCTAGGCATTCTAAAAAAACAAAGAACTTGGCTCTATTAATGCTTTTAGTTTTGAATTTTAGTATGGTATGAGCTATTTTAATGAATGACTAAGCACACATACTACCAAAAAGAAAAGGAGGACTTGTGGCACCTTAGAGACTAACCAATTTATTTGAGCATGAGCTTTCGTGAGCTACAGCTCACTTCATCCGATGAATCCGATGAAGTGAGCTGTAGCTCACGAAAGCTCATGCTCAAATAAATTGGTTAGTCTCTAAGGTGCCACAAGTACTCCTTTTCTTTTTACGAATACAGACTAACACGGCTGTTACTCTGAAACACGCATACTACCAAACATCTTCTGCTTGAATTGAGACAAATGGGATGTTTGCCCCCTGTACAACTGGTGGAGACAGGAGCTGTCAGAATTCTAATTAAAGGGACTGGTACACCTGTGTTTTCTTGCCTCCTGCAGATGGGTGTAAATCACATTATGCTGATTCTCATTAGTTATGGAATTTTAAGTTTTATGCTAGATACGCCTTTCCCTTATTTATTCATGCTTTGTTCTGTTGTTTTCCTGTTTTCATTGATGGAAGCGATTTGCGTTTTCATTTGGTTTTTAGATTTCTTGCTGAATGAGCTAGTAATTGCTTTTTTTGAAGCTGTTTTGTGCAGAAAGCTTGTCAGATTCAATAGCATTTAAGTTACTAATCTTTAAAGATTTGCTACACAACATGCATTGGCAAGTTCCTTCAGCCTTGACTGCCTGTCCTTTATGTGCACTAAACATACAGACCTGTCAGTTGTTTTCTGTATTGTGTTGTAACTATTTTAGTGCCTTTAGACATGTCAAGCCATGATTTAGATTTAAAACATTGATTAACATTTTTGAACTATGCCTATCTTTTTTCCATTTATTTAGAGTAAAAATGGATTAGTGCTATTTGAAAATTTTTGCAAATGCTTATACTGTCAAAGGAAATTAAGCGATGGATGTTTGTATTTACCAGTATACTATGTGGTTCTGTTGTGAACAGCAGGGCTTTTAATAGTTGACCAATAACATAAGTGGATCCATTCACAACAGAAAATTTCTGGCTGTTAGGAACTGAAACTTTCTTGATTAAATCACTTTCACACCCTTCAGTTGCAGTAAACTGCTTGCAAAGACTCCATGAGGATTCCTTTCCCTAGGGCTTTTCTATGCAACAATTCACCCTTCACAGAAATTCTGCTCTTACCCTCTTTACCTAGGGCTTGCTCTAGGGGAACACTTTCCTGAGCAACAACAGACTCTTTCTGGGTCTCCCTTACATCCAGAATTACCTCTGGCCCATCCGGCGGATTCCTACTCAATCCCCTTTCAGGCAAACTCGCAGACTTCCTAGATAAAAGGTCAGAAGCATTCTCCTTCCCTTTGCCACACACAAGTTCAGGAATCTTTTCCTTCTTGCTACAGGTTTCCACACCCTCAGTAGGTAACACAATCACATCACCTTCATTCTCTCCTTGTGCCCTGGCTAGGATCTCACCCTGATTAGACAGAGTTGCTACACCCTTTCCCAGCCAAACACTAGCAACAGGTAAAATACAAGCACCAGAATTGTCTGGTCTCTGGGATTTTACATAGACACTAACTGGATGCGAGCTAGTTACAGGGCCATTCTCCCGAGCAGACACAAACTTAGGGCCATTCCCTTCCTGGGCTTTAGCTGAATCGAGAACAAACTGTGAGACAACTGCACTATTCTCAACCATCACAGGCTGAAAGGTCCCTTTTGTCTGCTCCACAGACAAAGAAGAGCCGGACACACTTTCTCCTTTACCAGACACACAGCTTGGGATCTCATTCCCCTGGTCCCAGCACACAAGGCTGGTTACAGACAACTGCTTGGAGATCAGGGTAGCTCCCTCCATAGGCAAGTCAATACCCCTTCACTGTCACAATTCTCTACCCAGCTAACAGGTAAGGTACAGGGACACTCATCTTCCACTCTCCTCGCCTTCCCACCCTGCTGACTGGACACAGCCATCAGCTCACAAGGCTGCCAAGGCTCATCCAAACTTTCCATACCAAGCATCTTGTCACTCCCAACAGATAATGTTCCCTGCCTGTGTCTCCCCCCACTCAGCTGGGGTCTCAGCTCCCACTGTGCTCAGTGCTGCCCTTGCTGTCCCAGTGGGGGTAGCAGCGAGCTCGCTGCTTTCCTCACTGCATCAGAGCCAGCGTGAGCCCCCTCTCCCGTGTGCAAGGGGGGCGGGGAGCCCGAGGGGTCTGGTTACAGGCAGGCAGGTAGCCTGAGCCTAGCAGCTCCTCTCTGCTGCCAGCCAGGTCATCTGCATTTTCACTGACCATTTCCCTCTCCACCGATTGGTTCCCTGGATTCAAATTCAAACCCTTGGGAGTTACAGGAGCAAGGCCTGGATCCTGTCCCAAAGAGACACAGTCCCCTCACAACAGGGTCTCGCAGCTGGTATCCTGGAGAACCCCAACAACCAGCCAGCCCCACCCCTCCTGGGTCTGCACAGGGATCTGGGCCATAGGCAGGGTGAGGGGCTTCGTCCCTGGGACCCTCACCCAGCTCACACAGCCCCTCAGCATCTGAGGCTGCACCACCCAAGGCCTGACAACAGTTCTCTTTGTCCCAGGATCTCACCACCCCAGGAATGTCTCCCCATCACCTTCCGCTCCCACTGGAGGTCCGAGGGGCCTGGCCCCAGGAAACTCCACACAGACATATAGGTTGGGACCAGGAGTGGGAGCCTGTCCACCTCCCCACCCATCTGGCTGACGGAGTCTATGGCCTTGGGACCCAGCAAGGGAGCTAGACACCGGGGCTTTTCCGCAGGGTCCCCCTCGTTCAAATCGCCAGCCTGCTCAAAGGCAGTGAGGTGGGCATCCACATCCCACCCCTCCTTAACCAGGGGCAGCAATTTAGTCTCGAGGTTTCCTGTGGAACTGGCACCCCGGGGTCTATCCCCACTCACCCCTGGGAGGTCCCCTGTGCCTCTCCGCTCCACCACCGCCAGTTCATGCTGCTGCTGCTGCTTCTGCAGCTCTTTCTTGGACTCTCGTCTCTCACAGTCCTCTTGCTCTCTCGGACTCAGCTCCAATCCTGTCCATCTCCGATCTCCTGATGGGGAACCCGATCGTGAAGACCCCCGTCTGGTCGGGGACAGGAGTCTTGGCGATGCCTGGCTACCACTCCAGCTGCTCCCAGATCGTGCTATAGCCCCATTTGGGGTCAGGGATCTGTTCCTGCGAGCGGTCATCCTCCTCCAGCTGCACAAAGCTGTGCTTTGATGAACTTTCTAATGTTCAGCCCTTTCTTTCTGCACAGGGTTACAATGTCCTTCTTAAGGAGACGGTGACAGGCCATCACTCCGCTCTTCCCAAGTTGTTGTGGACTCACAGGCATGTGTGCTCTCAGCTCCCCATGGTTTCCAGAGAGAACCCCTAGTGTGCCAGCCCTTCTCGAGGTCACCACCTCTTTGCCAGGGTCGAGCTCCAGACTCCTCCGCCCCTAGACTAGTCGCTGCAATCCCCAGGGGAACCCTGTTACTGCAAAAGTCCTTCTCTCTCCCAGGGCCAAGCTGCAGGCTCCTCCGTCCCGAGACTGCTCATCGCAGTCCCCAGGGGGACCCCATTACTGCACAGTCCTTCTCGCTGGTCACACGCTCCCAGGGGTTAACTGCTCCCCGAAACCGCTCCTCTCTGAGCCTTCAGCACGCCTGGTCCTTGTCAATCCCCCTTCGTTTTACTGCTCCCCCGTCACTTACTGCAGGAAGTGCCATCCATGAGGTGCAGTACATCCCACCTCTGCCACCAGTTGTCATGGAGTCCCTGGGCAATGCTCTGGAACTGCTCCCCATGAAGCCACCCAGGACTCTGGGGAAGTCTCCTTTCTGTGAGCAGCCTGTCTTCAGGAGATACAGCTCACATAGCTTCCACCTTCCTGGGTCTGACCTCGGAGCATTCAGCGTCCTCTGCCCCTCCGTGCGCTTCCCACAGCAAGTCCGCTCAGGCGGGGCTCCTGGGGAAGCCAGAGGGTCCTGCACCCCAACTTCGCAGTCAGACGTGACTCTCAGCCAGCCAGTAAAACAGAGGTTTATTAGACGACAGCAATGTGGTCTAAAACAGAGCTTGTAGGTGCAGAGAACCGGACCCCTCAGCTGGGTCCATTTTGGGGGGCAGTGAGCCAGACATCCACGTCTGCCCTTCACTCCATGTCTCCGGCCAGCCCCAAACTGAAACTCCCTCCAGCCCCTCCTCCTCTGGGCTTTGTCCCTTTCCCGGGCCAAGAGGTCACCTGATTCCTTTGTTCTCCAACCCTTTAGCTCTCACCTTGCAGGGGGAAGGGCCCAGGCCATCAGTTGCCAGGAAACAGGGTGTCGGCCATCCTCTGTGTCCAGACCCCTGCACACACCTGCCCTCTAGGGCTCTGCAGTGATCATACACCCTTATCCCACCCCCTGGATACTTAAGAACTGCATAGGGGAAACTGAGGCACCCCCACACTATTCAGAGGAAACATTAAGAACAGTCCCACTTCGTCACATCTCTCCCCCCTTGAAGATCGAACTGAGCGGGGTCACTTTAGCCAGTGACCTGGGGAAGTTCGAAGCCACCAACGTTCCCATGGATGCCCCAGCATCTCTCCCATTCCTTGGTAGGAGTTACACCAGGCCCTTCCAGTTTCACGCCCTCCCTTAGGTCAGGGGTAGTCGATAGCACTCGCAGGCCTCATGTGGGAAGGTTTATGCGGCTTGTGCCCTTTGGCCACCCCCAAAACCCGAGGGGGTCAAACTGGGATTGGGTCTTCTCCCCAACAAGCTGGCCAAACACAGCCACTTGGTTATAGGACTGTTTAACTTTCTTAACAGCTTTCACTTCATCTGAGACCTTCTCAAAGCTATCCACACTGGATCTTTCAACAGGAAAGTCAGTGGATCCATTCTTGAGTATGTTTAGTTCTAGAGTACAGAAGAGAAGGTATTCTTAATTTAACCCTAAGTAATATGCAAGAGTTGATTCAAGAAGCACCTCTAAATAATAGTGGCCACATTGTAATTAACTTCAATATCTCTGGTGGCGGAGAAAGTACCAAAAGTTAGTATGGTGTCACTAAACTTCAGAAAAATGGATTAAAAAAAATAAATTAGTCATAAAGTCTAATGCCAAAAGCAAAAAAATTAAGATCCCTAAGATCATTAGATTTGGCATGGATGTTATTTAAGGAAACAATAATAGTCTCAAAAGGCATGCATACTTCTAAACAATAAAGGAAGCAGGAAGGCAAAAAGTAAACCATTGTGGCTAAATGGCAAGGTTTGAGCCAAACAGATCTCCTTTAGAAAAAGGAAATTCAACCTAGTGAAGCCAGTGGAAAGGAGCATAAACTACTGTAGATAATATACAAGAAGGAAATTAGCAAGGCTACGATGAATTTGAAGGGCAAATAATTGAAAGTATTACAAAAAAATCTTTGTCAGAACCAGGAAACTTTTGTGTGTGTGTGTGTGTGTGTGTGTGTGTGTGTGAGAGAGAGAGCGAGAGAGGGTGAGTCCACTAACCCACCAATGGGTAGAGGGTGCAGTTGAGGAATTGTGCAATTGCTAAGAAGCTGAATAATTTCTTTGCACCAGTCCGCACCACAGAGGCTGGAAGAGTGATCCCTACCACCTGCCCTGCCCTTTTCTGGTAATAGAAATGAGGTACTATGATGATACCTGTGCAGATGGTTTTATACCTAAGAGTTCTGAAGGAATTTAAGAATGAAGGGGCTGAACTACTAGTAAAGATCCACAATTATTTGTTAAAATCAGGTGCGTTAATTGAGGATTGGAGGCTGCAAATGTTGTACCAGTAACTTTAAACAAGTTGTAGAGGGTGATCTGGGTAAGTAGACCAGTCAGCCCTCTCTGTCTGGCAAATTGTTGAAATTAAAATTAAAAACAGAAATGTAAAATGTCTTCAAGATCATATGATGTGGTGTAATAAGCACAGCTTCTGCAATAAAAAATATCACTTGCTAATTTATTAGTTTCTTTAGTAGCCTTTTGTGACAGCTTTTTGAAAGTCCAGATAAATTATATCAAGCTATTTTCTTCTCTTCACTCTGAGTGACCTGTTCAAAGAATTCCAAGTATTTAGGGGCCAAAGGAATCTGCTGTCATAGATCAGAGAGTTGCTAAGAGCCAGAAAAAAATGAATATAATAAATAAATGGTCAGTTTACGCCATTGTGAAACTTTAGCAGCAGGCTGCCACAAGATTCTGTACTAGAAGTGGGGTGCTTAACGTGTGTTTTGGAAAAGGTGGTGCACAGCAAAGTGGTAAAAGTTGCAAATGACAGTTATGTAATGTAGTCAAAATCAGAAAGCATTGTAAAGAACTTCAGAGGGGCCTAACCACGCTAAGTAAATTGGCAGCATGATGATATGTGAAATAGTGCAGGTTGGAGGGAATAATCTGACCTACTCATCCCACTAAATTAAATTGGGGGTGGAAAGAGTGGGGAAGGACACTTGGATATCATTGTGGTCAGCTCGTTAAGACCTCCGCTTAGTGTGCAGCAGTAGTCCAAAAAGCAAACAAGATGACATATAAAGAATGGAATAGAGAATAATATGGAAAATATTACTACCCCATTATATAAA
The DNA here is from genome assembly GCF_965152235.1 of Eretmochelys imbricata. Lineage (NCBI taxonomy): Eukaryota > Metazoa > Chordata > Testudines > Cheloniidae > Eretmochelys > Eretmochelys imbricata. The sequence goes on from NC_135574.1 coordinate 169,887,384, forward strand.
TCAAGGTTACAAGCTCCTCTGGTGTACTCTATTTGGTTCTGTTCTCCTCATTTCAAAAAGAATATAGCATAAATAGGAAAGATTTCAGAGATGGTCAACAACAGTGATTAGGTACATGGAACAACTCATATGAAGATTGAATGAAAAAATTGGGACTATTTATCTTAAAAAAGGAGATTAAAAAGAGGGAATTTGATAAAAGTGTATTGAAATAATGAATGGTATAGAGAAGGTACTGTAGATCAGAAATTTCTATTCTAATTCTAGTTCTAGTTTTAATACAAGAACTAAGGAACATTCAATGAAACCGAAAGATGGTAAATTGAAACTCCATAAAAGGAAATTTTTAGATGGTGGAACTCATTGCCACAGGATGTCATTGAGCCCAAGATTCTTAGCAGAATTCAAAGATGGATTAGACATTTATAACAAGAATATTGAGAGGAGTTACAAAAAATAACAAAAAAATATATGGGAAGTGATAGGCTTCAGGGCATAAGCAATCTTCTAATTATTGGGGTTGGGAGAAAAATTTCCAGAGGGTAGGTTATTATATAAATGCCCGTGGCTGGGTTCCTTGCACCTTACTGTGAAGCAGCTGGTACTGGCCTTTCTCGGAAACAGGATAGATGAGCCACTGGTCTAATCTAGTCTGGCTATTATAATTTTCCTACAGTACCATCACTTTGAAAAATTTGATAGAGCCACATAGGTGTTATACACTGCAGTGAGGTGTTTGTTGGGTTTTATTGGGAAAGGGAGAAAGGGAGACTCCTTCCTTTTTAAAAGAAACTTAAATGCTTAAGGATGTATATTGGGCTCAGGACTCCTCCTGCACAAAAATCACCACGAATCAGACTAACAACTCTGCAACTTCATCAAATACATTTTGGGAATATCTCCCTCTTCTGTGGGAGGGTTATATGAGTCTTTTGATGCTGACAAGGGGATGCAGACTCAACCCCACAGATCCAGATCAGCAAAGGCAGGAGTTGTCCTGAATGGATGGCTGCCCCCTCCATTAGCTGTGCTAACTCCTCCCCTCCCAGTGATAGCACAGATCCTGTTGGAGCCATGTTGCCGTTGGCTGCCTTGTTCTGGCTGCTTATTTGCAACTGAGGAGAGGACTCATGAAGAGTTAATGCAGCATTAAATTCCAGCCAGATTTGGAAGTCCAAAGGCTGAGCAGATGACGGTGCCACAGGAAGAAGTTGGTGTAGCTTTTAAAAAGGAAGGTAAATACAAACTCTTACCATAATTGTCTTTTTTTTTTTAAGAAAAAGAAAAATATGACCGTTATGGGTTTGTCAGCTTTAGCATATTAGATCCTTGGTATGCTCAGTTTGAGCCTGTTGGGGTATTTCGAGATTTTGCACCATTCCTGTAGAATGAAATACAGAACATTTTGCTAAGTTGAGCATGCTTTTCTTCTGACAATGTTTGGTAACTACCTTTAATTTAAACTGATGGGTGTGCGTGGCCCCTTTCAGTCCTACATAAAAAGCAGATCCCTACTCTAAAGAGTCTGTCTGAATTATGACTTTTCAGATCTACAGAACGTAAGGGTTGTTTTAGTAGATCAGACCAGCGATCTAATAGTCTGTGTCCAACAGTGGCTAGTCCCGGGTGCATCAGAAGAAGTGCAAGATGCTCCACGTGCACAGTTAAATAACCTAATAGAAGTTTATTTGTAAGCTTTATCAGTTAATAGCTAACTTGTGCCCTCACAAATCAGGGTTTATATCCCTTATAAAAATGTTTCACTCTTTCTAAAGTAACTCTGAATATTCTCATGATCCATTATCCATCTCCAGTACTCTTAAAAAAAAAAAATAAAAATCTTGCTACGTTCCTGTTTTCAGTGGTATTTTGTCGTAAGGAATTGAAATGGAAGCATACTGAATTTAGTTGCTGAAACATTGCCTTTGGATGTCTTTTGTTTTCTGTCCATAGTACCGACTTCATAGATGGCACAATGTGTCCAGGAATCCTGTCGCTTGCACTGTGTAATTTAGAGAAAAGAGTCAGTTCTAATGTGGCTGTAAAGAGTGTTCCATTTATTTAGAGAAATACAATTAGTAATTTTTCGGGAACAAAGCAGAAATGTACTAATATTTTGTAGTACATGAAAATAAATTAAAAGCAAACACATTGATACTTCGATAGGAGGAGTACCAATCTATAAAAAAAATTTGAAAAGGAGATAAAGTCAGAATTTTAGGTGTTCAGATGTTTTTTAACATCAGCCCTCCCTCTAGCTAAAATTCAGACTCTCTTTAAAAAGTCACATATAGTTCATGCACAATAAAGATAAACGCGTATATATTTTAAAACAAACAAAAGCCCCAAACTGATCATTCAACTTATCGCATGGTGGAGAACACCGTGGCCCAGATTTTCCTACGACGATGATAACATCAATTAGAGATTTTTATGCAAATCTCTGTGTGTGTGTGTGTAAATCTTGAGTTATAAAATGCTCATGTAGATGTGTTCAAACACAGAAAGATCTATTCATAATTTCAATCTGCTTCACAGATGCAAAGTAACTTCTTGAGGGGAATTATACATTAGTTTGGTGTGAGGATTAATTCAATTTTTTGGAGTTTGAAAAAGGAAAAAAATATTTTGCAAATAAACATGTATATATTCCAGTGTTTAAAAATGTTATGTTCAGATAATCCATGTTGGAAAAGACATGAAAGCTATTCCTTTTTACTATTTGCAGGGTATTATGGGAATTAAAAATGACTATTGCTTAATAAAATGTGTATACAGTATATCAGGTCTAATTGAACACGTAGAAGCACTATACGTAAAATATAGTTTAAAAATATAAGTTTTCTTTAGTCTAGACCACGCTCTACAAATCTCTATTCCATGTGTGACCTGTTGACAGGTGAATTTGGTAAATATGTGCATTATTATTGGTGTTTTTAAAAATCTTTTTAATTCCAGCAAGAATATGATGAACAGTATCTTTAGCAAAGTTGCTCCTGTATGGATATATATTATGTTTTACTTTGTGCCCTGATATGCAGCAAACAAAAAAACAAAACAGCATGCTGTATTTTTCTTTGTCCTGTAGAGTGGTATGAAGTATTACACAATCATATTATTTGCAGCCGTTATTCATTCTTGTTTAATGCAGTATCCAATTACTGTAATATAAGTAGGAAAACACACAGAGTAAATTATGTAAACTAAATGGGATTCATGTAGAAACTATTGGTTCTTAACAATTGTTCAGGAAACCCTTTGATAGCCTGAGAAAAATTGCCTAATTTTCCCCATGGTTGATGGTCTTTTACACAGGGACACGGGAATTGCAATATGAGATCACTCCTGTTGTCCATATAGTTCAGTATCCTGTCTCCAACCATGGCCAATACCAGATTGACATACATGACTGCAAGGTACAGCTCCCCCAACCCCCACAAGGTAGGCAGCTGTGAGGTAACCTGTCTCCTAACCCCCTAATAGCTAGAGATTGTTTAAAACCGTGAAGCATGAGGTTTTACGTCCCTTCCAAAACACTTACTTCGTTTAAAGTATCTACTATCAAAACTGGATATTCTTGTTTCTTCAATTTTTTCCGTTGTAGTGACAATAGCAAGTTTTTACTTGTGAAGAGAACTAACTGCTGAATGTTTGGAGCGGGGAGTTGCATCTAGTGACTCTGTCGTTTGCTTTAAATCCTGATATAAATTTACAACTAAATAATCTCAACTGGAGGCAGGGAGTTAGTTCTGTTTTTAAGTAGAATGTTGATAATTTATAATATGGTATTGACTTTATTCCCTTTTTGAACAAACAAAATAAGAAAAGCCTTACATCTTCAAAATGTATGCAAGGTGGATGAAATTATTCTTACTGATACCTAAGACTATAACGTTCTTAATAGATAATTCATAAGCCTTTCTCACTAACATGATCTTAAAATAGGTGGTTTAGCAGTTGTTCTGATAATGTAAGAGTAGAAGGTTTTAAGTGATTTCTGTAAGGGTAAAGAAAATTTTATTTATTTATTTATTTTACTTTATAAGGATGATACCAAGAGTTTTCTGGAAGAAATTTTGATTTCAAGAAAAATTTAAACCTCAGAGTTCGTTAAGAAGAATGTGAATATCTGAATTCTTATCTTCTCATCTTTCTTGTTCTGGAGCTGGGCATACATATACTTTCATTCATGTTCACTTGTGATCATTTGAAACAAGAGTAACACTTGTTCAGCGTGGAAAGTGTTTAAATATATATTACTTGGAGTTAAAAAGCAAATGGTGTAATTTTCTTTTTTTCCTAAATGACCTTGAATGTAAGTCAGTGCAATAATTGGTTATTGCTGGAACAAAAAGATAGCCCTGTCTTAGGTTTGTTTGAATTCAGGAAGCTGTGTTTGCCAAAGTTAATTTTTGTGACGCAGCTATGTCAGGTTTCAGCAGCCACACCTCTTCTAAGCAGTTTCAAATCTTCAGTTTTGACCTTTGTTCATAGCAGTATTGCTTTTCTAAAGAAACACTCGAGGCTTTAAATTGATTCTCCTAAAACAGCTCAATGAAAACGGGAAAACACAAAGTTTTGAAATGAAAAAGCAATAGCAAATACTGTTAACGTTTGCAATCTTTGTTTTATTAATTTTATTCAGCAACAACCGGATAATAACAGGACAGATGGATACTGATCCCAATCATTGCGGTAAGGATAAGTCTAAACATTACTGTGATAACCAGCGAATGATGTAGCTAATGAGGCTTTTGTTAAGTGGAATATTACAGCAAAGCTACTTTAATTCTTGTTTTTAATAAAATAACACTGGCTTGGCACTCAGGATTTTTCGAACATTGTAAGAGAGCAGATTATTTCTTATACAATGTATAAAATTAAGCATGCATGACTGCTGCTGCAGGACCTTTTTCAGTACAGCATCAGACAGGTTTTATTGCAGAAGGTTTGCCCTTTGCGTTGGCAGTTAATGTAAACCTTGGTTCATAGTAATCAATGCCGCTGAACTGTTCTCTTTAGAGCTATGAAAATAAGTTTCCATAGCTTTATAGTGAAGGTCATAGAGTTATGGCTCTATAATAGCTTTTAAAGTTATTAACGCCTGTTTTCAGAGGGTTATGCTTGGATGAAGAAAAATCCATTTTTTGTTTAAAGTGTAAAAACTGTGCTTTTGTGTTCAGTGATTACATTGTACATATTGACTGAAGTCAGTGGGGCTCTGCATGGGTACAGTTTTTCAGGACTGGGGCCTTGATTGGTGTAAATCATTACCGATGTAAAAACTTGGCGAGTAATTGCTGTTTTAATTGCTTTTCATATTAGGAGGAAAAAATATTTCCTGAGCGCTGAATGTGGGTCTTAAAATATCACCATTTCAAAAGAGGATGTGCTCATTGTGCCTGTGGCAATCCATAGTTGTGCACGCAAATGCTTGGTTTGCATAGTATAAATAGCCAACTTTTGTGGTAGAACCCTTTGAAAATTTGACCCCTAGAGGCAAATGTTATTTTTAATGGACTTTGCCAAGTCCATGATAAATATCATTTTTAACGTGTCTCAACATAACGTCCATCTCAAGCAACCACAGAACATTTTATAAATGTTGTGAAAATCTTAATTCCAGATATGTGAATATTGCTGAGCTTCTCCTGGTTCCACTGCAGAAGGGCTTTGTTGTAATTGTAGCAGATGGATGTGAGGGGAAAGACTGTGTCAAGAGACTAGTTTCTGGCAAGTTTTCAGCAGGTTGTTTAATATTACTCCATAATCATATAAAGCATTGGGAGTCAAGACCTTCTTCTTCTTCTTTTCTTTTTTTGTTTAAGAGCAGTTTTATAGGGGATTTGTAGAGACAGTGGGACATAGAACTTTTCCTTGTCAGTCACTTTTTAATTTTTTCCCATTTTCATGGTACCCCCAAATTATTGGACATCTGCCCTGTCCTGTGTGAAACAAGTTCGTGATTTTAATCTAGGGGTGTGTGTACACCAAATGCACCATCACAGTTGTCACTAATTAGTAGGGAGCAGAATTGATGAGGAGGAATGAACATTTCACCTCCGCGGGAGGACGCGGGGGACGGGGAACCCGAGGCAGGTTGAGGCACACTGCTAGGGAAGTGTGGAGAACTTTGAACTGCTGGTGCTGCAGCCTCTGCTGTCTAGTTTGTGACAAAACTCCACTTAACTTTGAAAAAAAGCAATATTTTAAAGACTACACTATTTAAATGTTACTTAATAAAATAGGCCCCCTTTCTTCCCACCGAGAATCCCAGGGATTTTACTATACTCTTCTTAGGTCTCTCCTTTCTGTTTTGATTCCCTCCAGAGCCACTTCTTTCATCAGCCCCAAAGAGGTATCGGGAGAAAGTTTTTAGTGCTCCCATCAACTCGAAGGGCTAGGCTTGCCCCCCTATACTGGTGCTGGTATAAGGAAGGGAGATAGAGAACTGAACTTTTGTTCACTGGTGTAGCAGCACATTATACTGGAGCTGATGGCTGTTCCTCAAGGGATTTTGCTAGGTTCTAGAATCTTTGATTACAGATATTTAGCAATCCTTTTGTTTAAAATGAAACATTTGAATTCCTCCTGTTGCAGAGTGTTTCTTCATTTTGCCTTTGTATAACGCATCTCTAGCTTTCTTATTGGTAGGAGATGTTGATTGTTGAATTCTTAGGACTTGTTAAAGCAGACTGGTAAATGTTTTCTGGTTAGGGATTACTTTCACAGAACTGCTGTGTAAAATACATTCAGAGTATGTCCCTATCATTAAGATAGATATACATATACATATATTAATTATACTGTGAGAGGAGCTTTTTCAATCTGCTTTAAGTTCATATGTTAAGTAGTTTCTTAACATGGCTGGAACACTTGTGAGATGGCATTTAAGACCTCAAAGTAGAGTTTTCCCAACATAATAGAAAGAGGATGTTTAACTGCATAACACTGATATGCACATGGACTGATCCTGGGAGGTCCTGCATGCTTTCAAAGGGACCTGAGGCTGTACAGCACTTTATAGGGTCAGGACTAGAGCTGGTCAGGAAATGGCTTTTGTTCCCATGAAAAAGTTTTCATTTTTGTCAAACATTTTATTTAAAAGCTTTTGGGTTTTTGTCCAAAAAACTGAAACCTGAATTTTTTATATTTTATTTTATTTTATTTTATTTTATTTTTAATGAACACCTGACAAATTTAGACTGAAATGGAAGGTTTTTATAGACCATATGGTCTTGGGGGGGTGGGTGTGTGTGTGTGTGTGTGTGAAGAAATTGTGAAATGTTTTGAATGAAAACTATTCAGCAGCTCTAATCAGGATCTTAGTTTCTGGGAAACTCTCTTTTACCTTCTCTTTGGGTTGCAGCAAAGGTGGCAGATAAAGGCTGCTAATGTAAGGTGAAAACAGAATAGCAAAAGAGAGTTGAAAAATAAGCAGACTTAAACATGCTTTAACTGAGCAGCAGTCTTCAGGTTCTGTTTATCTTTTTATTTTATGTCTGACAACCTCTTAGAAGGGTGGGATGTGATGTGGTTTTTGGCTTAAGTTGGAACTGTGTAAAATTAAAAGTGTTGATAATTAAGCACTTAATTTTTTTCTGCATAGAGATAATTCTTTAATTTGAAGACAGGTTTACATGATATTCACACGACATAACGCCTACTTGCATTGCCTCCTTGCAAGACTGTTGGCAGTCTTGTACATTCCACTATATGTGCCTGTTTTCAATTAGCAAAAGCAAAATTCTCTGGGCACCCAAGGGACTGTCTCTCTAATACCTGACTTGAATGCTATTTAAATGTTAAAATACACTTGAACTAGAGATCACTGCAGTTTATTTTGGATAATTATTGATCAGTGCTAAGCTATGAAAATAAGGAACATAATTATGTTAAATAGTTCAGTCATCTAGGGCAGATTCAAAGTGTGTGATCAATTGTTACATAAAAGCGGAGACTGAAAAAAGTGTTTTCAAAGTGACATTTGATTTGCTTGTGTTTTCTAGTTAAGAAAACAGAGGGTTAACAGAAGAGTTATTATTAGGTGAACAATCTATGCAAGTACAATGTATACTGGGGTTGTTGTAATAGAACTATATAGGACATATTGACAGTTGTTTTCAGTCACACTTTTTGTAAAATAAGCAAAAATGCATTGGGAGAAATGTTTCAGTTTATTGCACAGCAAGTTAATTTCTCTTGTTTTTTCTCTCCTTCCTTTTCTTTTCTATTTTTGACAGTAATGTCCCTTTTCCAGAAACAAGATCATGTGAAAGCCCACCCTGTTGTTCTACAGGTTTCTGGTTTTTTTTATTTCTTTCCACTAAACTAGCTGCAACAAACACGGTGGCACTCCACCTGGCTTTGGAGAGGGTACCCTTGAGGATGCCCTTCATTCGTGTCTAATAATAGGCCAGCAGGGAGTGCTCATACAACAGCGTGATCAGCGTATGTCTTCCCCCTAAACGAAGTGTGTGACCTCTACGCTTGAGCTGATTATGGGCTAGTGTAAGCGATAAGGTCAGTCTCTCCAAGAGAATGGGGTGTTTCTTTTGTGTGGTAACTCCACATTGTGCCATGTTCTTTGTCATGGCTCTGAAAAATTGGTTTTAGAGTCATAGTCAAAGAGATCAAGGCCAGAAGGGACCACCAGATCATGGAGTCTGACATCCTGTATATCACAGGCCACCAGCAGCACCTACACACTAAACCGACAACCAAAATCAGACCGAAGCATTACAGCCCACCAGAGACTAGGCTGTTGTGTGCCACAAGAAGAGAGGAGAATAGGAGGGACCGAGGTGCACCAATGCCAAGGCCCCTGCAATGGCAGGGAAATGATTAAGTGAAATATACCCAGATAATCCTGGCAAGTGACCTGCACCCACACACTGCAGAGAAAGGTGAATCCCCCTTCCCTTCCCACATCACTGCCAATCTGGCCTGGGGAAAAATTCCTTCCCAGATGCACATATGGCGATCAGTTAGACCCTGCACCTGAGAGAATGCTTTGTATTCATTCAGAGCATAAGCCTGTTTTCCATTCCCTTTATTGCTTATGGTCTGTGTGTGAAGGCATCTAGTCTAGGATCATTTCCATAGTGGCATTTCGTTTTCTCTGTGAAGGTGGTAACCTTGCTCACCAGAAACACCGTAGTTTATCTTTGGTTTCTGGAATGGGAGAGAGAACAATGTTGCAGTTTAAGCCATCTCTTCTCTCCCTTTGCAGCAGATTAGTTGTGGTAAATTCTCCTACCCTGCATAGAACCAGGCCCTTTCTATCTCATGGCAGTGATATTGGACATTTTTACATTTGGTAGATTTTTTTTTTCCTTAACAGTATTTGCATTTTTTCTTTGGGTAGAGACACTGACAACGTACAAATCACATTTCTGTCTGAGAATTTTGTTCAGAATATATAATTACAAGTTATATCTCAGATTGAAAATATGTTAGTGAAAAAATTGGTTTTTAATTTGTTTACTTTGTGCATTTGGCATTGCCTTCTGACTAGTGAGTTTCACTGTTTCCCTTGTATACTCAAATCAGTCAGTTTCTTTTGTGCTGAAAACCCTGGTAAACACCAACAAGGTGACATAACTCTTGTAAAATTTGGATTTTTTTTTAAATTAATCACTTGAGAAATATTCAGGTTGACAGTGTTCTATTAACCTGCTTCACTAACTTCTAGGATTCAAATTTCGAATGGCAAAAGGTCAGTCTGGATTTGTTCGGTGTTGGCTTGTCGTCTCAATACATGTCTATGAAGTTTTATAACTAGGTTTTATTCAGAACATTGTAGCTGAAATCTTAAATCCAACCCTCCTCAACTGTCTGATCAAGGATTAGGAGTTAATTTCACTCCCTTTGGCCATTAGCAAGGCAATTGTCTGACTGTACTGAATTAGTATGTGTGTCTGGTTGTATGTCTGAACGTGTATCCCTCTGAGGAATAAGTTGCTCCTTGGGGGCGGAGGGAGAGAAGGATGATGGTGCATCTTTTTGTTACAACTCCAAATGTGCTTTTTGTATGGAAAAAACCTCCAAAATGGCATGGTTGACAAACTTGTAAAATGTACATGATATTTAAGAGGCACTGGCCATTCAAATCTGCCCCTGGATGGGCAGGGGGCACCAGTGGTTCTCCTTCCAGCTCCATCCACTTGAGACAAGAAAATGAGACACAGTAGATTATCCAGACATTCAGAATGTGATCATGCATGCTCTGCTGGGCTCTTTGGACTTGTCTGCCTTGTATTGGCATTCAGATGCAGTGTGGACTCTGTTTGACTCCTTTGACTTGGTTCCCTTTCATTTGGGGCTCAGCTGCATCCATGGGCTCTTTGGGAATTCTTAGGCTTGATTCCCCCTTGCTGGAACTCGGATACTCTGCTCGGCTATTCGGATTGGGCTCTTTCTTGATTGGGTGAGGGGACAAAGGGAAGACTTGGTGGTACTCTACCAAATGCCACCCACTTGTGATGTCAAAATGAAATGTCATTCACGATATGGTGTAGATCATCCTTCTCTTTTCTTAGAGCTGGTAGGTATATTGGTTTAATTAATGTCTGGAATCTTAGTGCAAATGGTGAAATTATTTTATTTTAATTGGATGCTCTCTTGCCTTGTGACGTTTGAGGCAACCCAGTCTTTCCACCTCCATCTGTCTAGTGCCACATTTCTTGCTCTGTTACAGTCTATTTCCATGGCAGTGGCATCTTTCTCAGTTTTTTTTTGTATGTCATCTGTTGTCCTCCTCTTTTCCATCTTCCACCAGGTAGTCTCCAATCAAGGGCTTGTCTAGCAGTACTATTTTTTGATATCCACACAACATGTCCAAACCACTTTTAGCCTTCTTTCTCGAATCTTTGTCTTTAGAGTCTGCTGAGCTTTCTACCAGTGGACACCAAGTATTCTTCCCAAGCATCTCTGATGGAATGCATTAAGTTTGCTATTGTAGGTTTCTAGTGTTTGCCAAGTTTCAGAAGCATATAACAATGTGAGTATCACAAAGGCATTGGATAACTTTATTTTGGTTCCTGTGTGAATCTCCTTATTTTTCCAGATATTTGTCAGTCTTGAAAAGGCTCCACTTGCCCTCACAGTTCTTATTCCAGTTCCTTATGGAGTCGGCCGTTGGCAGTAATTGTACTTCCTAAATATGCAAACTAATTAACCATGTTGTATTCTTCACTATCGATTGCATGTGCACTATCATTTCTGACTCCTCTTTCAATGATCATGACTCGTTTTCTTTTACCCAGTGAAAAACCCCTGCAAGGAAGACACACTTAAGTCTGTATACAACTGGTTTATCTTAATTTTAGCTTAATTCAGTAAGTTTCTAAATGTCACCTCAGGAAAATTTGGTATGTGGGGCAGGGCACAGAAGGTGACCACAAACCTTTGTGTAGCTCTGTGGCATGTGCCAACCAATTGCTGCTCTCCCTTGTTGGGAAGCCATTATTGACTAACCCTTGCACTTCTAAAAGGTACTGGGATTGTATGATGGCTGGCAGGATATGGCTGTTAAAAGGCAGTGCTTGATGGAAGCAGGCCTCTTCATACTCAACCCCCGATGCTGCAAGTTGAGGTCAGGTTTCCTGTTTTCAGTTCATGTTGGGGTGGGACAGTTTGGGGCAATTGTAAGGTACAATGATTTGTGTGGGTACCATTTCAGATTTGAAGCAATTGCACAGGTTATGTTGTGTGGGCACAAACTACACAATAGGAAAGTTCATATCACAGTCATATTAATTTATGGCTTGTTTTCTACTGGGTCACAATTTTGGTCATGGTGCTCGGACAGCAGGTTTAGATTCCACTTGATGGGGTTAGAATTATTGGGAAGTGGCAGTTCAGTCTCCCAACGGTGCAGTCTTCAGGAGAGGTGAGGTGCAAATCCTGCAAATGCCTTTCCTGCAAATTTAAGCATCAGCCTGTTTTGAGACCAGTGGGTTGGATTAACTAAGAAATCTGAGCTCTTGTGGTGAGACTTGGGGTTTTCTCATTCAGTATAGGACCTGCACAGGTCCATAGGCCTTAGAGTTGCATAGACCCATCAGGATCTTGCGTTTAAGTGAGACAGTTAGACCTTGGACAGCTAGACTGCTCTGGATTTAAGCAACAGAAGTGTGGAAGGGGGGACAGGTCAGCAACAGATCAGGACAGCTGTTGCCTCCCTTTTCCCTGCTGCCAGGACAGATTCCCCTGAGAATTTACCATTTCTCTTGTTGAAAAGTTCTAAAAGATGTGAAAACGAACATTTGTGCCTGTTCTTACTGACTTCTACCATTGATAATCTCTCCTGTCAACCTATTCTAATAAAACTTTACACAGTGAAAGAGTTCTGGCTTCATTACAGAGAGAGTGTGCTTGTGTGTGCACTCACATTGCATGTGTTTATGCGTATATGAAATATGTTTACACAATTGTTTTAAATGCAGAGGATTCATGAGTATTTGCTCACCAATAATTCCTGCTTATAAAAAAAAAACTTCCATAAAGTAATATTGTTTCACTTGATTAATATTATTCTGGCTTTGCTCTCTGTTTGTTCAGCTGGCCAGGGGACTCTAAACATTTAATTATTTATGCAGTTTCCTTTCCTTTGTGTTCAAAAGAAGTAGATCATTTTGAGATGCATTGAAAGAGAAGCATAAATCTTGTACAGGTGACATTCTAAACTGTTGTAGGTAAAGACCTATACCGTTCATGTAACTCATTTACTAAATTCAAATAAAAGATTTCATTAGCACAGTTCCCTTACTCAAATATTCAGTGTCTCAACTGATGATGCAGAATCTCCCCTTTCCCCTCTCTCCCCCACGCTCCATTGGGTTTTTCAATGCTGTCCATCCCCAGTAAATGTAAAGGGGATCACAGGATGTTTAGAGATGACTAGCAATAAATTAAAATATCATCAGACAGAGAGACTTTGCTACATTCACATTTAAAATGTGAATTTTGCGTATACCAGGTTACAGTGTACAGTAATAGAATTGATCACACTTCATTTTTCATACGTTAACAACCTCAAAGTATCCATAATGTTGCAGTGTAAAATTGTTTGCCATGAGGTACAGAAAAGTCTGCTTTGTGAAGTGTCCTTCATTTATCTGGGTTTGTGAAGAGATTAAATAAGGTCACAATCTCACAAATGAAATATGGGTGCAACAGTCTGCCCAGATGGAGTCAGTTGCAAGATAGTGGCATAAAAGGAGCTGTTTTAAAGAGGCAGATTTTCTATTACTCGAAGAGCTATTATAAAATGTTCCTTCAATGCATCACTATCGTTATTTAAAAAAAGAAATATTTTTATCTCTTCAACTATAAAAAAATAAATGGTTTATAATAATAATACTTTGAACTTCTATAGTGCTTTTCACCTGAGAATTTAAAAATGCTTTACAAATGTTACTTAACTCAGTCAGGCTGGTCAGATATTTGTCATCAAAACTGTTTTTCAACAGAAAATCAGGTTTTTGACAAAATATACTTTTTCATGAAAAGTGTCTGTGTTCTTTGGAAAACACTGATTTTATTATTATTATTTTTGTTTTTTAGTCAAAATATTTCAGCTGAAAACCAAAATATTATGATTTGGAAATGCGGCTGAGGTGCCTCATTATGAGTTCAGTTGCCTCATGTTCCCCTTCTGCTCAATGGGGCATCTTCCATAATGCCTCATGGGTAGGGACTCCCATAACAAACAGCTTTCCTTTCCAGAGAAGGGAGACCATGGTGCATCATGGGAGATGTAGTCCAATCAGGGAACAGGAGCCTGAACTACAACTCCTAGGAGACAAAGTGACAGTATTAGCAAAGCAAAATATTTCTGCTGGAAATCAAAATTTTTAGGGGAAAACCCGCCATTTTTTAATCAGCTGTAGAACTGAGCCTTATAGAACCTCTATGAGGTAGATAAGTAGAAAAACCCTGCTTTACAAAGGTTGTAAAACGGAGGCATTGAAGGGAAGAGGTTGAGGCAGAAAGGCACTGCTCTTTGAGTCTTTGAAAATTTAGCCCGCAGGGTATATCTATATATACAGGGAAAAAAGACCCCTGGCACTGCCATGGCTGGCCCATGTCAGCTGACTCAGGCTTGCAGGGCTCAGGCTGTGGTGCTAAAAATTGCTGTGTAGATGTTCAGGCTTGGGCAGGAGCCCAAGCTCTGGGACCTCCATCTTCATAGTGCCTCAGAGCCCAAGCCTGAATGCCTACACAGGGATTTTTCAGCCCCAGAGATTAATCCCTGTGAGCCTGAGTCAGCTGACCCACGCAAGCCATGGGTTTTTTATCCCTGTGTAGACCTATACTTAGAGTTTGACTTGCACACCAGAGTGGCAGAGCTGGGAATAGAATATAGATCTCATCTTGACTTCCAGATCCAACTTGATCTTTAACCCAATAATACTCATTCCTTTTACCAACACTTCCCCCCACCCCATGCCCTTTTTGAAAAATACTTGGAAATTGCCATAAATGTGCAACTTTGCAAGGGTCTTTTGGCAGTAATATACAATGAAGTTTTATAAGATGCTTTTTGGTACTATGAATGAATGAATTAATGAATCTGACCACTTTGTTCACATTATTTTAGAAGTAAATCTGACAAATAGTCACAATGAGTTAAAGAACTTGCTTAACCCCAAAATGAAATTCAAAGTTAAGGTTAAAAACTCAGCAGTACAGAATACCTGGGATATACCATTTGCACTGTGGTCTGTAAGTGCAACAAAGGATGAACTGGCAGCGTTAACTGAATTTCTTTGTTTATCTTCTTACTCATTTGGAGAGGGGTCATTTTGTGGTTGTGGTCATGAGTTTCTTTTGTGTTTGAAGTGGTGGAATAAAAAAAGAGACTCAGGGTTAATTCAGAACATTGAAAAGGGGTCTAATCTTGCTGCTGTTGAAGTCATTGGGAGTTCTGCATCCTCTTCAGGAGGAGGAGGAGGATTATTGGACCCATGGTATCAACGGACATGTTGTGGTAATAAATGAGTGTAAAGATTGAACTGTGCATATTAGCACATCTTAACATTTGCTGCTGTCAGAAACATGCCTGTTTTCCAGCAGCACTTTCCTGAGGGACTTCTGATATATCCCAGCAGCACGGAAATACAACTGTTCAGCATGGATGTGTTTAAATGTTACACTGTTTTGGTGTATGAAACATAAGCAAAACTAACAGAATGCTTAAAATCTTTTTTGAGAAGCAAAAATTGCGGGTTACAGAAGTCACTTTTTCATGCCTTCCAGAGAGATTTTTTTTTTTTTTTTAGAATCTAAACATCCTGCCTCTTTAGGTTGTTCGGATAGAGCTGATACGAACATAGAAGAGGAGGTTGCAATAGATGTCGTACTGCTGGGGAAAGTATTCTATATTGTATAGTCAAATATGAACATGCTCTGAAGAACAAAGGACTTTTCTTAATTATTGCAGAACGATAACATTATTTTTTCATGTGAGATGGATCCCTTCCAGCTCTGATTGTTAGGCTGGTTCTCTGTTGCTTAAATAATTTATGAAACTGAAAGGGTACTAACGGTTTTTCATGGATCATCGGTTTATGGGCTTAGTTCCAAACAACCTTCTCGTAAAGGATAATTTCGTTAGAACAGTGACACAAATCAAGTGGAGGAAGGAGGCTCAGCAGATTGATAACAGGATGCAGAGTCTTAATTCTGCATGGGTACCTCCTACACTGTAAATCCAATACTGCTGGGTTTCCTGCCTTTGTCCCAGGCTCAGAGGTGGTGCACCAGAGCCCCCTTATGACTTTTTATCTCTTTGTGGCTTGCTAGCTCCCCATGATGGCGCAACTGGAGAACTTCACTCCTATTCAGAGCCCAGTCTTCAGCCTCTACGCTGGAAGGGAGAGGTTCCTCCCTCAGGCCTCAGGATTTTTTTTTGCTGTTTTCCCCCCCCTCCCTCTCCGCTCAGGACAGCAGCAGTTCTAGCAGGGAAATTTATTTTTAATTTTTTTCCCCCTGAGGGACCGAAGGACTTGAGGCTAGAGATTCCTCCGGCCAATTGGTTGTCTCTCTCCAGAGCTAGAAGCAGTTGCGTTCAGGCTTCCCACGCTGACAGTCAATGAAGTAGCGCTCACAGGAGTTTGAGGGGGTGTTTTGGGTCTTTTTCTGAGGCAGGACCTGAGTCCTTCTGCAGTTGACTGCCCAACAATGAACTTGTCATCCAGGAGCAAGGATCAGGTCAGGAAGGAAGGAAGAAAAGGCCTGAGATTTGAGACTTCCCAGGCTGCTACAACAAGATCCTGTTGCCCCAAGGGCTTGTCTGTACTGGGCTTTGTCTGGAAAACTGTCCTATTATTGCTAATACTTGCCCAGCTCCCCCTGCAGGTTGGTCTTCACTGCAGTGTTGGCTTGAGGTGTAACTCGGAATGCTGCCACAACTTATGTCCACATTCAAAAGTCTCTAGTTCACCTTAGGTGGTGCTTTAACCTCGAACTAGCTGGCCTGTCGGGGTGTGTGTGTTGAAACTCAAGTGCTGCTGACACTGGAACTAGTAATGCAGTGGAGATGCAGCAGCTGGAGTTACAACAGCTCAGTTGCTAGTCCCATCATTCTGTGTAGTTGAGTGGTTGCAGTGTGGTCATTAGGTCTAGCTCAAGTGGAGTAATCTGAGTGTACTAACTTGAGCTAACCGTTGTAATGAAGACAAGCTCACCAGTGGTCGCAAAAGTAGCAGCGCTAGTGTAGGGAAGGAGTTGGTAACAGGATGTCATGTCTTATAGGCCCTGTTTAAGTAGGGTTAGATGAGAGTTTATAAAACCCCAGAGCCCACCTCGAGCCTTGTCTACAGCAATCCCACTATTAGTTCCACTAGTGGAGCTGTGCCAATGGTAACCATTGCAAGAAATTTGTCATTCCAAGGGCAGGGCTAGTGTAGGCCCTAACACAGTGGTCCCCAAACTGTTGAGCGTGACCCCTGGTGGGTACGGTGGAATGTTCAGGGGGGCATGCAGCCGGGCCTGAGGCAGCCCTGATGGGTGGGGGGGGAGGGAGCATCACACTTTCAGCCTTGCTCCTCTCCCACCCTTGCTCAGCCTCCAGGCCCAGCTCCACCCTCATTGCCTCTCTGTCCCCAGACCAGCTCTGCCCCAAGCTGCAGCTCCACTCTGCCCCCTGCTCTGCCTCCAGCCAAGCTCTGCCTTCATTCCCTCTCCACCCCCAGACCAGCTCCAACCCCAGCCTCAGCTCCACTCCGCCTCCTGCTCCACCTTCAGCCGAAGCTCCACTGCTGGGGAAGCCTTGGCTGTACAGTAATGGGTGGGGTGGTTGGGAGCGTGGACAGATTCCGTTTCTGGTATGGGCAGGGTACCACTCCCCTAATATGTTGTATTTCCTAACATCAGTGCCCATTCCCCATCTTGCTTATTTTCATGATGACCCACAGCCTCTTTGGATCTCTTCCTTCAAAGATTGAACACAGATGCTAGCCTGGGATTGGCTCTGAAACTTCAGGTTAGGTTGTCTAAATAGGATTAAAATATCAAGATGAAATGGTCTACACAGGCATTGTCTATATTCAGAATAATTATGGGTAGATGGTTAAAATGAATTTATAATTTGTGTATTTTTAAAATCTATTTATGGCAACAAGTTATCTCTGTTTAGCTGACAGCTGCTACACAAAAGTAACCCCTTTTTTCAGGAGGATGCTGTGTTTGCCTACCATGTGCTTTTAGTGTATGTTCTGTCTGCACATAAACCCCCAAACAAACTTGCTGCATTTCCCCCCCCCCCAAAAAAAAAGAAAAGAAAAGAAAAGAAAAAAAAGCCTTAAGCAGACAGGATGCTTACTGTTATGTGAGAATGTAAAGTTATTTCTGACATGGCAGGGAGAGAGAACTGTGACCTAGCACTAACTACATTCCTTCACAGGGCAAGTTCAAGTGCTTCTCTTCCCTCTTTGGATCGCTCTCCTGCAGAAGAGGATACTGACGAGATAAAAATTCGGTGGTCCCGAGAGCTCTGAATAGGCTGTGTGCTTTCTTCCTTTCTAATGGAGAGGGGGAGAGAGGAATGTAAAGCAGTTAAAAGTGAACAGCTAAGCCAAATAAAAGGCTTTTTACTGCTCCTTCATAATAGATACAGATGGGGTTTTTTGAAGCAGGTTTTCTGCCTTAACCCCCTCCACCCACACACGCTGGAAGGTAATGAGGCCCTGATTTTACTTCTTGTCTCTCCTCTGCTACTCCCACGTCCCATTCTTCTTGTAGTACTATGTTACTTTGGCACTCTTTTTGGAAGACTGTGAACATGATATGATGGGACAATGAAATGTGAGCTGCAGATCTTCCAGACCCTAAGTGTGGAAAAGGGTATGTTGAGTAAGACCCACAGATCAGGTGACAGTCTCTTGTGACGTCCTGCTGCTTGTCCACCAAAAGTTGCCAGAGTCCTCCAAGGAAAAGTGGTGTGTCAGGAGCTAATCAATCTGATGAAGAAAATAATAAGAAAATAAACTTTTAAATATAAGAAGTGTTTAGGCTGTCAGTATACATTATAAAGAAACTATAAAGGGCAAAAGCAAAAGTTTATTTGCTTTGCAATCTACCTTTAACATTAAGAGCTGATCAAATCAGACTTGGCTATGCAAAGCAAGAGTATTTTCCTCCTCTCCTGGCCCAGGATGATTGTATTACCTTAGAATCTGACACCATTGCGCCACTATGAGTGTCTATAAACACATTTCCAAGACATGCATTATACCATATAATTATTGAATTAGGATGAGGAGATGAGCTTGGTTCCAAGGTAGGATGGAGATTCATTCACAAATGGGAAAAACTGAACATTTTTGAAAAGTAGTCCCCCCAAGAGATAATTGGGTACAAAAAGAGGGTTTCTTGTTTGTGAGAAGAGGGTGAGAAAAAAATGAAAGTTGTTTTAGGGAGGGAGGGGATGGAAATTAAGACATAGTCCTGTCAGACAAACACAAAACTAATTGCAAACAGAGGCTAAGTCCTAGGTAAGAAGGTAAGGTGGGTGACAACTGGGCAACTACTCCTTGTTTCCCACCTCCTTTGCTACCCTCTGCAAGGGCTGTCACCCAGAGGAGGATTCCCAGGCACACATAAAGCTTGGAGATCTCCAGCCCTCCCCTACTCTTCCTTACTAAGAGAGATCTTTAAATCCAGGCGCCATTGTCAGTTCCTCAGGGCCTATGTCTCCTTCCGGTTCTATCACATCTGGGACTACTCCTCTACTCTGCCCAGTTAAATCAGGTTCTTAAGAGACCACTGGCCCTTCTTATATTCTTCTCTGTCCTCTGAAAGGATGTCTAAAACCCTGGTCCTTCTCACAGCCCTCTCCTCTGAGGTAGACCTTTAGAAGAGGTTGATGTCATCTTGCCCCTGTCAGACCCATCTGTTCCTCCAGTGAAAATTTAGAGAGATATCTTCAGACTAATGTGGTACCTAGAGTCTCACAGATCCTTATGTTTTCTCCAGTGGAAAAAATGCCCAGGTGGATGATGCTGATCTCCCCATTTTCCTCCATCAGGGACCTCAAAATTCATTATTTTTGCTGATCTATTAACAAAAAGGTGGAGTCAAGCTGAGCCTCTCTGGATGCCTTCAAGAAACTTGTATAAACTTGACTTGTCCTACTGTGATCTGTGGCTCAGTTGTGGCCTTGCGTTCCAAAGAACTCCATCTGCTCCTTAGAGGCGAATATCTCCCTTGAAGATGCCCAGAATGTGAAGCAGAGGGAGTAATTAGATCTTTTGAGTTGAGGGACTTCCTAAGGCAAACTACACCCCTGTTTTTCTCTTTTGAAGGCCCTTGTAAAAAGGGAGAGAGCTTTATGGATACCTTTTATCCTATTGGATCCACTTGCGCATCTAACTAACATTTTCCCCTTCTCTGAGCTCACTCCTCTCTCATCACAGTTAAGGACATCTGCTCTGATGTAGAGATCAATGGAGGGTAGCTGGAGCACCAGAATTTGGCATGATGTGCACACTTTCTCCAAATATGACCACCTGGACTTGATCTCATCAGTAGATGGTCTTTTAAAGTATTGTATGCAAGAGTCCTTTTTCAGAACCTTACGGTTGCTGTTCCTGATAGAATTTTTTAAAATATTGTAAAGAAGATTACTTTCTGACCAAGCATTGTGTGCTAAGACTTTAAATGGCTGAAATATATATGCTTATAGTAGAAGCTCTGGCATGTGAGAATGCGATTGCCTAAAAATGAAGGGTGAAAGCCTTATGGTTCCTTTTCCCAGGCAAGTCCCCTTTAACAATAGTTACTACCTTAGGAGATGTGAACCTTCTGAGCACATTCTTTCATGGGCAGACTAGAATGTCTGATACCAACCAATAAGCTCAGATTTTCCTAATCATGTGCACACAACAATCCATGCACTTGCATGTGCAGTTGCTATCAATGCAGTAGTGGTGTTTGTGCATGCAGATTGGCGGATGTCAGTTAGTTTGTGCAGTTGGTTGCAACATGGTTAAAACTTGTGTGTATGATTATCAAAATCTGGATCTGTATTAATAAATTTGCAAACCACTTCTGGGTGCACCCTTCATTAGGAAGCTGCCTGAGCTTCCCACGCACAATTACTGTTTTTAATTGCTTCAAGTAACCTTTCAGAAAAATTAGATTGAATCAAATCTGGAAACTACAGGATTCTTGTGCAAAAAATTGTTGGAAACCTGGAGTGGGGAGACGGGAGTGGGGAAAGAGTGGGAAGAGACATCAGCAACCCTGGGGGCCTGGCAGGGTTCAGTTACATTTAAAATAACAGCTAGTTTTGATTTACTTTGTTTAGCTTTTGACTAGGAGGAAAAGGAAGTGGGTAACACTAGGAGACAAGTCCTACATCCTGCATAACAATTTTGTAATTTTTTATTTATCCTTTCTCTGAGTCACCACATTAAAAAAAAAATCATGAAAAGTACTTCACTTTGTCCAATATATTTAACACTGGCTTATGTTAAAACAGGGAATTCTAGACTAGATAACTTGTGCATGGAGGTATGTAGTGAAGTTGTACTAGGGATGCTAGTCTTTTGTGACTTTTTTAAACACTAAAACTGGCTTATCTGCAAGTTTGCTATACTTAGGTTATTCCAACTAGATGGGAGAACAATGTTCAGCCATTCAGAAGGAGCAAGGTGTCAAAGCTGTGTCCTTTATTGGCCTTAATAGACCATAAGGACATTGTGTAAATATAATCTCTGCCTGCTCGATGACTCATGGTGCTGTAGGGCATTAAAACTTTTGAACCCGGAAACAACTCTTATAAATATCTTTTCTTGTTCTCGTTTCTGCAGTATTTCCTTCCTTTATTTTATGGTCATTGAACAGACACAGCATTTGCTAAAACTGAGTCATATTTCACATTGGATGTTCTTTAATGTGTCTCTGCTCTGAGCCTGTATGCACTGTAAATGCACTGTAAATGCACTGTAAAATTGTTGGCAGACCAGATTATAATACAGTTGTTCAAAGACATGGTTTAAAAAAACCCAATACAGTCTTGTCTTGCACATTGGGTTTCACTATGCATTTTTAACTGTGACCCAAAGCATCATCTTCAATATGGAGAGGTCCTTAGGTGAACAAGTGAATTGTGAAGCCATGTCTTTGTTCTGTGGTTGTTTACTCCTCCTCGCTCTTCTACCAGTGAGGAGGTGAGCAAGCTCTATTCATGGGACAGTAATACTTGATATCTGAGGCACGGAGCTGCTAAAACTTGTATTTGAGGCAAAGGATGGGATAAAAAGGGATAAAATATTATAACTTATATGTTGTAAGTGACATTAAGGATTTCTTATTTGTTCCATAATTTTTCCATTAAGGGCTGTATATTATTCCCTTATTGCTGCCCCATGTTAAACATGCCTATTTCACACCTTGCTAATCTCACCCCACAGGTGAGTGTGCATGGCTTCTGGGGATTTTTAGAATAGGAGCCATAGACCCTTTTTGCTGGTCCTGTGAGTTTGAGGTGGCTCTTTCCAATCTGCCCTCTGTCATGAGGGAGGCCCTGTTCTGTACAGTCTTTGCACAGCTGGGGGCTTGCATTTCAGACCTGCGCCTCACGTTTGAGGTGGCTCTCAACTTTTATCTCTTCAAATACAGAAAAAGCCAAATAATTCACATTATGAAAGGACATACTGAATGCAAAGTTTAACATTTGTGTTTGGCACAGAATTGAGAAACAAAATATTAAAGTAAAGAAATCCTTCTTTCCCAGCAGTAGAAAAGTATAGCATAACATGACTTTGTGCCTGAAATAACATTCTGTGCTGCTGGTTTGTCAGTCATTATCTGATAAATTACTAGTTTGATAGATCCTACCGAGAATTGGAAGTTTGACTGTGTATGTGCTGTAATTTATAAGTATACTGTATCCTTTGGTAATACATTTACTTAGGGCAGGGGAAAAACCCCCACAGAAGCTGAGTTTCAGTGAAATTGGGCATCATATTATAATGTTGCCATGGCTCATCTGGAAGAGTGTAGAAAAGCAAAAACTGTATTTTCTTTTTGACTCTTAAAAGGAATATTTCTGGCACCCTGCCTTGTGGCTTAGACATGCAGTGCATTCTAACAGTGGTGGGAATCGTACAACACAATCTGCTGGGCCTAGGATCAGACATATAGTCATTATTCAATAAGTGCATGGCCTTTGATTATTCAAGTAACTTTCCCACACAGATGAACACAAGAAATTAGCTCAAACAAACATGCAGTTCAGTTTAAGCACTTGTGCCCCAACTGACAGTGCACACTTATTTTTCTGCACCTTGTTTACCAATATTGTTTTAAACTTCTGTGTCTTAATAAAGGCCACATTAGAATTGTAATGCCAAGTGTATTTTTTAAAAAATTACTTAGAATGCACCCTGGTAAAGTTCTGATTACTTTACAATATAATAAACACAAAAACCCTTTTGGATGCAATTAATTGGAGTTTTAATTTCACCAGAGCACTTGTATGCAAAGAGATTCAAAAACAATATGCTTCATGCTCTAGTACAACAACACTCTAGCTTTCTGTTTGCAAATGATATGACCAGTGCACCTGGGAACAATCAATATGACCTATGTAGAATGACAAGTTTTATGTAAAGGTGATATTGTTCTTATGCAAGCCTTTTGAAAAGCAAAATAAAGTGCCTTGGATGAAAGCTATGATCTGAATGACTGAATCTAAGTAAATATCTTTCAGTGGAGGTACAAGTAAAGACTATGTAAAATCTGTTTTTCATCCATCACTAGCAGTCTGGCCAACTTTCACAATTTTATTGTGAGTTTTGCAATAGTGTGTTGTTTTCTTAAAGCCCCAGCTCCTGGAGCCATGAATTCATAAGAGAATCTCACCTTTTGTTTGAAAAAGAGTAAGTTTCCAGCTGTCAGAGTTGCAGAGAAAAGCTTGAAAATGAGACTTGAAATATAACCTATAGGCTCAAAATTCAAAGGGCAAACAAAATCCCACAATTAAAAAAAAAATCTCATAATTTTAAAGCAAGTCTCATGGTTTAGGGGACTTGACTCAAGAATTTGAACACTTAGGTTTAGGAATACTGACTATACTACTCAACGAAAGGTATGTAAAGGATTTTTAAAAATACTGTATTAATAAAAGAAAAATTCCAACTTTTCAAACATTTTACATTTTATAGGATACCAGATATTCTTCCTTTCCCCTATATGTGCTCAGATGGCTAATTTTGGCCCCATTCCTGCAATCAGAGCCTTGCAAACAAATTTCCATACCCATGTAGCATCATCACTGACTCTAGTGGGGCTTTGCTTGGGCCTGGAGGTCTTTCTACATCTGGATCTGGATGCAGAGTTGGATCTTAAGTATTGAAAAAGATAATTGTAAAAGGCACACTTTTGTCAGTTTGAAAAGCAATAATCTGTTTTCTTCCCCTGCTGTTTAAAAACAACCAACCAAACAACCAACAACAACCCTACCCCAAAAAACAGAAGATTCATCAAAGTGAAATATATTTAATTAAACATCAATGTGAATTCAGTCCATACTGACTGGAAACATTGCTTCTACTGTGCCTTTTTTATCTTTTGTTAAATCAATAGAGCACTGCTGAGCAAACTGCTGTGTTTCACTGTGCTCTCTTGCTTGTGCCACTTAAATTAGGCCACGAAGAAACCCAAAAGTAATGGAACATTTAAAAAAAAAATCTGAAAAAAGTAATAATGTGTTTGAGGAGTTTGTTTACATTATTCAGTAACATGAAGGATAGTATCTCTTTGTCACAGAGTCACCGGGCGATGCTCTGGAACCACTCCATAAGAAGCCAGTCAGGACTCTGTGGGAGCCTTCTCTCTCTGAGCAGTCTGTCTCCAGGGCAAGAAGCTTACACAACTTTGGCCTTCCTGGGGCTGACTTTGGAGTATTCAGCATCCCCTACCCCACTGTGCGCTTCCTGGAGAAGCCAGTGGGCCCTACACCCCAATTCCGCAGTCAGACATGACTCTCAGCCAGCGTAAAACAGAAGGTTTATTAGACGACAGGAACACAGTCCAAAACAGAGCAGAGCTTGTACGTACAGAAAAAGGACCCCTAAGTCAGGTCCATCTTGGGACAGGGAGGCCAGACCCCAGGTCTGGGCCTCCCTCTCTTTCCCCAGCCAGCTCCAAACTGAAACTCTCCAGCCCCTCCTCTCGCCTTTGTCTCTTTCCCGGGCCAGGAGGCCACCTGATCTCTTTGTTCTCCAACACCTGCAGTTGGCACCTTTGCAGAGGAGGGGGCCAGGCCATCAGTTGCCAGGAGACAGGGTGTCGGCCATTCTCTGTGCAGACCGCATCACACTGGCTCTCTCAGGCTCTGCAACAATCACCCAGCTTATCCCACCACCTAGATACTCAAGAACTGCATAGGGGAAACTGAGGCACTCACACAGTATTCAGAGAAAACATTAAGAACATGCCCACTTAGTCACACTCTTCAAGCCTTAATGTGGGACCACATCCCTCAGGGCTCCCTTCTGGAGACTTTTTGCCTCTCCAGGCCTTTCTGGCCCCAGCTCTTCAGCTGGGCCACCAAAAGAGTACAGTTCCCCTTCTGGGGTGCATCAAAGTCCAGGCTACTTTCCTGGTGGCTGGTGGGGGAGACCCAGGCCTGCTCTCTACTGTGGGTCTCAGCCCAGGGACCCTATAGATGGTAGCCATTCACCATGTCCCTTTAAATAAACTGCATTGCTCCTACAATTCCCTCAGCCACTTCCCTGGGGCTCCAGCACATTCTTCACCCTTACCTTAGGGTCTTGTCCTGGTGGAATCATAGCAGCAAGCCCAGAGCATCATCCACTCTCCTCCAGGTCTAGCAAGGGACTGATCTCAGTCTGACCCTGCAGCTCTTCTTATACTAACTGGCTGGGCCCTGTTTGACTGCTTCCCCCACAACTGCTCTAGGCAGCTTTGAGGACCACTACTACCCTTTTCTGGGGCTGGAAGGCCTCCAGACAGAGGCCTCTGGACCTAGTCCACTTCATCACAGTCTTCCTGTATTAATGATAAATATGAGAACTACCAATATTTTAGTATTGCTTCTGTGTAATAGATATGTCTTTACATTAGTATTAGAAAATTATAAATTATGCTTAATAGCCATTCTTTTATACCTAAATAGTGGTTGCCTGTGATATTAAGAACCTGACCGCAAAACCTTAATGTTATCAAAAATAACTAATTATCCACAGTAAAGTGTGTGTTCAAACAGCAAGTTCCGTATAAGCTACTAACATGGTTATACTAAAACAACATTATGAAGAGACTGCTGTATACGAAAAGATGTTTGGTATTTACTGTTTTGAGGTAAGACTGCAACACGGTTAAGAATAAAAGAATAGATTACAATAATCTTGGGGTGAAATCTTGCCTCTATTGAAGGTAATGGGAGTTTTTCCATTGACTTCAGTAGATCCAGGATTTCATCATTAGTGTTTAATGCTAGCAGTGCCCTCTATGTTCCCCTATTCCACAGCTGTAGAACCCACTTCCCACTATAAATGTGTGCAACAGAATCCAAGATTGTTTTTACCCATTAATCTTCCAAACACGAATCCACTGTAAAACAATACGGAATGCAGTTTTCTTGAGTTCTGAGTCCCCAAAACAACATCTGTTGCAGGTCCACCTGTTCCTATTCATTCCAATGGTGTATTAACTCTGTAACCTAATTTCAATATTAGCTGTTTCATTGAAGATCTAGAAAGCAGAGTGGTACCTTAGAAGGTGTTATCTGCCTGCATAAGTGAAAACTTACTCAGGGACTCATTAATGTGTGCCAGGGTGGCTGGCTTCATGTAGCCCCAGGATCAGGGAGGCAGAATGATAGTGGAATGCTATCTAATGTCCCCCTGCCCTGTCAGTGCAGCATCAGATAAGTTACCTGAGGATGCCAGGGAAGAATTTAAGGCAGAGGGACGTCTAGTAACTAGGACATCACAACAGTCAGGACTTGATGTGGCGGACATCTCATCTAGGATTATGGCCTTAGCTGTAACAATGAGGAAGGCTTCTTGGTTGCAGAAGTCTGGCATTGCTCCAGACATGTAGCAGACCACAGAAGACTTACCATCTTCTGAAAAGGCGGACGAGACATTTCATTCTTTTAAGGATTCCAGGACCGTGTTACGGTCCTTAGGGGCTTATACCCAGTCAGTTAAAAGGTGCCATTATGGCCAGAGGTCCCCAAAGTGTGGGGTGTGCCTCCCTGGGGGGGGCATGGCGGAACATCGGGGGGTTGTGCAGTGGGACCCAGGCCAGCTCTGACAGGGACAGGGTGGGAGTGCCACCCAGCCCTTCCCCACCCCTAGCTCTGCTCCAGCCACAGCCACAGCCACGTCCCCAGCTCTGGGCCTCGTGCCTGGCTCCATTCCCTGCTCCCAGCCCCAGACCCACCCCCAGCTGCGGCCTCAGCCTTGGCCCCCTTACCTCTGTCTGCGTCCCCCCTCACCCCAGCCACCTGGCCCCGGGAAGGGTCAGAGGGGATGCAGAGAGGGGTGGGGGGGATGCAACACTTAAAAGTTTGGGGGTCACTGCATTATGGGGGTCAGCAACAACGGCAGTTCCATCAGTTCTCCCAACAGTATTTCAGATAGCCTCCTTACTTTGCAAGCAACAGAACTTCTTTAAGAGAACACACAAGACTTACAGGAGAAAACCCTCTAGTTACAACTTTTACCAGCCAGCTCATCCTTCATCAGCTGCTGTCAAGCAGTCAATCTGACTATCCCCTTGAGGGCAGCACGTCAGCACGTTTCAGGCCATTTCCCTTCTGTTTGGGGACAGGCTATCCCACTTCCATAGTGTTTGAGGTTCAATAACCTCAGACAGGTGGGTCCTAAACACTGAGAGATTGGGTTATACCATACAATTCTTATGTATTCCCTCTTCCCAGACCCCCCTACCCTGTCTCCTTTTTTCAGGGACCGCTGTCGGGAGTCACTGCTCCTTTAGCAGGTCCAAACTATGCAGACTTCGGGAGTGTAGAGGAAATTTCCCTGCAGTATCTGGGAAAGGAGTTCTGGCAAGGGTGAGACCTATTTTCAATCTCTGGGGTCTCAACAAATCCATGAAATATTTGAGATTCTGCATGGTCATCCTAGCTACAATTCTTACTGCTTTCAATAACAATAATTGGTTTGCTGCACTTGATCTCCAAGATGCTTACTTCCAATGTAGCAATTTTCCCAAGCCACAGGAAGTTTCTGTGATTCCTAGTTGCTGTGGTCAACGTTATCAGTACACAGTTCTCCCTTCTGGCCTGTCATCAGTCCTACGTGTCTTTACTAAGGCATGACAGTGGTAGCAGCCTGTCTCAGAAAGAAGGAAATTCACGTCTTCCCGTACCTTGGTTAGTGAGAGGCAGATACAAAGAACAAGTCTTCCGTGATGTCCATTTCACACTGGACTGCTTTGGTCGACTAGGGTTGATTCTGAACAAAACAAAGTCAACAGATTCCAACTCAAAAAATTGACTTTATTGGAGCCCTACTAGACTCTGTGAATTCGAGGGCCTTTCTGCCATGTGAGTGATTCCAGTTTGACACCTGTCCGGATCTCCAGTCTCAGCCTTCATTTATTCATGAAGTTAATAGGCCATATGGCTGCATGCACTTATCCTCAAATAAATTTGTTAGTCTCTAAGGTGCCACAAGTACTCCTTTTCTTTTTGCGAATACAGACTAACACGGCTGCTACTCTGAAACCTGTCATGGTGAGATTGCATCTTTGTCCTCTTTGAAGTTATGTTTGAAGTTGGTCTGTCACCTGAGTTTCCACTCATTGGACAAACTGGTCCAAATATCTCCTGAGATACTGATCTCTCTACAGTGGTGTGTGGAGCAGAACAATTTACGTCAGAGAGTTCCCTTTTCCCGTTCTCTGTTGACCAGGACTGTAGTCACCAATGCATCCACAATAGTTGGAGAACGCATCTAGGGACATTAAAGTTTCTGAGTTTATGGTCAGAGTGGGAAGCATCTTTTTATATCAGCGTTTTGGGACTTTGAGCCACTTATGATGTGTGTCATGCCTTTTAGTATCAGATTGGAGCAGTGGTGCACAAACTAACTGAAAATACCACGGCAACATATTATATGAACAAGCAGGGAGGAGCTTGCTTCAACCAGTTTTTCCAAGAAGCAATAGACTTAAAAGTGGCCATTCTTCAACAAAAATCTTCAAAAACAGACTTCAATGAGAAACTGCAGAACTGGAATTAATTTGCAAACTTGACACCATCAAATTAGGCCTGAATAAAGTCTGGGAGTGGCTGGGTCACTACAAAAAGTAATTTTCCCTCTGTTGATATTCACCCCTTCTTGTCAACTGTTGGGAATGGGCCACATCCACCCTAATTTAATTGGCCTCATTAGCACTGACCCCCCCCCCCGCTTGGTAAGGCAATTCCCATCTTTTCATGTGCTGTATATTTTTACCTGCCTACTGTATTTTTCACTCCATGCATCTGATGAAGTGGGTTATAGCCCACAAAAGCTTATGCCCAAATAAATTTGTTAGGGTCTAAGGTGCCACAAGGATTCCTCGTTGTTTTTGCTGATACAGACTAACATGGCTACTCCTCTGAAACCTATCATACCCATAGTGGCACACGTACCTGGTTATCAAAATCAGTTAGCTGACCATCTCAGAAGCACTTTCTTCAAGAACTATTTTCAGGGAATGAAGCATCCCCTTGGTTGACCCGTTTATAATGAAGGACAATAAAAAGTGCCATCAATTTTGTTCTTGACTGGAACTCAGTCCAGGATCTTTAACTAATGCCTTCCATCTGAATTGGGGATCAGCCCTGATGTATGCCTTTCCCCCTATTCCTGTCATCACTCAGGTTCATCTCAGACTGAAGTTGGAGCATGCCAAAATGATGATGATTGTGCCAGCTTGGCCAAAACAATGTGGGTTATGAGTTTGTCTGTTTGACCTCCCAGATCTCTCTCTTTGCTTCAGAACCTGCTGACTCAACAACACCATGGCTAGATTGCTCATCCTGCCCTGAGCAGTCTGCACCTTACAGCTTGGATGGTACATGGTTAGATGAAGAGGAAGGGCAATGTTCAGAAGCAGCTCAGGTAGTAATTACTAGTAGAAAACCATCTACTTCTATTAGGACCATTTATTTAGAGAAGTGGAAGCATTTTTTGGTGTGGTCGATATCCAGGAGAATTCAGCTTATGTTCAGGATGTTTTTATGTGATACAGCTGAAGTCCTCCAGTTTGGCTTTTAGCTTGTTGAGGGTTCACTTATAAGTGAGCTTGGTGTTGTATTCTCCAAACCAGGGGAAGTCAATTTTCTCAGACTCCATGGTAGTGGGATTTCTGAAAGGTATTGTCTGTCTGCTTCCACTGTAAAGGAAATGGTGCCATTCACACCTGAGTGGGAAGCATGTGTGTATCCACATCTTGAAGAACAACAGTTACAGTATAGGTAAGTAATTGTCTTTTTCTGTATACAGTTCGACAAGCACTGTGGAGAGCTAAATTTTCCTCTCAGGAGTAAACAAAGACATTATAGATTCTCCTAGCACTTGCTATCCTACATATATTTAAGAGAAATGCCTTTGTGGCACTTTAAAAAAAGATATTTTCCAATAATCTATCTCAAGTTTCTGAGATCTGCTAAAAGTGAAAGGAAATTGATAGTCTCGTATTTCCTAGAAGACGTTTTTCCACATGGCAAAGCCACTAGCCCTATAGGCAGAGAGGATGGGTTGAACCACTCTTTTATGTAATCTGGAAAGCTATATCCTTATTTCTCATAGGAGAACTGAATATATTCGCAAATCCACCGGGTCAACTTCAGAGCATTAGGGCTTTTGAAAACAAAGGTCCGATCCAACATGCATTGAAGTCAATTGTCAACAGAAAGACTCCTTTAATGGAGTTTGAATCAGGACGTAAATAAACAGAATTTTATCCTTCTCAAAATATAGATAGGCCAAAATCAATACTGTAATGTTCTCATTGAATAGATAGAGGGGAGGAATGGGTTGAAATGAAGAGTAGCCTGTTTACTTAGCTTTGGCACAGAGCAAAATGGATTGTTCTGTGCTCTTGATGTTTTTGATAAGTAGTATTCTAACAGGCATCCTCTAAAATCTGATTTGTGATGTTAGCACAGGCACAAGAGAAAAAGAATACCACAAATAGTTGCAACATTTGTTATAAGTATAAGGAGGTCAGAACTTCTGTCAAACAGAAAATGAGGCACCAATCTTATATTCGAGTCTTCTCCTTTCGTATGGGTATGTAACAACGATTACAAATTTATATCTAAATTTGATAGCCAAAACAGTGCTGCAGCAGTGAGCTGGTGAATGTCCTTCAGGCCCCCAGCAAAAGAACGAATGGGATATTCAGATATGATGTGCACCATCGTTTTTGCCTGGTGACCACAGTCACATACAAGCGTTTCCCTCATTTTCCTTTTAAAGAGGGTTTGTTCACATCTCCCTTGGGATGTCCTGATGTGATTCAATCTGCACCAGTCTTTCTGATATAAATCAAAACCCGGTGATTCCTTGGCAGGGTCAACGATGAGCTGTTTTTTTTGAGCCGTCAAAATGCTCCATGTGACTCTCCCATTGAGTCTCAGCTTCAAAGTTGGGTGTAGTGGTCTTGATGTGCTACCATAGACAGTTGCTGGACTTTATATGTGAGTTATTTCATTTATTGAAATTGGACTACTTGTGGGTAACATGCTTGTTTGCAGTATCAGGGCTACAGTAGAGATGGAAATGTCCTTCTGAAGCATTTAGACAGGGCTTCACAAACAACTGAGACAAAAAAAGAACAGTTGTCAGATTTCTAACCTATACACATCTTGAGCATATAATTTAGATATGAATCATGGATCCCAGTGAAATGGGCAGTAAACACTTTTACTGACCGTCTGTGTGATGATTTATAAGCTCTAAAAACCACATCAAGAAAGCAAAGGGTGCAGCTGGGCATGCCTATGTAGCTTCTTGTATATTGAAGTCTCTGTGGCTGCTATTCACTTTTATTTACTGTATACTTTTCTCTGAACTATTAAAATAAATCTTTTATATTAATACTGTCTTGAGACATGAGAGCTATGTGCAGGGGTGAAAGTAAGCCGGTACGCGCTGGTATGCCGTACCAGTAAAAAGTGGCCACCAGTACCGGACCCTGCTTAACCCTCCTTTAAATCACTGCTGGAGCTCCAAGTGGTGTAGGCCAGGCAACGTGAAAGGGCTGGCTAGGGGACGCTGACCCCCTAACTCGCACCCTTCCGCCCGAGGCGCCGGCCCCCATACCGACAAGTCTTCGACTTTACTTTCACCTCTGATCGTGTGCATTATGAGGACAACACCATTACATTTTCAATGCAACTGGCATTTCATGTAATTTTTTGCTTAGTATCTCTATAAACAGGAAGACTCAGCTACTTCCTTTAGACAAGTATTGCAGAGCTATTAAAATAACATGGCCTGAAATAAACCTTCCTTTACAAACTGACAAACTATCCAGATCTCTAAGCCTAACTCTAGCATAATGCTGTTTTTTCATTTACTTTAGTTTACAGTGTGAATAGTGTGTCTTTTTACTTTAAGTGTAAAAGAAATCACAGGATTAAATACACTACAGTTTCACAGTTCTACATTCTTAATTCTTCCAATAAAGTGGGAATGCCAGTGCTGTAAAAAAAGAGAGAGAGACTCAAAGAACCAAGGGGAGGAGAGATGCACTTCACCTTGCTCTAGATCTCCTCTCAGAAATGAGCTGTATATTTAGATCATAGCTAGAGGGTGCTTTCCGTTACAACATAATAGCTATATCATGATGGAAACAACCTTTGAGGCAGTGTTAACAAGAGGATCTTCCAGAAGCATTAGGTTTACTGAATGATTAAATATCTGAGAAATGTGGATCAGGGAATTAATTCTTCTGCTGTTTGGATGAAATGAGACTGTCTGTGTTTGTCGTGGGCATGTGGATGTGAAGTTTGGAGGATAGCTGCAAAAGGAATGCAGGATTTGCTCTCTCTCTCCTGAAGGTTGAACTCTTTTCTCATATCCACAGAACTGGCATATAGCCAGTGGCAGCATAAATTTCCTTAGTTAAATGGGCATCAACCTTGACCTGAAGAAACACTTTGTTGAGACATTAAGCAAGGGTCTTAACCGTGGTGGTTTTTGTAATATGAACACTTCTTCACTTGGAATGGTACAGAGACCAATAGTATCTTTTATGTAACAACAGAGCAACTCTCAAATGGTAATGACTTCTGGTCATACACAATTTGATCTGGTGGCTTAAAGGTGAAAAATTCTGTATGCCATTGCCAGTTCCATGAGCCAATCAGTTCTCTGGTGGTGATTTTTTTTTTTAAACAGTACATGAAAAGAACAGGAGTACTTGTGGCACCTTAGAGACAAACAAATTTATTAGAGCATAAGCTTTCGTGGGCTACAGCCCACTTCATCGGATGCATAGAATGGAACATATAGCAAGAAGATGTATACACACACAGAGAAGGTGGAAGTTGCCATACAAACTGTAAGAGGCTAATTAATTAAGATGAGCTATTATCAGCAGGAGAAAAAAACTTTTGTAGTGATAATCAAGATGGCCCATTTAGACAGTTGACAAGAAGGAGTGAGGATAGTTAACATTGGGAAATAGATTCAGTATGTGTAATGACCCAGCCACTCCCAGTCTCTGTTCAAACCCAAGTTAATGGTATCTAGTTTGCATATTAATTCAAGCTCAGCAGTTTCTCGCTGGAGTCTGTTTTTCAAGCTTTTCTGTTGCAGAATTGCCACCCTTAAGTCTTTTACTGAGTAGCCAGAGAGGTTGAAGTGTTCTCCTACCAGTTTTTGAATGTTATGATTCTTGGTGTCAGATTTGTGTCCATTTATTCTTTTGAGTAGAGACTGTCCAGTTTGGCCAATGTACATGGCAGAGGGGCATTGCTGGCACATGATGACATATATCACATTGGTAGATGTGCAGGTGAACGAGCCCCTGATGGCATGGCTAATGTGATTAGGTCCTATGATGGTGTCACTTGAATAAATATGTGGACAGAATTGGCAACCGGCTTTGTTGCAAGGATTAGTGTTCCTTTGTTCCTGGGTTAGTATTTTTGTTGTGTGGTGTGTGGTTCCTGGAGAGTATTTGCTTCAAGTTTGGGGGCTGTCTGTAAGCGAGGACTGGTCTGTCTCCCAAGATCTGTGAAAGTGAGGGATCATTTTTCAGGATAGGTTGTAGATCTTTGTTGGTGCACTGGAGAGGTTTTAGTTGGGGGCTGAAGGTGACAGCTAGTGGAGTTCTGTTATTTTCTTTGTGGGGCCTGTCCTGTAGTAGGTGACTTCTGGGTACTCATGAAAGTGTGATTTCTCCTCAGGAACCATTTAACTATAACCTACTTGGGTCCATCTCTCAGTTATAAGATTTTAAACAAGCATAAAAGTGAAGCTGGAGTATAGCTATGAAAAAATGACAGAGCCTGAGAGACCTTATTTAAAAAAGGTCATAAGAGTTTCTCTACACCTAGTTTCTTTAAATATGCATGATGTCTTTCAAGTACTTCCAATGATATGGGTCACAAGTCATGTCTTGACATTTCACAATAGATGCAACCACTTTTTTATTCAACATTTAAAATGAATCGTGGTATCTGTTTTATTTTGACTCATTTTGCTGTGAGTGCAGATAGAGCATGCTATTAAATATCTTTGTTAATGAAACAGATATGAAGCTCTGTGTAGATTCCTCTTGAATGACTTCGTATAGTGTTCTGTGGCATCAGAAGAGCAGTTAATTTATGGACTGTACAGCTGTTACATGTGATGTTTCAGAATTATATGACTGTAAATGGTATTTTGATAAGGTCAAACTCTGAAGTGTTGTAATAGTTTAAAGTGTGACACTGTGATTTTAACTCACTAGATAGTAGTTAAATTGCGTATATCATGCTTAAGATGTTGCCATGAATACACGCTAAGGGTAATAGTCACTCCACCTCCACAGAATCTGAGTATTTAGGCTCTGTGCAGGTAGAGCATTGGGAGATTTGGGAGGTCACTCCCACTAACCCAGGCCTGTGGTCGCCAGAGCCCATCTGCAATTTGCACACACTACTAGGGCTACTGGTTCTTCAGAAGCACAGATCCGTGACACCTACCCTGTTCCAAACCTTGGCAGCGCCCATAGTGATCTTTTGTGCTTGTCCTGTGCAGCTACTCACTCCCCTCCCCGCTCCCATGTGTCCACGTGTGGGCTAGGGTTGCCAACTGTCTAATCACACAAACCCAAACACCCTTGCCCTGCCCCTCTCCTGCCTCCAAGACCCCGCTGTGCTCACTCCATGCCCCCTCCCTCCATTGCTTGTTCTCTCCCACTCTCATTCACTTTCACCGGGCTGGGGCAGGGGGTTGGAGTGCGGGAGGGGCTGAGGGTGCGAGCTCTGGGAAGGAGTTTGGGTGCAGGAGGGGGCTCAGGGCTGGGGCATAGTTTTGCGGTGCGGGGGGAGGGGTGTGGGCCCTGGTCGGGCAGTGCTTACCTCGGGTGGCTCCTGGGCGGCAGCGCAGTAGGGCTAAGGCAGGATCCCTGCCTGCCCTGGCCCCGCGCCGCTCATGGCAGCGGCTGGCACATCTCTGCAGCCCTGGGAGGGCCAAGGGTCTCCGTGTGCAGCCCGCACCCTGAGCACTGACTCCACAGCTCCCATTGGCCAGGAACTGCGAACAATAGGAACTGCAGGGGCGGAGCCTGCCTTAGCCCGCTGCGCTGCCAACCGGGAGCCACCCAAGGTAAGTGGGGCCAGGGGGCTCTGTGTCGCTCCCAGAATTGGCCAACACGTCTCTGCAACCCCTGGGGGGGGGCAGGGGACTTCATGTGCTGACCCTGCCTGCAGGCACTGCCCCTGTAGCTTCCATTGGCTGCAGTTTGCGGCCAATGGGAGCTGCGGAGTTGGTGCTCAGGGTGTGGGCAGCGCATAGATATTCCCTGACCCCCCACAGGGTCTGCAGAGATGTGCCGGCCGCTTCCGGGAGCGGCGTGGGGCCAGGGCAGGGAGGGAGCCCCGCTGCGCCACTGGACTTTTAGCACCTAAAACAGGGGGCTCAAACTCCCGGCCCGTGGGCCATCTGCGGCCTGCGAACCTCCCCCGTGTGGCCCGTGGGACTCCAGCAGTTTTGGGGCCGGGTCTCTCCCTTGGCCCCGTCTGCCGACCCCAGGCGCTCCCGCTACCATGGGCCCCGGCAACAAGTGGTGTCTGCCTGCTTACTCCAGTGGCTGCTGGCCCCTCCCTGCGGCCCTGGGGCAAGGCTGTGTCTCCGCGCACTGCCCCCGCCGCAAACGCCCTGCAGCCAATGGGAAGCTGCAGGGGCAGTGCCTTGGGGCATCAGCATGCAGATGCCCCCTGGCCCGCCCCGCCTTGGAGCCCCAGGTAAGTGCCGCACCCCAGACCCCCTCCCAGAGCCTGCACCCCCTCCCCACATACTCCCTCCCACCCCCAAATTCCCTCCCAGATCCTGCACCCCCTTCCCACGCACCCCCAGCCCCCAAACTCCCTCTCCTAGCCTGCATCCCCCCCTTTCCCACACACCCTCTCCTGCCCCCAAACTCCCTCCCAGAGCCCACACCCCAGACCCCCTCCCGCCCCAAAACTCTCTCCTGGAGCCTGCACCCCCTTCCCACATACCCCCTCCTGCCCCCAAACTCCCTCCCAGAGCCTGCACCCCTCCTCTCTTCCAGAGCTTGCAACCCCATCCCCTCCTCTTGCACCCCCACCCCCTGCTCCAGCCCTGAGCCCGCACCCAGCACCCAAACTCATTCCCAGAGCCTGCACCCCAGACCCCCTCCCCCACCCAAACTCCCTCCCAGAGCCCAACCTCTCATTCCTTCTGCACCCAAACTCCCTACCAGAGCCTGCACTCCAATCACCTACCCCAGACCTCCTCCCCCACCCAAACTCCCTCCCAGAGCCTTAGGCAGGTGGGGGGCATAGTTTTGGGGGGGCTGGTTCTGGGCGGCATGAGTGACATTATTGGCCCGCTGGCAGGATTTGAGGACTGGCACTGGCCGTAAAGTAAATTGAGTTTGACACCCCTGGCCTAAAATCTCCCAATTTGGCTTCAGTAGCCTCTGGGAGATGGAGCCTGATTCCGGGAGACTGCTGGCAAAACTGAGAGGGTTAGCAACCCTAGTGTGGACCTTAAGAGGTTCACAGGGCCTTGTGTTGGGCCTTTTTACCAGAGATGATTTTTATCCTGTAAATAGATGAACCATCATTTTATATCCTTTTTAATCTGAGATTTTTCTGATCCACTGAGCACCTAATAGGGTATTGTACCCTATCTGATAACAAATGAGGGTCTTGAACAAACATAGACTTGGTCTTAGGTAATGAAACTGGTTTCACATTGCTATTGTTTACATTTAAATTGGCTGGTACAAATACATTTTAAGGATGGTACAACAATCAAACATTGCAGTAGTCTATATTTTCTACTAGCTGATAGAGTCCAAATTTTTTTGTTTGTTTGTTTGCTGGAATTAAACTTCTAAAAAATAAAAGCGTTTAACTTTTAAGCAATGTAGTATTTCTGGAAACCAAAAAAGCACTGCATTTTGAAATCACTTTACATTTTTGCAGTAATCCCTCTTCCCCCTGCCCACCACAATACACTGTAAATGGCAATGGTTTTCTTCATGTTGAAATGAATTAAATAATCAGACTGCTAGTCATTTCCATAACCATAGCTTTGGAGTGACGAATACTATCAGTTACTAGTTTGTTTTCAATAATCGAACTTTTGCTAATTACTTAAAGAAAAATGAATGTACTACATAATATTATCATAACCGTGTGCATCGTTTAAAGTATATAGTAGTTGCCAAGATAAGACTTTAGAGTCGCCCACTTATGGAGAACTTCCATGGGTGAAACAAACTTGGCCTGAGGTGAAATAGTAAGGATCTCTGTACAAAAATACAGAATTCTCTGGTGGTGATGCTGCCATTCAGGATTACCCCTGTTTCAGTTTTGTTATGGTATATGTAATCATAATATAGTATGGCAAATGTCATTAGCAAAAAAATGACCTGGAATGCATGCCCGGAATAAGAGGCCATAAAAGAGATGCTTTGTCTGATGTACTTTTTGACTTACTACATTTTAATTTTATCTTTTTAACTCATTGTCTTTCTTGTTTCCCTTCTATTAGATGTTATCTCTACTTCACGCACACCTGGCCCTCTATTTTTGTTCACTATTTATATTATAGTAGCACCCAGAAGCCGCACTCAGAATGAGGGACACACTGTGCTAATCACTGTGTAATTACAGGTATGGTGCCTGCCCTGAAAGAACTTACTGTTTAAGAGTTATTATGCGCGCTCTCTCCCATCCCTTTGTATTGTTCTTCTGCTCTATTTTGCGTCAACTCTTGCTCCCCTCATTGTGTTGACCGTGACATGAGCTGTATTAGGATCCTGCACTATGAAACTGTGTTGTGCTAATGCTTCAGAAAACATGATTTTAGTAAAACAACATTCCAGCGCTGGGACCTTGAGTTGAAGCAAGAGAAGAGGAACATTGGGCATCTGGAAATGAGTGATTGTAAGGTAGCTGAGCTTCTCTAGCTGACTTTTCGTGAGCAATCTCTGGCACTGGGAAACCTGGGGCCTCGGGTTAATGAAAGCATTAAATCCTAGAAACTGTTCTTGTCCGTTCTAATTTATTAGCCTATGTATATTTCATATGAACCCCTTCCCGCCCCCGCCCCACCCCCCAAAAAAAACCCCAGACCTCTTCTAAGTGACTCTTATTCACAGATGCCCTGCTGTGTTGTGAAAATATATTTGATCCAGCCAGTGAGCATGTTTTTAATTGAAATATATATTTTGGAACTAATTACATTTCTTCAGTTATTTCTTGTGATTCATCTAATAAAACAGGTTGATCAGTTTTGCCAGGAAAGGGATCAAGTATATAAAATTGTTTTAAAGTTACATATTGGTTTCTGAAGAGAGGTTTTTCCCCAAGAAAAGGGAATAAAATAGTCTAACAGTTTTCTTAAAGCATTGGGTTGGTCAGTTATTAAAGAAATCACTGCAATTCTGCCTTTCCACTGCGGAAAAGCAATAAAGTATATGGTAAAAAGATGTAGCCAGTTGCTGAGATGCCATATTTGGCTAGCATGAAGATTATTATTTACTGAAACACTGCTGCTGCTAGTTGTATGTTGAAAAGCTGTTAGCTATTAAATGATTAAAGAACATTGACTCTTAAAAAATTGAATTAATCGCTGCTGGTATGTTGCCATTCAAAAAAAAATACACATTACATGAATCCAAATAATAGATCATTGCAAGGTTAATTATATGCAATTATACATACAGTTTGTGTACCTCAGGAGTGGGTAGACTTTGGGGCCCAAGGGCCGCATCTGTGTATAGAAATTGTATGGTGGGCCATGAGTGCTCACGCAATTGGGGTTGGGGTGCAAGTCGAGGTGAGGGTTCTGGTTGGAGGTGAGGGCTCCAGAGTGGGGCCAGAAATGAGGAGTTCAGGGTGCAGAAGGGGGCTCCGGGGTGGGGTGGAGACGAGGGCTGCAGCTGGGGGTGCGGGCTTTGGGGTGGTGCTGGGGATGAGGGGTTTGGGATGTAGGAGGGTGCTTTGGGTTGAGACCGAGGGGTTCAGAGAGCAGGAGGGGGATCAGGGATGGGGCAGGGGGTTGGGGCCCAGAGAGGTGGCTCAGGGTGGCACTTATCTCAAGCAGCTCCCGGAAGCAGCAACATGTCTTCTCTTCGGCTCCTACGCGGCCAGGCGGCTCTGCTGTGTGCTGCCCCATCCGCAGGCACTGCCCCTGCAGCTCCCATTGGCTGCGGTTCCCCAAAACACCCATAAGAATGGCCATATTCGGTCAGACCAAAGGTCAGTCTAGCCCAGTATCCTGCCTTTTGACAGTGGCCAATACCAGGTATCCCAGAGGGAATGAACAGAACAAGTAATCACCAAACGATCCATCGCAAATGATCCATCCCTGGTTGCCCATTCCCAGCTTCTGGCAAACAGAGGTTAGGGACACCATCCCTGTACATTCTGGCAAATAGCCATTGATGGACCTATCTTCCATGAACTTATCTAGTTCGTTTTTGAACCCTATTATAGTCTTGGCCTGCACAACATCCTCTGGCAAGGAGTTCCACAGGCTGACTGTGTGTTATGTGGAAAAAATACTTCCTTTTGTTTGTTTTAAACCTGCTGCCTATTCATTTCATTTGGTGACCCTAGTTCTTGTGTTTATGAGGAGTAAATAACACTTCCTTATTTACTTTCTCCACCAGTCATCCAGTCATGATTTTATAGACCTCTATCATATCCCTTCTTAGTCGTCTCTTTTCCAAGCTGAAAAGTCCCAGTCTTATTAATCTTTCCTCATATGGCATACCCCTAATCATTTTTGTTGCTCTTTTCTGAACCTTTTCCAATTCCAATATATCTTTTTTGAAATGGGGTGACCACATCTGCATTCAGTATTCAAGATGTGGGCATAGCATGGATTTTTACAGAGACAATATGATATCTTCTGTCTTATTATCTATTCCTTTCTTAACGATTCCCAACATTCTGTTCACTTTTTTGACTGCCACTGCACGTTGCGTGGATGTTTTCAGAGCACTATCCACAATGACTCCACTCTTTCTTGAGTGGTAACAGCCAATTTAGACCCCATCATTTTAGATGTAGTTGGGATTATGTTTTCCAGTGTGCATTACTTTGAATTTCATCTGCCATTTTGTTGCCCAGTCACCCAGTTTTGAGAGATCCTTTTGTAGCTCTTCTCAGTCTGTCTGGGTATTAACTATCTTGAGCAATTTTGTATCATCTGCAAATCTTGCCATCTCACTGTTTACTCCTTTTTCCAGATCATTTATGAATATATTGAATAGAACTGGTCCCAGTACAGACCCTAGGGGACACCACTATTTACCTCTCTCCATTCTGAAAACTGACTATTTATTCCTACCCTTTGTTTCCTATCTTTTAACCAGTTACCAAACCATGAGAGAACCTTCCTTCTTATCCCATGATGGCTTACTTTACTTCAGAGCCTTTGGTGAGGGATCTTGTGGAAAGGCTTTCTGAAAATCTGAGTACGGTATATCCACTGGATCCCCCTTGTCCACATGCTTGTTGAGCCCCTCAAAGAATTTTAATAGATTGGTGAGGCATGATTTCCCTTTAAAAAAACCATGTTGACTCTTCCCCAACAAATTATGTTCATCTATGTGTCTGACAATTTTGTTCTTTACTATAGTTTCAACTAGTTTACCCGATACTGAAATCTGGTTTATCGGCCTGTAATTGCTTGGATCACCTCTGGAGCCCTTTTTAAAAATTGGAGTCACATTAGCTATCCTCCAATCATTTGGTACAGAAGCTGATTTAAATGATAGGTTACAGACTACAGTTAGTAGTTCTGCAATTTCACATTTGAGTTCCTTCAGAACTCTTGGGTGAGTACCATCTGATACTGGTGACTTATTACTGTTTAGTTTATCAATTTGTTCCCAAGCCTCCTCTAATGACATCTCAATCTGGGACAGTTCCTCAGATTTGTCACCTAAAAAGAATGGCTCAGGTGTGGGAATCTCCCTCACATCCTCAGCCGTGAAGACGGATGCAAATAATTCATTTAGTTTCGCCACAATGGCCTTATCGTCTTTGAGTGCTCCTTTAGCATTTGGATCGCCCAGTGGCTCCACTGGTTGTTTAGCAGTTGTTTTCCTGCTTCTGATTTTTTCTGAAAAAAAATTTCTATTACTTTTTGCATCTTTGGCTAGTTACTTTTCAAATTCTTTTTTGGCTTTCCTAATTATATTTTTACATTTCATTTGCCAGAGTTTATGCTCCTTTTTGTTTTCCTCACTAGGATTTTACTTCCACTTTTTAAAGGATGGCTTTTTGCCTCTCACAACTTCTTTTACTTTGTTGTTTAGCCACGGTGTCACTTTTTTGGTTCTCTTACTCTGTTTTTTAATTTGGGGTATACATTTAAGTTGAGCCTCTATTATGGTGTCTTTAAAAAGTTTTCATGCAGCTTGCAGGGATTTCACTTTTGGCTCTGTACCTTTTTAATTTCTGTTTACCTAACCTCTTCATTTTAGTGTAGTTCCCTTTCTGAAATTAAATGCTCCAGTGTGGGGCTGCTGTGGTGTTTTCTCCACCACAGGGATGTTAAATTTAATTATATTATGGTCACTATTACCAAGGGGTCCAGCTATATTCACCTCTTGGACCAGATCCTGTGCCTTTCCTCCTGTGGGTTCTAGGACTAGCTGCTCCAAGAAGCAGTCATTTAAGGTGTCAAGAAACTTTATCTCTGCATCCCGGCCTGAGGTGACATGTACCCAGTCAATATGGGGATAGTTGAAATCCTCCATTATTATTGAGTTTTTTATTTTAGTAGCCTCTCTAAGCTCCCTGAGCATTTCACAGTCACTATCACCATCCTGGTCAGGCGGTTGGTAATATATCCCTACTGCTATATTCTTATTATTAGAGCATGGAATTACTATCCAGACAGATTCTGTGGTACAGTTTGGTTCATCTAAGATTTTTATTCATTTGATTCTGCACTTCCTTTCACATATAGTGCCACTCCCCCACCAGCACGACCCATTCTGTCCTTCCGATATATTTTGTACCCTGGTATTACTGTGTCCCATTGATTATCCTTATTCCACCAAGTTTCTGTGATGCCTATTATATCAATATCCTCATTTAATATGAGGCACTCTAGTTCGCCCATCTTATTATTTAGACTTCTAGCATTGGTAAATAAACACTTTAAAAACTTGTCACTTTTTAGCTGTCTGCCATTACATGATGTAATTGGATGAGACTTTTTTCTTTTCACTGTTTCTCATCCGATCTTACCTGTATTTTATCATCTTCCATCCTCTCCTCCTTACTAGGACATAGGGAATCTCCATTAATAGATCATCCCCTAAGGGATATCGCTGTCTGAACCACATGCTCCTCTGCACCTGTCGGCTTTCCCCCAGCCGTTTAGTTTAAAAACTGCTCTACGACCTTTTTAATTTTAAGTGTCAGCACCCCAGAGTTAAATAATTGCGGAGAGGAGGAGAAACAAAGTAAGAGATGATTGTTAAGAGTGAAAAGCTTTGAAGAGCTGGAAATGGAAAAGACTCTGTGGAGTGCAAAGAAATTGCAAAAGAGAAAGCTCTTGCACTAGGAGTGGTGTAATTGTTTGAAGCAACAGATTAAGGACCCAGCTAGAAGGGTGGAAGCACTTAAGAGGCAAAGTTCATGAGATAAGCAAGACCTTGTCCATGAGGGTTTTAAAGCCAAAGAGAACAAGATTTGTCTGGATCCTGAAATTAATGGGAAGCATGTGGATTTGTATGAATACTGGGGTTGTAACTGTTCATGCCATTTTTTATAATAAACACATTGTATGGTATCAAAGATCATATTGCAATGACTGGCATTAGTGCCCTGAGTCAAGTCAGCAATATATGCAAAAGGGAAGATGTATATCACACTAGCTATAACTTGAATATGTTTATGGCAAATATTGTTCCCCTTTGCACAGGTGCAGAAGGCCAGACAGGCAGTGGAACTGATAGACTTCCACTGGGTGACTGGAAAGAAGCACAGGATGTAGGATTCTTTGTGTGCAGCTATACTCGGAGAAGGCTCCACCCTATTGTACAGTGTTGTTTTGAAGGTGTAGCAGGTTGGGGGAAGGCTGGAAAGTGGCCAGTGGATTCAGAACTACACATATTCATTAGTAAGCCCCATCTCCAGTATAGGGATGATTAGGGGAGCAGGGCAGAATGGCGGTCATGGAGTGGTTGTGCTGTCATTCCTTGCAGAGTATTTAGTTATTCTCACTGCCCCACCCATCCACACACACCGAGTGCACAGAATTTTGAGAGTCCTTATATAATTAACCATCAGACACCTACAACGGCATAGCCATCTTG
Organism: Eretmochelys imbricata; assembly: GCF_965152235.1. Lineage (NCBI taxonomy): Eukaryota > Metazoa > Chordata > Testudines > Cheloniidae > Eretmochelys > Eretmochelys imbricata. The sequence goes on from NC_135574.1 coordinate 169,930,923, forward strand.
TTGGCCAGCATGGTCAACAGTCATTTTAAGCAAACCATTTCAACAATAAACAGTTTAAGACAAGGACTGAAAAATGTACTGTTTTACTTCAAACTCTATTCAAAATTATATTCTGAGCTCTGTATTCCAATAGTGTGTTTTGCTTCTTTAAGGAGTGCTTTAAGTGTGCTTTGCTTCCTCAGGAAATACACTTTTTGCTCTGGTGGGTGGTAGGTAGGGTTGCAAACACTCCAGGATTGTCCTGGAGTCTCCAGGAATTAAAGGTTAATCTTTAATTAAAGATTATGTCATGTGATGAAACCTTCAGGAATACGTCCAACCAAAATTGGCAACCCTAGTGGTAGGTCGTGAGCTTAGTTGGAAATACTGCATTAATGTAGCTTCATAGTGGGGGATTTTGTTGTTGTTTTCTTTTAAGAAATCCCTCTTCATCAGAACTAAAAATCGTTTGTGTCAAAGGTCATACATCTGGAAACATTAGCATTTAATTTCCCATATGCACAATACAAGCTCTTAGTTGCGTCCTGCAACAAGAATTCTGCCTTTATCCTAGAAATCCAACAATCCAAAGTTAATTTATTGTTTAAAGCCGTGTTTCAGTTGGGTGTCTCCTGTTTATCATGTACAATTGGTTATATTTTATGATCATCAAGAGCAATTTTAAGAGTAGGGAATTAGGTCTCTCTTCACCTCCCCCTCTGTTCTGTACCACTTAGCAAACCCAACAATCTGTTTGTTGGCCCAAATGTCGTATTCTGAATTTCGATTTTGCTTGTTTTTGTTCTCTTTAATGATGTTACAAGAAACAGGGGTGGAGTGGGGTTTTAAGTGATTCCCTGTCTCAGCAGTTCACCACCATCCAGTTTCTCAGGTGATTTCCCATTCTACCTTCTGCTTACTGGTGCAAGAGTTGTGTAGACTTGCATGTCCTGGTGATAGCCCATCTGATCTTTTGCTTATTTCTGTTTTAATCTCTTATAAGGTAAATTCTTTCCTTCCACAATGGGAAGCTTTCAGGAGTAGCTACAAGGCACATATTTTTGCTGGAATCGACTAGCTCAGGGAGTTTGAGTTTGAAAAACATCCTCTTGTGTATTATTTTTACTTTTAAGAATGTGTTGTCACAAACTCTTGAAGAACAATTCACATTAGAGGAGTGAGAGATGTTCAGAGCTCAGACAGGTTTCAGAGTAGCAGCCGTGTTAGTCTGTATTCACAAAAAGAAAAGGAGTACTTGTGGCACCTTAGAGACTAACCAATTTATTTGAGCATAAGCTTTCGTGAGCTACAGCTCACTTCGTCGGATGCAGTTCAGACAGTATCACATGCCCATTGCCTTTTGAATGGTGAGACTTGACCCCAGCGTGCTTTTGTTTCTGATACCCTACTCTTTTTAGTCTCTCTTTTGCTGCAGGTATTTAACTTTTGCCTTTCTATGGCTCTGCAAAGCTTTGAAAGTGCTAGATTATTTAAAGCATATTAGAAATATAAGGGAAAATATATGCAATATGTAACCACCGATTCCTTTGTTTTGACATTTATCTTACTGGATTCATTTTGCCAGTTGGCTTCAGGCACAGCTACCAAAAGAATGAGCACATGTTGCATTCATTAGTTCTCATCTGGCTCTACTTGGTTTTGCAAGACAGACAAAAGCATGGTCATATTAAATAGACTGTAATGCATTTGTAATATGAGTTCTCTCACACTTAATGGAATGATAGCATTGCAAAAGCAGCTAGTTTTAAACTAGGATATTACACTTCAGTTTATTGTAAAATAGTGCATATAAGCATATTGCCAATGGTAGCATTACTTTTTAATTTTGAGAGATATGGTATGAAAATACCAAAAATTGGTATATCAATTCCATTTTCTCATGCATTGTTTGGCTGCAGTTACAATTTTTATTGATTGTAATACATGAGCAAACACATTTTGGGACAGTAACAGTTTTCATTTACACTGTTTTTGTTTGTTTTTCCAGTTATTAAAAGTGCAACATTGGAACTCCTCCTGGTTAGTTATTCTTAACTATAATTGTTTGTTCAGGTCTATGTAGGTGAATAAAAATTCAGTTGTTGCTTTTTTAATTTTGTAAAAACTAATCTGAAAAACCTGTGGATTAGCACGCATTGAGGACAAGTGGCAGTATAGCTTAATCTGAAGGAGAAATAGCAGAGGTACAGGTCTCTAAATTAAGAACCCAACTTTGCTCCTGTTGATTTAAATGGGGGTAGGAATGGACCCTTATTGTGTAAAAACAATAGCCTTTTTTTTTTCTTTTTTTCCCCTTATTTTGAAAACTAGTTAGAATTCTGTGAATTCCTCGGACTTTTGCTAAAACAGAAGTAACAGAGTTCTAACATTTGAGATCTTTAATGGATAGCTCGTGCACTGTGACAAATTGCTGTAGTGCATGGGTTAGTGAGTGCCTTTATTATTGTATTTCTGATGTCTGAGATTTAGCCACTCCCTGAAACAGTCTCAGAGTTTTTTTCTGCATCCCACCCCCTTTTGCCTCTCTCTCTCTCTCTCTCTCTCTCTCTCAAAAGCAGAAGCTTTCCTCTTGCTCAGAGTGCAAAGAGAGGCAGAAGGAGGAGACCTATCTTAAGGAGTTTTTATTTGTGCCAACACAGAAGTGCTTTGTGGTGGGCCATCTGGACTGGGAGGATTTCCTCAGAATTCAAAGTATGCCTTCAGATTTACAGAGCTGGGATTTACTCTGAAACTATCTGGGAAGGCAGCAAGAAACATAGAAACAACTGGTTTTATAGTACTTGTAACACAGGTGACAAGAATGGAAGACAGCTTGCCTTGTCTTGCTTCAGTATGTGATTCCTCAGCACTTATGAACTTCTGCACTGGTAAAGTATATCTATCTTTTCTTTACTGGGAATGCCAGGGCAGTCTCTGAAAGTTCTTATGAATCATGACAAAAGAAATCTTGTGCTAAAGACTGCTAAAATGAGTTCCCCAACTCTTTCTTTGCCAGTCCCCTTAGCCCACACCAAAAAAAGAAAAAAAATACAAGTAAATAACATGACAAATATTTATCTGCATACATCAGTAATTCTGCACCCTTGTTACAATCAGCAAGGTGTGCTTATTCAGAGATCAAGATAGCTTACTATAATGTAATTTACAGAACAGAATGCATGGTGGCCTTGAAACAAAACAACTTTTTACTAGTGTACATGTACAATATAAAATACTTACTAGAGAGGGAATAATTAAACTAAATGTTTGATGGAAAAATACTCTTGGCGTGGTGACTTTTGTAGTGTGAATACACCCCCGCCCCCCCCCCCCCCGGAGAATAGCATGTTAGTTCATAAAATGTATCATATAATGTGTTTTTCATTTTAATTAATATTTCAAATATTAATATATTTCAAATTAATATATGATCTATGTAAGCCTTTTACAGAGAAATGCTTCAGAAAACTAATTGTCTATTTCAACTTCAGTGTTGTATTAAAAAATTAAGTAAGCCACTGCAAAAAAGTTTTGATTGCATCGGGCTCCTAAGGCAGGAGGCAGTAAAGATTCATTCACAATAAGTAGTTAAAATAACCATGCATGCTGAAATTTCAAGTATGTGCAATGCTGTATTTTTGTTTCTGCATGGCATGGCATGTTCTCCTCACAAACTTAACTCGGTCTTCCTTTTCATTTTTAACGTTGACTGAAGCCTTACTAAGAGTAGCAAAAACTTTCAACATAAACTTCCTTTGTTTAAACAATTGTTATCAAACCAAACTGTATTTAGTGTAAGTTAAAAAATTAACTGCAAGGTTCCTGCTCTTTCATAAAGAAGTTTGAAATAGATCTTTAATATTCGGAGACAAGACCACTGAGTCAAATTAGAGGAATGAAAATACTGCTGGGTAGTCAATAAATAAATACTCATCCCAAAATCACACATCCCTCACTGAAAAAAGTACTGCTTTGCTTATTGATTCATAAAGGACAATTTTGATATGAGTACAACAATACATGTACAAAATCACATGCTTTACAGACTTAAGATAAAAGATGAACAGGAAATGATTAATTCCATATTTTAACTTTTTTTTTCTTTTTTTTACGTTTCCCAAATGTAATGGTAAATGCTCAGAGCAGTAGATTTCCATGCATGTTTAATTGGTAGAAGAATAGCACTGCTCTAATTTAAGTTCCTAAACTGGGAAATGTACTGTACTTTATCTGCTGCAGAATTCAAAGCATTCAACCACGATTAATCAGAATGTAATATTAAGATGTTGCAATCAGAGGGGAGTGAATTGGATATTAAAAAAACACTAGTGCTTCTCATAATCCCTTGCATAGTTACACAATGCCAGAAAGTACAGCAATACGAAGAAGGCTGCTGTTTAACTCTTTAAGTACCCACAGAACAGAAATCAAAGGGCACTAAGTTCTGTGGAAATACTTAGGGTCATATTTGGCCACCCTTGTTGATGCTGAGTGGCACCTTATTCAGCAAAAACTCCCATACGTTTTTATGTTCCTTAGTAAATAAGGTTTTAATAATCCTCTGAAAAAATTCAGGTGCCATCTCAAGCTGGTGATTTTTAAAAGCAAATATGAAATTCCAAATTGTGAATGAGTTGGATGGTTACCTCACTGTTAATTTTTCTTAAGTATTTCCATCCTAATGTGCGTTGGAAATATAGGCCCCTTTCTACCTTCTAACAACAGCAATTTTAGTTTTAGTTAATTGGAAGCAGGAGTCTACGAAAGGATGATACTTGTTCCTATAGTCTAAGAAAAGGACTCAAATCTTTAATGTAAATTTTTGTGCTTTGTTAAATGTATGTTAAAGTCTCTAAAACAAAAACACAAATAACAATAAAACAAGGATCTTATCATTCAATTTTGTATATCTTTGTCATAACCAAGGTTTTAGCCCTCGTTGGACAAATTAACTTAACATTTGTTTCTATACTTGTTCTGTGGAACATAGCTTCCACTTTGCAATTTTTTAAAAAAAATAGTTCCTATGAAATTTTATTATATAAAATTTTGGAGGGAATTTGCTCTGTTTTGAAAATAAAGCATTTCAAGCTTAAGTAACAAGCATTTTGGAGAAGCAGCTGCTTCTTCACAGTTTTAAACTGGGTTCCATTATAAGTCATATTTTTGATCTTCCCCCTGAAATTGTCTCTTTGGTATAAATGCTTAACAACTCTGAAATGCTTTTTTTAAGAAAACCCACAACATACATTTTAGATATAAGGTGCAGAACACCTTGGTCTGATAATGGTTGTTGATTCACACCTTATAAAAACCTGACCCAGTAAAAGGGCTACTTGCATAAACAAGGTTTGCGGGACTGGCCTCTACTTTGTTTGGCAAAACTGCCACTGATGGCAGGAGTTATGTCTGGGCAAGCTTTTGGCACTCTGCTTTACCACTACCTGTAATTGTTTTCATGTTGTAGTTGTGACTGGCAGAAATGAGTGGGGGAAGGCAGTAGGGGGGAAAGGAGTTTTCTCCACTTATCGTGGGGAAATCCTGATTTCCATTTCCAGATCTTATAGTGCATACATTCAAGTGCTCATTCCCTGCTTTCACTAAAAGATTCCTTCATCATGAATGAGGCTAAAGAGTGGAGCACTTGCACTTCCTTTATAGCATGGGATATATCACATCACACCTGGCAGAGAAGCTTATTCAAATTTAAACTACTTGTGCTAGATAGAAGTAGTGGTAATTATTCCGCAAATGTTTGGTTATAAGGATGGCTTTTATAGTTAAAACAGTGTCAGTGCCCCTGTAATAGCATCGTCAGAGAGAACTTGGCTATAAAAATTAGCTCTGGGATGATATATGTTGTTTCAGCCCAGGATTGAGGTTTTTGTTTTGTACCAGAGAAGATAAATTTACTTGCGAACAAAATTAAGGAATTTTTAAAAATCCAGTAGTGAGTGTGTTGTTGGGGTCTGAGTATTTCAAATTACATTGTAACTTTTTTTAATGAATTTAAGCAAATTCTAATGACACTAACTGCTGTGCAGCTGTTCTTGGAAAGATGGATGACCTTAGACTGTCCTATTGTCTGGAAATCCATATATTTTAAAAGAGTTTACTTAGGCTTTGGCTATTCTGGGGTTTTACCATGTTAGATCCATCAGAGCCTAGCAACCAGTAGAAGTACACTGGTTTAAATTCCTATTTTAAGCAGGAAAAGCTCTATTTTGATTAATAGAATTCAAGGCCAGAAGAGATCATTGTGATTGTCCTGTGTGACCTTGTATATAACACAAGCCATACAACTTCCCCAAAATAATGTATGTTTGAACTAGAGGGTATCTTAAAATAAAAATAAAATAAAATAATCCAATCTTGATTTAAAAATTGCCAATGTTGGAGAATCTACCACCAACTTTGATAAATTCTCCCAGTCATCCTCAGTGAGGGTTAATTACCCTCACTGTTAAAAGTGTATGCCCAATTTCCGGTCTGACATCTAGCTTCAGCTTCCAGCCATTGGCTCTTGTTATACCTTTGATCTGGTGCAGCTTGCACTAGTTTCAAGCTGAGATAAGCTGTGTGGGTGCAGATCATGACTTATAGCAGATTTGGCTGTCTACACTAGGGTTTGGCAGCTAGTCTGGTGACTGGCCACTGATAGGTAATTCTGCAGTGAGGACAAGGCCTTTAGAGTGTGGAGAGGGGAGAGAGAAGGAATTGAAGAGAGTGTCCAGAAAGTCTAGATGTCATATTTCTCTTGTCAGTTGCTCCTGATTCTCTTCCCCAACATAAGGGAGAAGGGGGTTGTTGTACCATGTTTGCTCTATTCTTTTCCTCTCTGTAGCTTTCAGTAACTGAGAGTCTGATGTGTTGGAACTGGGAGGGAGAGTTGGGTGGAATTGCTTAAGGCAGAGGGGCTGTGAGATACGTCCTCTGTGCTCCACTGCTGGCTAAACCATTGAGTCGCTGTGTGATGTTGGGCATCGTCAGAGAAGAGGCACTTTCATAGATGCTAAGTAGTAGTATTTTACAGTTCTTTCCTATGTGACTGTTACTCAGTTAGCTGGGGAATAGTCTGCTCTGTGCTAGGATGCAAGTGGAAAGGGAAAGTTATCTCAGCTGAGATCATTCCCTTGTGCCAAATTGCAGCCTAAAGCAGTCGAGCTGTATGGAGTCACTCTACCCTTGGGAATGGACAGTTGCACACACTGTGGAATGTCTAATGTTGCATTCTGCAGTTTCTGGAAAGGGAGCAGTCTTTGTCTCCCCATCACCCAGGAAATTCATGGCAGTTCTCTTGGCCAGTATATATGGAATTATTTTTTTTCTGCCTAGGACAGCGAAAGTAAAGATAGAATATTCACACTAATTTTTAATTATACACTGATATGACTAATATTGTGTTAATGTTGTTTTTGACTTTTAAAAAGACTGAAATGCCTCGGGGGAAATTGTCTCCTCGCAGTAACTGTGAATAAGTGCGTTCTGGGCCGAGGGAGGTCCGGCAATGGTAGAGGTTATTCCCCTCCATCAACCTGTGGAGTGGCACTAGAGTTACATCACATCTGATACTGTAGCCCATGTCAGGTTCTTCTCCTACTCAATTACATGAAGGTGTGTGGCTGGCTGATACACACAGGGATGGATCCCCTGATCCTACTGCCCAGACACAACAGCACTAACAGAGCTTCTGCAGAGCTGGGCTCTTGTGGCACACATGAGGTGTGGATTATATACACAGATTTTACAAATCTTGCACACAACTGTATGTGGCTACGTGCCCTTCTATAGGCTCATAGGAAAGGATGAGATTTTCCCCTTAGTAAACTGTAGAGAGCTTTAATCAAGGTGGAGGAAGATCTATCTACGATAATTTGTGATAACCTAAAGTGTTTTCAACCGTTCATGTTTCTGGACTATGTTTTTGAATTGGGTCTGTTAAATCAAAATGGATCCAAAATGCACGTATACAATACAGATGGGAAGTTAGAGCTGAGGAGAGTGAGTCAGAACCAATATTTGGTATTAACTGTGAAATATGAAACTTAGGGTGACTTTAAAACCATCCGGACAGGGTTGGTTTTCACATAGAAAGGTAAATTCTACTCATGAACTAAGCCAAAATCCATAGTGATTTAAACTTTTATCAATATGTGTGTTTTTGTAATATTTCATATGAATCATTAATTTTAAAGTATATTATCTGTCTTCTCTTTCTGTTTTTAAGTGTGTAGTACATCTTAATTTTTAACATCAGACTTTTACATTATTATCATTACTATTACATTAGTATTTAGAGTAGAGCTGATGTGAATTTTTTTCATCAAAGTAATTGCAATGAAAAATATCTGTCTTTTTTTTTCCCCCCAAAAAATAGAATAATTTCATTTTTGATGTCTTCCAGTTTTCTATGAACTGGAAACTGAAATCAGAAAAATTTTGCTGAAAACTTAAAATGTTTCAGTTAAAAAAGAAATGAAAACTTTTAATGGGAAATTTCTACAAAGAATGGGGAAAAACATTTTTAAAAAATTCCCACAAAAAACGACTATATTTTTTGACCAGCTCTAATCTAGAGATATAAAGGCATCATTGTGTTAGGCGCTGCACAAACAGGTAGAACAGTGACAGTCCCTGATTTAGTGAGTTCTCAATTTTAAAGATTGGAGATGAAATCCTGGCCTCACTGAAGTCTGTGAGAGTTTTGCCATTGACCTCAATGGGGCAAGAATTCTGCCAAAGAAGTTGCATCAGTTATCTTATATTTGTTTGTACAATTATGTTCCTTAGCATTTTCATATAGTTTTACTTACCTGTAATAGATGAGTTAGAAAATGGAACACTTCAGCCCAGTCTAAATTGGTCTGGGCACAGAATTTAAATGAACATATTGTAAAGCAGCTTCAGATAATTCAGTATTAATTCAGTTGGACAAAGCAGTATGGACTCATTAGTTTAGAAATTAAGTTAACTTAACGTGTAGTGTTCAGCTAATTTTGTTTGCAGGCCAGTGTAGATAGGGTCTCCCTTATGGTAAACTTACTATCAAAGAGCTATTTGATTCTGATAGCTTTTCCCTTTTCAGGTAACTGATACCAAGGAGCATGTCTTGTCTTATCCAGCTTTGCCCAGAATAACCTAGCACGTGTCAGTCCCAGTCCCGTGCAGAATGATGGAGATAGTTAGTCTAACCATTAGTTCAAAGAAGTTGATTGTTTGACCAACTGAAACAAGTCAGAAAATATGGGCATTTTACAGACAGAGTTTGCTAAAATTATTTTCTTATAGGGCACCTGGCATTTTCTGTCTTTGCTGTACTTTAAGGCCAATAATTGGTATTTTACTGAGAACTAAGGAAGGAGAAGCATGTGATATCACTGGCATATTTCTCAGTATAATTTTGTTACTAGTCAAGATTTCAATATAACACAAATATGTAATATGCTTATAACTTATTTAGTTAATTTGATTTGCTTTAAAAAAATCTAAAATTATTGTTGAGATATTTCTGCCAAATGTGTGCTTGAGTCTGCCACCCTTTTAATGGTTACAGGAATGTGCATTAACAACCAAAGAGGGATATGAAAGGATAACAGTGATTGAAATAGGATGATGATTAATCTTTCACAGAAAAGAACTGAAAACTATATAGCTGAAGTCTTGTCTGTTAAAAATAGCAGTCCTGGAGTATTGTCAGAAAATTAGCCCAGTAGCACTCACAATAGACAAACATGTTAAAGGAGCAAAGTAGCTAAGCAAACTCACTTCAAAAATCACAAAGACAAAAAGCAGACTAAGTAATTGCGTAGAACCCCGAGCAGCTCAAGGTGGCCACCTGTTCGCTTTTAATTGTGTGTGTGTGTGGGGGGGGCAAAATATTCCTGCTTATGGCCCCCAGTGGACTAGTACCACCTCTACTAGTACATGTTTTTAGTCACATAAAAGTGAAATTGACCCTTGTGAAGAGGGACCCGAATAAGTATGTAAGCCCTCCACATAACTTAAGCATTACAGAGCCACATATTCAGGGCTTATATGATGCAAAGGGTCTTAAAGCAAAACTCATCTGTGCAGGAGACAGAGTTTTCTCGGGTGTTGATTCAAGATTGGGAAACAAAATCCCACAGCAGCTTAGAACCATCAAAAACCTCACGCTCTTCAGCTCTAAGAGCAAGGCTCGCTTCTTTGCCCTTGCCTTCTCTAACATAACCCCATGGTGATATATTAAAAGAAAAAACAACACTGGTCTGCACACAAACTGGGGAGAGGGTGAGAGAACAAACCACACGTAAGCTGACCAGATGTCCCGATTTTATAGTGACAGTCCTGATTTTTGGGTCTTTTTATTATATAGGCTCCTATTACCCCCACTTCCTGTCCCAATTTTTCAGACTTGCTCTCTGGTCACCCTAACCACAAGTGAGTGAAATTAGTCACATTGCTTAATGCACTCCTAGAAGGTGTTCAGATACTATGGTGCTGAGCATGCTGTAAGTATTTCCATAAAATAGGATAGAATTTAGAGGCTCTCTCCCTTGTGGGGAATTTTACCTCTAACAGAAAGCATTTGGTTGTGAAATCTTGCTTAACACATTTTTTTTTTCAAGCATGAATTGCCACCAATTCACAGATATGTTTAATACTAGCACACCCTTAGGTATATCTTATTTTATTTCTAAACTGCCATAGAAGTGCACTGTGTTTACAGACTGACAAAAGGCAGGGGACCCTGCTCTGAGGAGATTATTAACAGGAGCTGATCCTACAATCCTTTACATTTGCAGTTATCCTTACCTATTAGCTCACTGACTTCAATAGGACCACTTGGGTGAGCTACAATTTATACGATGGGGTAGCCCTAAGAGAGCTGTGAGAATTGAAGTATGGTTATAATGTCTGCCCATATTGGTCAGGCCAGAGCCTTCATAGCTTGAGAGATCTAAAATCATAACTGAAGGAAGAATGGCAGATGCAGGTTATTAGGTATTACTAATATCAATCCTAAATTTAGCCCTCTTGCACGCAAACCAAGCGTTATCTCACTTTATTCTACTCTGTTAATATAAAAAATGTGAAATCTTGAAAATGAGGTTATGAGAAGGCTTATGGATGCTAAAAGATGGATGCCATATGATGTCATGTCAAGCTTTTTTGCTCTTGTTTTTGTTTTGCTCTTGTGTTTTGCGTTTTTGTCACGTCTTAACAAGGCATTTTGGCCAGTAACATTATGCAGAAATAGCATAATGATTGTACAGTCCCATTATATAATTGTAAATGGACACTTCGTTATGTGTGATGCTTAGAAGTGCATAGTTCATCCAACTGGGATAATTTTATATGAATTTATATAATTTAATCCTATAATTTAACAAAGACTTCTGGGAAATGGAATAAACTGGTAATTCTGTGGTCAGACTTCAGCTACAGTCAAAATGAACTCGCTTCTTAGAATTTCTTTTCTGTTTCAGATTATTCCAATATGAGGCACTGAGCTAAGTTTTGAAAGGTCTACAAGATAAAATTTCTGTGGAAAGGGTGGCGGGGGGGGTGGAACTAGAGTAAATACTAAATCTTTCTACAGACAACTTACATTTGGCAGATTAACCTTTTCTGATATTTGTAAATATTTATCAAGCTTATCAGCTAATAGCAATTATTACTGAGTTGAATGGGTTACTATAAAAATATGTGTCTCCTGTCTGTAAGATGCATGCAGATGGTACCCAACTTCATTGTCTCTAATTTGTCTCATGTAGTGTAATGAATGACAGTGTTTACTGGAAGCTGGGATTTGGCTGAGCTAGCTGGCTGAAGTCCAGATGAATAATGACTGAGATGATATTGGTAGTCTGAGGGAGGCAACCAGAAGGGTATTCGTAATTATATCAGCTCCCTTTATTGAGGGATTGAAACCGCCAGCAGTGACACAGGTTTGCTATTTCGGGTTCTTGTTCTGCATTGGAATTATGCACTTTGTTTCTGGGTTGCCTTTTGGGGGAATTCTCATTGGGGTCCCTTTTGATTAGTAAAAATTCTTGTTTTATTAAATTTTAAAAAAACCTAAAGAAAATCAAAACACAACACAAGAACAATAAAAAAATCTGCTTTTTTGAGCACAAAGGACTGAGTGGGTAGAATCTAATTTTCAGTGTCACTTATTTAGCTGCAAGTAGGCTTTCTCCCTCAGTCATGAGTCAAGTTTTGATTGTACTTTATCACTCCCATTTTTTCAGTTGTTTCGGACACATCTAGGGAAAAACACTATCCATTATTCAAATACTTAGTGTACTAGAGTTGGTGCGGTTCTGCAGAGCCTTCTCTTTCATGTCAGCCATTACAGGCAGTACTCTTCCTTTTGTGAACAAGCAATCCCTGGAGGGATCCAGTGTGTATCTCTAGGATTTTGTTACCTTTTAACCTGACATACATGCTCTTTGCCGTACTGTATTTAACTTCATATTTAAATAAGTACAGCAACGTTTCTCTTCCCCTCCCGTTTCCCAGAAGAACAAATGTAATTTGAGGGAGCAACCTGGCAAGAAATGAGAGAGAACTCCAAAGCAAAAAAGCAAAGCACGCACACTCTGCCTACAGTAGGAAATCCTGCTGTGTTTGACAATGGGTATCAGAGAGTTTGTCTTGTCCAGCGGTTCTCAAACTTCATTGCACTGTGACCCCCTTCTGACAACAAAAATTACTACAGGACCCCAGGAGGGATGGGGGACGGGACAAAGCCCGAGCCACACCACCCTGGGTGGGCTGGGGGGGGGTGGCCAAGCCAAAGCCCTGGGTGGTGGTGGAGGGTAAAGCCAAAGGGCTTCAGCCCTGGACGGGGGGCATGAAACCTCAGTCCTGCTGCCGAGGGTGAAGCTGTTGGGTATCGGCTGAAGCCCCGGGCCCCACCAAGTCTAATACCAACCCTGGCGACCCCATTAAAACATGGTTGTGACCCATTGTGGGGTCCCGACCCACAGTTTGAGAACCGCTGGTCTAAGGTAAGAGAAAAGGTAGCGTGGCTTATTTTTAGAACACAATAGCTAGTGGTTTCTTACACTCATTCTAAAAGTCTAGTGTAATGCAATGAAGGCAAATCCATACTTCAGCACATGCAAGCCAAGGGTTCAACTCAACCAGCTGGCACCTACTAGTCATTTTCAACTTGTTTTTAAGAAACACATTTCTCCTAATGTAGATTTACCCAAGTACAACTCCATCCACAACCGTTGTTGAAAATGGTAGTCCTACAGTGTACATAGGGTAAAGAAAATTACAGGAAAGCATGGAAAAATCCTTGTTTTACTGGGCACATCCTGTAACCACTTCCATCCACCTTGATACTTCAAGCGACTCTTCCTTTCCTGAAGGCTGGTGCAAGTTACTGCAGCTACAACAGTAGGATAGAAAAGGGAGCATTCCTTTACAGTATAGAGCAGGGCTTTGGATCCGGCCCATGGGATTTCCCCTCCACGGCACCGCAGGCCCTGTGCCACTGCTGGAAGCAGCCAGCACCACGTCCCTGCGGCCCCTGGGGAAACGGGGGGTGGGGTGGACAGAGGGCTCTGCGTGCTGCCCTTGCCTCCAGGCACCGCCCCTCCCGCAGCTCCCATTGGCCGGGAACAGGGAACCATGGCCAATGGGAGCTTCAGAGGAGGTACCTGCAGGCGAGGGCAGCGCGTGGAGCCCTCTGCCCCTCCTCCCCCAGGGACTGCAGAGACGTGGTGCCGCCCACTTCCAGGAGTGGCGTGGGGCCAGGGCAGGCAGGGAGCCTGCCTCAACCTGACTGTGCACGACTGCCACCCTGGAGCCGCTCAAAGTAAGTGGCGCTGGGCCAGAGCCCAAACCCCTGCCCTGAGCCCCCTGCTGCACCCCGCACCCTTCCTGCACCCCGACCCCCGCCCCAGTCCTATGTTCATGGCCCTGCATGCAATTTCCCCATGCAGATGTGGCCTTCGGGCCAAAAAGTTTGCCCACCCCTGCTATAGAGACTTCACCTATGTCAAACAAAAATTATATGTAAAGCACATGTGAATGAATATAAATACCATATTGTTTGTACATAATTCGTACACCAACTACATGAATATAATTCCTTTTATATGAAAGTCCTCACAGACCGAATATAATACATCAAAATATGATTAAACGCAGAAAAGACTTGTGCTTACTCTGCACAGATAATAGGTCATAAAAATATATAGTATATGTGTGTAAACTAATACATACACATATCATTTAGTTCATGAATCAGTACGTGATCCTTCATAATTCTTATATGTAGAACATGCTGCTTAGAGTACATATATAAAATTATTTTTGTTCTGGTAGGTAAATTATTACAGAAAACTGTGCTTGGCTTAATTTAAACAAAATTTTCCCCAAGACTTAATTCCTTCTTTGCATCAGATCTCTCCTTAATTTAAGCAGGAAAGCAATGGTCACCCTAAACGGTGCTTGACTCCATTATGTACTATCCTCTTAAGAAGAAAAGGAGTACTTGTGGCACCTTAGAGACTAACCAATTTATTTGAGCATGAGCTTTCGTGAGCTACAGCTCACTTCATCAGATGCATACCGTGGAAACTGCAGCAGACTTTATATATACACAGATACAACCGCATTTGCTCCAACCCCTCAGACAGAGACAAACACCTACAAGATCTCTGTCAAGCTTTCTTACAACTACAATACCCACCTGCGGAAGTAAAGAAACAGATTGATAGAGCCAGAAGAGTTCCCAGAAGTTACCTACTACAGGACAGGCCTAACAAAGAAAATAACAGAACGCCACTAGCCGTCACCTTCAGCCCCCAACTAAAACCCCTCCAACGCATTATTAAGGATCTACAACCTATCCTAAAGGATGACCCAACACTCTCACAAATCTTGGGAGACAGGCCAGTCCTTGCCTACAGACAGCCCCGCAACCTGAAGCAAATACTCACCAACAACCACATACCACACAACAGAACCACTAACCCAGGAACTTATCCTTGCAACAAAGCCCGTGGCCAATTGTGCCCACATATCTATTCAGGGGACACCATCACAGGGCCTAATAACATCAGCCACACTATCAGAGGCTCGTTCACCTGCACATCCACCAATGTGATTTATGCCATCATGTGCCAGCAATGCCCCTCTGCCATGTACATTGGTCAAACTGGACAGTCTCTACGTAAAAGAATAAATGGACACAAATCAGATGTCAAGAATTATAACATTCATAAACCAGTCGGAGAACACTTCAATCTCTCTGGTCACGCAATCACAGACATGAAGGTCGCTATCTTAAAACAAAAAAACTTCAAATCCAGACTCCAGCGAGAAACTGCTGAATTGGAATTCATTTGCAAATTGGATACTATTAATTTAGGCTTAAATAGAGACTGGGAGTGGCTAAGTCATTATGCAAGGTAACCTATTTCTTCTTGTTTTTTCCTACCCCCCCCCCCCCCCCAGATGTTCTGGTTTAACTTGGATTTAAACTTGGAGAATGGTCAGTTTGGATGAGCTATTACCAGCAGGAGAGTGAGTTTGTGTGTGTATGGGGGTGGGTTTTTGGAGGGGGGTGAGGGAGTGAAAGAACCTGGATTTGTGCAGGAAATGGCCTAACTTCATTATCATGCACATTGTGTAAAGAGTTGTCACTTTGGATGGGCTATCACCAGCAGGAGAGTGAATTTGTGTGGGGGGGTGGAGGGTGAGAAAACCTGGATTTGTGCTGGAAATGGCCTAACCTGAAGATTACTTTAGATAAGCTATTACCAGCAGGACAGTGGGGTGGGAGGAGGTATTGTTTCATATTCTCTGTGTATATATAAAGTCTGCTGCAGTTTCCACGGTATGCATCTGATGAAGTGAGCTGTAGCTCACGAAAGCTCATGCTCAAATAAATTGGTTAGTCTCTAAGGTGCCACAAGTACTCCTTTTCTTTTTGCGAATACAGACTAACACGGCTGTTACTCTGAAACCTATCCTCTTAAGCTTTCTCTGCATTAGGAATTATACAAAATAAAATTAAACAAGGTTCCAGTTGCTTTTGGTGTTTTGCTATTCTATTAATCAAACTTGCTTTTGAGCTATGCTAGGACTCTCACTGATGCTAACAATGATTCAGCTGAAATAGTGGTAGCAGTGGTTGGATATTTTTCTTTAAAATTCCTTGTTGTAGACACAGCCTAAATGTGGCTTAGAAGAGTAGTGTAAACTGTTTGGGTATATATAAAATTTCTTGCCCTTCAAGAAATTCTTCTGGTATCTGAGAATGAAAATGCCTGAATCCCATTATTAGTTTAATCTCTGTTTACCTCTATTGTTTGTTCTGTTTTGTAAATTTTACTTAGGTTTCATGGTAGTAATGCTGCTGGTAAGAGATTCTGCAGTTTCAATTTTTTCGAAAATTCTTCTATTGCTTCACAATCTAGGATTTCTTAGATTAAACAATAAAAGTAGCCTTCTCCTTTCCGAAATAACCATCACAAGGTAAACTCAGCCTAGCTGTGTATCCAGACCTGCCTCACAGGGGTGGTATGAGGATTAATTAGTTAATGTCTGTGCCATTCTCCAAATATACAGAGTGCTTTACAATGGCAAGCAAGTATGATTATTACTGCAGAAAATGTCCTGCAGCATCAAAGGTGTGAACTGTTCTTTCCACCTACACCTTGTTTACTTCAGTGAGGTGTTAGTTGGGGAGCTTCACTGGGAACATTTAAATGCTAATTTTCTTAAGCAATATCAGCCTAAAAACCCCAAAAATTTAAGTGGAGTCAAGGAAGTTTCAGATATATTATTTCAATACCCTGCTGTCCATTTCCAAATTGTCATGGGTTTACGAGTTCTGCAAAGCAGGATTTTCCTGTCTCGCAGCTTAGGCTGGAAGGAGGTTTTTTCTGCCATTTGTGTTGGAATTGTTCCTTCATATTTCCCAATCCCTTCTCTGTAATGACTGAAATGCATATTTTGCACATTACTTTTTTTTTCAATGCGGCTACAAGCCATTGTAAATATCGCCTGACAGAGTGGTTGTGTGGGAGTCACAGAGCCTACACTTTATCTTTTGAGACTAAGCAGATACTTAGCAATGTCTGATCTAGGCCCTGTCTACGCTAAGCAACTTGTTTCTTAGATCTTTTCCATGCTAGGGAATATTTACAAAAAATTGTCACTGTTGCTGGTTCAGTTCCACCTGTGTTGGAAATGTTGAGAGCCCTAGAGTTGATAGGTCTCCTGCACCAGTGCTGAAAACACTTTTCTTTCCAACCCTGAGAGAAGAAGTTGGACCAACTTCTGTTGGTGAAAGAGACAAGCTTTTGAGCTGCATGGAGCTTTTCTTCGGGTCTTGGAAAGGTACTCAGAGTGTCATCGCTAAATACAAGATGGAACAGATTGTTTAGCACAAGTAGTTAACACATATTGTAAGAGAACATTCAGGGAGAAGTGGCCCATCACAGGACAAAAAGGGGTGGGGGTGGGGGTTGGTGGATTATTGATTGTTTTAATAAACCATAAATCCAATGTCTTTATTAAGTCCATGATTTCTGATGTGTAGTGAATTAATCTTTTGAGTATGGGTTGCATTGTTTGATGTTACCCCATATGTGTTCCAGTGTGGGGTGGTAGGTGACAAACAGGGAAGTGCAATTGGAGGGTTTTTTCCCCCTGTATTGAAGTAGGTTCTCTCAGGGTATTTGCGTGACCTGTTCCATGATGAGATCTTCTTCTCTTCCCTTCTTTGGTGAAGGCAAGTTTGTGTTAAGGTGTGTAACCCACACTTTCTCCTCAGAGCATATTCTGTGGTATCTGAGTGCCTGGCTGTTGATAACCTAGTTCTTGGTGTATTTGAGGTGGTTACTGGATCTGTGAAGGTAAGCGTGGACAGCTGCAGGTTTCTTGTATATAGTTGTCTGTAGGGTTCCATTGCTGAAGCTGATTGTGGTATTCAGAAAGTTGCTGGAGATTTGGAAGTGTTCTAGAGAGAGTACGTGTGCAAAGGCCATGTACATTGGCCAAACTGGACAGTCTCTACGCAAAAGAATAAATGGACACAAATCAGACGTCAAGAATTATAACATTAAAAACCAGTCGGAGAACACTTCAGTCTCCCTAGACACTTAATAACAGACTTAAAAGTGGCAATTCTTCAACAAAAAAACTTCAAAAACTGACTCCAATGAGAAACTGCAGAACTGGAATTAATTTGCAAACTGGACACCATCAAATTAGGCCTGAATAAAGACTGGGAGTGGATGGGTCACTACAAAAACTAATTTCCCCCTACTGTTACTCGCACCTTCTTGTCAGCTGTTTGAAATGGGCCACCCTTGTTACATTGGCCTCATTTCCACTACAAAAGTGATTTTTCCTCTGTTGGTATTCTACTTTGAGAATAGCCCACTTCCACTTTAATTGAATTGTTTTGTTGGCATTGACCCCCGCCCCCCAACTTGGTAAGGCAACTCCCATCTTTTCATGTACTGTGTATATATACCTGCCTACTGTATTTTTCACTCCATCCATCTACTGAAGTGGGTTTTAGACGACGAAAGCTTACGCCCAAATACATTTGTTAGTCTCTAAGGTGCCACAAGTACTCCTCGTTGGTTTTTTTTAGATGGCCACAGTGACTCGTGGTGCCTGGGGCAGCCCTCACTGGAAATGGCAAGGTCAGGGCAGGCTGCAAAAGGGAGAACAGATACTCCCAAGACTAGTGGGTGACATTGAAGTTAAACTCCTCAACTAGTCACAAACTGTGCTTCTGATCCCCCACACTGGATGTCAAGAAGCAAAAGAGGAATCATATAGCCCCCTTTATTGCATTCCAGTCCTCTGGCTCCCAGTCAGCACATAGGTCCAGTACAGTCCAGTACAGCGAGAAGTTATTTAAAAAAACTCTGCTCACATATATACAAAATGTTCTTCAGACCCCAAAGGGTCAGCCATGTCACCAGGTCAGTATAGGTTTGGATCTTACCCAAAATACCACGCTGCCAGCCAATCCTTTAGTATCTAAACCTAAAGGTTTATTATAAAGAAAAAAGTACAAGAAGAGAGATGTTAAATGGTAAAGCAATCCCATATATACAAAGATTCAAAGTCCATGAGGGTCCTAGCAGTACTGGTGAGTTTGCTGGCTTAAAGGTCCCTCTGGAACACATCCACAGCTTGGATGGGTCATTCAGTCCTTTGTTCAGAGCTTCAGTTTGTAGCAAAGTTTCTCCAGAAGTAAGAAGCAGGATTGAAGACAAAATGGAGATGGTGCAGCTGCCTTTTATAGTCTTTTGCCATGCGGCTTGTGCTTTCTTTGTCCCAAACACAAGCTGCACAGCACATGGCTTGGAAGCCTTAGAGTTCTGTCCATAGGCATGGCCCTGCATGCCTTGCTGCGTCATAAGGTGTATCCCTTGCCTTCTCTCAATAGGTCAATGCATAGCTGATGGTCCTTAATGGGCTATCAATAAGGCTAGGCAGAGCTGATGCCAAACTGTCTGGGAGTGTCACCCAGAAGCATAGCACAATTTTTGAAATACAGACATATCTATAATCCATAATAGAGGTGATACAAACACATAAATGAGATTATCATATCTGGCAAATTGTAACATATTTGCAGACATATTACATGGCATATCTGGCATAACTCATTGAAATTTTACAATATTGGTATTCATAATATCCTAAATTGTCCCCCAGCCATAAGACCCTAAAGTGTCACAGCCACCATATTCTGTTAACCTTTGCAGGTGAACGTGAGGCCATCCCTGCCAAGAATAGCCGCTACCTTCCATTATTTCCATTAGAGCTGGGCGGGTGGGGGAGGGGAGACTATTGTGGTCCTTTTGGGCCAGACAAGAGACAGGAGAGTGTGGAGTTAGAGATGTAAGATTTCTGGAAATTTTGAAGGTATTTGGGGAAAAAAAGTGGAAATTTTCTGAGAATTTGAAATATCTGAGGTAGTTACTTGTTTATCAAAACTTAACTTCGCTTACGTTTTTAAAGAATGAGATATATATTGAATTTAGCACATAAAAAGTACTGTTTGGTATCTTTGTGAAATAAATACAAATGATCTAGTTTTGAGTTGAGTAATCATGACAAATATATCTAGTATTAGGGATGGACATGCCTGACAAATGTAGTTGCCATTTTGCCTGTTGTCAAAGAGTGGAAAACATATAAAATGTTGAAAATAGAAAGCATCAGTATTGTTGTAAACAAAAAAAGAAGGTTGTATCCTTTGGGCTCAGAAATTGTATGCCAATAGACCTGACCTGACATTGTCATGCAGACCCAGCAGAAACTCCTGTTTCTAGAAAAAAGATTTAGAAAATGATGTAACTGTAATGTTGTTTTGAGAGCACAATATTAAGGATCAACAGTAAATTCGGGTATATATCCAAACTTTATAGTAACACCAGACTCTTTAATAGTGCATTATCATATATGCAAGTATAATTGTAGACAAAATTAACCATACCAGTCTTATATACAACGTAAACCGTTACTAATATATTCTTGGATGTGCTAGAATAGCTCAAGTTTTCCTTCTTTCCTCCTCCTTTCACTGTTTATTCTGAGAATATATTTCATATAACAGTTGATTTTCAATTTTTCCCCAAATTTCCAATTTTTCCGTACCGGGCCTCAGGAAAAAAAAACCTAGAAAAAATTTTCCTCCTAAAATTTCCTTTTTTTCCCCAGACCCTCATATCTCCACATGGATGTGCTGGGAGAGGGCCTCAGACAAAGGGAATGTGTTAGGGAACTAGACAGAAAACAGTTAAGGAGTCAGAGGAATAAGGGGAACAAGAAGTAGATTTGGGGGATGTCAGTGAAAGGTGGGGAGAAGTAGGCAGTCTGAGGGGTATATATAAAAATGTGGTGTCATGTCAGAAGGATGTGGAGCCCTGTCTAGTTAGGGATGCATATAGAAGGACCTTTTTTGAATGATAGTGAAAATATACCCATCCAACACTCTCTCATTTGGGAAAAGACGTTCTTTACCTCTGTTCCTAGCTAACTGAAACCAGTGAGCTATCACATATGAGCTTCATTAGCTGGGGAGAGTAAAATTTGCAAACATTAAATGGTGCCAAATATACTGTATCCATAAAAAAGGATGGTAAGCTGTTTTTGTACGTTATCTCACGTAATGACTTGAATGTTTTTCTCTTGTTGTTGAAATCATGTCCCAGAATTGATCTGGAAATAGCAGGTTTAAAGAGTGGAAACACAGCCTTCCTTTTAGGCAAAAATTTGCTAGCAAATACCACAGCACAAACAAAAATGAGGCACAGTTTATTGTCGGAATAAACAAGAAATATTTAAAAAATACGTCAGAGGCTTTCAATAACTTGCTTGATCAAATCTGTACTCCTGAACTCAGACGACTTGCAGCAGAGTAGATGTACTGCATTGATGGGAAATGCCAGTTTCTCCTAGTAATGTTGCAATCTCAGAAATTCAGACTCTGTGTGTTGGAAATCTGCTTTTGCACACACGTTGTTGAAAAAAGATTATTTCTCAGAAAATTTGCAGTAACCTAGATGAATTGGTATTTAACTAAAATGCTACAAAGAAATCTTATATATTTAAAGATTTTCTGTCCCAAGAATTACGAATTAGCATTATTACATTGGCAATTATAATTATAATAATAAAAAAAATCCTTGCCTGAGGAAGTACTTTATATGTTCAAAGCACAGCTCCCGAGACTCCAGTTGGAGCACTTCTGTAAATCAGTCCCCAGGATCTCAAGTTGGACTCCCAGAAAATTAGAAATATGTAGTTAGTGACCACTTGTGAAAAGTTTAGCTTAAGTGACTTGCTCAGCATCACACAGGAATTCTGTTCCATGTCAGAGATAGAATCCAGTTCTCCAGGGAAGCTTTCAACTGGTTTAACCATGAGACCATCCTTTCTGTTTCTGACGTCTCTTGCCTCATTCACTACAGATCTTCCAGCTTTTGCTACAAATAAGGCAAGGGTTGAACAGAGAGCAGTCTTACACACAATCTTGATTAATTCCCAGAGCAGGTCCTTCCCTCGCACTGAATGAAGAGGGGATTGGAACCTTTAGCGTGATTGGAACCTTTAGATTTCATGCACAGACCTCTGCCACTTGAGGTAATGGAGTAGTAGGGCATTGTCATTCTGTATGTGGACCAGTATTAGAAGGGGAAGAGAGAGACCCTTTGCTAGGAGGTTTCATTGATATTTGCTGACAGCAGAGGAATGGTGAGATGCATATTTTGTTTCCATGCTGGGCTGTGAAGGGGAGTGTACTCTAATGGGCACAGACTTGTCCATCCGCTCTCTTCAAGCTTAATCCTTTCTGCCCTATCCCTCCAACCTATGTCATTACTGTTTCTTCCCACCCACATCCTTTGAGCTCCTCATCCCAGTCTCCTTGCCTGCCCATCCAGTCCCAGTCCCTGTCTCCTCCCTCCCCTTGCTTCTCATGCAATCTCTTTCCATGCTTCCCCCTACCCTGTCATTTGATTTCTAGTCCTGGTCTCTCTCTTTGTCCAGTCTGTCTCCCCACTCTAACCACTCTCCATCTCCTTGTCTCCTTCTGCTTTCTCCATGGTTCCTTGTCCCAGTCTCTTTGTCCTTACAGCTGTTGTCTTGCCCCAGCTCATTGTCCTATCTCAGCTTTCCCTCCTTAGCAGCCAACTAGCTCTCCATTTTCCTAGCCCCACCCACCCCCAAACTACTTCTTCCCGCTTCCTCTCTGTCTGACTCTTGTCTCATCTGCATTCAAATCAGATAGCTTATTCCTCCCTGCTGCTTTGGTGCCAGCAGGGAGGTCTCTGAGAGCACTGGAGAAACAGGCTTCTCTTCTCAGTTCCATGCTTAGTGACAACGAAATCTTTGGAGATTTTAACTGCCAAAACTGAAGATATCTCTAGTGAGCATGTTCACACTGCAATTTTTCAGAGTCATATAATATGGCCAGATTTAGGCAGATTTTCATGGAGACAGCAAAAAGCACATCCCTGACATAAATGTCAAATCCCTGCTGCAGAGTACAGGCATGCAAAAGCTGTTCAAAGAAAAGGTCACCAGAATTTTTTAACATGGGCAAATCATATTTTTTCCTTAGCCTTGTTCTCAGAAACTGCTGAACTGTTTGGGTTGGGGGTGGGGGAGGGCAGCCCAAAGTGGACACTTAATATGGAAAATTTCAGCCCCAGTTGTTAAAGTTTGGCAAAGTAATAAGCAACCAAAAAGAGTCTTTTAAGATTGCCTGACCATTCCCAGTATTAGGCAGTGCTACTTGCACCACCTAAAATAACGTAAACATACACAAACATTATATATTTTCCACATATGTATAATTTCAAATATTTATATTGTCTATATATGTATAATTTTCAACTTGTAGTATAATATATTGCAAAAGTCTCATCTATTCTATTCTCCCCCACATCAAACTTTCAGACGTTTATTTTAGGGAACAGAAAATTCCATCAAAATTTGTAACGTTTCTGATTATTTTTTACACTCGCAGAACTTAAAATATGTAATGCAAAATTGTGAAGGATGTTATAAAGGGCTTGGGAATGGCTGGGTGACTCCTCAGTCAGTTATGCATGGCATCCCAAGCAAGTGTCAATAATCATACCACAGCATCATGAATTCTGTCTGGCACAGAGACATGTATCTTGTCTATGTAACAGAAAAATTATTTTAGAAATGTTTTAGACACTTTTAAGTATGTTATTGAGACTGTTTCTTTGTATTCTACTTGTGAAGTTAGTGCTATGAGTCCAACTATACAGGCCTCAGGGTGAGAAGGGGATATTAAAAGTAACAAAGGTAAAATACTTTTAAAATCTTTTTTTTTAAATGGCACTTTTATGTATACAATACTACTTTAAATCCTGTCTCAAGATACCTAGGGCTACAAGCAAGTACACTGTGTGCCTTGCTGAAAAGCAGTAAATATCCTTGTTCACAGTTGTGGAAGATAAGATTGTGGATCGTCAACCTGGCATTAGTCCATTGCCCAGTTTGCATTCCAAAACAAGAGGGTTGTGGGGATTTTGGAGTAGGGTGGTGAGAATTTCCCATTTGGGGAGAAGAGGAATGATTTTTAAACCACAGCATTTAAAAAAAGCCAGTGACTGAAGGCAGCTACTGGGAAGTTTGGAACTTTGAGATAAACCCCAAGGAAGATAGATTCGTAGGCAGTGTTATAGGTGAGGTTGTAAAAGGTGCATTAAAAATGCAATGTGGATCCGCAATTTATTACCAGGATATCAACATCACATATGTGGGGTAGATGTGTATACATGTAGATATATGAATTTTTCTCAAAATTCAGTATTGGCAAGAATAAAATTGACTTTGTTATATAATATGGGTATCAGGCAATCAACACCGTTACTGGAATCTTTTACAAGCTGGAAACTAATACTGGCCACATTTTGTTGGCAATGAAATACTATGTATGGTCTACTGTATGAATCATACATTGATATGTTTCTAGATTACTTATGTTAAGATAATTCCAGAATATTTTCAGAGGCAGATTTACTGGACTATTCTGAGAAATTTCATCTTTAGACATAGCTTCTGTAATTTGTGGTTATTATGGAAGTGGTTTTAAGGATGTGTTTGTAATCCTCTGGCTCCTTTTTTTCTGAGCCAAAGAGCCTGAAAAGCCACAAATGATTTTAGAATTTTTTTAGCGTAACATGAAGATGAAGATAGTTATCTGATACAAATGTTTGTTAAACTCTTTGGAGATGCAATTTAATAATTATACAAGTTTTTTGATATATCTGAATTTTTCCTTTTTAGCATTCTCTAAGTAGATTAAGCTGATTATTTCCTGAGTAATAAGGTCTAATAAATTTTAGTATATTAAAAACAGCAAATGCCAAGAAACTGCATTACTTTAAACATTGAGTAGTGTGCACAGCATATCTGGTCACAAGGATTATATTTGATTAGAAAAATAATAGTTGATGAAATATACCATTAGATTCTGTGGCTAAAACTTTCAAATCTAAGTTACTTGAAGTTAGGCTCTTAAATCAAGTTTTAGGCACCTAAAAAGTTTCCTTAATTTCAGAGTTGCTGAACAGCCACATAACTCATTTGAAATCAGCACCTTAGAAAATAAGACCACGTTCATTTAGGTGCCTAAAAATAGATTTAAAACACTAACTTTAGTCAGACCGATTTATATGGCCCACATGCCAATACCTAAAATCTGTGTTTGTGTTCTCTGGAGTGACTGTAATGTTTTATTTAACTACTGTTTGCTGGTCCATAAAATTATATTTTAAAAGGTAAAAGTGTTATAAACATTTTTTTTATTTTGAACTTGGCTTAATTTTTAAGAAAGGTGCTGAGCTGACAGCACTACAGACAGAAGTGTAATCTGTACAGAATTAATTACAGCAGCAGTGCATCCTCTCATATATCTCAGTCTTGACCTACTGGGACCTCCTTTATGGAGGATATAGATGATAGTTCAATTTCTGTGCCTGTTCAATTTTTATAAAAGCATATATTATGCTGGAGATAGTATAACATGCAGTATAAGGTTCCTAGACACTGACTACTTTCAAATGGGCCATCAAACAGCCATCGGATGGTAAAGACCATTGGTCACTATTTCACTGAGTTAGGTTCATACTGATAACCTGTGAGTGAAAGGCTATGAGTTAGCTAACTTATAGTCTGTTGGCTAATACTTAACATAATGCATACTTTGCACCTAATGCAAAAATTCATATAAAAGTTAGTTCAGGAACAGTGAAGAGGGTTGCCAACTTTCTAATTGCAGAAAACCAAACACCCTTGATCCACCCCTTTCTGAGGCCCTGCCCATGCCCCGCCCCTTCTCCGAGGATCCCCCTGCTCACTCCTCTCTCCATTGCTCATTCTCCCCCACTGTCTCTCACTTGTTCATTTTCACTGGGCTGGGGCAGGGGGTTGGGGTGCGGGTGAGGGTGAGGGCTGTGGCTGGGGGTGCAGGCTCTGGGGTGAGGCCAGGGATGAGGGGTTCGGAGTGTGGGAGAGGGCTCCAGACTGAGGCAGGGGGTGAAGAATGCAGTCTCTGGGAGGCAGTTAGGGTGCGGGAGGGGGTTCCAACCTGGGGCAGGGGTGGGGGTGCGGGCTCCGGCCAGGCGGCTCCTGGAAGCAGCTGGCATTTCCAGCTCCTAGGCTGAGGTGCAGCCAGGAGGGTCCGCGCACTGCTTCGGTCCACAGGCACTGGCTCTGCAGCACCCATTGGCTGTGGTTCCCAGCCAATGAGAGCTGCGGAGCCGGCACTCTGGGTGGGAGCAGCGCATGGATCCCCCGTGGCCACCCCTGTGCCTAGGGGCGGGCCACAAGGACATGTTGCCACTTCTGGGAGCCACGCAGAACCAGGGCAGGCAGGGAGCGTAACTTAGACCTGCTTCACTGCCGACTGGACTTTTAGTGGCCTAGTCAGAGCTGCCAGGGTTCCTTTTCGACCGGGTGGTTCTGGTTGAAAACCAGACGCCTGGCAACCCTAACAGTAAATAATATAGAAATGTCTTGTCTTGGACATTCCTTTTAAACTTCCAAAAGCTATTAATGGACAAAGTTCATGTCTAATTGTTAAAAAACCCCAAACCTGAATATGACTACACATAAAAAGTCCCAAGTTCGTAAGTTTATATTTATTACATACTTGTATAAATTTATAACAACATAATGAAACTTGAAAAGGAATGTTGAGGGCAGTGATTTTTCAGGTTTAAGCCTGGATTGTGGTTTTTATTAAGATTATCATATTGCTAATCATGAAATTATAGCATAGCCTTTGGAAGCTCATACTTTAGGCATGTGGCTATTATTCCCCATTTAGGCAGAGTACCCGCATTTTAAAGCCCTAATCCTGCAAAGTGATCCATTCATGTAGATCTTTAGTTCCCTACAGAGAACCATTAATGTAACAAAAGTTCTGGAAGCTAATGGAAAGAGAATGAATCACAAAAAGGAATGTAAATTTAAAATTCTACAACTTCAGTAGTACACAGGGATTCAAAATACAAACATAAATATGGAATGTTTAACAATGTAGTACATCAGTACAGCAAGGTCAGTTTAGTAACACTTATCTACTATTGCAACGAATAATCACATCAGTACATCTCGACGATTGTTTGATAGGAAAAAATAAGCAAAAACTCTTGCCTCTTTTACCAGTAGTCCTTCATATTTTATATAAAACTAATCAAACAGTGCATCTGTTATTAAATGAATATTTTAAAAAACAGGGGAAAGAGTGGCAAAGGGGACAATGCTGTAATATATATTGTCGCCATGTCCAGTGTAAATTTCCAGCAGTCAATAAGAGTTTTCCTCTCGTAGTCTACCTATACGTTTGGGTTGTTTAACTGTACATGTTTGTTTTGATTTTGAATCCGAGTTCAAAGTTGTATTCCTTACATGATTTATATAGCTACAAAACCTTTTGTTGTTTTCATGCATGTTAACATTTGAAGGGGTCAACAGAGGCATTGGGGTCTGTAGAGTCTGATGCTTCCATATTATTAAAAGTTGTCTTGTGTCATTGGTTTTGCCACCTTATAAGCTGATTTTAATACCAATATATTGCAGCAAACTGCAAAGAAATTTATTCCGTTGAAAGTGATTGCAAAAGGAATTTTGTGAATTATCTTTCTAGAAATATGTTTCTAATAATCCTCAGCCAGTCAGATGATTCACGGTTCTTCAGAACAAAAATGGCAGGTTGTCTAAAAAGTGGCACCGAAGGGAGAACTGAGAAACATGCAGCCCCCCCACACAGAGCCTTCAGATTGTAATGAGAATGATTGTTTTGGTACCATTTCATTTTACAGTCTTTAATCATGAGACTGAATCTGGTCCTGGGAACACAGGAAATTTAGACTGTGTTCCCACATTGAAGGGGCTTTCATGTTACTGGGGAAATTGTGTGTGTTGGCAGAGGGGGTGTAAAAATATCTGTGGTTTGTGTGGCTTATTGGATGAAGTGCTGGCTTTTCCACTCTGTAGTTTAAATTTCCATGTGCTGGGTTTTGTAGAATTTGTTTTTCTCAAATGTTGTTTTTTCTCGAAAATCAAACTCTTTGTGATGTTTGGGCATATTATGCAGGGATTAGTTGGCATATAGGACTGATAATGGGATTGATAGGTGCTCTGATATTGTCATTATGAGCCCAGTATAGAAGGCTTGATATGTTTTCTTTTACATTTAGGTGGACAATTCAAATTTGTCTGAAGTAGTCAGTGACTAAGGCGGAGATTTTAAAATGTGATTACCCTGCTAAGTCTGCTTAGTGGCCTATGTGAATTGTGTTTGGAGGTCTGTCCAGCACCATCACTGGTGCCTCTTAGGGCTTCTGGCAAAGAGTTCCAGCACCGAATGGGCTGAGAAACTGAACTCTCCCATCTTCTAGAAGTGGTTTCAACCCACTTAGGCAAATTAGAAGTAGGGATGTAAATATCGGTTTAAAAAGTTAACCAGTTAAACTATTAAAATTATATTGTTTAACCAGTTAACCGTTAACCGAGGTCGCTCCGGCTGGCCTGGCGGGATTGGGACTCCTCCAGACGGTTGGCACGGGGTGGCTGAGACTGGGGTCACTCTGGCCAGTCGGCGTGGCACGGCCATGGCTGGGGCTGCTCCGGACAGCTGGCGGGACTGGGGTCGCTCTGGGGCCGCTCCAGTGCGGCCGGGGCTGGGGTCCCACCACAGGGCAGCCAGGGTTAACCATTAAGGTTGGCTAACAGTAAGCCTGATGCTTACTGGTTAACCGTTGAACCTTTTACATCCCTAATTAGAAAAATAGCATGGAGCATTTTGCAGTGCTGTGGCTGTACATGTTATATTGAAAGAGGACTCTAGTCTCTGGGGCTTTTGTTTCAGAGATTTTTCTGAGCACTAAATTCATCCCCCTCTTAAAAAAAAAATGTTTTTAAAAAGTTAAATCTTTTTTTGTCTTTACATCATAAAAATTATTTTTCATTGATCAGGTGCACAGGTGATAGCTTCTTTTAAATAAATCACATGCCATGACATTAGATCTGGAAAGTTTTTGGTATATATCTTCATATCTATATTATGAGCTCTTTGGTAATGTTCCCTGTTATGTCAAGAATAATACACATTGAATATTCTAAGGTAATGATAGTGCACAAAGTTGGTGTGCACACCCTCTGAGGCCACACCCTCTGAGGCCCCCTGCTGGAGACCTTGTTGCCCTGCCACACCCCAGCCCAAAAAAGGGCAGTGAAGAGGGTCCTCCAAGCTGCCTAGAGTGGCTGTGTGAGACACAGTCAATCAGGGCCCAGCAACCTAGTATAAGAGGAGCTGCAGGGCCAGAGGGAGTTCAGTTCCTTGCTGAGTTGCAGGAGTGTGGATGGTGTATGGCTGAGTGATGGACCCCAGACAAGGCAGCACTGCCAGAAGCCGGGGAGAGTGAGAAGGAGACCTGAGCTGGTTGCTGGGACTCCATTAGGACAAAGCTCTAAGGTAAGGGTGAAGATGGCATGGGACCATGGGGAAGTGGCCCAGGGAATTAGAGAAGTCGTTGGACATAGTTAAAGGGACACAGCAGATTGCTGCAATCTACGGGGTGCCTGGGCTGGGGCCTGGAGTAGAGGGTGGGCCTGGGTCCCCCCCACCAAGTCCCCATTAGCCACTGGGGGGGAAGTGGCCTGGACATTGAGGCACCCCAGAGAAGGATCTGAACTGTAGTGGCCTAGCTGGAGATCTGTAGCCAGGAAGCCCAAGAGGGTGAAGACATTGTCTTCAGGGTGGGAGCCCTGGGGCACTGCTCTATTGTTTGAGCAGGGACAATCAGAGAGAGAGAGAGAGAGAGTGGGCACATGTACTCGGCCAAGGGGGTGATCACGAGAGGTGAGTGCACCCCATTACACTGAGCTAAAAAGCACTATTTAAAACATAAATCCAAAGCATACTCTTTGGAAATCAAAATAATCAGCTGTGTGTACTCCATTCCCTGTACCCTGCTCCTGTCTTAAAAATCCTTGCCCTGGATTGAAAATGTAACTTAAATTTAAATGGGAAAATTGTAAAATCCTGAATAATAATATTCATAAAAAAAATTGAGAAATTTTAAACTGGGCCAAATCCTGGCTCACTAGAAATCAATGGCAAAAAAAAAAATCCAGTTGATTTCAATAGGACCAGAATTTTACACTAGAAGTGAAAAAGTATTTAATTGCTATGTCAGAGGAAGACTTTATATCATGAGTACCATAAGTTCTGTTGTAGCATTGGTTACACACGATATTGCATAACTGAAGAAAGCCATAAATATTTTGATCCTTTAGAAATATTTACTTCTGTTATTCTGTTAAATGACAGCCATATATTTGAATGAAATAACAGCACAGCAACTTTAGTTTATTTACACAAAGTAGACTTAGATTTGTGAAGAAAATCAATGGATGTTTGGAGGTAACTTAAGAAAATGTCGTTGAACTGCAATATTTAAGTGCTATTCCTGTTTGCTTTTCAAAAACTAAAATTAGTGTAGCAAAGTCAACTGACAAAATCATTGGTAGGCAGTACTTGCAAAGTTAGAAAACAGAATATCATACAGGTTGGTGTTTTGTTTTTTTGCTTCTGAATTTTGAAATGTTATACTGACTTCATTCTGGAATGAGTGCATTGCAGGTGGCTTCTGTAATATCTGAAAGTAGAATACTGCTTGTTCATATTTTATAGTTTAAGAGGTTTCTTTGCTTGTTTTTTCTGTTTGCCATATGTTTGCTCTTGGTCTAGTGACCTCTAGGCCTGCTGTGCTGGGCAGCTTGAATGTGAAAAATTGCCCATTAATACTCTAACACTATCTTTAAAAAATGTATATATTATATATATATATAAATATATAATCAGTGCCCTAAAAATGGTATTTAGATTACAAGGAAACGTTTGTAAGGGAAACAGAAATCTGTGAAAACAGTTCATTTTGAAAACTGCTGATCTGCCAAGGAAGAAGAGCAGTATAATTTTCCAGTGTCCTAAATTTGTTGTAATGGTCTGGATAGTAGCCAGTCATATTTAGTTTGAAGACATCCTTTAGGGTAACTTGAAGTAGGTACCCAATTGTTTCAGTTTTCCAAGCACTTTTGGAAATGGGATCTCTTGGAATTTTAGTTTGTTTTTGCAGTTAAGCATTTCAGTTTTAGGTAACTCATTTTATATCTGTAATGTTTCACAATTTGACCTATAATCTATTATAATATCTGTTTCTCCTCTGGTGTGCTAAGTACTAATAAGTCATCTTCCTAGAGTGTTACTCTGGTCCTCAATATCAGCCTCAGTACTCTTGCTTTTCCTTGGAGGTTGTTCTTGCTTATTATTAAGAGTCAGATAATAAATTTAAGGCCAGACAGGTCTTTATGATTATCTAGTCCGATTTCCTGCATAACATAGGCCAAAAAATCTCACCCAATAATTTCTTCGATTCCATAGCTTCTGTTAGAGCTATGGCATATCTTTTAGAAAGAGGTGCAGTCTCAATTTAAGACTTCAAGAGATGGAGAATCCATCATATCCCTAGGTAAGTTATTCAAATGGTTAATTACTGCTAAGTTAAAAATTTGCACCATTTTTTCTAGTCTAAATTTGTCTAGCTTTAGGTTCTGACCGCTGGACCTCATTATGCCCTTTTCTGCAAGATTAAAGTGCTGTCTGCTCTCAGAAATCTCTGACCCGTGTAGGGACATATAGATCATGATCAAGTCACTTCTCAACATTCTTTTGAATAAACTAAATAGATTGAGCATCTTAGTTATCTTATGCTATTGGGTTTGCTTTCTAGATGTTGACCTTTGTGGTTAAGTCAAAGCAGGTCTGCTTTCCAAGTTCTCTTGTAAGTTTCTAATGGCAGCAAGAATTTCTCTGCAGCCATTGTTGCAGAAAACGAGAATGACTCAGTCCAGTTGCTAAATACTTGTCTTGATGATCATTTTATTTGGTATCTGGTTCCAGTTGATGTCAATACTGAAAATACAATAATTTGCATTGGCCAGTATTTCACTTAAATACCTAGTGTCTGTGTTCATCAAGGAAAGAGATGAGCAGACTAAGGTATGTCTCTGCTGCCACGCAGTTTGGACTACAGAGGAATGAATAGCAGTGCGTACCAAAGTGCTGTATTGTAACTCCCCCTGTCTGGATGTTGTGAGCATGAACTAAAAGGTTCCTGTTTGAAGAGGGCTACGTTAATGTGAACTGGGAACCGTTTAGTTTGTCCCGCAGCATCCACACAGAGGAGTTACAGTCCAGCACTTTGGTGTGAGCCACTATTCAGACCCCCATGGTCTGAATTATAGGCTAGTATAGATAAGTCTTAAGTAGTGGAGCCTTGTTTGGTAATTACTATTGGATTTCACACAGTGAGCATGGTAATGTCTGGCTTTTAAAACTCTGAAACATAACTAAAAGATGTCTGTTTCTTTTTACAAATGTTTTATAGTAATCTGTAGTGTATCTGTAGGGCCTGGGGATTTACTCATTGTAAGACTTTTCACTGCTGTTTATATTTTTTTATTTTATTTTTTATTTTACTTCCGTATGAAGCACTTCAATTTGGGCTAATTGATTTGGGTGTGTATTGCGACAGGTATTATGTGATAGCTGTGGTATTTTGGTTTTGATTGCTACCAGCATAAGATGAACTTTAAAGATCCTTACAGTTATTTTGCTATTCTTTCAGTATATCTTTAATTTTAATTACAATTAATGTCTTCCTTGTTTTAAGACAATATAGCTGGCTTATAGTTGCAGTTTTTGGTATGAAGTTGACAACGATCATCCCATATTTTATTTGAATGCTCATAATATCTCTATTTAGCAAAAGTATAATTGTGTTGTACTTTTTGGAATTCCAGGGAGTCCAGTGTCTTCCTCATGAGTTATAACATTTCTAAGTTTTTATTAGTTTAGAGAAGGATAACATGCACTCTTTACTTTGAGCAAAATTTTAAAATACAGCTTTTTATGTTTTGTCACTTGTTTGACATGGGGGCATTTAAAAGCACTTGTTCATTCTTTGTACATTAGGGAACTTATGTTTCTTTTCTGACTAGAGTAAGACATTATGGTGCACGATCTGTTTATGTTATGCTTCTTATTTTAGTAAATAAGCTTTCTGCAAGAAACAGAAATTTCTTATATCCACTGAAGGTGTATGGAAATAAAATGTGTAATCTTGCACTGGTGTCATTACCTTTTCCCTCCATATGTTGTAACAACCCTTTCATTCTCTCTCTCCCTCTCTCTCTTTTTAAGTTGTGTCTTCTAAGCATGAAGACTTAGTCTCTTACTGGTGGGTGATCTTGCAGAATACTTATGTAGCAGTTGAAGTATCCCACAGATGCCAATGACATAAGAAATATGGCTGTTCACTTTTTTCTGTATGTTTTAAGCATACATACGTTTGCCAGGATTAAAGGTGTTTTTGTTTAGAGTCTTTCAACTGCTATCCACATTACTGAACTGATTACATATATCTTACAATGCAGCTTTGTATTGATTAGTATACACCTATCATTATTAGCATATATTTTTCCTCCCATTAACTCAGGACTACAAAATGCATATTATATATACTTCTCCAAATCCTCTTGTAATTTATCTTTCTTTTAGTTTTAAGTGAGTTTCCAGCCTAAAAAGCAATCTTAATTTTTCTTTTTAAAAATATATCTGACTGGCAAAAATTGATAATCAAGCCTTCATATGTTGTAAGAAGACATGTTATGCCAATATCTCTTTGGATATTCTTGCCACTGTTTCTGCCATTATATGTACATTTCACTTGTAACTTCTCTTGTTTGAATAAATCCTATGGTGATTTCTTTGTATCTCGTAAAATATCAGTATTAAGAATTACAATAAAATAGAATTTGGTGCTACTTCAATAACTACTCCCAAATGTAAAACATTTTATCAGTTTTAACAGCTTAGGGCCTGATGGTGCAAACCCTTACCACCCTTTGTTGTATTTATTTCATTGGGACTAGTCAAGGTAGGGAGTGCTTTGTCCCCCATTCTTGCAATCACTTACTTACATTGAGCTTGAGGACTACTCAGGTGTATAAGTGTTTGTAGGATCAGGGCCTATGTTGGATAATAAAGGGTTTCAGGATTAGACATTTAAAAAAAGTTGTTTCCCTGCATTGAAATTCATGAAACTAGTGGCCCAAAATTTAAAATGTGCATAACATTTCACAAACAATAATGAACTTTACTATTTGCATATTTGCTTTTACATGTGATTTGATGGTATGAATGTGCTTCATATATGTCACCCATCCAATATTAACTAAGTAAACTTTATGAACCCCAGTGACTTTACACTTTGTATTTTGTTTAAAGTATGCATAAACCCAAACTCACCAAGGATACCTTTATGAATACCTTTTCTTTGACTTGTATTTTTTACAACCCATTTGTAGTGCACACACTCTGATTTATGCTAAAAATAAAAACCTATGATGTGTTATTTTGGCTTGGCAGAAATAATGCAATGAGCTGTCAAAGGCAAAGAATATGCAGAAGCTGTAATTCCCATTTTACCACTGAAGAATAGATTTGGCCGGATTATGCCTTCAGTACTAATCTATTTCTGTGTGGCCAAACAGATTTTTGGAGCCCTTCACAGCATATTTACTTTCTGTTCTCTTCACTTCGGGCCAAATGTTATAAAGTAGTATATTTTTTTGGATCATACAGTGTGGTGATGTGAAAAAAAAACCAGTAAAAAGAAGAAAAAGTAACAAGTTAAAACATCTGATCTAGAATATTTTTGAATTGGAGTTGTCACTTCATTAAATTTGGTCTTGGTGAGTTGTGTATTTTTAAATTGATTTTTAATTATCTCATGCTTTAAAGCGAAGGATGCTGAGGATGCTTCTTTAAAAGTTGTAGTAGAATACACTTCAAAATGTTTGCATATATTTTATTTTGTATTACATTTGAAAATATAGCCTTGTCCTGTTTAGCATGTGTCTTGTTCCCATTACAGTACAAGTTCAGTTTCCAAACATCCTGTGTAAGCTTCAATGTTTAAGGGCCTTAATCTTCTCCTTATGTTGGTTATGCTTATGATCCCGTACTTATCCGTTATCATCTTTATCCAAACATCTTCAGTATCCCCCAAACATTTTTGATAAACAAGATTGCACTGTATGTTTTTATAACTCTTTTCTTTTTAGTAGTTTTTGAAAAAAACAATTGAATTCCCTCCTCCTTTCTCCCCCTATCCCCAACTAGATGATAGCATCTCTGCTGCAAGCACATCCGATGTCCAAGACCGTCTTTCAGCTCTCGAACTGAGAGTGCAGCAACAAGAAGATGAAATCACTGTGCTAAAAGCAGCATTGGCTGATGTTTTGAGACGTCTTGCGATCTCTGAAGACCACGTGGCCTCTGTGAGAAAGTCAGCACCAAGTAAAGGTAATGATGCATATTGTGGATTGGAATGAATTTGACAGATTCTAGCTTTTCATATTGGAATGTTAACACTTGGAATTTTCTCATTGGATTTGTTTGCTATCTTAAGCATGAAAGCAGGTGTCAATAAATTGACTTTCAGGTATTTTTCACCAAGGTCTTTTTTGATAGGATAAAAATCTGAAAGCTGAGATTGTCTTTTTGCCCTTTACCGTAGAACATCAGAGTTAAGAACACCTTGAGAGTGGAGGTTGTTCGTAACTCTGAAATGTTTGTAACTCTGAACAAAACATTATGGTTGTTCTTTCAAAAGTTTACACAACTGAATGTTCACTAATACAGCTTTGAAATTTTACTATGTAGAAGAAAAATGCTTCTTTCCCTTTATTTTTTTATATTTACATTTAACACAGTACTGTGCTGTATTTGCCCCTTTTTTTTTTTTTGGTCTCTTTTGCTGCCAGATTGTGTACTTCCGGTTCCAAATGAGATGTGTGGTTGACTGGTCAGTTCGTAACTCCGAGGTTCTACTGTGTTTACATTTATATGAGATCTTCCGTGAACTCCACCTTACTCCTTGTAAAAAGACCACTTTCTACTTAGACAATAGTATACTTTACATCAGGATTGTTTAACCTGCATCCTGAGGTCTGGATGCAGACTGGTGAATCTCTAATCCCACAGCCAGGTTCTTCTTGTTAACTTCAAGGTGAGAACAAAGATGGTCAACTGAAGACTCTTACTGGAGGTTAACTAAAAAAATGAATTCTACTTTCTGTTTATCAAGGAAAAGGCAAGATGAAGGAAATATTATAGAGGGGTGTACTTTAAAAAAAATAGAATATGTACATTTACACAGAAATTTTTCACCACCCTTATGCTCCTTGCAAATTGCCATGTGACCACTACTATCAAATGTTTGGGCTTCCATTCATTAACATTTTTACATCTACTTTCTTCATGTACTATGTATATATGTTTTATTAAAAAATTGGGATAAAAGAAAATAGACATATTTTGTGCTAATTTGCACAATATTTAAGAACTACAACTACAATAAAAAGTTAGCAGAGATGATTCAAATCCATTTTAAGGGTCTTCCAATTCTCAGAATTAGAGGAGTGAGTATAATTGTGTGTATTCCCATCAAACTGCCCCAGTTATTTGCCTTTAACTGAATTATACATCCTTGATTCTCCACTGTTACTCTAGTTTTGAAATCAGTGCTGTCACACCAATAAATTGGAGTAAGATAGTGGTGAATCAGGGCATGTGTATGTTTATTATACATACATTTTATATGTTCAAAATATGAAAGTTGAAAAATACTGATTTTTGTAATCGTTTTAGATATAGAACAGCATAGAGATCTAATTATTGTAATTGTTTTTTTTTCATGTCCCCATGCCAGATGGAAGGAAGTGTTGACACTTAATTGGCATTGACTCTGAATCCTGCTATTCTGTCTTATTTGCTAAATGGTAGACAGTCATTATCTGTGCTTATAAATTCAGCTTTCTTTATCTGACATTTATCATGCCTCATCAGGATTCAAACTTACTTGTCTAACATTTTGAATAAACAAAGTACTAGCAAGTATTTGCAAAAAGCATAGTAAGTCTGTGTTGCAAAGTACTCATTTTTGCAGAAAAGTGATGCTTTCAAGTGTAAAATCATGGACAGAATGTACACACTTGGGGCCATAATTTTCATACTTGGATGGTTAAAGTGCCTAGTTTCTGTTTAGGCACTTACATAAGTGGCTTGATTTTGGAGGTGCTAGGTATCCATGGCCTCCACTTAAATCAGATGAAGCTGTAGGTGCCCAGCACCTCTGAAAGTCAGGGGTGAAATTCTGTGCCTATTGAAGTCAATGATAAAACTCCCCTTAATTTCAGCGGGGTCAAGATTTCATCCCAGGTCACTTAAGGAAAAAAGGAAAGGCTTAAATTTAAATATGTGTTTTTTAACATGCAATCTTTTGGTCCTAAAACACCTGACCCAGTCCTTTTCCCATACAGAGCACCTGGTATTGTCTAGATCACAGAAATGATTGTATCTGATTTTTAGAAATTTTAGGTATATTACTTTAACTACTTACAGAAGATATGTGTCTGTACAGAGAGACACTCCATGTACTGAAAAATGTAACTCAATAGCACTGGAAAGAAAAATACAATCTCCCATGCCTCAAACAATTCCTAAAACTGTCCATATCTGTCTGACTCTTTGCATACTACCACTAAAAAAAAAAAATATACAGCAAAAAGCGTGTGTTAAAGAGCATTTCAGTCATTGACTTGAATGTTTTACTAAAATAAGGGAACAAACAAAAACATTATTCAAATGCTAGACTTAAAAGTTTTCAGATACACACTATTGCTCTGAGTCATGCTTATCTTTGGTTGTATATAAATAAATTAGTGGACAAATGTCCAAACTAATGAGCATCTACAAATTTCACTGTAGTCAGTGTCTGAAGTAGCTTCTCTTTACCTCTGAAAATCAGAGTTATAAATGGATTTTTGTGCCTGGATTTGAACATTTTAACCAATAGTGTTTTTTAATCAGAGTTGTTTAAATGTCTTCATATAGCTCCATTCCTCCGGTATTTAGCTTTAACAATGATTTTTACTATTGCTGATCTAAATTTCACTCATTTTAGTGGGGGAAAGAGAATACACCATAAAAGCTTTTAACTTTGCTACTATATATCTGCATAAGTGCATATTATATAACATTTATGTATATAGTAGCATTGAAGTATTATACTATTATTAATTGTATTATTGTTTCTTATTTTTATATGGTAGTGCCCACAATGTGCT
Source organism: Eretmochelys imbricata (assembly GCF_965152235.1). NCBI lineage: Eukaryota > Metazoa > Chordata > Testudines > Cheloniidae > Eretmochelys > Eretmochelys imbricata. The sequence goes on from NC_135574.1 coordinate 169,969,188, forward strand.
AGGAACTATCCATAAATATACTGAGTCACTGTCACTGCCTCAAAGAGCTCACAGTCTCTCTATTTGGAATCTTAAGTCATAATTAGTTTTTGCCACAGAATGGCAGTTTTTAATGACACAAACTTTCCTCTAATCCTGTAGATCCCCAAAGAGACATAATTGGGGAAAGCTGAGTAACATGAAGAGGGGAAACTGAAAGGAAATAAAACAAGATAGGCACTGGATCCCAAGATCTTCAGTGCTTACAGATTCACTACTTGAAAACACATTCAGTTTACTAGATCTGGGATTCAGATTTTTTTTTATGTTCAGACACATTTAACACTAAAATCCAAAGTCATTTGGAAGGTTTCTGTTTTATGCGAATACTTTGAATAGTATGCTTCCAGACTTCGAGTCAAATGAGTGCTAAAAAGGGGTGTGCGTGTGCTTGTATACATACCAACAGCTGATTTTCTCCCTTTTATAGATAGGCAGATACATTTTGGCACTACCATTGTTCCCTTTGGAATGGTCTCACTTTCAGTCTCCATTCTGTCTACCAAGACAGCAGATGGACTTTTTTCCTGGGGAAATGTCTGGGAATATTTTACTCAGTAATTGTGAAATTTTGCACAGTGTAGGGTGCCCATAACTCCAGATTTACTGCTTCTGCCCTAATTTAGCCATATACTAAGGTCTTAAGAAGGATGTATGTCCATGAACAGTCCTCTGGGCTGGGTGAATTTCACTCAATGAAAAAATCAGTAAGGCCTCTGCTACTTGCAGTTGTAACCAATTAAACCTCTTCAGTGAAAGGCTTCTGAATCTTGGTGGCTGTCTGGTAACATAGGAATACTCTAATTCTAACTTGTGCCTTGGGAGGTTGTTTACACCTGTTCATTCACAGTTACAGAAATAGTGAAAGAAAGGTCGAGGTATAATTTAAAAATTGTGTTTAACTATGTATACACAATGTACAATATCTAATATTAATGAATTATAACTCATTGCTGCTATTTTTATGGAGGAAATGGCCCCTTTGTGTTGAAACACCTAACAGAGCCACAAGTAAAAAGCATTGCAACTGTTGCATTAGTTTCACTATTGATGACTGGATATTTTTATCTTGATGTATAGGACATTATAGAGTGGCAGAAAAGAGACGTTTAGTGACGTATTGCCACCGGTATTTTAGACTTCAGGAATAGCTTTGGTTTAGTTTAGTTGAGCCGTAAAATATAATATTTGGAACAAACATTCCAAAATATGATTGTACACAAATAAAATATTAGTGATTTCTATTTTAAATATTTCTTTCAGTACAGCAGTTGACTTATTTTCCGGTTGTGTAATAAAACGATACAAGTAAGGCTAATCTTCCGAAAACCCTCCAAAAATTTACTTTATAAAAGTCACTCAGTATCTGATCTGCTTTTGCACTGGACATTCTTTTGTACTTGCTGCTGAGACATATCTTCCAAAACCTCTACAAATTTCCCTTAAGTAGCTCAGCAGTTGCCTTCAGAGGGGTGCTTTCCACAATGTGAAAATGAGTGTTGTGAACTGACTAAATCAAGTTGAAAGGGGCAAACGTAAATGATACTTTTTGGTATTCACACTTCTCCACCCCCATTCAAGCAGATGATATCCAAATTCGTTGAGAGAGAGAGGATCGCTAGGGCTTCTGGCAAACTGCTTCAGTATGGTTTGTTCATGCTGGATATCTCTTTGGACTGAACTAATTTTGTTTTACCTTTCTTATCCCCCTATTTCTTCTTGACTAGCATCTGAATCAGCAAAAGCTAGGACCTTTACTAATATCCTGGTATTTGTGATATTATTCTTGTCTGTACTTTTCATCATATGCTTATTGTTATATTGTTTCAGTGGAAACCTTCCCAATAAGTGAATAGATTTCTATAGAAATAGCACAGGGGCATCCATAAGTGAGTTAATTCGGTAGGGACTGTTTTGTCTGTCTATTGCTCTCTCAAGAGCAGTGAGATCCTCAAGGTGGGTGGTGGGAGGTGGCAGCTGAGATGTGAGCTATATGGTGTTCATTTTTTGTCTTCAGTTCTTCCTATCTTATGATTGAATTAAGCCAGAGGGCAAGTTTTTAATAGTCATCCTAGGAAGGTGTAAGGTTCAGGGACTACCGTGTGAGAGAAGTATCTCCATTTGGAGAGGACAAGGATATCAGCACTTGTCTGTTAGTGGGCAACTGACAAAGCAAAAGGAAGATATTTCTGCCTCTGTATCTTCCACCAAGAAGCTCTCATAGATACAGGAAGTCCTTTCAAAATGAACATGGAAGAAGGTTGTTATAATGCCTCTCTGTCTCTACACAAACTATGCACAAGTATGCAAAGCGATAGGAAAGGCTAATAAATCCAAGGAAGGTATTAAATATTATTGAAGTTGTTCTAGTTCAGAGAAGAATTAGTGGTGCTGTCCTAGCCTCTGCCCATACACAAGCATCCCTGTAGGTTAACACACAGACGCTCCCTTCTGAGATAATCTTAATGCTTATGTTTTATAGCAGTTTACTTGTTGCTGGTAAACTGATCATTTACTTTTTTATGATTATGCGTTTAGATGACACTATTCCCGCCCTCATATGTGTTGAGCTACTGAACTAGGGCATGGGTGTTCAGTAATCTTGGGGGGTGGGAGGGGGTTGATAGGCAGCTTCAGTAGTTCTGTAAGTGCCATCTCTTTTGTGGGAAGTTCTTTCCTTTTGACAGCCTTGAAGTGTTGGTGCCACATGCCTCGTTACTTGATTGCAGCAGTTGACGCTTATAGTATCTGCCAAACAAAGATTACCTCAACACTGGAGGAAAGGGAAAGCATACAGTCATTTGGTACTTGTGGTTGCCAGCAAGACAGATTCTATCACGGTTGGTGCCTGGGATGCTTTTGGGGTGTCAAAATGTATGTAACATGAGAATGCAGCTTGTAGGCAGTGTGTGTGAAGACAAGTCCATGACACACAATGGCACTAGTAAAGTAGCTCAGGGTAATCACACTAATGACGGCCAAGATGCATGTGCTTCCTGTTCCAAGAAGTTGCTATCCAGTTGAAAGTATAGACAATTTTTTTCTCTTATCATGCCCTCTTTTTGACTAGAGGCAAAAATGAGATTTTGCACACTTTGAATCTCCAGACAGAACATGATGCAAAAAATAGGAGAATGCAAGAACATAAATATATAGCAACTGGCTCCTACACAAGCTCAGTTAATGGAGAGAAATAGAAATGCCACAGAGAGGGGTTGGTTGTCAGAAGATGTGTGAGAGTACAGGCCAGCAATGGAAAAGGCATATGTTACACTTTGCACAGAGGTGTCTAGGACAAGCCAGTGGCACTTTGTGTGACAATGCAAGTTTTTTCTTTAGTGGACTTTTGGTGATATGAGTCTGAAGAGTTCCTACTTGTTTTGTTTTGGTATGCAGTAGTGTGTACATACCCCAAATACACACAAAACCTAAAGCAAAATCCTATTTCATTGCAATAATTTGAGCAGAAGATTTAAGATGTTGGTTTTCACCTGATCTTAACTCTTGTTTCATTTCAGTAATATTAAAATGAAAAGTAGGCTGGCCAAAAATGTTGGTTTTTTTTTTTTTTTTAATTTAAAAATGCTGACTTTAAGGGAAAATAGTAAACTTTGTGGAAAAAAAACTTAAGATATGCTTGCACTTGAATTTTTAGTCATGCTTAACACATGCTAATTAACAGAATTGTAAATTCTAGTGTAGACGCTACAGGACACGATTTACAGTTGCTGGATTAATAGGTGTTAAAACACAACTACAAATTCAAGACCTACTCTGACGGTTGGAAGTTGCTGTTAGCCATGAATTTCCATAGAGAGGAGGGTATGAGGAGGGGCATCATTTAAGCAGTCGCAGAGTTGTATCTGCCTTATCAAGGCCAACAACTGCAAGCTTGCATGTATATCACTTTACTCATGGGAGTAGTCCTGTTGAAGCCTGTGGGCTGTATGCTCATGTTACATACATTTTAACACGCTTCAAATCTTAATGACTTTCCCATGCACTGGTTATTATGTCATGTGCTCTTTTTATGTTAAGTGTCTTTCTTCTTTATTACTTCCTTTTTCATTTTTCTGTTCTCCTCTCTCCTTCCAATTTTCCATCTCCTTTAACCCCTTTTTGCTTTCTTACTCTACTCATACTTGTAATTATTTTGGTCTCTCTTCTTTTCCTCCTTCCCTTTACTTTACATTCTTTTGAAGACTAATGGGAATTAATGAACATTTAATCTTCTTTCTGAAGAGCTTATTTTTACATCTCATATGAATATCAGTTATCTAATTATTAGATATATGCACTTGCAGCTGTATTTATCAGGAAAAATAATTTAGGCTAATAGTAAAGGTGTGTTACCTGTGTGTGTGTGTGTGGTTTTAAGTGAAAAAAGCAGTGTGCCATTGTCTCAGAATATATGTATCTATCAAGTAGTCTTAAATTCATCAAACCTTTATTCCAAGTCACACAAGTGACTGAAGGTCATAATAAACAAATTAGAACCATTTTGGGGAACGTAACAGGCCTGCAATTCTAAAATCCTGAGACATACAGTTGGAACTAAAAGCTATCGTTTTATCACAAGACACACATTTTCAAAAGTTACTGCTGTCACTTAAATGTCATTTGCCTGCATTTCTCCTCAATTTAGCTAATAAAATCTATCTCCTTTTTTTCTGATTCTGTTGGTATGGGAGAAAGGGAGGGAAACAGATTTCAGGTTTATGGTGGTGGTCTGTCTAATCTTATCTTTCATTCACACACTTGTATACTTGACAGATTTTAATGAAAGGTCTCTTTTGAACTCAGCAGATATTATTATTCTATGAAAATTATCAGAATAGAGATGGAATTCATTATCCATGAAAGACATTTTTACTACTTTGATCTCACAGTTTGGCTTTAATCCTGGCCACCACACACTGGATCTCATTTTACATTCAGCTTGCATCCGGCTCTTGTTCCGAGCCAAAAGATAAAGCTGAGTGCTATTCAGACTGAAAAATTACAGACTGTTTATGTTAGTAATTGACATATAATGTGATATTGGCAGACATGCAATTTGAATGCTGAGAACTTCATTGTTTTAGCCTATTGAATTCCATCCTGAATTTGTGTTTTCACTGCAACTTCATTATAACACTCTCCTTTGAAATTAAGCCTGTTAAGGCTGTTATGAAAGGATATTTTTACAGTGGGAGACAGAAAGTTTCTAAGGGTATGAATGTAATTTGGAGCCTTATGATGAGTATAGATATTCACTAGCCATCATTGAAGCTCTAGGGCTGTGGACCAGGGAATTGGCTCCACTGGAATTCTGCAGCTAGAGTCAGAAACATTCTAATCCCAACCTCTGATCATGGAGAGCTAATTCATAAAGTCCAATACTCAAGGTCTGCAAATGGGTTAGGAATTAACCCCATGAGTTTTATTTTAAAATGTAAATGTATTTTCATTTTTTAGATTAGATTTTTTTTAAATTATTTGGGATCCTAATAAAAAAAAAATCCTGAGCCTCTTTTAGTTCACCTTTAAAAAAAGAACAGAAGTCCGATATTAATGAATGTCGAAGTAGAGGAGTGTAAAATATTTGTAACATTGTGCAAAGCTACTTGGAAATTGCGGAGTTTTAACATTTTCTTACAAACTGAAAATTTACCCATTTTTCCTCAAGAAATTCTAAAGTACACTTTTCTTTAGTAAAGACAGGCTAGTTTTATGGTGAAGATGCCTTCATTCTGGAATCAAACTGAAATTCACTTTTTTTATTCAAATGTCGCGATTTAAAATGGACAAAATTTGGGAGTTACAAACTTAGCTGAAACTAAATTACACAACCTCTTTTACTGCAGCCTGTGCAACACACATAATTGCCCCCTAGAACTTGATATTTTGATGACTATTTGGAATGTGTCCAAGTATTTCTTATATCACTTCTGAATTCCTTATTTCTTTGAGGCTAGTTTTACAAACAATAGCTGCTCCAGTTTTACTAAAATCAGTTTTTAAATTGATTTAATTAAATTAATGCAAGTCCCTGTCTGGACTAACTTAAATCTCAAGTCAGTAAGTGTTCTGTGAATCACCCTAGCATGTTTGTGGTCATTATTAAAATAATAATTTAAAAGGAAGTCCTTTCATTTAAAAACAAGTCACCACAATCTACTGTATAGATGAGAATCAACCCTTTTACTGCTGCCAGTGTCGTATGGTCAAGAGCATAGTGTAGCTAGAAAAGAGCTGGATATAATTGATCTCAGATTTTATTCATGGATAAGGTTTTATTATTCAGCGTAAGAGCCTGAGACATTTTATCTTAGTATAGACAGTTCCTTGTAGATGTAATGTCATGAGCCCAGTATTCCCATTAGTATTCTCTCCCTGTGGAGGAGAAGGTTGTACATGTTTTCCATCTGATTATGTGCCTATATCAGATGTTTCTGATCTGAAACACTGTTTCTGTGTGCACTTTACACACAGCTTGTCCACTGAATCTTTTGTGTCTGTCAGAGAATTCAGAGTTGTTATACTTATATCTCCCATTCCCATTTCTGCATAATTGCCTCAATGGCTACCTGAGATGTACTGATCTATTACCACATACAGAAAGACAGAGAAGGGTCACCTACAGTTCAAGAGCAAATCAGGAGCTTTGACATATTGTACCTTCTTGTAGAAGATGATTTACTTAGTCATTGAAAATAAAACAAGCACATTTATATGCCAGTATTACTCAAGATATTTTTTCCAGCTCATACTGGTTTATGGCTTTCCTGGTATCTGTGTTATGAAAACATGTTTGAGGTATTTTAAAAATATGTTGAATTTTGAAATTAGAATCTTTATTTTAAAAAATGAAATAAAATATGTCCACAAAAGTAGTCTGTAGAGTGTGGCTAACTGAGAAGAATTATGTTTGTTTGATTTTGGGGGGTGGGGGGGGTAACAATGGGCTGGGAGAGTGGAGGGGGGAAAAAAAGAAAAATCAAAATGATTTGTATCTCTTTCCTCATCATCGATCTCTTTCCTCATCATCTTCTACTTCTTCCCCTCTTCTACTGTGCCCAGGTTTTTTCCTGACTGCTTTTGTCCTCTTGACCTGACTTTCTGTCAGCTTTCAGTAGTACTCTGTACATTTGGAGCAGCCTGCCAATTAATGTTTCCCCATCCCCAGCCTGCTCACATATTTGTTAAATCACACATTTTCTTGACAGACTTAACCTGTTACACACAAAAAAGGTTAAAATAACATGAGTAAGGTTGCAAAGTCAAGTGCTCAAAAGTCAGGAAATGCCAGAATTAAGGTTGCTGGTGCAGCCTTAACTCAGCCTGTCTTGCATATGCTATATAATTAGGCATGGTAAATGTCAGTAAACGTCAATTTCACCATACATGGACAATCAGTGAAAAAATATATACATTGATGATAATCAGACTTTACAGATAGGCAAAGTAAGCAAAATACTGCTTGAGAACTTAGTTTGGATTTAAGGATATCTATTTTCTATATTTTGACATCTGATGTTAGCAATTTGTGTTTTAATGGTTATAAAGCTTTAATTTTTTTTGAATCTCAATGTCTGCTGTCATTAAATAATTATACTGACCCCTTCATTGCTTGTTCCATACATCATTTCCCACAACTGTGAAAATTTAAATAGATAAAAATAAAAAAATGGTGAAAACCCATAATTTCCCCAAAATGTGAACATTTAAATTGATGAAAATAAAAAAATGCTTAAAAATAACCAATATTATCCACTGAAATTATATTTAAAATATTGAATTCTGCCAAGCCTAATTACAATGCAGTCTTTAATCTTATTAAGTATGGCTTAAAACCGACAATGTTAGATGTCCAAATCTAGGCTGGCAATGATGCAGAGTAAATGGCAAATTGATTAGTTGGGACATTGATTGATCAGTCCATAGTCTGAAGTCTGTTTCTGCAACCACAAATAGGATTATGTCTTAGTCCCCATTTATGGAGAAGGGATGTGCGGCTGCAATTCAAAGTGGACCATATTTTCCATGGAAGTGAAAAGCCATTGGGTTCTTCGGCTGAGTCCCTGATGAGCTTTTATTCAGGATGTTAGCGTCCTTCCACCTTGCTGGTCCTTGATCTTTGGGTGAAAAACCTGGAGTCTTTGAGCTTTTGTGCTGCAACCCAAAAAGATTTTTCTGGATTTGAATCCGAATGTTGGTGTATTACTTAGATCTTCTTGTACTGGGGGACCCTTGTTCCCTCAAGTTTGATGGAGCTTCTGAAGAATTCTCCGGTTATGACAAATTTGGGGTGGGTGGATATATGTCAGTATGGGAAGCCATGGTTCTGGTGTTGATTCTACTGTGGCCATAATAATCCACATAGCAAAGTTGTGATCATGTAATTAGAGACTTTCTATTCATATACTATGCTTTCCACAAGATCCCTGCCTCATTCAGAGCACAGCGTGGACCTGCTTTGGAGATGAATCCGGCAGGGTCTGTAGGACACCTGCCTAATTTGTTTCAGAAATTGGAAAGTCTGTAGTGAGTGAGACAATGAATTGCAAGAAAAGAAAGAAGGGTCTCATGGCTCAGGCAGTTCGATGCCTTAATAAATAATTTTTAAATAGTTTTGTGTGTGTAAATTCCTAGATTTAAAAACAAACTGGAAAACAGAAATTCCTTCATGTGGCATCATATTGACACCTATGTGGTTCGTCAGAACGGTTGGAACCTTTAGATCTGCCTCACTGACATCTGCTACTTGAGCTAATGGAGTAACTGATGGCAGTAGTAAGTTGTAACCCACTGCCTGTGGGCTAGCGCTAAAGGGGGGGATAAGATGCTTTGCCAGAGGGTTACATAGATATTTGCTGACAGTAGAAGAATGGTGAGACTCAGGAATCTTGGGTTCCATTCCAGCCTTTGGGGAAAGTGTGTTCTAGTGTGCACAGAATGTTTTGCTCATTTTCTCCAAGCTTAACCCCTTCCACCCTGTCCCAGTTCTTGTTCCATCCTAGCCAGTCCCCAACTATAATCCACAGGCTTCTCATCCAGTCTCTTTGCTTAGCCAGCGCTAGTCTCCCACTATGGACTTCTTGCATCAGTTCTGGTCTGCTCCCCACCAGTTCCAATCTTTCACCACTCCTAGTGCAAGTCTGCTTGCCCTGCCAGTCCCACTTTCTTCCCTCCCAACTGCTCTTCCAGTCTATCTTTTTTGCTCAGCCTTGCCTCCAGCTTCCACATTCCCCATCTCCACAGTCTTCCAGTCTGTGGCCCTGGTTCCTCATTTATTCTCAGTGACCAAGTCCCTGCTCCAAAGCAGGGGGATGCTAGAACATCTCACGCAAAGGTCGTCAGTGTTTTGTAGCATGGGTAAAACAATGTATTTGTCTGTAGCTTCATTCTTGGAGATGGCTGAGCCATTTTGGGGGTTGCCTGGGGCCTCGGCAGGTGCTGGGAGAGGGTGGCCCAGCTGCTGGGGGGGGAGGGGGAGGCCGGGTGGTGGCACGCGGACTGGGACCCCCGCTGGTGCTGGGTGGGAGGGGTCGTTGGGGCCGGCAGGCTCCCTACCTGGCTCCGCACCTCTCTCTTCCCTCCCGCTCCCACCCAGCAGCAGCGGAATCTGGGTGTGGGAGGGGACAGGGGGTTGTGGCACAGGACGGGGTGAGGTGAGCTCTGGGCAGGCACTTACCAAAATAATTTTCCAAAATAATTCGCTCTGAGCTAGACACCCGGCATGGAAAATTTCAGCCCAAACAATTAAAGTTTGACAAAGTTATAAATAAGGCTGCGAGTTTGTCACAGGGGGTCATGGAAGTCATGGATTCCGTGACTTTCCCTGACTTGTGCAGCGCCTGCTGCACCTGGCTCAGGAGCAACTCAGACAGCCCCTGCTTGTGCCAGGTGCACTGGCCACTGCTGGGGCAGTCTTGGGCCGTTGCCCCCACCCCTCCGCAGCAGAGTTTGCATGTGGGAGGGGGCAAGGGATTGGGGCACTGGCCAGGGTGAGGAGGCTCTGGGCAGTGCTTACCTGGGGGGCTCCCTGGAAGCGGCGACATCCCCCTTGCTCAGTTGTTAGGTGGAGGCATGGTCAGGCACCTCTGCACGCTGCCTCTGCCCAGAGCGCCGGCTTCGCAGCTGCCATTGGCTGGGAACCACAGCCAATAGGAGCTGTGGGGGTGGTGCCTGGAGGCGGAGGCAGTGCGCAGAGCTGCCTGGCCATGCCTCCGCCTAGCAGCTGAGGGAGGTGGATGTCGCTGCTTCCGGGGAGCCCCCCCAGCTAAGCCCCACCCAGAGCCCGCCTCCCCCTATCCTGTGTCTCAACCCCCTGCTCTCTCCCACACCCAAACTCCCTGCCTGGCTCCACGCCTCCCCCACAGGCAGCTGGGCTGCCATCCCCCAAACACCCACGGAGGCCCTGGGCAGCTGCCCCCTCCAAGTTTTATTCACTGTTATTTTTAGTAAAAGTCATGGAGAGGTCACAGGCCGTGAACTTTTGTTTACGGCCCATGACCTGTCTGTGACTTTTACTAAAAATACCCATGACTAAACCGTAGCCTTAGTTATAAGCAGCTGAAAACAGGGTCTTATGATGGGAAGTGTCAGGCTACTTTAATGGACAATGCTACCCTCCCTGCCCATTATAAGGACCTTCTGGCAATGTACCTTGGTGTGTATTGTGCCATTCTGTTTATAATGGCCTGGGACTTCATACCTCATGGTTGCTACAGCTCACTTGTAATACAGCCTTGTGTGTGCTGATGGCACTATGAAGTAATAACACAGTGATCTTTTGGCCAAAATCCTCTTCCCAGGCCACAGCCTGAGTAATTCAGTTGTATACTTGGTAGAAGTCAAGCCTCTTCAAGACAGTTATAGCTAAAATAGCTGTCTTGGCCCTGGAACCCCACCCTGGGACAAGAAGTTTTGTGTAGCAGTAAATGCTGTGGTCTTTACCAACCTTGGGCTCCTTACCTTACCTTGTGTTCACAAGGCATAGGAAGCCCCAACAGAGTTGTGTTGTGCCCCTTCCCCTTACACAGGATTTTCCACTCTAAATGTACATTTATTTGCATATAGTATCTTCAATATTTACCTAATGGGAATGGTTTGAAGTACATTGTATTTCAGTAATGACATGCTATCTTTCTGGTTCCTTCATACTTCTTATCACAAAGCACTTTATGAAGGGGTGATAATGATGAGAGAGCCGACCAGATGAGCTTCTGGGAAATGTGATGATTTAAGATGACTCAGCTTTTTGAGCAACAGAATGCTGCTGCACAAGGAATTTATATTTCTGTTGCAATCACGACTAAAATAATTCTGTGGCAAGTGAAGCTTAGGACGATACTGTGCCAGAGTATTGTATTATAATTTACCATTTGACTGTAACATCCCATTTGAGTTACTCCACTTTGCAATTTAAAATATCACTTCTGTTTCCATTTTTGAATTCCACAAAAGAATCCTCCTATGTACAAACATCCTTAGTTTTGGCCGTTAAAGTGCTGTTTCATTAGCCAGATGTGTATGTGAACATATTTTTGGTTAATAGTTTCATGTCAGATAAACTTTATTCCTAGCTTAAACAAATTGTTGAACTACCAAAACACAGTATTTCTTTGCAAAAACTAGATGTTTATTGGTTTGGTGTGAATGTTTGACAATAAATCTTTATCTACCTATCCATCCACTTACCCACCCACATGAGGGTGTTCATATACACACTGCATATGAATTGTTCTTGTTCCTACGGTCTTCTCTTAAAGTTTTAAATGATTTCAGAACGCGATTTTTGGATTAATATACACATCCTTTGTCTTGAATGCCAGCAACAATGCTGTATGAAAGCCAACCCCACCTGTTATGGTTCTTAATTTGAATGTCACATGGATGCCTTGAAAGCTACTATAAAATCTCTTCTTCTTAAATTTCTTGTAGGTCAGCCAGGCCTCCGAGAAGCTATCTCTATGTCCTGTATAACCAATGGAAGTGCAGGAAGCAGAAAAACAGGCCATAGTTCCTCTGTATCAATTGCCAGAAAAGAGACCCTCTCATCTGCTGCTAAAAGGTACTGGCTTCTTAAAAAGTTAAATTATACACAACCACAATAAGGAAGCCCCTTTCTGTGTTAATTTTGAAGTTTTCTGAAATATACCAATTAAAGAATAGGATTTAGACTCATAGCATACCATTAGAATTCATAACAGCTGGATATATAGAAAGGGGATCACTTTGGTTTTCAGTGTACAACACATGAAATTAAATTTTCGCAAAAAGAGGAAAAAAACGTATTTCTAATAGGCATTTTTGTTCCAAAATTGAAATGAGCCACTTGGACAGACAGTCATGCTTTTTAGCATGCACCTGAATTTTTTAATCTTTGAAAGGAAATAAACAACAAATCTGACATCATGGTCTTGAATGAAAATAGTAGATGATACCAAAGTGAAAATTATGAAATGAGTTAGGTGAATTTAGGAACGTGTGTTAATCGATTCTTTATAACTTTATATGGCACATTTCAAATTTAAGAAATTTCTTGTTGCAGGATTTTACAAAACAAATTTTGTAAAAATAAAATAGCTTGAATTTGCATTTTATTTAGTATCTAATATATATATAATTGATTTTTTTTCATACAGTGGTGTCAGAAACCAGCAAAGTGTTTTCTTATTTATTGTTTTCTTCTGGGACTTTTAACCACTCATTTTTCAGCATCTCGGAGGAATGGTTTGTTTCTGCTCCTGTTTGTTGGAGAGAATGAAAGAAAGAGCTGCCTCAGATACAGCTATGGAACACAGCACACGTAAATGTTTTACCATCTGTTCAATTATATGTGAAAAGTTCTCGGTCTCTGTAGAGTACTGTGCTGACTTCAGTGGATGATTTATGATTCAGTGTGGATTTAAATATTGTGCTATACAATTAGACAGGGATGCAGTATATTTTAGGGATTAAAGATATTGTATGTAAACCGAGGCCACTTACCTTTTCTTCTGCCTTTAATCAGTAAAACAATTAAACAGGAAGAGCGAAGCAGAAAATGTTTAAGGCTCTTTTGAGTACAGAAAGCAGAATTAATTTGCTTTTTTCTATTCTCAGTTATGTAGTGTCTTAGTTTTTGAATGTCTGACTTCCCCTATCCTACAATGAATTGAACACTGACATCTCTATCTATTGGAAAGCCAGGAGCTGTAAAAGAGAGAGTCACTTGGGAAGGTATATATGAGCTAGCACTTCCCCATTAATTTTGTCCTGGAAGTATGGAGCCTGGGTGTCTGCCCTCTCTTTCATACTTCCTTCCCAGCTCGTCCCTTCCACCCCCTGCTCAAAGTGAAAAAAGGAGACACGGGAAGAGACTAGCTATGTCAACATAGCTTTTAATGATAGGTTTCAGAGTAACAGCCGTGTTAGTCTGTATTCGCAAAAAGAAAAGGAGTACTTGTGGCACCTTTGGTTAGTCTCTAAGGTGCCACAAGTACTCCTTTTCTTTATAGCTTTTAATGGAGCCAAACCTAAGGGAAGAAGATGGATGGACAGATGGCTGGCCAGAAGGAAGGAAGGAAAAGAGAGTTTGAGAAGAATCAGAGAGAATGTCAGACCCAAGACCTTGTGGGGGAAAGAATCACTCCTGCATCTCCTCCCTCCATGTCACGGGAGCTCTATGAAATCGCCTAGGGGAATCTTGGACATATACCACTTCATCAAGACTACAGATAATCTGGATGAAGGTTCCATGGGCTCTGTGACACAGCTTGTCCAGATGAGAGAAAGGTTACCTGGTTGCTATAGGATCATACATTTGTTATTGGTTGGGGAGAAAGCCCATCTGTATCCTTCTAGGATATTACTCTATGTGAGTATGATCCTAGATACATACTGGGAAGGCTTCCATGTATCCAAACAGACTGTCTTCTCTGCAGTTTTACATCTCTGTCTTCACATCACACATTTCTTAGACTACTTGATTGCCTGTGTAGACCAGGCTTCCTGGAGTATAGCTTGATCAGAAGTTCTTTTGGTTGTGTAAAGGAATCTCCATTTTCTGGATGTTTCACTCCTTGTTTCATTATTGGTACAGCAATATCCTTCTGAGTCTAAGGTTTACTCACCCCGACAGCTCAGGTTTGTATAATTGCTAAACAGACTTTTGGGGTTAGAGAATGTCATTCAGGCCCCTTTGCCTTCAGTGGAAATTTTCCCCTTAAAGTGCTCATGCAACATCAACTTGTTGAACTGAGGACAGTGAAACCAAATCTTATATTTGCAAACTGTTACTTAGCGGCCTTCTGGTTCTGTCATGGTTCAACAGCTGTACAGCAGTCTCTTACATCATCCCACAGGTGGGATGCTAAAAATTCAGCCATAATTTCAGAAGCACTGCATGAGTATTTTTAGAGGCACCAAGGGATTTGGGAACCTGGTTCCTTTGAAAACCTGAGCCTGGATATTCTCAGTGTCATATATAATTCTGGCTTCTGTTAGGGCAGTCTATTTACAGGGCAAAGATTGGCTCAGATCCATGGGATTGATCCCAGGGGAACGGTGCCTGAATCTGGAGATTTTCTATTCTGTATGTCAGCATCTGGGTCATCTCTTAGGACTAGCATGCCACCAGGAATTCTGCAGAATCAACCTGATTTTTCTCTGTTTCTCTATCCCGTTGCTATAGGGAGAGTATTTTTGATGAATGGAAGAGGAGACCTGGGTTATGCTTTCCTGTCCCTTTTCCCAATTCATTAAATTCTCTGCAAAACCTGACAGGTCAGAGCAAAGGTGATTTTATTTGACCCCTCTTAGCCACATGTACCTTGGTTCTCAGGTCACCGGAATGTTTCTGTAGGACTATAGATATCCTTTGTTAAGGACCATTTCCCTTTGAACATTTTGGGGAGATTCAGCCTTCTGGTCTGACTGAAGGCCACGAGTTCCTGATGGAAAGAGCTGTGGATTGTCAAAAGCAGGTTGGAGGTCACCAGGATCTGAAATGTGTTCACATTTTGGTGTTGCATAAGGACTGCTCTGCAGATGACTAGCTGTTCACTCATTAGCCATTGTGGTTTATTTTGGACACTTTATAAAAGAGTCTATGGATTAATGTGGCACAGTTTCATTTAGATTGAGTGTTCTCCAAAGAATGACTTCAGTTAAGTAGTTAAGTATAATCTTAAAATGTCAGACTTCAGGTAAGGTCACATCCTCACTCCAGTTTCTGGTTTGTTGTAGTCTGGGAGAAGAAGAGAGAATTCACAAGTTGGAATTTATCTTTGTCACAGTTCTCTCTTCCATCCTGCTTCCACTCTCCTCCACATATACTTCATAACACAACTGTGTGTATTTTGTTGGTTTCTTGACTAGAGAGCTAGGGGAAATGCTTGTTTGTGTGTGTCTTTCTGAGTGACCCTCTCTCTCTCTCTCTCTCTTTTTAACGCCTTGCTTCCTGGAGTTGGACTCACTCAGTCTCCCTTTCATTGTAGGAAAGGGAAAGAAGAGGTTATGACAAGCATCATTGTTAATAAGTAAATTGGCCATACAGGATTATGAGCACAAAGTACAGCTTTCATAATTGTAATAAGAGCCTGTTATTTGCTTTAGTGGTAAGACATTGCTAGGGCTTGTTTTTCTGTACTCCATTTTCCTGTCAGAGACTTTGGAAAAAGGTGAAAGTTGTTCAAAGTACTCTTGTTTCCAGTAATGCAAGCTAAACCTAATGCAAACAAAAAATGGCTTCCAGAGTTCCAGTTGAACAGGGACTTGAGACCACAAGTTTATCTGCCAACCCATCAAAAGTCATCATGCTCTTATCTCAGGAGCCAATCACAAGCGTATCTTCACTGAAAGTGAAAAAATACTGTTGCGTGTTTCATAACTGCCTTCAAAACAAGCACATTTCTATTTTAATTTCTCTTCTAGTGACTTCCTTTAAAACAAAATATGCCTTGACAAGTTAAATTGAAGGAAACTCTCTCTCTCAAAAAAATTGTCGGCTGTGCCCTTTCTTGCTGCTTTATGATGTATGACATATCCCTGAATGATTATAAATATGTATTTTATATTGAAACCATCAGGAATATCCTGTCTTTTATCCCCTGCTTTTTACTGCAGTTTTCCCCAAAAGGATTCAGAGAAATGGGTTGGGAACTTTGAGCCCTTAATTAGAGGGATGAGATGTTGAATCTTGAACAAAGACAGCTTTTTCTCCCATCTGCACTTAATGAATTTGAGTTAAATAGCGATTAACAAAAACAAATTAAAACCAGTGTTTTAGATAGGCTGAATAAAAATCATCTCCACTTTCACTTAGAATCAGATTCTGTTTCCATGGTTTGTACTAGTTTTCCATTCCATCCGGATTCTGTTTGCAGAGTGTCTTTTGTGGGGAAAGGTAGATGAGTCCAGAATTTCTAATTTAGTAAAACAAGCAGGAAAAAAACACCCTCCTCTTTTTTTTTATTTTTCAGTTGGAGATAGGGGAAAAAACATTTCATCTCTTCTTTGTACCTATTTTGCTTCTCTAGGATGTATAAGCTTTATTTTTTTAATTTGTAGATTACTTTTAACTTGAGAGAGGGAATACCAGACAAAATTAGAGGCAGGGGAATGGTAACCTTTTTTCTTGCTGCTTATTTTGTTTTATGGCATGTGAAAAATTTAGTCAGACTTCAAATTCCTGTAACATTTAACAGTCCACCTTGAGTATAATTAAAGGAAGAAAACATCTATATGCTATTAGTATATCTAATACTACTACCTTGAGCAGCTTGTCTTGCCATTGTGTGTTTGCTTCAGCATGTCACAGGAAGCATGCAGCAATGTACTTGAAATAAGTCACATGGCAAGAGTAAATTCTCAGTTAAATGGGGATTGTATAATTGGTCTGTTAACTCTGATCCTCTCAGTATTCTTTGTACTTTAAAGAATGTATTGTTGGCCATTTCAGGACTGTATTCTTTTGCTATGGGGAGAAACCTGCAGGAGTGAAAGATCCATCCTAGTTTAAACTCTCAGAATTTAGGTGAATTCTACTCTCAAAACAGGGAGATTTGAGACATTGTTGAGGAGTTAGAAAACATGGCCTCCAAAGTCTCTGGATTCCAGTATGGTGGTCTAGTCCTCTCCTCAATTCAGTTCATCCTCTCTCTTCGTACCAGCAGCGTTTGCCCGTAAGGGGACATACACACACATTTGAAGAGGGGACAGGGGATGCAAGAGAAGAGGTTCATTTCCTGTGAAGTGCTGGCTGGAGAGGCTGCTCCCCCATTCTACCCCAACATATTTCCCCAAGTCCAATAAAGTGCTAACCACTTGAGGGACTTCCCCAGGCTTGGAAAAAGGGTGAGCATTCTACAAAGGCTCTGCTTGCCCTTTTACATGGCTCCGGGACACTTCTGCTCCTTGGTGTTGCTTTGCTCCTTTTCCCACATCACAGCACAACAGATCATGGGGACCTGAACTACTGCAGGACATCTACATTAGAGAGTCACATTTTCAAATAGTGACCGTTAATTCTGTTTGTGCACAAATGTGGTAACTAGCCATCAGCTTGCCACATAAACATGTACATATGAGAATATGCACAAAACTAGCCATGTTGAGGCTGGGTCCATATATCAGTGATAGCAATAGGAGTCTTGCTATTGACTTCAGTGGACTTTGGACCAGGGCCTTCATGAATAAGAACATTTTAAAATTGCCACTTAAAATTATTTAAAGGGATTTAAAATGTTAAAACAACAAAGATTATGCTCCATTACATTGTCAAAAGTGAAGGAATTGTAATCTCATAGTTTATTTACAACAGGTGTTGAAAAAGTGACAGTTTGACCATTTAATATCTGTTATGGCCAAATAGGACCAAAAAAGGTGTACCCAGTAGCTGCTTTGGTACATGGCACATTTAGTTAATCTGTTTCTGGAGAGACCCAGGACCAGTGAATGCATTTTATTGCTAACAATGGAAGGCTAGGAGGGACAAAGAATACACAACAATCTGCAGAGAGAGATACAGCAGAACCTAGGATACAGTGCATATTTTAAATTGAAAGAAGCTGTGTTCAGGTTTAAATGGGAAGGGGAAAGTAATGAACCTAAAACAGCGATAAACCTTCGCTACTTTTCCAAGTAATATAATAATATTTCTTAGTACTTGACAGGAAGCTCTCTTCAACTGTTTGATCTTTGCTTTTAGCAAAGTACTTTACTAATAATTTCATTAACAAAACCCAACAAAATCAGTAGATAACCACACATTTTCTTATGGTGATTTTTCTTTAATGAATTTTGAATTGCTTCTTCCTTCTCTGATAAAATGTGTGCATTTTTTTCACCTTCAAATTATTTGCTTATTCTCTATTGTTCCATCTTATACTTTTTTTTACAGCGGTACAGAAAAAAAGGAAAAACCTCAAGGACAGAGAGAAAAAAAAGAGGAAACTCATTCTAATGATCAAAATCCACAAATTCGAGCATCACCTTCTCCCCAGTCCTCCTTACAGACTCTCCAAACACACAGGCAAACTCAAGAAAGCAAGAGCTCTGCTCCAGCTAAAAGGTTTTCACAGTACCAAAGTACAGAGCTAGAAAATGGTTGTAATGATACTAAGAGTCCACGTTTAACAGCAAATCTTGAGAAACCAAGATCCAGTTTCACAATTGAGTGCAAAAATCAGTATTTTTTATGCTGCAAAGTTGCACACAAGATGCATTACAACATTTACCACTAAATAAAGATTAAAAATGCAAATATTTCTTCCATAAATTTAAAGATGAGAAAAATAGAATTAAGACATTGCAAAGTACACAGGATATAAAACATCCTAATATGATAAAGAGAGATTAATTACAATCTTATTAAAATATATAAAAAGATGCCAAGAAGTAATATCACTGAAAGTATGCTTTTCAAGGTATTATGTTAAACATGGCCAACTAAAACTGTGAACCATATCTTGTGCTATTTACCACATATCATAATAGCACTTGTCATAAACTAGTATCATTACAACCTTTGACTCGGGTGCCTTTCTTCCCAAACTACTGTTTAATGCGACTGCAGTTTGGATCTTTTGCTTTTTTCTCATATCCCTGCTTGGTTACAGAATGGTCCATTTCACCTGATATTTGGATTCTTATTCTACAGACATGTTTGGTGTCATATTTCTACACCAATATTAAACTGCGATTTGACCGGGGAAAGGGGACGGGAGGGATTTGTTTAGGGCCTGATCCTGCAACCTTGCACATACAGAATTCTTGCTGATTTCAGTGGGAGTTAAGTGCAGAGAACATCTGCAGGATGATGCTCTTTGATTTTTAAAATTGAATATTTTTCAAATAAACCCATTTTAAAATTTGGCTGGTTATTTTAGAGTAAAAATGTTCAAGTTCACGCCTAGTTTGTTATGATCCATTGTCACCTTTATTATTTTGAAACCTTGGGAAGGTATGGAATTCTTTCTCGGACCACTTGGCATTTTAGAAGACTAAAACAAACTCAATAACAAATGAATTATACTCTCAAATTTGCGCTGGTTTACAAACATATGTTGGCTTGTGTTGCCTGAATTCACAATTCTAATAGAAAATAAAAACAACCCTTTCACTTGACTGATGCATGTTTAACACTCATAAAGGCTGTGTCTCCATGTCTTGCACAAACTCTTACAAAATCTAAAGCTGAACTTTGGTTTGTTGTTCTCCTGCCTGGCATCTTACTGCAAAGAGACTTTTTGTGCCTGGGTTTAGCATACTAATTTATTACCTGGTGGGGGAGTGGTAAGGGGATGGCTTTTAAGTCTTTCTTAATATTTTAATATGTCTTGATAACTTGTCACAGTCTTTTTTCAGCTTCTTGAGATACTGTGGAAATAAGCTTGCCTTTCTAGAGTTGCAGTTTTGAATGTTGTTCTTGCAAAAAGTATTTTTGACTGGATGAGTTGCAAGGTTGTTGGCAGGGCATCTGCAGAATCATAATTCAGGTTATTTAATAACTGTTATAGCCAGACCACATTTAAACAAATTTCCTATGATAAAGATATTATACATGAAATTAACTTCAGTGAAACCAGTGACTACAAAACAGTTTTGAACTGCCATTAGCATAAATTTGGCTCCAGCAGGATTGCTGATGTAGTCTATCAGACATTCATGGGTCTAATTTTCCATGATATTGGGCCAAATCCTGCTTGCCTTATTCCTCTCTAAGAAGTCTCACAGAAGTGAATGGAATGTTGTGCATGAACAAAGGAAGCAGGATTTTGGCCCATTGTTTTGGAGCTATTTGCTTCCAAACAGTCAGTGGCTTACAGGGTTTGGAACTTGCCACCTCAGAATATTTCTTATGGAATTGTGCCCTATCTATGTGCTGACAAAACAGCTCAGCATTCAAAATGTTTTATTGTGTTCAATAGCCATTGAGCTTTCACTCATCTGGTTAGAACTTTTTGACTAATCTTTATTTCTGTTTTCTGGATCAACTTGAAGGAAGTCCTAGCACTGCTTTAATCTCCTGCTGCTTGATCTGTCAATTGCATACCAGCACCAGCTATCGTTATCTCATTAATTTTTAATTTTAAACGTAAATTTTGTGTTTTTTAGCATAAAGCGAACTTCGACTGCTGAAAAATCACATAGCATGTGGGACAACTCAGATGACAGTCGTAATAAACTGTTGAGGGCAGCTTCAACATCAAAACTCATATCAAAAGTGGCAAAAAATGCAGAGAAGTAAGTATTGGAGTTTGTAGCAAAGTGGTATCTGCAAGTTTTGAGAATAAAAACCCTCAAATTAAATTGTTTTAATTTTATTACATAAGCAAATTTTGCAAACTGTCAGTTTGCATTGTTAATGTTTTGTAGATGTTGTCTGCATAATTTGACTGTTCACCTCTCTAATGCAAGGAAATCTCCAGAGAATCTTAAAATCCCTGCGAAATGTAGATGTATTATTTTAAAGCATGAATATGCTTCCACTGCTACATGTTTGGATTTTACAAATTATGCATGCATATGAAGGCCCACTGTCATTCATGTACAAATTTCCCCACTTGGAAATGATTGCCTAGAACAGCGGTTCTCAAACTTTTGTACTGGTGACCCCTTTCACATAGCAAACACCTGAGTGCAACCCCCCTTATAAATTAAAAACACTTTTTTATATATTTAACACCATTATAAATGCTGGAGGCAAAGCAGAGTTTGGGGTGAAGGCTGACAGCTCGCGACCCCCCATGTAATAACCTTGTGACCCCCTGAGGGGTCCCGACCCCCAGTTTGAGAACCTCTGGCCTAGAAGAAGTACTGCAGAAGATGATCTGGGGTTATAGTGGATTACAAACTAAATATGAGTCAACAGTGTAACACTGTTGCAAAAAACGCAAACATCATTCTGGGATGTATTATCAGGGGTGTTGTAAACTAGACATGAGAAGTAATTCTTCCACTCTAATCTGCATTAATAAGGCCTGAACTGGAGTGTAATGTCCAGTTTTGGGAACCACACTTCAGGAAAGATGTGGACAAATTGGAGACTCCAGAGGAGAGCAACATCAATGATCAAAGGTCTAGAAAACATGCCCTGTAAGGGAAGATTGAAAAAACTGGGTTTGTTTAGTCTGGAGAAGAGAAGACTGAGAGGGGACCTAACAGTCCTCAAATACATAAAATGTTGTTATAAAGAGGAGAGTGATAAATTGTTCTCCTCAGCCACTGAGGATGGGATGAGAAGTAATGGGCTTAAATTGCAGCAATGGAGCTTTAGATTAGACATTAGGAAAAACTTTCTACTGTAAGGGTAGTTAAGCACTGGAATAAATTACCTAGAGAGATTGTGGAATCTCTGTCACTGGAGGTTTTTAAGAACAGGTTAGGCAAACACCTATCAGGGATGGTCTAGTTAATATTTTTTAGTACTGCCTTAGCACAAGGTACTAAGCTAGATGACTTGTCAAGGTTCCTTCCAATCCTACATTTCTATGATTCTGTAAATTTTCTCCATTTCTCTTTTCTTTATTTAAAAATAAATTTTGAAATGTTAAGGTTTCAGACACAGTTTTTATTTCATTGTAAATTCAGTTGTGTCTTTTCTGGATTTGTGTTAAGCTGCAGTTTTATACTTAAAAGTAACTGTAAAATGGCATTGTGAGGTTCCATGTTTCCATATCTCAAATATGCTCAATTTACAAGTAAAGATTTTTTTTTTCCTCATGGCCCATTCTGCAAACTCAGCCTGAAAAGTAAAACAGGTCTTTTTCCTTCTTGAGCAATATCACCAGGCATAAAAGGCCAAATTATACTCTCGGATACATCTGTGCTACTCTCTTCATTTTTGGTGGGTTTGCAGAAGTTTGATTGATTTAGGCCCTGATCATGCAAACACTTATGCACATGCTTACTTTTACTACGGCAAGTAGTCCCATCAAACTCAAACGGTAGTAAGGTTAAGCATGTGTATGTGTTTGCAGAGTCAGGGCCTCAGAATTTAGTGGGTTTTTTTAAAATGGTATTGATGATACATAATAGGGCATAAAGCTTAGCTGTGTTGGCTTTGCAATGCTAACAAAGAACAAGGAGTAACATTTTGTTCTGTGGTATAAACAAATACAACTCTGAATGCACACAGGGAACAGATGTCTTCAGTAAAAAGGTGCCTTTTTACACAGTAACTTCACTGTAGATCTAATTAACTGTAAAGGTGGCTTAAATAGAATTGCTTTGAATGAAGCTGCAAAATCATATATGTAAATAAAGGTAAGAATACTGATAAAATACAGGGAGGTTATCATTAAATAAGTTCTGAATTTGTAAATGAAATTAAAAAATAAAATTCAAATCTGCTGGCATTGAACGAATGTATTAATAATGTAAAATAGGTTGTTTTCATACAGATTCTCAAGACCAGTGCAAAACTTAAAATTGAAAGGGGGACACAATATTATGCTAATCTGACCTGACAGCAATACGTACATTTAGTCACAGCTTTATACCTAGACTGGAGAATTCTGTAATACACTGAAGTAGTGTGCACTAAGGATTATGGTTTAGACATTCTGCACACAATTTTCTTCCCTTTTCTAAATTCCTCTGGCAATTCAGGCTGTTGCTGGATACTGATAAAAGCTATTTAAAGACTGAAAAACTCTCTAGCTAAATCCTCTGGCTTTATTTCAGCTTATCAAGTTCCTTTTTTCAATTATTGCTGTTAAAACAGCATAATCACAGTAGACATATTTAAAATTATTAAGAATAAAAAACGGTTGCTCTTTCCAGGCATTTTGAATTTGTGCAGTAGTTCAGGCATATAGTCAGTATAGATGTTTTGTCTTTTTTTATGATATGCTACTTATCCTTTGAAATGCTTCAATTATTCCACTTCTACAGTATTTCCCTAGAATAAGAAAAAATTATACTTTTCAGTGATTATGGATTAAATGGGGGCCGGAAGGATTAGGATTAATAATTGTTGGAGAAAAACAATCATCTGAGTGCATCTTCAGGTCATTGTTTAGCCTGAAATTCTTAATGAAAGTGAAGCTTCAAAAGTTGTGAAAACATTTTACCATCATCTCACTTGAAGACTGTGTACTATATTCTTTACGAAAGTATCTTATCATTCACTTGTCTCTGCACTGAAA
This sequence comes from Eretmochelys imbricata, assembly GCF_965152235.1. Lineage (NCBI taxonomy): Eukaryota > Metazoa > Chordata > Testudines > Cheloniidae > Eretmochelys > Eretmochelys imbricata. Next base: position 169,992,848 of record NC_135574.1, read on the forward strand.
TTCATTGTAAAGACACCCCGGGTTGAGGAGGGTAAGGGAGGAGAAGTGTAGAGAAGGACATGTAAATACTAACTTTTTACAAATATGCCCTTGGAAATGCATGCCCAAATCCTGTTGAATCAGTTGGCTTGTGTGCATGCATCAGAGGGCAGCATTTTGCTTATTGCATTTAAGATTATTAATTAGGGGAAGTTGCAAAGGCCCAAAATGCATCAGAACCAACCCATTTTCTGTGTGAGGAAACAGGGATCCAGCCCTAACTTGGGTCCTGGATAAAAATCGCTTTATACATGCTTTGGACTCTAGACCCAGATTTTGAATTTTGTTTATTAGGAACAGTTTTAAAGCCAGTGTCATGCTATAAATCATCCCAATAAAATATCAGGAAGTAGAGCAACTGTCACCTTAACCAGTTGTCTTAAATCAGAACTGGGAATCCAAGTCTGGACTCTGCCATTTGGCAGCCAGAATAAGGGTGATTGAACCAGCAGTCAGTGAGAACTCTATATATGTGTATGTTTGACTGTCTATCACTGTTACAGATGTTTGACCTCCATACAAGTATTTGACCTCCATTTTGCTACTCAGCTTCAAGTCAGTTGACAGTTTTCATGAAATAAGTGCTCTTTAACAAGCAAGACAGCTTTAAGAGGAGGTTATTATAAGGAAATTTAAGTTTTCCTCCCATCTTCTGAAAAAAATTGAGGGTTTTTTTTCATGCATGGCGCTTCCTTGAGTGTAGTTTAACAAATCAGCACTTACGAAAACTTATTTTGTGTCCCCCTCAGCAGACCTAGTACTGTTTATCTAGAGATCCTGTGAGGGATTGTGGTAAAGTTGACTTGCAGTGAGACATAGTATTAGCATCACGTTTTCTGACATTAATAGTCACACTGATACAAGCTCTTGGATAATTATTCAAAAGAACTTATAATCATTATGTGCTAGTCACCTCAGGCTTGATTTTTCACAGGTGCTGAGAACCTTGAATGCAAGCTAAATGTGCTCTTCAGCTCCAAAAATTAGGCTTTTTATGGTTTTGTTTTGTTTTTTGCTATCTAAAAGCCAGTTTCCCATATACAAATGCTAATATGATTTTAGTATTTTATTAGTATTATTTATTTGTACTGCAGTAGCTCCTAGGAACCTCAGTTATGCTAGTCACACAACAAACATAGAACAAAAAGATTGTAAGCCCTTTGGGGATAGGGACTATCAAAGTATAAGACAAGAGACAAAAGTTGGGGGTTTTACTGTATTGGTTAGGATTGGTTATCTAACATCTTATCCCAAAGTTTTCATAGGAACATAAGAACTTTCATATTGGATCAGACCTATGATCCATCTAGGTCAGTATCATGCCTCCAACAGTGGCCAGTACTAGAGCTTCAGGGAGAGTGTACAGAAGAGGCTTCTGGCAGTCAGAGGTTTAGAGTCACCCTGAGAATGGGGTTAACATTCTTGACCATCTTGGCCAACAGCCATTGATACGCCTATCCTCCATGAACTTATATAGTTCTTTTTGTGAATCCAGGTTTTTGGTGGTTGTTTTTTTGAAGAGGTGGTAAGACTTAGCATAATGTGGGACTGTACAGAAGCTAGGTAGTATTAGTATTATAACTAATACACATTAATTCTATATTTTGTGATTTTTCCCCAGACACAAAGATGTCATTGTCAGCCAAGGTAAGTGAAAACATTTGTTTTTAAATATTGGGGTAATTGGAGAGATTTAATGTTGCTAATTGAATATTATCCCAATGGAAACAACCAAGTCATTATGAAATATCTTTATGAAGCACTGATTTAGAATTTACATAATGGTAATAGTTACTCCAAGGGTTAATTCAGTTGATTGTTGCTAAAAGATCTAGTGCCCGATGCAAAGCTCTTTGAAATCAGTGGGAGGTTTTTTTGTGACCTCAGGGCCCTGCAGGAGAGGAATATTTTGTATTGCTTTTGTAAAACATAGAAATATAAGAAGTGGTTAATTATTTCATATATATATATATATATAATAAAAATATGCTTGCTTGTTTAAAAATAAAATAGAAAACATTGCCCTTGTGTAACATAGTTTTCACGCCAGGGAGGTGGGACTTCAGAAATAGTTTTAAGTTATTTTATTTCTGTCCCATAACCAGCAAAAATGTCAACCCGTGAAAAAAACAGCCAAGGTAAGAATTAAGCTATGCCAGTTGGTTGCTTTCTAATTTAACTCCTTTTCATGGATCTTTTATTTGGCCTTTCACCATCACAGGATCAGTGCATGAATGATCCTTTAAATTTGGACTGTGCAATTCAGTAAACACTTCATTTTTTATAATTGAACTGAGTTTAAAAAAAATTACACACTTATTTCTTGGAGATTTCTTGGGGAGTTAAAAGTAAATTACTATATACTTTATCCTGTCTGTTGAGAGAGGAATATGAACATATGAGGGGAAGGGGTCTAAAAGTCTTGCATTGTTGCCTAATGTACCACAATATCAAGAAGTGCCAGCTAAAAGATCTCTTCACTTCAGTTTTCTGTCTTGCCAATATTACAGCAGATGAATGCTGATTGGTTGATAGTGGAGACTGAAGGTTTAAAATATTCTCCTATGGCAAAAAAAAAAAAAAAAATCTTCTCTTCTAAAGCATATTTCTTTTGCATCAACAAATTTTGCATTCTGTGTCTATCTGCTGCTGCTGGCTTGTTCGGATAGAAAAAAAAATCTTTCTCAAAATGATGGACTCTGTTGAAATCTACTGACAATAAAGAAAATTCATTGCTGTGTCTCAACATCACTCTGTTTTGATCACGTGGAACCTGAAGCATGCAGCTCAAAATCTGGAGCATGTTTCCTCAGTGCATGCTATTCGCAGCTGTGTAGCGAGTCTCTCTTCCCTTTTAAATCCCTCTTCTTTGCTGTTGTATTAACAAATCTGCAGTGTACACATTCTGTGCTGTAAGACTGTTGATATTTTTGGTTTCCCTTTGCACTGCCCTTAGCTTTTCTATATTTCAAATGGACAAAAACAAAATTAACTGGAAATTCTCATACTTGTTCTCATTATTATGAGATCAAAACAAGCTTTAATCAAAGTGCCTTTTCTTAATTTTAAAATTTACTGAAGAATATGTATTAATCTTTTTAACTGATTCCAACTTATCAAAAATCTCCTATTAAAACAATATGAACAACTTTGACACAAAGGCTTCATAAAAGAGCAAGCAGGAAATACTTCATGACAGTATGAAGCACCAGCCCAGATTCAACAGTCACTGAGAATGAATGCCTCTTGTGGTTACAGTGATGATGCTTCTAAAGGCAAAATATTCGCTAATGGGGTTTATTGTACAGAAGTGGTTCTAATCTGTATGTAATTTCAGTTGTGACAAAGCTTTCCAAAAAGGAATCACATCTTTGGCAAACACAACTTACAGTGCAATGATACACTCTGCAAGTATTCTTACATTTTTATTTCTTTCTTCCTGGTGTCCTCCCATGTAACCTGAGACTGGACTCACCTTCACCCATCTCATCCTGGCAAATGACACATCCCAGCAGCTCTAAATTCTGTGAAACAAGTTGGTAGAGGTCATATAAGTACCTAGATAGACGGAAAATGGTTTAATTAATGTGTGTGTGATCTGGGCTTTCACAAAATGAGGAGAGCCTACCTAGATAACTTTGAGGAGTGGAGCAATATGTTGCATTGATATGGAGCAGAATCAAAGGAATACTAGAGACATATGATTCAACTGACATTGGTCCTGTCTGTAGTGGAGGGGGGAAAAGCATCTTATTAGAAAACGTGTTCACTAACATCTTTAAAATAGCAGTGTTAAACACAGTTCTGCCTTTAATGTGCCCTAGGACAGCTGTCATTTTAAATGTTGTATCTGATTGGGGTAAACCATAGAGGACCCCCCACTGAGGTTAACTATGACCAGACAGCACATTTTTAAACACAACCTAGACAAAGACAAGTTAAATGCCCAAGTTGTGTTTAACCTCACGTTAGTTAACGACATTTTCTAATGGTTTTTTTTTCCTCCATGTGGATCTACCCACTGTGAAACAGACCTCTTAGTTACAATGTACTATGCAGGGCTGTTTTTTTCTACACAGAGAGGTGTACTTTTCTTGTGTGCGCTAATAGGCCCGTGTGGACTCTGGTGGTGTGCACTAAAAGCTCCATTAGTCTGGACAACTGCCCACATAAGTATCACTATCCCAATTGACTCCTCCGGCTGTCTGACCAGAAAGGCCAAGGTTTTCACAGGAAGCAGTGCACTATTTTCAGAGGTAGTTCCTCCACTTCAGGACTGAGACACCCTTGGCAGAATGGGGTTGGGGAAGCCTGTGCTGCTTCTGTCTGTGCTGTCCTTGTTTTGTTGTGCCTCGACTAGGTGCAGCTCTAGTGGGAGTGGGGCTCTGGTTGTTCTAAGCCACGTTTGTGCCTTCATAATCCTGGGCTGTTCTGGGGCCTGAAGAGGTACCTGGCACAATGTATTGCTCGGGATCTGTCTAAGGGTACATCTACACTTAGTGAGTGTGTAGACTATGGACGCTGCATGCCCACCGAGCCTGGGTGTAAATAGCAGTGTATACGTTGAGGCATGGCATAGGTGAGTAGGGTGCCATACGTGCTGGAAACCCTAGGGTGTATATCCTACACAGGTTCTCTGCATGCCCAAGCAGTGCCTCTCTGCTCCAGTTTTTAGCAGTGTAGTCCCCTGCTGTGTCCCCCTGCCAGAGCTCTTCCCCACTGCCTCCCTGCTGTCAGAGCCTTTCGTTGCGGTATGTAGCTACACATGAAGTGCCTTTACTCTACACGCCACGATAAGTGTAAATATAGCCTATGTTACAGCAACCTCTTTGGTCTAGCTTATGGGCTGCAGTGCTCCCTGGAATGTCCCCAGCACTCCATGCTGTCACCCCACCCCAACACACCCTTCCTGCCCCGTGTGCCCTCTCTGCTAGGGCTTGTGAGGGGATCCTATCGGGTTTTCAGAGCTTATGCCACTCTAGCTTTTACACCCTGTGTAAAGGAGACAGCACAAGGGTGTGTCTCCGTGACTGGCAGTCCAACACCTTTAGGAAGAGTAAAAATTCGCTATAAAAAAATCTGTGCAAATGTGAGTAGTTTCTTTCTATTATATATTGGAACCTAGCTCTTAAAGATAACCTCCAAAAGAACAAACATTATTACATTTTGTTTGTGCGCCCCCTTTGATTTTTAGAAACATTAGAGTCTGGTGTGTCATTTTTCTCCCATGAATTTTGTGAAGACTTTCAGCTTAATAGTTTTTAACTTAAGCCAAGAGCTTTAAACAGTCTGAGTCAAAATATCTTTCCTGTCACTGACCGAGGTTCCTGAAGCTTGTCAATTCTTCTGCTAGTTTTCTAGGTATCTGTAGAATCTCCAGGAAAAAAAAACAGGGGGAGATGAGGCTCGATATTTTAATATAAAAAAGCAGTGGGGGGGGAGGAACCCTTCAAACATCAAACCAAATCCCCCCACTAAATAAATAAAAATCATTCAGGTGTCCATTTATACTTATAAGTAAGTAAAAAGCAAGCAGGCACATTCACCCCCTCCCCTCCCCACACACACATACACCTTCTTTCACAGGTCAGCGTGAAATGATCCTGCAAGGTGCTGAGCACTCTGGCCCTGGTCCAGCTAAGCATATAGTACCTGTCTTACTTTAGCTCACGTGGAGTACTCACGGGCTTAAAGAAGACTCAAACTGTAATTTGGACTGAGATGAATTAATAAACCTTAGCAGCCTTAAACAGAGGAAGCAGTGCCAATTAAGGGCCTGATCCCCCTACCATTAAAGTCAACGAGTTTTTCCATTGGCCTTTAGTGGAATTTGGATCAGGCCCCAAGAGAAGAAACCAAATACACACTGAGATACTGATGATTGCTGTTGTGTAAGAATATTCTTTCATGACACAGCTGGATGAAAAATGACACCCTGGTGCTGCTTGGCACGCCCTGGAATTATTCTAGTATATATTTTTGGCTCAATCCGTTATGATGGTCCATTGGAATCCTATAATTATTGAGAAGTAGATTATAAGTGGTTCAAGATTCAATACCTGATTGTAGTAGAAAGTCACAAGGTAAGCTTCTTACACTTTTACATCTTAGCACTACATTTCTCTAGCATCAGGAGTTCCATTATTTTGTGAAAACATTCTTTTCCATTGACGTTATCTCCTAATTATAAAAGTGCAAGGTTTGAGGTAATGACTGCTACAAGAGAGAAGAGTTAATCTAAATGAGTCCCTGAAGGAACAGCACCTTTGTCTGCAGCATGAGATTCCTAGCATGGAAAATATGTTTCTTCCCCTTTAAAAAATGGTTAAATGTTGAAAAAAAGCTCATCAAATATACATTTTGAAAAATTGTTTTACTCTTAGAATCTGCAGGATGAGTAAACTTGTCCTGAAGGGCCTAAACTGAGAGACTGATTCTGTTTCTACCTCCATACCCTCTAGAGTGTGAGCTCTGATTTCTCTTTCCCTGTCTAGTTCATAGGCTTATCTTGCTATCCTTTCTATCAAAAAGAAAAAGAAAAAAAATCTGGTGTTCTCTAGAGCCTGTCACCACCCCATGAATGACCAAAACAGAGCCCCTTCAGTGGACAGAGATCTTCAGGTCTCTGCAAAACTTACCTTTCTCCCTGCATTGCTCTCGCCTCTGTGTTGCACTGATGTCTCAGTATTTTCTGCACTAACTTGAGTTTCTGAATGGTCTTAGTGTGTAGCACAGTCTAACAGTTTAATTTTAACATGAGCAAGGCATAGATAATTGTATCAGGGTTCTGCATTCCTGCTGGAGCAGATGGGAAAAAATAATGCACTCGTGGCCATAGCTGTTGCATGAGCATTCTGTTGAGTAGCCCTGGGTGTAATATCTCACCTAAGCTATGCACCTGTTACAGATGGTGGCCATGCTCCCTCTATTATCACTAACCCCACCAACATTACCTATGTATTCTCTGAGTTGAGTTGCTGCCAGTTAGCCCTCAGCCAAGTCCTGAGCTTTCCTAGACCCGAGCTGGGACAGACATGATAAAGACAAGAATGATTCAGCAATGATGATAGCATTTAATTAATATTAGACGCTTAAATATTATTTTTTGCCTGCTCCAAGAATTTTTTTCTCCTTTTGCTTCATTAATCCTTGTAAACCAAGTTCATAGAACAAATTCCAGTGGTGGAAGGCATGTGGCCTGTGAAATCCAACAAAAGCATGTGTGAATTATGCAGGTGCTTACCACAGGCCCTTAGCTAAAGTTGTTCTATTAAGTTCTTTACCAGCAGGTGTTTATAATCATCTAGCAAAAACCTGCATTTTCTTATTCAGCAGAGATGTGATTTTAAGTATTAACCATAAAGTATTCATATTTATACACCCAGAAGGATGGAGCATGGTGCCAAAGGCGCTGTTTATCTTAAAGAAGATAAAACTAACTTTTTTTCATTGGGATGCCAGGGTTCTTTTTTAGACTATAAAGTCTAAAGTGATAGCAGCTCTGTGCATGACTCACTTTATTCACTTTATAAAAAGTACAATCCCTAAAGACATTTTTGGATGGCAATAAATTAAATACCATATGTGAAAGAATTAATGAAAAACACACAGTACATTCCTAATTTTGTTATTTTTAGTAATCTTCAGTGCTTCATTAATTCCTAATACTTTTCTTTCCTGTTTGTCTTTATAATCGTTTTACCTTCGTGCAGATTGTGGACTCAGTCTTGGAGCTCATACAGACAAAACTCGATGTTAGTGTGACTCATGCCTAAGGGAGTCTCCAGGCCCAATTCACCATTTCACCATCAGATACGTAGAATCATAGAATTGTAGGGCTGATTATCTGATTTTGTCCCTGCGCATGTTTGTGCTGTTCTTTTGTACTCATCCTTAACAATTTGTCTGTGTTTCCACTTTATTTTTGGTAGGATTTCTTTTTGATTTTCAGGTCATTTAAAGGTTGTTGCAGTCGTATTGGCCACTTACTATTCCTCTTATCTTTCCTTGGGATAATTTGCTGTTGTACCTTAAATATTCTCTTTGAGAAGCTGCCACCTCTCCTGAACTCCTTTATCCCTTTATTTTTTTTCCCATGGGACCTTACCTGTCAGTTCCCTCAGTTTCTTAAAGTTTGCTTTGTGGTTTTTTGAAGTCCATTGTCCTTATTTTGCTGCTCTCTCTCTCATTTTCTGTAGAAACTTGAAGTCTGTTATTTCATTATCACTTTTTTACCTAAGTTGCCTTCCTTCTTCAGATTTGCAACTAATTTCTCTCTATTAATCAGAATCAAGTCTAAAATAACTGCTGCCGTGGTTTTTCCTCCATCTTCTGAAATAACAGGCTGTCCCCAACACATTCCAAGAACATGCTGGACATTCTGTGTTTTGCCATTTTACTTTTCCAGCAGATATCTGGGTAGTTAGTCCCCCCACTACTACCAGGTCTTGTGTTTTGGATATTACGGTTATTTGTTTTAGAAATGCTTCGTTCACCTCCTCTCCCTGGTTTGGTGGTCTGTAGTAGACACCTACCATAATGTTGCCCCAGTTTTCCCCCTTTTATCTTCAGCCAGAGCCTTTCAACGGGTATGCTTTCACCCCCTTCTGGACCTCAGAACAAGTGTATACATTCTTAACATATAATGCAACACCTCCTCCCTGCCTGTTCTTCCTGAACAGGTTATCCCTCTCTCTACAGATATTCCGTTCATGAGATTGATCTCACCCAGTAAGTCTTTGTGGTGCCAGTTAAGTCATAATTTGTTTGTGTACTAAGACTTCCAGTTTTTCCTGTTCATTCCTGATATGCCTTGCATTTGTATGTAGACATCTAAGCTGCTGAGCAGATTGTATTCCCTCTTGTTAGTTTTATACCCTATTATAATTTTCCATCCTGACCGCCTTTCCAACTTCCAGCCCTTTGTCAAAATCATCTTTTTTTATACTTGCTTGTGGGATTTTCTCACCTGCCCCCTTAGGTTATGTCTACACTTCAATTAAAAACCCGTAGTTGGCCTGTACCGGCAGGCTCAGGCTAAGGTGCTGTTTAATTGCAATGTAGACATTTGGGCTGGGACTGGAGCCCTGGTTCTAGGACCCTGCAAGGTGGGAGGGTCCCAGAGCTCAGGGTGCAGCCTGAGCCCAAATGTCCACACCGCAATTAAGCAGTCCATAAGCCAAGTCCTGCTCCCGAGTCAGCTAGCATAGGCCAGCAATGGTTGTCTAATTGCAATGTAGACATAGCTATAAAGTCTAGTTGAAAGCCCTCCTCACTAGGTTGGTGAGTTTAAAGCCCTCACTAGGTCCTTTATCAGGTAGATTCAATGTTGAAGTCACTTGTGTATCTGAGGGTGCAGTTGGACCCTTTCTGTTTCTTTGTATGTTTTATTTTTTGCTACCTTTCTGTTCTCTTAAATGTCACCCGCACGCACAGATACTAAGGGAATCAATGAGTTTTGCCATTGGCTCCAGTGGAGCCAGAATTTCATTTGTTAAGCAGGTAGCTAGCACTAGATGTACTGAGCTTGTGAAATATATACATTCAACATTCATTCCTCTGGCCCTTGATTTTAGCTATAAAACAGAATTTATTCCAGAGCAACTGCTGATTGCTTTCTGCTATTTCACAGCGGTATGTAATGGAATTGTTACTTGTCTATCAGTAGCTCCCTCTGCCAGCTGATTCTTGTGTGAAGAAACAAAGTTTTATACTTACATTTAATATTATTACATTTACATTACAGTAAAACTATTAACCTTTAAACATCCCGTATGTGCTCTTTATAGAATGAAGTCATTACACATCAATTTATTTGTTTTAAGGCAGATTTGGACTGCCTGGGTGGCACTTTGACAATGTTTTAAAATAATAAAATTACACTTTTACTGTCAAATTCTTCCACAGTGGAAAAACTGCCTCCACATTTTAGCTTTTTGTTTCTTTGTTTTTTGTTTTGTAATATAAAAATGTTATGGTCTAATGACCGTAGTGGTTTGGCTGATGGCAGGTTGTGCTGTGATGCAGGAAGTATATCTGACTGGAAACTAGTTTCAAGCTCTTTGCTCCCCAGCATAGTGTGTGTATTCCACTCTTGGATGTAAGGCTGAAGGGAGGGAAAGCTGTTGGGAAAGAGGCTAGCATTAAGGAAAGAATCATTTCATGGAATGAAAATGCTGGAATCTCTCTTCCCCCTGGCCAAAACCCCTACCGGGAGGTGGTCATAGACAACTCCATATGAGGACAAAGTAATAGGTTGCTGAATCAAATTAACTATAGATTTCTGTAGTACATAGCTGAGCTGTTTTTAATTTTACAATTGTTCTTTTAGTTTGTAAATGTCAGGATTAGCTTAAAAACAAGTCAAAGTACAGTATATATGATGTAAACAAGTGGGGGTTGAGCCATGTGCCCTATGTCTTTTGATGTCTTAACATTTTACAGTTTACTTAGTAGACCATATACAGCAGTGAGATGACAGAATGAGGAGCAAACCCAGACCCCTTCCCCACTTCTCTCTGTACCACCTTCCCGGGCCACTAGCGGCGCCCTTGCCACCCCAAGAGCAGGGGCAAGGGGTGGCATCCTAGCCCCCTCCACCCCCCCCGCCAGGAAAAGCATGGCACCCAGCATACCAACATCGGCCATTTTGTCACACCTGTTCTAATTAATCCGTCTCATCAGAGTGTTGTATTAAGTTGTAAAGTACTGATGCTTGTGGAACAGCTTGTCTTTCCTACTTTAACTCATTTCCAGCGTTCTCATTTTTAATGCTATGTACAATAGGGTTGACCAGGTAACTCCTTTTAGCAATAATAACAATGATGCAAATAATAGCATAATAACCTACTATGTAGGAACTGCATCTGCAACTGAATTACTGTGTGTACAGCTGAAAATGTATGCCTTAATTCCAGTGTATGTATATTTTTTTTTCTTTTTGACTTCTCTGGTCCCTGATCATACCATTGTTGTTTTTCTTTTCCTTTTTTTTCTATATTCGGGGCGGCATTTTCAAAGTAAAAAGAACAGGAGTACTTGTGGCACCTTAGAGACTAACAAATTTATTTGAGCATAAGCTTTCGTGAGCTACAGCTCACTTCACTGGATGTATGTCAAAGTTCCTTCCCCACTCTGAACTCTAGGGTACAGATGTGGGGACTTGCATGAAAGACCCCCTAAGCTTATTCTTACCAGCTTAAGTTAAAAACTTCCCCAAGGTACAAACTTTGCCTTGTCCTTGAACCCTATGCTGCCACCGCAAAGCGTGTTAAACAAAGAACAGGGAAAGAGCCCACTTGGAGATGTCTTCCCCCAAAATATCCCCCTCAAGTCCTACACCCCCTTTCCTGGGGAAGGCTTGATAACAATCCTCACCAAATTTGTACAGGTGAACACATTTTCAAAGTTCTGCACAAGGATTTAGTAAAGTCAATAGGAGTTGTCAAGATAAGTCTCTGCCACTTTAAAAAGTGTGTTTCTGCATAGAACCGTGAGTCAGAACATCCCTTGACTAGGTTGAAATACAGAATTGTCAGTTCTGTATCTATTGCCTTTATGGGTGATAGCGAAATTGTTTTTCTATTCAAAGTTCTTTAAAGTTTCTCCTCTTGTCTCTTCCTGATCACCTACTTTTCTGCTTTGCACTACTCTAGGAAATAGCTAGCTCTTCCTAGAGACTATTGGAAGAGGTGGTATGGAAAGAGAAGAAATGTTTGAGATAAATCTGAAATATCTCTTTGTACCCCAAAAATTGTTAAAACTTTAGGAGGAAACCAATAAATTTCAGTTTGTTCTTCACCATGCCAGTTAAGCCATATAAATTAAAAGGGAGTTAAACTTCTGGTTTTTCTAGCTTGTATTTACAGGAATATGGCCCTGGGCAAATATTTTCTTTTTGAAAATGTTTTTGTTGATATGCTGCCATCATCTGTACTGTTTGAAAATATTTTGCATTAATTCTCTCATTGCCCTCAGGGTTATACCTAATGAAATGTTATGGTCTGACAGAAGGGGGGAAGCAAAGAAAATGCTTTGGTATCTTTTTTTCAAGGAGAGGCTTGGTCAAGTAATATTTGATTAATACATCTTGATTAAATACATTTAAAAGTGAATCCATAGAATAATCTGGAATATGCACAAAATACCAGCAAAGGCCAAAAATGCAGTGTCTTTCATATGGGAAATGAAGAGAGTTACTCTGTATCTGAGGATGCTGTAGACAACCTCCCTTCCCCAAAGCTCCACATTATTGCACTCCTCCTTTCTTGCTTCAGTCGCAAACAATGCAAGGTACTCTCTTCCCCAGGGACTGAACATGCAGCTAGCGCCTGCTTTGCAATAGGGGAGTGAGAGGTGCCTGGAGTCATTTTGTACTTTCAGGACTAGCTAGCCAACCCATAAGCACGAAGAAAATTCAGTCTTTAAACAGGAATTTAAGTTCTCACTGTGAGTGTTTGTTTGTAAATGCCTGGAGACAATACTGTATTTGTATGTTAAATTATGGAAGCATGAACACAAGATTTTCATAAAAGGTTCATTTTTATTACCTTAACATCTGTGGATAGCCAGTATGGTTTTGTCTTTGTAAAGTGTACATGATAACAAGTATATTGAAAAAAATCAATTAAACATATGACTTGTTTGGAATAATTATCTAAACAGTTTGTCAGACCAGTTGCAGCCTGTGTCAACACAAAAATATAATTAATACATATCTCTGGTAAAATAAGTGCAGTTCTAGTCTGGCTACTTGGAAATAATTCTCATTGATGGTCCATGCTTTTGACAAGTTTAAGCCAAATTCTCTACTGGTGTAAATGGGCAAAATTCCAGTGAGGTAAGTGGAGCTGCATCCATTTACACAAGCAGAGAATTTGGACCACTATTTTTATATTCATTTTGGCATTGTAGTTTTGATACTTGCTTTATTACAATGAAACTAAGTTGAGTCACTTTGTATTCTTGAGAAGGCAAAACTTGTATGCATGGGTTAATTTCCTTTGGACCCAGTAACTACTACTCATTACTTATAGGAATAATTGGTGCAATACTGCAAAATTATCATTTTCAGTGACCTATGCCCTTTGGTCACTTTTATGCTATCTTTCAGTTGTGTTCAGAATATTATGAAAATCTTGCTTCACTTGATTCCAGTGTTGGGAAGTTCTACTTTGGGGACTAAAGGCTGCTTGAAATTCAAGTTAAATGAATTCTTGATGTTTCAGACAGCTGACTGGAGTACGTTAAAAGTGGCAAATGCATCATGAAATCATGTTCTTTGAAGTCAGAGGACTTAATAAATTTGGTTTACTGGAATCTACTTTGACTGCTAGTTAGACAACAAGAAAACAAAGTACTATAAATCAACAATAAAAGTTGTTTCTGATTAATAAAGTTAACTGCCTTAAATTAAATATGTCACACAAGCAGTAGAACAGCAGCTTTAACAACTCAAGTGTAACTAGCTCGTGATTCAGATATTCATGTACACTGATTCATCTGTCAGATTAGTCAAAGGATTTTGGTTTAGAATGAATAGAATACTTAAATTCAAGTATTCACCTCATCAAATGACTGAACAATCACCTCATAAAACAGGTGTGTCAAATTTGTTAGTATTATGATCTTTTTGTCATTTACATAGAGTAGCATCTTGAGGTATAGTCACTCCGTTTGAATGATCTGTTTGCGTTCCTTAGCTGGTTATTAGATTTCTTTGTACACTGGTAAATGCAAATACAGTAAAAGCTGTATTATCCGGCACTTTGCCAACTGGAAAGCTCTATAAACTGCCATTTTTGATCTTCATTGAAAATCCAGTTTATAGTCCGGTTGGTGCGTGGACGGCAGTCTCCCTACCTGGCTCCGGATGGCTTCCCAGAAACGGTGACATGTCCCTGCTCTCTTAGGTGGAGGAACAGCCATGAGGGGTTCGGCGTGAGGGAGGAGGTGCGGGGCGCGGACTCTGGAAGGGTGTTTGGGTGTGGAAGGGGGCTCGGGACATGGGGTTGGGGCACAAAGGGAGGTGTGGGATGCCGTATCCGGGTGGTGGTCACCTCAGGCGGCTCCCCACAAGTGATGATATTTCCCTGCGGGTGCTGCCCCAGCCAATGGGAACTGCCGAGCCAGCGCTCAGGTTGGGGCAGGGGCAGAGCACAGAGCTGCGTAGCCGTGCCTCCAACTAGGAGCAGCAGGGACATGTCGCCACTTGCAGGGATCCGCCCAAGGTGAGCGCTGCCCGGCTCTGGCACCCTGCACCCCAACCCCCTACCCCGAACTCCCTTCCAAAGCCCACGCCCCGCACCTCCTCCCTCACTCTGAACCCCTCATGGCTGTTCATCCACTTAAGAGAGCCAGAAAGGAGAGCCTTACACCCCCTCCCACACCCAAACTCCCTCCCAGTTAATTAAGAGGAATGTTTTACTTATTGGCACACTCCATTTTCCCGACATGTCGGATAACAAAGCTTTTACTGTATTAAATTATGGTAAATGTAAATTTTGTCAGCCTGAAAGTGTTATAATTTCTGTTACGGTACTATGGTATTATTTATATAGTATCATAAGTATGTGTGGTGCTTTACAGACAAATACAATGACAAGATCTTTCGGTAGTGAGTTTGCAAGCTAAATTAATGCAGTTATTTAGTATGTTTTAAGATTTCATTGCTCTGTGATTTGTTAGAGGTCATGATGCCACAGAAGCTAGCATAGTGGTTCATCTTGGTTGTTAAGATCATAATTTTTCTTTTGTCTCAGTAACTGAGTTGGTCTTCCTTCAAGTCTAGTTAGGCTTGTCACAATATCTCCAGGTCTTGTAATTACTGGTGTTTTCAGGGCCCCAGTTTTATTCCACAGAATTTCAATCAATCCTAAGAATCCTTTGAATTCAGTAGGAGCTTCCTCAGGTCTGTATTCACTAGATAGGTGAGTTGCCAGTTCTCAGACTTAGTTGTTTGGTTCTGGGAGGAAACCTTGACTAACTACACTTTATTTCTAACATTATCCATGCTCATTCTGTCTTTTTCATAACTGGAAATAGACTTTTTGTTGTTTCCAATCTTTGTTCTCTGACTGTAGTTTTATTATTTATTTTTTGTGTACACCTATGTAGTTGAAACCCTGAGAAAGATCTGGACCCTGTCCTCAGAGTTTACTATTTAAATTACGCTTTTGGCTCTCGTCCTTGATTGCACATTTCTAGGTCTTGTGCATCTTCTAAAATGCTTTTGTATTAATCATAGAATATCAGGATTGGAAGAGACCTCGGGAGGTCATCTAGTCCAGCCCCCTGCTCAAAGCAGGGCCAATCCCCAATTTTTGCCCCAGATCCCTAAATGGCCCCTTCAAGGATTGAACTCACAACCCTGGGTTTAGCAGGCCAATGCTCAAACCACTGAGCTATCCCTCCTATCTATCTATGTATGTATGTAATGTATGTATGTATGTATGTAGAATACTGAAATCTACTGCTGTTGCTACTATGAAATTATCTGCTCTCTCCTACCTTTCTTGTTCTCCAAGAAAAGAGTTTCTTTCAATTTGAAGTGAATGGACAACCTGTCATTGACTTCAATAAGAGCAGATCTGGGTCCACTGTTAGTACCCATAGTTGTACTATTTAAGTTTGTCACAATTCTGTTATTTTTTACTTGACAATCCTGGGGATCATTAAATAAACCAGTGAATGAGAAAGGAATAAAATTTTAATAAAATAAATTGGACAGCTTCTGCAGTGAGCTGCTTTACACAGCCATGTGGTGCTCCCAACCCCCTCCTTCAAGGCACATTTCCAAATTCCTGTGTTCATAATACTGTCCCTTGTGAGGGAGCGTCTCTAAATTATAATCTTCTACAAACATATCTCTACATCTTTTCTCTTAAAGAAAAACAAATTAACTCTTCTATATTAACAGCTATCTAATAATACATGCATTACTTTCTCAACCCACGTAGTACATTTCCATAAACCCAATGTGTCAGTTACCTAGAAAGGAGAGGTTACCAGCACATCATTCTCGAGTGAGTCTTTACCACTCAGTTTAGTCAAATACTCCTTCTCCGGGCAGGTTAACAAGTCTCTGTGTCTTTCAGGGTGTTAAATCTCCCACTCTGATTTTCTCAATATCAACTTTTCATTAGAGTCTGAGTTGTTCTCCTGTTTCTTGACAGTTTCTCCGTTGTGCGTTGATGATAAAGGATCAGTCAGATGGGAAATACCAGAGTCCATATCTACTGTCAGTGTGTTGGAACTTTCGTAAATCCCTTCAATAACGTCAAAATGTGTCCCATTGGTCTGTCTGTCAACTACATAAAACCTTGGATGCAGCTGTTCTTTGATGATAACCTTTTGGCCCCAAGTATTAGAGGTGTGATTCCTCAGGCACACTCTCTCACCTGGGTTAAGAAATGGGAGATCCCATATGGGCCCTTTTGTCAAAATATTTCTGCTTCCACTTCTGGTTTTCTTTCATCTTCCCTATGGTTTCATTGTTATGAGATTTCAGCAGGTTATCAGTAATTGGTAATTTAGATCTAATCCTTCTTCCTGCTAACAGCTGAGCTGGAGAAAAGCCATTCTCCAGAGGTGTACTTTGGTAAACTAGTAATGCTGCATACAAATCACCCCCACTGTCAAAAGTCTTTTCATAAGGTTCTTTGCTGTCTGTATAGACCTTTTCACAAGTCCATTTGATTGGGGGTATTTTAGACTTGATGTTTTGTGATTGAAAATCGCAATCTATGGCAAATTGCCTACAATCTGAACTGGAAAATTGCAGTCATAGAATCATAGAATATCAGGGTTGGAAGGGACCCCAGAAGGTCATCTAGTCCAACCCCCTGCTCGAAGCAGGACTAATTCCCAGTTAAATCATCCCAGCCAGGGCTTTGTCAAGCCTGACCTTAAAAACCTCTAAGGAAGGAGATTCTACCACCTCCCTAGGTAACGCATTCCAGTGTTTCACCACCCTCATAGTGAAAAAGTTTTTCCTAATATCCAATCTAAACGTCCCCCACTGCAACTTGAGACCATTACTCCTCGTTCTGTCATCTGCTACCATTGAAAACAGTCTAGAGCCATCCTCTTTGGAACCCCCTTTCAGGTAGTTGAAAGCAGCTATCAAATCCCCCCTCATTCTTCTCTTCTGCAGACTAAACAATCCCAGCTCCCTCAGCCTCTCCTCATAAGTCATGTGTTCCAGACCCCTAATCATTTTTGTTGCCCTTCGCTGGACTCTCTCCAATTTATCCACATCCTTCTTGTAGTGTGGGGCCCAAAACTAGACACAATACTCCAGATGAGGCCTCACCAATGTCAAATAGAGGGGAATGATCACATCCCTCGATCTGCTCGCTATGCCCCTACTTATACATCCCAAAATGCCATTGGCCTTCTTGGCAACAAGGGCACACTGCTGACTCATATCCAGCTTCTCATCCACTGTCACCCTTAGGTCCTTTTCCGCAGAACTGCTGCCTAGCCATTCGGCCCCTAGTCTGTAGTGGTGCATTGGATTCTTCCGTCCCAAGTGCAGGACCCTATTGAACCTCATCAGATTTCTTTTGGCCCAATCCTCCAATTTGTCTAGGTCCTTCTGTATCCTATCCCTCCCCTCCAGCGTATCTACCACTCCTCCCAGTTTAGTATCATCCGCAAATTTGCTGAGAGTGCAATCTACACCATCCTCCAGATCATTTATGAAGATATTGAACAAAACCGGCCCCAGGACCGACCCCTGGGGCACTCCACTTGACACCGGCTGCCAACTAGACATGGAGCCATTGATCACTGCCCGTTGAGCCCGACAATCTAGCCAGCTTTCTACCCACCTTATAGTGCATTCATCCAGCCCATACTTCCTTAACTTGCTGACAAGAATACTGTGGGAGACCGTGTCAAAAGCTTTGCTAAAGTCAAGAAACAATACATCCACTGCTTTCCCTTCATCCACAGAACCAGTAATCTCATCATAAAAGGCGATTAGATTAGTCAGGCATGACCTTCCCTTGGTGAATCCATGCTGGCTGTTCCTGATCACTTTCCTCTCATGCAAGTGCTTCAGGATTGATTCTTTGAGGACCTGCTCCATGATTTTTCCAGGGACTGAGGTGAGGCTGACTGGCCTGTAGTTCCCAGGATCCTCCTCCTTCCCTTTTTTAAAGATTGGCACTACATTAGCCTTTTTCCAGTCCATTATATCTAAGGACTTCATGTGGAATTCTATGTCTAGAGAAGATTCCCTTCATGCTCTCACTGACTTACTACTAGTACTGTGCAGTGTGCAAATGTCTGGAGACCAAGAATAATAATTTGTGACTACTAAATAATCCTTTGATTGCCAGTTAAATAAATCAATGCCAACCTACTCATGAGGCCTTTGTGTAAATGGATGAGGTTTCAGTGTCTGCTTGTTGTCATGCTTGTATTTCAAGTAGAAAAGCAGTTTCCTACCACATTAGTAGTGATGTGATTGATCCGCAGCCAATACAACACATCTTGTGCTTGTTCTTTGCACTTCTTAATTCCCAAATGACCCTCATGGATCTTCCATAGCATTTCTTTTTGGAGGCTCATTGGAATTACAACCTTACTGCCCTTGGAAATCACTG
Source organism: Eretmochelys imbricata (assembly GCF_965152235.1). Lineage (NCBI taxonomy): Eukaryota > Metazoa > Chordata > Testudines > Cheloniidae > Eretmochelys > Eretmochelys imbricata. The sequence continues at coordinate 170,011,498 of NC_135574.1, forward strand.
CATCTATCACGGTAATTTCATGTCTGCAGTTCCAATAGTCTCTTATACTTGGACAGCAACTACTTATTTCTTTTATTATTAATTCTTTAATTATCACTTCTTTAAGGATTCCCAACGATTCCTCTTTCTCCATTTCCTCTCTTATTTGTTGCAGTTTCCTGTTAGCTATGGGAATTGACTTTACAATCAGATCTACATAGGCTTGCATCTCTGTCTATAAAGTCTTCTCTGGTTTCGTGGGAGCCACTGCTCTGAAAAATGCATCTTCAGTGAACATGAATTTACCATGCGCGTAAGTCACAACCAAATCATAGTTTTGCAGCTTTATCATCATTCTTTGAATCCTTACAGTATAGTCATTTAGCGGTTTTCTAAATAATGCTATCAGGCGCTTGTGGTCTGTTTCAATGTCCACAGTCTGTCCATAAATATACTTATTGAATCTCTCACAGGCAAACAAAATTCCTAAAAGTTCCTTTTCAATCTGTGCATATCTGGTTTCTGCCTCAAGTCAGTGATTTGGCTGCATATGCCACTGGTTGCCAGCAATCCTTATGCTTCTGTAAAATCACGGCACCTAACCCACACTGTGAAGCATGTGCTGAGATTTTAATAGGCCTTTCTGGTACATAGAGCTTCAATAGTGGTTCTTGTATCAGTTGTTGTTTTAAACCTTCCCATGATTCCTCCTGTTCTGCATCCCAATTCCATTCATTTTTATTCTCTAGGAGTTTTCTCAGAGTTGTTGCTTTGGTAGATCGATAGTTAACCATTCCCAGGAACCACTGGACATCTTTCTTTGACTGGGGACATGGCATCATTTCAATGGCGGAAATCTTCTTTGTATCAGGTTTTACACCTTGGTTGGAAATAATGTCCCCAACAAAAGTCAGTTCTGTAACCCCTAAAGCACATTTCTCTCTATTTAGTTTGAGGTTTGCATCTCTAGTTGCACCCAGGACTTCCCAAAGTCTACTATCATGCTCCTCTTTTGTTGAGTCACAGATGACGATGTCATTCATTGAGGTGTCAACGTCATTCATTGAGGTGTCAACGTCATTCATATGTTTTTAGATCATATGTATGGTTTTGTGGTACACTTCTGGTGCTGAAGCTATGCTGAAGGGTAACCATAAGAATCTATCTTCCAAATGGGGTTAAATGTGCATAGCTTTGAACTTTCTTCGGTTGATTTTAGCTGTCAAAACCCCGAGGATGCATTTGTTTTACTGAAATATCAAGTATTTGCAAATTGAACCATAATCTCTTTTCTGCTTGGTAGTTTTTAAATGTTCTCTTTTTATAGCCTTGTTGAGGTCTCTAGGATCTAAGCATATGCGTAGCTGGCCATCACGTTTCTCTATGATGACAAGGGAGCTCACCCATTCTGTTGGCTCCTCAATTTTTTGTATTACTTGCGTTGCTTCCATCCTTGCAAGCTCAGCCTTGAGTTTATCACAGAATGCAAATGGCACCTTTCTACATGGATAGATAACTGGAGGGACCTGCTTGTTTATCCGGATTATATGTTCACCCTGCAAGCAAACCCAACCATTGAAACAGGTCATGATATTCCCAAAAGAGTGCCTCATAGCCAGGTTCAGTATGATCTTGTAGTAAGGGCACCCCTTTTACCAGACTGAGTTTCTCACATGCAGCCAGGCCTAAAATTGGTGTCACTTCCTTTGGCACTACAATGAAAGGGAACCTGTACATTGTTTTTATGGTTGATGCTAGCAATGTACCTCTCTTTCACCCGTATATTTGTTCCAGAATAACCAGTTACTTGTATTTTTGTTGGTTCCAGTCTTGATTTTCTGTTGAGCCTCTGATAATCTTGTTCAGACAGAATATTAACCTGAGCTCCTGTGTCCAGTTTCAGTGGAATAATTGTTACATTCTCTGTCATAGGCAGTATCCGATCTCTCTCATCAGGCCTTATAGATCCGAGTACATCTATGAAAAACTCCTCAAGATTGTCTTTAATGAATATACTTGACTTTTCTGCATTTGGGATCTACAGCATTTTGCAAAATGATTATTCTTCCCACATTTATGACAGAATTTCCCAAAGGCAACACATTGTATGGGACCATGTTGTGATCCACATCTTCCACATAACCATCTGTACCCCGTCTTCTCCCTAGCAGTGGTTTTCATAGCAAGTGGTTTCACTCTTTGATTTGACCTATTCTGGCTATATTCTTTAGTACTTAGTACATGGATAACCCCTTCTCGATGAATTCAGCTCTTTGGCTTGTGCTTCTACTGCCCTGCATACTTGGGGAGCCTTTTCTAAAATTAAATCCCCTTTAACGAGCAATCTCTCTCTTAACACATTGTCTTTAATGCCACAAATGATTCTGTCTCTGACCAGAGACTCTGGCCACTCAGCAAAGTCACAAGCATGGGCAGGACCGGCTGGGGGCTAGCCTCCCCCAACCAACGGTTCGCCCACTGCCTATGGTCACAGATTTTACTGAATTTCCTTAATTCTAAGACACATTGCTCTATGGTGTCATCAGTTTTTTGCACGCATGTGAAAAAATTGTCTCTCTCAAATGTTTCATTCTTTTTTGGCATGCAGTGCTTCTCAAATTTAGTCAGTAAAAATATAAATACAGAAGAAATTTAACTTCATGCTTTCACCTTCTTTAAACTTAGTTATAAATATCCAGTGCTTCCTACCAAAAACATGCAAAAAGATAGATGATTTCCCTTTATCATTTTTCTCCTCTGCCGCTATGGCTGTTAAATACAATTGAAATCCCTGTCTGAATTATTTTCCAGTTCTCTACAACATTGCCTGACAATTGCAGACGGGAAGGAGGTTGCAACACATCCATTTTTTGGCTTCCACCAACCCCCTTCTTAAACTAGTCAAGCTACTATTGTGCTCACGAAATAAAGTACATGCAAACGCTTCTGTGCCTGATGCTTCACTTGTTTCTCTGGTGCCTCCCTTTGTCTCTGCTTTCAGTTGAAAACACAGGCGTTAACTTCACAATCACTGCAGTGTCCTTCTCATTACTTCTGACACCTTGTAATGATCCTGGGGTTAATTAAATAGCAAACCAGTGGATGAGAAAGGAATAAAACTTTAATAAAACAAACTGGACAGCTTCTGAAGTGAGCTGCTAGACACAGCCATGTGGTGTTCCCAACCCCAACCTTCAAGGTACATCTCCAAATTCCTCTGTTCATAATACTGTCCCTTAAGAGCGAGCATCTCTAAATTATAATCTTCTACAAACATCTCTACAAGAATATTCTACATTGCAATCTGAGAGGCAGTGTCCTTGCCTCTCATCTTTAAGAATGATTTATAAACATTGCTTGGTCACTTAGAAACTCAAGACAAGCCTTTTATTTCTTACCAAGAGATTTTTAAAAATTAATCAAATATATTAATTTCGAATTGGCAATATTAATCAATTCAGATGTCATTATGCCACTTCTCAGTGCCATAGTGCTAATCCATCAACACTGAATAGCTGTGCTTCCACTCTTCCCCTATTTGTCAGCAAGCTGGTTCAACTGACTGCTGCAATCTCTGAGTTATCATATTAACTATTAGGATTTTCAAATATCATACTCAGAAACATCTGGGAGTTCTGCTGTTGGTGGAAGTTAAACTCTGTGGCGGTGGGTGGGTTTTTTGTTTATATCTAATCAAATTTGTATATTTAAGACTGAAATATTACACTACATTTTTTAGTTTATGATCGTGATATTCACCATTGACATTAATTACTGTTAAAGGGGAAAGATACAGAAAATAGGCCGTAAATTGAACCATAATAAATAAATCATTTAGGTTAGGGCCTGTTTCTCAATTACACTAGGGCCCCTGACACTGCTCTTAACACAGCCAGAGTGGTGTACAGTGCTTCATAGTGTAACTCAGAATCAGGTCCTTGATATATTTTAAACTTCATCAGAAATTGTAATTGGCACATTGTGTGGAAAGGACTCCACTGGGACCATGGCTTTACCTAGTGGTCACAGCAAGGGAACCTTGAAGCAGGATTACTGTCTGTTACTGACTCGCTGTGCCATCTTGGGCAAACCATTTAGCGTCTCTGTACATCAGTTCCTACATATGAAAAATGGTCCTCAAAGAGGAGCTGTGAGGCTTAATTCATTGTGTGGTAAAAGCATTCTGAGATCCGTTCATGAATACATGCTATGGAAGTGCACATTATTTGTCGCTGAGATATTTTCAATATAGTAATAGTACTGTTAGGAACAGTTTTCTATTCGTTTCTACTGAATGTTCAAATTATTTGAGTGATTTTAATGATGTCCACTTGACACACTTTTTTTAAAAAAATCCATTTTAAGATAGTGACGTTTGGTAAATATTGTTTGTGATAATTCAACTTTAGATTTTGTGATAACTTTGAAATTTGGTATCATGAGGTATTTGTATGTATAAAATGTTACATGCATAGTTTATCCAAAGAGTTACCACAAAGGCATTTATGGTAGCAGTAACTGTACATGCATATTGTGTAAGTATAATTTTTCAATACACAAATTTTACAGATCTTGTCCTTTATCAAACCCACATTTTGTAAGATAATAATCATAATACTGTAAATATATTCTTTGAGTCTCTCTTAGCTTAGTATTGAGGAATTCATTAAAATTGAACACAGAAAGTAAAATCATTGCAATTAATATTTTTTTGTTTCAACAGAGGGAGAGTATATTAAGATGTTCATGCGGGGTCGACCAATCACAATGTTCATTCCTTCTGATGTAGAAAATTATGATGACATTAGGACAGAACTGCCTCCTGAGAAGTTAAAACTGGAGTGGATGTATCCTTAAATATTTGCTTTTCCTCTTTTGTGATTTTTCTTTAAAAATCTAATCTCGTGTTTTTTCTTATAATTATGGAATTTGCTTAAATCAGAAAAATTAATTTTCCTTGACAAAACCGTTTTTTTAAGTTTACTGGCACTAAAGAGCCATAAAGATAGACTTCATAAATTTCCATGCACTGAGCAGTCACACCATATACTCCTGTATTTATTTTTCTATTGGAACTAATTACATCTTTATTTTAACTAGGAAAAAAAGGAAAACTTCTCAAAATTGTTTCATTAGAATATTATTTCCAAAAAGCAAGATTTTGATTTCAGACACATTCACGTACACTCTTTGTAATGGACCATTGTGAGACTTTTTCTCTTGGTTTTTAGGAGGTTTTGATGAGGTGAAAGGTGCTGAATAAAACACCTAAATCTTCTGCTATTTATCCACAAAGCAGGTAGAGAACGAGCCACAGAGTGAAAATTTCCCCATATTTGCACCACCAATGCACTTGAACTCGCAAATGAAGGGACTTGTCTCTAGGGGCTGGTCTGCATTATGAAATGGTATTGTGTTTGTATTTGATTGTGAGGAATGAAGTTAGGTGACATGATGCTGATCACAATTTTACATCAGTGTAAACTAGGACAGTTTATTTGCAGCATCATGGGGTTAGTCTGTTGTGGGAAATGATGCTGAACGTGATTTGTCCTGATCTGCACTGACTCACCCGTAAAAGTTGTGGTCAGCATTGTGTAAGCTGATTTGATTCTTCTCCATTGTATTTACATTGAGCAGACAAACTTCTAGGGCATACTTCAGTCCAATAATTGGTTGCTCTGCTGACAATGCCCAAACTACCAATCATGCTAGTGGCATTGATGATGTGAGCGACGGTCAGGTTGTCTGCTAGGGATCAAGATGAAAGGACCCTGTGTCCTAGTACTACTGTCTATAGACATTCTGTCATTAGATGTGTTATCTTAGCAAAGTAAATTGAAACTACTCATTCTTTCCTTTTGTCCTGCTGAGTAATAGATAGTGTAAAGGCTGAGAATATCAGTGCTTCGGAAAGGAGAAGCTGTGGAACCTACATCCACTGTAGCTGTGAGGTTATAAAGAGGGAGCAATCAAGTCCAGAGAGAAAGACACCATAGGGCAAGCAACCGAAGGAAGGGGCACCAGACTGGTTGAGAGCTAATCCCCAGATGAACCACAAAGAGGCACCCCCCAGCGGATGAGTAGAGAAATTTGTACCAGTGCCTCTAAGAGGCAAAGCTTCCCCACTTGCAACCACCAATTCTGTGTATAACAAAAAAGAAAACCGTTAGCAAGGGGGGAGAGAACAGCATTAATGTTGGGAAAACACAGCAACAATGATTCAAAAGTATGCAAACAATAAGTAAACCCACACACACACACAGTATTTGGGGGCAGTGTTCTTTGCATCAGTTTCCAATCTTGCTGAGAGAAAGTCCAGTGGACAAATATCTCTTTAACCCACCACTCCCCTTTCCCTCCACTGTTTTATCTGCCAAAATTTGTAGCTTTCCACTGATAGCTTCTGCTGTAAAACACCTGTTTACACCATCAGGGTTCAGTGCCCGATCTGCTAAGTCCCTAACGTTGTTCTCGGTCAGTGATTCCCAAACTTTAACAACCTATGAACCCCTTTCACTAAAATGTCAAGCCTCGTGAACCCCCTCCTAAAAATGAATATTTCCAGGGATTTTCTCCTTTACCTGAGTATAAATTATAAAAGCAGTGATCTTGGAAATATAAAATTTGTTTTTATGGCATACTTATTACACACTATTTATTATTTATCATTACAGTATTTTATTACATTATGAAAACAGCAACACTCTTCCAAGATCTCACTTTCGTAGCTTGTATCACTTTGAATAATCCTGTTATAAGACAAGGATTCTATGTTTCATCAAGGAGTATCAGATGTAAAACAGCATGAAGGTATTTAAGAAGCCAACTCAGAGTTCCTCCTACACAAACGTTCAGGTCTTGAGCAGTCCAGGCAAACAACGCAGGTTACAACAAAGCTTAAACTTGTTCTTCATAATAATTTTAAAACCAATACTAGCTGCCTATTTAATTTTAAAAACAGCAAAAAATATCCACCTCCCTTTCTATTTCTTATAAGGAGTCTTGATGTTTAAATCTCCTCACTGTGATAGATATGCTTGCTTTGATCTGCTTGGAAGTCCCAAGGGAGAGCTCTGTCCGCCATTAGGGAATTTTTTCCCAAGAACCCCCTGTAACATTTTGCGAATCCCCAGGGACTCACGAACCCCAGTTTGGGAACCACTGGTCTAGGTTGAACATTCAAAGGTGTCAATCCAAATAAACCTTTATCATTATGCTCCTTTACTACACTTGACAACAAAGATCTACTCTTCCCCAAGAAACTGCATTTAGAACACAACTCTTCATACTGTAGTAAAGAGATAATGTTATGATTGGTCTGTCACCATCAATTCTGGAAGTTCGCTGCTAGTCACTTCCCTATTGTTAGGATTTTCACTAATGCCATCAACAGACAAAATTTCCCTTATCTGTTAATTTCCTTTCCCCATCTCTAGCTGTCTGGTTGGACAAAATACTATTGCTGGGAATGTTTGATATACTGTGGCAAAGTAAATTTAATGGGTAAAGACATTTGTCTTTTAGTTTTCATAATTTAGCAACCTCATCTAAACAGTATGTAAACAGTATGCCTGTCCACTAGGAAGAGAGCTCAGGCTGCCAGTTGAAGACATCACCTCTCTCCTCCTAAGGTACAGCCACAGTTGTTATCCAGCCTAGCAGCCCTCTGGTTTTATTTTTTTAAGGAAGGGCTGGTGGTAGGGCATTCTCTGTGCAGGATCTTTGACTATGAATTTCACTTCCTGCCTGCTTAGTTGAGCAGAGCCCATTTTTGGAGGCTTTCAGGGCAACACTGGAAGAGTTTCTTAAGGTACATCTACACTGCAGTTATAGGCGCCGATTTCGTGGATGCTCCAGGGCTGGAGCACCCATGGGGGTGTTCTGCACCCACCAGCAGCTCCCCGCCCTGCCCCCCAGCTCACCTCCGCCTCCTCTCCTGAGTGCACTGCGTCCCGCTTCTCGCCCCTCCCTCCCAGTGCTTGCCGCCACGAAACAGCTGTTTCACGTGGCAAGCGCTGGGGGGAAGGGGGAACGCAGTGTGCTCAGGGAATAGGCGGGTCTGGCATGGAGATTTGGGGAGGGGTCCGATGGGGCCGGGAGGGAGCAAAGTTGGGGCGGGGACTTTGGGGAAGGGGTTGGAATAGGGGCAGGGAACGGGCGGGGAAGGGGTGGAGTCGGGGCAGGGCCAGGGCAGGGGGGGTGTGAACACCCACCGGCGCCAGGGAAAGTTGGCGCCTATGACTGCAATAAAAAAAATAGCAGTACCAAGTTTCAGAGACCGAGTCAATTCACTCAGGCGCAAGTGGCTTTGGCTGTGGGGCTAAAAATTGCAGTGTAGATATACAGGCTCAGGCTGGAGCCCAGTCTCTGAGGCTACATCTACACTACAGCCGGGATCAACGCTCTGAGATCGATCCACCAGTGGTCGATTTAGCAGGTCTAGTGAAGACCCACCAAATCGACAGCAGATCGCTCCCTAGTCGACCCCTGTACTCTACCCCCGACGAGAAGATAAGGTAAGTAGACAGGAGAGTTTCTGCCGTTGACCCCTTGCAGCGTAGACCCCATGGTAACTCAACCTAAGGTAAGTTGATTCCAGCAGCGTTACTCATGTAGCTGGAGTTGTGTAGCATAGGTAGACCTACCATGGTAGTGGAGATGTAGCCTGAGACTCACCTCTGGGTTTCCCAAGCCTGAACATCTACACTGCGATTTTTAGCCTGACAGTCCAAGCCCTGACAGCCCAAGTCAGCTCACCTGGGCTAGCTATGGCTGTGCCATGGGTCTTTTATTGCAGTGTATTCTCCATACTTTCCTGTGGGATACCAAGTGCTGAGGTGGGAAGTTGTCATTGACAGCAGGGTGATAGTGGGGAAGGTATTTTAGTAAATCTGTTTTTAAGGTTTTATAGATGTTATTTTATATTCTGGTAAAGTTAGTGTTTGTAATTGTATGTAATGAGCCTTGATTGAAACAGGAGCAGATAGGTACATTAAATAAACATAACGTCCTTACACAGGACACCAAGCAGCTATATGGTAACTAGGTTTAAGCACTACTGAACTAGGTTGGATTTGAAATCGGTAAAGGCTCTGTATCCACTGATCAGCACGGGTCCCTCCCCCCTCCACCATATCTCCCACACCCCTCAACTTAATATGGATTGGGTAAATGTACCTATCTAGTCCTATCTTGTTCTTTGGTCTTATTTTTTAACGACCTTTTTATATTTAAATTTCCATTTCCCAAATGGTGGAGCTGCTTTGCTGTATCTTGCCTTTTTCTGAGGAGCATTTGGAATTTTCACACACTTGTTTTAAGAGGCCCAGTGGAACTGATACACTTGTACTCTGGAATGCAAAAGTACAAAGTCTGCTGTCTGACGCAATTCTGTTGCTGTGAAACACGTTAAGGCGGTACAGTGAGTGCTCTTATTACCTAATGAAATTTCACATTTACACTTTATAAACTGACACTGTTTCATGCTTCATACTTCTGCATATTTTTATGTATGCTTTCTTTTTCTGTTAATGGGAACAACTGACAGCATATTGGTTTCCTGAACTCTTCTGCATGTGCAATATTTTTTGTTAAAGCTACATATTGGTGCAAATGTAATGCTCCTTGATGAGGATAATGTCTGGTTCAGAGGTTCACAAGGGAAATTAAAAAGGAAAAGGTATTAACATTTGAGAACTCCACAGGGAAGCCTTTCTAAACTGATCCTCATACGCTATTTTATTTAAAACCTTGACTTTTTAAAAAAGATATGGGTATCGTGGAAGAGATTGTCGAGCCAACGTATATCTCCTTCCTACCGGGGAAATAGTATATTTCATAGCATCAATAGTGGTATTATTTAACTATGAAGAGAGAACTCAGCGACACTACTTGGGTCATACAGACTGTGTTAAATGGTTGGTATATAACAACTGGTTATAAATGCCTGCTTGTGTGACTATACCATAATTTATTGTGATACAACTTCATATTCATTTAATATCCTCCAACTGAAGGGGCATTTGTTGCTTTATTATTATTTTGTCATCTTTGTCATTTTTATTATTTTCCATCACAGCAGTGCTTGGAGGCCCTGATTAGAGCTCCACTGTATTAAGCACTGTACAAACACATGACAACAAGACAGTCCCTGCCTCAGAGAGTTTAGTCTTGGATTTAAACAGAAAGTGATGGGAATACACAGATGTGGGGGAGCAGTGTACTAGAGGCAGGAATAGCAGCATAAACTAGTCAGAATACTGGTCAGAGTTGTCATCAGCCCAGCCAAAGCCAGGTGGGAGTGATTTGCAGACATTATGGCAAAGGTAGGTTTTAAGGAGGATTTACAAAAGTATGAAGTTGGGTAGTGGCTTTGCAAACTTTGAAAGGGGGTTATTCCTAAGGATTAATGGATAGCCTGGGAGTCAGCACAAAGATGCTCATGTGGAAAGCAGGCAGTCAAGGCCAGTATCCTTAGCAGAAGAAAGGCAATGGTTGACTTTAATTAGATGTTCTATTGGAGAAGTAATGTAGGTTTATCTGGTGGAAGGCCATAAAGGTGAGAAGGATGTTCGATGTGTTGGTGAAGTGGTCTTTCTGTCTGTACAGACAACAAAATATGTTGTCTAGACCCTTATTGTTTTGTGACTTATTTACTGTAATCACTTCCTATGGCCTTGATGCCTCCAATCTTGCCCCCTTTACATTCAGTCACGATGTTGTGCTGGACTGATTTTCCTGATCCATCATTCTGACCACATCAACCCTCAGTTTGCCTTCCTCCACTGGCTCTCTCATCTTACAGATGTTACAGAGAAAGTGGATGAGAACTAAGTCAAAGATGACACCCAGATTATTGGCCTCAGATTCAGGCAGTATGCTTTCAAATTACAGTATCTGGGGTGTTTTACACCTGCTAGAAAGCAATATAACATGCACATGAACAAACAATGGCTTATACCAATTTATCCTTCTACACTAAGGATTTTCACCAGTGAGGCTATCTTTAGATAACACATACCTGAAGTAGTATGACTCAAAAATTGTCAAGACTGTCTCATTGAAAGTCTGTGGGACTTATGATCCTAAGTTAAGTCATTTTTGAAAATAAAACGTAGGCTCCTAAGTTACTTAAGCATTTTAGAAAATTTTACCCAAAATCTTTTCTTTGCTCCTGTGTGCATATTTTGTGTGAAACGTCTGTTCACACAGATAAAAGGACTACAAAATTGCATCTCACTTTGAAGAGCTGTAATGGCAAAAGCAGGGCATTAGAATGTGGAATATCCCTAACAAATATCTTCCATGTTGACATTATTTCTTAGCCTTGCAGTTCATCCAGACAAAATTAGGATTGCCACAGGACAGCTAGCTGGAGTGGATAAAGATGGAAGGGTGAGTAATAGAGCTGCTGAGGAATAGTATCTTGTTTGAAAATCAGGATAAAACATACATACTTCATTCTTTTCATCCCTCGATCCTCTATTTATGATTTGTGTGTGTTACATTTAGATAAATATTTATTTTTCCTGTTTTTTAAGGTGATTGTGAATTCCTCTAGCATAAGAAAATGAATACAAATCAAGTACACAACTGCACATTATAAAGAGCAGAAGTTTATAAAGCCTTTTTTCGTGTGGTATGCATCACATATTTCTGCTTCTCTTTCCCACACAAATGTGGAATTTGCAATCCGTGCAAGAGGGCCATAGGATTTCCACACTTATTCTAGTCAGTCTTCTCCCCAAGGGAAAGAGATTCTGACTCAAACTAGAGGCCCCCATGTACTCTTATGGCCTCAAGGAAAAGGAAACCTGACTTCATGAGCTATGCAAGCCTTGAGGGTTTGGCAAGCTGCACAGTAAGTTCACCCAGCTGAGTGAGAGTACCCATAACCAGTCCTGCGTATGGCTGTTAAACTGGTCTGTTGGAATTTAAATGATCAGTTCATCTTTACTGAGTTAATATAGCTAGTATGACATACAGTAGAATTTTATAATGAACGTGGTCCAAGTAGTAGATGCACTGTAAATAAGACCAATACTTAGACTTTGCAATTCATCCCATTTTGCTGCAAAGAATAATTGTGATTTTATTGTTGGTATTGTTTACAGTTAAGATTTCCATTGCACGGCTGTTGAAGTAATCCTTTTAGAATTGTTTTCTGTCAACATCATGATTTATTATCTTTTTGTGGTGAATACTGACTTTATTCTTAAGCTATACTAAGCCATCGTGGGCTGTGGCCTTGTCAAATATGTGAAATCAAGCAGGTTTGGGCCTGGATATCACTTGGATGGAACATCACCATGGAAAAAGCTGCAGCAGGAAGCGGGGTGTAGGTGATTCAGTCCTGTCTAACCTGAGTCAATTCTGAAGCATTAACCTGATTCGATGCTAGGATGCACTGCATGGCACTGCATGTGCCATTTTTGGTATGAGATAAAACCCAGGTCGTGTGTGTGTGTGAGATCAGGATATTGGCCAAATTTCAGCTTAGGTATTTTACATTTTGCCCTGCATTTTAAATTGGACAACGCTGCTCTGTTTCCATCCCAGAGGTGATAGGTAAAGCAGTCGCTATACAGAAGTCTGTAAATCTTGCCTAGAATCCTTTGAGATTAAAGGTGCTATATAAATGTAAGGTGTTAATGTATAATTATTTATCTTCACTTTAGTCAATATTTACTTTACAGGTCAATAATTCGTGGTGTTGACATCAACAGAAGTCAGTATCTGCTTAATGTAAGATTAAATCTGCATGTGACATTTTAGCCTTCAGTAACAGTTTTTATCAAATTGCTTTTACTTAGCCTTTGCAGCCCCATGTTAGAGTATGGGACTCAGTGAGCCTGATGACACTGCAGGTTATTGGCCTCGGCACTTTCGAGCGTGGAGTGGGGTGTCTGGATTTTTCAAAAGCAGTAAGAAAAAAATTGCATTTTTTTAATAATTTACCATACTGTATGTAAGTCAGACAGAAACACCTGTAGGTGTTATATGTACTGTGGTTTTCTAGCTGAACTATCTTGGGACTGAAGCATGTTTGGAAAGTTAAATACATTGCATTAAAACAACTTAGGGCAATGAAAATAGTTCTAGGAAAACCCCCAGAAAGTTACACATGTAAAATAGTGGCAGCAGAATAGTACAACCAATAAACAGTTTACGAGAAATACGTAGAATAGAAATTGAGAAGGCTGTACTGCATTTCTGTTTCAACACATGTTGAAAGATTTGTTTCTGTTAGGAAGTTCATGAAGATGAATCTTGGCAAGTTCTGATGCAAAGTATTTATTTTCTCTCTGCGTCGTACTAGAGTTTCATCCTAGGACAGGAAACAACAAACCCCTTGCTTGCACTTCCGTCTGCTTAAGAAATAATGTCTTATCAGCTCCTCTTAATGGCAAGCATAAAGGTTTTAAAAATTTAGACCAAATACGAGCAATCTTGTTATCTAGGCCATCAAAAGCTTGTGACCAGAAAAATTGTTAGTAACTTTATCAAGCTGTTTCATTTTGTTAATTTTGACTATTATATAAAACAAATATAGATTTTGCTAAAATCATTTGTCCAGCCTGCCCTGCATTTTTTAATGGAAAAAGTCTTATCAAATCTGCTGAATATGGAGAAAATATTAAACTCTGGAATATGTTTCATTTCAAAATCATAATTTTGCTTCCCATAAGATTTGCCAGATATGCATACATTAATCGTTAGTTTCCTTTAAGTACACCCACCCTGAAAAATTTGTCCAAAGCAGTGATTCTCACATGGATATTGACCCCACTGGTTGAGAATCAAATACAGTATAATTCTGTGCCCTGTAGATGGGGAAATGAAGGGGAATAGAAGATGTTGCTGTCCTGCTCAATCTGGTATCCCCTCTCCCCATCCCTTCCCACTTCAACACCATCTCTATTCATGGAAGAGGAAGCCAGCTACCATCACCTGAGGATAGAGTACAGTTGGGTTGGGAGGAGAAGGGAGAAGTGCTATCCAATAGCAGCTCCTCCTTTCTCACACTGCAGCCCATTGATCACCCAGCACCCGCATCAGGCCTCATAGTGCTGCAAGCAGCTCATGGCAACCAGTCCCCACCCATCAGCAGTCCCTGCCCTGCTCTACCTCCTCTCCACCAGGCTTCTGACCCAGTGCCCCATTTGTTTCCATCAGGTTTTCCCCATCCTCAGCAATTGAAATCAGCTGTGGTTTCTTTGCAATTGCACAATTCTTTGTGACTGTAAAAGACTGTGGAATGTGGATAATTCATGGCAAGAAGCCATGCCTAGGTTTTGTATCTTAGCTGGGAAAACTCTGATAAATACTGAACTAAAAGAATCAACAACTCCCTGTTCCAAGTAACCTTTCATTCTCTCATGCCATACCTCTTCTTCAGGCAAAGGCCTGTGCAAAAATATAGACCTTTTGGTGTACCTTGCCAGATCAGTGAGGAAAGTGACTTCTAAAGTCCTGTGTCAGGGTGGTTTCTCAGCTGTAGCCAGATCTAAACAAAGTTTGAAAGGGTTTCTAGTAATCGGAAATCCAGAAAATGGAAGAATTTCCTTGTCATAATCTTCCTCAAAGAGGACATAGCAATAATTTGCCAGATTATCAATATTATGAGGCAGTTTCTTGAATAGAAGAAATAACAATTGATTGCTTGAGAGATGTTAGCACTTTGGCCTTGCTTAGGAAGGTATTGATTGTGTCTATCAAGAGTAGAGTCGATGTCCCACCATTAGGAATGTATTTCTCAAATTGCAGCCCAAAGCTTCCCAATAGCTCAGCAGAACCTTACGGAGTGAGTCTGGCTGAATCAAAGAAGCTAATCAGAGACGACTTTGTTTACTTCATAAGAAACAATTCTATATCAGGGTGAGACAAACACAATCTGATCTATAAAGTGGATAGAACATTCCTCACAGTGAGAAGCACTCATGTGGGTGTATGTAGGGGTGGATCAAATTAATCAGATGGCCTACTAACCAGAATGATGCTTTTGATCGGGACTTCCTAGATGATGATATGCTGGAGAAGAGTGTTCTTTGCTTCCATCATGGCCATGGCATAAGACTTCAAAATTCTTTGTCATGATTGATAAAATCCCAAAATGTCGTTTTTGTCATCTGCATTGTACCTCTCCCAGCATGTTTAATCTGTTGCAGATCATCTGAATACCTAAGTGAGCTGCTCAGAAGATTAGGAGGGAAGGTGTGTGTGTGAAACACCGCAGGAGTAGATGATGATAAAACATAATCAGAAAATCATGACATGCTATTAACAGTTGCCCATCTGTTGCATAATATTCTCCTCCAGAGATTTCAGAAACCTGATTGGGTCCATTAATCTCAGGGTGGCACAATAAAAAAGATTCCCTACCCGGAAGGTGGTGCTTAACCTCAAAGTAAATGAAGTTCATGCTCTTACTCTAGCCAAGTATAATCTGCACTCCTCCAGCCTCAAGTCACCAGTACTATATCTAAAATAAAATCCAGAGTGCAACCAGCTTTGTGTAAATCTGTGAACCACCTGTGACTTTTCTGTGGTTGTCAGAGGCCAGGACATCTTGAGTCAACCAAGAAGAGTCATTGTTTTCGTGGACATAATTCATCCAGGATCATTAGCCTCAGTGACTCTAAGACTAAGTTGATTCCATGGTCAAATTTGGGAACTCAGCCAGGAAATCCTAGATACAGAGGGTGGGCTGTAAACAACTACTTAGTCCCATGTTTATCTTGTTCTATGACACTTACACTAGTTGACCATGTTGAAACATACCCAATTTTGAGGAGATGATCTGCGTTTAAGATTACAAGCAGTAAGCACAGCCACTCCACCACCCCAGCCAGCCTGTGCCTCAGATTGAATTTAGTATCTCTTAGGCGATATCTGGGCTAATTCTTCAGTATCACAGCAAGTTTTCAGTAATATATGCAAAGTTAGGATGTCATTCATTCCTTGTCATTAAACTGCAGAAGCTGTTGTGGAAGGTCCCTGCCAACCAGTGCTCTGCATTCTGAGATTATTCCCCATTTGAAACCAGGGGCTGATATCCAATTCCAGACACCTAGTCTAGTCCTCAGTGGTTTATTCTTTCATATCTACCATTGTCCATCATTACGGCAATCGAGGGACCTAGGGCTCCAAATTACTTCTTCCCTTCAGGCCTTTCATATTATCATCCAGTTAGATCATCCATCATAATGTGGTTTTTAAATGAGCACACCTGCCATAAGTGTGTATGAATAAGGACCTCCTGGTAGGGTGCCAAAGCCATATGTAGGGCAGTAAAGATGCCATCTCCCTTTATCCCCAATTAAAAGAAAAAATCTCCCACAATTAAGAAATTAAATAAATAAAACAAGATTAAATTGGTGCTTAGTTATGCTGCTAAAATTATTATTGTTAATTATGTTTGAGCTGTGCCCTCAAGAAGTGACAAAAAAAACTTTGCTGTTAAAAAGAATAAATGTTCACCTTCCCCAGCATATTATAGAAACAAAATAGTACAGTTTAAGGTAACACCATTATTTCCTCCAGCTCGTTAGAGCACACAATTATAGCCCACAGAGCTGTATAAATGCAATTTCAATGTCATACATTCATCGCCTCTAAAAGGCCTCTCTTATACCTCTAAAAGTTTTCAGTCTTATTTTCTAAGAAGTAGAGAAAATGCCATCAAAAAAATCTTAGAAGAACAGTAAGGGCCAGCATCCATTTTTGTTAGTGCCATTTTGCAGCTACAGCTTAGACCAATTAGGGCTACATTTTCAGGTTAGCCATAATAATCTAACAACACATAATTTAAAAACAAGCATTTTACATCCCAAACATAGCTGTCATATGGTGCCTTATAGGGACAATAAGCAGGAAATACCCTAGGGCCATAGTTTTCTACAGATCCCACTAATCCCAATAAGAGCAGCTCATGTAACCAAAGCAAGAATAAGGCCTCTTAGTTTAGTTTTGTACACTTAGCATTCTGTTTCAAATTCACTTTTAAAGGGAAATTGTACTGTCATTTAAGGTTAAAATTTCAGCCACCTGAAAATTGTCATAATCTGTTAGTGAATGTAGGTAGGACTCTAGGAACCACATTTAAAAGAAAAAGAAGGTCCCAAATCTGTTCACCAATGGGTACTTAAATGCCTGCTTTTTATATGGTACTACAGTAATACCCCCCGGCCCCCCATGTTCATTTGTAAATACTGCATATTTTTGCCCCAAGGATCCTGGGCCTGTCTTTTAAACACTTTTAAAAATTTGTCCCTAACTATGTTATCATTGATTCTTTTTATTCAGTAACTTCTTGTTGTAAAACATTTAAACTGTTTACAGTATGTAAAACTTAAATGCTAAGCTGCCGCCTATTGCAGAGGGAGAACAGACATTTAAATTTGATACCTAGACATGCTCTTACTTTAATAATGTATTCTGTGCTTCAGTTTTCCTATCTGCAAAATGGAGCTTCTAACAGTTATTGCTGTGAGGTCTAAATTGGCTATGTATACATAGCTTTGAAAATATAAAACATGATATATATGCTAAGTGTTAATATTATTGTCACAATTAAAGAAATGAACCAAGAAAGTTACATGTCCCAAATGAAACAGACAAGGAAAATATTTTCCAAATGGGAAGGGACAAGTGTGGTAGATGACAAAACATTTTGTATTTTATGCAAACAATAGGGTTAAAAAGGTATTAAAAGGTGGTGGTGAGGGGGACTTGACAATGCCTGCTTTCAAAGTCTACCAGAATACCATCTAAAGTGTGGTTCATTTGTTTATTGGGAAATGATGATAAGCTGAATTTAGATTTCACAGTTCCAAGTATAAAGGAAAATATCCAAATATATTAAACTTTTGCTTATTCACATAGACACAATATTTATTTGTGCATTCTAGTGATATACTACTGCTGTGTTTGGTTTTAAATCATACCTTATCCTATTTTAAAATGTGATATGACAACACTGTCTATGGCTTTCTTTTTAAAGGATTCAGGTTCTCATTTGTGTGTGATTGATGACTCTAACGAGCACATGTTGACTGTATGGGACTGGCAGCGGAAATCAAAGGTAGCAGAGATAAAGGTAAATAGGACACTTTGCTTAAGCAAATATTCTGAGATATAATTTATACAGCACATGTGCAGTTTATTCTCATGTGGCTATCTATGTATGCATCTGGTGCACTGAGAGGCACAAATCCAAAGGCAATCTTCTATCATCCAAGAAGCCCCAGTGCATAGTATAACTCCACCACACACTATTTGTTCTTGATTTTATATATGGGGATATGAATATTTCAACATTTTTTTTAAAATAAAAGTTTAAAGGGTTTCAAGTATAAAGACCATTAAAAGCAAAGTGACTCCTTAGGGGGAGAAAAACTTTTTTCATTAATGCTTTTTCTCTTTGAAGTCCTGGGGAGTTTAAGGGGCCAAAGGATAAATAAAATTTGCTACTGCTTTTTGAAACTGGCACATCTGGGTGTAGCCAAAATCTACAAGTGGGAGTTCTTACTCTTACACTGTCAGCTGCCTGCTCTCTGTCAGCAGCTTTTCCATCCTCTTTGTTTGGAAGCAAGGGTCAAAAACATGAACATAAGGTAAGGATAAGTATTTTAGAGCTGACTCTATGACAGCCAGAACTGACTACTGAGAGGGATTTTCTGGCTTCCAGTTCTCCGATATTTTGATTTGCCATTTGTTTTCATGGAAACTAATGTTGCGTCATCAAAATACAGTTATGTTTGAAAATATTACTGTCCTGATTCTGGTTTCACCTTTGTTTTACACTGCTCTACTACCTCCACTGACCTCAGTGGAATTTCTTCTGTTTTATACCAGAATCAGCCCTTAAGTTTTAAAATGTTTACCATATGGTACTACAGTATTTTTCTCTTTTCTGACCCTTATCCCATTCTGAAATGTGAATGAAAAGATAATCTCTAGATGGAAGTTGCTGGCTTCCTGATGAGATGTACAATATTCAGCTATTTATAGAGCTTAAGGTCAGAATACATCATTAAATCTTCTAGTCTGACCTCCTTTACATCACAGGTCATAAAATTTCGCCCTTTTACCCTGTACTGGACCATAACTTGTGTTTGGCTGTAGCATATCTTCTGGAAAGACATCCAGTCTTGATATGAAAACATCAGCAGATGAAGAACCCATCACTTCTGTGGTTTTCAAACTGTGGGTCGGAATGTAAGACACTGGGTCGTGGCGGCTCTGGTCAGCACCGCCAACTGGGCCATTAAAAGTCCCGTCGGCGGTGCTGTTCAGCTAAGGCAGGCTAGTCCCTGCCTGTTCTGACACCGCGCTGCTTCCGGAAGCAGCCAGCAGCAGGTCCAGCTCCTAGGTGGGTGGGGGGGCCACTGGGCTCCACGCGCTGCCCCCGGCCCCGAGCACCAGCTCCGCGGCCAATGGGAACTTGGGGGGGCAGTGCCTGTCGGTGACAGCTGCGCTGAGCTGCTTGCATGCCTCTGCCTAGGAGCCAGACCTGCTGCTGGCCACTTCCGGGGTACAGCGCAGTCTGTGGTGTCAGGACAGGCAGGAAACCTGTCTCTGCACCCCCGCTGTACAGCTGACTGGGAGCTGCCGGAGGTAAGCCCGTGCCTGAATCCCGTGCCCCAATCCCCTACCCCAGCTCTGAGTCTCCCTTCCAAACCCAGAGCCCCTTCCTCCACCCCAAACCCCTCATCCTCAGCCTGCCCCCAGAGCCCTGCCCCCATCCCACACACCAACCTCCTGCCCCAGCCCTGAGCCCCCATCTCAAACCCGGAGCCACTTCCTGCACCCCAAATCCCTCATCCCCCAGCCCAGACCCCTGACTCCCTCCTGCACCCCAACCCTCTGCCCCAGCCCTGAGCCCCTCCCACACCCTAAACCCCTCATTCCCAGCTCCGTTGAGTCACGGGCATCAACAATTTTCTTCAACTGGATCACCAGAAAAAAAAGTTTGTAAACCACTGCTCTAGTTAGTTTTCTCCAATGATTCATCATCCTCACTGTTTGGTTTTTTTTGTTTTTGTTTTTTTTTAAAGTGCCTTAGTTCCTATTTGGATATGTCTGATTTCAACTTCCAGCCATTCTGCCCAGTATGTTCTCCCCATGAAAGTACTTATACACTGTTTTCTTTTTGATAAACTAAACAGATCGAGCTCTTAAAGGCTGTCACTGTATGGCATTTTTTCCACCCTTCGAATAATTTTTGTAGCTGTTTTTCTGCACCCTCTTCAGTTTTTCCCACATCCTTTTAAAATGTGGGCACCAGAACTGGAGGTCTGACCTCCATTCCTTGTTCCTAGATCTATAGCTTTACATTTGGCTGTATTAAAACACATTTTGTTTGATTGGGCCTAGCTTACCAAGTGTTCCAGATGACTATGTATGACTGCCCTTGTAACAGGGCAAGCTCCTCTCCTTCCCTCACCAACATTCTCTAGATGTCTGTGAGTTATTTGTTAACTCTGCCAAGACACCATCACAACCCCCGTGCAGCATTTCTACCTACCCTGTCCTTCGCTCCTCAGCCCTTTCTCCAGGGAAAGGAAGAGGAAACAATTTTGCCAGCTGGAGAATTTGTTTCCCCTGCTCTCTGCTAGCCCTCTCTCTCTCTTTCCTTTTGCATTTCCCTCCTGTGCTTTTTAACTACCCTCCCAGCTAATGCTAGGGATAGTCCTTAACACCCTCAGTCCACAGTCTGATTACGTTTACTCCATTCCTTAGTCAAGTCTTCTCTGGGGGGCAGCTAATTAGTGTGTAAGTGACGAGAGTGTTGTCACATCTGTTAGCTCTCAGAACTCTTTCACAGCCCAGTCCTTTGTGTCATCTGCAAATTTTATCACAGTGATTTTATATTTACTTCCAGACCATTGATGAAAATGTTGAATAGTGTCAGGCCTACTCCCGATCTTTGCAGAATACCGTTAGAAACACCCCCGTTCAAAGATGGTTTCCCACTGACAGCTATTATTTTCAGATATATCAATTAGCCAGTTCTGAATCCATTAAACATATGCTTTATTGATATTGTTTGGTGCTAACTTTTAATCATATTTAGGCTAAACATTATTTTGTCAGGATTGATGTTAGACAAAGTGGCCTGTAGTTTCCTAGGTCATTCTTCTCACCCTTTTTGAATATTGACACAACATTAGTAGCCTTCCTGTCGTCTGGAATTTTCCTGGTATTAAGATTTATTAAAAATTAACATCAGCAGTTTCAAGTGTTAATTTAAAAAGACCTCTTTATATTTTATAAATGCTTTTGGTTTCTAAATTCTGTAGTACTTCAGTCCTGAAATCTGGTATCTTGAGGTGGGGGGTTTTTTTGTTTTTTTTTCTTGGATGGTCATAATTATTTCTTGGAATGCAGGCAAGTTGTGCCCCAGAGTTTCAACTTGGGGTCTGATCCTGCAAGTTGCTGAACCACGTTCAACAGCCATTGGCTTTAATGGGAGTTAAAGGTGTTCTGCATCACTCAGGAGGTGCTCTGCACCTTTCAGGGTTGGGCCCTAAAATCTAATAGTTATAGGGTTTAAAGTTTGTGTGTGCATGTGTATACATGATTATGTATATACGTGTGTGGTTTCACATATACAGTGAAATATCATTTAAGTTACCACAGGTGTCCAACAAAAATCACTATGGTCTTCTAATGACCTTGAATAAGAATTTATTAAATACATATGGGGATAGTTGGGATACTCTCATGGGTCCTTATTCAGCGAAGTATTTAAGCATATGCTTAAGTCCCATTGAAGCCAATGCTTAAATGCACATACTTTAAGGCACGCAAAGATTTGATTAAGTGCTTTGTTGAATCTGCACCGGAGATTGCCTTCTAAAGGTATTGTCTTGTACAGGTTTCACTTAACTTGTATTAATTACTGGATAGCAAACGAGTCTTATCTGAAAAAATTGTAAAAAAAAGGAATCTGTTGTAAAATATCTTATTGGTAAAATGAAAGATTATTTTAAAATTAATAAAATAATAAAATTTGCTTAGCTATTACTATTCAGTAAAGGTACATCCAACTTGTAAAAAGTCCCAATCTATTTATAGTAAGAGACTATAGGGGGCTATATTTATTATCTGTGAGTTATGTAGCTTTTTCAGAGCAGGGGGGAAGAACCAAAGAGAACTTTTATAGGATTTCAGAAAATGAGTGAACTTAAGCCAAGTGTATTATGATTGGCTGAGTTACCTCTATCATAAATCCATTATCCAAAACAATGAGACGCTCATATGTGTCTTGAAATCAGACAGCAGCAAGTTTTTGTTTATTTCATCCAAAAAACATCTCTTGTGTTTTTTCTTGTTTTCTTTTGCAAAAGGCATGCTTAGCGGGGGAAAGAATGCTATGCCAAAAGATCATTTCAGATTAATAAAACCTCTCTTTCTGGCTAAAAATCTTATGAAATCTTTCAGAAATGTAAAAGTCAACAGCAAACTAATATATATTCTTATCCACACAGATCTGTGTGTATGTTTTTGTATATATACATTTATACTCACAATACCCTATATACTCTTTTTTATCTGTGTAAAACTCTGTGTGTGTGTGTGTGTGTGTGTGTGTAAAATAGAAAATTAATATCCATCTGAATAAATATTACATTAAGCTCATGGTTTCTTCATTGTTTCTATAGACTACAAATGAAGTTGTGCTTGCTGTAGAATTCCATCCAACTGACGCAAACACAATCATAACTTGTGGCAAATCTCACATATTTTTTTGGACCTGGAGTGGCAATTCACTAGCAAGAAAGCAAGGGATTTTTGGGGTAAGAAATATTTTTGCGCTAGGCCAGATTCATAAATGAATATAATTGGAGTCAGTGGAGTTAGCCGCTTATGCCAGGTATGAAATTGGACCACCGTCCTTATTATACGTGTTGGATGAAGAAATAAATTATGAAAACTAGAAACTGTTTTTTACACATGTGGGTGTGCATGTGGCTGCACAATTACACTCTAATTTCTCTTGCTGTTCCATTTCAGAAATATGAAAAACCCAAATTTGTGCAGTGTTTGGCATTTTTGGGGAATGGAGATGTGCTCACTGGAGACTCAGGAGGGATAATGCTTATATGGAGCAAAACTACTGTAGAATCCACGCCAGGAAAAGGGCCTAAAGGTACAGTACACTCACAGTTAATTTTACAGCATGATGGTCTGCAGAAGTCATACATACAAAAGATTGTGTTAGGATGACAAATATCAAAATAAACCCGTCCATATTATGTACAGTGCTTTCTCTTGAGTTTTGCGACTGTCATTATCATGGTTGGGCTTGATGTTTAAATTCCATGCCCTGTGGTATGCAGGAGGTCAGACTAGAAGGATCATAACGGTCCCTTTTGGTCGATTAATCTGATTTCTTTTTTATAAAATCATATTGCAAAAACAAACCATGTGAAAACGTGTTAATTGGTTTCTCTTTTGTGTCAGTATGCATATGACAATGCCTTTTCACTCCCAGCTGCTGCTAGAATCATTTGTTAAAGGCAGGGAGAAGCATTCTGTTTTATCTGGGATTGCAGCCATAGAAATGTCTATAACCCTCACTAGAGTGACAGAGCTAAAGAGGGGGAGGTGATCACTTGACCAGAGGGTTGAACCCTTAGCAAGTGATAAGAATGATTGTCATAACATTGCACCAAGTGGAACTGGACAAAGAAATTCAGTGATATAAATGCTCCAGTCTGCAAGGGTGCCCAGCCTTTTTGACCCAAATGGCTAAATGGGCTACATGCCAGGACCCCAAGAGGTGCTTGTAAGTTGCCTTATAAATTTGCATAATGATTTGTATTAAAAGTATCCATGTATGACCACACCATTTGCTTGTGTTTGTATCTTCCTTGATAGAAGCCCAATCTTAGACCGTGCTGAGCTTCCACAACTCCCATGAACATGCCCATTGACTTTACACCTTGCTGGAGCTGTTCAGCACCTTGCAGGACTGGGTCCAAAATGAATAGAAATTATTTTGTTTGAATTTCCCAGCAATAAAAATAGTGTAGTTAATCAGACTCCTCCTCACCCTATAGTTTCAGGGAGGCTCCGTGGACTACATTTGGCTCTTGAGGCATGCTTTGTGAAACCTTTAAAGACTCAAATGAATATCCGTCATACAGAAAGCTTATATTAAGAGGACCTGTATGTAAAGAAAAAAGTGTAATACAGAACTGTAGGATTTACCCAAATAATAATAGTTTCTAACTAAGCAGGTGCTCAAATCCTGACACAAAAATATACTTTAAATACCATTTGATTTGGCATTTGGATTGAACTTGTTTTTTAGGGTGAGCTTTTCGTTCAATTAAAATTAAAGAAGAAAAATGAATTGCTACTAGACATATGGAGAACTGGCACTGTTGAGCCCTCAGGTAGCTTTTAAATTCAAGGATAATTATTTTACTTGGCAGCTATTTCAAACACTCTGACTTAAACTGGTATGCCAGGAAAATAGTCATGTAAGAAGCAAATCTTTAAGTGCAAATCTATTTTTATAGGAAAATCTGTTTGTTTGTTTTTTTGTTTTTTGAAACCATTAATTGAAATGGAAAAATAATTAAGAAAATATTAAATGGTTAGTTAATTTTATAACATCTGGGCAAATAGCTTTTGCCATGATCATCTTAAAAAGTTTTTGCCCATGATGGCTGGAGTATTTCATACATGTGCTTAATTGCTTTTTTTTTAGTTAGTTTACCATGTTGGATTGGTGATGAGCTTTTACCTAGACCACCTTTTTTTTTTTTTTTTTTTGGTAGATTTTAAAAACCTGGTAAATTGTGCCCTACAGACAGTTAAGTAAAGTGATATCCTCTGCTTTTCTTAATTTTTAAGAAAATATTTGAAGCTCTAGAAACTAGCCTTTTTATATTGCTTCATATCGCAGGTGGCAATTCCCATTTATTTGAGCATATGTGCTCAAAATATAGTCTTTGAGTAAATATAATAGCACAATAACTGCCAACTATATCCAAGACCATTTTTTCTTGTTTTTTTGTGTTTTGAAAACATTTTTGTGAGAAAAGTGTTCACATCGGTAATTGAAAGGACTCATAGTATTTTCGACTGCATCATAGGATCAAATTAATCAGGAAACATCAACTGGGTCTACAAAGTTTCAAATACTAATATATATCTGACACAGTCCCCTCTGGTAGACATCTAGAAAACGTACCCATTTTGCACTGACCCTATGGCACAATTCGAAATTGG
Source organism: Eretmochelys imbricata (assembly GCF_965152235.1). Taxonomy (NCBI): domain Eukaryota; kingdom Metazoa; phylum Chordata; order Testudines; family Cheloniidae; genus Eretmochelys; species Eretmochelys imbricata. The sequence goes on from NC_135574.1 coordinate 170,036,728, forward strand.
CAGATATGCCCTTTGTGGCTCATGTGCCTTGCCTATCCTTCAGGCTAAGGGTTTATTTTAAGAAGTGCTCACGTAAGAGTATCTTATACATCTGTGCATAAGGCAACATCCTCTAACAACAGGCATTTAAGAGAAACCTAATTCTTCAGAAGTGAATAACAGTCTTCTGGAGGTTAGCATCTAGTGATTAGAGGATGGGACTAGAGATTGGGAGTTCTGGGTCTTATCCTAGCTGTACTGCTGAGTGACCTTAAGTCACTCAGGTCAACATTTTCAAACTTGTGTGCCTAAAGTTAAAACTATATCCAGGAATATTTTTAAGAAGTGGTCTAAATAAAGTGGGAACTGTGGGTGACCAGCATTTCTGAAAATCAGTTCAACTTCATTTAGCTGTTTGATTTTAGAATCAAAGTTTGAAAATGTTAACCTTTGTGCCTCATTTTCCCCCTTTTGCAAAGTAATTCCTTACCTCCCACTGTATATATAAGCATTATGGAATGCTACTAAACGTTGGCCAAAGTTTCCAAACTTAGGTGCTTGATGTTGCTCCTAATCTATATATTTAGACACATAAATAGCAATGGCCTAATTTTCCAAGATGCCAAGCGCCAATAAATCCCGTGCGTGCTCAATACCTTTGAAAATCAGTCCCAGCTTTAGCAGGGTACTTATGCCCACTTCACATGGCATATATCAACATCAGAGTGGCTCTTGATTCGGTCTTTAGGTCAGCACTTTGGTTCGCACAGAAAGGATTTGGTGTTCCAGATATTCTGCTGAATCTGGTGCACAATCTTCATACCAGTACCAGTAAAAGTGTACATAGGTCCACAGCTTTTGCCATGTTTCTGCACAACCTCAGTTGTGCAGCAGGAATGCATTCTTTCCCCAGTTCTGTTCTGTTGAGGTGTCAATTGGATATTTGGATTTGCTGTTCAACATGTCAGAAACAAGGTTAGTCAAGAAGTGTTCACCAACCCAAACTATACTGATGATGCTGCCCTGCTTTTGGAGAAGTCAGAAAATTTCAGCTCCACCCACTAAGAGGCCACACACACACTACAAGATTGAATGTCTTGTGGCAGAAGACCAAGATCCAGAACCTTGGAGCTGGGCCACCAGAACCCACAGTGCAAGTGGGATCAAATACTGTGGAGAGCATTGATGAGTTCATTTACTTAGGCATCAAGCAGAATTCAAACAGATGCAGCAAACCAGATGTTCTTCAAGAATAAGTCTCGCCACCTCCTGCATGAAGTCCATGCCTCACTTATGGATGCAAAACCATCTTTGCGGTGAGACAGAGTTTGGGATCTATCAAACCTGTGTGCTACCTGTATTGCCATATGGGTCAGAAACCTGGACCCTCTTACAGGCAGACTTGGAGCCGCAGAGACATTTAATGTGCACTGTCAGCACCAAATCCTGTGCATAAAGTGGTATGACTATGCGAAATGTCATAATCTCAGTGGTTTGGCCTTCTTTCAGTCACTCGTTATATTTGAAAGTGGCATTGCATGCTCTTTGGCCATGTCGGACAAAAACACCCCACCACACTGGGTTCTCAAACTCTATATCAGTGTACAAAGGGGTGCATGCCCTGACCCTACCTGGCACCAGCCACAGTGCTGCTCCAGAGATTTGTGGATTCATAGGATTGAGCCTGGCCTGTGAACTTCGCTACACAGTGTCTAGTGTAGCACCGTCAACCGTGGCCACGTTGGCTAGCTCAATGGTCATTGGTAGGCTTATGCATGTTTCATTATTTGGTTATGCAGGTTCCTAACTTTAAGTGGAACTACTCATGTATTAAAGTTAGGCACATGCTTCAATAACTTACTGAACTGGGGCCTAAATGTGGACTTTGAAGCCTTACTTTAAGCAGCCCTTTTTTGAAAATCTCAGCCCCAATTCTGAACATTTTAACCATTATTATTATTACGTATTACTGTTGTCTCCCTAATTTAGTAAATTAGACAACATTGCACATTCAAAAGTTATGAACTATAGCTGCTAAAGTTAATGTATAAAATAATCATACTACTATTTTTTGGTGAATTCTTAGTCTCTTCTGTTTGAAGAAGGCAATGCAGACACAGTTGGAAATTGAGAATTCTCCTCTTTTCTGCTTTCACTGTGCCTTTTTACCTATCCAGTCCTATTCATCCTGCATTCACCAGGATCTTAGGAGGTAGATCCTTCGCTTGGAGCACCTATTGATTTAATTTCAAAATAGATCATAATTGATACATAGAGAGTTTTAGGTGAGCCAGTGGGAGTGTCGTGCTCCAGAGACTTTACCATAATTGATTCACTTATTTTGGTCCTCATAAGACTACAGACAAGGATTCTTGAAGGGTCACATTTGCCAAAAGAACTTAATTCTTTACATCAGCTGATAACACGATAAATGCTTTCCCTCCCTAGTTCACAAAAGTAATTGTTAGAAGTTTCTCTTGCCCCTTTTGAGAAATGCTTTCCCTCAGATAGCAGCGAATTCAAAGAAATTTTAGTAGCAATCTCACAAAATAATCATACAGGTGAGCAGATCTTTGTTTTATCTTCTAGTTTTCTGTAAGAAAATACTACCACCTTTTGTTTATAATACTCATTGGAACAGCCTCAAACATCCAATACAATTTCTTATTGTACAGTAGTTCTTGTTCCAAAATGCAAAGTTTTGTGAAATCCAAACTGATAAAAAAAATGAGTGGCATTCATTATATTTTTTCGTGATTGTAGGTGTATATCAAATAAGTAGACAAATCAAAGCTCACGATGGCAGCGTGTTCACACTGTGTCAAATGAGGAATGGAATGCTGCTAACTGGAGGTGGGAAAGACAGAAAAATCATTCTGTGGGATCATGATCTGAACCCTGAAAGGGAAATAGAGGTAAGAGAGGAAGCACATCCCCTCACCCATCCTCACTCCCCCATACTTAAGTGAAGATACTGTACATAAGGAAAAAATCAGTATTTCATAACCTTTTTGCATTATTTTTTGCTGTTTTCCATTTACAAATCCAGTAGTTCATTTAAAGAAAATTGTATAAATAAAAAATTATTAAGCCTCAATGTAGCTTTGTATTACCTATAAATGAGGTTCAGATACTAATCAGGAAAGGATGATGAGAAATTTCCACTTTCTTCTTCTGTGAGCCCTTCTTGGCTAGATTTTACTCATCCCTTTAACAACAAAAATGTTATTTAGCACCACCCATCTTCCAGTATCCCCACAACAAAATTACCTCTTTGGAGAGAAAAATATGGTTCTGGTCAAGAGCAAAGTAACCAAGATGTAATCTCATCACATTTTCCTGTACGCTGTCAGATAGCGAACGCCCTTTACATTTGATAGATTGCTTACAGAATACACAAGAATATTCTGTACCTAAGAAATAATGATTGGTGTGAGGAGGTTGTTTTAACATCATAGTTACTGCTTGATCTGCTTGATCAAAATTATTTACTACCATTTCAAAGTATGGTATCTGTACACAATTTTGGTACATAGCAAATCCAAGCAAATTGTGATTACTTCTCTCAAATAAAAATGGCACTTTGTAGTATTTTAGAGCAGCTGTAACAGCCTGTCACTGGTACGCTATAGTGACAAAGGTACAAGGAATAGTTTATCCCTTTTACATATTCTTTATAATGATACTTTGAATTGTGTTTTCTATTTAACCAGTATCAACTTATCACAATGATGAATTCACAGCATTTTGGGAAACTAAATGTAGCAGTTAAGCAAATGAATCCCCACAATCTTTTTTTAAAGAAAAAAGCTAATTTGAAGCTAATTAATAAGTGTAATAAGTAAACACCAACTGAGAGAGAAATTTCTGTTACACTTGGTAAACAGTAATTTGAGCAATATTGATGATCATCTCCACATTCCCTTTTCTAATGTGCCATATACGCTATACATAGTAATTATTTTGGGATGAAAAATCTTGCCAGTACCCTGAATAAATAACTTTCATAGTGATAGTAATGTTACTTTTATGGCTGTTGTTCAGATTAATAATTAAACAGAAAAGGAGCACTCAGAATAGGACAACGTATCGTAAAACAGAACAACATTGTGTAATACAGTTTAAACATACAGTAAATAAAAATTATTATAGGCCAAAGTAGTTGCTGAGAGTTCATGAACATCCATGAAAAGTTAATAAAATAAGGATGCATTTGGTAGAAACGACACAATTTTTCTTTCAGATTTTCAGTGTGTAGTGTTTAAAAATGTAAACATCATATTCTGTGTGTATAATCCAGTGGTGGGCTACCTGCGGCCCTCTGGCCAAATGCATCCCATCAGGGTAATCTGATTGCAGGCCGCGAGACATTTTGCTGACATTGACCGTCCGCAGGCACTACCGTCCACCCCCACCCCCACCCCCTGAGTTCCCAGTGGCTGCAATTCTCTGTTCCCGGCCAATGGGAGCTGTGGAGAGTGGCGCCTACAGGCAAAGCGGCCACAGGGACATGCGGGCCTCAGGTTGCCCACCACTGGTATAATCTCTACCTACATGAAGTCTTCAGGAGCTACAGTAACATTTTCTAAAGCATCTACGTCACCTACGAGCCTAAGTCATTGGCTCCTAAGTCACTGGCTCCTAAGTCATTAAAGCCGTTTTGAAAATTTTACCACTCCTCTTTCTTATCACCATGTATTTTTAGACAAATAAATGAATATATGTTTTCTCCCTCTCCTGGAAATAGCTTGTTTGAGTATGCTAGATTCTAATGGATCTTAACACTAACAGTTATTTTTTTTAAATTAAACCCTAACTTATTTATAACGTTATGACACTTATATACTAATACCCTGATTTTTTTCAAAGATGCTGAGCACTCTCAACTCCCATTGACTTTCTTGGGTATATGTGGGCATTGTGTGTCTCTGTATCTGACCATAAGGTGCCAGATGTATTACAAATGTCCAAAGGATGACCTTTTTTTAAAGAGGGATGTGTGTACATGAATAGATAGGCACACAATAATTTAAAAAGTGTGAAATAAGAATTAATCAGCCTTACATGTCTGTGTCAGGGCTGAACTAAACTATAAAGACCTATTTGCTGAGAAGATTTGCAAAAATCGGGTAGTGATCAATGGCTCCATGTCTAGTTGGCAGCCGGTGTCAAGTGGAGTGCCCCAGGGGTCGGTCCTGGGGCCGGTTTTGTTCAATATCTTCATAAATGATCTGGAGGATGGTGTGGATTGCACTCTCAGCAAATTTGCGGACGATACTAAACTGGGAGGAGTGGTAGATACGCTGGAGGGGAGGGATAGGATACAGAAGGACCTAGACAAATTGGAGGATTGGGCCAAAAGAAATCTGATGAGGTTCAATAAGGATAAGTGCAGGGTCCTGCACTTAGGACGGAAGAATCCAATGCACCGCTACAGACTAGGGACCGAATGGCTAGGCAGCAGTTCTGCGGAAAAGGACATTGGGGTGACAGTGGACGAGAAGCTGGATATGTGTCAGCAGTGTGCCCTTGTTGCCAAGAAGGCCAATGGCATTTTGGGATGTATAAGTAGGGGCATAGCGAGCAGATCGAGGGACGTGATCGTCCCCCTCTATTCGACATTGGTGAGGCCTCATCTGGAGTACTGTGTCCAGTTTTGGGCCCCACACTACAAGAAGGATGTGGATAAATTGGAGAGAGTCCAGCGAAGGGCAACAAAAATGATTAGGGGTCTAGAACACATGACTTATGAGGAGAGGCTGAGGGAGCTGGGATTGTTTAGCCTGCAGAAGAGAAGATTGAGGGGGGATTTGATAACTGCTTTCAACTACCTGAAAGGGGGTTCCAAAGAGGATGGCTCTAGACTGTTCTCAATGGTAGCAGATGACAGAACGAGGAGTAATGGTCTCAAGTTGCAGTGGGGGAGGTTTAGATTGGATATTAGGAAAAACTTTTTCACTAAGAGGGTGGTGAAACACTGGAATGCGTTGCCTAGGGAGGTGGTGGAATCTCCTTCCTTGGAAGTTTTTAAGGTCAGGCTTGACAAAGCCCTGGCTGGGATGATTTAACTGGGAATTGGTCCTGCTTCGAGCAGGGGGTTGGACTAGATGACCTTCAGGGGTCCCTTCCAACCCTGATATTCTATGATTCTATGAAAAGCATAAATTACTGAGCTGTACCAGTTCACATTTAACTTTTTCCACATGTTGAGTTAACTGCCTTTATTTATCAAAGCAAAATGCACATTATGGCACTGATCCTGCAAACTGTTACTGAACTTTACTTAATTGTACACACAACAGTGAGATCAATGGGACTATCGACATGCATAAAGTTAAGCACCCACCTACGTGTTTTCGGGGATTGTATATATATATTCTTGGGTGAGAAAGTGGGGAAACTCATCTTTACAGAATGACGTATATATCGTTTATTTGGGGTCAAGTCCTTGTGCATGTGCCTGACCTGAGTGAATAAATAGACTGGGTTTAGAGTGATTCTTGACATCAGTCAGGGTGGATGTGGAAGGCAGGAGGAAAGGGGGATATCGTCTCTTCCAGCAAAATACAGCTCCTACAGCAGCCTCATGGGTAAATTTCAGATTAAGTAGAGTACATACAGGTAGTGAGCACCAGTTGAGACATATGTCTTTTCGAAAGCTGGTGGAAGACAATTGTCTTACAGTGCTCCATCAGCAAGTGAAGACGCAGGTTATGTCTACGCAGCAGCTGGCAGGTGTTATACCCAATGTGGGTAAAGGTACACGTACTAGGTCTGCTCAAACTGCCTAAAAATAGCAGTGTGGCCGCAGCAGCACGGGCAGCAGTTTGGGCTAGCTGCCTGAGTACAAACCTGCCTGACCCCCTTGGTATGTACCTGGGTAGCTCAGCCAAACTGCTATTTGTAGGCATTTGTTTGAGCAGAGCTAGCTCATGTATGTCTACCTGAGCTGGGAATTACACCTCTCACATACTGTATAAATATACCATTAGGTGTGACTGCTGGACCCTCATACGGGGTATCATCAATCAATTACAATCCATATTCAATGGGGACCACATCCTGAAAAATCTTTCCTGAACCCTTTCTGGCCTTCAAACACCCCCCCACCCCCGCCTCTCTCCGCACATCGTCAGAAGTAAGCTCCCCACACACCAAGTCAAAGCAGCATCTGACACTGTCTGAACAATAGATGCAAAACCCGTAGACATTATCTCCACTGTTATCATGATCAAACACCTCCTCCCATGACACAAGTTTCAAGATCTATGGTCTACACATATCTCTCATGTGCGGTATACCTCATCCAGTGCACTGATTGCCCCAGTAGCAACTATATGGGTGAAATCAGACAATCGCTATGCTCCCTTGAATGAATTCACACAGAAAAATGATGGAAGACAAAAGCACCACATCACCTGTGGGTGATCACTCTATATCTGACCTCTCGGTCCTCATCCTCAAAGAAAACCTGCACAGCACTTTCAAAAGATGACCCTGGGACCTTAAATTCATAATATTGCCAGAAACTAAAAATCATGGACTAAATAGAGATACTGGAACTATGGCTTGTTACACCAATCTATAACCAACTTAAACCCTCTCCCCCTCCAACTTTTTTTGTCTTTTTTCCCCCCAGATTGGAGAGATGTTAATGGCCACTTGACCTTGAATGCACCCTTGAAATATGTAAAAAGAAAAGGAGTACTTGTGGCACCTTAGAGACTAACCAATTTATTTCAACATAAGCTTTCATGAGCTACAGCTCACTTCATCGGATGCATTCAGTGGAAAATACAGTGGGGAGATGTATATACATAGAGAACATGAAACAATGGGTGTTACCATACACACTGTAGCAAGAGAGTGATCACTTAAGGTGAGCTATTACCAGCAGGAGAGCAAGGGGGAAAAAAGCCTTTTGTAGTGATAATCAAGGTAGGCCATTTCCAGCAGTTGACAAGAACGTCTGAGGAACAGTATGGTAACACCCATTGTTTCATGTTCTCTTTGTATATAAATCTCCCCACTGTATTTTCCACTGAATGCATCCGATGAAGTGAGCTGTAGCTCACGAAAGCTTATGCTCAAATAAATTGGTTAGTCTCTAAGGTACCACAAGTACTCCTTTTCTTTTTGCGGATACAGACTAACACGGCTGTTACTCTGAAACTTGAAATATGTGTTGTGCTAAACAATCTATTCCACCTTGTATTTTGCTGTGAGCTCTGAGTACATTTCCCAGATCAGATGAAGAGCTCTGTGTGGCTCGAAAGCTTGTCTCTCTCACCAAAGAGAAGTTGGTCCAATAAAAGATATTACCTCACCCACCTCATCTCTCTAATGTCCCTTCCACTAACATTCCCACACTTCCAGGTTTTGAAAGGGTGGAGTGAACCACCTCCTCTTTCTGGCTTCTTTGGTGCTGTTCCTTAAAGCAGACATTAATAGTTTCATTAAATGTTGTGGTCTCTGTGTTCCCAAACTTGTGTGCTGGCAGATCCTTTTCATTATTTCTAGTGAGAAAATGCATAAGTGTATGAAGTGGAACTGCAGTTAAGTTTGGGAGTGATCTGATTAGACTGTGTGAACTCAGCTGCTGAATGTGGTCAATATCCTGATGTCAGATAGGTTGGATTATTCCTTTTTAATTAGAAACTGCATCTCCTGTTGATTATTGTTTCATGATACACTATAGTAATTGTGTCCTTCAAAGATGAAAATTGGTACGTGTTAAGATTTGCCTTTACAGAAATTTGTTTCCCTAGGTTCCTGATCAGTACGGGACAATCAGAGCAGTAGCAGAAGGAAAAGCAGATCAGTTTTTAGTTGGCACTTCACGAAACTTTATTTTGCGGGGAACGTTCAATGATGGTTTCCAAGTAGAGGTACAGGTGAGCACAATATTTTTTTTTACTGCAAATTCAAACTTCTCCTCTGGTATGTATTTTCTCTCAGGACCTAAATCAAGAGACTTTTTTTGCAGGGGGTGGGGGGTTTACTGGTTTATGTCTTGGAACTATAGTAAGCAAATAATGTGTTTCCTTTTCAGGGTCACACAGATGAGCTCTGGGGTCTGGCAACACATCCCTTCAAAGATTTGTTGTTAACATGTGCTCAAGATAGGCAAGTTTGTATGTGGAACTCTGTGGATCACACACTAGAATGGACCAGGCTGCTAGATGTACGTGAGCTTTCTTCTAATGGCATTGAGTTTAAAAATAACAGTCAGAGGGAAAGTACTTAAAATGTCTTTCAGAAGCATTTGAAATTAACCATATGTAGCTTGTCCTGCACAAACCGGCAAAATGTGGGAAACTGTAGCATTAAATTGGTTAGCTGGAAGGTGTCCTGCCTCTGCAAAATATAAATATTGGTTCAAGTAGCTCAGTAGTACCTAGCACCTTGGCTAATTTTAATAGTGAACTGTCAAGTGCTGTGAAAATTTAACTTGGGGACGTGTGTGTGGAAACATCTCCCCCCAAAGCGTACACACTTACAGAAACTGGGAAGGTGGGAGTTTATATAATACTTGAATGATCAAAGCTGTGAATGATGTGTTTAACTGAGACTTTTCTTGTCCTGTCTTTTAACATTGCTTAAATATAAGGGAGGTTGTGAATATTAATACATTTGATATTAAGTCATATATCTACACCTGTCTCTTGCAGGAACCAGGGCACTGTGCTGATTTCCATCCAAGTGGAACAGTGGTAGCAATAGGAACACACTCGGGAAGGTAAATATATTTTGGTTTTGTTATGATGAGGGAAAGGAAGGGGGGATGATGTTCCTGAAGTGTAAAAGTGACCTGTAAAGGAATTTTAAATATTGTGTTTTAGGCCCTTTTTTCTTTCCTTCTTATGTGTGAACCTGGCCATCTTGAAAGGTGGTGGTTAGGGTGGGGGAGAGGTTAAAGGTTTTTCAATTTTTTTAATTACTTTTGAAATATTTGGATTGTCAAGCCTGATATTTCCTAGCATTGAGAAGCAGTTTTTGGGAGGCATGGAAGATGGGTGTTGTGAGCTGCCATACCTTATTTGAAAAGGTGAAATGTTGAAACTAAGACATCCTTTTCCCCTAATTTCAATTAGACATGGGAATGAATTGGTCACTAAAGAAAAAATATTAAACAACCCGCCTAAAAAATCTCTTCCTTCCGCATTTGCTCATCTTTCACTCTCTTGAGATGTCCTAATTTTATTCATTCTCCAGTAGTCATAGAATCTTCCAAGGAGTCAAGACTTGAATTTCTAAGTTTTTTTTTTTAATTAAATTAAAAAAATTAAAAGGCAGAATCATCCACCCTCTCTTTTTTTTGGAGTGGGGGGGGGGAGGTACCCTTTCAAAACTTCTTTATATATCCTAAAGAAGCAAAAGAGGGCAAAGACCTTTTTCCTTTCACTCCTACCCTTTGCAGATCACCTTAAACTAATTCATAAGACAGGTGAATTATAGTACCTTCTCCTCCTCCCAGCCACATACACTCCCTTCATATTGACCTGCAGAGGCCTCTATCCCTAGGAAAGGAGGGAGGCTTAGTGCATTGAACCTATCCAAAGAAAAGAGTGCTGCATTGCACATTATTGTAACAGTACAGAGAGTTAGCACAGTGAGGTAGTCCAGCCCTGTGTCTCAGTTCAGCTTCATCATAATATCCTTGCATCACTAAAGGCTAGAGAGGTCCTGATCAAAACTCTGGATTCAGACATTTCTCAGCTTTGGAGAAATTTGGCTCTAGATGCAAATCCAAACTCTCTCTGGCTCAAGGCAACCTCTGTAAAAGACCAAAAGGCCTTGTCTTCTCTAGGAATTTTTGAGCTCAGAGAAAACACTCTTGCATCCAACAGTGTTTTTACCACTGTGTCATTTAGACCAGGTCTGAGCAGGATTAGACAACGTACTGGTAAAATAACATGACCTGTTTTTTTATTTAGTGTATGTCTATAGTACAGTTGCTACAGTGGGGCAGCTCTCGGGTAGACAGTTACAATAGCGCCACAAAGTGTTTTTCCATCGCTGTAGAAAATCCACCCTCTCAAAAAACAGTAGCTAGCTGACAGAAGAATTCTTCTGTTAACCTAGCTGCATCGACAGTGAGGGTTAGGTCAACCTAACTACATTGCACAGGGCATGACATTTTTCACAGGTCTGAGCAATGTAGCTAGGTCAACTTAAGTTTTAGGTGTAGACCAGGCCGTAGTTCACTTGATTGCTGTCACGTCAGCAAAATTTTAAGTATTTAGGGCTTGGTCCTGAGAGGAACTGAGCATTTACAACTCCTATTGACTTCATTGAGAACTGTGGGCACTCAATACCTTTCCGAAACCCCCTCTAAGATCCTGATCCAATCCTTACTGAATGCAGTGGGAGCTCCATCAGGCCATTAATCAGGAAAGAAACCTCTTGTAATTTCCGGACAAAGATATAGTTCGTCTCCAGTTTGCTTGGTTTCCACTTCTTCCATGTGTTCTTACCTTTACCATCACTTTCTTGATATGGCTTTAAATTGACTCAGTACTTCTTCCTTAGTTTATTTAATAGAGCAGAAGGGCCGGATCACAGGGCAAGAACTGAGTTAAAAGAACGAGCCAGAGCAAACCTCCTGTACTAGTAATATTTGTGAAAGAGAGAGAGAGCGCCATTGCAACTCTTAGACATTCTTGAGGTCCACCTTAAACTTTGAACAAGAGTCAGAGTGGATGGTCAAGCTGTGTAGTTTGGTGTTCACTGATTTTTTTTTTTTTTTAAAGTAGCCTTCCCTGGAGCTGGTCTTCCAGAAAATCACTTCCATTATAACATTACTTGGTCCTCTTGGTGTTAGCATCCTAATATCTGAAGAACAATATGAACTTTCTTCCTCTCCTCCTTTTGCCTTCCTCAGTCAGAGATGGTGCATTGTTATCAACCATGGTATATTGTCAGACTTCTGGGGTGGGTTTTCCCCTTCTCATTTCCCATCAGTCAGTATTTCAGTATCTTTTCTCCATTCAGGCTGTCTCTATGTAGCCTGCTGCATGTGTTGTTACCTGCTACTTTAAATACTCTCTTCATGTCCAATCATAATTCTGTCCATCAGATTGTAGAAAATTGATTTTTTCATTGGTACCTCAGTTTTCTGCAACTGCAGAGCTGAAAAAGTACAGATCCTGGTGATAGGAAATCCTGCTGAAAAATATATTGTTAAGTAATGTACAGACTACCATTCCATAGTTTCTCAAGGGCTGGCAAAATTATTATTCAAGGGGAAATAAAGCGCCAAGTTGCTATTCATGTCACTTTGAGCACTATTGATCTAACCATTCAAAAGCGCTGCTGAAAAAACAGATCGAGCTTTCTTTAGATGATCCAGACATCTTTGAAAGCTACCAATGACCTCATGAGAAAACTAAAAGGCAGAGAAGACCTACTGATCCAGATCCTCAGCTGAAGTACATAAGTGTAGCTTCACTGAAGTCAACAAAGCTACATTGATTTGCACCAGCTGAGGATCTGGCCGCTGTGTTTAGCTACAGGAAGCTTTATCTCTTTGCTAGTTCCTTGACAAAACTAGTAAGTTTTTATAGCCCATTACTAGACATTCATTGGCATATCTTGCATCAACTAGATCAGCATCAACCAGATAGTTTTATGGAAATATGCAAACATTATGGCAAAAGATAATGTCCATTCTTGAATGCTACCCATTCTCTGTATCTTACTTTATTTCTGTTGACTCATGATTTCGCCAGTAATCCTGTGAGTCTACAGAGGTAAATTGCCAGCAATCATGTACTGTGCCATGGGTGCCCCGCCTGGTGGAATTAGTTTTAATTCTGTAGCTGTGGAGCTGTTCACCATCTTCTTTTCCCAAGAGCGGTATTTTGTTTTGTTTTCTTTTCCAACATAGAAAAAAACTTGTATCTGGAGAAAGGAAATTCTTTTCAAGTGTTTGGGGGCAAGACCTAGAGATTAAAAATGCCACAGTATGTGCAAGGTGCTTCAATCAGTTCATAAACAAGTTAGGCATGATATCTGCAGTAACAAGTGGGAGAAATCCTCGGTGAAAATCAGCAAAGGCCAAAGACCTACGATTTTGTCTATGGCTCAGGAATATTTGTCTGTTTTAATCTGGTCTACAGATCAGAAGTCTAAGAGTTCACTTAGCAGACAGTCCTTGCATTTCACAGCCCAGTAGAACTTTACAGGGCTGGTTACCATCTGCTTGCTGCGTACATTCATTTGGAAATGAGCGCCCTCCCCCCCCCCCGAGAACTTGTAGTCCTAAAGTAGAACCCAGCTGTATTTGGTAGACTGGAAACACATTTCATGGAGACTGACTCTCTCACTGGCAATTACTGTACATTCACTGCTAGACTGGGAGAACTAAGGTAGTGTGTCTATGACTAAAGCTTGTGGAAGTACAATGAACTAACTAAATTAGGTCTGACCAGCACTTTCCTCCTAAATTCATAGTTTGTCATACTGCACTGACTAGTATTACAGTTTGGTGCTAATAATCTAGTCTGCTGTTTACCTCATGATTGTACCTCACTCTGAAGAAGAAAAAGATTCCAGAGAATTAGGCAGCATGTTACATAACCGTATATCTGGTGCCAGATAAAGTTGAATGTATTAAAGGTACACAAGATGTGCATTGCAGCCTCCTTTCTCTACGCTTTCAGTAAATTACATTTTGTGCACCACTTTTGTAGATGTGTGTTGCTAGTGGTGCAATTTGACATAACCCACTTTGAAATAGGAGTAAATCAAAGTGCACTAGAGAACTTATGGTGTGTGGCAGCAGGACCATGTGGACATTTAGTTTACTGCAGTCTCGTACAAAGTAATTTATACCTCAGCTTGCGGCGCACACGAGATGTTTGTCTAGAAAAGCCATGAGGCTTTTACGGTATTTAAAGTTTTAAGTAATTGACATTAACTAGGTGGCACTCAGGCCTCAAGGTTTGATGTTTTTGGATATGGCAGGGTAGTAAAACATTTTGATGGGACTAATACAGATGCTTTCAGGATCAATCAGCTTTACTAAGAACTGGTCCTGGGCCATTGTTTAGAAAGACTTTTTAATTCCCAAATCCCAGCACCACTGCCCACCTGAATCTAGCAGCCACCTCCCTAAGCACTACCACCCATCTGTCCCCTAATATAACCCAATAAGACCATTCACCAGCATTCAGAGCCAGCAATCTGGTGCATGTCCCTCAGGACTTGGGAGAGTTTAGTAAGGAGGTTGCCTGCCTGCCTGGCTTAGTAAAGAAGTAGGTTTGCCGTGACTCATTCTTGTAACTCAGTTCTTGCCCTATGATTCAGCATCCTGCCTCCTTTTTATTAAAAAAGGAAATGAACTCATCTTCTCTTTCTGTGTCAGACAATTAGATTAGGTTTCTCATTGCAGTGCACATGCTAGGAGTGTCCTGTAGGAGAGACACGTGTAAAGTGAGGCCTTTCTCTTCCATTTTATTGCTCACACAGGAAGAGGTGTAGCAGCCATCTGGACTGAAACAAAGAAGGGGCCTGATTCACAATTGGTTTTGGTAGAGTAACACCAGCAAAAACTGGAGTAATGTGATGTTGAATCAGCCCCAAGGAATCTAGTGCAAAGTGTTTCAGACTAATGTATTTATTTATCATGGAAAATATGATAATTGTCAACCCACTGAAGACTGCAGTTGTATATCTCATGTTCCTGTGGCCTTCCATCAGCGTGTATCATATAGCAGAGTTACTATAAGGAGTCGCTATTTCTCTCCCATTGGAGATAAGGGCACGGTTTTCTCCCTCCCCGTTAACAAATTTCCCTTTCCCTACCTCAGCTGTCACAGAAGTGTAGGAAAGTAGCATTTTGAGTTAATCTTGTGGCAGGAGCAGGCAAGGGGGTGGGAATGAAATTCAGTACCAGAGCAGCAATCTGAAATATCTGATTCACCCAGTTACCTTGAAAAATCTGTGTACAGCTCATAAGTAAGCAGAGTTGGCTTTTTGCATTATATTAGAGTGATATTATTGAGGGTGGTTTCTATTGCTGTCTAATGAAAACATTTTTAGCCATTTTTCCACCAGTTCCACCCATCTTATATACAGAGCATTCAGCAGGCTGTGGCATATTGAGCTGTTTTGTTATTTTCAGGTGGTCCCCTAATCACAAATAGATTTTAAGCTATTTGGACTAAGCCATTTTTGAGATACCTGGGTTTCAGACTCTGGATTAATAAAATAGAATTGGTGCTTCTTCTGTCAAATTTAATTGTGTATACTGTTGATCCTGGAATTTATTTTAAGTTCTTTTAAGTTTCTTTTGGAATGCCCTGTATTAATTTTTACAATATACAATATGAAAATGTTGGAGTAGATATGTCTCTGAATGAATTTGTCCCATTTATACAGTATGTAATGTCTATGTAACTGTATATTATGTTAAATGAAAAAAATACCTTTAGTGCAATGTTATAGTTGTGAGATTCACTTCTGTAATTTTCTGACATTTGAAGTCAAAGTTATCTCAAAATTAACTTAACAAGATGACTCATCTTATATTTTTATGCTATTGTCAGTGATCCCTCGAGGTCGAGGATGGTCTCTTTCACAGGTTTTATTTTTCATGGGTCCTTTGGTGACTGAGGAGTCCAATTCTTGAGTCACAGGCTCATTGGCAGACATTGCAGGTGGTGTTGGAAGACAGGGTAGGGCCACGATTGCTGCGTGACAGTTATCTTTCCTTTCTTTTCTGACATTTTTCTGCAACCAGGCCAAGGCAATTTTCTTCAAAAGTGGACGTTCCCTCTCTGACAAGCCTTCACCAGTTATCCCTATCCTGGGCTGCTGTCTCCCAGTGTGTGGTGTCGATGCCACATCTCTTGATGTTTATCTTGAGGGAGTCTTTAAAGCGTTTCTTTTGGCCTCCCCGTTTCCTTCCTCCTTTGGTGAGTTGGGCGGACAGCAGTTGTTTTGGTAAGCGTATATCAGACACGTGCACACAGTGCCTGCTCCACCTCAGCTGGTGCTGGATAATCAGGGCCTCAACACTGAAGATGGCCTCTGTGAGGACACTGACATTAGTGTGATGATCCTCCACTTTATGATGAGGATCTTCCAAAGAAAGTGCTGGTGCTGGTATTCCAGGTTTTTCAGGTGTTTTCTGTAGGTCAGCCAAGTTTCACAGCCATGGAGGAGAGTTGGGATTACAACTGCTTTATAAACTAAAAGTCTAGTATGCGTTCTGACGTTGTGATTGTTGAACACCCGGCGAGACAGCCTGCCAAAGGCAAGGCTGGCACAGCGAATTCTGTGCTGAATCTCGTCATCTATTCTGCCCTCTGTGAGAAATGGCTGCCAAGATAGGCAAAGTGTTCTACATTGTCCAGTTCTTCTTTGTCGATGTAGATCCTCCTTGCTGGGTCTGATGATTGACCAGGGACTGGCTGGTGGAGAACTTTTGTTTTGCTGATGTTCAGAATTAGCCCTAGGCTTTTGTAAGCTTTCGCGAAGCAATTAAGGGCTGTTTGTAAATCCTCCTTTGAGTGTGCAACTACAGCACAATCATCTGTGTACTGGACTTTGTTTATTGTTGCCGATATTACTTTAGTTCTGGCATGGAGACGAGAAAGGTTGAAGAGGTTGCCATCAGTCCGATATTGGATTCCAATGCCCTGTGGTAGACGGTCTTGGGTTAATGTTTTCATAGCTGCTTAGAAAATGGAGAAAGGGATGGGTGGCAGGACACAGGCCAGTTTGGATGACAAAGCGCTCAGAGGTAGAACCACTGCACAGGATGGAGGCAGTCAGTCTGGTCATGGAGGAGTCTTGCAATGGTGATAAATTTTCTTGGACAGCCAAACTTTGACATGATTTTCCACAGAGCCTCACGGTTGATAGAGCTGAAGGCTTTGGTCAGATCGATAAAGGCCATATACAGCTCCTGGTGTTGTTCTTGACAGTCTTCCTGCATCTGCCTGGCTGCGAAAATCAGGTCACTTGTGCCTTGTGATGGTCTGAAGCCACACTGGGACTCTGGAAGTACTTCCTCTGCAAGAGGGAGCAGGCGATTCAGTAAGATTATAGCAAGAATCTTCCCAGCGATGGAGAGGAGAGCAATGCCTTGATAGTTGCCACAGTCGGCCCTGTCTCCCTTTTTGAAAATGGTGACGATGTTAGCATTACGTAACTCAGCAGGGGTTTCTTCAGTGCACCAGATTTGGAGGAGCAGCAAGTGAAGCTTGTTAGTTACTGTTTCTCCCCCTACTCTCAGTACCACAGCTGGTATGCCATCAAGACCTGGTGCTTTATTGTTCTTCATTTATTTAATTGCTTTGCAGACTTCCTCAGGTGTTGGTGGGTTGGCAAGAGTTTCCCAGATTGGGTTTTGAGGGATGGAGTCGATGGTGTCGTCAGTAACAGTTGATTCTTGATTTAGAAGCTTTTGTTAGTTTTCCTTCCAGCACTCTTTGATGGATTCGTTACCTTTAAGAAGGGGACTACCATCTTCGGATCTCAGAAGTGTGAGACCACATGAGCTTAGTCCGTACAGGGTCTTTGTCTCACAAAAAAAGCTCCGCATATCATGTCTGTCAGCGAATGTTTGGATTTCTTTTGCTTTGTCCTCCCACCATTTGTTTTTGATTTCTTGGATCCTCCTTTGAAGTTCAGCTTTGAGCTGATGGAAAGAGCTGTACTTCTGACTGTATAGTGGTTGGTTTTGCCAGTCACAGAAAGCTTTTCTCTTCTGGTTTGAAATGGCTGTAATCTCAGTGTTGTTATTGTCAAACCAGTCCTGATGGCGGCAGGTAGCAAGGCCAATGCATTTCTCACAAACCTCATGAAGGGTCTGTTTTAGGGCTTCCCAGTCTTCTTTGACACGTGTGTTGTCATTTCCAGGTGTGCATATGGCCAGTTTTCCACTGAGGAGTGTTTGGAAGTTCTCTTGGTGCACTAAGGATTGAAGTCTTTGGATGTTGTATTGCCATCTGTATGATTTGGATTGATTTCTATGTTTCCGTGCAATCCTGATGGACATGACTTACCTCACCAGGCAGTGGTCAGTCCATCAATTGTCGTCTTCTCTCATGATATGAGTGATTTGGACATCTTAGATCCTGTGTTCTTACAATGACATGGTCTAGAAGGTGCCACTGTTTTGCGTGGGAGTGTTGCCAAGTTGTTTTGTACTTGTTGCTTTGTCTGAAGATTGTATTTGTGATCACAAGGTTGTGCTCTGCACATTGGCAGAAAGATGCCATTGGAATTGGTCTTACCCACTCCTTCCTTCCCAATGGTGCTATTCCATACGTTAGAATCTCAGCCAACTCTTGTGTTAAAGTCCCCTAAGAGGATTATTTTATCTGTTTTTGGAATGGATGAAAAAATTTTATCCAGGTCAGTGTAGAAGGATTCTTTCTGTTCTTCTTCAGCGTCAAGTATTGGTGCATACGCACTGATAATAGTGGCAAATGACTTATTGACCAATTGGATGCGGAGGGTCATAAGGTGCTCATTGATGTCGACGGGGAGATCAGTCAAGCGGTTGACTAGAAGGCTCTTGATCGCAAAGCCAACGCCGGGTATTCGCCTGTCGCTTGCTGGTTTTCCTTTCCAGAAGAAAGTGTAACCGCTGCCCTCTTCCCTCAAGTGGCCTTCATCTGTACGTCTTGTTTCGTACGGAGCAGCGATGTTGGTGTTGTACCTCAAGAGTTCTCGGGCAACAATTGCTGTTCTGTGTTTGCGTCTTTCGCTTTTTGATTCGTCTAGTAGGGTATGAACATTCCAAGCGACAAGAAACATTTTTGCTTTTCCACTGCATTGGGAGTGATCCCTCTGGACGCAGGTATCCAATCAGGTATGGTGGGATAGCCTGTGTTTGGGACACCTTTCTAGCCCCTTCTCCACATGGGGTGAGCGGAGTGGTTCCTAAAATGGCCTGCTCAGTCATGACCACTGCTGCTGAAAATGCCCCCTAACCCAGTCCAGAGGCACATGACAAACATCTT
This sequence comes from Eretmochelys imbricata, assembly GCF_965152235.1. NCBI lineage: Eukaryota > Metazoa > Chordata > Testudines > Cheloniidae > Eretmochelys > Eretmochelys imbricata. Next base: position 170,055,687 of record NC_135574.1, read on the forward strand.
GCGGTCACTGCCTGCATGTGGGTCTGTGACTAGAGACTGCTGGTGACCTTCACCTATCCCCATCGCCATTTGCCCATCGCCTCAGGATTTTTATGGGGAGGGGGAGGGAAAAAGTTCTTCCTGTGAAAGAAGCCTGTGTTTGAGTAGTTTAATGTGGGGGAGCTGATGCGCACCAGCAGCCACACAAATCTTGGCGGAATAGGCTCCTGTGTCCGGTGTCAAGGAGGTCCAAGACAACTGGGGAGGTCTCCTCCATTGCAGCCTTCATCTGCCCTCACAGCCTGCTTCATCCACCTGTTCTGCCGTTGAGGTCTTATACTGGGTTGTGTTGTGCTGGGCTGCACTTTGGTACCTCGCCTTCGACCTCACCGCCATGGGTGAGGAGTACAGGAGTACAGTACCAGGAGTACAGGACTCCAGATGCATCGCTCTCTAGGGTTTTAAGTATACACAAGCTTCTCCACCACGTCCAAGTGGCGGCCCGAGGAGAAGTTTTATGCTATACATTAATAACAAAGGATGCAGTTTTGCTAATTCGAATTATATTATCAGAAACTTGGATGGTATAGACAAGAATATATATATATATATGACAAGAATATTGCCTAAGCTGCCTGCGGTTTCCATCTTCAGCCTTTAGAGCCGACTCTGCCACTTGTGCTGTGTGTGGAAGTCATGGCTGCTGCTTGCAGTACAAAGAAATAGTAAGGGAGGAATTGTGATTCAGAGGTACCTCTCTCAATCACAAAGCCTCCTGAGACAACTAGAGTAGTGCAGTTTATGCACCACCTCCTTGCTTAGAGCTGTGCCTACAGTCACAGACAGCCCTTGGTTAACAGGCCATTTAAGTTCCTTACTGTAGACCTGTTCATCTTGAAGTAAAACTTCTAAGTTCCTTGAACCACCTACCTAGCTTCACACTGGCATACAGTGTGTATGTGTTTAAGTGTGGCGCTGTAGATTTAATGACATTTTTCTACTATGCATGCTCAGTACTGGAGATGACCAGATTATCTACAGTAAATAGTCTCAAATTCATTCATTACTCATAATTCTTTCTAAACTGCCCCACTGAATAATCTTGGTCTACAGATTATTCAAATATTTAACATGCAATATCACAAAAGAAGATACTGTTTGCGCATCACACTGTAACTTATGCTATTTACAGAACTAACAAACATGTCATGGATTTTGAAGTGTATATTCAATCATGTTAGTAAAATTCAATTTGTGCTGAATTTAATTAGTTACATAGGTCACCTCTTCTGGGAACAGAAGGAATGCCAGGTAACTTATACAGTTAACCTACATGGGGTAAATTGTGAATTTTTCTATTTGAATGTATAATGTAAATATTCACAGAAAGTAAAGATGAAGGATTGCAGAAAATATCAAATCAGAATTCACTTTCTACCTCAAATGGGTAGCTGCAGATGCTCCTCCGCCCCCCCCCTTACTCATCTCCACTCTGCATGCAAGTTTCAATTCAAGTTTTTAAATCAAAGCCACTTTTTCTAAATAAGCAAAAAGGACTAGTTTCAAACTTCAGCTGTAGCTTTATTTACTTTTTTCTTTTGGAGGGGGAGGGAGGAAGAAGTTTGGACTCAAAAATGACTGCAGAGATTTTGTTCAGACTTTCCAGAAGAATTCATTTGCAGGTAGACACCAAGGATGGAAAATTTCAGGCCCAAATGTGAATTTTTCGGAAAGTATGTGAAAATGTGAGATAATTGAAGCTAAAATATAGTGAGCTCTAACAGAGACCTGCTGTAGTCAAATCATAGTTTCACCAGCATGTGTATCATCTACATTACATGATATACGAATAACTATTCTGTATTCAAGAATAAATATATGCAGTGGTATTTTGGTATGCTTGTGTATCTGTCACTGGAATATACATCATTTTGTAAACCTAGAAACCGAAAAGAAAATGTTTAATTAAAACAAGTTAATACGGTACATTGAAAGGATATCATGCTAATAAGCAGTGAGATAGAATGCAGCGCTTTTACTTTTTTTGGTTTTGTTTAAGTAGAAGTAACACTCACTAGAACTCTTTCCTTAACAGGTGGTTTGTTTTGGATGCAGAAACAAGAGACCTGGTTTCAATACACACTGATGGTAATGAACAGCTTTCAGTGATGCGCTACTCAGTAGGTAGGCAAACTTCCTGTGTATTCTGGGCACTTCACTGTAATTGCATGTTTTCATTCCAATAAAATAGGTGTTTTTCCTGCACTTCTCTGGAATTGTTAAGCTATTAATGTGTTACACATCAAATTACCCTCCAATAATAGGGAACTGCAGAGCTTTTAAAAAATTGCTTAAGATCATAAACAAAATACATGTGTAAATTAACAATTACAGCTTCATTTGCATTTTGCCTGCACTGGAATTCAGTTTTATATTTACTGTTCTATCTCTGCAAACATCACTGTTGCCTAACACAGCACCCCATTGTATAAGGTGGTTGTGATGTGATGTCGTCATTTCTTTCAGGGGAATTCAGTAACTCTAAACTGAATGTAAAGGTAAGGTAAATGAAGCAATGAAAGCTTGATTTTAAGACGTATTTGTAACTTTTTAAGTGTGCCCAAACATTCTTTGAATGTTTTAAGATCTTAAACAGCTTTTATTGTATTTATTATTCACTTAAGTTTTAAAATGTATTAGTACAAAAACAATACAGTTAAATTCAGGTGTCTCTCTCTCTCAAACTAAAGGCCATTTGCTATTAATTATTTGTGTAGAGATTATGTGGAAAGGTATCCTCTTACTGAATAAAACCCAAGGTCATCTTATGAGAGTCTGACAAACGGGCAGTAGTTGAATCCTCTCTTCTGACTGGATGGAAGAGAAATGTGGCAAGCCTGTTTCATGTTTGCTGTTGCATAACATGTCAGGTAAATTGGGCAAAACTTATCTCTACTGCTGCCCTATATACCAACAACAGCATTTCATTTCAGAGCACTCACATTCATTGGTGCTACAGAGGAGTTTGATCATGTTCCTAGGCAGTGAAATGGTTAATAGTACCATGGACCTTTATTGTTATTAGAAAACAGCTTGTAATGTTTAAATACTGTGCTACGGTGACTTTGTTGAAGATGTTGTGAAGTTAGCCTTTGATTAGCATTGGTTCATGTGTAATAACTTTACATTTAAAAAAAAATAAACTGTTCTTTGGAGATAATCTCCAGTGAATCTCAAAACTGAGAACTTTAGGACTGCATGTTGTCAGCCGTTATCAGAAGTCCAGTGCAAGCTGAGGATTCATTAGCTAGCCTAGTTCCCTGTCCAATGATAACCCTGTTTATCCAAGACATAGTGGGAAGCAAACTCACTTACCCCGTAATCACAATCACCATGAAAATAGGGGAAAAATAGGAGACCAGTTGGAAAGCAGTATAGTTAGTTCCATGCTCTTGGGTACTAGCTCATTCAGAATTGTATGATTGATAATAATGCATTGGTATTAAATATGAAATCATTCCAGTTCAAAAAACAGTATGTTAACATTATTACACTATTTTTTAAACTTCTGTTGTAGATGGCACCTTACTTGCAGTAGGATCCCATGACAACTTTATTTACCTCTACATAGTGACAGAAAATGGAAGGAAGTATAGCAGATATGGAAAGTGCACTGTAAGTTCTTATCCAGCTGTGATTAATGATAGGCTATACCTTTTGGTAACAATGTTTAACTTTTTTTTAGTGTTGGATCCATCTCTATAGATTAACAATAGTGACAATATCCTTTTTATTTTTGGCAATCAATATATTTCACTGGTTTTAAATGTAAATATGATTTGTAGCAAGAAATTATTAGCAAAATGAGGTGAAGCCTATTGCCTATAGTATTGCTTTTTAGACATGCCTCATTATTTTTTCTTTCAACTCAGAAGCTATCCATCTGATGCAAAAGCTATCTTGTGTTTATACAAAGAATGTCCTTCTTGGAGGTGTTGGAAGTTCAGCATTTGTTTCTTTTCTACTGATATAGTATCCCTGCCCTTTTATAAATCTCCTTGGCATGTCTTTGAGCAACATTATTAGATAATGTAGTTAATGAGTTGCATTATTTCATAAAAATGCTATCAGTCTGATGATAAAGACCAGCTTTCATGCATACAATAACAGTGGACTGATAATATATAACTGTACATAAAACAGTATCTGTCTAGGATCAGGAGAATCAATTTGGAGATCTCTAACTATTATTACTATTATAACATTTTAAAACAGGGAACTGTTACGATCTAGGGATGAAATTCTACCCTGGTGTAAACAAGTGCAATTCCAGTGAACTTCCTGGCATTGTATCTCCCAAAACCTAGTCTGAATTTGTCCTTCAGTGCTGAATAGCCACCCAACATTACATTGCTGTACAAAAGCAAAATATTGTGAGTAAAAACTGATCCTTAAATTTGGTATATCCTTGTTCTTCTTCGAGTAGATGCAGCCATATATTCTTCTTCCTTCCCGCTTAGGCGTGTGCACACCTAGTGCACCGGAAACAGAGTACTTTGCCTAACAGTACCTACTAAGGCAGCACTCGTGCCCTGTGGCCCTAGACCCTCCCCTGGCCTTATAAGGGTGGTGCCACCCCAATTTCCTCAGTTCCTTCTCACCTCCCGTGGCTAGAATAGATGATCTGTGTGGTGTTTCTCACCTCATGCTTTGAGCCTCAGTTCCTGAGAGAATTGTCTTGTATATAGTAGTTAGTAATACCTTAGGTTAAGTTTAGAGTAGTTGGCTGCCCTGTGTGATGCCCTCACCAGGGTTCAAGCATTGTCTGTCATGTGTGGAGAGGCCATCCCGACAGTGATCCCCACATGAGGTGCTTGTTTTGCCTCGGTGAGGGTCATACTAAAGAGCAGTGTTCCATCTGCAGGTTATTCGCTAAGAGGAGTCAGGCGGCAAGAGACTGGCGGCTGAAGCAGCGCCTAGTGGAGCAGGCCATGAGGCCCACTTCAGCCCCAAGGCCCTTGTCGCATCAGCAGTTGCCTTCAGCTCTGGCAAATGATGCCACTCCATGCTCAGGCTCTGCCATTTCCCTCAAGAGGAAGAGGTGTCATTTCCCCCTTCCCTGGGAAAAGGTCCCACACAAAGAAACAGAACCATTCTAGGACTTGGGGAGACTTATCCTCGTCTCCTAAGAGGAGTGCTGCCTGGCACTGTACTCCCTCTAGCATGCGGGCTGGAGCAGGTCCTTCCTACCGCTCCCCGATACCACTCCGAGATCAGCCAGAGCCCATACAGTCGGCTCCAGTTCCAGCAATGGGGTGTCCATTGAGTCCAGGACTGACATCGGCACTAGTGCCGACTGTCTTCGCACAAGTGGCATACCAGGCAGCATCAGACCTATTTTGCTTCTCAGACCCGGACTCTCCACTGGTTCAAGAGTTTGCTGCTGCCATGGCTTCTACCACCTCATCCTCCGTTGTACCTTTGGTACCTTCTGGCCATGTGACAGAGCTACCGGGCTTCTTAGTATGGGTGTTAGCCTGGAGACTTCATCCAAAGCTGGCTTGTTTCCAGGACGTCCTGGAGTACTTGTTACACCTTCAGTTTCCTGGTCTTGTTCTTAGTTCACTGAGAGTCCACCTGATGGCGATTTTGGCATTTTATCTGCTCATCTATGGGAAGTTGGTGGCATTAAGGTTCTTGACAGGAGTCACTTGTTTTCACCAAAGGTAAAAGAGCCTTTGTGGGACCTTAATACTGTCTTAGCAACAACTTTCTGTCTTGCGGCAATAACATCTGCAAGGAGAGTGAGGGGGTTGCAGCTTTTATGGTGGAGCCCCAGTACACACAATTTGCTAAAGACAAAATACCCCTGTGGCCACACCACAAGTTTTTATCTTAAGTGGTTTCCCAGTAACACCCAAACCAAGCTGTGTATTTACTAGTGTTCTTCCCTAAGCAGCATTCAACGCCAGAGATCAACATCTGCACACACTGGACGTCAGGTGACGTTTAGCTTTTTATCTAGCTAGGACCAAGTCATTCCATTACTCATCTCATTTGCTTGTCTCATATGCGGGCTGAATGAAGGATCAAGCAGTCTCTTCAGAGTCTATGTCCAGGTGGATAACTTCCTGTATCATGGCAGCATATGAATTAGCCCAGGCTGTGCCCCCTCAAAGGGTGTGAGCTCATCCCAAAAGAGTCCGGGCAACGCTGATGGCCTTCCTAGGTGGCATTTCTATATTAGACATTTGAGGGCTGCCAGATGGTCCTCTGTGCATACTTTTGTAAACCACTATGCCACTCCTGCTGCATCCCGATCAGACGGAAACGTTGGGAAGGCAATCCTACAGTCCTTACAAATAAACTCCAAGCCCCACCTCCTGTGAATACTGCTTGTGAGTCACCTAAGTAGAACACACAATTGCATCTACTTAAAATAAATAAATAAACGAAAGTGGTTACCTGCCTGTAACTGTTGTCCTTTGAGATGTGATGCAGATTCCACGACCCACCCACCGTCCCCTCTGCTTTGGAGTCTGTACTTCTGACTTTTGATGCAAAGGAAAGGAGGGGGTCAGGGTGATGCTGCCCTTATATGGACAGGGGAGGGGTTAGGGCGGCAGGATGTGAGCATCACCACTACGGGTACGGCTAGGCAAAGTTCCAGCTCTGGTGTACTGGGCGTGCACACACCTAAGTAGTAACTGTAAGTAGAATACGCATCTGCATCACATCAAAAGAACAGTTACAGATGGGTCACAGAGGTTTTTTTCTGAGTTTTGCAGACCCTTTAACATGGCTGAGACTGAAACTGCTCTTGATGGGAAGCAGCAATTTCAAAACATAGCATAGGTTTATTTTACTCAAGTCTGAATTTAAGGCCATGGTAATAGAATGCTGTCTTTTCTGTGTGCGTGTGTATGTGTAATACAGTAATAGGGACTTGATTGGGGCTTCTAGGTGACACCACAACTAAAATAATAAATAAAACCTTTTTAAATATTTAAAGTTAAAATAACAAGGATACAGTCCATATTTTAGACATATTTGCAACATTTTATGGATTTTAATAAGTTGTGTATTTTGTTTTACAAGTGTAAGAAAGCTGCTCAAACTGCTACATCAATTTGAAATATTTGTTTCAAATTTGGGGGATGGGAAAAAATTATCCCTGGGATAAGACTATATGCCTGACTCATGCCCAAAATTAATGTGCCAGGTAGGGTTTTTTATTGAAATATTATATTTGTAGTGGAAAAACTGAGCAAATCTTAATGGGTATTAGCATGCCCTGCAGTAATATACACTGCGTCTTTCCTGAGATGTGTTGTTATTAACAAGGGATGTTCAGCTGAGATAGGATATGTATTTCTAACCATCTGGATTATAGGCAGCACAAGAAGTATAGGGTCCTGTTACACAGTCAGTGAGTGGTATGTCCCAAACTATAAAAGTATGTCCTCCACTGTTCCCTCTAAGTTGTGTGCGTGCGTACACAGATCCTAAACCCCACGCACACGGTGAAACACCGCGCGCACAAAAACTTGCACAGAAGCACAATTTGCACAGAAGAAATTTTTGGCGCACACGGACTGTCAAAAATTAGAGGGAACATTGATGTCCTCCCAGTTCTCTGCTCTAATCAGCAGACAGCACTCTATTCGCCACAAGTTTCAGCTGTTGAAGCAAATGTATATACAGTATATGTTGGCCCCTTCTGAAGAAATTTTAAATTAGGGGGAAGGGAGAGAGTTTGTCTGCTATTAATATATTTTTCTTTGAAAAAAGACTGAGATTCTTTAATGTTATAATCTCATTTGGTTTCACTTTCTTTTGAATAAGTACAAGAACACACAAAGCTTAATCCTTTGTTGGGGAAAACAGAAGTCAGTCAATGATGTTGATGTATGGTCACTGTTGTATTTACAGTTCAGCATCCATTATGGCTCTGTGTTATCTTTCAGATTGCCCAAGGGCATGTGTGAGTGTGGGTGTGTACACGTACATGTACAGAGAGAGAGAAGATCTCTTAACAAAATCTTTTCTAGTTCACCTTTTGACATGGATAAATGACCGGATAATATTGCCTACTAGATATTCAGGTCTGCTTGGGGAAGGGAGAAGTCTTGCTACTAGATAGTTGCTGCTCTCTCCCTTTTCATGTCCCTTGTAGTTTTCCACGTTAAGAACCTCAGATTTCTTTCTGCTATGCTATTTGCATGGAAAGTCGTGTTTTGCTGTTATTTGACAGTGTTTCAGCTGCACAACTTCTGCAGCCTGCACCCTTATTTATTCCACAGTCATTTTTCAACAGCAGCACATGATCTTGTAATTACAAAGCTCAGTTCCCTCTTAGCAGGGCTTCTATGCCTCTTTCGGCTTGTGCAGAATGCAGCAGCACATTGGCTTACTGGACTGAGCAACCATCCTATGATCATATTACATGCATCCTGTATTCCTCTCCGCTGGCTGCCAGCAAAGGGGTGGATATATATTAAGCTGGTATTTAACAGGGAGGGATCTGGTTATGTTCAAGGCTTTGAACACCTTCCTGGCTAGTATATGTCCTCTGGCACCAACGTGTTTTTTTTGTTTGTTTGTTTGTTTTTTGGTTTTTTTGGCAGAAGGGTGTGGGGGGGCGTTTCATACCACAGCCTGGCAGGTGATCCCCAGGTTATATAAGTAATTCCTTCTGACAATCAGCCACCATTCATTTCTTCTAGCTGGTAAGCATTGTTTAAATCCATCCAGAAGTGTTTTTATATTTGAACTAGGGCTGTCAATTAATCGCAGTTAACTTACGCCATTAACTCAAAAAAAGTAATCGCAATTAATCGCACTTCTAACAATAAAACAAGAATTGAAGTTTTTTTAATATTTTTGGATTTTTTTTCTCCATTTTCAATATTGATTTCAATTACAACGCCCAGAATACAAAGTGCACAGTGCTCACTTTATATTATTATTTGTGATTACAAATATATTCACTGTAAAAATGATAAAAGAAATAGTATTTTTGAATTCACCTCATACAAGTACTGAAGAGCAAACTCTTTTTCATGAAAGTGTAACTTAGAAATGCAGATTTTTTTTGGTTACATAACTGCACTCAAAAACGAAACAGTGTAAAACTTTATAGCCTACAGGTCCACTCAGTCCTACTTCTTATTCTGCCAATCACTAAGACAAATAAGTTTGTTTACAAAGACAGGAGATACTGCTGCCTGCTTCTTATTTACAGTATCACCTGAAAGTGAGAACAGGTGTTCACATGGCACTTTTGTAGCCAGCGTTGCAAGGTATTTACATGCCAGATATGCTAAACATTTTATGCCCCTTCATGCTTTGGCCACTATTCCATAGGACATGCTTCCATGCTCCATGGTTCTCGTTAAAAAAATAATGCGTCAATTAAATTTGAGACCGAACTCCTTGGGGGAGAATTGTATGTCCCCTGCTCTGTTTTACCCGCATTCTGCCATATATTTCATGTTATAGCAGTCTCGGATGATGACCCAGCACTTGTTCGTTTTAAGAACACTGTCACAGCAGATTTGACAAAACGCAAAGGTACCGATGCGAGAGTTCTAAAAATAGCTACAGCACTTGACCCTAGGTTTAAGAATCTGAAGTGCTGTCCAAAATCTGAGAGGGACGAGGGGTGGAGCATGTTTTCTGAAGTCTTAAAAGAGCAACACTCTGATGCGGAAACTACAGAACCCAAACCACCAAAAAAGAAAATCAACCTTCTGTTGGTGACATCTGGCTTAGATGATGAAAATGAACATGTGTCAGTCAGTACTGCTTTGGATCGTTATCAAGCAGACCCCGTCATCAGGATGGAAGCATGTCCTTTGGAATGGTGGTTGAAGCATGAAGGGACATATGAATCTTTAGCGCATCTGGCACATAAATATCTTGCAACGCCAGCTACAACAGTGCTATGCGAACGTCTGTTCTCACTTTCAGGTGACATTGTAAACAAGAAGCAGTCAGCATTAACTCCTGCAAATTGTAACCAACCTTGTTTGTCTGAGTGATTGCCTGACCAAGAATTAGGACGGAGTGGACTTGTAGGCTCTAAAGCAGGAGTGGCCAACCTGAGCCTGAGAAGGAGCCAGAATTTACCAGTGTACATTGCCAAATTGTAATACATCAGCAGCTCCCCCACCCTGCTCCCAGCGCCTCCCACCCACCAACAGCCCCACCGATCAGCGCCTCATGCTCCCTCCCTATACCTCCCGATCAGCTGTTTCATGGCGTGCAGGAGGCCTGGGAGGGAGGGGGAGGAGTGAAGGAGGGGGAGCACTGTAGGCTCAGGAGACGGGGCAGGAAGGGGTGGAGTGGGGGCAGGGCCTGTGGCAGAGCCAGGGGCTGAGCAGTGAGCACCCCCCCCAGCACATTGGAAAGTTGGCGCCTATAGCTCCAGCCCCAGAGTTGGTGCCTATAGAAGGAGATGCATATTAATTTCTGAAGAGCCGCATGTGGCTCCAGAGCCACAAGTTGGCCACCCCTGCTCTAAAGTTTTACATTGTTTTATTTTTGAATGTAGGGTTCTGGGTCCAATTTTGTTCAATAGCTTCATCAATGATTTAGATAATGGCATAGAGAGTACACTTATAGTTTGCGGAGGATACCAAGCTGGGAGGGGTTGCAAGTGCTTTGGAGGATAGGATAAAAATTCAAAGTGATCTGGACAAGCTGGAGAAATGGTCTGAAGTAAATAGGATGAAATTCAAAAAGGACAAATGCAAAGAACTCCACTTAGGAAGGACCAATCAGTTGCACACATACAAAATGGGAAATGACTGCCTAGGAATGAGTACAGCAGAAAGGGATCTAGGGGTCATAGTGGATCACAAGCTAAATATGAGTCAACAGTAGAACACTGTTGCAAAAAGAAAAGGAGTACTTGTGGCACCTTAGAGACTAACCAATTTATTTGAGCATAAGCTTTCACTTCATCGGATGCTGAGCTGTAGCTCACGAAGCTTATGCTCAAATAAATTGGTTAGTCTCTAAGGTGCCACAAGTACTCCTTTTCTTTTTGCGAATACAGACTAACACGGCTGTTACTCTGAAAACTGTTGCAAAAAAAGCAAACATCATTCTGGGATGTATTAGCAGGAGTGTTGTAAGCAAGACACAAGAAGTAATTCTTCCGCTCTACTCTGCACTGATTAGGTCTCAACTGGAGTATTGTGTCCAGTTCTGGGTGCCACATTTCAAGAAAGATATGGACAAATTAGAGAAATTCCAGAGAACAGCAACCAAAATGATTAAAGGTCTAGAAAACATTGAAAAAATTATGTTTGTTTAATTTGGAGAAGAGAAGACTGAGAGGGGACATAACAGTTTTAAAGTACATAAAAGTTTGTTAGAGGGAAAAGGGGGGGAAAATTGTTCTGGGGCTTAAATTAAAGCAAGGACAGTTTAGGTTGTACATTAGGAAAAACATCCTAACAGTCAGGGTGGTTAAGCACTGAATAAATTGCCTAGGGAGGTTGTGGAATCTCCATCGTTGGAATTTTTTAAGAACAGGTTAAACAAACACCTGTCAGGGGTGGTCTAGATAATATTTAGTCCTGCCGTGAGTGCAGGGGACTGGAGTAAATGACCTGTCGAGGTCCCTTTCCGTCCTATGTAGAACCAAATCATCTCTGAATCACCTGACAGCATCCTAATTAAGCAATATTTCTATCCCAGCTATACATTGCAGCTAATATAATTCGGATCTCTGTCCATTAAAACTGGCTAGTTAATTGCTGCAGCAAATCATGGGGCTGGATTATACACTCCTTATTTCTGAGAAGTCTCATTTTACCCAGTCTTAAGCCGTGTGAAGAGCACCTAAATATTATGGAGATGGGCAACTCATAACAGTTTGCAATAATAATGTGAATGGTTATCATTAATCTTAGATGTCTAGATCAAGTAGATTTCCAAATAAAATGAGGTGTACTTAAAATGTTCTTTACACATCTAGAAATATAGAAAAGGTTTTCATGATATTCCCTATACTTAAAATGGGGAATATCTCCAGAGCTGGAAGGAACTTTTTAAGTGTGCTCAGGGTATGCTATAGCATGATTTAATTATTATTCATCATTATCTGTCACCTATTCATTCAGGGCCACAAACATCTTGATTTTTACTGTTGCTTCAAAGTAGGGTAACTTGCAGTCTGAGCCGTGGACATTGTGATCCGTGGATTATGAATTTACCACCTGTGTCCATTGAGGCAGATAAACATTAGCAGTGAAAGGGGAGGCTTCTGTCCAGCCAGATATTTTCAATAGCCAGTTATAAGTGCACAGTGTGTGAAAGGAAGTGTGCCTCTCTGTGGTAGCTGTTGAAGGAAGATTTTTATTGGAATATAAAATTGTGCTGTTTAAAATATTATGACAGCGTTTTATGTTTAGATTCATCCTGTCACGGTTGCTTGCTTCAAGGGATTTTCCAGCACAGAGTCCCCTTGCCAATAGCTTTGTTCACCCTCCCACCACCCCAAGGAATTTTAACAGCTGCCAAAGGTCTGGCAGGATTTAGTAAATGGCTGTCCAATTTTTTTTTCCATGTTGGAGTTAGTTTGCAACTTTTAAGGTTTTGAAAAAAGAGAGGAAAAAACCCTGTCTCATTTTGTGTTTAATTTTTTTCAGTGTATTGTAGTTCTCATAAAGTACAATGCAGCCTTTTCTCAACTACAGTATAGATCTGTCAATCAACAATAAATTAATAACCTCAAAGGCCATGACTAATCCTAAAGTACATAATATCATCAGGACTAGTCATTTTCCTAAATGTAGCAAGTGCTGTAGGGGATGCTGTGGCAGGTCGGAGAGCAGAATGATAAATATATCTTTATATACGTGCTGTATAATTTTGCAAGAAACTCAGCAGCCATCACTGATATTTATGTAGGAACTTCAAAGGATACATTGTGTGGCTGCTAAGAAGAGGGCTCACTGGGAGGGACCATGTGCCAGGTCCTGAGTCATAGGAACACATATCTGCAGAGGGAGATGGGGCAGAGAGACTGTCCTCAATGCCATGCACTAGACTAGAGGATGAATGGAGGTGGGGAGGCCATCTTCTGGTGGATATGGGGGAGGTTCATTAAGGAAAGGAGAGGGAAGAAGAGGTGGAAGACTATGCAGTAGGGGAGGGAAACAGGAACCAAGTTTTACTCTTCTTTGGTCTGTAAGGATAATTTAACTTTGTCCTTACCTGTCAAGGTGTTAGGAACCCGTTCACAAAATTACAGACTCCATTATATGGACTAAGGCCTGGATATCTTTTGGATTTTTTCAGAAATGTTAAGTAGATATACCCCCTAGAGATACATTTACAGATGGAAATATATATGAAATTAATAAAGCCATCACCACATTCTCTCTCCACAAGTGTAAGGTTCATTCATGAATATCGAGAACCTGCTCCAGTGAATTTTGACATTAACTTAAATAAGAACAGGATCAGGCCTAAGGGTCTTTAACATAAAGGTTACCATGAGTGTGGGTTTATCAGTTACACTGATGACCTTGTGTACACAGGGAAGAGTGACTTTGTGTTTTGGCACTAGTTGAATATGCACATGCTGTAGGGCAAATAGCGGGGATTAGTGACGGATATATAAGGTTATGCTCATAATGCTAGCTATTGATCCATCAACCTTGCATTGTGGATGTTTGCCAAAGTATTCTAAATACTTAGGAAAGTCGAGGGCTGTAAACTAAATGCTGACACATACATGATTTAAATCAACTTTAACATCTGAAAAAGTAAGATAGTAGTTTTGGATTTTGTCAGAAGACTGAAACAAAGTGCTCCATTACAAAGCACACTCAGCAATGCTGACTGATGTTACAATTCATGTTTTACACAAGATTTGGCTAGAGCATATAATTTGGCTAGAGTTACTTCGTTTTAATGCTATGTAAAGAAAGGCTCATTTGAATACAAGATTTCAGTTGTAATCTGGTTTGACTAATCTTGTTAACTAATTCTAATGAATACTTTGATATTAACTTGGTTAATTAATTTTGCCGCTATACTATGTAGATGCAGATTTCCAGGGCCAGATTGTGTTTGGCTCGAACACAGAGATGAATAGGAAGGGGAAGCACACAAGGAGGCTCCTACCCCATTACCCATCACATCACACTCACAGTTCTTGTGTTCAGGGGATTGCAGGAGCTGTCCCCTTCATAATTCTGCCAGGGGTGCATATTGCCACAACAATGTGGAGAAAAAGGTGGGGCAATGCCCTCCACCCCCACCCCTGCCAGTGGACAGTCAAACTAGGGGAATATGGTGCAGACACTGTTAGGGTGTAGCCGCAAATGTGGTCCCAGAACTCATCATGGAGTGATGCAGCTTCCCAGGACTGTGCCCATTGGCGTGGTTAAAACCTTAAAATTAGCCATACAGCCATTGTTTAAATAGTGCTGTGGCCTGATTCCACAACCTTTCCTCAAGTGAGTAATCTTTATTTGTGCAAATAGTCTCATTAGAGTCAATGGGAGGCGGGGTTATTTGTGTGATTAAGCATTGTAGGATTAGGCCCTCTTGTGCAGTGTATTTGTAGCTGACTGGTGACAAGAGCAATCGTTATTAGAAAAAGAACAATATTCACAGCAAATTAATCTGATAGCTCATATCCCTGTGTATATTGTAACTTGAATTTTTCCTGCAAGAGTTTTGCTCAAATCGAAAACTCTTGGTTAAATTATATTTGCTAGTTCAAAGTGTTTTCTTAAGGCTATAGTATATATTTATCTTTCTGTAGTTTTCCATATCAACTTGCTGTAGATTTACAATCTAATAAAAATCATACTTGTTCAAAACTAAATACAGCAAAACCAGCGTTAGCTGGCAGTCCAAGAAACCAGCAATGTCAGTGGCCTAGCAGAAGTAGACGTTTACTAAAGGTCAAACAGAAGTGTACTTGAATCCTTGACTTTAAAGGGACTTTAAATTGGTCCCTTTAGAAACAGAATTGCATGTTAAAGGTTGTATTTAAGTGGAGGTTTCAGTGTAATGTAGCCATGCACAAGAAAAACCTTGTTTTTCAGAAATCAGTTATAAAGTTATGATTTCATTCTGCAGTTGGATTTCTTATTATAACTTGATCAGTGTAATAATATAGATGATCTGGAGGGATTTAAAATCTGCAGTGCAGTAATCTGAAATTACAACTGTGCAGGTGTGCTTTTTATAAAGGTGTTAATTGACGAGGCTAGATCAAAACATAAAGCAGGGGTCAGGTGCAGCTTTCTTAATAAACACAGAGCATACAAATCCTGAGCTCTGTAATCTGCAGCCTTTCAAGATATTACCTCACCCACCTTGTTTTTTTCTGCAGTCATTTAAGAATTGGTCTGTATTACATATCTGTCATGTTTCTGAGTTTCAGTGTGGATTTATAACTTACCCAGAGACTGTTCAGAGTTGTGAACCATTTCCAAATAAAAAGCTTCTTTTTTTTTTATTGCAACTTCTGGATTGATTTTCTACCACCTGAACAAATGTAGTATTCCTTTTCCTTCCCTTTGTGCTAGCCTGGGGCTGCCTAGAATGAGCTTATTAAAGGAATATAAAGGGGAATTTTGAGCCCTTTTGAGTAGTTTACAGTGCTGTTCCATAAAAATAAGAACTGGTAGCAGAATGCAAGATTATTGGCAAAATTGTATGAAAAGTTCAACTTGCTGCAGCATGGACAGTGTAAAAATAAGTGAGCTTCCCGTGAGTCTATGCTGGCTTCTTTGTGGTGTTGAATCTGCCTGATTTATAAAAGCAATGTTTATAAGACTTCGAGCTCATTTATTTGTAATCATTTCATCTTCCTTAAAAGAGAAAAGTAGGAGGCAGCTATTGGAATTCTTTGTTCATCAGAGAATCAGTGTTCTGTATTGCTAAGGTTTGTGGGCCACATTTCCAAGAGAGCCCAGCACCAGTAGCTCCCACTAGGCTGAATTTTCACAAGAGCTCAGCTCCTGGCAGCTGTACATTTCTGAAAATCCAGCTACTTACTCAAGTGCCTAAACAGGAGCTAGGCTTGTCTAAAAACCCAGTTGCAACTGAGAGTGCTGAGAACTTCTGAAAATCTGCCATTTTCCTCTACCTTTAGTAATGCAAATTCATGCATTTAGTCTCATTGCCCTATCAAAAGACAATTCAACATGATTTGTTTTTCCTAATTGACTGGTTGTAAGTAGAGCTCTGCTCTGTCGTTTCATGAACTCATCCACACTTGAACAACTTGTCTGCTTGGATTAATTTGTACCATGAAGGGACAATATTATTACCAAGGAAAAATCCACTTTACTCTGAAACTCTAATAGGTTACAGGAAAGGCACTTTGCCAGATTCATGTTTGTTTAGTCATTGGCAAATGTTTCTCTGTGTAATGAGAATCTTTACAGGAATGCAAATGTTTGCAACAGATCCTGGAAAAAGAACAACTCATTACTACTTCTGATTTTAATTATCCTATGCCTTGTTAATTTTTAAGCCATCACTGGACAAGTTTATGTTTTAAATTAAAAGTTTCATGTTGGCATTATTGTGTTATTCTTTAGGGACATTCCAGCTATATTACACACCTTGACTGGTCCCCGGACAACAAGTATATAATGTCAAACTCAGGAGACTATGAAATACTATACTGTAAGTATGAAATTAAATTATATGTACTGGACAGAAATTTGCCTTAGCAATCATAATACATGGAAGAATGTATGTGGTCAGGGCTGTCTGTGCAAAATGCTTTCTGACAAAGGAACTAATTTGAACTTTTGTAACCTGATATTATTCAGAGCTGAGTATTACCTAATGGCACTTCCAAATATAGTTTACTTCTCTACAAGGTCATAAATCAGGATAACAACTTAGAATTTACAGAACAAGTGGCACTAGGTTGTGATGTTGCTCCAAAAGGTTTTGCACTTCGAAAATAGTATGTATACGTTGTCTATTTTGTATCAACAGTGTGATCTATTGAAGTGTGTAAGATTTGAAAGAGAAAAGCTTGAACCAATAACAGGATTTATTTAGCTGTATAGTAATAGCGTTGGCATACCTTCTGATTTTCTAAATGTATGTATTTATTTACCTAGTAGATGTATCTAACAACTATGCAGTATCACACCTAAAGCAAGGTGAGCTGGTCAGAGCACAGACGTTTTAATCTATTTTAAAAAATAGATTTTCCCACCTATTCTATTTGAAGGAAGTCATCAGTCTGGAATTGATGGGTTGTGGCTCCTCTTTCTTTACAAGCATGAAGAACCACCCCTCAGATATGAAAAATGTCTGCACCTTCACAGGTCTATTCCACCGATTACAACTCAGCTGTGAGCTGAGAGTTCTGTATCTGAATCTGCCCAAAGTTTCTGTGACTGTAATTATCTGTGCAATGAGGTGAAGGGCTACAATCCATCAATGCCAAACTGCTGAACTGAAAGACAGAATCATTCCCTTTCTGGTTACAAGGTGAAAGGGGATTGAGACTCCCATGACAAATGGTTCCTCACTACCCAGAATCATGATTTTTAAAGTAAACTTCTTGAGTGAGTGACTGACTGCTAATTCTAGCAAGTATGGGGTCTGGCAGCATGAGGTCTGAGATGTTGAAACATTTTATAAAGCACTTAATGAGGGAGCAAAGGAATAAGGGGTGGGAGTTAGGTCCCAATTCTGATCTTAGGCCATTGTAAATTAGAAGTAATGGAAGGTGAAATTGAAGTTGTTGGAGATACACAAGTGTAAAACCAGTGTAAATGAGAGAAGAGTCAGGCTCTTGGGTCCAAAATAAAGCTCAGAAGTACTTGGAATTTGGTGAAGGATCTCTCCCACAATGGAGGAATCTAGTGCTCGCCTTGTCATTGGCTTTCCAGAATGATTCAAAAATGGTTTAAAAAATTGCAATTAATTAGTTTCTCCAACATTCTTAGTGTCTTCAAGGAACAAAATAGGTGGATCTAATTCATATGCCATTACTGTTAATTCACTTCTTTTAAAGGGGACATTCCAAGTGGCTGTAAACTTATCAGGAATCGTTCAGATTGTAAGGACATAGATTGGACGACGTACACTTGTGTGCTAGGGTTTCAAGTGTTTGGTAAGTACCATTTAACTTGCTTTTAACTTGCTTTTATCCTTCATTTTGTTTAACCTCTATTATGCTAGATTTTATAATTGGAAATACTTGATTAATGATCATGGACAGTAATTGGAATGTCAGTACAGAATTGCTTCAGTTACCTCCTGGTAGTATTATTATCAGATACCCCCAACAATTCCCTTATGTCTGATACACCATCCCAGGAGACTGACCGCAGTACTGGTCTTGTGATCAATCTTAAGCAGGATGTAGCTCTTTGAAGGTAGATATTCTCCATAGATAATACATATTCATCTTCCATTTAATATTAAAGGTTTGGGATTTTTTTGTTCTACTCATTGTAGACTCCGGAGTTTGGGCCTTGAGCCATGAACTTTTGTGTTTTGAGAGATGGTACTGGGGATGGGAATGGGGAGGAGAGACAGTACAGTGAAGATCTGAGGTGTATACTCTGTACTGTGTCGTCCATGACTCAGAAGGGTGGCTACACCATTTGAGGACTACAATCAAAGAAAAGAAATGTGCCCTATGTCTGCAAAAGAGGAGTGCTTTAAAAAATGAAACAGATTTTTTAAAACAAATCTACAAAAATGTAAAGAACGGACAGTGTTATGTGTGATTTTTATGCCAAAACTCAGGGCTGTGGCTGAATAGTTCAAGTTATTTTCTGCAAAATGGCATTCTGTCAGTCCTAAGTGAGAGCCCTTCTGAGAAGTGTTGAGAGATATTGTTCAACCTGCCAGTGTTGTGAACCAAATCATGTTAGCAGGGTGCTAAATGTTTCACATTCACCACTAGCACAAAAGATCTGCCTCTGGTGTTCACACTTATATGAAACATAAAAAGTAGGTAGAAGCAAGTCAGTAAATTCTTGGGAATGAGAGAAAAGAGCGTGCAAAGCTTTTCTTCTTGGCTAGTGGGAGTTCAGTTTTCAATGCCAATTTATTTGCTGGAAGGAAGAAAATAGAGAAATGTTTTTTTCTGAATGCTTACTCTTCATGTAGCCTTTGATGGTGACCACATACCCCCTCTGAGAGGATCTCCTTAATACGCAAGTGCTCTAGAAGAGCTACATTTAAGTTGGTGGCTACAGTGATGCCCTTGTACGTCAAATAAGCCAGGCACCTGACAGTTTGGTCTTTATAATTGAAGACCTACAGTCCTTTCTCTTTAGAGGTGGACAGTTGAGATATGCTGGAACATCCCTCTGGTGTAGGTGAACAGATACCTACACTGCTGCTTCTTGGTATTTTGATCAGGATTCTGGCTCCTGTTAATTTTTCAGGCTAATGTAATGTTATACACGCACATGTTTATCCAATCTCTGTTGATGGCATTCAGAGCAGATGGCTGCTTTCTCCTGAAGCTCTGAGTGTGTAAGACTGGATTGGTTAACGATATTTGTCTGCAACTTTGATTTCCTAACTTTCTTTGCTGTTATGGAGCAAATACTGAAAGAGTGGAAACTGTACCATGAAGGAATGGGTATTGTTAGTGGCTCACAGGAGATTCATCAGGTAGCAATGAGGAAGTGCAAGGAACCAAGCTTTCAGCATTTTCACAAGAGCATAATGTCCTGGTCAGTGAGCAATGAAATACTTTAAAGGAGGAAGACGGACTGAATCAGGCCTTTACCCCCTGTGATGTTATGATTGGATCTGAGGCACTCCTTTGACATTTTTTCTACTTTATATTTTGAGTTAATGAAAGATGCCATCTTGCAAGCCCTAAACCTACAGCAGCACTACATTTAGCAGCATAGCAGATACAATATGGGCAGCAGCTGTATCCAATTCCCTGCTCTTTCTCAGAGGTGCCCTTCTTCTGGATATAAAGGGACAATGTCTGGAGATGCAAGAGGAATTCTGTTTCCATGCTCAATCAGTCATTCGCTATACTGGTAACATTGCGTGCAAGAAAGTCAGTTGTGGTTGTACCAGTATCTGTATGATTTGAACACCTATTCACTCTGGTTTGGATTTAGACCACCAGCTCATTCTACTTAGCAGCCATCAGATAGGA
Organism: Eretmochelys imbricata; assembly: GCF_965152235.1. Classification (NCBI taxonomy): domain Eukaryota; kingdom Metazoa; phylum Chordata; order Testudines; family Cheloniidae; genus Eretmochelys; species Eretmochelys imbricata. The sequence continues at coordinate 170,075,815 of NC_135574.1, forward strand.
GCGAGTGATGACCTGGGCAAATTCAGTTGAGATGACATGCAGATGAACAGCTCTGTATCTCATTACCAGTACCCTATGCCATCCAGGCCCTTTCTTTCTCTTGTGTATTTTAAACTTCATTTCAGTTGCTGGTAATTCTGGTCAGAGTTTCTGGTTTTATCTCCATTCCATCCAGATTATTATGCACTTTTACTATTATGTACTAAAGTTTTTTATTAAACTTAACAGCTCTCAGATTCTTCGGAGTTCTAAGGGGTCTTGGGTTCACAATGGAAAGTGAAATCTGAGTGATACTTCTGAATGAAATATCCACCAGTGACTCACTTGTGTGTTTAAAAATAAAGTGAGCACAGCAAATAGCGTGACATCAGTTATTCTGCCAAAAATCATTTGTCATCTTCAAGGTGTAATTGCAAACTTAAAAGTTCCAGGCCCATCATGTTTTAATTTTCTACTGTTGGGCATTCCTGGCCCTTAAAAACATCCAGGACCAATGGCTTAGTCTCAAATTAAAGCATCATCACCTAGCATGAGACATGAGTTCTATTCCTCGTTCAGCCACTGAGCTGCTGTGATGCTGAGCAAGTCACTTCACCTCTCAGGGCATGTTTCCCGTACCTTCCTTTGACTTTTCTCTGTTCAGATTGTAAGCTTTTTTTAGCCATGGACTGTCTCGTGTCTGTTACAGTGACAGCACAAAAGGACAATATCTTATAGGGACTACTTATTCTGTCAATACAAAATAATAGTAATAATATAAACATCGCTATTCTTAAAAGTTTTTAAACATTTGATACTTCCTTTTATTTTTTACCCTGTCAGCCACGTTGATGGGTTACTCTCATCATACTTCCCTGAAACCTTGAAAGGAAAAATCCTACCAGTTTGTTAAAACAGATTATCTTTTTGTTTAAGACTGCTAATATCAAACTGGTGTATACAATAGAGCCCTCACTCTCATTATAAATTAAGAAGGGGAACATAGTATAGCTCTCTGGTCAACATCTGTCTAGAATCGCATCTGTAATTTCAGGAAGCAGATAACATTGTAGAGTTGTTGCTTAAGAAAATTCTTTATTTAGGCTCCTAAATATAAACTTCAAAGAAATGTCTGCAGCAGAGTTTTGAGTGTACTCTAAAGTTAATTTATTAGCCCCACCTGCTGGTTATACTATATTAATAGATTAAAAAGGTATTTTAAGATCAATCAATTTAGTTCTAGCTGCTTGAAGATTCTTGAGATATTTATTTATGAGACAGACATCATCATTACTGTTGAGACATTCAAAATATTGCCTAACAAATTTCCTTAGCAATTCATGTTGTTCATTTTGGTAATTTATCCACAGTAACGTTTGCTTGCATCAAAGATCCTCCAATACTGGCCAGGCTCCCTCCTCTTTCCTTAAAGAGTGAAGAATTAGGCATACCTTTAGTTGTCCCATGGCTTCTAATCTTCTAGATAAAATTTCCTGACCCAGTGAAAAGTGTCACAAACAACCTTCATATAAACTAGTGAAAGAGGTGTTGTTTTTTATAACAATTTCAGATGTGAACAAGTTGTTTACTTTGAGAAAATTTGCAGTGTTGAAAATATAATGCTGTACAACTTTCAGGCTGGCATTCAACCTACAGTTTACTTGGAGTTCCCTGATGTTTCTGTCTTGGTGATACAAAGAAATCGTGGAAGTATTTTTAATGCCTAAATCAGTGGTCTCCAACCTTTTTACGCACAAGATCACTTCTTGAATTTAAGTGCAACCCAGAATCGACCCCTCCCCTTCCTTGAGGCCCCACCCCACTCACTCCATCCCCCCCTCCCTCCGTCACTGGCTCTCCTCCACCCTCTCTCACTTTCCCCGGGCTGGGGCAGGGAGTTGGGGTTTGGGCGGGCTCTGGGCTGGGGCTCAGGGGTTCGGAGTATGGGATCAGGCTCCGGGCTGAGCCTGAGGCAGGGGGTTGGGGTGAAGGAGAGGGTGAGGGGTGCAAGCTCTGGGAGGGAGTTTTGGTACAGGAGGGGACTCCAGCTGGGGCAGAGTGTTGGGGTGCAGGAGGGGGTAAGCGGTGCTAGCTCCAGGAGGGAGCTCGGGGCAGGGTTTCAGGATCCAGGAAGGGGGGTTGGGGTGCAGGAAGGGGTATGGGGTGATGTATCTGGGAGGGGGGCTTCAGGGCTGGGGGTTGGGGTGCAGGAGGGGTGCGGGCTGCCCCCAGGCGGCACTTACCTCGGGCAGCTCCCGGTCAGTGGCGCAGTGGGGCTAAGGCAAGCTCCCTGCCTGCCCCGGCCCCATGCCGCTCCCAGAAGTGGCCAGCATGCTGTGACTCTGCGCACTGTTCCTGCCTGCAAGCACTGCCCCCACGGCTCTCATTGGCTGCAGTTCCCCGTTCCTGGCCAATGGAAGCTGCAGGGGTGGAACTTGCAGGCAGGAGCAGCGTGCAGAGACCCCTGCCCACCCTTTCTCCCCCAGGGCCACAGGGATGTGCTGGCCGCTTCCGCAAGCAGTGTGGAGCCAAGGCAGGCAGGGAGCCTGCCTTCGCCCTGTTGTGCCACCGGACTTTTAGCAGCCGGAGATCGCAATTGACTGTCAGAGGATCTAGGATCAACCAGTCGATTGCGATCAACCAGTTGGTGACCACTGGCCTAAACCAATGCTTGTAGCTGTGGGAAGATATGCCTTCCCTGGCTATTTTGATAATTGATATCCTTTGCAATCACAGTGCCTAAAAAATGCAACAAAACAAAAAAGGCTCTTCGTATTTATACAACTCCTAGTCACCCAGCAGGTGGTGGCCGAGTTGTAAAAGTTGGCACCATGGAGAAAAGTATCATATTTTAATTCTTAGTTTACCCTTTTTCCAGCTTTGCTCTTAGATATGCAAGCCCATTTTTGCTGCATGTTGAAGCTCAAGAGCATGTTTTTGTTTTTTCTTAATTCCGTACTCCTTTTTTGTTCCTTAACACGATGCTACTTTTCTTCTGTCTAGACAGACCAGTTCTATGCTTTGCACTTACGTGCAATTCACTATGTATTTGTTTTATTTAAGCACTGTTTTCATATACGGCACATGTCCAGGCTGAGTTTCTCTGCAAACTATGCTGATCAGTGGTCTGTTTCAAATCATACTGCCATTAGAAAGAGGGTTCCACTACACAATAATTATTTTGCTCCAAAAAATGGTTTATAAACAAACATTTCAATTAATATAGTGTGCTGCATTTAAGTTTGCTACATACTTCAGAAACTCACATCACTTTTAGAACATGAATACATGTACCAAACAGTGTTCATTTAAGAATTATCTGTTTTGGCAACAAGTTGAATTTTAAGTTAAGCACTTGCGCATCCATATTTGCAGGATTGGGGTCTTGAATAGCAATTTAGCAAGTGAGATAAATTTTCTTGGCATGACAAAATATAAACTTGAGTTCAATATCCTATTCAGTTTCCTAATTTAATTTGATAAATGCATTGTTTGGCATTATTTTTAACCTTATTTTAGGTTTCATGGATTATATTTTTGTTTCAGGATTTTTTTAAAATTTTGTTTTTAAATTACTGTTATTAAATATATCTGTGTGTCTGTATCCTAGGAGTATGGCCTGAAGGATCAGATGGGACGGATATAAATGCTCTTGTCAGATCCCATAATCGAAAGGTGATAGCAGTTGCTGATGATTTCTGTAAGGTCCATCTCTTTCAGTATCCCTGCTCTAAGCCAAAGGTAAGTTTAGACTACTCTGTGGGGTGTATTATAGACAAGGCTGGTAGAAAAGGTTACGGGTGCCTGACACTTCCCCTTATAAGACCCTGTTTTCATTTGCAACTTTGGCAAACTTTAATCATTTGGGGTGAAATTTTCCATGCCAGATGGTTCAGCTATTTGTAAGATGGGTTCCCATAGCAGGCCCATCCTGTGCCCTGAATGAGACAGGGACCCTGTCAAAATAATAGTATGTAGGAAGAGAGTAACTTATTTATAAAATAATTTTGTTTGCCACTTGGTGGCAAACTAAATTTGTTGCGGGGTGTTTTAAAGTTATCTATTTTTATCTGGCCCTTTCCAGATACAGATTTCATAAGGACATACAGCCAGCCCAAACGTGGAAAAGTCTCCTACAATTTGGAATTTATACAGTTCAGTAATAATACTCAAGAGAAAAGTATATCTTGGGGGGGGGCGGGAAATTTAATATAGATTTGTGTAGGTGTATATAAATTATTCTTTGGAATACTCTAGCAGATATTTCTGTAGTGTTTTGATATTAACAAATAACAGGAAAAGATTGTGACAGTTAATTCCTCTCTCCCCCCCCATTTGTTTCAATAGGCCCCCAGTCACAAATACAGTGCTCACAGCAGTCATGTGACAAATGTCAGCTTTACGCATAACGATGGTCACTTGATTTCAACTGGAGGGAAAGACATGAGTATTATTCAATGGAGACTTGTGGAGAAGATAACTTTGCCACAAAATGACATTGTAGTAGAAATTGGTACAACCAAAACACCCATCCCTGCAAGTGAAAGTGTGGTAGAGTCCCCTGCACCTCTTTCACAATCATTTGATGAAATGGCACAAAATGAAAGCGTAACCGGCAGCTCTCTCACATGTGTGGAGAGCAATTTGGAGCAGACTGTGGAGGCCAATGAAGAGCAAAGTGAGGAGCAAAGTGAAGGGAGCAGTCTGGATCCAGGTGAGCCAAGCTACGAAGAACCATCCAATGAAACAAGTGAGGAGCAAAGTGAATCCACTGTTACTGAAGACCAGCAAGATAATTCACCGGTGTCTTAACACTTCAAACTCAGATGGTCTTTATTTTCCGTTGGTGTGTGTGCTTTCATAAAGGGGAGAGGGTTTAAATAGGGGAGGGTAAATAGCTGAGATTCATGCCCACTCCAGCTGTTGGGTTTCAGTGAGTTTTTTAGTCTGACTTTGTTTCAATATGTGAACTATCCCAAGGGCCCAGCTTGACAGTTTGTCAAGAACTGGTCAATGTTAGTAGTGGAACAAAACCATAGGTTCATTTTTAATTCTGAAATTGCTGTCAGGAAGTGGCATGATGTAAATACTGGAAAAAAGGTTAGTTGTAAGGAAAAGCTGAAATAAACCACCTTAATCTTGTGAAAGTGTTTTCTGGAAGTACTAACACCAAACAGAAGCACTGAATAAATACCAGCTGAATAATACTGTGCTGTTTTTCCAGGTGCATAAAAAAAATCTGAAAAATTAATTTTGTGGAGCTGTTCTTTCTTTTTTTAATGAAAAAAGGAAAAACAAGAATAATGCCATGTTCGTGAAACTGCCTTCTTGATATAACACATATGCAATTTTCTAACACTACTAATTCCTAATGGAGTGTGGACATGTTTGCAGTCTGTCTGCCCTAGGTGCTGCTCGTTCTAATGCAAATCATATCAAGGAACAGTTTTTATTGATCCTTGTGTATAGACCTATTTAATCATAGAACTTAACAAAACATCTGTTTGTTCATGAATTATTGATGACCTAAAAGTTGATTACAATGTAAGAGGCAATTGTGTTTTCAAAGAATTGCTCGCCTTGATATTTTGAAACTTAAGAATCTTTATATTGACCTTGATGTGAACAGAAGAGAATGCATGACAAGAAAACAAAAGTCTAATGGTTCTAGGGTTAAACGTAGGCTTCAAGCAGAAATCGTTCCCTTATGTCTAGGAGAAATATAAATATAGTTAAATTGGTGCTTGGGATTAGTATAGTAAGATGTTACTTTTTTTTCCTGTTATGTGGTGACTTTAAGAATCAATAAACTGCAAATGTTTTTTTACTGGCTCCTTTAGCAGTCATGATAATATCACAATAATTTAGATAATGTTGCGTATTTTGAGATTTCCTCTTTGGTGATTTTTCTTTCGCCGAGTTGCTGTAAGCCATGCAGCTCTTATGTGGCTATACCTGGCCAGTTACAGGATATCATGGCATTTGTTATGCATTTGGAAAGTAAATTTTTTTTTTTACAAAACTTGTCAGACAGCTACATTTGTTTCTTAAGTACATAAGTTTCCTACATTAAAAAGAAAAAATAGATTTACTGACAAGTATGCATTTCCTATGTACTTGTTTATATTTTGATTACATAGAATTTTTTTAACTTGCTGCATTGTGCTGATATTTTAGGTTTTAGTTAGAAAGTCTTGTTTAGAAACTTTGGATGAGTTCATAAGTCTTAAGTGTGCGAGCGTTTACGTGATTGTGCCATTCCAAAGTGCATCAAAACTGTCATTCCCTTTCTAGTATCTTCTCAGGAGTAATGCTACAGATCAGGTATTTAGTCATCATTTGGTAAGATCAAAAAACTCAAATGGACTCCCAAAGGATATTTATAAAAATATATATATTTTTATATATATATATATATATATATATATATGAATATATATGAATATATAAAATATCCTCTTGTTTACAACAGTTCCAGAAAACCTCAAAATAATTCTCTTCAAATGAAGGGAGATGTGGATTCCAAGCAACCCAACTGCTTAAACTGTGCTCTGTACATAGTATTTTATTGGAGAGCTCTAGTGTGTCTGACTTACAGTTTTGCCCAATAATAGTGACTGAAGATAAAGATCAGCTCATCAAATTATATGGTTTCAAATGAGGAATATGCTGTAAGGTGAGAAAATAATTCTAATAAAGAAAAAAGGGTTTATCAAAGCCAGTGAGGCACAGAGCTCTCTCTATCATTTTTATGAACTCCACATAAGCAACACATGTCATTTGGAAACATCTATCGCTTAGGGGTTGCCATGTAAAGTGAGAGTTATAGTTGTGATATTCTTGTGTTGTAGTTCAAAAGACTCTACTAATATGCAAAAAGCCTTACAGCTTTCAATTGCTGGCAACTACTGTTTAACCGATAATTAAATCTGTGATAATGGATGGAAATGGGTGGGATTATGTCACTGTAGATGTTTTAGACAAATAATTGTGAATGAAATATGATTCAGAGTGTTTCATGTGAAGATGTTTGAGCCATTTCTATCTATCATGCATTCCTGTCTCATGGCAGAAAATTTTGAAGATTAAAAAAACAATAAAATCATCAAAATAATACGTTGCCTTTATGTCTTTCAATATAAGTGCTGATTCCTTTTTATATATATATATATATATATATATATATATATATATTAAATGCCAGTTTTCATCAGATCCCTCGTAATGTGTTTATCAGATTATTTTTTTCTTTCTTTCTTTAATATCTTCTTGTCTCTGACTAATGCTTTTACTGGTAAACCTCTTCCTGGCTAATAAAGGATACCTATTCACCAGGAGACTCAGGAAATACTCCTACTACTCAAAATTACATTCATGTGAGTGGACTTACATGTCTGCTCATTGCTTTGGAAATGTACCCCTCAGTGGTTGGGGTTTAGACACATACAGTGTCTCCATTCCATTGATGGACTAATAGGTTGGCAAGACCACAATATATCTGTTGATTAAGGAGATCACAATACTGGGTAGAATATTGTTGTGCTTTACTGGACTCTATACAGACTTTATGCCCTGATATTTTTTATTGAGTCCCTCTCAGGAAATTTAGAATCTGTCCTACTGAAAGATACATGAAGGTTACAGTTGTATTTTGGATATAATGTAGTAAGTATGCAATCATGCTTTCACTTTGCTAATGTCATCATCTTGGGTCAATATGGGACCCCTATATATTTAGGTTGCCTTAACACTTGCTGCCATTAAAGATTCTTGTGATTTTTTTGTTGTTGTTGTTAAAGAATCTGTAACATCTTCATTGCTTGCTGCAGGCGTTTGAAATTCAGGAGAGGGAAGAGAAGGGCCTTTGTCCCATGAAATTCCATTCAAGTTTGACTGAGATATCAACTGCAGGCCAATCTCCCTCCAACCACCCTCACTGCAGACACACCACTTGGCGCCAGCTGCCCATTCGGGATAGCAGCTTTGTGATAATGCCAGCTAACGTGCTTAGTCCTGTAGCTCAAGTGTTAGATGTCTGTTCTGGGGCTGAAGGCTCATGGTTCACACTCTGCTGATGGTTCACAATGGAGGGGCACGGAGGATTAGTTGCACTTAATTTTTTTTGTAATGTAGGGAACTGTATTTTTAAAAGCTACATTAAAAACATTTTTTAGGGTCAAGTCCTTGAAAGTTAGGAGATGCCATGTTTATGGATGCCTGTGCAACCTTAATTTGGCCCCTTTGTTCTTATATATTATGGTATATCTTTTAAATAGGTGATCACAGAACCCTTGCCTTATTCAGTGCTCAGGATAGACACAGAAGGGAAGCAAATTAAGGTGGTACTGACATTTCTTAACTTTTGAGTACTTGACTTTACAACCTAAATAATGTTATTCTAACAGTCTTTGTATATAATATATATTAAGATCCAGCATTGTATTTTCACTGGTTCCCACAATATAATGCACACATTCTAGTCTCAATTTACAAAATTAGGGAAAAATTCAATCTTCATGTTAGGCTGATGTAACCCACTATTCACTGTATTTTGTGTCTTGCTCTGTGCCCAATCCGCAGCTAAAGAGTTTTTAACTGTTGGAGATCCCTGGTTCAAGTGTCAGCCAAGATGGTGGTGTCATAAGTGAAGGTTAGTCTGGAATTTGAACTGCTGTGGGACTCAAATGCTTGGTATGAGCTTCCTCAGGGGAAGTATGTAACTCACTGGTCAGTGTGTGCTACCTGTCTCCCTTGTGCCCAAGCCATGGAGGATGTGAATGTGTTACCTCTGTCAGCCAATGTCTGCCATGCTTTCAGTTCTGGACATCCCCAGTTCAATCCCTCGTGTCTGCCAAGATGGCTACTGTCACACGAGGTTAGAAAGTTTCCCTTCCATTTCCAAATACATATTTTTTGTGAAGAAACTTAAAGTAGTAAGCGTTACAATGTAAGCAGCTTTGGTGATTCAATAGGTGGCACTCTTCTTCAAGTTAATACTGAACCAATGGCCATCGTGCTGAGGGAATCTCTTGTGCTGGAGAGTGTCTTCCAACCCGAGATATAAGGCTTGGGCTCTGCACATCATAAAATATCCAATGACACCTCTCAGAATAATTGAGTTGCCAATCCTGGTGTCCTGACTAAATTCCAACTAGATATATATAACTCTGTCGTGTGTGTGGGGAGAGGGTCCCCATTACCATCATATCTGAGCAGCTCAAAAACTCTCATGTTTTTATCCTCACAACACCTCTATGAGATAGGAAAATACGGTCCTCCTCATTTGAGAGATGGGAAACAACGTGGAGAGACTAAGTACAGTAACTTGCGTAGGTCACACAGGGTTATTACAATCTGCCTACCAAAATTTGCAAGTAAATAGAGTAGGTGAAGTCCTGTCTCTCTGGAAGTCACTCAGTGTCTTGCCATTGACTTCAGTCATCTTCACTGACTCTCCTAAACTGCTATTCAAAGTTGCTGTACGTCGTTGACACACTTCACCCCAGTGGTTCATGAAGAGATCTTTATGTAACTATTACAGGGCTGAATTAACATTGGGGTCTACACATGGAAGTTACTATTTGTGTGTATTTTACCTGTGTAATAATTACCTATGGTCTATGGATGTTTTTTGGTAAACTTTCTGAATAATGCAAGTATGTGTCTTAATACTGGAAACTTAGGCAGCTTGTTTGTAGCTAAGTTGTAGTTCCAACTAAGTACCGGGTAAAGCTCTTGAGCTTAGCCCATGATCATCCTAGTGGCCATGCTGGGGTGAACAGGACCAAAGACCATTTGGGGAGGTCCTTCCTCAGGGAGGGAATGGGCAAGGATGTTTCTACCTATGTCTGGTCTTGTGAGGTGTGCCAAAGAGTGAGAAAACCCCAAGACCAAGTCAAAGCCCCTCTCCAGCCACTCCCCATAATTGAGGTTCCATTTCAGCGAGTAGCTGTGGATATTCTGGGTTCTTTCCTGAAAAAGACACTCAGAGGAAAGCAGTACATACTGACTTTCATGGATTTTGCCACCCGATGGCCGGAAGCAGTAGCTCTAAGTAACAGCTGGGCTAAAAGTGTGTGCCAGGCATTAACAATCATTTTTGCCAGGGTACCTTGGCCCTCCGACATCCTTACGGATTCGGGAACTAATTTCCTGGCAGGGACCATGAAAAGCCTGTGGGAAGCTCATGGGGTGAACCACTTGGTTGCCACCCCTAACCACCATCAACAAATGGCCTGGTGGAGAATTTTAATGGAACTTTGGGGGCCATGATACGTAAATTCATAAATGAGTACTCCAACGATTGGGACCTCGTGTTGCAGCAGTTGCTCTTTGCCTACAGAGCTGTCCCACATTCCAGTTTAGGGTTTTCACCATTTGAACTTGTGTATGGCCACAAAGTTAAGGGGCCATTACAATTGGTGAAGCAGCAATGGGAGGGGTTTACGCCTTCTCCAGGAACTAACATTCTGGACTTTGTAAACAACCTACAAAACACCCTCCAAACCTCTTTGGCCCTTGCTAGAGAAAACCTGAAAGATGCTCAGGAATAGCAAAAGGCCTAGTATGATAAACATGCCAGAGAACATTCCTTTAAAGTAGGGGACCAGGTCATGGTCTTGAAGGCGCTCCAGGCCCATAAAATGGAAGTGTCATGGGAAGGGCCGTTTTCGGTCCAGGAGTGCCTGGGAGCTGTTAACTATCTCCTAGCATCCCCAACCCTAAGGTGTACCATATTAATTCTCAAAAGCCATTTTATTCCAGAGAATTAAAGGTTTGTCAGTTTGCAGCCCAGGGAGGAGATGACGCTGAGTGGCCTGAAGGTGTCTACTACAAAGGAAAAAGTGACAGTGGCGTGGAAGAGGTGAACCTCTCAATGACCCTCGGACGTATGCAGCACCAGCAGATCAAGGAGCTGTGCACTAGCTTTGCGCCGATGTTCTCAGCCATCCCAGGATGAACTGAATGGGCATACCACTCCATTGACACAGGTAATGCTCACCCAATTAAAGTCCAACCGTACCGGGTGTCTCCTCAAGCCAAAACTGCTATAGAATGGGAGATCCAGGACATGCTACAAATGGGTGTAAGCTGCCCCTCTAACAGTGCATGGGCATCTCCAGTGGTTCTAGTTCCCAAACCAGATGGGGAAATATGCTTTTGCATGGACTACCGTAAGCTAAATGCTGTAACTCGCCCAGACATCTATCCAATGCCACACACAGATGAGCTATTGGAGAAACTGGGATGTGCCCAGTTCATCTCTAACTTGGACTTAACCAAGGGGTACTGGCAAGTACCGCTGGATGAATCCACCAAGGAAAGGTCAGCCTTCATCACCCATGTAGGGCTGGATGAACTTAATGTGCTCCCTTTCGCGTTGCGAAATGCACCCGCCACTTTCCAAAAACTTGTAGATAGTCTCCTAGTAGGATTGGGAGAATCTGCAGTTGCCTACCCTGATGATGTGGCCATCTTTTCTGATTCATGGGCAGAACACCTGGAGCATCTGCAAAAAGACTTCGAGCGCATAAGGGAGGGAGGGCTAACTGTTAAGGCTAAGTGTCAAATAGGCCTAAACAGAGTGACTTATCTTGTACACCAGATGGGTCAAGGAACTATCAACCCCCTACAGGTCAAATTGAATGCTATCCAAAAGTGGACTGTCCCAAAGTCAAAGAAACAGGTCCAATCTGTCTTAGGCTTGGCCGGATATTACAGGCGATTTGTACCGCAATACAGCCAAATCGCCACCCCACTGACACACCTAACCAAAAAAAAAAAACAGCCAAATGCAGTTCAGTGGACTGAAGAGTGTCAGAAGGCCTTTAACCATCTTAAAGCAACACTCCTGTCTGACCCTGTGCTAAGAGCCACAGACTTTGATAACCGTTCCTAGTGACCACAGATGCATCCGAGCGTGATGTGAGACCAATTTTAATGCAGGAAGGACCAGATCAAGAATTCCATCCTGTCGTGTTTCTCAGCAAGAAACTGTCTGACAGGGAAAGTCACTGGTCAATCAGCGAAAAGGAATGTTCCGCCATTGTCTAGGCTCTGGAAAAACTACGCCTATACGTTTGGGGACGGCGTTTCCTCCTGCAAACAGACCATGCTGCGATGAAGTGGCTTCATACCATCAAGGACAATAACAAAAAAACGTCTTTGGTGGAGTTTAGCTCTCCAAGATTTTGATTTTGAAATAAAACAAATTTCAGGAGCTTCTAACAAAGTGACTGATGTACTCTCCCATGAAAGTTTCCCAGAATCAACTGGTTAAAATCATCCTTGAAATATGGAAAATATTGTTAGTTTTTATATAATCAGTAGTATATCTAGAGGTGCATGTGTTTTATTAACTCTGTTTTCTCCAAGAGCTTCAGGAAGAAATCACAGCCAGTGTGGTACGGGCTGTCCAGCACTGTCTGTGATTTGGAGGGGGTGTGTCATAACCATACAGCTAAGGGTAGCTTAGAATTCCTGCTTACCTGTAAGGGATTAAGAAGCTCAAATAACCTGGTTGGCACCTGACCTAAAGGACCAATGGGGAAAGAAGATACTTTCAGATCTTGGGAGCGGGGGGAAGGCTTTGTTTTATGTGTTGTCTTGGGAAGCAGAGAAGCATCAGGTCAGAAAACTCCCTCTCCATCCTAAAAGTCTCTCATATTACAAAAATTGGAAGTAAAAGCTAGGCAAGGCGTGTTAGATTATCTTTTGTTCTGCTTGTGAATTTTTCCTTTGTTGGAGGGAGGTTTATTCCTGTTTTTTGTAACTTTGAAACTAAGCGTAGAGGAAGTTCTGCTGTGTTTTTGAATCTTTTGTTACCCTGTAAAGTTATTTTCTATCCTGATTTTACAGTGGTGATTTTTACCTTTTTTTTAAATTAAAGTCCTTCTTTTAAAAACCTGACTGATTTCTCTATTGTCCTAAGACCCAGCGGCTTGGGTCTGTGATCACTTTGTAACCAACTGGTTAGGATATTATTCTCAAGCCTCCCCAGGAAAGGGGGTATAAGGACTTGGGGGGATATTTTGGGGGAATAGGAACTCCAAGTGGTCCTTTCCCTGATTCTTTGTTAAATCACTTGGTGGTGGGAGCATACCCTCCAAGGGCAAAGAATTTGTGCCTTGGGGAAGTTTTAACCTAAGCTGGTAGAAATAAGCTTAGGGGGTCTTTCATGCGAGTCCCCACATCTGTACCCTAGAGTTCAGAGTGGGGAGAGAACCCTACAGCCCATACAAAGCTTCTCTCTCTTGCTGGGGTGCAGGTGCCATGCTGAATTCTCAAAGTTCATTGACCCTGTTACAAGAGGCAGGAGGGCTTCCTGCTGTTCTTCCCTTCTGGTTGACTTCCCATCCCCTCTGCTGATTTGTATGTAAACAGAGCTCCCATTGTTTCAATTCCATAATGCAAACACCGGCCTCATTGGCCCCTATCTCTAAGAAGGCAGAACGCAAGTACTTTGTACCCACTAAGGGGCATGAGTACTTGTTTACCCACCCGGCGCCCAACTCTCTGGTGGTCAAGTCGGTCAACCACAGGGAACGGCAGGGTCAGCCAGCCCCGACCCCAAAGAACAAAGACTCTCGGAGACTGGACTCTTTCAGAAAGAAGGTTTTTCCATCTTCAAGCTTCCAGTTACGAGTGGCAAACCATCAGGCTCTCCTGGGCCGGTACGAATTCAATCTGTGGGGCTCCCTGCCCAAGTTTGAGGATTCCCTCCAGGAGCGCGATAGGAAGGAGTTCAAGGCACTAGTGGAGGAAGGGGCAGCGGCCGCTAGGGCGTCCCTGCAGGCAGCCTTGGATGCTGCAGACACGGCTGCATGATCCATGGTCTCCACGGTGTCCATGAGACGGGCGTCATGGCTCCTGCTCTCTGGGCTGTCCAGCGAGGCACAGTTTTCCATGCAGGATCTCCCATTTGACGGAAAAGCTCTGTTTGTGGCGGAAACAGATACAAGGCTGCATAGCATGAAAGACTCCCGCATGACCCTCCAGACTCTAGGCCTCTATGTCCCGGCTCTGGCAAAACCTAAGTTCAAGCCGCAGCAGACTCCCTCCTGGGCGACCCTCCCAAAGTATGAGGCCACCCATAAGAAGCAGTGGGACCATAAGAGATGGCCTGCCCCCCAGCCTGCATCCTCCAAGGGTAAGCAGGAGGGGAACAGGTGCTTTTGATGGGATGCTTGGGGGCACCCCACCAGTCCTCATCAGGGATCCACTCCCAATAAAGCTCACCTTCTCCAACCGGTTGTGTGCTTTCCTCCCAGAATGATTGCAGCTAACCTCGGACCGATGGGTCCTCAACACCATCTCCCGGGGTTACAGCCTCCAGTTTCCTGCCTCCCCGCCCAATCACCCCCCACCCCCGTCCCTCTTGGGGGACCCATCGCACGAAGCTCTGCTCGAGCAGGAGGTGGGACGGCTCCTAGGACTAGGAGCGATAGTGTCAGTGCCTGAGGAGTTCCTGGGCAATGGGTATTACTCCCGTTATTTCCTTATCCTGAAGGCCAAAGGGGGGCTCAGGCCCATCCTGGACCTGCGAGGTCTGAACCAGTACATGGTGAAACTCAAGTTCCGCATGGTTTCCCTGGCCTCTATCATCCACTCCCTGGATCCCGGGGACTGGTACGCTGCCCTCGATCTACAGGACGTGTATTTCCATATCCACATATTCGAGGGGCACAGGCACTTCCTCCATTTGATGGTGGGACAGAATCACTAACAATTCACGGTCTTCCCGTTTGGTCTGTCCACTGCCCCCAGGGTGGGTACAAAATGCATGTCAGTGGTAGCAGCCTAACTCAGATGGCGGGGTGTCCAGATATTTCCCTATCTGGATGATTGGCTTGTCAAGAGCACCTCCCGGTCGCAGGTGAGGGATCACGTGGAGCTCCTCCTGTCCACATGCACCACCTTGAGCCTGTTGGTAAACAACACCAAGTCCATGTTAAACTCTGTGCATTGGACTGGGACTATCAGGGCACTCCTGGATGCAGCGTCAACCAGGGCCTCTCTCCCGCCAGACAAATTTGAGACCCTGAAAGGTCTCATCAATTCAGTCACAAGGTTCCCGGTGACAACAGCCAGGGTTTGCCTGCAGCTCTTGGGTCACATGTTGGTGTGCACGTATGTTGTTTGTAACCCCAGACTCAGGATAAGGCCCCTCCAGCTCTGGTTGGCCTCAAAGTTCTCCCGAGCCACAGACAGGATGGACAAGGTCCTCACCGTGCTGGACTCTGTGATCACCTCCCTTCGGTGGTGGTCTGCCCCAAACAACATGCTCCAAGGGGTCCCGTTCAGGGACAGGGCCCCGTTGTTGGAGCTGGTGTCCGATGTATCGGACCTGGGTTGGGGGCCCCATGTGAGGAACTTTCAGACCCAAGGCCTGCGGTCAGCTCAAGACCTGACCCTACATATAAATGCCAAGGAGCTCAGGGCGGTGCGGCTGGCGTGTATGGCCTTCTGCTCACACCTGGAGGGCCAGGTAGTCAGGGTCTTCACGGACAACGTGGCTTCAATGTTCTATATCAACAGGCAAGGTGGGGCCCGATCCTCTGCCGCGAAGCCCTCAGGCTGTGGGACTTCTGTATAGCCTACGACATCCACCTGAAGGCCTTCCACCTACTGGGCACGCGGAATGAGCAATGTTTTTAAAATGTACAGAGATATTTATTGAGTTCAAACGAGTGGACAATAGTCTCTTAAAACCCTAGAACATGTTTTCTGCAGCCTTCTGCTCTGAGGAAACTCTTAAAAATTAACCAAATCTGTGCAAAAATCACCTAAATTTTCTCTACCTTTTCACACTCACGTTCATGTTACAGTAGAAACTCAAAGATATGAACACCAGAGTTACAGCCTGACTGCTCAACTGGACACCATGTGAAACTGGAAGTAACCAATCAGACAGCAGCAGAGACCAAAAAAAAAAGTGAATACTGTACTGTCCCTATATTGCATCTTAAATGTAGGCACATCTGGGCTGCCTGTCCCCAACCCACCCCGACACGTGGGGCAGCCACTTACAGCAAGACGCTAGCATAAGTGCTGAAACTAGGAGTGCGGGGGGGTGCTCACTGGTTCAGCAGGGATTAATCACACTCTGTGGGCTGAGAGACCACACCCCCTCATCCCTGCTGGGCATGCTGGGCAGGATATAAAAGGAGCTGCTCAGTTCAGTCTGGGCTGGCTGCCAAAGGGAGCAGACATGTGTTGCAGGCTCCTGCGAAGGGACTGCCAGAGCTCCAGGACACAGAAGCCAGTTGGGCTAAGGGTCCAGCCCACCCCTAGCTGACTCCTGGCATCACTGAGGGAGGAGAGATGGCAGAAACCCAGAGACTACCAGCTGACCAGGATGGGTAAGAAGTAGCCATGGGGAACTACACACTGATCTGGTTGTGGAACTGGGGTTTGATTCATCGTGTTTTGGAATTGGTCCCCACTGAGTTGGTGGTGGATACCCCTGCTGCAGACAGGGCCCTGGGCTGGGACCCAGTGGAGCAGGCAGGGTGAGGCTCCCTACGTTGGCTGCTGCCCCTCTGGCCACTAGGCCACACTGCCCTGCAGCACAGGGTGATCCTATTGACTCTGGCCACTAGGCCACACGGCCCTGCAGTGAAGGGTAGTCCTGTTGACTCTGACCCTGGAGCCGCACTGCCCTGGGAACTTGAGCTGTGGTGGCAGCTAGGGAGATTGGGCCACTTGGGCTGCCTAAATTCTACTCTAATTCACCCACAACCCGATACCCCCCGGCACTCCAGATACACCATTGTTCACAGATAAGCCGTCTGAGACTGCTGTCTTCAAAGATATTATCTCCCCTACTGTGGGACCTTTCCACAATTTCTGATGATTTTGCTGTGCACCCTTAATTAGCAAACTGACTGTGCTCAGAATCATCTCCTTGTCATTTAGTCCGGTTTGCAAAAGCAGTCAGTGAGCACACCACTACCCTTCCCGTCCACAAGAAAGTAATGATATTTACCTATGATTGTTGTTTCTGAATTTTTCAAGTTTCCTTTAATAGAAATCTTGTTTTGTCATCTTATCATCTGTGCTGGCTTTCTATTTTTGTACATCCGTCACAGCAGTCTCTTACCAAAAAAGAGATCAGTCCATTCCTGCTTTGGCTCACATTTCAACAGCTCCTCATTGTGCATCTTTCTCTCATTTCATTCTTTTCCTGGAAGCTGGTACAGGCACATGGCGAAGAAGGAAAGACATTTCAGTACACTTCCTTGCTACAATGGGACTAGAGATCCAAAAGCAAGCCAGCATACTAATGGAATAAATCCTAGTAATTTTCATAATATTAATAAAGAAATATTATGTTTCAAGACATGGGGCATAAGTGTCCTCAGTATGTAGTGAGTTTTTCCATAGACAGTAGATCCCAGGATTTAATAAATCACTTGGTGACCAGTGCCGTGGTTAAAATAGCTTGAAACAGGAGGGGAAATTCTCACCACACTTGTGCAGGAGGGGGCCAAGGGGCTCTCTCCTAAATCTAGGAGAACAGAAGGAGCTGTCCCTCTGTTTTAGCAGAGGAAGAGAAAAGCTGTACTGTCCCACCACTGACATTCCTCCTCACTTCAACCCCTAAACTGAGGGCTAGTTCATTGCCCTATGTTCTGCATGGAGGAGATGCTCTGCACAAAACTCATCTTCTCCTCCCCCCTCTAGCACACAAGGGGTGTGAGACATCCACGGCAGTATCCATCTGAATTGCTGGCAGCGATGCTGGCAACCCCAGTGTGGACTGCGTGTATGTGCATTTAAAAATATGGCGTGTACATATATATGTTTTTAAGATCAATTCATAATTATTTTGTACCAGATCAATATTTTTCAAGGGGAAACACTCCATTCTATCTAATCAAAGGCCTTCTCTGTATCTAAATATAAACGTTTCTAGGCAGGGCTTTTACTCAAGAAGGAACATTGGAGGCAACAAAATGTTTTCCCCCAATAAAGCCCTCTCCTCTGATGGTTTTCATTAGCTATCTACACACAATTTCAGAACTTTCTTCTCTAGTAAAATGTCTTTTTTAATAGCATTCCTGAGTCTAGATTATTTGTCAATAATGATGTCGTCTGCTATCTCTCAAAAAAGGGAGACTATTGTAGCTCATATAAGCCTTCTACCCCCTTTAAACTAATCATATCAAAATCTTGGCAAAGGTTTCAGCCTCCAGGCTCGAGAATCTTCTGCCGGAAGTTGTAAATAAAGACCAAATTGGGTTTATTAAAAAAGAGAAAAATCTTGCTGACAGTAAAAGACAATGAAATGTTTTCCATTCTACCTGATCAGAGAAATCTGTTAGTAGCCTTCTCTCTCTTATCAACTCCAAACTGTAATGTGTCATTATTATCAACATTGGCGATAGCCTTAGAACAGATTCAATTACTTGAATTACCCAGGCTTTCTCCCTGAGTACATGTGTTTCCAGTTCAGCTGCAACATAGAATATTATTTTACATGGATTTCCATAGTTGGTTGGAAGAGGGGGAAAGTTTTTTTTATTCAGAAATTTATTTACAACTTGAATTCTTTCAATTCTCCCATGAATTAAAGAATTATGGCTAAAATTTGTAAAGGAGACTAGTGAGTTTGGATATCCAGCTTGAAAGATCTTAAAGGGAACTTATTTTTGTAGCATGAATGCTCATCCTCAACGCTTTCTGACAATGAGTCAGTTTTTAAATTCTTGGCCAATAATACAAGAACAGGGGGATATTCCAGGAAGAGCAATAAATTTAAAACTGATAAAAGGAGATACTTATTTTGCGGAACACATAGGTTGCCCGCGAAACTCCTTGCCACAAGATATACCATAGATTTGATCTGAAATTGAAATGTCTGTGTTCCTATGTTTTGTAGTGGGCTGAGTCAAGTGTCCATTTAAGGTACAATAAGACTATAACGGATAATAGGAAAGAAATTCCATTTCATCTTAGCTACAAGGAAATGGATAATGAAATAATGGGGTGTATTCCATTTCTGCCCCTGATTTATAGCCAAAAGCATTACTTACAATTGTGGGAACCGCCTATACATATTAAAAAGAATGATTCTGTAACTGTACAGAGGAAAGCGTTTTCCCTGTCCCTTTATGACCACGTCTATAATAAATGGTTTGTGCTCCCTGCTTTCTGCTGTATCAAAAACTATTATAAAATTCAGTGCCAACAAATGTTTAAATTCCCCACGCATATTCTGCAAGGGGCCCTCGTATGATCCCTTCCCTCCCCCGAGTGCCTCATGTCCCATCAAAAATCATGGGAACCTCTTTTAAAAGCTGGATCCTGTGTTTTAGACAGTACCTCCCTGCAGAAGGCTGTAAACTTGGTCTAATTTTACTGTTCATGTTTTATGCACATGTTTTAACTACAAATCTTTCATGTCCTGCCTTTTCCTTAAATACATATTTTACAATGTACAATTGAGGGAATGAAAATCAGATGTGTGGTGGAATTAAGCAGGTTTTCGATTGGCCCAGAACTCAGTTTCTGTAAATTTGGTTTGATTTGTTCTTGTGCCTCCAGCTTCCACAGGCCTTTAAATTCCATTTACTCCTAAAATTGAACTAGAGTGTGTGGAAAACTAACCTTTAGTATATAGATTTATAGACAAAAGCAACAAAATGCACCATGGTTCTTGTGGCCCCATTCAGCAAATCACCCCTTGATGTATCCAAAAACATGCAAAAAGAGACTATGAAGGATGTAGATCAGGATTTCTCAAAATCCCTTGCATCATGACCCCCTTCTGACAACAAAAATTACTGTAAGACCCTGGGCAGTGGACCAAAGCCTCAGCCCTGCTGCCAGGGAAGCCAAACCCAAAGACCAAGCCCTGCCACCCGGGGCAGTGGGAGGATGGGGGAAGAGTGCGAAGTCTAAGCTTGAGGGCTTGAGCCGTGCCACCCAGGGCTGAAGCCTTCGGGTTTCGGCTTCAGCCCTGAGCGGTGCGGCTCTGACTTTGGCTTCAGACCCGGGCCCCAACAAGTCTAATGCCTGCCTTGGCGATCCCATTAAAACAGGGTTGCAACCCACTTTGGGGTCCCGAGCCCAGTTTGAGAACCGCTGATGTAGATTTATTAGCGAAATAAAAGCCAACTCCCAAATTAATAGTTATGGACCAAGGAAAAATACTGTAAGGGCAGCAAGAGTTCTTTTTTAGTAAGGGTGTGTTCAAGATGTAATTAAATTTAAATTAAATTCATTCACTTTTAGCAACTTTGGCTGAACAAAGTACACATTTGCTTATACTTAACTCTCAGGCACTGTACAAGTGCAACAGCTAACTACTTGTTACCTTCTGGCTTGTACTGATGTTCATCCAGCTGTGCTTGTTTGTTGCCATCCATCCTACAGTGGTTCCTCCCACAAATCACGTCCCCTGCTTTATCATGTAGATGCTGTGCGTACATGTTTGCTTTGAGTAACCCACGGCTGCTCTGAGTTACCTAAAACTGCTAGACTTTCCTGGGTCTCCAGTTGCAATCCCAACTCCAAAGACAAATTTTTCTTTTGATGGTTGGCAATAGGATTGAGGGAATATGTGAAAAATGTTTAATGAATATGCACCTGGAATACAAATGCTGTGATTACATCCATTTTGCATTCACTTTCTCGGAATAATCTACTCCTAACAAATTTGATTTCTGGCAGGTATGTTCACGTGCACAGCAAAGTTTAAGCAAACATGGCAAGCCCATTTCAACACACAAATTGAAGTGTTAAAATAGCAAACTGACTATAAGCATTTGTTATCTGATTATCCATGCAGGAAACAGACTACAATGTGATCTATATCTCTAATCAAAGCAAACCATTTCTTTATTAAATTCTTAATATTCGCAACAAACTATTCCCAAATGATCTCCAGACAAAAAATGAATAGCTGAATAAGTTTCAATAATAAAAATATTCTCAGAAATGGTGATCTATTTCTTGGACTACTTGCAAACTGAAGAGAAGTTTAAAGTAATAAAGAAATGATTTGGCCTGGCTTATCTTTGCAAAGGGGTGCACTATGCGTATGTGTCTAAAACGAGAGCTTTCACTGTGCATCACAGATGCTGATTTTGTGAGTCTCATTCTTTAAACTGCAACAACTTGGCTTCTGATGTGGAGTTTGGTATCCAAGCAGGAAAAAAGGCAGTCAGCATGATATTACACAATGCTTTGTCTAAACTCATCACAACACAGACTGTTTCATGAAGCATTTTCCCAGTAACTGTTTAAATCCTTTCAAGTCTCCCTTGTCTCATGCTACTAAACTTAAATGCAAACAATTGCTGGTGCTTGCTATTATAGCTCCAAACATTGTTTGTTTCCCAATATCTCTTCATGATACTCAGGTGACGTTTCAGAAAACCAGCTGGACCAGTGGAAGGGTTGAGACTAGTCCTGTGTTCTTCACAAGAGGGGACCCTCACCATGGACTGAGCCTCTTATGGATGTGGATTTTATTATACTGGATTTTCATCCTAGCAGATTCAAAGTGTCCCCTCACCCTGGTGTATTTTGGCTCTGTGCTAGCAGCCTTTCCTCTAGAAATTTTAATATCCAGAAGTTGATCTGATCATCACAAGCTGGATACTGAAAGTAAATGCTCGAACCTGTCACATACACAGTCTTGGGAACTCCACATTTCTACCCACAGGCTATCCTCCCAACTCGTCCATCTGTGGTATGGTGTTTACCATGTTGCCACTCCCCATGGACAAATCAAGAGGTTTGGCCACTCTAAACTCAAAAAAGTTTTGAGATCCACATAGGCACATCTGTGTGGAAGCCTAGGACCCACAAGTTCACAGCATGCTCCTACCCCTTCACATGCAATTGTACTACAAGCTCCCCACCCTGCCCCTCTTCCCACCATAGTGTAAATTATAGCTGGCTAGCAGGGAGTTACTGCTAGCCTGACCAGCAGTAACTTGTGAATAGCTTTCCTCCTGGAAATTTTCCTGGATTCACACCTAGAGTGATAGAGTTCCTAGCTCTATGGAGGCCCATCCACGTAATCTAGAGGGTATAATGCAATCGAGCCATTGTTCTCACGCACTGAGGACGTCACCATTTGTTTGCACAGCATCTGCTTTTTCTCTTTAAGTGGAAAGTATGTAGCCACTGCCTATGACATCTTGGGTATGCAGTGTGTGGCATTTATCACCCTGGTACTGAAGTCTGCTCAAAATTAGGTGCATAAAAGCAAAAAGGAATTTGTTCCTCCAGAGAAGGGTACTGTGGCTTTGTAGGAGTTGGATTTTGTTTCTGAAGCACATTTGTGGGAGAAAGCTTTAATGAAAAGTTATATTTTATGCCAGGAGGTAAGCACTGTCAGGCTTTGGTTTAAGATGATTTTTTTCTGGCCAGTAGCTCCACAGCTCATGTCCTGGCAAGGAAAAGGCTCTGTTATCAGGTTGCTCAATAGGCTGTGTCTACCCAGCTGCATCATCCATGTAGAACATACTTGCCTTGGCAAATCAGAGACGATAAATCACTCTCTGAGGTAGCCAGGTCCCAATCCGCGAACCCTGCTCTGAAGCCAATGGGGGACCAGTGGCATTCAATGAAGTACAAGTATGAGGTGTTCACATCAGCCTTTGTTGTTAATGAGGGACACTGCTGTGTGCTGTACTAGTATTATACAGTGGCTGCATCCAACCCCAAGCAGAGTGAGTTACAACACTCCAATCTGGAAGTGACAAATGTGGATCGCCGCGAGGAGTTCTCATCTGAAAAGTGTGGGCCAATCTTAATGGAGACCCTGTGCTTTTTTTAAAATTGGCTCAGCTATAGTTTTCTTTGTCATTGCTAGTCAGATTGAAATAAGAAAATTGTGAGGTCCCATAGACCTTTTCCGTCCCCATGAACTTCAATCTCCCCCCTATAGTCCTCATCCAGCAGTGTACCTGGGTACTGCAAACAACCACCACTGCTGGCACCAGAAAACCTGCAGACTCATGGAACAATAAATCAACCAGCCCCCATAGCTAGTCTTGCTGAGCATGAATTGTTTCGAAAGTTTTTTGAAATTGTCAAAATGGCAACATGTGTTAAATGAAAAATTCTGGTTTGGGTTTGAAACAATTTTTTCAATTTGTTAATTTACAGTTTTTAAAAGAGTAAAAGATTGAAACTGGAACAAAACATCTTGACCATGTCTTCCCTCCCCCACCCCCACCCCCACCCCTTTTTTTTTTTTTTTTTGGTTCACAAAAATTTGCAATTTTGACTTTGAATTGTTTTTTCGAAATCTTGAAGTGTTTGGAGACAGGAAAACCATTTCCTGCCCAGCTTGACACATAACTAAAGATTCTGCCACTGCTGGACCCAATAATCCAAGGCCAAGAACCAGATGTCTGAACCAGTTTTAAATCTTCCTTGAACATTAACTTCTGTGTTAGAAGCATACTTCACTCAAGCTTGTCAGTGTAAATAAAGAGGCAAATCCTCAACTGGTGTAAAGTCCGTTGGCTTCAATGGAGCTATATCAATCTACAGCAGCTGCCCCAAAGTCTCCCACAGAGTGCAGCGGTCAGGAACAATCTGGTATCACACAAGAATACTGCTTCAAGGGTGCACTGGGTGCTGCCTTTGGCAGGAACACTGTAAGATTCCTTTTTGAGCAAGGCAGCCAAAACCAGGAGCATCATGCTAATAGACTGTTGCACGGTAGAAGCAAAAGAATGCACATGCCTCCCATGGGCGGTGGGTAGCATAGGCAGGGGAAGGCTGTGCCTCCCCAAGCAGCCCCATGTGGCCCTGCCCACACTCTGCGCCGAGGTCCCCTCCTGCTTGCCGCTAGTTGGCCCCAGCCCAGGCAGGCTGCTCCTCTTCTGGGAAGCCTGCTGGGGCTAGGGTGGCTGGGACTTGGGGTGGCTGGGGCTGCCCAGTGCTAGGGCTGTGCCACCCAGCACTCCAGGACTGCGGGGGCCATGCACCACCCGCCCAGAGCTCCGGATTTGGGGAGGGGGAGCCGTGCGTCACCCACTAAGCTCTCTGGGGCTGGAGGCGCTTGCGCAGCCCAGGCCTGGGGGGCCTGGCGGCTGCGGGGGCAGAGGAGAGGGCACTCTGGGCTTCCACAGGGGAAGATGGGTGGGAGGGGAGGGGCCTCAGGTGGCTAGCCTCCCTGAGCCTGTGGTTCACCCATCGCCCATGGTACCTCCCCTAACTCCATTTATCAGCAAAGCTGTTCCTGGGAAATCTGCAGTCCAGGCAGGTGGTTTCCAAACACAGTGTTATGTATGTAGCTATGTATTATGTATGTAGCTATGGAACTGACTTTTTTCCCCCTAAAATTTCTTACTCCTTTCCTTCTATGTACAGTTTAACAACCATTTTTGTTGTAATCACTCAGTACAGACTCTTGGAGGAGAGACACACTCTGTGCTCTCTCATGGAGACTTTTTTCTTATGATCTGCTGCTGTGTTTTGATAAGCTCTTAATAGAAAAAAAAACCATTCTTCCTGGAAGGTGTGTATCTGCTCTTTGTAAGTGGAAAAACATAAAAGTGAGTGATTTTTCGTGTCTTTTAAAGAGAAGCTGATTATGCAGTACAAGGAGTCTAGATCAGAGGACAGCAGGTCTTTAACTAAAACATTGTGGAAAGGGAATGCAAAGATGCCAGGTGTGAGAACAGTATTCCCTGAATACTGATGTGGAGGCTGTCTCTTACTCACTGCTAAGCACCTCTTCCCAGAGCATCTGAGTGCTGTAAGAGATTAAGAATAGCAGTGAGTTCTCTTCGAAGCAGGATCAAGACCAATCCTCTCCCCACTCCCTTCCTTGGCTCTAACCTTTGTTTGCTAGTTGGTGCTGCTGGGCTTTCATTCCCCTCTTTCTGGGGAAGTCTTCCCTGTTCAGCTGAGGTTTGTAGTGTTCCCTGGACATGGCAACACATGGGCTCATTCTGATCTCTGTGATATTGAAATACCTTTTGTAACCTTTACAGATGAAGGATATTACTCAGTCGTCTCTGCCAAATACATGAAATTGAAATGGGAGCGGAATGTAAGCTCTCCAGAAATAGGGCCTCCTTACATGTTTAGTGAACACAAGCCAGGCATTTTTGTGGAGCAGGAATAAAAAAGCTCCTAAACTAGAGTATTCGCAACCCATTTTGAGAATTCTTTTCTTGCTCACATATAATAGCTAAAGCCACTTGCCATCATAGCGCCTGTTTTATCTGTTTCTTTCAATACATTCATAAGAAGTATTTCCTTTCCCCCTCCCTCCTTAAACCAGAAGGCTGATGGGTATCCCCTTGATCCATTTCCCTTCAGGAAGTAGAATGAAAACGGATATGGGATAACATGTCTGTTTGCACACACAGCTCTTTTATGCCATACATTAAGATCTCAAAGGTGAGTGCCCTGTTTATGTCAGCAGCTACCTCAAAAACAGCAACTCAGCAGCATCTAAAGTGTGTGTGTGTTTGTGGTGTGTGAGTAAAGCACAAGACTGTCCAGCCTGTATCTTTTAAAATTTGAGAGCTTAACAAAGAATTGGGTCACATCTGACTGCTACCATCTGGCCCACTTCACTCAAAGATTACCCAGGAATGTATTTCACATGTGTCTTTGGAACAAGATTGTGAGCTGCCAAAAAGAAAATATTTTGCAGCTGAGCGTTGCCTTTAAGTCTCTAAATATTTCAAGTGCAATAACCAAAAGAGAAGTTTATGTTATAGCATGGTGAGTATCATTCAAAATCAGCCTCTTTTGTTTCTCTCAGCAACTTTTGATTTAACTTATTAGGTTTTTTAAAGATCTGTGGCTGTACCATAGTTTCCTTACCAGAATATTCTCTTGCAGGATGATGTCCTAAATAGGCAACTGATTTCGAATGGATGGACCCCCAGAGAAGCTGATGGGAGATAGTGTGGCCTATTGGTTATATCACTGTACTGGGACTTGAGATAGGGGTTTTAGTCCCTGCTGTCCTGCTGGGTGACCTTGACCAAATCACTTCTCCTTTCTGTGACTCAGTTTCCTCATCTGTAAAATGGGGTGAATGAAACTAACCTTCTTTATAAAGCACTTTGAGATCGACTGATGAAAAAGCTCTATAGAAGAGGTAGCTGCTGCTATTTTTAATATTATTTATTTATTATTATTCATGCAGGTGCAGGGATCTGCTTAGAAGGAGCCAGATGCACCGTAGGGTACATTACATGATATAATGCTGCATTGATCAGGTTCCTTTCATTGCACTCAGGATGATAGTACATTCGTTCAGTGCTATTTAATGTAGTGTAAGAAAAATTCTCAATAGCTGGGTAAAATGTGAAAGGTTTGGGGAGCTTCCCCCTCACCACTCTTTTGTTTCACCAAAAAAACAGAAATGTCCACAAGTGAAACCCTACTGTGTTATCCAGAGCACAGCAATGAAGGAGTTAACCCTCTCTCTCTCTGCCACAAATTGTCTGCCCTGAGTAGCAGAGCTGGGCAAGCTGTGGACAACTAATTAATTTCTCCAAGTAAACTATAGAAGAGGTCTAATGTGGGGAGATGAGAGTTGAAAGATGAAAGATCCCTTGGAAGGTGGAGCTGCGTGCGAGGCGCTTTGCTTTTGCCTTGGCTCAGAAAGTCTTCGCTTTATACCATGAGCTTGGATTTTGTCTGAGGGAAGGAAGCCCGGTTGTTTTTTGGCCCTGTAACACTTTCATTTGCATGTGCCCTAAAGCACACAGCTAATGTGCTTAAATCCTGCCAAATGATGTGAAATCCTTGCCTGCATTGCCACATACAGCTGGGGAGCGGGAAGGGAGGTGGGGGTGGGCTGGTGCTAATGAGAATTTGAGCTGTTCTTCATCAGGCCACTAGTCCCAGGGCAGCTCAGGAGCAGAGTTACTAAAAGCTACCATGGGATCGCTACTCAGTTGGCTCCGTGCAATGAGTTGCTGGTTGTGGTTATGGTCAAGCAGCCAATGGACAGGTGTTTTCATGATGGTGATTGTGATGTAAAGTGGCACTGAAGTGTCATCTTTACCATTCGTCTCAGCAGAGTGATTAAGGACTGCATAGATACCTGCCTTCTCTGTCTCCACTTGAGGGGGTTCCCTTACTTAGGTCATAGCTGGTGCCCATCAATGGGGCTATGTGCGGGAAGTTTAGGCTTCCCCTGCCCATGCAGTAACTGCACAGTAGACAGAGGATCTTAATCACAAGGATTTTCTGTCCAGCATCTTTCACAAGCAATAAAGATCAAACAAAAACTAAACCAAAGCCAATCTCTTCCACTGCCAAAAGTAGGGGAATAAGTCCTGGGCAAATCCAGAAAATTCACCAAACCATGATGAAAACGTGCATGTGCGTATTTGTAAGAAGTGGCAGAGTTGGCAATATTTGTGTCTTGTTCACATTTGCAAATTGTAGCCACCCTCACCCTACAGCTTCACATGTGAAGAGCAAAAGTAGTTTTTCACAGTTCTGCTTCAGACCTAGGATAGTAAGGAGTATGGGGCAACACAACGGAGCCTGCGATTGTTCATTGAATTATTTCCTGATTTACTCTACCCTATTGCAGTAACCAAACAGATAAGCCACGTAGTTCATGAAGACTGGCAATTCATCCTCTCACCTTTCTCATAACCATTTTCAAGGAAGGAGGCAGCATCACGCAGCCAACAAACTTAGCTCAAGCTGAATTTTGCTGGGAATATTTTAATTTACATTCTGTCCCTGCAAAATATCCTGGTGTACAAGGCACAGAGCACAGTTTTACTTCTGATTATTTGAAGGGGAAGGGGTGAAGTTCTTGTAGCACTCAGGGTCCTTCTGTGGGAAATAATTGTTTTAAAAATACCTGTCATTGGGCGCAATCAGCTCCATTGCAAAGGCAAAAAGTTGGCTCTCCAGAAGATCACCCCCACTCACCATGAGTCCCAGGGTTAAGGCATCTCAGTGGTGATTTCTGTGAGGGGGGGGCACACCTTCCCAGACAGGGAAATACCCACAAATTTCATCTTTAATTTGATATAATTTTAATAAGAAGATCCCAGCCCCTCAAGAGCCTCCTCCCCCATCAGTGAAACTGGACATTTATATGTCTAGGGAGCAGAAGCTTTTCAGGCCTTTGATTTGGGTCTCTTTCAGTCCATTAAGGCATTCTTTAGAGCACATAGGCAGAGTGTGACTGGCTCCAAAGTGTCTTCTGAGGACACCTAAGACCTGATCCAATACCCAGTGAAATCCATTGGTTGGGTGGGGTTCTGTGCTCTGAGCACCTCCTCTTGTGTTTTTTTTTTCTTTTTCAATTTTTTTTCCTGTTAAACTCCGTTAAAATAAACCCCTTTTTCTTCCCCCTCATCCCTTTCCTTAATGATCATTGTGCTCTTACATTATGTAAATGTAATTATTGTATTTTACTATAGCACTTTGCATAAGGTTATGCACTGAAATATGGCATGTGTACGTGATAGAGACAATATCAATACACTTAATTTAAAAGGAGCCCTAGAACATACCATGTTTAACTGCAAAGCCTGAGCATACTTACAGGACAGTGAAAATAACTCTCATTCTGGCTGTTTTACAATCTTATTCCCTGTTGTTTTATACACATTCCATTATTCCTCTCAGAGAGTGAGGGTGTGTTATCGTCTGCCAGATCCAAATCAGAGAGTGAATATTTGTGCAAGAACCTTTTGGGGATAAGAGAACGCCTTTCTGTTTCAAATCTAGCTCAGCACTAGGTGGTGCTCTGCTATAATCTAAATTAGTTCATGCTAGGGCTGAAGTTTACAAACAGGTTAGCAAGGGGAAAAAGAAGGTAAGACTCTTTATCAGAATACCCAACGTATATCATTGTGTCCTTAACTAATAAAATGGTGACACTAGCTACGTCACAATACTATGACAGCTATTCCTATTTCCACTGGACAAGAGCACAGGAAGGGTATGAAATCCATTGATTCCATTAGGTCCGTAATAGTAACGAGTGCTCTGCTGAAAAAGCAATGGGCTTTATTCATCTGACCATCACTATTATTCATTATGTTTAAAGCGCTGTAGATATGCATGGGGCTTTATATAGCAAATAAAGCTGTGAATCCTGCCTCAAAGGGCTTATGATATAAACGTATACATCTAGGAATAAAAAATTGTAGGCCATGCTTACAGGGTGAAGGGCTGTATCCTTGGAAGCTGTGACTCTAACAAAGATTTTGGGGGGGCATGGTGGATAATCAGCCGAACATGACTTCCTAATGCGATGCTGTGGCCAAAAGGGCTACTGGGATCCTTGGAAGCATAAACAATGAAATCTGAAGTAGGAGCAGAGAGGTTATTTTACCTCTCTGTTTGGCATTGGGGCACGAAAGGCTTAAGGAGCTGCTCTGCCAGCACCTCCTTGCCAGACCTGCGAGAGACACAGACTGGAGGGGGAGTTCAATGGGAGCAGAACAGCTCAGTTTGGTGGCAGACCAGGGAAGAGAGCAGCACTGCAACGCTCAGCTCCTGAGGAAAGGGCTGAGGGAAGGCAGGATCTCTCCCAGCAACAACTGTCTGAAGGTCCCTCACTGAGGGAAGGGAGGACCTACTTCAGATATACTCTGAGAGGGAGGTATTTCCTGCTGTCTCCCATATGAACTCAATTTGTTTGTGTTAATTCCCTTTGTGTTGTTTATGGACTACCCCAACAGAAAAGAGACTTGGAACTGACCTGGCTGGAGGACTAAATCACAGGAGGAGAAGGCAGCTGCTGCCCTGAGAGAGAAAGAGAGAGCTGCTATGCCAAGCACGGCCATGAGGAGGCACCCAGCAGTGAGCTGACCCCCTTCACACCTCCTTGCCACAGACTGCAATCTTTGTACAATAATTGAGTGACAAGAAGTGCCCCAGGGAGCGCAGCCTTAAGATGCTCCTGGGTGTCAGATCCTTGTATCACCCACACAGGGCCCTGGGCTGGAGCCTGATGGAGTGGGAGGGCCCAGGTTCCCCTACCAAAACCCACCTCTGCAGTGTGAAGGCCCTGAACCCCTGACCTCTAGGCAATGCTCACCATGAGAACAAACCAGCATAGTGATTTGAGTTGGTTGTATTGGTTCAAATCAGTCCATATATGGTGCAGTGGTGGTAAAATATGCTGAAGCAATCTCCCTTCCAAAGTACATTTCTGCTGGAAAAGACCCTAGACCTCTCTGGACAAGCATTCAGCATATGCAAATACTCTAGGTTCCCTGCAAATTCTCAGTAAAACGAAAGGCATTTCTCGAGAAGTGTAGCCAGAGATCAAGCTAACTTAGGACTGTCACATGATAGTCAGAAATACCTTGAAATCTGTTTGAATGACCTAGTGTGTAGAAATAGTTTAGGTCAGCTATCGTATTCTCTCAAGACTTGTGGGCATTTCTGTGTGAGTGTCAGCAGAATTGCAACAAATGCTGATCTCTTATTTTCACCCAAAACTAGACAATGTCAATATAATGTGATGGAAAGATTTAATTATAGGTTAGCTCTTGCATCATTTCAGAGACTTTGAGCAAGCACAGCAAAAAACAAACAAAATAACAACCGAAAACAAAATAGTATAACAGGGCATGAACCAGAAAGCAAATAATTCGGGTGTACCTCATGTCATATTTTAAAGCTTTTCTCTGCAAGCATGAGCGTTAGGTACTTACTTTAATAAAGAAAAAGAGAGAGAGAGAAAAGATGAAATTCTCTTACAAATTAATGATAGCAGCATCTGGGGCTTTAGGAAAAGCGCCAAATACCACAAGACTTGTGATAAAATTGCAAATGTTGGCAACACTGAAATAAAAACATGGTTTGGTCTCTTGTAAATAGATGCTGAGGGGTCAGAGGAAGTAAAGGGAAGCAGCATCATTGAGACCATGAATGAGGTTCTGTTTAGCAATAATCAGTGAATGGAAAAAATATAATAGAAGAGTAACAATGCTCGGCATCGATCCCAAATCCAGCATCCAAATTGTAAAATATAATAAAATAAAATTTAAAATTAATGGAGACTTTAGCCAATGAGTAATAATCCTGCACAACGGATGAATGGATTGGATAATGTATTACACCTTTTCATTACATCTAATGCCTATGATATGTCACATTTAAATAGTTGCATCTTTCTTACAAGGATCACAAATTCCTTTACAAATATGAGACTTCCAATATTTTTTTGTGAGCTAGATGTTAGAGTATTTGGTTTAGATGGTCAAATTAAGGCACAAAGAGGTAAAAGAATGGACCATGGTCACACAGCAATTCAGTGTATACACAGTAATAGAACCCACAAGTTCTAATGGCCAGTTCCTGGCTTTAACACTGGAATATCTCCTAGTTGGTAGCCAATGAGACGACTCAAATAAAATAACAAAGTCACTGAAGGTTGTAGCGGTCCAATCAACAGCTGGAAAGTTTTGCCTGAATAAAGGACTGTGTGGGGATTTGGCTCTATGTTTTAAGTATTTCATTTATTTTTAAAAAGGAAAATTGAAAAAATAAGGTTTTGTGATACAATATAATCTCCCAACTTTATTGGTATGTAGAATTATTTAATCTGATATCTTGTTTGTTTGTTTGTTTGTGTTGAATTTGTTGTTAAGGAAATTGCTGGCAGTTATGAACTGGAAATGGGTCTGAACCAAGCACTTTCACCAGGGGAGAAGTGGCACAAGAACTTAATCTAATCTTTATGTCTATAAATATAATGAACCACACCAAGGCTCAATATCTGAATACTCCTCAGAGATCTAGGGCAGTTTGGTTCCTGACTGACTGGAAAACTGGAAGTTTTGCCTAAATGAGGGCTGAGTAAAAACTGGGTAAAGAATTTCAGGATTTGGCCCACGGAAATTTACCAAAATTTGTATTTTAGTATAAAAAGTAAGGAGGACAAAATGATATGTGGCTGATAATGGTTGTCAGCAATGAGTCAATTTCCTCATGCCAGCTTGTGACAGGGTGCGGGACACAAACTGCTGAGCCAGCCCTCTGTCAGGCCAGCTCTCATTAAGGATGGTCAATTGGAGCGGCCTAGAGAAACCTGCGCCTGATTGGCAAAGGGGAAACAGCCGCCAGCTTGGTTAGCCTGGGGTTGCATAAAAGCCTCAGAGAAAGGAAGTCAGGGGGGCTGCCAGTTCTACAAAGAGCTGGACACGATACTCCATAACGACTCCACCTCCACTGAGAAGGCCACTGTGGATACTTTGGTGGCTTGCATGCCAGTCGAGAGTGGACTGAGCCAGGAGGAGGAAATCTTGGACCAGGATGTGGAGGGGGAGGGGGACCCAGAGGCAGAGGATGACTTGGAGGTTAGAGATGCATGCAGCCAGCAGCTCTTTTCTACCCCGGAGGAGGCTAGCCAGTCACAGCTGTTGGATCTTGGTGAAGCGCAAACAGGAGAGCAGGCCCCTGGTAAGTGGATTTGATTTGGGGAATCGCTGAGTTGTTGGGGGCAGGAGGGTCGCAGAAAGCAGGCTTGTGTCTGTGTGATGCATGTATCAACACATGCCTAGTCTGAGTGGCGGACCAGGCTGTTGATGGGAATCTGCCTCAGAGATCTCCAGGAAACTCTCATGGGGATACTGGGCAATCCGCTGCCACGGGTTCTTTGGCAGAGCGGCTTTGTTTCTTGCCCCATTAACGGTAACTTTCCCACGCCAGTCTGCTGTCATGAGGTGGGGTGGGGTGCTGGGGGAGAGAACCATTGCGGTACAAAGGCAAGCCGCATAAGGGCCAGGGCAGACGCTGCAGTCTTGGAGAACACCCTCCCTTGATTCCCTGTTCACCCTTAGCAGTGAGATATCTTCCATAATGAACACAGCTTGTGGAAAATGTGGGGACAGGAATGATTATCAGGCCCCCTTTACAGTGCTGGCTCTCCCCAAGAGCCACGTGCCCGGTGTACAGTAGGGTCTGGGAACACTGATTTACCCTGTCCCTGCGGCTACTCACCATTTTGGAGGTCTTGTGGCTCATGTGTCCTTGCCTGGGGTCAGCCAGTTAGTGACAGGTATGGGAATAGCAGCTGTGTTTTAAATCACTGTGTTGCAAACAATACTGCTTCTGTAAACTGTTGCGTTTTGGCTTCACAGAAATGACCTTGGGAGCCCAGCCTCCCTCTTTGTTATCGCTGGCTGAGCGGCTGTGCAGAATTAGAAAGCGGCCACGAAGAACTAAAGAGGACTTTCTGCGTGATGTCATGATGCACTCCGCGGCCGAAAAACAGGAATTGAAGGAGTGGCGGGACAGCGAGAAGAGGGACCGTAAGGAGAACGCGGCACACCAGAATGAAGCCATGGAGAGGCTCTTAAATGTTATGGAGTGCCAAGCGGACATGCTCCAGGCAATACTAGCTCTGCAAACTGAGCAGCTCCACGCCTGCCCTTCCCCACAGCCCCGTCACAAAACTCTTTCCCATTCTCCCCCCAGACACCGCCAACGCACTCTTGTCAACCTCCTGGCTCCAGTCTGTACCCGCAGCATTCCACTCCACCCCCATCACAGTCCAGCACTGCAGACTTCCTGTACCCACTGCACTCAACACCCATCCCTCTGCAGTTTGGCTGTGCTGAAGTACAGTACCTGCTGCATTGTACTGCAGAGGAGAAGGTTGGATATGATCCCTGGACATACACAGATCTTTAACCGTCCTGAGACCCCCGCCTTCTCCTGGGACCTTCCCTTCCCCCATCCCCCTCAGTGCTTATGTGGTTTTTTGGTTGACTCTCTCCTCCAGTTGTTTTTTTTTAATACAAGAATTGTGTTGATTGGAAAGCAATCTTTATCCTATTAATTGAAAGCCAACAGAGCCCTGCAAAGCAACAGACAATTATTTTAAACGTTCATATTGCATCATCTGCACCAATCACAATAATCTCCTGGCATTACAAGCACTGCATTCCCAAGCATAGCAACAAATATTAGTGGCTTTCAGCTTCAAATTGCGGCCTCAAGGTATCCCGGATCCTTATGGCCCTGTGCTGCGCTCCTCTAATAGCCCTGGTCTCTGGCTGTTCCAATTCAGCCTCCAGGCGCTGAGCCTCAGCGGTCCAGCCCTGAGTGAAGCTTTCAGCCTTGCCTTCTCAAATATTATGGAGCGTACAGCACGCAGCTTTAAGCATAGGAATATTGTCATCAATAAGGTCCAGCTTTCCATATAGGCAGTGTCAGCAGGCCTTTAAATGGCCAAAAGTACACTCAATAGTCATTCTACACTTGCTCAGCCTGTTGTTGAACCACTCCTTGCTGCTGTCAAGATGCCCCGTGTATGGCTTCATAAGCCACGGCATTAAGGGGTAGGCGGGGTCTCCCAGGATCACAATGGGTATTTTGACTTCCTCTACAGTGGTGATCTAGTCTGGGAAGAAAGTCCCTGCTTGCCGCTTCCTGGACAGGCCAGTGTGCCGAAAGATGCGTCATGCACCTTTCCAGACCAGCCTGCGTTAATGTCTGTGAAACGTTCACGGTGATCCACAAGCGCCTGGAGAACCATTAAGAAATATCTCTTATGATTAATGTACTTGGTGACTAGGTGGTCCGGTGCCACAATTGGAATATGCGTGCCATCTATTGCCCCTCTGCAGTTAGGGAAGCCCATTTGTGCAAAGCCATCTACAATGTCATGCATGTTGCCCAGAGTCACGGTCTTTCAGAGTAGGATATAATAAATGGCCCTGCACACTTCCATCAACACGAGTCCAACTGTCGACTTTCCCACTCTGAACTGGTTAGTTACTGATCGGTAGCAGTCTGGAGTAGCCAGCTTCCACAGTGCAATTGCCACACGCTTCTCCAACGGTGGGGCAGCTCTCATTCTCATGTCCTTGCGCCGCAGGGCTGGGGCGAGCTCATCACACTGTCCCGTGAATGTGGCTTTCCTCATCTGAAAGTTCTGCATCCACTGCTTGTCATCATAGACCTGCATGATGATGTGATCCCACCACTCAGTGCTTGTTTCCCAAGCCCACAAGTAGCGTTCCACTGTGGTTAGCATCTCTGTGAATGCCACAAGCAATCTCGTGTCGTAGCTACTATGCGTGGCAAGATCAATGTCACGCTCCTCTTGCCTTTATAGTTTAAGGAATAACTCCACTGCTACTCATGATGTGTTTGTGAGAGCAAGCAGCATATTGGTCAACAGTGCGGGATCCGTTCCTGCGGACCGAAGAGGCAGAGCAGAGTGCGCAGTACACAAACCATTGAAAGATGGCGCCAAATGTGGACGGAAGCACAGGGATTGCTGGGATGTGAAGCAATGCATCCCGGGGCATTGGGACAGGACCCAGGATGCCCCATGACCCTCTCCGCCTTCCCAGAGCCCTTAGTGGCAGAAGAGGAAGAGATGCTCTGTGGGATAGCTGCCCAGAGTGCACCACTCCGAATACCACTGCAAGTGCCACAAGTGTGAACACGCTATTGTGCAGGCAGCTGACAGTGTGAACACACAACAGCGGTTTCCCTTCTGCGCTCTCTGAGCGGTGCTGTAACTCTCCAAGTGTAGACAGACACTAAACGGTGTTTGGAGCAGAGGCAGGATCAAAGGGGGCCCTGCTACGCCCTGTTACACAGGTGAACTAGAGTGTGGATGGCTATGGGGATGCCCAAAGACAAGAAGGGAGTGGGAGAAATTGATATATAAACCATTTTCTCATGTATTTAAACTATACCCAGTCTGGACCGTAGAAGAAAAGAGCTTTATGGGAGTCTCCTGCTTGAAATGTGGGTTTTGTCAATTACTGTTCACCAGTCTGAGAAATAATCTTCTAATGATATTGATTCTTACAATGCAGTCTGGTAGCAGCGAATTGCTGGATATCAAAAATGATATTCTTTTTGATCTGCTTCCATATTTAAAAGGCCAGGTACGGAATTTGTCAGTCAGTCACTGCCTTGGATGGTATCATTAATATGGGTTTAATATTCCCTTGCTGAGATCTACAGTAATAATTCATTTTATTTGCAGGAAAGACCTCTTGGGTAGAAAAGCATTGCAGAGAGAGAGAGAGAGAGTAAAGCCATGAGCACAAACAAAATAAAACCTGATAAGGAGCAGAAATCTATAACAATAATCCAGGCTTTTCAGCTCCCATTTTATTCCTTTTTAGATTTTTTTTAAACTACAATAAATACAAAGGCCAAACTTTAAAGTTACAGAGACATACTTGAGAGCGTTCATCCTATCACTTTTGGGAGGACTATTTTTTTTTTCCCCAAAATACGTGGGCCTGATTCGCTCTTTACTAATGCCAGTATAAATTCCATTGATGTCAATGGAATAATGCTGCTATATGTGAGAGGAGAATCAAGTTTTGTGCTTGTAACATAAGAATCTTAAAAGCACCGGGGGGTTGGGGGGGATTGTCTACCAATCTGTTCCACCGATGCTTTTGGAAAAAATCAGCTGAGCAATCAATTTCAGAGAGATTTTCAGAATAATTTGGTTCTTTAACAGAATGTTATTTTCAATGGAATGGGGTAGATAAGAATGGGAATCCAGGCATGATTATATGATCTTGACACCACGTTTTAAAAAGCTAGTATCCATGCAAGAGGGGAGCAAAAAGATGCAACCTGACCAATTCTGTCAAGTTTTCAATATTTTTCTACATGGGAGTTTCTCTCAAAGTCAGAGAACTCGAGAGAGAGAGGTAGCTCAGATGCTAGCTGTGAGATGTTTCTACATTTTACCACAACAGCCGTGGGGGCTAGGAACTCAAGAGGGCAAGCTTTGTATATCAAAAAGGAAGTGAGTGTCTATGGGTTTATGTTGCTACTAGATACTTTGATGATCCCTGCATTAATTAGTCTCAAAGTTTACTTCTCCCGTTGGCTGAAGTTCCCTGTCCAATGTAAGTTTTTAATCCTGCACGAGATTCTACTCTTTCATCTCCACACATTCTTGAAGCTAGGAATCCCATTAAAAATTATTTGTCTGACTCCCTTCCCAGAAGGTAAGTAAATTGTTCATTGTCAGTACTCAAAGCTGTGTATCTACTTGGTTAATCTCCAGTTGCCATTAATATCTTATGCATGTAATATCTTACACATGTATTCCTAACACTAGTAAACTCACATAAGAATAATAGCTTTCACTGCATTAGTTAGCAGCAGCAGTGGAAATAGGAAAAAAGATGGAGCTTTATGGGGAAATTCAGATGGAAATGAAGGAGTGTCTGTCAAATGAAAGTGTTTTGTTTGCTGATAAATTCCTTAGATGTTTATGGAAATAGTCTCTCATTGTAACAATATTATACAGCTGAGAAAGTGCTGTCCATGGAAAGCAGCCTTGTAATAGATCACTCTCATCTGTGACATACAAGATGATTAAAAGCTCTAAAAGAAAGGATTAGGGCATTATTCATTTGCAAAAGCATGTTAGCAAACACAGATAATCAGTCAACTGGAGTAGTTAGAATATAATTTATTAACAAGAAAAAATGCATTATTTAAGAAGAATTGGTTGAAACATTGTCACATTTGTGGCACATTTTTCAGATGTAGACTAAAGGCTACTTCTGAAATACTGTACACACTCCTGTGTTCATTTGATTTGCAAACATGTGATTGGCAAATCTTCCCACAAACCTTCCCTTAATATCTGATCCTCCAGAAATTAATACCAAGTTCTGGGCAAAGTTTTCATTCATAGTTCTGGAAACGTGACTATGGAAAGTCACCTAGAGTTTGTAAAAATAATGGATAATTTGTAGCGTATGGATTTCTCTACCTTTACTTGCATGGCACTTAGTTCTTAATGCAGAACTTAGATCAGTGTCCCCTTTAAAACCAAATTCTGATTTTGGTAGCAGTGATCTGGACTAACTCCACTGAAACCAATAGATTTACACCAGCATTACTGAGAACACAATCTGGTCCTCCCAGAGTCTCTTTTGTATTAAATTACATTTAATTTTGATCAGCGTAACTACTCAGTAACAAAGGCCCTTTTATATTTACACTATTAAGATGCATAACCATTGCTTGTAAATGAATGTTAGAGCATCCGTCAGCATTTATTCAATAGCCCTGTATCTAGGTTTTGTGTGTATCCTTCACCTGGAACAGATGTTTTCCTGTTTGCTTTTTGCCATCTACCAAAAATATCTGAAAGGAAAATGAAAACATTAATATGCATGTCTATCCAATTAATTTAAATAAATTACCATTAAATTGTTTTTAGTTTTATTTATATGCTCTCTGCAGTAGCCAAAATTAATATTGATGTGGCACCGGGCTTTATAGGAGGCTTAACCAAGCAGTGGAAAAGTTCTTTCATTTTAGGTGTTTTCCCTTCACAGGGTACTCAGTATTTGAAACCAACAAAAGTGAATTTCAGACTGCCCAGCAAAATGGTAGCAAAAGAGAACAGCTGAAGTGGAGGTGGTGAGGGATGGCAGACCTATTTTGACTTTGATAATGTGATAGAGGACAAGTGCAATCTGACTGGATTTGACTGGGATTTGCAACCCTGCTATAATGTACTCACCACAAAGACTAGCTCACAGTTTTATAGCAAACATTAGCTTAGCAACTCCAATTCTATGGGCCTTTCTAGGCCAGTGAAAGCATGTGTTGTGGAGGGCTGGGGGCTGAGAGGAGGGGATGACTGGCCAAAGTAGGAGTGCAGTGCTCACAGGATGTGACCTGTCTGGGGTTGCCAAGTGGAATGAGAATAATGCATTGGCGAGTGAAGGAAGGGAGGAGGTGGGTAAATGAAGGGGAGACATGTAATATAATAATAGTGTGTGTGATTTTTAATTTAGTAACCTGCACTTGCCCAACCTCCTGTTTCCCCCACCTGTTACTGTAGGTGTTTTTTTGTTGCACATAAATTATGTCCATCTTCCATAAGGTGCCTAGCATTGTGGGAAATAAGCAGTAATAATGGTGTGATGATACACACTTTTATACAAATCTGAGACAACAACATCAAGCATTTATTGGTGCCAACTGCTTTGCAAAGGGTACAAGCAACGTACAAATGACACACAGCTCTACCTATCCCTCCCACAAACAAGTATACTAGTACCACCAAGATGGCCCAGTGCCTTGACAAGATCAGCTCAAGGATGAAGCACAGCTGGATGAAGCTGAACCTAAACAAGACAGGTTGATGCTGGGGGGAAGAGGAAAACATTCTGATGAGTCTATAGCCATGATGAAGTCTCCTTTGGGTCAAGGTACATGCCTATGCTTGGCCAATTTGGTCTGCAGTTTAGGTGTACTCTTGGTTTCTCACCGACGCTAACCTGTCACATAGCATCCATGAGTAACATTTTCTATTATCTCTTGTTGGTTAGGAGACTCCATCCCAACCTGGTGGACAATGACCTGGCTTCAGTTATTCATACCTTTCTCATTTCTTGGTTCAACTATATCAATACCATATAGCAGGGCATGAAGCATTTTAGCATGTGGAAAATGCCAGCTAGTAGAGAATGCTACAGTGTTGCTCCTTGGCAACACTGGCTACTGCAAACACATCAGACAAGTCCTCTGTTCTCTATCTTGGCTTTCCAAAGAATATTGAATCAAGTTGATGACCTCGGGTCTAATCATCGAGGCTCACAATGGACGAGACTGTGAGGAGATGGAAATTCCTTAGGGCCCAACCAGAGACAGTAGTATGAACTCTCTCAGGAGCTAAGGACCATCAAAAACCTCACCACCTTCTGCTTCAAATGCAAGGCAAATTTCTTTGACCTGCCTCCTCTGACATAAATACATAGCAACATGTATAACACCCCCCACCCCCAAAAAACCCCTAAACAAACAATCCTCCTCCCCAACCACCAAAGCAATGAAAAACCACCCTCCCAAAGCACGATACTCCATGGCACATACCTCTCCCCCGGGGAGAGAATAAACGTGACAAATATTAATCACATCACTTAATGCACTACTCATAGGTACTCCGATATTATGGTGATAAGCATGGTATAGGAACCTATACAGGATAGAATCTCTGACTTAGTCAGCATATGCGCCACCCTAAGTATGAGAGACTATCTTATGAGTCATTGTACATAAGCTGTACGTGACTTGATTATTGTACAGTAGCTGATTATTGAAGAATGAAATAAATATGGCTTGCCAGTGTTAATGCAGTCATTAAACACAACAATAACTCTGTGGCACATAATAAAAGTTCCAATACATCCATTGTGTCTCAAGTACTGCAGATGGAAGCTTCCTTGTCATCACCCGCTTTAATGAAATCCATGAAAATTGTAACTAATAACATTCATTTGAAATAAAGGAACAAAATGAAGTTGTGATCATTTTCTATTTTCTTCCTCAGAAGATCAGCTGTTAATCTAGTTCATCCCACATGCTAATGATATGAAATCTTTCAGCCAGTATGTGAAAGCTTGAATAATACTGGAACATTAATGAAAATTAGCTTTGAAATACTCAAAAAGATTTATTAGATAGACTTGAGCCACTTGTAATTTGTTATTTCTCTGAAGCCTCTGTTTTAATATGGCAACTTGGAATGTATGCCTTGTTGGAATTAACACCCGATCCCAAACAGCAAATATATACTTTTTAGTTAAATGATACAATAAAAGACAGATTTTGGTGACTTAATAAAGATTTTGTCAATATCCCAGCTGAAATGCTGAATTATATTGAGGGTCCTGGGTTTATCGTTGTGGTAGTTTAATACATTGATAGATGTACTGCAGCCTGTCAGCATTCTTTCTAACCTACTAGCTAGCAAAAACAAACACATAGTGAATATAAATCAACATGACTCATGATGGGCTTGTTGATCCACATACTTCCCAGAATTATTTTTTGGTGCCAAAGCCTTGATCTGCTTTGGCAGGATGTTGCTAAAATGTAACAGACCCCAGTGAGCCAGGGAGTGCGGGTGGGGAGGAAATAGACCTACAGTGATGTCAGTTTCCCTAGCTGCTGCTAGGATTTTTCGCTAGCAAAGGAATTTGCCAGTTGATAAGCTGTGACAACGTGATGGTGAATGGAAAGTGCTCTTGAGATCAAGGTGTGTTTTGGCAATTTGGAATAGTTTTTATCATGGTAAAGAAACAAGATTTACATTATCAGCTTCATCAAGATCACTCTAATAATTGCCAGGTTTGTGAGACTGGGAATGACAAAAACTGCCAGGGCTGTATAATGGTTGCCATTTTAACTTCCAGTTTTCATTCAGCACTTTCTGAAACTTTCACTATTCAGGTTCAAATTCTACATATATGGTCTCTAGCTGACAGTGACCTTTTCTGGAAATTTTGAGCAAAAACAGTTCAGTCATTTGTGAGTATGAGGAAATTTAAAAACATATACTTTTCCAATTACAAAAAACATCTTTGTATTCATTTTTGAACAGCTTTCCAGATAAAATGGCTGGAAGTTGAAAGTTAAAATATGGCCTGGCTATCTCTCTCCTTGGGAGGTACTTTTGAGCATTCCAGTAGAAACTGGGTTTGATTTGACCATGTTCTGGGCCTTTGAAAATAATAAAATGAGTATGACCAAATGAGCATGTTTTTCTGCCAAACTCATATGGATGGATTCATTGTTCATTCTTGTGTGGATAACTAGCTGCATCATGAAATATGAAGTGAAGGGCCACAGGAACCCTTTGCCTCAACACTTTTTGAAATGTAAAGGCGTTCCGTTTATAAAGTGCACAGCATGGACCCTCACTCTGATGAACATTAGCAGCTATGCAGCAAGTGGAACATTCCCCAGCCCTGTCAAGAGTTCCATAAGAGGGATCCTAATGTGCATTTTTAGTCAAATAGTTCCAGAGTGAATGTTAAGCACTCAAAGGTCAGGAATTGCCAAACCTAAAGTTGCACCCTTAACTCTGACATCTTGTCCTTATGAGCTACAAAACATCGACATGAAAACGTACCATTTGTCAAACCAAACAACGTGGTATTATGCAACTCTTCTGCCAATTTAGATCTATGTGTGTAGCATGCCTCCGTACTACCTTGTGTATATCAAAGAGAGTTCATGAAAGTCATTTTTAGGAATGAAAACAGTAACTAGTACTTGTACAACATACTGTGAATTAGGAGCAGCAGCAAAGAACAATAGTAGAAGTGGCATTTATAGCCACCTAAGTTTTCGGCTTACTAAGCTTAAGGAAGGTTGGCTGACTGAAAAGAAACATACTTTGAAACACAGTTTTCAACTAAGTGCCTGATTCTGCAACTCTGACTCATTCTAAGTAGACCTGGTCAGGAATTTTGCAATGAAGCAGTTTTTTGTCAGAAAATGCCGGTTTGTTGAATTTGAATAGAGTCAGGATTTCGACTTGACTATTTTTTGGAATTTTTTTTTCAAAATTGTCAGAACATTTCATTTCAGTATTCTCTAAACAAAAAGTTTCATTTTCTCAGTTTGAAATGACTTTCTGCTTGAAATTTAAACTAATTGCAGTTATATTTTAAACGGTCAAAATAAAAATCTCATATTTTGAAATGATCAAAATGAATGAACCAAGCTAATATTTCTTTTCAGATTTGTGATTCACAAACACTTTCAAGATTTCAACTTTCTTCCTGATTTGGGACAGGAAGTTTTTTTTATCTCAAAAATTGTCATGGGACAGGACACCCATTTCCTGCACAGCTCTGTTCATTCATGATCACCATATCTCAGAGCAAACAGAACTTAAGTCTAAGTCTCATTTTCAAAAGGCATTTAGGCACTTAGGAGTCTAAATTCCATCAACTATCAATGGGATTTAGACTTCTAAGTGCAAAAATCCCTTTTGAAAATTGGACACAGGCTCTTAAATCAGTTAGGCATTGCAATGATGAGTGCAACGAAGCCTAAATGCCTTGAAAGATTTGGGCCTCAGTCAATAAATATACAATGCAACATTATGATAATGAAAGTAGTAGAAGTATAAAAGAATGAAAAACATTGTTCAGTATGGTACACATATATCTACAGCTATTGGGGAAAAGCCAGTATACAATTTGGTACTTTAGGTATCAAAGTGATCTCAATTACACCTGCTATCATAAATATGAAGGGAAGGGTAATTACCTTTCTGTCCTCAGTGCTATAAAATCCCTCCTGACCAGAGGCAAAACCCTTTCACCTGTAAAGGGTTAAGATAACCTCACTGGCACCTGACCAAAATGACCAATGAGGAGACAAGATACTTTCAAAGCTGGAGGGGAGGGGGAACAAAGGGTCTGTCTGTCTGTGTGATGCTTTTGCTGGCAACAGATCAGGAATGCAGCTCAGAACTCCTGTAAAAAGTTAGTAAGTAATCTAGCTAGAAATGTGTTAGATTTCTTTTGTTTAATGGCTGGTAAAATAGCTGTGCTGAATGGAATGTATATTCCTGTTTTTGTGTCTTTTTGTAGCTTAAGGTTTTGCCTAGAGGATTCTCTATGTTTTGAATCTGATTACCCTGTAAGGTATTTACCATCCTGATTTTTACAGAGGTGATTCTTTTATTTTTTCTTTAATTAAAGGTCTTCTTTTAGGAACCTGATTGCTTTTTCATTGCTCTTAAGATCCAAGGGCTTGGGTCTGTGTTCACCTGTACAAATTGGTGAGGATTTTTATCAAGTCTTCCCCAGGAAAGGGGGTGTAGGGCTTGGGGGGATATTTTGGGGGGAAAATGTCTCCAAGTGGGCTCTTTCCCTGTTCTTTGTTTAACATGCTTGGTGGTGGCAGCATAGGGTTCAAGGACAAGGCAAAGTTTGTACCTTGAGGAAGTTTTTAACCTAAGCTGGTAAGAATAAACTTAGGGGATCTTTCATGTAGGTCCCCACATCTGTACCCTAGAGTTCAGAGTAGGGAAGGAACCTTGACACCTGCATTTACTTTTGCTGTCAATTTTCTGTTGCACAAGTGGAAGACCAGATCCTGAAAATCTGCTGGTTTAGATATCCTCCACCATTGTTCTCTTTGTGGGCTTTTAGGAAGACTCAAGGAGAGAGATTTCTCAAATTTTTCCAGTCATAAAAGGCAAAATTAACCCACAGGCAGAGAACCAGCACAAAGTTTATGTATCACTCTTTTTAAGGCTTAAGGAGAGTGAATTTTGCTCCAAATCACCATATAATCTATTAAGCGCTGCCCAGTGGCAGTGACTATGTTAATTGTGAGGTAAAATCAGATCTTCATCAGTGTGTTTAGA
This sequence comes from Eretmochelys imbricata, assembly GCF_965152235.1. Classification (NCBI taxonomy): domain Eukaryota; kingdom Metazoa; phylum Chordata; order Testudines; family Cheloniidae; genus Eretmochelys; species Eretmochelys imbricata. The sequence continues at coordinate 170,119,913 of NC_135574.1, forward strand.
AATGGTTCATTTTTCCAAAACTTTGTAAGGACCAAAGAAACTCAGCATTTATTAGTGTAAAGAGATGTCTTCATATAATCATAATAATGTATGAATTATTTCTTAGAATTTCTACAGTGGTGATTGAGCATCAGAAGAACACTTTTACCATCCGAAGAAATTACAAACTGATGTGTTCATCTGGAGCATAGCCTGAGGCTTCAATATGAAGATGCGGGGAAGGCAGATTGGAAAGAACTTTGTCTCCATAGAGTTTAGGTATTTACAATATTTTTTGCAGGATTCAAGATGTTATTTCAAGAAACACCTTGCCCCATCTCACTCTTATAAAAAGACAGGAATTGGTGAACTAAAGATTAATTTTCATTTAAAAATGCATATGATTTAAACTTATGTATTCAATGTATTCACATTTTCATATGTGTTCTGAGTGAATTTGCTTTAAAACACCTGGCAAGTTTTCACAAAAATTGTGCAGAAAGTGAAGGAAAAGTTTTACAGAACTCGGTTAATTTTTCCAACAGTGGCACTAATAAAAGGGAAAGAAAATCTTCCATCTCTAGGGAACCAATTTATCACTGGAATAAGTGGGTGCAAGTCTATTGCACCTGTGTACCAAGGGCTGATTATAGCTCAATGTCACTGGTTTGCATTCAGCCCAGGTCAGTAATGACTCAAATTTGTTACCACCACGGTAGCTGTTAGGCCTTTTGTTACATAGAATGAGTGTGCCTGTCCCACCCTTGTCTCATTTAGATAGACAGTTGTCCACATCACAGAAGCTACCACCACATTTGGCATTCTTTAGTAACCTTATCAACAGAGGCTAACTGAATGGGCCTGGGGAATGAATATCATTCTCTCCAGAGATTCTCCTTCCAGGTCAGGGTGGAGGGACTTTGGAAAGGCAGCATAAGGAAGCTTTTACTTCTGGTAGATACGTATTCTGTGGACAGGTGATTTCACTGTCTAGGGCTTCTTAAACCTATACCTTTCTTGAGCACTAAATTCTCTCACTAGGGTTGGTCCCCTGATCTCAGTTCCAGTGATCCACGTGAATTTGAACAGGACATGGTCCACCCCTGAATGCAAAGTATTCAGGATGCAACTCCCGGAAAAACATGTTCTGTCTCTTAGTTTTCCCATCTGCAAAATGGGGATAATAATATGTACTTCCCTAGCTCACAGGGCCGCTGGGAGAATTTAGGAAGAGATTTTCAAATGCACAGTAGAGCTTACAATCTGTAAGACAAGAGACAGCAGGTGGCTCAGACTGACAGACAAGACAGCACAAGGAAACAATGCTAAAGAGCAAGCAGTAGCCACTCTGACAGCAGTACTAGTGGAGAGTGAGCTTTCTTCAGTATCAGAGAGAGGATACTGGATCCATGGACTGAGGGGTGATCCTGTATGGCAGGTATGGGCTGCATCCAACCAGATGGTATTCTCTCACCGTCCACTGCCCAGCTTTGGGCAGGTGGCCCAGCAGTGCCAGGGCCAGGGAGATGGCAGGGTGTTGCGTCCCGGGGGGAGGGCCCTGCCTGCGTGCAGACATGTGCGTGATGTTAGGATGGTGACAGCCCACAGGCTGGAGCAGGAGCCGGGACCAGCACCATAGGACAGGAGCCACTGCTGCCAGGTGAGCGCGGGGTGGGCTCACTCACCCTCCCCAAGTACGTCCCTCCACCAAATAATGTTAGTGGATTTTGTGGCCCTCTAATACCTTACAGTTGCCTGTCTCTGCAGTACAGTAACTCCTATGGTTTGCTAAAATCCTTTCAGTTGATCTGCATCTATTTTCACAGAAGGGATTCAAACTCCTGCTGACAAGTAGTAAAGGGTTTAATTCTGTTCCAAATGAGCCCATGCTTCAGAGCACGCTCACCACTCAGTGACCATATGCACAGAACAGACAGACAGACTATAAGGTTCAGCACATGCATTTGGGCGGGATTGGGGCCTAAAAGAGGGCCTCCTCTATAATGACCCCCGCTACAATCCAAAGACTTCTGCTGTCTGTGTAATGGGGTTAGTATTTTCTTTATTTTAGGTGAAGAGGTAAGCATGTTTTTAGGATAAGTTGGGGTTGAAACTCTCATCTCAGCCAAGACTCATGGGTCAGTAATATCCAGCTGCTCTCTCCTGTCCTATCTCAGATTGAAAGCAATATTATATAAAAAAGGATTAGGAAGACTCAACTAAACAGAAGAAACAGGAGCTTGTAATTTCATCTGAATTTTCTTTCCAGTGCATAACAAATCTGAATTTTTTTTTTTTTTACTGAAAATACAGTCAGAGATCAGCCAAGGCAATGTGAGGTAAATTGTTTAATTGGAATATACTGTATATTTGGATAGTATTGACAATCTGTGTAATTTATTTTAAAAATAGTTAAAACTTAAGCATCTTTCCCCAGTTTGCATACTTAAGGTTTGAGGATCCATTACCAGTTAATCAAGATCCTGATCCATTCAAAGAGCCAATCAGGTTCACTTGTATGCCCACATTGCTTTTTAAAGTGACATACAAGCATTTCTTGATTACACTGAAGTTGCAGGAGCAGTTTACTTCAGCTTATATCTTGTATCTTTAAAGTTGGAGATGGGAATTACAGATATAGCAGACTCACTGTACCTTATTGATAAATTACAGCCCCGGTCTATAGTCTATTGAAGACTTCTAATAAAATTAGAAACATTATGCCATTCATTTACAAATTTGAAGATATATGTTTTTAAAAACGGATTCTACAAAAATGCTCTTTGTGTTATGAAATAATGTAGACCAAGAGGCTCAGAATTTATTAGAACTCTATTTCCACAAATATATGAAGAGGTAGAAGTGTATCATTTAATAGTTTGTTCAAAGAATGGTCATTAGATGCTAAATAAAATGGCAATTCTTCAGAGATTTTTTTTGTTATACCGGTTGAAATTGCCTAATTTAGTGTGTGGAACAGGACACACATACATACAAAAATGCATTCTTACTTTCCAGGGTTACTAACAGCAGGGATAAAGTTATCTTTAATACAAACTGGCAGACAAGCTATTTGGGATAAGAAGGTATTTGGGGGCATTAGTAGAAGAGTTATAGAAAGTGACTGGTAACGTTCAGGGAAATGTATAAAGGTGCATTTGGAGATCAAATCAAAGGATCAGATTCTATGCTGCATCTAAAGGAGGCAAAGCAAGGAGAAAACATAGTCCTAGAGAAGGTGATTTTAAGCAATGTTTATGTTGTTCTGATTCAGGGCTACTCAAGGAGTTGGAACAATCCACAGCATAACTGAGGCAGTCCAGGTGGCTGCTCTAATGTGGCTGTGGCCTGCAATGAAAACCAGAATTGCGGGAGTGGTGGGCGTTAGAGAGTTGTCCTGATACGTTCCCTTGACTATTGACTGTGAGGTGACCACTGTAGGGCCATCCATGGGTATATCTACACTGGAACTGGAGGAGTAATCTCCTGTATGCGCTAGTTTTGACGGAGCTACTGCGCTAAAAATAGCAGGGTAGCTTCAGCTAGGCGGGCAGTGTCGACATGTGCTAGCCACCGGAGAACAATCCCATCCAAGACCCTAGAAAAGTACTCGGGCAGGTAATCCAAGCTGCTGCCCTGTGGCAGCGGCCATGTTACTATTTTTAGCGTGTTAGTTTGATTAAAGCTAGCACATGTATATCTACCCGAGCTGGAAATTACACCCAGCTAGAGCTGGGTGACATTTTTTGGATGAACAGTTTATTTGCCAATAAATTACACCTCCAGCTACAGTGCAGATGTCTCCTATAATAGCCCTGTGTTGTACCTGTGCTGGGGCATCTCTTCCCTGATCTCTTGATGGCTCTTTACAGCCTCTATATGCCAGCAGAAATCTTCCTACAGTGCAGTAGGGGGCAGAAGCTCTCAAGGCTTTTAAGGTCTTCATCTTTACAACAGTCCTATCCCATGTACCTTTGTCTGTATTTAGAACTAGCATGGTAACAGGCAGCTTATTCCCCAAGTGACCCTATAGGGGAATTCTTTCACCTTCTTCTGAAGCACTAGGCCCTTGCTGGTGTTAGATACTGGGTGTGATGGAGCATTTGTTTGTTCTGATAAATCCTATGTAAAATTACTCTTCAAAAATTGGTTGAAAATTAAATCACTTGAAGTATAAGGTGAATAACTGACTTCAGGCTGGATATTTCTTTTTCCCCTTTATTATGAGTGTGCAGACACTCAACTGTTCCTCTACACTTGGTGGTAGTAGTAAATACTTTTATTCTGGTAGCACCCAAAAGCCCCATGAGGATTGTGACCCACTGTGTTGGGTGCTGTGCAAACTCTGAAAAGATACAGCCCTTGACCTGAAGCGTTCACAATCCTAGCATTCATCATAATCCTGTTGTTCTCACCAAACACCCTCTCTTCACACATGCTTTTATTGTTCTGGAAATAAATATATTAGGGCTAGAGTTGGGTGAAGTTTTTTTTGGATGCACAGTTTATTCACCAATAAAAATGCAGTTTCAGGCTGACCAAAACCATTTGCCAATTTGGGCTGAATTTGGTTAATAGTTCTGGCGAGAAAAGAGAGAAAAAAAATTCTGAAAAAGCCAGAACGTTTCATTTCGACATTTTCAAAGTGAAACATTTTCACTTTTTGTTTCAAAATGATATTTCATTTTCATATGTAGCTAGATTTATTTTAAAAAAACATAAAAAGGATAAAAAAAATCCCCAAAACAAAACAATCTAATTCTTTTCAGTTCAAACTATATTGGTCAACTCAAAACTATTTTTTTTTGCAAGAAAAACAAACAAAAAAAATCCATTTTGGGTCTATCCAAATAAAATGTTTTCAGATTTTTTTTTTTTTTGGTTCAGCCACTGAACAAAAAAAAATTTATTTTCTCAGCAATAGTTAGCTCTATGTTTCCATGTTTTCAGGTAATTTTATTAAGATGGAGGCACCAGCACAAGAAATCAACTGCTTGAAACAAGGGAGCACTACACCTGATCTCTCATTCCAAAGGTTTATTATAAGATTGTAATTATTTTTACAGGGGCTCTGCGAACACCTGATAAATCATGGCCAGAAACAGTTGATTCTGATGGGATCAGCTACTTTACAATGTCTTGCAGTAGGAGTGGAGTCAAAACACTTCAATTGGACACACCAGATTTTCTTGGGATTTGCAAGTGGGACAGGTAAAAATCTAACTGGTGTCAACTGCAGGATAACTATCTTCAAATAACTGTTGGCCAACAGATGTTTTGTGATACATAAAGAAGGAAACTTGGCTAGAACCAGTACCTTTTTGTTTGTTAATTTGTTTTAATGTGCTTTGTTGGTAGGATTCAGTGCTTGCTGAGCATAGTTTAAAATGCAGCAGAAAATGCTCTATTCTTGTTTCGTTTGGTTATACTGTATTACTCACTTAATTGGAGATTTTTAGAGACACCAGTGGGAGTTAGAAGCACAATTTCCACTGAATGTGGGAGTTGGGTGACTAACTCCCCTTTGTGCCTTTGAAAATCTCCCCTTTAAATCAGAAAGTGCACCATGTATTTTAGGCTAAGAAGTAAAGCCAACTTGTTGTAATTTGTTTGTTTTTAAAAAGTCATTGTGCTGTTGTTCTCTAGTGAATTTTTGCTTGAGGCAAATAAAGTGGGCTGAGTGGAAACCACATTGCTTTTCTCTCTTCCAGTTATAGAGAGAGAATCCGGAGGGACAACCAGAAACGAGAAATCTTTATTTTTAAAATTACATTTCACTGCAGGTTATTAGAATTATTTTTAATCTGGTTGTAGGTAATGTTCTTCTCTCCCTTCTCTTTCAGTTTTCAAAAACTTCACCAACCCTCCAGATGCTCATGTGCATCATCTTGGTATTCCATTCATCTCTGGGGCCTCTTTACTCCCCACCCTTCATGTGCAGGGCATTGCTAAATCTTGCGGTTATTCCTCTATATTCTCAAGCTCTGCCCCCGCTCTCTATCCCTACTGATAGAACCTTGTCCTACATCTTGATCAGCTTTCCCCTCTCACAGTGCAATGCTCAAATCTACCTAGTCTTCTGCTGTTAAAAATCATTTCACTCACCTGCTGCTCTGACCTTGTCACCTCCTTCTTGGAGTCTTTGCATTGGCTTTGTCTCCTCTTGAACCATGTTCAACCTCACCTAAATCCCCATCCTGAGGCTGGTCCCTACCTCTTTCCAAATGCCCTAAGCAATGCCAGCCCAGCTCACCTTGATGCATTCTTTGTACTTTTCCCACAATTGACTTTATCTTTTCTCATGTCTCCTCCTGTGCACCACCCAGTCTCCTTCTCTGCCTCCTCTTTCCAATCCCTCCTCAAGAGTCAAACCCCATTCTTGCGAACAAGCCTCCCTCATTGCTGCTCACATTAACCTTCATGCTGGGCATTGCCTCCAACTGTTAATAAATTAACCTCTTAAAAAAGCAACAGAAATGACTATATCATAATAAGCACGTCCCATGGTCTTTTAGTGTTTAACTCTTGGGCTTGTGTACCCTTTTCCATACACTTTGCCAGCGGTCCTCCCCTGCTGCATTATTGGCACTGGTCATAGTGTGCTTACAGCTCTGAGCTATCCCTTTGAAGTTACTGTGCTCAATCTCCACCTTTGCCAACAATTTACCTTTCAGTCCTTTGTTGATTACAACCTAAGGGCTTAAGCCTGCAAACTGAAGTCAGAAGGACAACTCATGGTGGAAAGCTCTACTCCCAATAGTGTTTCCAGGATCATGCCTTTAGACCAGGGGTTTCAAACATGTGGCCCGCGGTCTGCATGTGGCCCGCAGAGTTGTTACCTGCAGCCCGCCATAGGCGCCGACTCCACCGGCAGCCAAGCTCCCCTCACCCCGCGTCCCCCCACCTCCGCCCCCCCAAGTGTGCCGCGTCCACGCTCCTCCGCCTAGCTCCCAGCGCTTCCTGCCGCCAAATAGGAGAGGAGGCAGAGAAGAGGAGGGGTCGGGGCCAGGATTTGGGGAAGGGGTTGGAATAGGGGCAGGGAGGGGGCGGAGTTGGGGCGGGGACTTTCGGGAAGGGGTTGGAATGGGGGCGGGGAAGGGGTAGTAAGAGATGGGGCAGGGCCTCATGGAAGGGGTGGAGTGGGGGTGGGGCCAGGGGCATGGGGAGGGTTTTGTATCTTTGCATGAAAAGGTGTCAGTGATGCGACCCTCGGGCCAATGTACAAGTCCTCATGTAGCTCTCGTGGTGATTTGAGTTTGAGATCCCTGTTTTAGATTGTAAACTAAGGGACTAACATGTCAGTGTCAAGCCAGACTCTGATCCTCTTCACTAACAGTGAACAGCATCTTGTTCCACTGACAGTCCCGCTGACTTCATAGACTACTCATGGAATGAGATACTACTGAGCATGAGCACAAGTATGAGAATTTGTCCTCATAATTGTCTGTAATGTGCCATGTACACAATAAAAGAAGAAAAGCTAATAGGGCATCTTGATTTAACCAGGCATATACACCATGTTTAACAGAAGATATTTATTACATTTAAATGACAAAAATACCGAAAACATCTTGTATTTATTAAGAGTGTTTGGCACTTGATTATTTTAATGACTATCAGTGGGTCCAATTGGTACTGTAGGCTGATAAAAAAGGTGTGGGGAAATGCATTAATTTGTGTTGTCATTGTTAAGGAAAAGTTAGCATATGTGCATATGTGATTCCATTTTGGTTTGGGGCCCACCATTGTCTAAAAGCAAACACATCATGCACCAGGAGGAGTGTTCCTTAGATAGTGCATTCCTGTGAACCTCCCCCCCCCTTGTTTCCAGCCTGTCTCGACTGCCGGTTTCTGTTCTTTGTCTGTTCCTAACTCCCTGGCTCCTGGCCTTGATGTGAGCCTCCCATCCTGATACGAAAGGCTACTGGTGCATTGCTTTAGGACCATGTTGTGTAGTTGAAGTAATGGTCTAGCACGGGGAATGTACCTAACAGGGATAGGTGGTAGATAAGGGAAGGGTTTGTCTATTGGCTAAGAGCATAATAAACTTTGGGAACTCTGCAGTTGTGGACTTTGTTCGTGTGCCTCAGCCTAGACTCGAACTGTGCGTGACCTGTCAGGTATAATTCGTAGCAGTTTGTGTGCGTGACCTGTCAGGTATAATTCGCAGCAGTTTGTGTGCGTAACCAATTAAGTATAATTGTAACACATTTAAGCTCATTCTTTAAGCAATATGACATTTGTGGTTAAAAAGATAAGTGATTACTCTGAGGTGCCCTAAGGGAACTGATAAGGAAACCACTGGAACTAAAGGAAGGAAGACTCAGACAGGGAGGGAATAAGATTAAGACTTGATAGTGTTTCAAGTCTCTGTCACTTTTTCTGCTCCCCCAAGCTTAATTTTCAGCCCATGATGATTCTTGGAATGATCCAGTAATCAACTGATGATTATGACTTAAATTGCTGGCAAAAGGTGAATTTAGCAAAATGATTGCTACATGTAGGTCACAGCAGCTGGGGACTGTATTGGTGCGTGCTGTTTGGGCAGTTTTCTTGTGGGCTGAGAGATGGAACATTTATTTCTGACACTGGGGAAAAAAATCAATGAACAAGAAGAGAAATGCTGATCATGAAGTGGTTGATTTCGGCTTAAACCTTTCTATTTATGTAAAAAGTATGGACAAAAATCCTTTTGCTGCAACTCCCTAATGGAATTTCTAAATATCAATTTTCAAAGAGCATGTGTTTTGTTGAGTGGCGGATGCATGTTAAGAGGAACATATAATGGGGGCAGCCACAGACAGCAGTTTTTGGCAACACTTGTATAGATTGTCATGCCCATATGAGATGAAGTTCAAGTACACTGCCTACAGAACAGAAACCATAAAAGGATGAGGTGAAAAAGCAACTCCTCTTTCTGTACATTACACAAACCATATCAGAGTGAGAGATATTGCTCTTTATTGCAGGTTTACCAGATCTTAAAAGGAAATTGACACATTCAGGCAAAACTGGAAGGACTTTGGTGGGAAATGAGTGAGATTGCACCTTTCTCACTGCCCTTCCCATGCTCACAATGAAGGATTAGGATATTTTACTATAAATGGGGGGTGGGAGAAAGCATTATTTACCTCACTGTGACCTCTCTGCTGTTCTCTCCTCATCATGGCCTCTTTTCTCTTTCTCCCCATCCAATCTAGATCTTACCTTTATCTCCCCTGTTCTCTTCCCTACATCCCCATTCACATACATCAACCTATTCATTGATTCATTCTGTTTCCTACTCTTCAATACATGCTCACTAACGCTCCTGTTACCTTTGATTATACACACTCAACTCTGTCAACACAACCCATTCCCTCCTGCCTGAGAACAGCCACGAAGTTTTCCTTAGTTCCCTGAGCCCACTGAGAAACCCCTTCCCATTTGACCACCTAGGTTGAAAACTCCACCCACTCCCCCACTCCCGGCTGAGACACCTCCTCACCCGCCCAGGTGGGAAACCTTTTCCCCTTCCCTTTCTACCCAACTTTCCCACAGCTCAGAACCTTGCCTCGCCTGGCTTTAAGATGGCTCCACTCCTGGCTCAGTACCCCTTCTGATTCCATCTAGGCTCCTAAGTCCCAACTCGTCCCATCCCACCTAGAACCTCCCCAGTGGAGAAATCCTGCTTCCTGTTGCTGGGCCTGGAGAAACTGGAGGGAGAATAAGCATGGATTCCCATACTCTGCCTCTCTGAAGCTAATCTGAATTAGCCCCTCACAGGCCTGAAATCCCTTCTTTGCACCTGCTAGGTTTGCTGCTTGCAGCCCATGTCCTGCAGGTTGGTGGGGCTGGAACTGCTGCAGCCCCATCACATGTCTCCCACTGTTTTCTGGTGTAGCGGTGTAGTCACAGGAGCCTCCCGGAGATGGAGAAACTCAAGCTCAGTGTGAAGTCCCCTGGTGGCTGCAGTGGTACTATACGCTGCAGTACAGCCACACCATTGCCTCTGTTTGGCAGTATAGTGCTTATAACACACACGCAGCTTGAAGTGCGATTCCATCCAGTGCAAGGGTAGTACATACACCGCAGTTCGTCTGACTATGTACATGTGTATTGCACAAACGTACTGTAGCTAGTGCAATACTCGGGAGGGCTTTGTTAAGAAAGAGCTATGCTTGTATACGCAATGTGCTATTAACAATAAGAACCTCATTAGCATGTTGTACTCTGAAAAAGAATAAATATGGAAAAGTCAGGAAATGTAGAGTTGTGGCCACCCTCATGCCTCTTCAGCTTTGCTCCCCATCCCACCCTGACTTATTGGGGAATATGCATCTAAGTTTTGTTGGGTCCTGGCCCTCCTGCCAGATAGCACTCAGATCAGTGGGATGTAATCAATCTGCCACTGCATGGAGAACGCTTGGGTGGGGGGGGGGGGGGGGGGGGGGGGGGGGCTTCTGTGAAATTTCCCTGTCCAAGTCTGCTCACAAAAAGACAATAAGGTAGGTTTTGTCAGATGGGAATGAGAAGACAACCATCTTCACCAAAATCTTTGCCAGCATACAGCACCTTTTATTACACCCTGTACTACTTCTGTGCCTAGTCCATTGTGCCAAGTGATGCATTGCCCTAGGAAAATGGTTTTGTCAGGTATCCCCAAATCCCAGAGCTGAATATGTGCCAGGTTGTCTAGAGCAGTGGTCTCCAAACTTTTTTGGTCATGATCCCCCCTTACCTGGTCCACCCCCCCCCCCACCTTGAGAGTGGGAGCTGGGGGCTGCAGCCAGGAGCGGAGCCACAGTCAGGGCCGGGGCTGCAGCTGGGGCTACGGCTGGGCACAGGGCCACAGTTTGAGCCAGGAGCCGGGGGCCATGGCCGGGAACAGATCCATGGTCAGGGCCGAAGCTGGGGGCAGGAGCTGGTGGCCAAGGCTGGGGCTGGGGCTGGGGCAGAGCTGGAGGAAAAATGGGGCTGGGTGGCACTCACTCCCTGCCTACTGTTGGGGTTGGCCCAGGCCTCCCGCACCCCCCCCCAAACATTCCTCCAGACCCCCCCCCCCCCGGGGAGCATGCCCTACAGTTTGGGGACCACTGGTCTAGAGAGCATTATACAATTATTTCTATGGGCACAAGTTCCCTTTTTTTTTTCCTAATATTCCTGCCCCTACTAAGAACGACATCACAGTCTCCCTGAGAAGTGACATGATTTAAATGTAGTTCTATTGCGTGTACATGTTATAAGTCAGTTCCATCACTGTCTTGGTATTCCGGAGATGGAAGTTTAAATAGTATTTATTATAAGAAAAACAAAGTTCAAGTATGAGTCTTTTGACGTTTAATTTGTTTTTAATGACAGAATCACTATTCCTATCCCTGGTATTTCATACTGTGCATCATTTCAGACAAGCAGATTGCTGAAAGTGTCAATACACGCAAAGAAGTGTAGGATGATGAAGCTAAAAGCTTGCTCAAAGATTTTCATGTAAAGTACCAATTGAAACCCCCAGTAATTTAAACTCCCACTGTCTGAGGAGTGGGCCTTTTGTGCCAGTATCAGTGAAATGACAGTGTAGAATAATTAAACGATGATACACTGCAATTGGTTATGTTGTCTTTACTGGACTACAAGAGCCAAAATGTGGCACTTGGAGAAATCAGTTGTAATTGTCCCGCTCCTCTTGTTTCTGTTCATGTTTCTCAAAACCCCATTCATGGCAGTTGCTTAATAATACTGATGCCTTTGTGGACGGATAAATACAGGAGGCAGCAATAGGAGTGTGTTAAAAGCAGTCATTATTATGTACAGCACGTCAAATAAGAAGAAAGTACTGCAGTTAATCACAAGGGCTCTACTTTTTCTCCCCCTAAAAAACCTTCCATTTTAAGTGCAATTTATGCCATACACCCACCTTTTGTCTATTTTAATGAAGCATTTTGTGGTTGACAGATAAATTAAAGATGTGCAAGTACAGAGGGTTGAGTGATGTGATGGAATGACTAGTAGTTTGATTGTGAAGCTCCTTATCCCAACACCATATATTTTTGCTTATGTTAACTTAATTAGGACAATATCTTTATTTGGGAATATAGGCCTGGCTTAACATGAAGAATTGGACATGGGTGTGGCCTCATTTCTCATGAGACAGGATTAGGGGGATAAGTGGATCAGCAGGCTGGAAACAGAGTGTCTACACTGGCTAGAAAAAGGGGAAACAGCCAGGGAACCATTTAAAATGGTCAAGATAACGATGGATAAAATATGTCGGGAACATAAAGAATAAATTGTGCAGGGACGGAGCATGCCGTACAGGGACTGGTTCCTACAAGGTAACTAAGTCAATCCCAAAACATTAGTGCAAAGTATAGTAAATGCAATGTAATGTGTAACTGTATATAAAGGAAGAGTTCTGCTGTTTTACTTTGGAGGTGTGGTTGCCCTGTACCCCACCCCCCACACTTGAGCCTGATCAACTCGAGTGTAGTTTGATTGTGCGTCAGTAATAGAACCTGAGTGACGAGACTGGAGTCACACTAAGTTCTTGGGGGAACCGAGTGGAAGAGGTCTCGGGGGAGCCCAGCAAGGGGCACCAAAAATTAAAGAAAAAAACTTCTACAACACAGACAAAGTTTTTTAAATAAATCCACTGAAATGTCAAAATAAGTCAACACTCATTTTCCCATAACCTTTTGCCTTCATTAGAGCATCTGAGGAAAGCAGACAAATGCAACCATTCCTTGGCAATTGGCAGGTAACTTGGACAATAATTATTATAACAAAAGTGACAGAGGTGAAAACAATAATGTTAATTAAATAAGAGCCTGTGGTTAAACTATCCACAGAAGGGCTGAGTGTGGCCAGAGTGGAGTGTCTGAATGGTTAATAGCTCAGAGCTCACCAAAACTTAAGCAGCAAGTAGGTAAGAACAATGACTGAGCTCACATATACAAGAACTGGGTACACTGGCTTCGTTGTCCAGAGCCAGATCCTCAGCTGTTCTAAATGGATGTAGTATCATTGATGTCAAGAGAGCTACACCAGTTCATACCAGCTGAGGGTCTGGTCCCCCAGCCTTCACTTTGAATTTGTTCCCCATTAACACAGGGAACGTCATCCGTGTGAGTGACATCAGAATCACATGCTCCCACATGTCTTGGGAGCAGAGAAGAGACAGTCTTTTATATGGAATTTGAATCCAGAACCGTGTTAGCTGGAGTTCTAATAGTGAAACTGTGCATGTGAATTTTAAGCATTTTTATTGCGTTTGCTACAAAGTCTATGTTTGGGAATGTAACTGCAGATGACTACAACACTAGGAAAGCATATGGTGGCTCTGTCTCAACTAGAGCTGGTCAGAACAGTTTTCTGTTGAAAAATGCATTTTCCCTGAAATCAAAACATTTTTCAGCGAAGTGCTGATTTTGATGACATTTCTGATGGGGGTGGAGCAGGGGAGTCAAAATGTTTTGGTTTTGACTTTTCTTGTTTCATTTTGATGATACAGTAAAAATTTTTGTTTCCACTTTCTCATTCCATTTCAGTTCATTTAGACTTGTCTACTATTTTAACTATTAATTTTAATATCAATATATACTATTAGGGCTGTCGATTAATTGCAGTTAACTCACACATTTAACTCAAAAAATTAATCACGATTAATCGCAGTGTTACACAATAAAATACCAACTGAGATTTATTAAATATTCTGGATGTTTTTCTACATTTTCAAATATATCGATTTTAATTAAAACACAGAATACAAAGTGTACAGTGCTCACTTTATATTATTTTTTATTACAAATATTTTCACAGTAAAAATGATAAACAAAAGAAATAGTATTTTTAAATTCACCTCATACAAGTACCATAATGCAATCTCTTTATCATGAAAGTGCAACTTACAGATGTAGGGTTTTTTGTTACATAACTGCACTCAAAAACAAAACAATGTAAAACTTTAGAGTCTACAAATCCACTCAGTCCTACTTCTTGTTCAGCCAATTGCTAAGAGAAACAAGTTTGTTTAAAGTTACAGGAGATAATGCTGCCCGCTTCTTAATTACAATCTCATCTGAAAGTGAAAACAGGCATTTGCATGTCACTGTGTAGCTGGTGTTGCAAGATATTTACGTGCCAGAAGCGCTAAAGACTCATATGCCTCTTTATGCTTCAGCCATCATTCCAGAGGACATGTGTCCATGCTGATGATGCTCATTAAAAAAATGTGTTAATTAAATTTGCGACTGAACTCCTTGGGTAGGGTGACCATAATTCCCTATGCTGAATATGGGACACCTGGTAAAATTACTCGTATTCAAGCAAGTTCAACAGCAATCAAACAGAACTACGCAGTACAAATGTTCAAATTAACTTCAAGTTGACTGAGCCCCTGTTAAAAAGAAATATTGCATAGTTGGATTCTTTTTATTTATCATCTTATCTTTAAGGTTTTATGGTTCATATGGGGAGAGGTGACACACACATCCCTACCCCCCTACACCTACACACACCAGGAGAGAGGTGACACTCACACACACTCCCATACACCTCTCTCACATGGCGGGGAGGAGTGACCGATTGACCTGCCCCTCCCTGCCCGGCGCTCGCTGCCCTCCGTGCCTGGCTGGGTCCCTGGGACGAACCCGCCTCTCCTGTACCTGGTTCCATGTCTTCCTGAGGCAACATGTGGAGGGGGCCACAGGGTCACATGCCACCCCCCCATATTTCTGCCAGGGTTCACACCAGACTCTGACCACCAGCAGCCTTTTGGCACTGTGCAGAAGGGAAGGGACGGAAGCTGCTTCCAGCCACAGGTGAGGAGTCGGGGGGAAGGATGACCTGGCCTGTGTCTTTGCAGAGCTCATCTCTTCCCCTCCCCACTCCTGCTCCCCTGTGGCTGGAAGCAGCTTGTCCCTTCCTCCCACACACTGCTGAAAGGCAGCTAACACCTCCAGGCTACTGCTGGCCACCAACATAACCCACCTTCCTCCTGTTCCCTGGTTACAGCATGGACAGGAAGGGGTTAAGCCCTAAGGATGTATTGTTTACCAGGGCCCAGAGAACCTGGCTGCAGGGGCTTCAGTGAAAGAGAGGTGGCTCAGTAGGGGAGGGTGCCTAGGGGACAGAGCAGCCCTGTGCTCCCTGGTGGCAGGACCCAGGGTGGCGGGGGAGCAGGTGAAGAGGGTGCTAAGCCTGTGCCAGCAGTGTGTGGGGCTTTGGCAAATGCAGGGCTCAGCTCCTCCTGGCCAGTGGCCTGGGCTGGAGGGTTGTGGACTTTCCTGGTTGTGGGCTTTCCCAGCCCAGCTAGAGGCAGTGGGGGCAGGAAGGAAGGACCCTGGCGGCCAGACTGCTGGTGACCTGAGCACTCCAACCAGGGGCTGGTTCTCCTCACAGTGCTGGCAGTGGGACACGCCCCACCAGGGGAGTGGGGGGTATGGAGGAGCAGCGGGGCTGGGCGGGGATGAAGGGGCAAAGCTGGGTGAGGACAGCAAGATGGGGAGCACATAAAGGGCTGATGGGTGAGCAGCAGAGGTGACATGTAACCAGCCACCGCCTGGTGCCTGCCCACACTCACCAGCCACCACAGCGTGCAGCCAGCTCCCTGGCAGAATTTCAGGGTAGCAAAGAGTAGCAAATTCTGCTGGGTAAGCAAAGAAGGGCATTCTAATGTGGCGGTAACTGCTACTGGTTAGAATATGTGCTGGTTGCAGTTCGTGCCACTACGCTAGTAGGAAATGGTTCAGAAGGCAGGGCCCTGCTGGCCAAGAGCCGACGCACAGCAGGGGCTGTGCTGGTGGACCAGCAGGAGGAGAGGCTGGCCCCACGCACTGCAGCTTTGCCCTGCCACCAGCTTTGCACACCCACCCCCATCGTTGGCCACTGGAACCCCCCCCTCCACTCACCGCTAGTGGGTGGACAGGTGGTGAGCAGGGATTTGGCCAGCAGCAAGTCCCACCATTACTGAAGGGGGGGGAGACAGAAAATATGGAACAATTTGCCCATTTTAAAGAAAAAGTCATGTCACCTGCAGGAGGGCTTAAATATGGGACTGTCCCTTTAAAAACAGGACATCTGGTCACCCTATCCTTGGGGGGAAATAGAATGCAGATAAAACAGAGACGGAGACATACAGTCATATATTTCATGTTATAGCAGTCTCTGATGATGACCCAGCATATGTTCATTTTACAATCACTTTCACTGCAAATTTGACAAAATGCAAATGTGAAATTTCTAAAGATAGCTACACCACTCGACCCAAGATTTAAGAATCTGAAGTGCCTTCCAAAATCTGAGAGGGATGAGGTGTGGAGCATGCTTTCAGAAGGTTAACTTTTTTAATTGTGATTCACTTTTTTTTAATTGCTTGACAACCCTATATAATATGACTTGAATAAAAAAGTGTAAACATCACGAGTCAACATGACCAAAACAAAACTTTTTGATAAATCCAAATAAAATAATTTTGGAATTTTTGTTCCATGGGAAGTTTGGAAATATCATGTTTTTGTTTTATTTATTTAATTATTTAATTTTGGACTTTCCTGCTGCATAGAAATTCAGCTCTAGTCTCATTCTATCTCTCTTCCAATGAAGAATTGCACCATTTTGAAAGGCCATGAGACACTAGAACAACATAAAGATTTCAACAAATAGCAACGGGAGAACTTTAAAGGTTCTTAATCAGATAAGTGCCCAGCAGTTCTGATACTTAACTGAACAAATTGAGTCTCTTGATTCTGCAAAATTTGGCTGGAAATCTCATGAGAACAGGCATTTCCAGTACTTCCTATCAGGATACAAATACCAGAAGAACACAGTCAGCAGTACACATGTTATTTTCACACAGCTCTGCTGTGCAGATGGCAGGCAGCTGGAGACTGAGATCATCGGTGGTGGGAAGATGTGTTGTAGGGACTCTCATCTGGCTGACATTGGTCTAGCCAATCCAAGTTTAATGTCATAAAATTTGGTGTTAATATGGATTGATTATGCTTTGTACCCCCAAACTCTTTTGTAAGTTAAAAGGTTTGGGGCTGTGATCCAACTGAACAGAACAGAGACCATATTGTATATGTGTATCTGATTGATTTCTCCTCTGCTCTTGTCTCTATTTATCCTTAATTTTATTTAACAGTATACTGAAGTTCCTTCAAGAAACAATAATTTAGTTGTATTATGTTACCCTGAAACTACCATCTGTCTGATCTTCTAAGAAAGGGGGTTACTCTGAACAATTCTGCTATTTAAGCCGAAGGATGTGATGTGATTATTTGCTATGGCACATCTGTTCTGTGTATGTCTTCACTCATAAGACGTTCAGTACAATCTAAAACAAAAATCATAGACATGAATTTCTTTTTGCTGAGAGGACATGCGTGACTCTTCATCTGTGCCAGGATGTTGCTCTTCTTATTCAATGTCTATGTAAAGATGCTGGAGGAAAAAGTAAGGTGATCTGGTTTGCAGGGTCTCCAATACACAGTTGGCAGCCAACTCTACGTACTTTTCATCAGACTCTACCAATGTGGCTGACAAGTGCACCCAATTCCTGAACAAGCTCAGGACCTGAATGAGGGCAAGCTGGCCACCACTCATTCCAGACAAGGCTGAGTTAATGCTGCTGGGTTGGAGGAACCACCTGGGAGAATTGGTGGCAAGAATATTGGCCCCTTCAACTGGAGGAGTTTGGATGAGTTTAAATTTACTCTGGTTTGCAACCTGATATTCCTGCACATACACTATTCACAGTAACGCAGATGCAGGTAGCTGTCATCATACTGTGCCATTGAAAAAATTCAGAGAAACTTTCACCTTGTAAATACAACTGATTCTTGCCCTTCTTAACAAACACATCTTATGTTCCTACCAAACTAAGTTAGCCTGATGAGCTATTTCCAGCATATTCAGCATATGCATCTTCATGAGGTTCCTTCCTCATCACAGACAATGGTTACTATAAATCTTTTACTTCATAATTTTTCCTCCCTCATCTACACCTGGTCTATACTTGAATGTTTTGTACAGGATTTCAGTATCGGGCACAGCTGCACCAGTTTCAAAAACAGCATAAGTGCTAAATCGTTACCAAAACAGTTTCAGGAAGACTAACCTTCAGCAAGTCTGAATCACATAAGTCTAAACCATTTCTGAAAATAGTTTTATCTAGCCTATGCCAGTGGGAAAGAAAACATCACAAAAATATACATAATATACTAAGTAGTTTTCCAGCTTCTGAAAAATGATTTACCTTTGAATCTGACCATGAAATAGGAGTCTGCTGATAATGTGGATTTGTGGCTACAGGGAATATTTAAACAGCTATTGTACCATAGGAATAAATGAACCCCCAATTAACTGGCATGAGAATTGTGGCATACATGCTACTGGCAAAAGTCCTGGATGTTTTATTTTTTCTTAAACAATTTGATTAGTAACTATTTTGGACTCAGTAGTAGGATATAAGCCATGGACAACTTACTAAATAAGATGGAACACCTAGGATACAGGAACAATTGTCCATAGTACCAGCAGCCTATAGGCCCTTCTCAGGATACTTTGGAACACAAAAATACTGTATATAAACAGTGGACTTGGAATCATAGGACTGGAAGGGACCTCGAGAGGTCATCTAATCCAGTCCCTGCCACTCATGACAGAACTAAGTACTACCTAGACCATCCCTGACAGGTGTTTGTCTAACCTGCTCTTAAAAATCTCCAATGATGGAGACTCCACAACCTCCCTAGGCAATTTATTCCAGTGCTTCACTTCCCTGACTGTTACAAAGTTTTTCCTAATGTACAACCTAAACTGCCCTTGCTGCAATTTAAAGCCCATTGCTTCTTCTCCTATCCTCAGAGGTTAAGGAAAACAATTTTTCTCCCTCTTACTTCTAACAAACTTTTATGTACTTGAAAACTGTTATCATGTCCCCTCTAAGTCTTCTCTTTTCCAGACTAAACAAACCCAATTTTTTCAATCTTCTCTCATAGGTCATGTTTTCTAGACCTTTAATCGGTTTGGTTGTTCTTCTCTGGACTTTCTCCAATTTGTTCACATCTTTCCTGAAATGTGGCACCCAGAACAGGACACAATATTCCAGCTGAGGCCTAGTGTGGAGTAGAGTGGAAAAATTACTTCTTGTGTCTTGCTTTCAGCACTCCTGCTAATACATCCCAGAATGATGTTTGCTTATGTTTGACTCATATTTAGCTTGTGATCCACTATGACCCCCAGATCCCTTTCTGACATACTCCTCCCTAGGCATTCGTTTCCCATTTTGTATGTGTGTAACTGACTGTTCCTTCCTAAGTGGAGTACTTTGCATTTGTCCTTATTGAATTTCCTCCTATTTATTTCAGACCATTTCTCCAGTTTGTCCAGATCATTTTGAATTGTAATCCTATCCTCCAAAGCACTTGCAACTCCTCTGAGTTTAGGATCATCTGGAACCTTTATAAGTATACTCTCTAGGCCATTATCTAAATGATTGATGAAGATATTGAACAGAACCTGGACCCAGAACTGATCCCTGTGGGACCCCACTCAATATGTCCTTCCAGCTTGACTGTGAACCACTGAGAACTACTCTCTGTTTTTAAACCAGTTTTGCACCCACCTTATAATAGCTCAATCTAAGTTGTTTTTCCTAGTTTGTTTATGAGAAGGTCATGCAAAACAGTATCAAAAGCCTCACTAAAGTCAAGATATACCACATCTACCACTTCCCCCCATCCACAAGATTTGTTATCCTGTCAAAGAATGTGGATATTAGAGTGGGATGGAAAATGGAAATCTCTTCCTTCAAAAAAATTCATGATTTTGAAAAAAATTCATCCCAAACCAGGACAAAACATCAAAAATGGAATTTTGGGGGAGAACCAACATGGAATTTTTCAGCTTCCTGCTGCCTGCTTGGAAGGCTCTCCTTTGCAAAAAGTGAAATTGCCAAAAGCTTTCCAGGAAGGCTACCAAAGCTGGGCATCACTGCTCTCAGTCTGTCAGTCTCCCCAAAAACTCTGAGAGCCACACAGGCAGAGAGCCAAAGTGCTGATCTGCTCTAGGCCTGGAGTTGTCAGGGGAAGGCTTACTGACCCAGCTCTCTACCTCTCTGAGCTTGTGCGGGAGGCTGAAAGACAGAGAGACAGGGTGTTCAGCCTTCCCGGGGTACCGCTACACAGCCATCCCACAGCAGCGAGCCTCCAAGCTAGGGTCAACAGACTTGGGCTCGCCCTAGTGCACTAAAAATAACTGTGTAGCCAGTGCTTTTGAATTGCATCTTGAGCTCAGGCCCTGAAACTCACCTCTTTCCCTAGGCTTCAGGGCCTTAGCTCCAGCCTTCCAAGTGGGCAACTAGGAGCCACCATTTCCCTCTTCCCAATGGAAAATCAAAAATTTTCAGTAAAACTAATATTTTCCAGCAGAAAATTTTGATTTTTGCGTAAAGGGCATCTTTCCTCAGGAAACCATTCCAATGAACAACTTCTGACCAGCTGTCATGGGTGTCGTGAAAGGAGATCAAGTGAGTCAGGAGAAGTGTGGGACTGGCGTGTTTGTGCTAACATCACTTTTTCTTCTTCCCCCTTCCATTCTTAGGTGTTTTGGTTGAAGAGCCAACAAACTGGAGGTATAATAATATTAATCATTTTTGTGAAGTTCCATGAACTTACTGGCGTTAAGTGTTTTCCATGTTAGAAGAAGTAGAGATGAAAAATGATGGTGAATACTCCAGAGAATCTCAATTAACAGTGTTTCTTTTTTGTTTAAGCATGTCTATGTATTACTCAAAATTGGATGGCTTGTTCCTTTCTTTATCCAGAGTTGCTGATGGGTACTGAGTTACGTAGGCTATTTCATTTTTGTATTATCTCGTAGGGCTGGGAAATTTTGCAACTTCATGTAAAAGAGCTAAGCAGATGATGATGAGTTAAATGCAAAGGAAGAATAAATGCAGAGATACTGATAATTAAATGTAAAATACTGTGTTCAAACAGCATTCAGCCTAAACCATAAAAGCTAGAATAGTTTTCTTTTTCTGTTTTAAATTATTTTCTAGATCTGAAATATGTAGAAATAACAAGGAACAGGGGGGCTGATTCAAGGACAGTGAGTGGATTTGGAAGTCTAAACTATCTTGCTTTTAATGGCTTTAATTGGATTGTTAACAGAATTATATTTTGTCTTTTAACTCATGGTTTTCTCTTACTCTATCAAAACACACTGCGAGTGTCTGCATTCTGTCAGTGCTTAAACTGACAGAACGCAGTGCAAGGAGTTATGTTATACCCACCTTGCTCTCGCAGTTGGAAAAAAAAAAGGAAAAGTGGGGAGTTCAGGAAAAGTTGGGCATATCATCACTTCTGAGGGGTTAAAGTCTTCCTCTGGTCACTTTTAACAAATATGAACACTACAGACAGGTACACTGGAGTAAAACAGGAGAAGCCAGTGGAGTTACCAGTGTGGGTGAGGTCAGAATTGGGCCTTGTATCTTTCTATACCTTTAAAACATAAACATTTCCACAGTATATTACATCTTGTACAGTGCAGTTCATTCATGATCTTAGTTTGATAGATTGGAACAGATCCTATTTCATCACATCACATGTGGGCCTGGCAAGGGAGTTATGCATTGGAGGTTGAATTCTGGGAAGTGTGGGCTCTGCACAGTTTGTGTCTGTCACAAGCAGGAAAGTCAGAGATAAACTTAATTGCAGGGTTACTGCATAATTAAGGTTATGAGACAATGTCTGGAAATTTGATTTGGAAATAAATTTAAAATGCAGAAAGAGAAAGAAATTAGCAAATTCACAGAAACCAAACAAAAGGCACACCACTACAGCAAATCAGCTAGGCAAACACCAAACATGTCTGGTCTATAGAACAGTTATATTTCAGGAATACTAAAGATGAGAATGATCTGAACAGTGTAGGCTGGATTTAATTATTGTTTACCAATCTATAATCTTTGGCTACTTATACATATTATCAGCAAATAAGTAGTTCTACAGAGTTATGGGATGTGGCTAAGTAGTAACCTATTATTGGTTTCTATGGTAAGCCCCACCACACCCCAAAAAATCCAAAACAATACACCTCAGGCTTACACTTTTGTTTATTTCCATGAAGGAATTGTGCCTCCCTGTCGAGGATACTTATTAACCTTTCCTTTGTGGGAAGATGGGCCTACTTGCACACTGTCCTAGATCTTCCTCCAGCACAGTGCCTAGCTGAGCACCTCTCAAAGGTTTTGAGTTCTGTGGCATTACAGGGCAGAGTGTCAGATGAACACAGAATAACCTAAATGAATAGGACAGTGTAGTTGTAGCCGTGCTGGTCCTGGGACCTGAAGAAGAGCTCTGACTAGCTCGAAAGCTTGTCTCTCTCACCAACAGAATTGGTCCCATAAAAGATTTTACCTCACCCACCTTGTCTCTCTACATAACTATAGTTAGTATATAGGGCTGTTTGTTAGTCTGAGATAAAATTTTGGGTTTAAAGAAAAGGAGTACTTGTGGCACCTTAGAGACTAACCAATTTATTTGAGCATAAGCTTTCGTGAGCTACAGCTCACTTCATCGGATGCATCGGATTCATCCGATGAAGTGAGCTGTAGCTCACGAAAGCTTATACTCAAATAAATTGGTTAGTCTCTAAGGTGCCACAAGTACTCCTTTTCTTTTTGCGAATATAGACTAACACGGCTGTTACTCTGAATTTTGGGTTTGATTTTTTTATACTTTTATATCCTTACTAATATGTGTGAACAAAGACACTGTGTTGCTTCTGCCTAACCGGATGGGCTTTTTAGCACAATGAGAGGAGACAAGGAAGAGTTAAAGTGTTGCTGGGTATGGTGGGAGTTTAATATATGAGCGTACACTTGACAACTGCCTCGACTCCTATCTCAAGGCAAGGTCAAGCAACCAGTCAGGAGGGGTAAGGGAAATGGGGGGAGGCATAAGAAACACGAAGAAGTCAGAGAAAAGGTGACCTTAACTGGTACATAACCTCACTCCTTACCCCTCTCGTGGGGTACAAAAGAGATGGTACCAAAGGCCCCAGACTCACAACCATCCAAAACGGAATATGACCATAAATTGTAAGGTGTGGGACCAGGGGTGTGCACTACAGGTATAATTAAGCCGGCTAAGAAGGAGGAGGTGGGGAAAAAGGGGGAAAGGGAAAAGTTCTACCGGTGTGCAGAGCTGTGGATATGCTTGCTTGATTAACCCCAATAAACATCGCACTGCCTGTGTTTCAGACTCTGGTCTTCTGCTTTCTGTCTGCATGACAAGAAACAAGAGAAGGGGCGAGGGAAAGCCCGAACAACTATGTCTCAGCCAATATACTTTCTTCAGAAAGACATTTCCCCTGATGCAGTTTTGCTTTCATTTTTTGCTATTCTGACTAACAAACTCCCAGATGCCTTAGAGCTGGCAACATTTTTAAACGTATGCAGATAATTCTATTCATTTCTGAAGGCAACTCCTAACAGATCATTTGCTTTTATAATCTGCTATTGTAAATAAATGTGCAAGATGGAATACATTCACTGCTTTTCTCTTGTAGCAAGTGACATTGTTTATTGATGAATGTTTTGTCAAGCACGTTTCTGGCAACGTATATATTCATTGTTTCTCACAAAGGAAGATCATTCTTGATCAGGCTGAACCGAATACGTGGAATGACATCGTGGGGCATGCACACTGTGAAGCCAAGAGTCAAGGGACCTCTGTCTGAGGTATGTAATGATGAAAAGATTCAACCAGAGGTCAAGGCTGAAACTGTGGGGGCTTTACAGACCACAGTTGGAGGAAGTTGCTTCTGAGCTCGCAAAGTAAGAAGTGCCTGCTGTGTTCTTCAGTGATTTTTTTTTTCAGAGTGAAGCAAGGTGGAAAGCCACAGAAGCAAAAGGACCTGGCCAAGACAAAATAGTAACTCATGGTCTGATTTACCTTTCCACTTTCAGGTGGCCTCATTCTCTACGGGTTAGGGTTGAGATGTACTGGCCGAGCTGCCTGTGGAAGTGTGCATACCTTCTGCTTGTCCGTTTTCCGCTTGCATATCTTCTGCCTGGCTCGATCTGCTTCTCTTGTTCACTTCCATGTAAGTAAAGGAAGCAGAAAATATCATCTGGTAGAAATGTAGCTACCTAGGTTGGCTGAAAAGCTAATATGGGAAAAATGAATAAAATCTATCATTTATTTTAGAAAAACAAAGATTTTTTTAATACTGTACACTTCTTCAATACCTATTTTATAAAGCCATTATGAGCACAGCAATAGCTACATCTGTAGATAATACAACTGATGTTTCCTATATAATAATCAAATCATTCCCCACTAAGCTTACATTTACTATCATGGGGAAAATCTGCATTAACAATGTGCTATTTGAAAGATGTCAAAGTACCAGGCCAGCAGTGATGCTTGCCAGGAACTGAGAATTGGAACGAAGAAGTGATCCTAATAATGTGAGGAGGTAGTTTTATCTGTATTGCTGCATCTTAATACGGAATACAAAATCTTTCCAAGATATCAGCCATGGCATCTTAACATGCCTTAGCCAGCTTGGTTCACATAGTATTAATGTGCTGATGCACTTCTGTGTAGCATTTGTCTACAGCAGGCTAAGTAACAAGAACCCACAAAACCCCTCCCTCCATATCCATGTAAGGAAGACAAAACCATGCCTACCATCCTATGGCTCTTCCGTGCCCACAATAGCCTATATCAGCTTCCTTGCAGCTTCCTGCTTCCTTCCTGGGGGCAGGGATAGCTCAGTGGTTTGAGCATTGGCCTGCTAAACTCAAGAAACTTTTGAGTTTCATGTGAGTTCCATCCTTGAGGGGGCCATTTAGGGATCTGGGGCAAAAATTGGGGATTGGTCCTGCTTTGAGCAGGGGGTTGGACTAGATGACCTCCTGAGGTCCCTTCCAACCCTGAGATTCTATGATTCCTTAGGAAAGGGTTCTAGAATTCCCTCTGCTTTAATTGAGGAGCTAAGCAAGTAACTCACTTGGCTTTCTGTGTCTTCATAGATCAGATGTTTTCCTCCAGGAGTATTCAACAATACTTATCATCAAACAGTCCGTACTGCCAATTTCAGATATCTTTAACTAATGCACTGGCTTGTGCACAGAAGCATAACTTCCTCTGGTAACAGGTCCTAGCGTGTTATAGTATCACAGTGAAAGGCATTCTCTCTTGCATAGAGGCTGTTTTTCTCTGTTATGTTTCACAGCTAAAGTTGCGAATCTTTCACAGAGGTCATGGAAGTCACAGATTCCATGACTTTCCAGGACCTCCGTGACTTCTGCAGCTGAAGTGGGTGGTGCGGCTGACCCCAGGGCTGCCCGCCTGAGCAGCTCAGGCGACCCTGGGGCCAGCCACACCGGCTGCTGCTCCGGCGGCCCCAGGCAACTGGTCCCAGGCTCTGCCCTGGAGCAGCGGTCCTGGAGCAGCAGCGGCTCCACGGACCACCTCCACCTGGAGGAGCAGCAGCGGCCGTGGGGCCCCGGGTCACTCCTCCGGAGGAGAAGCAGCAGTGATGGTGGGGCCCCAGGCCACCCCCAGCCCAGACTGGTGGCCCACGGGCTGCCTCCCACCCGGAGCAGCAGCGGCGGCGGCAGGGTCCCAGGCTGCTCCCCACCCCCAGGAGCAGCAGCATCTGCTGGAGCACCCCACTCCCCCCAGCAGGTAAGATTTAGTTAGGGGTATTTTTAGTAAAAGTCATGGACAGGTTACTGGCCATGACTTTTTGGATATTTTAGCCTGTGACCTGTCCGTGACTTTTACTAAAAATACCTGTGACTAAATCGTAGCCTTATTTACAGCACACAAACAAAGAAGTAGAAAAAATGTAAATTATCTTGCTGGAAGGTTGCAATGCAACACTATTTTATTTCTGACAATTCAGAACGATAACACACAAGAGCCCAAAAACACACAGAGAAAAAACAGGCTGCTCCCTAAAACAGAGAGGCACAGTTCAGCCACTTTGCTTTACACTGGGTGCCTGCAAACTGACCCTGCTCAAACACTTTGCTACTGAGTCTCCTAGCCTGCAAGTGAGACCAGAGAGACCTCCTCTCCCCTTAAAGAGATAGCTTACAATTCCAGCACAGCCCTCCAAACACCAGAGAGGACTGTGTTATTGGTGCTGAAGGTCCAAGGTTGGGTCTCCACTAATAATTGTGTCATCAGTGGAACTTGAACCTCAGTTGATGTCAGATGCTTGGGACAAGGTTTTCTAATGAGAGTGGAGGAGTATGCAATATGCTGGCCTACTATTCGTCAGCATGTCTTCCTTTAGTGATCAGTCCCAGATAATATTCCAGATATTATCTCTGCTCTGAAGAATTTCTTCTTTCACTTGGTGTGAAAGATCTGAGACTGAAACTCTGCTGATGACTGCGATGTCTGTCTGTGCAGCCATGATTTGTTGCACAGTTAATTTGGCATGGTAGTGAAAATAGAGAAAAATCACACACAAAGCTAGGAAAACTATAAGACTAGACAGACTAAAACATAGATAAGCCTGGTTAGCTATGCCCTGACCTATTAGCACCGGAGCTGGGATAGTGAGTTTACAAGCTAAAAATCTCAAACACCTTTACAAACTGTTACGAAGCCTCCCAACACTCCTGGCTGGTATCATAGGTAAATGTTGTTATATTCTATGCATTTTACAAATGGTAACATGAGGCACAAAGCACTTAAGTGACTAGCCTAAGAACAGTAAGACAGTGGCCAAGTCAGAAATAGAACTCATATTTTACAAATTAAGATGGTTTCTATTTGAAATACCTGTTTGATATGCCATAGATGTGTGTATTGCTTTGAGTTTCTAGAAAGAGTAAAATCAAGCCTCTATTATCTATCTCTGTTTGGCTATTTCCAGAAACCATAGATTTTGACCAGTAGGGTTATCTGGGTGTCACTGAGGATATAATGAAGAACAACAAGGTTGCACATGTGTAGCTGAGGCCCTGTAGCACCTCAATTGTAGGGATGTTGCATGAGGCAGAGAAAACTGTTGTATTAATTTTCACGGAATAAGTTGGCTAAAGGTGTTAACACAACCCAGTTACTGTCCAACATTAAACGGTGTTAAACAAGGTTTAGGGTTTGGTATACAGAGACCCCAGCCTGCTTAGCAACATGGCAAACACACCATTAAAAATCCTTTCAACCTTTTATTTAAGATACAGAAAAGAAGGAAAAACAGTTAAAGAATTTGAAATATAAAGTATTAAAAAAAGGTTTTCATTACAACAAAATCCCTTATTCCCTTTCCTTTTAGCTGTAGACAGTTTTTAGAAGCAAAAACCCCACTCTTATTTGACAAGCTCTTAGATGGTATCTAAGATGGCAATAACTATCCTTTTGGGAAAAGAGAAATTAGTTAAGGTGGGCTGGAGATGTTGCTGCTGATGTTGTTGGCATCCAATTTTAGAAGGAAAAGTCCCCTTGTTTGAAAGTTTCTTGGGTGGTATTAAAGATGATAATACCTGTCATCGTAAGTGGTGTTTGGGATTCAGCTAGAGCCGGTAGAAGTGGTGATATCATCTGGTCCCCCTCTCTCTGGCCCGTTCCAGTTCAGACGCCTCTCCAGATCAGGATGATGAAGGCCTGGGGTTCCAGGAATGGTTGGCATGGCAGCCACATGATGGTGAAGCTTGCTTCAGTAACCTCTGTTTGTTCTTCCTGCCTGTATCTCTTTTTGTTCTTTCATCCT
This sequence comes from Eretmochelys imbricata, assembly GCF_965152235.1. Taxonomy (NCBI): domain Eukaryota; kingdom Metazoa; phylum Chordata; order Testudines; family Cheloniidae; genus Eretmochelys; species Eretmochelys imbricata. The sequence goes on from NC_135574.1 coordinate 170,147,615, forward strand.
TTTCCCACAGAATCTCTCTCTTTTAAGGACCCAAAAGGGGAGTGATGTGTGGAATAAGCCATCCCCTCATTATTTTCTCTACCAATCAGGCTTAATATCCTACATACCAATTTTGGCTCCACATCTCCTGTTTTTAACATGCATAATTTCAACATAGTCTTTGAATCAACTTGGCCTTTTTGTTTATACTAATTCTGTCTCCCTTTTGTACCTTTTCCCATCAATATTTGTTATTCCAGGCTACTGTAACATCTTATCAACTATTACATACTGTCATAAATATAAAGGGAAGGGTAAACCCCTTTGAAATCCCTCCTGGCTAGGGGAAAGCTCCTCTCACCTGTAAAGGGTTAAGAAGCTAAAGGTAACCTCGCTGGCACCTGACCAAAATGACCAATGAGGAGACAAGATACTTTCAAAAGCTGGGAGGAGGGAGAGAAACAAAGGGTCTGTGTGTCTGTCTATATTCTGTCTTTGCCGGGGACAGACCAGGAATGGAGTCTTAGAACTTTTAGTAAGTAATCTAGCTAGGTACGTGTTAGATTATGATTTCTTTAAATGGCTGAGAAAAGAACTGTGCTGAATAGAATAACTATTTCTGTCTGTGTATCTTTTTTGTAACTTAAGGTTTTGCCTAGAGGGGTTCTCTATGTTTTTGAATCTAATTACCCTGTAAGGTATCTACCATCCTGATTTTACAGGGGGGATTTCTTTATTTCTATTTACTTCTATTTTTATTAGAAGTCTTCTTGTAAGAAAACTGAATGCCTTTTCATTGTTCTCAGATCCAAGGGTTTGGGTCTGTGGTCACCTATGCAAATTGGTGAGGCTTTTTATCCAACATTTCCCAGGAAAGGGGGGGGTGCAAGTGTTGGGAGGATTGTTCATTGTTCTTAAGATCCAAGGGTCTGGGTCTGTAGTCACCTAGGCAAATTGGTGAGGCTTTTTACCAAACCTTGTCCAGAAAGTGGGGTGCAAGGTTTTGGGAAGTAGTTTGGGGGGAAAGATGTGTCCAAACAGCTCTTCCCCAGTAACCAGTATTAGTTTGGTGGTGATAGCGGCCAATCCAAGGACAAAGGTGGAATATTTTGTACCTTGGGGAAGTTTTGACCTAAGCTGGTAAAGATAAGCTTAGGAGGTTTTTCATGCAGGTCCCCACATCTGTACCCTAGAGTTCAGAGTGGGGGAGGAACCTTGACACATACTTTTTGCAGTTGAACTTACAAGTCAGGTAAATTTGTAGGCCAAGTTGTCACAACAGAACCCAACTTGAGTGTCAGAGCCAAGGGTAAGTTTCTGGGGCTGTAAGAACTGCCCCTCCCCATTTTTACTTTCAACCTGAGCAAATTTGATATGGAAATAAATGAGACATGATGTATCTTGAAGCCCTCCCCCCCCGCCTTCCATGGCATTGTCAGAGAAACTCTGAGAGCAGAAACACACTTTGACACAACACCTTTCAGGTGCATTCAATACCCTTAGAAAAGCAATGGAACAGGAGAGAGAAAAAACGAGACAGAGAGGCACCTCCCAATTTGGCGGTGTCTCTACAGTAATTCTCAGCTGCTAGTTCCAAACACACACAAAAAATAATATTTTTAAAGTGTACAGGAAGACTAGCTGCTACTAGCTACATTATGTAATTGGAAGAACATGAAAGGAACCAGGACACTCATAGTAAATAACCCTTCCAGGAGAGACAGTAATAGCTTGCTGCATAGTGGAACATTTTAAGTACCTTATTTTAAAATTTTATAATGCAGTGATAATAGCTATCAAGCAAGCAAGGCAGCCCTCATGGAAATACTTGGACTTTTATCGTGTGGGGTAAAGATTCTGGCGCTAAGCCTGTTTTTCATAGACTCAGTGTCAAAGGGTAATGATGCTCTGAGTGGAAGAAAATCAATATAATATATATATCTGATGTGAACAAGGAATAGGAATTAGGAGAGTTCTTTGCAACACTCTTGAGCCCTAAGCTATTTATAATGTTACCGGTATTGGCTTAATAGAGATAATTTGATATGTCAAGTCAAATGGGCATTGTTCATCTTTCAGAAAAAAATCCTCAGACCTGAAGACTGGTATTACATGTGCTGGGCCAAATTCATTCTTGGTGTAATCCTATTGATGTGACTGGAACTACACTAGGGATGTACGTGGGCCTGAGTATATAGTAATTACACAATATGAGTAAAAAGGACTTGAGTAAGAAGTACTAGTGGATAGGGAGCTGGACTGGGATTCAGTTCAATTCAATTCAGTTCTTGACTCAGGCTCAGATTTTCTGTGGCAAGTCACCTAATCTACCCTGTGCCTCAGTTGCCTAAGTGGAAACTGGGGCATGCTGAGAGGATAAAATCTATTAATGACTGTGACATGCTCAGGTACTAGAGTGGTGGAAGCCAGATAGAAGATGGAGACATACACAAGTGATGCTGAGGTGTCACTTTTTATCACCTCTTATGGATGGATCTGATAATCACAGACTGATTACAGACAACTCTTTATTGAATTTAATAGTAATAGCTACATTTTTGTAAAAGGAGGGTGATAATACTTAGCAGCAATTCCCTTCATTATAGGATCTTAAAGTGCTTTACAGAGATGTGTAAATATTAATATACATGTGCATATATATATAGATGAAAGCCCATACTGTAGAATTGGTTAATTTGTAAAGTATAAATTGGCTGAGAACTTAAAAATTGGACAATAACAGACTGCGGATCCCAGAGGTAATTAAACTTGGGTGATTTTCTAAATAAAAAGAGCTCTCAACCGTGCTTGTAGCTGTTTCCCTTTCTTCATGCTGACTCAACAGCCATTCTAGGCTTCAGAGTGACACACTGACAGAGTGACATTCCTGGAATCTTATTATGCAGATAAAACATACTGTGTGTGTACTATATGTATTTGTATTTTACAAATTGGAAGACGTCATCACTCCTTTGGCCCATTCTGCTCCTTTTCCTTCCCCAGCGCACTTTTACTATCAGCGTGTGACTGGAGAAGCAGTTCCTCACAGAATAAAGGCAATGTAGCCCTGTTTTATTCATAACTCGCCATAGAATTCAGTGGGGAGCTCTGTTTAAAAATTGATGCGATATGGACCATGGGGAGGAAGGAAAGACTGAATGCCACAGAGAAAGGACTAATGTGTGCTTAATGCTTGTTTCTGAGTGAAGTAGGAGAGGATTCTGCAAATGAGTTTTGGGAACGCTGATCTCCAGGCTGTGATTGTCACAGGTGAGGGGTGTTAATTAGCCACACATGCCTTATAGTTAATTAGACAGAGCAATCTTAGTCTGATAATTCCCATGGAATAATTCATTACCCAACACTGTTCTCTGGCTGTCACAAACAAATTGTTGATTGGAGTTAGTGCCTCCTACTTTCTGACTACAAAATTATATTTTGGCTATAATGAGATCCTTCAATTGGTGTACACTTTTTAAAAGAAAAATAGGGCAAGAACTATTGTCTAAATATGATTGTCTAATCTATCAATGTCTAGTGCATCCATCACTGTAATATTACACGGAAGTGAATATTCATTTTCCATCAGATAGAAGCATTGTTTGAGGTTCCAAATGTTCATGTAACTTGTGTACTGAACATTATTTTTAATTACTTCCCATCACTGGCTGCAGTTATTGATTCTGGCGAGGACCAGAATGTGGTAAAACACTTAAAGAAAAGTTTTTTTCCTGGGATTTTCACTTTGACTAGAAGCAGGGTACACCGGGATTCTTATGAAAAAGCATCTAGTTGGATGGCTTTTTTAATGACTAAAATATTCAGATAAACATCAGGATACTGTGTTGTTTATTCAAATAGAAAAAGATCCCTTTTCACTGTACCGCATTGCTCATTACAAGCAACACAATATTTTTCACTGCGATGATAGAGACAAAGACAAACATGCCCAAAAGCCTGCTTAGTTACACTGAGGTGCTTACAGTTAAAACATAGGCTAGCTGTTTTCCAGTTACATGGATAGATAAGACTCTGAAAGATTATGGCAATGAACTCACTAACATCTGTCTGCTAAGATTATGATAGATTGAGTGAGTTGAAAATTGTCCAGTTAGAAGGCCAGCAAATTTCCAACTGCTCAAGATATATGCACACAGGGAAGTACTGACGTTATACAGTAACATTCAGAAGATGTGTGAATATGACAATTTTTGGTTCTCTGCTTCCTGACAGTGAGTGCTGTGTGGAGAATTGAGTATTGGAGAACACGAAAAACCCAAGAATTAGACCTTTGGGACTGAACTGTGTGGTGAACTCTGAGGCCAACATACAACAGTGATTACTGTCAGACAGAAGTTTTTCCCTGTGCAGGGTCCAGACAATGCCTCTTGAGACCCGTAGTAGTGCTGTGGGTGGAAAGGCTCTTGGGCAGAGTAGCTATTCAGGGTGTCTTTTCAACCAGGCTTATATGGATCCCATTGAATAAGAAGCTCCATTTTGGGGGTTGGACGGGCACCAGTCAATATTCCAGCTGAAGGGGTGGGATACTGGTTTCACAGGGCTGTGCTGCTGCCTTGAGCCCTGTCAATGGGCTAGGATGAAATCTATCCTCCATCCGCAATGCCTGCAGAGTTCTCAGCATAAATTTGAATTCCTTGAGCTTCATGGATAGGAAACCAGGGGGTGGGAAGTGGAGATGTCAGTCCAGGTTTGAATGTTTTTTCCAGCATGAGAGAAACTAAGCCTTGATTTTTAAAGGGGGTTCAATATGGTCTTCAGTACTTCATTTCACTTTTGCACATGTAAATAATTATGGGTGCAAATATATGTAGGTGTAATTTTCTGCCCTTACCAATGGTTGTCCAGGTATCACATCTGCAGGCACAAGACAGCTTATAAAAAACATGCCTGCTAACATTAGCAACCCAGACCACTGTATCCACAATTGTTTGCACACGCAGTGATGCGGGCAAAAAACCAAAGCACTTTGTACCCTGAATGAGGCCTTGTTTCATTTTTTGAACAAAGCAGAGATGGATTTAAAAAAAGAGGCTAATTAAAAAATTCCCTTGTTGACAATGTACAGCAGGGAGGGTTTCCCAAGTCCTCTCTGTGATAAAAATGGAGCCACTATGTAATAATGTTCTGAATACCAGGATGTAACCTGGGCAGTTAGGGTAAATTGTTGTATATTGGGTGTATACGACTTTCCTGGGTCAATACATCCATCTAGCAAGAAAGGGCTGCGAGAAGAACAGGGAAGCAATATAATGGTTTCCCTAGACAAGCACATCTAGGTAGACACTTGAAAGACAGTGAGACAAACAGTTGGCTTAAGAAAATCCTGTATCCTGACTCCAACAAACTGTAAATCTTGTTTTGCCATAGCTGGGAGTCACCAGATCAAAGGGCAACAAACAGTTTAAAAGTGTCATGATTCCTCCAAAGCGGGGGCTTAGTCACCAGCGCCTGTCCAGAATGTCAAGGTAGTTCAATTTCTGACAGGGAGAAGCTGACACAGGGAAAGGTAAGCCTTAGGGAAAAACTAGATGTGCCTACAATTTTGTTGTATATATTTTCACTGAAATGCTTTTGTGCTAAATATCTGCTTTAAGGAAACTGATTGGTCACTGATTTACCTCTCCCATTGCACCAAAGGGAACAGAACTGCAGGGTCTGAACCTAAGCCAGGCATGGTGAGGCAATCACGGTTGATAAACATGGGACTGCAGCCCAGAGCCTGGTCTGACAGTGGGAGCACTGCATGATTTCACCCCACGAGACAAGTAATGGCTAGACACCTCAGACGTAGAAGGGTGAGTTTGGAGAAGCCAGGAATGGCCAAAGATGCATTCTGCCCAATAATTGTGGCACTCTCATTGCAACATCAGGACTTCAAATAGTTCAGACAGTTATCATTACGTTTAAGATGTTCTGAACCATTTATCTACCAGGTGTATATTTTACCAACATATAATGGATATAATGGCTATGGAATTTTATATGGTTTCTGAGATTATAGATACAAAACTACCCTCTTTTATCTGAAGCATTCGGTATAAATGTAATCTAGCACGTCACTGGGAATAGGATGTCTCATCTGAAGCACATTTCTGTAGAAAACAACACTTTCAGTGGCACCATTGCTCTGTTTAAGGGCCAGTTTATGATTTATATGCAGCTCTGCATTGCAGTGCATCCCATCCACTCACTGGCCCTTGAAAAGTTCAGCACCTGGCCAGCAGTGATTGGAGAGCAGCGCCACACTCACACCCTGTTTCCACCCTCTCTGCTCCTGTAGAGGTGGTTTGCACCTCTGGGGACACATGGGAGTGATTCTCTGTGCTCCTTGAGTGCATGACCCTTGAATGGGCCCCCACACTCAAAGAGCCAACCACAATCTAGCCTTATTTGGTGAAATGTTAAAGAAGTTAGAGAGCATTGTGTAGATGAAAACAATCTGGTGTCAGCCGTTTCAGAGTACTGAGCCCAGTCTTGTCACCTTTAGTTATGTAAGTTGGAGGAGTTTCATGGGCACACACATGGGCACTCACCAGGTTGCGGTGTTTGGGTCCCACAATACTGGGCCCCCTTTGCTCTTAAGTTTCCTTTGTCTGAGTAGACTGCAATACTCTCTCTTTCTGTGGCTTCTCTGGCACATTTCCTGGGCCCAGGCTCCCTATCTGTTAACTGTTCGTGGAAATGGGGCCTCACAGCCCAGCTGCCCTAGGCCCCCAGGACCAGTGCTGACCCATCTCGACTCCCAGATAACTCAAACACACCCTTTCCCTGACTTCTAACCTTGTGAGGACTCTAGTTTTTAGTTCACCTCTTTAGGGGCACATAAAAAACAAACAGACACACAGGTTTTGCATAGCGTTTCAAAAACCAACCACTCTTTTCTTTGGCTAGCATAAGAAATATACAGATCTAGAGAAAACAATGAGATACCTGTATGCATTTCCCTGCCTCAGTTTCCTCCCCATATTAGTGATTTTTGGGCTTAGGGTGGAGTCCTCTAAGGACCACAGGAATCCCCCTTCGTGCACGTGGATTCTCCTCCAAATCATGTAGTGAGTCTGTCTCTGTTTTTCCTCTGCAACCAGTTTCCTTTTTTCTTGCCTGGTCCCTTAGCTAGACAGGATCCCTGAGCTACAAAAAAATACCCCCTCTGTTCCTCTCTCCTGCCCAAGCTTCCTTTGTGAGTTCCACTTACTTTCTCCCCTGAGGCTTTCAGGCACTGTGATTTTTTTATGACCCAGAGCTAACACCTGATCTTTGTTCTCCTCTTTGGGGTTTTTCCACTCTTCAAATCTCTACCTCCTGCAGAGAGGATGGAAGAAACTGGTTTTATCTAGGATGCAGTTACTCTTTTGTCCTCTCCAGGTATGATCTGTAAGTTGCAGGTAGAATAATACAGCAAGGTTTACAAAAAGGCAAATGTTGGTTCCGCCCATTAAATGCTGGTATATAGTTTTGCCACCATCCATATGGCTAAGAAAATGTTTCAGGATCAATATAAAGTTACAATAACAGATGCTTATTTTTAACCAAACTTTTCAAGTACTGAGAATTATTATTACTAAAACAGGGCCCCCGCTGTTATGTCTCTTGCACATGTGCAACTCTCATTGACATTAATATGCAACTGACAGCTGGATTAAGCTCGAGTAGGGTCAAATACCACTGGCCACATTTGTGTGCAGTTACAAGGGTGTAAACCTATAGTAAATCTGTTGAAACCGATGAAGTTACTACCAATTTGCATCAGTGTAACTGAGAGTAGAATTTGACCCTCTGTTCTGTGGTTTATGAAGATTCTATTAAGTATGTTGACCATAATCCTATTTTGTCTATCTCATATTGTGTTGTTTGGCTAGGCAGCCTTAGACAGGCACTGGAGAAGCTCTCTCCCTCCCTCCCCACCCTTATTTATGTCAGATTTTGATGGGTTGTGGTTTGGCTTAGAACACAGAGCAAAATCTCCAGAGAACAAATTAAACCAGTTACAACTCTGATGTAGTACCAGCCCTGGAAGTCAATTATACATCAGCTACTTGGCAAAGACCCATAACACCTGCCAGAAATGAAGGGAAAGGGGAAGAAAAAAACAAGGGTAATAACAACCATAGCAGTGTGGTTTTGAGAAAATTCCTAATGTAAGAAGTCAGGGGGAAAATATGGAGATATACTATAGCTTTCTGGTTTTTCCTTTTTCGGGAAGTGCATGCAACAGTTTCATTTGGTTGTATTATGATCTGTGGGGCTGGTTCAATGTAGACAAGTCTTTATTTGTTTTGTAATTTCTTTCTGACATTACTAATAGATATGGAAAAAGTTATGGCTATCGGCCACTGTGATGTTCAACATACAATCTGCAAATGAATCTGTTATTCTAAAGGTGGTTTGAATTTAACACTAAAGAGTCATTGCCCACTTCCATTATTTGCAGACATTCGTTGCAAATAGATTTTATTCACACAAAGGTTTGGGGAATAGCTGTTTTCCGTTTGCATTTTTTTTTCAGTTGCAGTTCTTTATGGAATGAGAGATTAGTAAGAAATAAACTTCTGAAATTATTTTTTAAAAGAAATTGAAATTTCACACTCTGCAAATTGCTAATTTAATGCAATATTGGAAAATAAATCCCCAGTCTGAGAACTTCCATGTAATTTTCAGCCCAGAATGAATTACAACGAGACACAAGCCCTAGTATCTCCCTAAGTCCCCAACCATGTAACGTGAGGATCTAAATGTAGTGGAAAGGCTAGAGTTCCTTTGTGCATGTGTTTGGACAGATTGCAGATATCTTGTTCTGGAGGGATTTTGCATCCAACCTGTGCATCACAGAACAGTACTCCATTATTGCTCTCAGAAGGATTGTGAATTAGCACAGGAGGTGGCCAGTACATTCATGCATTGCACAAATCCATCTGGCCTCAGACCTCACAACATTTGGGGCAATGCTGCTACTCTTTCCTAATCCCTGGAGCAGTAGGTGTAGTCTGGTTGAACGACCTGAACAGCTTAGGATGGAGATACTGTTTCTCGGCTCCACAATGTTTTCACCTGGAGCAAAACTGATTTAGATAGGCTTTCCTCTTTGCAACAGAATTTTGTCCTAAATTAAAAAATTCCAGACCAAAGAAGCTATATGGAAACTGCAGCTGAATGTTACCAGTGGTATCGTGAATGGGACCTTTAATGCATTCATATTTGTGGCTATTCAGACCTTTACCTTGAAAATCCACAGACCTCAGTTTTGTTTTGTCCTTCTAATGAGACAGCAAGTAAGAGAGCAATGTTTACAGGATTGGCTAAGGGACAGGCATGACAAGCATTCAGAACTGGCTATCAGTGCCACTGGCTTTGACTTGTATTTTTCCCCAGAGGTGCTCCACCCCTGCTCCACCTCCTCACCAGAGGCCCAGCCCCTGCTACGCCACATCGACTGAGGCCCCCTTCCAGCCGCCACTCCCTCCTCTCCACTCCCCATTTCCTGAGCACCTCCTGCCTGCTGAACAGCTTGTTGGGGGCCAGCCCCTGGGCCCCATGGAACAGCTGGCTGGGGGACAGCCCCATGTGGAACCACTGTGGCTGGTGGGTGCTGAGCATCCCCTATTTTTTTTCCGTGGGTGCTTGAGCCTTGAAGCACCCACGGAATTGGCACCTATGATCAGTGCAGTGAAAGGAAACCACCTGCAAGAAGCAACAGCTTTCCAAACGTTAACATCACCACCCATATCTTTAGACTCCAGTATTCTCATTTGTACCCTCAGCAGGTTGCTCAGTGATAACGGTATTAGCGAAGGCTTATTCTTTTCTGCGTTAGATTAGGGGTGATCTGTTTTTCTCCTAATTTACATTTTTAAAATGGAAAATATCAAGGGGATTCTCTCTTAGAACATGTAAATATCACCAGAAGGCAGGCTGAGTAAGCTGGGAATGAAAATCTGATCTCAGAGTTCAGCTTTGTGTCTAGACAGCTAAGCTGTTGCTACCCTAAAGCCCCAGTGCTCACATCACATCCAATGACTGGATAGCGAAGATGCTGCATGGAGGCAGCAGCAGCACCATATTCAAGTTTTTGCTTCATTTTTTAAAATTTGAAATATTGACGGAATTGATTTTTTTTTTTACTATGGGTCCATCTGTTGGATATTTCTAGGGGAGCTTTCACAAGATGACCCGTAAAGGATTTCTGATGGAGAATTTATTGGGGCTTTTATGGGTCATACATAATTTATTCTAAATATTCATTGGGCCCTGGAATTAAACAAGGGTAAACAAAAAATAAAGAGTTTTAGGAGCCGGACTAAAAATCCCTTCCCCTTTTAGTGGCTCTGTTTTCATTGTCACATCTCTTGTGATGTTATCATTTCTGATTCACTTGTCAGTGGTTTCCAGGGTAGACCTGAATTTCTAATGTAAAAAACAAGCAGGAAAAAAACCCCTTTCTTCCCTTCCTTATGTATCATTGTATCATAAACAAAGAAACCAACAAAGGGCTAAAGCCCACTTTCTCCTTCTTTGCAGGACACTTTTAAGAAACTAGCCCATTATCTACTATATTTGTGGTAACATTCCTGAAAGAACTGCATTCTGGGAAAATCATAGGTACACTCCAGTAGGCAGGCTGCAATACATCTGTTGTACCTGCATGGTACTTCCAGTTTTGGAGATACTGATCTTCATTCATCTACCTTTGCTACATCTGCATTTAGACTCATGATTGTTTAAAAAAAATTATTCTGCCAAGACTTCAATAAAGGGCAATAAAGCTATGGCTATAACTGGTCAAATACTGAAAAATATTGCTTGGGAACATTTGCTTGAATGCTGCTCTATTCAGCCATTATTGTGCTCCTTGGTCATTATTTTAAGTACATTCATTTTCATACAACAATAATTGTCCTTCATATGAATGCCCTTTTGTAAACAAGGATATTTGTAAATGAGCAGGAGGGATAGCTTACTTTACTTGCAGGAGGGCAGGGGTGTTTAGAATGAACTGTACCAGCAAAAGCACAGTTTTGCCAGTATAAGGAGCAAAGCTTTCATAGTGTAGGGGTGGCCTAGCTCTCAGGGTTGTGGAGAAAAGCTGAATATGTGAACCGTGAGTGTACCCTAAAAAGTCAGAAACCAGAAGGCAAACAAAGAGAACCCAAAACTGGGTTTTCGACTAAACACCTTTAAAAATGAAAAGTGCCTTCTTTCCATGGATAATTTACAATTTTCACTTTTTAAAAAACCCTGAAAAGTTTTGGTTCTCCAGCCAGATTACATCTGCCATACTGTATCATGGCCTTGGAACTCCCAAAATACACTGTAATGGTTCATTGAGAGGGAGACAATGGTGCATTGTAGGACATGTAGTCCAGCCAGGAAGCCCGGCCTACAGAAAATAAGGGGTATAACACACCTGAACTATCACTCCTGTGAGGCACTGTGTTGGCATTTCTGAATGAAAATTTTCTGTTTTAGGGCCAGAAGACTTGGGTTATTGATTCCCCTCCCCAGGTCAATTTTTTCCATGGAGGAAACAAAACCAAACCATTTTCTGACTAGCTCTACCCAAAATATATCATTTTACATCTCTTGAGTTGTTTTGGGTCTCACTCATGATGTTTTAACATTTGGGTTTGGCAATACTGCATTCATTTTCATTATTTGCTATTCTCCTTTTTAAAACAAGAAGCAGAAATTGTATCATGTGACTTAAGGTTATCAGTCTGATACCCTATCAAAATAAGCAGTTCATAAGCAACCCCTGGCTTGAAATAATGTTTGCCAAATAGTTATATAAAGTGAATAGATTTGTACAAATCAAAGTCTGTTCACAAACTATTTGTAAACAGAATAAAGGGAAAATTTTGGATTATTAATGTTTTACGTAGCAGTGTTGATTTAAAACAGAAAATAGCCCCACCCTTCATGAGACACGAAAACAAAGAGGAATCAGTAATATTACTCACAAGTTTTCAAAGCTGGGCTTCTAGCTGTTTCATGCCAGCAGTTTTATTTGTGTTCTTAATTTTGAGATGTAACAGCACCTCATCTGTTACTGGGATTGTAAAGGAAATTGGAAAAGTGTCTCTCTCTAAAAATTCCTCTCTAAATTAACTCTTTAGTAGCATTTCATAGGCTGGCTGATTCGTCCTGTTAGGGTATGTCAACACTGCAGCTGGGAGTGACACTCCAGCCCTGGTAGACAGACTTGCACTAATGGGGCTTGAGCTAAAATGCTAAAAATAGGAGCTCTGGTGGAGACTTGGGCTGGCCACCCATGCACAGACCAGGGAGTCAGGAAGGCTTGAGAGCCCGAGTTGCCGCCAAAGCTACAACATCCACACTGCTATTTTTAGCGTGCTTGCTCCCAGCTGCTGTGTAGACATATCAAAGGAAGCTGTGCTCAGCTTGCCTGTGACATAGTAGCTATCCCCCAGCTGATCTGGTGATTTAATTACCATTAGTGACCTCAGTTGTGAAAGGATCAGGCAGGACTACATAGAGAGGGAAGAGAACTCAGTGAGGAAGGAGACCTAGAAGAGAGGAGGAGACTGGTAGGGAGGAAGCGCTCTCTCAGAACAGGTTGAAGAGGGACTACAGGGGGCAGGTTAGCCTCCTGTGGTAGGTATGGAAGTAGGGTTTGTAAGAAGTAGAGAGATCTCTGGGGGAAGATGTCCCCAGTCAGGAACCCTGCTGGCAAGGAAGAGCTCCAGGGGAAAAGCCCTGGGAAGCATTACTCTTCTTCAGAAGCATACCAGGGCCCAGGAGAAGAGATGAAAAGCAGGAAAATTCAGCACAGCCCAAGGGGGCAGAAGAATCATTTATCTGTATGTTTCAGATTTCAGTTGGATTTTGTTACCCTGGAAGGAGTCTGAATTTAAAAGGTCTAGATGCTTAGGCCAATGAAGATATAGAAGCAATCCATTACAGGACTAAAAAAGTGGTCAACAGGGAGCACTGGAGAGAAAGGCCCCTGCAATGCCATGCTCCAATGACAGGGCAGATGGTGAGTGGTACCACTTACACACCACACATGTCTTTTGCCTTCTTACAGGGGAGCAGGGAAGACTTGGATACTCAGTCTGTTAGCCATCAAAAGTTTGAAATGGTAGGAACAACTTTTCTAGTATACTTGTTAAAAGTTTGATTGTGTGTGGCCATTGCATGGGTACCTGGAGTTGGAGGGTACAAGTACCAGTCTTCTTATGTGCCCCATGCTGAGTGCCTTGGAGATGTGCTGAAAGCTGGAACTCCCAAGGCTCTCAGCACTTCACACAATCAAGTTAATTATATGTGGGACAGGAGGAGACTAAACAAACACTAGTACTAACTGGTACTGTATGTAATTATGCTATAGCAGATTTCAGGACCTTGTAGGTCAGTTTCCTGTTGGAGGAGAAACCAGTGACATGGAGTAAAGACATCATCTAGTACCATTTGTTTATTTACAAAATAATGGTGACACAAGTCCCATTTCTTCTAACAGTGGTGATCACAAACTGAGTCTCTTCTCATGCTACAATTTTTGTTGTGTTGTTATTTGTATTGCTGTAGCACCCAGGAGCCCCAATCACAGACCATGGCCTCATTGTGCGGGGTGCCGTACAAACACCAGTCAACTTCGTCTTGCAGAAATGTCAGTTAACACTGGTCTTTCACCAATGGTCTTCTCTCATACCTGGCATCTCACAGTTTAGACACACTCTTACCACCACCCTGGAGCTATTTACCTGGGAAAAGCCCGAGCTAAAGCTGCTTAAAAATGAGCCTCAGCATCAATCCTCCTTGTATGCAGCTGCTTTGCAATACAAAGGACCCTCAGAGCAGGTTTGACTACCCAGACAAATGACACTTTGCCTCACACAATCCCCTTACCTGGGTCCTTGGAGTTTCATCCTGGGTTTCATTTATCAACAATGCATAACATATACAGCATTAGCAACTTTCAGTGCTTCTAAATGTCCAGATTCTGGATCTGATTCTCCTTCTACTTACACAGCTATAAATCAGGAGTAACTACTTTGAAGACAGTGGACTTGCTCTGAGGTATAAGTGATGCAAGAGAAGATCTGGACTGCTTGTGTTCAGGGTGAGAATTCATGCAGGACTTTTTTCTTACTAGTCACCCACTGCTCGCCTCCAGAAGACCAAACTATTACTTTTGTGGGCCTGAGTCTCCACCCATACTGTTATAACTATTAATTATTGGTATTACCGTAGCACCTATGATTACCAGTCATAGACCAGGACCCCATTGTGCTAGGGGCTGTGCAAATAGATGGTACCTGCACCAGGGAGCTTCCAGTCTAAGTGGTTTTACATTGATACAAGTCCTGTAATGGAGTTGCATCTGATTTTTATACTGCTGTAAATGCAAGCAGAATCAGGGCCTATGACTCTTAAATCTAAGAAACGATGCTTTTTGAAGGTTGCTTTTCATTGCCTCTCTGAATTTTAAGAATTGGGTCCATCTGTAGCACTGGGAGAGCCTAACAAAACGTTTTGGGTGAATAACTGCCCCCCCCCTTGAAATCAATGAGGGGCAGGAATTGAAATCCAACCCTTTTGCTCTCACTATTTATGGTTCCTGCCTGTTCCCCTCCTAGATCAGTAAGAAGAGATGAGCAGTTAAGATGAGAAGCAGATGTAACAGCTCAAGAATAATTGTTTTTAAAAAAGTTTGTTTTCAGATAACTGGGTGAATATAAATCTGTCCCAGACCAACCACAAAAGGAAAAGGGGCAAATATAAGATGTTGTTCTTTTACAGCAGACAGAAACCATTTTTAGATCCTTATAATCCATCAGTACCATTTTTTAAAAAAATCTGCTTTGTATTGTGCCAAAATTATGAAATGGTGTAGGAATAGTGTTGTTAGAGTCACATAAAAACAAAGCTCTCAGTATGAGAAATCTCTCACCCATCAAAAATACACAAACCTAATGCAAAACCCTCTGTTTGTTAATTTACCGAAATAAAGTGTTTTGTGGCAGAATAAAATAAATTCAGAGCATAAAAAAACAAAGCAACCCATAACTGAGTGTAACAAACTTGGTACCCTTAATGAAGTTGCTATAGTTGAATGAATTTATGTTGCTCATGGGAGCTTCAGCAATACTATAAACTTCTCAAATACTCCTTTGCCAGACTGACATTTCATTGGGCAGTCTTAGCATATACCTTGCTTATGCCAATGTCCCTTTTAGTCTCCGGTGCAGCCAGCATCATTTATAATCCTAGTCTATCTCTCGCTATTTAGGACCTGATTTTCAGCTTCCATTGACTACAGCTGGAGTTCTAGGTGCTCAGCATTTCTGAAATGCCACAGTTGTCTGCATGGATCAGTTCAATAAACCCACAATTAAGTAATAAGATAATCCTAAAAGAGGCTAACTTTCAGAAGTTACACTGCTGTAAGTGGTGACTGAGATAGTGTCGTACCCTATTCAAGCGCAGTAAAGGAGCATATCAGGAAAACAGGTGCAGTCAACAGAAGAATCCATTCTACATTGAATGCAAAGATGGGTCTTTGTCCTGGAAATGCAGAAATTATGATTAATAGGCAAGGCCGGTGCTATGTTATACCCAAGCTCTCTAAGACCTTTCCAGTGTGTTTTAACTTGCCACTGATATTCATTTTGACTTGATAGAGCCTGGGTAGCTGCAAAGTGTGTTGCGTTCAGCAGTGAAGTCCTTCCCTCTGAGTAAAAGTAGCAACCACAGATCCTGTGGCCCCCTCAGGGCCCTCTCTCAACACCGTCCTTCACACTAGTGTCTTCGCTGATCCCATGTAGACGCCCCTCTGGAGTGCACCAGGTGCAGAATTCCCACCATGTGACTACTCTGCTTGCAGTTTTCTCCAGGCAGTCCCTCTTCGAGGCTTTGGGTGAGCCCTCTGCATCTACCATGAATTTCACCCTAGTAAAGGAGCTGCCCTAGATGTTATGAATATATATCTAGATAGCAAGCTAGATATCCACAGGAACTGATTGAAAATTGATTAGAAGAATTTCCTTTTCCCCACTTACCTGGCAATCACAAACAAATCTCTTTCTTTCATTGAATCATCTGTCTCCTTTGTAGAGACTTTATACTGCTTTAGCTATAATCTAAATTAGTCAGTTTATAACAAGTATTCAACAAAAAGGAAACTGGAAAGAGACCGGGGCCCACATGATCAAATCAATTAAATGATGTACTAGATGTTGCATTATTTAAGATTTTTTTTTTTTTTGAAAAATTGAAGAGCTGATATCAATCCATTGTGAACTCTTTCTTCAATAAACCAAATGTCAAGGGGATAACACTGCTTGTTAGATTTTGTGTAAATTAATCCTTCCTATCAAATATTTTAGTGAGATCAAAGAAATAAAGACTTTCTATTGCCCTGTGAAAATACAGGAAAACATGAAAGATAAGAAATATCCCCTTAATTCAGAGACATGCGTGGAACAAGCTTGTATCAATTCTTTCAGAATCGATACCTTGTTCTGATCAGTGTTAAACAGGCTGATACCTGCTGTGTCAATGAGGTGGAACGCGAAGTGTGACGGCAGCATTTACATTCTATTCCAGATGAGGAACTGTAGATCCTTGCAGTGTCTACTGGGATAAAATAAAGAAGCCCAATTTAAATCATTAATCTGTGTCTTATAACTGTACCAAATAGGTGATGGAGCATCCAGTTCAACTTTTTTTTTTTTAAATTTTTTTTTATTCATCTTTGCCACGTATAATCTTGCAAGAACAGAGACGCTATTACCTAGGCAATCTGAAACTCATAGCAGTTTCAATTTTAATTACTTAGTCCCTACCCTGTAGGTAATATTCTATCTACTATCCTATGTTTGTACAGTGCCTGGCACAACAGGGCCTTGGCCTTGGGTGACCCTAGGCACTGCTGTAATAAACGTGATTAATAATAATAATAATAATTAAACCAATGGTGCTGTAAGGTTTGGAGTCAGGGTAACATTTTGCAGTCTTTAAATGAGCAAAACTCCCACTAAGTAAACCCATACATCAATCTCCATTTCACTCAGAATTCAGCTGAAGTTTGCCAGCTTCAAAAAGTCATTCTTTGACATCAGTGGGGGTTTTGCTGAGTTACAAATTGCAGAATTTGCAACTTAATATTTTAACCTTTGCTGCTGCTGATTTTATCCAAATTGCTCTCCTTAAATAAACAGGGCCAATTTTTATTATTAATTAGGATCTCTCTCATTCTGCAGTAGCACTTATAAACACCAATTAGGGATCAGAGCTTCAGTGTGATCAGTACTGTACAGATGATGTAAAGCTTATTGTTCCTGTATCAAAGATCTCACAATCTAGGAATTATAGCAAGAAGCAAGAGGTAGGTCGTGGGAACAAGGCATGCAGACCCACCTCTCACAGGTATTTATGCATCAAGCTCACATTAAAATCAATGGGGGTTAAGCATAAGAACATAAAAATGGCCATACTAGGTCAGACCAATGGTCCATCTAGCCCAGTATCCTGTCATCCAACAGCAGCCAGTACCAGATGCTTCAGAGGGAATGAACAGAACAGGGCAATTTCAGAGGTTTAGGGACACCCAGACCATGGGGTGTCCCTGACCGTCTTGGCTAATAGCCACTGATAGACCCATCCTTTATGAACTTCTATAATTCTTTTGTGAACCCATTATTACTTTTGTCCTTCACAACATCCCCTGGCAACGAGTTCCACAGGTTGACTGTGTGTTGTGTGAAGAAGTACTTCCTTATGTTTGTTTTAAACCTGCTACCTATTAATTTCATTGGATGACCCCTGGTTCTTGTGTTACGTAAAGTGGTAAATAATACCCCCATATCCACTTTCTTCATACCAGTCATTATTTTATAGACCTCTTTCATACTGCCCTGCCCCCCCAGTCATCTCTTTTCTAACTGAACAGTCCCAGTCTTTTTAATCATATTTAATCCTCATATGGAAGCTGTTTCATAACCCTCACCATTTTTGTGGCCCTTTATCACTTTTTGTATCTGATCCTATCCTTAAGACTAAATCAGAAATTCCTTCTCCCCTTGTGGGTTCCAGGACTAGCTGTACCAAGAAGCTGAGAGTTACAATATCAATGAAGGTGACCAGGGTTGTCATTCAGAGTGCTCTGGGAAAGATTCTGTAGAGCCATTATATATATATATATATAATGGCTCTACAGAATCTTTCCCAGAGCACTCTGAATGACATATATAATTTTGAGATGGGTACTACGGAACAGCATGGGTACCATGGATTTATATGATGCAATTATGATATTTGCTGTCTTATTATCTATCCCTTTCCTAATAGTTCCCAACATTGTTAGGTTTGTTTGTTTGTTTGTTTTTTTGACTGCCACTGCACACTGAACAGTCAGCTTTGGACTTAACTATCTTGAGTAATTGTGTAACATCTACAAACTTTGCCACCTCACTGTTTACCCCTTTTTCCATTTCATTGATGAATATATTGACCAGCACTCATTCCAGTAGAGATCCCTAGGGGACCCTGCTATTTACCTCTCCACTGTGAAAACTGATTATCCAGACCCTTTGTTTCCTATCTTTTAACCAGTTATTGATCCATGAGAGAATCTTCCCTCTTATCCCATTACTGCTTATTCTTCTTAAGAGCCTTTGATGTGGGATCTTGTCAAAGGCTTCTAAAAGTCCAAGTACACTATATCAACTTGATCACCATTGTCTGTATGTTTGTTGACACCCTCAAAGAATTCTAATAGTTTGGTTGAAACTATCAGACACACAGATAAATAGAATATTTTGGAGAAATATCAGCATGGATTTGTAAAGGGAAATCATGCCTCACCAATGAGCCTGGTACTGAAGTTAGGCTTACCAGCCACGATCGCCTCTTAGAAAAATTGGCATCATGTTATCTGTCCTTCAGTCATCTGGTACAGAGGCTGATTTAAGTGAGAGGTTACATACCAGTTAGTAGTTGTGCAATTTCATATTTGAATTCCTTCAGAACTCTTGGGAGAATACCATCTGTTACTGGTGACTTATTACTGTTTAATTTTTCTGTTTGTTCCAAAACCACTGCTATTGACCCCTCAACCTGGGAAACTTCCTTAGATTTGTCACCTAAAAATAATGGCTCTGGTGTGGGAATCTCCCTCACATTTTCTACAGTGAAGACTGATGCAAAGAATTCATTTAAATTCTCCGCAACGGACTTGTCTTCCTTGAATGCTGCTTTATCATCTCAGTTGTCCAGTGGCCCTACTGATGTACTTACAAAAAATTTTTGCTGTTGGTTTTTGTTTCTTTTGCTACTTGCTCTTCAAATTCTTTTTTTGCCTGCCTAATTATACTTTCACACTTGACTTGCTAGAGTTTATGCTCCTTTCTATTTTCCTCAAAAGGATGACTTCCAATTTTTAAAGGATGTCTTTTTGCCTCTAACTGCCTCTTTTACTCTATTATTTAGGCATGGTGGCATTTTTTGGTCCTCTTACTGTTGCTTTTTTAATAGGGGTATACATTTATTTTGTGCCTCTTATGTTTTTTTTAAAAATAGCTACCATGCAGTTTGCAGGTATTTCATGTCTGTGACTGTTCCATCTAATTTCCATTTAACTAGCATCCTCATTTTTATGTAGTTTTTCTTTTTTGAACTTAAATGCTGCTGTGGTGGGTTTCTTTGTTGTTTTCCCTCCTACCCCCGCTTAAAGCGTGTTACATTTAATTACTTTATGGTCACTATTACTGAGCAGGTCAGCTGTATTCACTTTTTGTATCTGATCCTATCCTTAGGACTAAATCAGAAATTCCTTCTCCCCTTGTGGGTTCCAGGACTAGCTGTACCAAGAAGCTGAGAGTTACAATATCAATGAAGGTGACCAGGGTTGTCATTCAGAGTGCTCTGGAAAGATTCTGTATAGCCAAAAATTAGATCTCAAAATGATTCAGCCAGGAGCTCACAGAGACACAGCTTAGCTGCTATGCTGTGGCTCATGTATTCTCGCCTCTCAAGCTCTTTAAAGCCAGATGGAATCAAGAATGGTATGTACCTTGAAGGAAGATACTGTATTTCTTTCCTATCTGAATTTTTTTTTGTGTGTAAGAAGTGTATGGAAAAAGGAGAAAAATTTAAAAAAATAACAATTTTGGAAAGATCTTCTGCATGATAAATCATGGAACATACTATGGTGCCTCAAAAAAACAAACTCCACCCCCTGCCATTGTGCTCTACTGACCAAATAACATTTGAATGACAAATCATGACACACATTTTGTGGCATGTAAAGATTTCCATCTCTGCCAGGATACTAGTCAATTAGTCTTTATGTGCATGACAAAGCACCGAACACTTTCTGGGACATGTGAAAAACAAAATGAAGGCCTCTTCCAATGAAGTGCAAAGACAGAAACATATTCTGTAGCAAGATAAAGATCCTGAGATCCTACCAGCCTGAGTCTAATTGAGCAAAGCAGAACACGGTGAATCACATTCTGTGACACGAACAAATTCCAGATTTATCCAGTGTAGTAGTTTGCTCATATAATAAGCCAGACTCGTGAATTGGTAGAAAATGTTTTTCTATGAGCAATCTACTTGTTTGAGTGTTCAAAGGACTTGCATGGGCTAATGCCATCCCCAGCAGCAGTTACACTAATGTATGGTTCTAATTGTACATGCGTGGGATAAATAAATTTCATGTCCATCTTGCAAGTGACTCCTAGGCCCAGTGGACAATCATCTGAGAATGTGGTTTCAGAGTCACCCTGGAATTTAAACTGTTTTCTGTAGAACTCAAGTTGTAAGATTCTCTCTCTTAAACGTGTAGTGGGGATAACCTTCCCTACATAAGTCAATTTACTGATTAATCTAGGTATCTTTGAACCATGGGCGGTGCCCCTTCTGCCCAAGGCCCTGCCCTGACCGACCCCCTCCCCTGTTCCCCAGAGCCCCAAGCCAGGTCGCCCGCCGGCCCCAGCGCCAGGTCGCCGCACGCCAGCCTCAGCGCCATCCCCAATGCTGGGCCATCCTCCACCCCCAGCACTGGCCCCAGGGTCGGGCTGCCCACTGTCACCAGCTGCCTGCTGACCTCTGGCCGGAGCTGAGCTCCTGCTGATTTGGCGGGGACAGTGCTTGGCTTAGGGGAGGCTTAGCCTCCCCACTTTGCTTTGAACTAATTCTCCTGAAAGTTCCAGTTTTCTGAATTTCTACACTGGGCTTCATTCTGAAGTTGTAAATCCCCATGCATGGAAATTTCCTAAGGGGAGTTTTTGCCTTCATTAAAGATTGCAGACTGATGCCCATTCATCCAAAACTGTTTTTACAGAAAGGCTGGGCGTGATTATTCCACTTTCATGACGACTGGACATTTAACAATCAAGAAGAAAGGCTACTACATTCTGTTCACACCTCTCATTTTCAATCTCTTTGCCTGACTCCAGAACAGCATTCTTACTGTATCACCCTGAAATAATATGAAATGGAAAGGAGGGGATAAAGGAAAAGAAGAGATTCCCATGGAAAATGCTACATTTTGATGTCCGTGTTTAATCCAAAGTGGTGGTGAGAGGAGAAGGCAGGGGGAAAAAAATAGATGCACTCTAGTAACAAGGAAGTATATCGGCTTTTCTTGTTGCTTTTTCTTTAGCTTGCTTTCACCATTTTCAAGACAGGCTGTTACCTTTTTACATCAGCCCCTACCAGAACACACCATTAGTCCAGCCATTCACCATCAGTTCAGAATAAAGCCATAAATTCACTGGTCAATCTTTTAACCGTTGTTCCTTAGCAGTGAGACTGAGGTAAAAGCATTTGGTTTGCACTCTGACAATAGCTGCATTTTCAGAGTTCCATTACAGTTCGTAGACAGGTGATCAAGCCTTTATTGTAGTGGGTTTGGGGTTGTGGTCCTTACTTCCCTTTGACATCCCCTCATTCCTCCCTTCCCCACTGCTAATCAACACTGCAGCAGGGTGCTGCTGCAAAAGCACCTAATTAGCCCCTTCTCAGCCAGCTCCAATCAAGAGAAATAGATTGGGGCTGCTGTAACAGGCATGGTGCCTGGCCAGGAGATTGGCTCCACCTGTGGGCCTGACAAGCCAGCAGTTATAAGGGCTGGGAGCCAGCATGAAGGGGGTCTACCAGGAGAACGGGCAGTCTCCTGGCAGTGGGCTGACTGCTAGTCAAAGAGGAAACTAACCCTGCAAGCCTTGTAAATAGCTCAACACTGATGGTGGGAGAACTGTGTGTGTAAATAAAGCCACTGCGTAACAGGAAGCCTCTCTGAGCTTTATTGGGGCAGTCAGCAGGCCCCAGGAAGAGGGGTGGGCAGAGGACCCTGTTACAACCACCTCAAATCTTTTTGTTTCTGATGTGCCTGTGTCCATCTGCGTAATCTGATACTCTTTTAATGCACTTGTAACTATCACACGCTCTTCTCATTATGATGCGGGCTTCTGAGATCAAGTATCATGAACTGGATGTGCAAAAGGAATGTTCTATGTGTGCTATCAAGATAACAATAGGGAAGAACGGACTCCCACTAGTTAAAAAGATCTGGGAAGTCGCTAGTAAAGTAAAATCGATGCCTCTTCCAAGGTCACATTGTGGGGATGTAGCACAGCAGCACCCCCTGCAAATGAGTTAGAATAGTTGTCACAACCAATCTGGGTTAAGTAAACAGACTGTAAGGGTCACTGGATCTGCATAATAACAGAACCCATGTACGCTACCTTAGCCCACTGTCTGCTTCCCAGGCAGCTAGTGCCTAAAATAAGAGGTGGGATTGCAGACAAAGTCCTCTCCTCCCAACCTTGCAGATTAATTCTATTTTCAAAGTAAAAGACTGGGACACTTTATAGAAAAGGGCAGTGTGGGAGAAAACAATAATTATCCCTCTGTAAACTCTTTACGGTTCCCTCCTAGCCCCGGCCTCTCCCTCTCATCTTCCTCTGACTTTACCCACCCCCAACACACACACGCTTTCCTTAGCCTAGAGTGCTCTTCTACTTAACCTCTCCAGAGCTCAGAACCAGCCCCTCAGCTCTGAACTCTCTCCCTCACAGAATCTCCAACCTCAGAAAGCCAAGCCCCAGGCTCAAAACTGTTCCCCCTGTTACCCATCACCTCTTGGAGAAGCCCCCGTTCTTCCTCCGCTTGTTGCTGGGTCTGGAGAAGCAAGAGCAAAAGCTGAAGAGAATGCGAGCATGTGATCTGAAATGGCTCAGAGAAGCCTGTGTCCCCAGCTCGATGCCTTCCCTCTGCTGCCTGCAGTCCATGTGCTGCAAGGCTCCGGAGCATGTGCAGACAACTCTATATCTGCCTTTGTGGGACTAGCCATACCAAAGCCTGTATTCCCTGCTATGTGCCCCTCCCTCTGCTGCTTGTGGTGCTAAGTGCTGCAGGGCCAGATGTCCCCTGGTTCCATGCCCGGTGTGCTGCATGGTAGGGGCTGGAACAGTCCCAGCCCCACCAGGAGCAGCAGGTGGCATCACTCCTGTCAGTGCATCAGCCACTCTACACAGCTGTGATCCTGTTTAATCCCATCAGCTCTGATGACCAGTTGCACAAGGCCTGAACCAATTTATGCAAGAGCTACACGGAAACTCCTTCAACAGTGGGCAGGAAGAGCAGAGATACCAGTAGATCTTGCAGGGTGAGTTTATCCTATAAAAATAGCTTCTCACTTCGAAAGTATTGGTTTAGAAAAATGAGTGGGATGAAATATGCAGTATAATAGGCTTTGAGTTGAAGGTAATGTTTCCCTAATATGACATGTTCTTGTAACTATGGATAACAAAGTAATCCATTATTTATTAGACTGAACTTTAAAAATGTGACCCTCCAAGATGAACTGCAAGCTGCAACGTCTGTGTAGTTCAGTAGCATTTAGCTAAAGGATAAGTGCTCTCCTTCTCAGCAGAGGTATGATTTGCATTTTGATTAAACTAGCCAAATATTTTGTTGAACCAAAGTGTTTCTTAATAAACATAATTACAGTTCTGGTCTAGCTGACCTTTTTCCTGAAAAATCTCCTGAGTACACTTTCTGTTAGTGAAAGGTTGGTTGATGTATTTGGAGAAGTTAATAAACTAGGGAGAACTGAATTAATCATACTCAACATCAAAGCAAATTATTAAGAACAGAAAATTTAGTCCAAGAATATTCCTATGTATTATAGGTTTAAATAAACAGATATTGGTTCAAGTAGGAAATGGACACGTTCTTTCTTTTTACATAGATTGAAGGAAGTAAATATGATTGCTTTAAAAAAAAAACTTCGGGTATATGATCAAATGGATATAGAATATAGGTAGGACTGGAGGGGGGACACCCATGGGTGTACGTTTGATTAAGTGTTTGCTACTTATTTCTGCTAGCAACTAGAAACCTGTTTGGTTTTTAAATGTGGACTTAAATTGCCACAGGGCCAAAAAACCTGTTGTTTTTAGATAGATTTGACGATATTCAAACATTGTGGCCGAAGAATCAATTCTGAGCCTCTTTAAGCCCAGAGTCACCTTGTCCAATTACTGCATTGTAGATGTGTTTCTTGTGTTTTGAGACAATGTGGCTGTTGACTGAAGCATTTTCAGTGTTTCAGCCTTTAACAGAAAGGAAAAACAGATCTGTTCTTCCTTCTCGGTTGTAGACTTTGCAGTCACACAACCGATAATTATTAAGACAGCTGGGATATGTGCAGGAGCTGAACGAATGGAGTTGAAGCCAGACAATAGCATTTTTCTGCTCTCAGAGTGTGACTCTTCTCAAGGAAGAAGCTGTCTGCAACCACTGGATTCCACAGTCCTTAAAGCTTAATGAGTCCCTACTGTACAGTGAAACAATTCCAGACATACATATGTGACATGGGAAGAACCAGGTGCCAAAAATGTCTCTCTTTCTGGCCACACAAATATAAAATACAAACCCAATGAGTTCACTATCCTAAAAATTAGAGCTATTTGTTTGCGTAGGGTCTTATCTGACACCCATCACTGCAGTACCTGAGCATCTCCAAAAATCCTAATTAAATTAGGAAAAAGTCCAAGAAGTGGATTTGATTTTGCCCTTCTCTTCTGGAATGTTGCTAGAATATTTTTTTTAAGCTTCTCCTCTAACTCCTGTCTTCCCTTGCCTACTTAGATGAGGGAAGGTTCTATAATATTTTTTGCCCTTGCTTTCTGTGGCATCTTTAGTTTTCCTTGGGGAAAAGCTGCATTAGGAACATAGAAATGGCCTGAGTGGATCAGACGCGCGTTCCATCTAGTCCACTATCCTGCCTCTAGCCACGGCCAGCATTAGGTGCTTCTGGGGAAGGGTCAAGAAGCAGGGGGGCAGAACAGCAGGGGCCGGGGGGCCATGGCCCCATCACTTTTAAAAGTGGCCGTAAGGGTGAGCGATGGGGGTGGGGGAGGAGAGGAGCAAGCGGGAGGCAGGGTCTTGGCGGGGGGGAGAGGCAGCTTAGGACAGGACCTCAGGGGAAGAGACTGTGGGAGGGGGGGACTTTGAGGAAGGGGCCAGGCAGGGCCTCAGGGGAATGGGCGGCAGTGGGCCACACACACACTTTTAGGAACACAAGAAAATCCTATAACTTGTTGTATCTATAGAAAGGGGGGGAGCGTGACAGTCTGTAATATTATGTTCACCCTTTTTACAAAATCATAATTGATTTTGTACAAAGTACGCCTTGTGAGGTATCATTTGAAAACTCATAATTTGCATATCATTATTGTCCTGGTAAAATGTGTGGCAACATTGAATGTAAAATTATAAGATTGTACAGTATGACAGTAGTGAGACATGCTCCAAGTTTGTAAAAGCAGGCACAAACCAGTTCCTCAGAGACAAAAGGCAAACGGATGCCTCAGCCAGGTGTCAACAAAATAAAACTGACTATCACCTGGTTAAGCAGCCATTCTTTGGCAAGAAAAAAGGTGTGAACAAGAATTTTACATCTTGGCAAAGAAATAGCTGGAGGTTTCCAGCCTATAGACTTTCTGTCTCCTAAACCTCAGCTAGAGACGATTCTCAAAGAGGAGGAAAAGATATAAAAATGGGGAACAGACACCCCAAGACATCTCTGCCTTCATCTTTACTTACAGCATCAACAACACTTGAAGAACTAAGAGAGCATCAGAGTGGGGAGAGATCCTGTCTGAAAGGAGTTCAGCCAGTAAGACTGGTACAAGCATGTGGTGAGAGAGACTCTGCTTTGAATTCACTTAGCTTATTAAGTTAGGTATTAGATGCCTTTTACCACTTATTTACTTGTAACCAGTTATGATGTTTATGCCTCATTACTTAGATTTTAAGTGATTACATCTTTCTGTTGTTAATAAACTTGTTTTGTTTAAATCAGTGCTTTTGGACTGAAGTGTTTGGGAAACTCCATTTGCGATAACAAGATTTGTGTATATAATTTTCTATTAATAAAATGATAGACTTTATATGAGCTTGTATTGTTCAGGAGGGGCTGGGCAATACAAGATACATTTCTAGAGGAAAATCTGGGACTTGGAGTTTGTTGGTGTTACCCTGTAGTGTAATTTATGGCTGGCTAGCTATAGCACTCACACAGTACAGCTGGGAGTAATTTACATGCTGGAGGCTGTGTGTGGACAGACCAGGAGTGATTGTTCTTGCAGCAGAGCAATGTAAAAGACACCACAGGCTGGAGAATTGAGGGGACATAGCTGTTCAACAGTCCAGATTCTACCCTGGGGAATGTCACGGGAAGCACTATTACTTATTGTAGTACCTTACAATGCTGAAGGCAGTTAGGTCTGTAATCAGTCTCCAAGAGTTTGCTTTGTTTGTTTGTTTCTAATCTAGATGATGTGATATGAAATTTGTTTACCTGCAGTTATATTCATAAACTGAATGTAGTGGAACCTGTATCCATACTGATCAGGATTTCTGCTGAGAGCTGGGTGATGTTTAAATGAGTGGCCAGGCATTGACATTATTTGTAGAGGTGGTGGGTTTTTTTAAAGGGTCAGGTGCCCAACTCCCACGGAATTCCAAGGTGAACTGTGCACCCAACTCCCTCAGGATCCTTTGAAATTATTACCCAGCATCACCATCTCACTAGAAAGTCAGCGCTAATGCTTAGTTTTTAAATTGTTTAAAATGGGTCTATTAGTAGATTATTTCTCTTTGGATTTCCTGCCCTTACCTATCAGTTCTCAAACCTTTATTTAATTATCTGCTTGAAGTTAAGCATACACTTAAATGATGTCCTGAATCGGGATGAATTTAGGCATATGCATGATGCTTTCCTGAACCAGGGCTAAGACTTGAAGTAAAAACAAGCAAACAGAAACCTAGGACAGAAGGATTCAGAATATCCACCATCTGCCCAGTCCCATATGCTATTACAGAAATTATTGAGGTAAAAGATTACCTATAAGATTTTATAGACTATTATTTAAAAAGTATTTAAGGAATTTAAATACTCTGAAAAATACCTACGAGACTCATGTCGTATTCTCATATGTATGTTATATTGATCTTTGGCAAGATCTGACATGATATACATTTGTTTGTTAAGACTTTCCTCTGTAGGAAAGTTGATCAGCATTCCCTGTAGCAAAAATGAGCATCAATAAAATGGAGCGCAACTTGTATTTATTTTTCTCAGGGTAGTATTTCATCCTGGGTTTAAAATTGCCTACGATGTACTGAACTCTTTCTTGAAATTGACAGATGAATTGGAGACATGATGGTCCCCCAAGAAGCTCCTGTTATAACCATTAGTCTCATGTCCCCTGAAAGTGGACACACTGAAATCAGCCGCACAAGACAGGAGGTTGAGATAATTGAGGAACAATTAAGTGATCTCTATAAAACTCAGATTAGGAATTCATATATCAAAGGAATGAAAAGGTTTTTCCACAATGGAAAGATAAAATCTGACAAATCCCTTGTTTCAGTAAAAATTAATACCTCTGATTTTAACCAGAGGTTGTTGTTGTTGTTTTTACTGCATCTGCTTTCATAGTCATTTGAAGATGCATGAATTTAGGTTAATACAGACAAGGTTATGCATGTGCTGGCATATTGACAAATACCAACACAGGCTTCCATGGCTGGTATTGTGCTGGACTTCATTGTTTTAAAAATGCTTAACCATCTTTGCTCCCCATCAGTAAAAGGGAGGAAATGTCCAGAAGGTAGCCAGTCATGAAAAAAGACTGCTCAGAATCATGAAGCATCCATCAGCCACACTGGGGAAAAAAACAAACCCTTTTGAAACTTGGCTTGTTCTGGGTTAGGAAATTAATTACTCATGCAAAAATTATGGCAACAGGTGTACTACAAGAGAAAAGGGGGTATATTTCCCATGAGGTAACTGATGGTAAGGGAAATGATACAAATGTGCAACATACTAATATGAGATCAAATATTCTTAATATCCTGAAGCTTTTGATAATCTATACAAGGAGAAATGTGTTAGCATATAAAATATTAGCTGGCAAATGTAGATAGCTATGATTTTGGGAAGGTATGTTCTGGTTATAATGCATGGAACTTCTATTAATCCTACCAGAGTTGTTCATGTAAACTCTTGCAAATTAGGATTAGAAAAGCCACTTTAACTGCATTCTTTCAGATAGACCCTTGCCAAAGATGAGTAACTCTTTGAAAACAAACCTGTGAGAGCTGATCTGAAATTGAACAGATGAAAACCAAATAAATCTCCTTAAATGTTTATGAAAAGTCAATATCATAATGGCAAAAGCCTCTGAAAAAGCCAAGTTACAAATCTCTGCTTAGGGATTTTCAACAATGTGCATCAGTCTTGCCCAAAATAATCATTTGCTTCCCACAAATACTAAGAGACAATACATTGTTCCGAAGATTTTTCAGTATTTACATTGCTTACTGGAAACACACTGTGTCAGCACTAAAGTCTATATTTTGAACTCTAGTGCAGTTAAAGCTATCAATTTGATAGGCTTGTACCAGGGTGTTGATGCCTTTCAAAAGTAGTTTTGTCTGAACGTGACCATTATAAGCCATGTATCAGGAGGACAGGCTCTTGTGGGTGAAATTCAATTAAAGCTATTGAAACTACCTTGTTGTTGCTTGTGCATCTGCAGACAAAGATGTTGATTTGCCATATGCATGGTTTTCTGTGTCACTGGAGAAATCTGTTTATAATTTCTGCATTTAAACACTTTTTTTTCTATGAAAACTATGATTTACAATCCTATACATTCTCCATCATAAGTTATTTGGTTTCATCTATGTTAATTGTCTTAAACAATAGCCAAGGAAATAATTTTTCTCATTTTTATTTGTGTTCTGCATTGTCATAATGATAGTGATAGATTTTTTAAGGGTCCATTCTGATCATCTAGCCTGCTCTCTTGTACAACACAGGCCATAAAATTTCACTTGGTGATTCCTGCAGTGGAGGGAATTCTTTGTCCCTACTTTGTAATTGGAGGCCACTTCATCTCTGTGTCTCTGAAGGTCTCCTCTGTGTCTCCCTATCTCCATGTATACTGTCATTGTCGAATAAGGGTTCAAACAACTTCATATGTAGATGGCTCTGGAAATGTCTTAAGACTGAGTATGTACTGCTTTATTTTTCCACTTGTTGCTGGGGTCAGTGTTTCTATTAGAGGACCAATCCTGTGAGGTACTGTCCACTTCCTCAGTGGTACTGAGTATCCTCAACTCCCACTGAGCGTCCTCAGCCTTGACACAAGATCCTCAGCATCTTGCAGGATTGAGTCCTAGATCAGTGATATGGCCAGTGATCCGACAGCCCATTTCATGGATATAAAACAGACCTTTAATGGAAGCTGAGGTTACAAGGAAGAAGGATAAAAGGGATGAAATTAAAGAATATTTCTGGGAGTTAAGAGCACCCCCAAAAGACCTAAAGTTCCAATCCTTGCAGGTGCTGGGAATGTTCAGCTCTAACTAAAACCTGTAAGAGTTCAGAACGCTCAGAACCTTGCAAAGCCAAGCACTTACAGTATAAGAAGAAAAGGGTATTACTTGGACAGGTCAGGAATAAAAAAACAGCTGTTAAGAGAGAGGGAGTGGGCAGAGGAAGGAAGCACAAGCTACAATCCAAATGGATAGAACAAACTTAAAACACCTTGTTTATAGTAATAAGTCAAGTTTCGAGAAAAGTCTGAATTGGAAAAAGGAAAATTTAAAGCCCAACAGGTATGGCTAATCCATCATGTTCCTAACCTCATCCATATGTTTTCTATGAAAACCAATGCAGTTATAATGGAGGAAATCCTATTTATCCAATCAAAACAGTAAATGCAATACTTTCCCTTCCCTATCTCCACATTATATGGTTAAACAATGGGTATGTTCTCTGCTTTTACATAAAAACATAAGAATGGCCATACTGGGTCAGACCAAAGATCCATCCAGCCCAGTATCCTGTCTACCGACAGTGGCCAATGCCAGATGCCCCAGAGAAAATGAACAGAACAGTTAATGATCAAGTGATCTCTCTCCTGCCATCTGTCTCCATCCTCTGACAAACAGAAGCTAGGGACACCTTTACTTACCCATCCTGGCTAACAGCCATTAATGGACTTAGCCTCCATGAATTTATCCATGTTATAGACCCTTTTAAACTCTGTTATAGTCCTAGCCTTCACAACCTCCTCAGGCAAGGAGTTCCACAGGTTGACTGTGCGCAGAGTGAAGAAGAACTTCCTTCTATTTGTTTTAAACCTGCTGCCCATTAATTTCATTTGGTGGCCCCTAGTTCTTATATTATCAGAACAAGTAAATATTCCTTATTCACTTTCTCCACACCACTCATGATTCTATATACCTCTATCATATCCCCCCTTAGTCTCTTCTTTTCCAAGCTGAAAAGTCCTAGCCTCTTTAATCTCTCCTCATATGGGACCCGTTCCAAACCCCTAATCATTTGACTTGCCCTTTTCTGAACCTTTGCTAATGCCAGTGTATCTTTTTTTGAGATGAGGGAACCACATCTGTACACAGTATTCAAGATGTGGGCATACCATGGATCTATATAAGGGCAATAAGACATTCTCCGTCTTGTTCTCTATCCCTTTTTTAATTATTCCTAACATCCCTTTTGCTTTTTTTGACTGCTGCTGCACTCTGCGTGGACGTCTTCAGAGAACTATCCACGATGACTCCAAGATCTTTCTCCTGATTAGTTGCAGCTAAATTAGCCCCCATCATATTGTATGTATAGTTGGGGTTATTTTTTCCAATGTGCATTACTTTACTTTACATTTATCCACATTAAATTTCATTTGCTATTTTGTTGCCCAATCACTTAGTTTTGTGAGATCTTTTTGAAGTTCTTCACAGTCTGCTTTGGCCTTAACTATCTTGAGCAGTTTCATATCATCTGCAAACTTTGCCACCTCACTATTTACCCCTTTCTCCAGATCATTTATGAATAAGTTGAACAGGATTGGTCCTAGGACTGACCCTTGGGAACACCGCTAGTTATCCCTCTCCATTCTGAAAATTTATCATTTATTCCCACCCTTTGTTCCCCGTCTTTTTTAACCAGTTCTCAATCCATGAAAGGATCTTCCCTTTTATCCCATGACAACTTAATTTACGCAAGAGCCTTTGGTGAGGGACCTTGTCAAAGGCTTTCTGGAAATCTAAGTACACTATGTCTACTGGATCCTCCTTGTCTACATGTTCGTTTGACCCCTTCAAAGAACTCTAATAGATTAGTAAGACATGATTTCCCTTTACAGAAACCATCTTGACTTTTGTCCAACAATTATGTTCTTCTGTGTGTCTGACAATTTTATTCTTTACGATTGTTTCAACTAATTTGCCCAGTACTGACGTTAGACTTACTGGTCTGTAATTGCCAGGGTCACCTCTAGAGCCCTTCTTAAATATTGGTGTTACATTAGCTATCTTCCAGTCATTAGGTACAGAAGCTGATTTAAAGGACAGGTTACAAACCATAGTTAGTTCCACAATTTCACATTTGAGTTCTTTCAGAACTCTTGGGTGAATGCCATCTGGTCCCGGTGACTTGTCACTGTTAAGTTTCTCAATTAATTCCAAAACCTCCTCTAGTGACACTTCAATCTGTGACAATTCCTCAGATTTGTCACCTACAAAAGACAGCTGAGGTTTGGGAATCTCCCTAACATCCTCAGCCGTGAAGACTGAAGCAAAGAATTCATTTAGTTTCTCTTTAATGACTTTATCATCTTTAAGTGCTCCTTTTGTATCTTGATCATCCAGGGGCCCCATTGGTTGTTTAGCAGGCTTCCTGCTTCTGATGTACTTTAAAAACATTTTGTTATTACCTTCTGAGTTTTTGTTTAGCTGTTCTTCAAACTCCTTTTGGGCTTTTCTTTACATTTTTGCATTTAATTTGGCAGTGTTTATGCTCCTTTCTATTGACCTCACTAGGATTTTACTTCTACTTTTTAAAAGATGCCTTTTTATTTCTTACTGCTTCTTTTACATGGTTGTTAAGCCACAGTGGCTCTTTTTTAGTTCTTTTACTGTGTTTTTTAATTTGGGGTATACATTTAAGTTGGGCCTCTATTATGGTGTCTTTGAAAAGTGTCCATGCAGCTTGCAGGGATTTCACTCTAGTCACTGTACCTTTTTAATTTCTGTTTAACTAACCTCCTCATTTTTTTGCATAGTTCCCCTTTCTGAAATTAAATGCCACAGTGTTGGGCTGCTGAGGTGTTCTTCCCACCACAGGAATGTTAAATGTTGTTATATTATGGTCACTATTTCCAAGCGGTCTTGTTATAGTTTCCTCTTGGACCCGATCCTGCGCGCCACTCAGGACTAAATCGAGAGTTGCCTTTCCCCTTGTGGGTTCCTGCACCAGCTGCTCCGAGAAGCAGTCATTTAAAGTATCAAAAAATTTTATCTCTGCATTTCGTCCTGAGGTGACATGTACCCAGTCAATATGGCGATAATTGAAATCCCCCACTATTATTGTTCTTTATTTTGATAGCCTCTCTAATCTCCGTTAGCATTTCATTGTCACTATCCCTGTCCTGGTCAAGTGGTCGATAATAGATCATTACTGTTATATTCTTATTAGAGCATGGAATTACTATCCATAGAGATTCTATGGAACATGTGGATTCATTTAAGATTTTTATTTCATTTGATTCTACATTTTCTTTCACATGTAGTGCCACCCCCACCCCTGTCCGCATGACCTGTTCTGTCCTTCTGTTATATTTTGTACCCTGGACTGATTGTGTCCCATTGATTGATTGTCCTCACTCCACCAGGTTTCTGTGATGCCTATTATATCAATATCCTCCTTTAACACGAGGCACTCTAGTTCACCCATCTTATTATTTTCAGTGTTAGCCTATTGCTGAAATGAAGGATTGACAATAGAAAAGAAATGGAGGAGCTACCAGGAATCTGGTTTCTACAAAGTAAGTTATACAAAATGTGTAAATGCTCCTTAATAAATACTAGGAAACAAGGTATTTCCATTTCATTGAATCAGTCATATCACAGTAACAAATACCTGTGTTACACTGCACGGTTACAAGAGCCCCAACAAGCAGATTTTCTGAATATTTTCTAGTTCTCTTTCACACTTTTCCCTTCTGCAACCCAAGTTCTCTCCCTCCAAGTTCCATATAGGTGGCTACAGAATAAAAGGAGAAGGATCTGGCTGAGTTAAAAGGCTACTGGATGGAAGGTAGAGGAAAGATCTCAAAAGTTTGAACTATATTGTTTGAACTAAAAACAGCATCTGAACTTCTAAGCTTTGCCCATTAATCTCTTTTTCCGTAACAGTGTTTAGGCTAAATGAGGATTTTTTTTAAGGGAACTATTTTGGATATTTTACAATCAATATGTATATCACGGATTTTTTTTAATCAAAACCCTCCAGATGCTGTGGTCCTCTCCTCATTCAGAAATGCCAACAGCCATATGCTACCAAATCAAAAGGGTCTAATTATATAAGTGTATCATAAAGCCTTCAGAGTCAAGTGCGAAGGAGGTGAGATTTCATTAGTAATCAAATGGGATATTGGCAGGATTCATAAATATCTAAGAATAGGGCTGTCAAGCAATTAAAAAGATTAATCTCGATTAATTGCATGATTAATTGTGGTGTTAATAATGGAATACAATTTATTTAAATATTTGTGGATATTTTCTACATTTTCAAATATATTGATTTCAATTACAACAGAATACAAAGTGTATAGTGCTCACTTTATATTTTTATTACAAATATTTGCACTGTAAAAAACCAAATAGTATTTTTCAATGCACTACAGTACTTGTATTAGGTGAAATCTCTATAATGAAAGTTGAACTTACAAATGTAGAATTATGTACAAAAAATAACTGCATTCAAAAATAAAACAATGTAAAACTTTACAGCCTACAAGTCCACTCAGTCCTATTTTATTCAATCGCTCAGACAAACAAACTTGGTTATAATTTGGAGGAGATAATGGTGTCCACTTGTTGTTTACAATGTCACCTGAAAGTGAGAACATCCATTCACATGGCACTGTTGTAGCCGGCGTCACAAGATATTTATGTGCCAGATGCGCTAAAGATTCATATGTTCCTTCATCTTTAACGACCATTCCATAGGACATGCCTCCATGCTGATGATGGGTTCTGCTCGATAATGATCCAATGCATGTTCATTTTCATTATCTGAGTCAGATGCCACCAGCAGAAGG
The DNA here is from genome assembly GCF_965152235.1 of Eretmochelys imbricata. Classification (NCBI taxonomy): domain Eukaryota; kingdom Metazoa; phylum Chordata; order Testudines; family Cheloniidae; genus Eretmochelys; species Eretmochelys imbricata. Next base: position 170,182,285 of record NC_135574.1, read on the forward strand.
TTGGTTTTCTTTTTTGGTGATTCGGGTTCTGTAGTTTCCGCATCTGAGTGTTGCTCTCTTAAGACTTCTGAAAGCATGTGCCACACCTCGTCCCTCTCAGATTTTGGAAGGCACTTCTGATTCTTACACCTTGGTTTGAATGCTGTACCTATTTTTAGAAATCTCACATTGGTACCTTCTTTGCGTTTTGTCAAATATTCTGTGAAAGTGTTCTTAAAATAAACATGCTGGGTCATCATCTGAGACTGCTATAACATGACATTTATGGAAGAATGTGGGTAAAACAGAGCCAAAGACATACAGTTCTCCCCCCAAGGAGTACGGTCACAAATTTAATTAATGCATTTTTTTTAAACGAGCATCATCAGCATGGAAGCATGTCCTCTGGAATGGTGGCTGAAGCATAAAGGGGCATACAAATGTTTAGCATATCTGGCACATAAATACTTTGCAACGCCACCTACAAAAGTGCCATGTGAACATCTGTTCTCGGTTTCAGGTGACATTGAAAATAAGGTAGTAGGCAGCAGCATCTCCTGTAAATGTAAACACACTTGTTTGTTTTAGAGACTGGCTAAACAAGAAGTAGGACTGAGTGGACTTGTAGTCTCTAAAGTTTTATATTGTTTTGAGAGCAGTTATTTAACAAAAAAAATCTACATTTGTAATTTGCACTTTCATGACAGAGAGATTGCACTACAGTACTTGTATGAGGTGAATTGAAAAATACTATTTCTTTTCTCTTTTACAGTGCAAATATTTATAATAAAGTGAGCACTGTACACTTTGTATGCTGTGTTGTAATCGAAATCAGTATATTTGAAAAGTAGAAAAACATCTAAAATATTTAATTTCAATTGGTATTCTGTTGTTTAACAGCGTGATTAATTGCGATTAACTCAAATTAATTGCGATTAAAAAAATTAATTGAGTTAACTGCAATTAATTGACAGCCCTATATAAGAGACATGCCCATTGATCTTATTATTGAGTGAATATTTAGCCCCTGGAAATGGAGAAAGGAGAGATGGAGGTAAAGTTGCTCTTCTCTCTCTCATTGGTTTTATTGCTGGCTGATGTCACCACAGAACAGATGAATGCAGGAAATAATCTGTGAACAAAATATAACCATAAATAAATAAACGCGTCAGAGTTGTTCTAAAGTTGAGCTTGCTAGGAGATGCCATCTGCACAAGGAAGGAAAGTCCACAAAGTTGTGGCAGGTTGCTAAAGTTTTTGCCTTGACTTCAACAGTCAGAGTAGCAGCTACTCTCAGATTCTAAGCCATTGGCAAACTTCAGACCCCATCAGTTTAAATGAAGCACAAGCGTTAGTCAATTTGAATAAAATATATGAAGAATTTTCGAAATGTGTATAACTGTAGCAATAGCAGGAATTGTGACTTTTTATTATTATTAATAATTTTTTTAGTCTAAGTCCTCAGTCCTGAAATGTAAAACATGCAGGTTCCTAAGAATATTCTCTACTATCTTGGAAGATTTCTTCAACATTCTGGTAATAAGCATGGGCATTTGAACATGTTCTGAGAAAAAAATCATAGTACACATTATACCCTTGTCTACATATTTACATGTCAAAACAGAAAACCTGGTCACCATAATGTGCTATAACCATTAACAAAATCATTTCACAATATAGCCCTACTGTCATCAGGAGGCAGGCAATATATGCTCTACATTAATGCAGCAGAAGCATTTTGGTTAGCCTGTTTGACAGAATTACATACTCAAATATGCCAAACAAGAGAATCATGATGTAAGTGTAAAATGTACTTAGGAAAAATCCTTTCAGCATGATTTTGGAAACTTCTCCATCGTAACACTGAAGCTGGATCACATACTAGGGCCAGTATTACTGTTAGGTAAACTATTACTAAATATATAGCTATTAAATATAAAGCATGTGCGAAGTATGGCTATTCTGTGCAGGTGCAATATAATTGGGCACTGAAGCTGGGTTGATTGCAGGGCACGTTGTGAATTTTATAAATGTTTTGGCTCCAGTTTCACTAAGCTGAACATGCTCAATGAGGCTGCAGATTTTAAAAGACAATCAGTCACAATCTAAACCTTAAAGGTGCCCTACTGTTAAAAAAAAAAAAAAAAAAAATTAGAGACAGACTAGAAAAAGCTTTTGTAGTACTGTATTTGTAAACATATGTGGAACTGAAATGATATTCCAGAAAATGAATGAAATCAAACAAAGTTGCATTAACAGCACCATCCCCTGTCCCCACTTCCTGCTCTCCAACTTTGGGTGGCTTCCCCATCTAACTTAGTGCTGACTGGAGAAAGGGAGAAGAAAATGGAATTTATTGGTTTTAAAATACATGCATCAACTTTCAATTTACACATAGATTCTGTGAGGCCTCTTCTCTACACCAATGCATATACCCTCATTCCAGGCCTGACCCAAGGGGCCGTGTCAGGAGCTGGGGAAGGAAGGAATTGTCTGAATCCTACACATGTGGGATGCACTGCTGCTCTGGTGTTCTGATCCGGTGGAGCTATGGTCAGAGGATCTGTGTACAATTGAATCTGCTCCTCCCTCAGTCTATCACTACCCCACTCCCAAACCGCAAAGCTCAGCAATGGATAAGGAGCCCCTAGAGATCTCTGGAGCACAAGGCTCTCATGTTCTCTATCTGGATTCCCCCAAACCTACTCCTTCCATGCAGCCAGAACTGCAGCATTTCTATGCATGTGGGGCCATCTATCCCCAAGAAGCAGAAGGCAGGATTAGCCCTTTAGTGCCGTGGGATCTGAAACACAGGAACATAAATAGGTTGTTTCTTTTAAAACCCTTCCTGTTAATCTTAATGGTTTATATATCCTGGATGACTGTTAAATGGGGAGGACAGTAAAGTCCTGGTATTGAGAAAGTGAAGTATAGACAGGTGGTTATTTTCATCACCATTATTTTTGTTCTGGTCTACAGCTAATCCTATTCAAAATCACCCTTCTCGTCATTGTTTTCTGGACATCAAGTTCAGTTTATTTTTAATATAATTCTGTTGTTCAGCAATCTCTCCCTCTTCAGATGAATCCCTGCTCAGTAATGAGGTCCCCTGGTTCAGATATTGTTCTGTGCCTATAGATCTAGCCCCGGGACGAATTCTTGGCCTTACTAAAGTCAATGGGAGATTTGCCATTTATTTAAATGAGGCCAGGATTTCATCCCTGCTACATGTTCCACCCAATTCACTGAAAGGATCATCTGATGGTCAGGGAAGCTAGCTGATATCTGCCCTCTGTAATAAAAGTATGTCACACAGGAATGATAGTAATTTCTAGCTACATGACATAAATGAGTGTGACAGGTAATTAAACCCTTCTCCACTGAATCTTGTTAAATACAGATCAGATGCAAATAAAATGCGATATCAGCTGAAAATAATAACCCCAAATTAATCTAGCCAATGAGTGAAGCACACATAGAAATATCTAGGATGGAGATCAGAGTAGTGGACATTTGATAATAACTACCTTGTAAACCTCACTAATTTTCTAATCACAATGGGTATGTCCACATCAAAAGCCCCTGGCTGGCCTGGGTCAGATGACTTGGGCTTGTCGGGCTTGGGCTCCAAGGCTAAACAATTGTTGTGTACACATTCAGTCTTGGGCTGTAGCCCAAGCTCTGGGACCCTGTGATGCTGTTTTGGTAGGCCACCCAGTCATTTTCTGTTTGAAATCTAATGTATTCTTCCACTTGCAATGGTAGTAACTGATGAACATTCTTGTATTATTTCTGCTACTCTAGTTTCCTGGAATATAGCTCTTTTGCAGCTTCTTCAAGGTTCATGTCTTTGACTCAAGAAGCTTGGTAGATGTTGGAACTATGGTTTTGTCCTTCTCCCTGTAAATCTTTTCTCTCGTGATTCTACCAACATGTATTTAGGTATGTTGTGCTACATAGGAAATAGTCCAGCTCACAACTCAGCTCCTTGCACAGTTTGCAGGGAAATCTTGTTGATGTCAGGAAACACTGGGTCATCAAATGATTTAAGATCTGAGCTTTCCTAGCTGCAGTTTCTTGAGAAGATGAGTATATTATCAAAATTCACCTCTGACTCTTAATTTTATTTGGATTTTGAATGAGCTTTTCTCTGGGTCATCTGTTCCATACTATGATTTCAGTTCATGTTTGCTTAAGAGAAAGACCAAGAGCGTCCCCCGGCCTATGTCCCCTCCCCCTGGGGCATGCTGCCCAGGACAGAAGGAGGGTCCAGGGCTCCCCACAGTGGCCTGGGCTCCCTGGCTGGCTCTTACCACTGCCTGGATCCAGCTTCCAGCCTGGTCAGGGGGCAGGGCCTCAGGGGGAAGAGGAGGAGCAGGGGGCAGTGCTACTGAGAGAGACCGGGGCTTATGGTGAGGAGGGGGCTAAGGTTCCCCTCAGCCCCTCTGTCGGGAAGAGGCTGGTGCCGCTGGCAGGGCATATGCTTCACAGCAGGGGAGATAATCATCTTATCAGCTCCCCTGACATGAAGCACAACCCATAGGTACTGACTCCATGGGTGCTCCTTGGTTGGAGCACCCACAGAAAAAAATGGTGCAGCCCCCCCAATCAGCGCCTCCCCCTCCCCCCAGCACCTCCTGCCTGCCACACTCAGCTCTTCTGCAGCATGCAGGAGGCACTGGGGGGGAGGAGGGAGGAGTTGAGGGCCAGGTGCGCTCGGGGGAGGGGGCAGAATGGGGGGAAGAGGTAGGGTGGGGGTAGGATCTTGGAGGAAGGGGTGGAGTGGGACGGGGCCTGGAGCAGAGCTGGAGGGGGGTGATATTAAACTTGGTGCCTATAGTGCGACCCCTGCCGGCACCGCTCCGTGCCTGCCCGAGGTGTGCAATTTGGGGGAACAACATGGCCCCAAGCCCCCCAAACTATGCCCATGTTTAAAACCCTTGCCTTCCCCCTTTTTATGTGGGGAAGGGCAAATGTTCTTTGTGCCCAGGGGCCCAATAAATCTTAATCCACTTCTGCTAATAGGCAACACTGCCACACATGCAAGCACTGAATTGGTGTATAACAAAAGAGAACTTTTATTAAATGGGAAAGGGAACCAAGCATTAACTTGGGAAAACATTCAAAAGCATGGTTTCAGAGTAGCAACCGTGTTCGTCTGTATTCGCAAAAAGAAAAGGAGGACTTGTGGCACCTTAGAGACTAACCAATTTATTTGAGCATAAGCTTTCATGAGCTACAGCATGTGACCAAATCTGACCCTACAGTGTAGTACGTTGGGCAGTGTCCTTTGCCTCAGGTTCACACTTTGTGGTGTGAATGTCTCTTTAACACATCACTCCTCTCTCCCTCCGCTGCACCCTGCTCACAGTTGGCAATCCTCAGTTAGTGAAGACCCAGAAGTGCATTCATGGAGTTCACCTCCCACCATTGGGATGGTGTTGGGAGGAATCAAGCAATGCCTCTGCTACTGCCTCTCCACCTGGCTTCCCCAACACCTGCCCTTTCTGCGGCAACGGGGAGACCCTGGAACACGTTTAGAATCTTAGAATCATAGACTATCAGGGTTGGAAGGGACCTCAGGAGGTCATCTAGTCCAACCCCCTGCTCAAAGCAGGACCAATCCCCAAATTTTTGCCCCAATCCCTAAATGGCCCCCTCAAGGATTGAACTCACAACCCTGGGTTTAGCAGGCCAAGGCTCAAACCACTGAGCTATTCCCCCCCCCCCCCACCACACACACACACACATTTATAGAGGGTGTACCAGACTGTTTGCAGCCCCTCTTCTGGCTCCTCCAAAATGTTCTGGCTGCACTTTTCTCCGCACCTCTTGAGCTACGCACACCCTGTCCATGGTCCACAAATTTGCAAAACCTGCTCTTCAGCCTCCTCCTGGTGCTGGCCAAGGTGGCCACCCACCATACCAGGAGGAGGAGGAGGAAGTTGGATGGTGGGGACGGGGGTGCTCTACAACTGTGGGGCCTATTTCCAATGTGCAGCCTAAGCACAGTTCTGCTGCCCTTACTCGTACACTAAGGATAACAACATTTCATTACCCCTGCATTTGAATACCAGAGTGATTCATAACCCAAGCCAGCCAGAATTGATCATTTTGGCAAAGCAGCTCCATCATGCTGTGCACCGAGACAGAGTAGGCATATGTATGCAAACACGGTCTGCTCCTGAATTCTTTTGTCCCCAGTGCATCACTAGATGTCATGGGAGAGCTCATTCAGACCCTGCTTACGCTTGCATTTCAATATATGCACGTCTGCCTTTTATATTTATGTTTTAATGTCTGAAGAGTCTTGCACAAATGTAATGAATGAATGAAATCAATGAAAATAATTTTTTAGACTGATAAATAATCAGTGGCAAATTTTAGAGTGGATCAAAAAAATTTTTGCTGAAACTTTTTTCTGGCAAAAATGCCTTTCCCATCAAAATGGGGAGTTTTTTTTTTTTGTGTGTGTGTGAAAAAAAATCAATGAATACTTTCAAATTGAAAAGTTCCAAACATTTTCAAAAATTGAGTTTCAGTTTGATGTGGGGAAAACACTCTTTCCCTCATATTTTTACTTCTTTTTCCACTGAAAAAGGATACAATGAGAGAGAGAGAGAGAGAAATGTGTCATCCCCTCATTGCCCCTCTCCCCCTAAAAAAGCAAAAAAACAAAATGAATGTTGTCATTGAAAAACCAGAAAAAATTCCTGGAAAATTTCAAATGAAAAAACATGTTTTAATTTCTCTTTTGTATACACTCTTGGGTACACTTTGAAAATCTCTATGTATCCATCTTCCACATGGACACTGAGGACGAAATTCTCATCTGGTATAAAATAGCATAGCTCTATTGACTTCAATGCAAATATACTGAGTTGCACCAGTTCCACTTCAATGGAGCTATGGCAATTTATAGCAGCTGACAATCTGTTCGCAAATTCGCCATTCAGGCATTTTGCTCTTTAAGAGGTCTTGAAATTCAGGCCTGGGCCCATAGAATACAGTAATAGGATCGTATCACTCTGCTCAGAATTGTATAGGGCTTGGCCTGAAACAGACAGAAAAGGGAGGAAGAAAAAGTGACCAAAGGAGAGAGCTGTGTGATTTATAAGAGAAAAGAACTAATCATCTTAGAATGGATTTTATGATTAGGAACTGCAGGGTTTTTTGCTTTATTATTTTCAAGTTAAAATCAACACTCCCAGCTGTGCAGTAGAGGATAGACAATACTGAGTAATCCCAATGCACATAGATCCAGTTACACCAAGTATTTGAAAAAGATTTTCTGCCTTTTACTAAAGACCAGATCAGCATAAAGAAATTATATAGTGGCTGGTGCCCTCCTCTGAGAAAAAACAGTATGTTCTGATTTTCCTTCATTTTGTCATTTTATCCAAAGTTACACTACGAAGAACAGTGCACGTTAAAAAGTTGATCTAGAGAGACAGCTGCCAAATCAAACAAGAATTTTTTTTCCCCAAAAAACAGTGATATGGGAACAAACTGGACATAGAACATGCTGTTCAGCCCTGGAAATTAAAGTGTAGGTTGTGTCAGCAACAGTCAACATAAACCTGCAATACCCTCTTGTTATTTCTTTGCGTTAGTTCGTATGGTTGCCCCATTTTGACCTGAGCAGTTAGTCAAATTTGGGGCGTTTCAGATTGTTTCTGTTAAGAATTGCTGACGGAGTCAGGTGATTCTTTGATACAATCCTGTTTATTTACAAAGAATGTACAAAGTCCTGTTTCCCTGAACACAGCAGGAATCAAACGACAGGTGATTGTTTCCTTGCTCATAGCTCCAAGCCCCTGGCTGCCAGCACTCAGCCCCAGAAGCTCGCGCTCTCTGGGTTTTCCCAGGGCCATGCTCCCAGTGCTTGTTAAGGATGTTTGGTGCTCCCTTCTGACCTGCTCTTACAGCTTCTCTGGACCTTTTTTGCCTCTCTTTGACACACAAACTTTCCCAAAACAATAGCCAGTGAAACCACTTTGCCTCATGTGCCTTTTTGGGGGGCAGTGACGTGCCTATAATTGGGGTGGAGGCTGCTATTTCAGCTGTCTGGTTCCATAAACGAGCTTAGTTGTTTCTGACAGCTATCTTAAATGAAGGGCAGCAGTTACCCTGAACCCATAACAATACACGAGGGAGAATTTAAGATGTGTTCAGAATATTTAGACCTCGCTCAAACTCAGTTACAAGATGGGTACAGTGCTGTGAAATATGTATTATTTCTCTCTAAAAATCCACAAAATCCATTAATCAGCACAAGGGACTTACTCTTCCCAACCCCTCCTACGAAGCCAAGAGATCTGGAGGAGTAACCATGGTCTTATGAGCAAGACACACCGTGGTGTCAAAGGTTCCAAGTTCCAGTCCCACCTCCACAGACTTCTTGAGTGACCTTGGGCAAGTCACCAAGGGTATGTCTGCACTGCAGCTGGGAGTGTGGCTTTGAAGCCCAGGTAGAGGGACAAATGCTAACTCTGGTTGAGCTAGAGCACTAAAAATAGCAGGGTGGATGTCATGGCATGGGTGGCAGCATGGACTAGCTGTCGGAGTACAAGCCTGCCCAACCGCTGGTAAATACTAGGGTAGCTCGTCTGTGTCACCACCTCTGCTGCAACATCCACCCTGCTATTCTTAGCATGCATGCTCCCAGCTGCAGTGTAGATCTACCCTTAGTTGTCAAACAGAAATAACTATACTTAGGGAGATGCAGAAATAATAATAATAATAGCGTTATACTAACCGCAAAACAAAAGCATGGCCAGTCATTTATTCTTGGGAGCAGTCTAAGTAAATGGAGTCATCTTTCCTGGGAATACTGGTAAAGAGAAGTCCATTCAGATCTGTATGTCACTAGGAAAAATGTATGTCTAGGGATTATTGTCATTTCTAAAGCACTGTCTGGAACGGGGAGGATGAATATACAACTCAAAATGTAACATAAATAAATCATGATCAACCCATGTTTGCAAGGGTTCCTGGCTTTCCCAGGCGCGTGCTTCTTGTGCTGCACTTGCTTCCAGCTCTTGGTTCAGTGTGGGCATCTCCCAAACCTTCTCTCATTCTTCCCTTGTTGTCTTTTATCCACCTGTCCCCTACTGTGGAATGAAATAAGGGACAGAGCTCTTTTCTTTTTGTCTTCATTACAGATGGACATTTTACAACTCTCTTGGGAAAATTTAGTATTGGAGTAAGAAAGTTCCCGTGATGTGAAGGGAAGAAACTTCATGATAAAGTGACGTACTGATTTTTGTTCATTCTCATTCAATTTGCCATTCGTTTTGGTTGGGCCAGGATTTCACCCCAGTTGAGTCCCGGCTGTTGGTGGGCTTTGTGGGCTAATTTGATAAATACAGAGTAATTTACTCCGAGAAAGGGCATTGTACACTTTAGGGTTATGTAAAGTACAAGCAAATGTAAACAGAGTGCAAGTCTTTGTATATCATGCCTAAAATAGTCCCCATCAATTATATTCCATTTAGTTCAATGGAACATAATTAACAGATCTGTAGCCTCTTGAATTTAAGGATGGTGTTTCAGACCCTCAGTCCAGCAACAGACTTTAAACACCTGCTCTTTAAGCATGGTGGTGCTCATGGTGGTATTAGAAGCTCAGGGGCATAAAGGGAAAGTTTTACAAACACTCAGACTCCACTTAACTATGTTCATGACACCCTCATTCTGAGGATTGATTAGCTAGGGCCTGATTCTCTGTGGCCCTTCACCTTGCTTAGATGTTTGCAGCAGTGCAAAGTGGAATGTTCCCGTTCTGATTTCACACCGGTTGTGCAGGAGTGACAGTAACTAGACAAGTTGCAGGATAATCAGGCCCTTGATGTTTACTGGTCACTTTTAAGATGCACTGTGTTCTTGCTGTAAGTGACAATTATTAGCTTCAGATTCTTAGGTATGCTATCCTGTATAGTTTATACATGTCACTAAGTGTTCGTTTACTCTAGAAAACAGAATAAACATCTATGCTCAACATGGTATATATAGGTAGCTTCTGATACACTGACTCACATTGAGTAGCATCTTCCTGCATGAGCAGTCCCACTGAAATGAATGGGATTACTTTTGAAATGAGGTACAACTCACTGAGAGGAAGGGTGGCATAATCAGGCCCAAAGTAGTTTCCTGAAGTTTCCCTTTTAGTCCAGTGTTTTTCACAGTTATGATCAATAACCACTTGACTGTGGAAGTTACTTTAATAGATAGTTTGCTTAACATAAAACCTTCCATTTTACCTTCGGATTAGAAATCTCAAAAGATCATTTTCATTTTGCTCAAAAGACATATGATATAAGTAGTCTATAGTGTAAGTTAAAAGAATGCATGTGTAGGGCCACTCAGCATGCATCTGCCATGAGTTTTTGTATCTTAGAGATACAAATTCATAGAACATCAGTACTTTTCTTAATACAGCACACTTTTTTAAGGCAAATAAGAATTCCGTATAAGATTTCATTGTATCTTGCAGTTGGTGACTTTTTATACAAAGAATTGCTCTAGTTTCAGGATAAAATAATTGATTTGGAGAGAGATTTGTTGGTATTAAATCTTGACTCCATAGATAAGATGTTTAAAATGTGTAGGTTGTTAGCCTAAGGAGTGGCTGAAATTACTGTTAATAAAGCTGGTTGAGGAGAAAGTTATTTGAAAAGGTGATACTAAAAGTGTATGTGCTAAAATGATTAGAGCTATCAGCGACCTAAAATCCCAACACTTGTTATCTGTACAGCTCAATCTATCTGTGTAGCTGTTTCTGAGAGACAGACACATGCAGTAATTGATTAGCTCAGCAGTCCTCAGGACAGCCTTGAATATCATTTTAGGGTTATGAAAACTATAGCGTTAGTAAACTAATTTTCAGAATACAGTACAAACTTTAGGCATCTGTAGGCAAGATGCTTCCATGCACCTGATCTTTAAGAAAGTGTGGCTAAAAAGAGTAGTAAAGTTTGTGACTGGAAAAACCATACCTTTTTTTTATAAATTAAGAGAAAATATCTTTCTTCATTACTTCTTTTCCCTAAGTCCAATATTTTCTCCACTTCTGCTAGTCTTGAATGTTAAAACAGGAACTGTTTTGACATATGAGACTCAATAGAGAGCAATTGATAAAGACACCTATTTCATTTTTCTTTATCTTTAGCGGATATGCTGTATTGGAAATAAGGTGCCGATAAACTGATTATAGTTGGTTTCACAGTTTTAATATAGCATAAGTGTTTTTGATGGACAGGCATAGAACAATGCACACAGTACAAAGGGCAATTGCCATGAATTAGTCTTCTAGAGTGATATCCAGTTGACAAAAATCGCTTAATCAAATTAATTCGCTCAGATCTGGTACAAGGTCAAGAGATCTTCTGCCCCTATGTAAAACAACGTTATTACATTTTCAGTCAAACTGGAAAGAGAAGGCAATTCAGTATATACTAACTCTTCCAGGCCAATCTGCATAGATGAGTCTATCAATCAGTCTAATTTTTTTCTAGGTCTATTATAGAGAATGCGTATCACACTGTCTAAAACATGTTGCTTCAGTTATATATTTTACATACAGAATATATTTGTATAATTCTGATGGTCTGTCTTAGATGCCTGTCACTCGGTGTCTGAATACTAGTTCTCCAAATGTAGCACAGTAAGATTTCATTTAAGATTTAAACAAATGGTGTTATATCTTATGTGGGATCTGCTAAATTAATTCCCAGTAATGGCGTATCCCTTTGGGACAAAAAGCATTATGTCTTTAAGTATATGATATGCTGAGACTCATTTTTAAAAGGTGTTTCTTCCCAGCCTTCTTTAGTTCACAGATGCACTTTGCGCTCATAATACTTGCACTTGCATTTTTTGTATGCCCACAATTAATTGCAGGTGCAAGTCTTAACATTTAAACTGTTTGGGATGGGCTTGATCCTGAAAGGTGCTGATCATGCTGCCCCCAGGCATTAAAACACTTAAGCATATGAGGTGGGATTCACAAAGGTATTTAGGCATTTAACTCTCATTGATTGAATTGAATGGAATGGAATGGAATGGAATCCCTACAGCAGGGACTAAATTAGGAGTGATCTCATGCGTAGGCTATGTCTACACTACCCCGGTAAGTCGACCTACGCTATGCAACTCCAGCTACGTGAATAAAGTAGCTAGAGTCGACGTACCTTAGGTTGAGTTACTGTGGGGTCTACACTGCGGGGGGTCAATGGGAGAAAATCTCCCGTCGACTTACCTAACTCTTCTTGTCAAGCGTAGAGTACAGAGGTTGACTGGAGAGCGATCTGCAGTCAATTTGGTGGGTCTTTACTAGACCTGCTAAATCGACCTCCTGTGGATTGATCTCAGAGCGTCGATCCTGGCTGTCATGTAGACCTGCCCTAAGAGTTAAGCACTTGCTTGTATCAGGGCAAAATTGCTCAGCTCCTTGCAGAGTCAAGTCCAGCATTCACATTCAGTGTGTACCATTTAGGGCCTGTCCAAAGCCCATTTAGGTCTCTTCCCTGACTTCACTGGACTTTGGATCAGGCCCTTACATGACAACACTTGTGGATGCATTTTCTGCAAGCGCAAACTGTGCCAGCAAAAAATGGAGGCTGCCGTCGGAAAATCTGGGCTAATGTGCTCAAAGCCTGAGGACCAAAAGGTAGGTTTTTAAATGGTGAGTGATAACTGAAAAAGATCAGTGTGAAATACTAATCAATAAACTTTAATTTAAAAGATGTCCTGACAGAATGATCCAGCTCCAATGCCTCTCTGCAAGAGCCAGTGCACATGAATCAGTTAGTGTTTTTTATGGGAAATCATGTTGTGGTGACACCCGCTAATTCCTTAGTGAAAACAGCCAGAGGAGGGAGCTGGGCTCAGTTCTGTGGGACAGGAGCCATCCTTTCAGGGTGAGTGTGGGGCAGGCTTGCTCTCCAGCTGCACTGGGCCGGCATTAGGGTGATGGTGCCGGGACAGAGAATGCATGTATGTAATGGTGGATCGGAAAAAAAGAAAAGACAGTGCAGTTGGGTCACCTTAGTAAAAAGTTGGGAACCAACTGCCTGAGGAGTCACTCTGCCACTGTCTCCTAACATCACCTTTATGCCTCCTCTCTGGTTCTCCCTGCCATAACATGTCCTCTGCAGCAGCTTTAACTCACTAAAGGATTTCCCCTGTGTCAGGAGAATCCCTGGCATTAGGGTTGCTGTCCATCCCTTTTTTATAAGGAGCCAAGGATGAGATCTGGCCCTAAATCTTCTTGGCAAAAATTTCCCACTGTTGCTAACACCTGTCTGGTTCCACTAGAGATAGCAACGGTGGAAATTTTTGTCTAGGAAAGGCTGAGCTGGCCCAGTGTTAGCAATGGTACAATGGTTTTGCCAAAAGCCCTAGGATAGATGCCATTGTGGCTTTGAATTTTCTTTCCATTCCATTTTGGAATCCTTACCCGTTTATATGAACAAGGGAATTGTATTATGGATCCTTTCCTAACTGCTACTCCATGCAGCTGTTTTTGTTGCTGTCAAATAATTAATGTGACATTTTGGGGATTACCCAGACCCAGAGGGGTTCTGTCACTGCCTGCCTTGTAGCTTTGGGTGCCTTAATGCTGTGCTGTTATGGCACAGAGCTCTGACAGTAGTAGCCAGCCTACTAGCATGAAAGTCTCAATCCTGGCTTACTCCTGACAGGATGACTTCAACAACCCCCTTCCGAGTTCCGCCAAATCTGTCTCCCTGAGTTCTTAACTACCAGACTTGCGGACTCTTCCTCTCTGATTCGGCAGGTCACAAAGAGTGAAACCCGCTGTTACCAGCTCCCTTTGGTCCACACACTCCACACAGTTTGCACCACAGAGACCTGCTAGGGGTAAACATGAACACAGAGTTTCTTGAATAGAAAAATCATAGGTTCAAAGATGAAATAGTAAAGAAAAGCAAACACATAAGTTACGCAGAAAATAAACATAAAGATGCAACCTCGGGCTTTATGCTTCAGTATTAGCTCAATTCCCCTTTCTAATACAGGTTACCTATTGCCTCTGACCAGTTTCCCAGTGTGTCCTCTGTCCTAGAGGGGATCCAGTGTTTCACAGACAGCATCCTGCTTAGCCTCCTGGCCCTTTGTTTCTGGACTGCCTTCATTTCAAACCCTCTTCCTTTTCTTGTTTTTCCTTTCTCTCAAGCTTTGTTACACTAGCACTTTTGTTGGCAAAACTTGTCGGTCAGGGGTTTGAACCCCCCACCGAGTGACATAAGTTTCACCGACAAAAGCACCAGCGTGGACAGCGCTATGGCGCTGGGAGACGCTCTCCCGCTGACATAGCTACCGCCGCTCGTTGTGGGTGGTTTAATTATGCCAGTGGGAGAGCGGCTGTACAGGAGACCTTACAGTGGTGCAGCTGTGAGGTCCATAGCGTAGACACAGCCTCAGACTGTGGTAATTCACGGTTACATACAGTGGGGAGAAACTTCCTCCTTCCTTAGTTTTCCAAGACTTTGGTTTTCTTTTTGGTTTCAATGTCTTTCAATTAACTTTAATGGGCCACCATTGTGTCTTCCTGGCTGGACAAGGGATGTTGGTTTTGAATAAACAACTACCCTTCCCTGCCTGATTACATCACCTCCTATTGTGAGGTGATGCTTTAGTTACACCCGAGTCACAATTACAATATTCTGCACATATACACATGCATACATTCCTAACCATAACCTGTATACAGATCTCCTAACGACCATCAAGTACAGGACAATTACAAGCTTTCATAAATGACCTTATTTGACATATATTTATACACAGTAACATTGTATGTAATCAGTTGATTCAGTTGCTTATCCTTTGGGGTTCAGAACCCCTGTTCTCCCTTTCAGGTGTCTGGACCCTGATTGTCACATTACTTGCAAAAATTAAAATTAATATCTGTTTGAGGAAGACAAATATTTTAAGTGCTTATTATCTATAGCCTTTGTGAGAGCTATCTGAAATACTTGATTACATTTTCAAATTTCATTCTCCTTCTGTGAAGGCTACTGCTTCTGAAATGAAATCAATTTAAATGTCGCTCCATGTTTTCTGCCTGGAGATAACCAATGACTCTTTACAAAAAGCAAAAAAACAATAAACACACCATCACCCCCCAAACAGTTATGTTCAATAGACTCTAGCATTTCCATTTAGAAGACCGATTCATTTTTATCTGTTGTAATATTTCACTTTCCACTTCTTTTATCAAATGATTCTTTTGCATTATCCAACTAATGACAGTGTCAGTACTATAAAATTTGGGCACAAAAGCTCCAGCTAAACTAAGCTAAGCCATCTAGATGTTCTTCATTGGCACATTTTCTTAAATTGAATTTAGTGTTCATCAAAGGTGCCAGAGACCAGGGTCAGTGCATTTCTAATTAGTACCCTCTAGTGCAGTGGTTCTCAAACTAGGGCCGCCGCTTGTTCAGGGAAAGTCCCTGCCGGGCCGGGCTGGTTTGTCTACCTGCCGCTGCCGCAGGTTTGGCCGATCGCGGCTCCCACTGGCTGCGGTTTGCCACTCCAGGCCAATGGGGGCTGCAGGAAGGGCGGCGAGCACATCCCGCGGCCCGCGCTGTCTCCCGATACCACGGCTACCTTTGAGAACCATGGCTCTATTCTAGAGCACAGGAAGTATCAGTTCATGCTTTCCTACATTATGTCTCCAATGCACCTCAATTCTTCCCTGGTGGGACTACCTGGTGGGCCGTTAGTTCTCCAGTCTCTGTACACATCTAGTCCCTGGGTATAATCTATTCATTGGCAAGGCAGGGAACACTACCCTGCATGGGGAGGCCGGAGACGTCCGTTTGTTCTTGGCCCTGTGTTACTTCAGGCAAGTCACTTCACTTCTCTGGGCCTTTGTTTTCCCCTCCCACCCTTTGTCTGTCCTGTCTATTTAGATTGTAAGATCTGACTCCTATGTGTATGTACAGTACCTAGCACATTGGACCTCTAGGCGCTACTGTAAAACAAATAATAAATAAAAATAATTCCGAATCATAGGAAATGTGGGGCTGAAAGAGACCTCAAGAGTCTAGTCCATCCCCTAACACGAACACTGGGCCAGCTCAGCCTTGCCTAGACAAAAATTCCCACCCTGTGCTGAGGAAGGACCGAGTACATCTAGAGCATCCCTGACAGGTGTTGGTTTAATCCGTTCTTAATCTCCAAGGATGGGGATAGATCCCATGTTATTTTAAATTGTTTATGAACCAAACCTGGTTTTCTTTGAATGTGTGTGTTATAAGTAAGGGCAGCATTTGCTGAATAGCTTGAACTAATAATTTTTTAGCAGTGTGCTGTTTGCAAACAGTTCTGTTTGTTCGCTATTCGTTATTCACCATAATGGAGTTGCGTGGGCATAAAATAGATGTAATAGAGTGGAGAATAAGGCTCAAAATGTTTCTCATCAGCCTTGCTCTCAGTTAATGGAATTCACCCTGTACAGATGGCCTGTGCAAGAGTTATAGATCACAGAATTAGATGTGCTTAAATTGTGTGCACAGCCTTTTTCAAGGCCTCAGTGCTGCTGTTAATTTCATCCTGGATTGAATATGGAGTGCTACATCACTCACTGTTTCTGGCAAAAGTGAAGAGTTTGATCAGCTGGCTTTTGTTATCTGTTTTCATATTGCAGGTGAGCAGAAGGGACTCTAATCTGGTGTAATTTATGCACCGAGAAACTGGAGTGAAAGATACCTAAAACAAAGTGGTGGCCTCCTTTAACTTATTGGTTTCTGTTTTAGATTACATTAGTTGAGACTTGTCTAGACTCCCTGACATGCTCTATGGGCCAAATCCAGAGCCATGTATAATGGGTAGTGTGAGTTAAAAGTCTAAGGCACTGGTTCCCAAACTTTTTACTGAGACAACTCTCCTACTGCATTTTATCTTTTTCTTGCAACCCAACACTACATACCTGCACCTTCTACCCCAGCACCGCTACCCTAATCCTAGCCTCGTGCAGAGGGGAGGCCCTAGGGGCAGGAGGATGTATGTTTGTGGAGTGAGCCCACCCCACAACAGTGGCTCCTGCCCTGGTGGCTGGGCCTAGTTCCCAGCTCTGGGCATCGCGACCTGGAGCACAGGGTCACAGTGCCACTCAGGTTTGGCCTGGCTGCTCCTTGGTCGTGGTTGCAATACCTGTAATAGGGAACTGGGCCCAGCCCGATGGCTCAGAAGCTGCTGCTGTGGGTAAGTGGAGAGTGGGCTTGCTCTCCAAAACTCCCCACCCAGGGTTTCCCCTCTGTACTGGGTTGGGAGAAGTGTGTGTTTGCCTCGGCCAGGAGCCCAGTGATAAATTAATCCAGCCCTGGAGGTGGCAACTGATCTAGAACCTTCCCGTGACCTACTGGTGGGTTGGAGTGAAACACTGGTCTAAGGTAATCTAAAGGGAACCAAATGGTGTAATACTGAGGGGGCTAGAAAATGGTTTGAAGTCAGGTCTCCACGTCACTTGCAACAACTTTACTAAAGTTGTGACTTCAAACTGAATTTGTGAAACCTATGCAAACCCCTCTGTGGGGACACACACATCAGTTTAAACCTGGTTTATAGCAATTTGGTTTGCATTGGTAAATTTACAGGTACATGCTAAAGTGATATAACCAGTTTTAAACAGATAAGCGTCTCCATGGTGGCATTTGCACCTGTTTAACTAAATCAGGTTTTTAATTGATTTGCATTAAACCAGTGCAACTTCTGTTTGTAGGCAAGGCCTAAATTATACCAGTTTAGACTTTCTTAGACTGACCTCTAAATTTGACATATTGTGTCCTGTTTATCTGTTCAGCTGGTTGATGACGTGAACAGAAGCTAATGGGCATTAATTCAACTAAGTGTGAATAATTGGAGTAACTATTAATTGAACTAACTATAAGAATCCCAAACTTTAGCTAATCTACTGTACATAAAGAATAACATCTAACCTCTACCTCTAAATCAAATCAGCCAGGAAAAAAATCTATTTCCACTTTTCAAATATAATTACTTTATGAATAGTAGCTAAGAAGATGCCAAGTGCATTGTCAGATCAGTAAATAAACTCAAGACTATGGATTAATCTCTCCCTTTATTATTATTATTTGGAAGTTATTTCTTGTTCCTTCACTTCTTTCAGATAACTGCTGACAGCATCTTTATACTAGGATTTTGAAAAGCCCTCAAGGTTGTGCTGACAGCTTCTTGATATTCAGTTCTCTTTTATTATCTTAAATTTTTACTCCACCGGCTATAAAATAAATTAACTTCTAAGTTTACTGAGATATAGTATAAGAATTACTTCATACCCCATCAGATTCTGCTCTGAGACTTGTTTTCTGTTCCTGTTAACTGTTTCTAATAAAAACATTGAAAGTTTTATGCTTGTTTTTTAAAAATGTATTATGGGAACGTAATTGATCTATGTAAGAAGTTTTGCATTGCTGGTTTTACAGAGAAGGTTAAATCCTGGTGCAAACTTTTAAGAGCTTCACCTGAAATGAAAAAAGCTGTTTCCATGGGCAGAACTGCTTGACAAAACTATTGTGGCTTATTGCTACTAATTATTGTTATTTAGATTATTTTAGGCCTCCATGATGAGTTCCACATTTTCAGAAACAGCCTCCAAGTTTGCACATAAAAAACAGTGCAGCCTCACTTTTCTGCACTTATTTTTCAGTTCCTGAGGTTTTTTTGCCCATATCAGAGATTCTGCATTCCATTTTAGATGTGCACATATGCAAGCTGGAGTAAGGCCCCTTTGAAAATGTGTCTTTCAATATTTTCTTGCTCCCATAATCATCTAACCACCTCTCCTGCTATTTCTCTAGGATGGCATTCCCAGGTGGCTTCCAGATCTGTTCTGCCTACTTCACTGGTTTTAAATTGTAATTGCCTGAATTTTCCAATTTAAAACTAATTTGCATGTTTCTTTTATGACTGTACTGATGAGCAGGATTTCCTTTATCATTTAGGCAAATTCTTTCAGCACTAGGGATGCATGTGTAATAGAAGTCTATTTTGGCAGCCTGCCTCTAATTTGTGCATGGTCCTGTTTGTTCATTTGTGCGCATGCCTACCTGATTTGCAGGTAATTTACAGACACGGAAGCACAGATGCTAATTCTCATTCACAGACAAACCCCAGAAATACAAGACTATTTTCAAATGAAATAGAATCCAAAGTTTCCTATCTGCTTATGCACAGCACAGAAATAGAATTCCATGGCCTGGAGGCTAGAGCATGAAACTTGGTCTCAAGCAATTCAGATTTTAGTCGTGTCTCTGTCTCTGACTTGCTGGATGACCTTGTCAAGTCACTTAAGCTCTCTCTGTGCCTCAGTTTCCCCATCTGTAAAATGGTACTTACCCACCTTTATGAAGCATTTGGAATTTTTAGGTGCAATATAAATCTCAAGTGTTATTTCATTATGAAATATGCCCCTGTCACAGTAACTGCACCTCTGACATCTTTGTGGGCTCCTTGAGGGCACCCCAAACAGTTCTCAGGCCTCTAGGGAACCTATGTTCCTCTCCCTCCAGATTTGGGTGGCAGTTCCTCCTGCAATTCACTGTGCTCACCTCAGCAAGTCTGAGTTTAGCTCAGGACCTGCTGTCCTGTTCTCTCCCAGGGCCAATGACAGGGATAACCAGTGGCCAGCCAGCTTTCATAAAGCAAAGTATTTAGTTAGAACAAAAGCATTCCAAAGAAAACCTATCTTGAAAACAATAAGGAGCTTATAGGCCTGCATGTCTTACCAGGTGCTGTCCATCTTATACATGGAGACCTTGGTAGGTTGCAAAGCCCTTGAGACCTTTCAGCAAGGCCTCTTGGTCACAAGAACATTTCATTCTTGGATTGGGTGAGAGCGATCCCTCCTCTTTATCAGGCTGCCCACATTACACAGATCCCAGTTCTTTGTTTCCTGGGCCACTTGAACCAAGTCAAACCAATAGGTGCAAACTCCAACAGAGTGTGGTACTTCTCCAGACATCTTTGCTGGCTAGAGATTTACATTAATTATACCCTAGAGATTTTATTTCCTGATAGTTCATTCAGCTTTTAGAACTATACCCATGTCCCATTTTTGCTGTGGTTTGAATTTTGTGAGAGTCTGTATTGTTAAAAACTAATTAAAAGTCTAGTTTGAAATGAAGAGCTGAAGCATGGAATATTCCTGAGATGGACTGGGTTCAGGGGCAAGAAAGCAGTTTGCAATGGCAATGAGCCCCAGTACAAACTCAAGAGTAGTTAACATGTTAAGGACTACCTAAGGAAGGACTGATAATTAAGGAGGTCTAGAAGAAACACTTGGGGAAACCAAGGCAAGCCACGGACCCTCCTTTAGGAGAGTGTAGTGCATGTGACCTACTGCTTCACGTGGGATGCACTGTTCCATCAGGCATGTCCCATTGCAACTTCTATCTCTGCGTCCCAGTTCAGGAGCTAGCTGGGAGTGCCACTGACCATGTGGAATGTTGGAGACCCCTGCGCTAGGCTTCTGCTAGAGCAGAAAAGCAGCATTTATGATGTGTTTGCAGCCTTACACACCTGTGCATGGCCGCTCAGGATCTGGCCCTTTATAAAGAGGGTACATCACCAATACCAACATCAGGAGAAGGATGTAGCAAGAAATGAAAGCTGATTCGCTGGCCAAACACCTAACAATAAATTCAGTATTTGGGCAGTGTATGCATACACTAAATCAGTTCGTGTATCCACACTTTAACAGATATCTCTTTTAGGCAGATCACCTCTGGACACAAACAAGTTAATCAGCTCTGTCAATAGGAGGAAGTAAACAAAGGCTATAACTTTGGGAAAACAAACACAGACTTTTGATATAGTAGCTTCAAATATACAGTCTGATAACACCTCCTGGGAAGTCTGAGAAAATTGAATTCCTCATAATCTTTTAGCGTGTTACTCTCTCCTTGCTGAGATTAACTGTAAAAGACTCCTCAAGGTTAAATTAATATCTTTGAAGCTGTGAAGAAGAAGAAAAAAAATCCAGCAGTTAATCTTGGTATCCAACAGCTGTTCTGTGGAAACCAGTTCATACAAATGAATAAAACAACAAATCCACTAACTCTTGAAACACCGAATGCAAAGGGTTAACATAATGGCATGGTATCAACCATACTGGCTTAGTTTGCATGCAGTTCATGAAGTGTCCCAAGCAGCAAGATGAAAAGAAGACTTATTTACTTAGGCAAAGAGAAGCATTGTTCCCTGACCTAGTGCCCCTCTCCCTCCACAAGCATTCCTGCAAATTATTTGTATTAGCTGAGTGTATTGACTGAAATAGATAGAATCACATGAATCATTCAATGGTGGTCACTTCTGTTCTGGCTCAGAGGCTATGATCATCTGCCTCTTGAACCAAATCAAAGTGTTCTGGGATCCATCCAGATTCAAGGTGCTATATAAATGTGTTCCATTTGCTTCTCCCCTATCTATTGTGTAGGGAGAAGGAAATCCATGGAAATAGTTACAGTGGGACTGGGCTTATGGGGAAATGGTTACAGAGGATGTTACGTCCCTCTGGATGGCCACCTTTCCCCTGCTGCAAAATATCTACACACTTTTGGACTGCAAAAGAAAATGGCTAGGGCTAGAGGTAGTGGGGAAGAGCTGCACTAGGTGGTTCCCTCCCTCCTCAAATAGGAGAAGCTGTGGAAAGTTAATGCTGCTTGAGAAAATTCTATCCCAAATTGCATGATCTAAGAATTTTCCACAAAACCACAGAGGACAGCTGGGGGTTGCCAGCCCAGCCATTGCTCCTGCCACAGATGGGGAATGGAGCTAACACAGAACATCATCCTTTGTCCTTTGTAGTAGGGAAGCAGCAGGAGTGTTAACACTGGTGCTCTTGGACCACTTCTGGTCACATGCCACTTGGATGGTTACCTTCTGCCAATGTAAATTTCTGTTTGGAGTTTCACTTGCATATGATACCCTATTCTGCTTCCTGTATAGTTTTGCTGTGCACTACTACTAAGCACCTGCTCCCTAGTGGTGGTTGTCTTTTAGTCAGAGGTGAAAAGACCCTTTTAATATCATCCAATTAAGACACTTCTGAGTCACACTGGGAATTCTTCAGCCTGAAAGACATGACAAACATGTTCTTATAATAATAAGATTTGTTTAAACAAAACGATTTAACAGTCGAGAATATAGGTGGAGAGATGCAGATTTTTTTTAATGAGTGACCTCAGCCAGGTAGCCTAATCTTCATAGCAAAACCTTTCACTAGGCTCTTTGAAGGCCCCAAGAGATAGGAGAGACCAGGACTCGTCAGATATTCGAAGTAACTAAAAGGGAGAGTCAGCAGTTTAACTACCAGCAGTAGGTGAGAGTGGTAGTAATTAAGCGAATTCTGCATTTTTGCTAATAAAACCACTTCAAATGCATAGCCAAGAAAGGATTGAACTACTGCAATATGGGTCTGAATTGAAACTCTGTAGCTTCTTCCAAAAGCAAGATTGCATAAGTAACAGTAGGGGAAGCAAGTGTCTTTTTAAATTCCTTACCAGCTGTCCCCTTAGTAGATAAAATTATTCTCTTTTAGAGGTGGGCTAAAACTTAAACCACCTCCCATTGTACTCCAGCTCTACTTTCTAGCCACTTTAAATTCAGGCACAATAAGGAGGATCACTTAATTTATGTTTTTCTCCAAACAAATATCCAATAGTGGATTAACAAGCCCCATGAATTAAGAAAATGCCTTTTGCAAACCTGACCCTAAAGACTGAATAACAATCTTATGACACACGTGTGATGCATTTCTTTTAAGTACATTCTAGCAACATCCCTAGTTACAGTGGAACAATTTTAAGCACGGACACGTAATCCAGAACCTTAGGAAGACAGCACTTCTCTAGCAGCAGTTAATTAAGGGAATGGTTGCAAAATTTATTTATTCTCACTTGCGTTGTTTTCATTAGTGACTTTAGAAGATAAGATTTCTTTTAAGATGTTTTTATATTCTTGCAATGCGTATGCATGCTTCATGGATCCACATGCATCTACATTCTAGGCAGCATATAACTAGACATATGGGTTCTGTCCCCAGGAACTGTGCCAAGAAAATTAATCATAGTATCTTGCTGATATAATTCTGTGCAATCTTTCCAAATAATCCTTCACAATTTGTTTGTTACAAACTATAGTTTACCTATGTGGGTGATATTAATTTAAAATGTTAATGAAACAGGCACAGCCAAATTTGGGATCATTTTCAGTTCTTTTTTAGCCAGCTCTTTACAGATCTGTGGGAGAGTCATTTGGAGTTTTCACCATTCAGTTCAGCTTCTTCAGTTATTCATAAAGAGAGATCTTTGCAAGGGCTAAAACAATGGGATTTCCCTACATACGGAAAATAAATCTTCAGACTGTATTTAATATTTAAAGCTCTCTCAGGTTATTACTCCATGAAGCCAGCAAGGGGGAATCACCACTCAGATACCCACATTGATCAATAAAATATCAGAAATGGAATTTATAAGCACTAGCTCCTCATCATTTGCAGTTTATGAAGACATAAATTGACTCAACTCTGGGAAGGTAGCTGTTTCCATCAGTGCGGGGACACAACATCCTTGCATTTAACAAAAAGGGTAGCTACTTTATTAGGCTGTCTTATATATCTTCTTTGTAGTAAGGAGGCTTTAAATAAAAGGGCTTTTAAATGTTTTAACACTGTGCCATCTTCCTCTTTTTTAAAGAGAGCTAAATTGTAATTCTAGGAGAAGGGTCTATGGGCCAGTGTAAGGGGGTTCACTCACCCCTGGGGCACCTCCTTGTGGCTGCAACTGGGGACTCATTTCTCATTCGATCTGGCACCTCCTTTCATCATTCACTCATCTTACGGCCTCTCTCTCTCTCTCTCTCTCTCTGCAACTCAGTGTTTTCTCTGGTTAGATCACTATATTGTCACCCCCTTCCAGGGTATCAAAGTCCCTCTGGACCAGCAGTCCAGTCGGCATCTCTCACAATCCTGTGCCACTTCTCAGTGGCTGGTAGGGAAACCCGGGCCCACCCACTACTCCGAGTTCCAGCCCAAGCAACCTATAGTTAGCAGCCAAGGGCTACATATTCTCTCTCTTCTGGCCTTGTTGCTCTTTTCTTGAGCTTCCTACTCCATCTCCCACAGGCTCTCTCCTCCACCCTTCCATGTAAACCCTTCCCTCATGACCAGGATTCCAGGGCTTCTCCCTCTCCCCGGATATTCTCCTTTTCCCTCTCTAAGACCAGAGAGTGATTGCTGGCTTCCACGCTGCAGCTCCTTTCTTTTTATTTTTTCTTTTCCTGTCCTTTTATGGCACAGCAGCTTTAGCATGTGAGGGTATGACTGCCACCTACCACAGTTTTCACATAAGCAAATATCTATACCCTCTCACCCAGTCTTGCATCCTTAAAAAGAAAAAAAAGCCAAGTCATACTTTTTTTAATGCCATCCCACTTTCCCAGTACTCTCACCAATCCTTGCAGACTATATTCTTTCACCGTGAGGCAGCTTAGTTCTTCATAAAGAATCTTTCTTTCTTGTGAAATTCTCCCTGCATTGCCACAGCAGATACTCAGCTGGTTTTTGGACTCTTCATGTGACAACAACAGGTTGTGTTTGTTTATTAACTATAAATGACCATTCAGATCACAGTGATGTGTTAGCACTCTAAATACAGTGACTTTACTTCTTCTAGCATAGCTATTAAAATACAGTATCCTCAAATTTAGCACATACAGTATTTCATAGAACCTTTGTCTCTTTTTTTGTCTTTGGTCCATAGTTCTTGCCAATACTTTTTAAATTCTCTCTTAACCAAACTTTTGAAGTCCCGTTTATTCAGAAGGATCTTTATATCATTCTAATTTTTAAGATGGCTTTTTCTGCCATTTCCTTGCCCTATATCCCAACATGCACCATAAGTCATACCATTACTATATGTATACCTAATTTTACTATCTCGGTAGTTAAGGACATTATTTAATTGACACAGTCATTCCTTCTTCCTGAGGCTCCCTTTCTAATCGCCAGTGTAACCACTAAAGTGTCAGATAGGAAAAGCAGTTATAATTGGCTGTACATCCCTTATCAAGTCAGTGCCAACAGTATACAGTGTCATCATAACGGCCACAAAATTGGATAGTCTTATAGATCTCTTAATTCCAAATTCAGGAATACAATAGGCCATTCCCTCTTTATCTGTGTTTTCATCTCTAGAACCATCAGTATTGATCTAGCAATGCTGACCTCATTAGCCAGGTATAAACTCATAAACTGTAGTCATATTTGATGGTCCTGGTCTTCCTTTGGTTTTATCCATATAATTTAAAATCCACAACTAAAGAGACAACTGTCCAGCTATAGTTTGATTTCCCATAAATAAATATTGTAATTTCTTCCAGACCTTCCTTTTCATTCACATATTTTACCCACCTTTTGACCTTGTTACCATGTGGGAATTTGTGGAATTCAGTTACTTCTTGTCTATGGGTAGTCCTCGGATATGCATTTAGTACTCTTATCTTCACTATTTCCATTAACCTTAGCTCAAAAGGTTAAATTTAACAATTTCATCCTTAAATTTATAGGCATTTCTCCAGTTGCTACATGCAACACATAAAACGGAGTCCTAATATTCCCACCACATATAATTCTCAGAGCTTGGACTTGGATCAACTCTAATTTTTTTTAGTGTTTATTTAGAAACTGAATTAAAGGCTTGGCATCCGTAATCTATAATTGGTCTGTACAGCATTAACAATGTGTTCTTATCTGCATCCCATTCATTCTTTTAACTTGTTCATGCATCTCTGAACCCTTGGAATCTTTGTTCATTTTCCCACAATACTTTCTCCATCTTTTTTTTCCCCCTTTTTAATAACTCTTTATGCCACTGCTTTACATCTTTTATACTTCATTACATCTTGCTATTCATTGTTTTTTTGCTTTTTTATATGCCTTATTTTTGTTTATATGCCTTATTTCTTCCTTTAATTGCTGCTTGATAATCTTCATTTCACCAGGGAACTGGATTTTTGAATTTGTGGCAATTAAATTCTTACATACAGCTAGGTTGGCTGCTGCTATAACTCCCTTTATTATATTCTCATGAAATTCCTCTAGATTATCACTTATATAACTGGTACTTAGATACTCAGCACACTTACTCTTAAAGAGTCCCCAATTTGCTTTTCTAAGGGTCCAGGTAGAAATTCCTTCAGTGTGTTCATCATTACCTTGGCCTCAATATGTAATTAGCATAGGGAAGTGATCACTTTCCATTCCATCTTTATAGATTTCCCAGCTGCACTTTCTTGCTGTATTGCAAATGCCAGATTTAAACAAAAAAAGGTTCCATCCGTCAAATTAAACCTAGTAGGTGCTCCAGTATTGAGCAATACCAGGTCGTGCTTGTCAGTGAACGGTTCCAGGCATTTGCCATTAAAATCAGTTTTCTTGCTTCCCCATAATTCATTAGAGCTATTAAGGTCTCCACAAAACGTATACAGGCCTTTGACACCCTTGACTAACTCTTCCAATTCTAGATTGTCTAGTTTTTTACTTGGGTTGAAAACATTCATTGGAGTCATATAGAGATGCTATCATTCTGAAGAGGAATTTCAACAGTATTGTACTCAAAACTTTAAGTTCTGTACATCTATGTCAACATAACTAAAACCTTCCTTTACAAATATATAGACCCCTCCTCCTCTTGTTATTTCTCCGTAATGTCCAATTACATCATATCCAGGAAGTCTAAACATAAGTTTTCTCTCTAACCATGTTTCTTGTACACATATCACATCAAGTTTGTTTTCCATTTCAAAAACTATTTATTTAATTCCTGACCATGTGTTATTAAACTATGTGTTCCATCAAAAAATTGTTAGAACCATGTTGTTAAACTACATTACTTCATTTAAAAATGCATGAATGCAGTCTATTGAGAGATTGCCGTTATGCAAATAGTTTTGTGCTGCTTTTGTTATAATTTTTATTCTTTCAGTCTTCGTCCCAGTCTGTAAAATACAATTAATCACTTCTATCATAAATGGTATAAATTTATCTTTGCCTAAGTAGTACATCTTCATTTATTCCCCTTCTATTGTCTTTCCTGCACTGAACTGCATGATGTTGTACCAGTAGCCCGTTCCCTCACGAGGCCTTCCCCAGCCCCCCATCTCACCTGGCTTTCTTATACAGTTTTAAAGAAACAGTATATGGAAGGAGTGAGGGGAGGTCGGAGAATAATACTGGAGGGCAGAGGGAGTGAGACTGGTGGCAGAAAGACAGTGAATGAAAGGGGCAGGAGGATGCTGGATGAAACAACCATTCATTGGAGAGACTAAGAAAATCCGGACTCTTGTAGCTAGGACATCAACACAAGACTGCATAACAAGAGGGGCAGTTGTGCTTGCCTTCAGAAGTTCATGTACCTAGTGAAAAATGCAGTCTCAGTCAGAAGCCTTTTTTAAAAAACTTTTTTATGAAATAAGAAAAAATAAGATACACATTTATGTCACTGTTCAGTATTTCAAATATTTGCGCATTCAAAAATATCGAAGATTCAGAAATATAAAAGTATAGCTCTTAACATGAAAGTGCTGTGTACCTAAAGACTGTTCATGAAACTAAAGTTGAAGTTTTGTTGAATAGTGGCATCTGAATTCTTCCTCAAAGACATCCAGGTTCAGTTCTGAAGTCAAATCACTTTCATATAACAGGAGAATTTGGTTTCTCTTTCTTTCATGGCTCATGGTTACCCTTTGGCACGATAAAATTATTTTCAAACAAGAAAAGGAATTCTCCCATGCTGCAGCTGATCCTCCACTATAGATTTGTCAAAAATTCATGGAAAAGCCTCCTTTAATTCTTCGACAGCACCTAGAACATCTTCAAATTCTTTGCAATTTCTCTTATCTCTCACTGGTTTAAACACAGCCATTTCAACCTTCACCTTGTCAATATCTAATTCAAGCAAGTGAATCAAAGCCTGCAGTGATTCCAGTTTCAAGAAGTCTGGAGAGATGATGGAATAGATTGCTGACAAACTTTTGTATAACTTGGAGTTCTTCTCCTAAAATCTGCTTTGCAGTTCACTACTGGTTTCATCAATCAATTCATGATAAATCTGGGATCACTGATGCTCATTTACACTTTGGAATCCTGTAAGTGCTGTGTGACTATTGAATCTTGAAATTTTTGAGGCAATACCTTGGCTCTTTTGGTGGCACATCTTAATGCTGATGCTTCCTCACATGCATCTTTCAGAACAAGGTGCTTGGATGAAATCTCTGAGAAAAAATCTTCAAACATCTCTCTCTTTTGTTGAAGTTCTTCAGAGGCAACAGAATCAGTGCAACTCCTTTAGCAAAGTGTATTACTACTTTTTGAAGGTAATTGTTCACAGGAGCAAAAATGTTCAAAAATCATTCTCATAACCTCAGCTAAGAGCAACAATTTGGATAATCCTGTTACTTCTAGCAGTCCTCTTGCTTCAATGAACAGATCATCATATCCATTCACAAAATTTGACAGGATACGCTGACTCGCTTCCAAATTATTAAGGATTATTTCCAAGGTTTTCAGTGACCAGTCCACCTTGTTTCTCTGAGTCTTTGCAGGTGCTGGCCTTTTTACAGCACACTCACTTCATGCCTGCAAAAAAAATGTGTATAGAGATGTTCTCCATTTATAAATATCTGCCACTGCTGAGTTCTTTTCACATACATGAGTAACCACCAGATGTAACGGGCAGTTCAAGCAGTGGGGGTAAGGTATTTGCTTGTTTCATTGCCATTGGAAAAGAATTTGTGCACCTTCTTTACACCCTAACATAATTTTGGTGCAACCAAAGGAAGAATATAAAGTATTTTGAGGGTAAAGAGACCCAGTGTGCGGAAGTCTTTCAAAATTTGTGATGTAATGTCTTCAGCAGTGAGGCCATGCAATTGGGCTACTCCAGTAAGTCTGTCCTTGGCATTGCCATCAGCAGAGTAACATAAAATGGTGGACAAAGTTTCTATATTAACAGCATCCCTGGTAGTGTCACATTTCAGGCAGAAGAACTTAACATCACAATTTTTCTGAATATCTTCAACAATATCTTTCAAAAAGCATCTGCATCATAATATCAATTGTTTCATTCTGAATTTCAGCAGAAATGTACTTTGCATTTTTCAGAATGGTTTTCAGAGCATCCTTGAATTCAGGATCTTGTCCTGCAGTAAACTTAAGTAGGTTGATGGAAATTCCGATAAATATATCAGAGGGATAAATACCGTAGAGGGAGAGGAATTATTTAAGCTCAGTACCAATGGGGACACAGGAACAAATGGATATAAACTGGCCATTGGGACGTTTAGACTTGAAATTAGATGAAGGTTTCTAACCATCAGAGGAGTGAAGTTCTGGAATAGCCTTCCAAGGGAAGCAGTGGGGGCAAAAGGCCCATCTGGCTTCAAGATTAAACTCGGTAAGTTTATGGAGGAGATGGTATGATGGGATAACATGATTTTGGCAATTAATTGATCTTTAAATTTTCATGGTAAATAGGCCCAATGGCCTGTGATGGGATGTTAGATGGGGTGGGATCTGAGTTACTACAGAGAATTCTTTCCTGGGTATCTGGCTGGTGAATCTTGCCCACATGCTCAGGGTTCAGCTGACTGCCATATTTGGGGTCGGGAAGGAATTTTCCTCCAGGGCAGATTGGAAGAGGTCCTGGGGTTTTTCACCTTCCTCTGTAGCATGGGGCATGGGTCACTTGCTGGAGGATTCTCTGCACCTTGAAGACTTTAAACCATGATTTGAGGACTTCAGTAGCTCAGACATAGGTCAGAGTTTTATTGCAGGAGTGGGTGGGTGGGATTCTGTGGCCTGCATTGTGCAGGAGGTCAGACTAGAAGATCATAATGGTCCCTTCTGACCTTAATATCTATGAGTCTATGAGTTTAATTGTTAATTCAGAGTAAGATCTAAGTCCTTGAAGTTTATGATATCTTGATGTCCTCTCAGAGGCAACTCATTTATCATAAAAATTAGGCAAAAATTATCCAGTTTGTTTAAATAGTACCTGTTTCTTTTAATTTGTGAGGATGACACCAAGGCAACAATTGTGACATCTGAAAAAAGAAGTTATTATGAAATAAATATAATAATCAAATTAATAATTCATTAATGTTATTGAGCAAATGAATAAACTGAAATAATAAAATTAGTTCATTTTTTATATGCTGCATCTACCACGTTTTGGAGCTTTCCTCAAGATAAGGGATTGAAAGTTGAAGAGCCTGCTTTTAAAGGTTTGGGGTTTTTTTCTGATGGTGTGATGGTTATTCAGGGTGGAGAAAATGTCCTCCTTGTTTAGTTTTCCAAGACTAGGGTTTTCTTTTCAGTTTCAGATTGTTTGTTTTCACATAAACTTTAATGATCAACTCTTGTCTTTTCCAGGGTTATACAATTTAAGGTACTTGGAGCTAGTCTCATCTAGTTGGGTAGGTGGCCCTCCCTGTCCAATTACTTCACCTCCCTGTAGTGAAGTGGAGCTGAATGTTGCAGCACAAATTATGAGCACAGTTTTATATACTGTGACAAAGCTCCTCCTCTACCTTGGTGGGTCCTCTACCCCGCCCTCTACCCCGGTTTCCAGCCCAGGGCCTTGTGGACTGCAGCTGTCTAAAGTGCCTTCTGGAATAGCTGTGCGACAGCTACAACTCCCTGGGCTACTTCCCCATGGCCTCCTCCCAACACCTTCTTTGTCCTCACCACAGGACCTTCCTCCTGATGTCTGTTAACGCTTGTACTCCTCAGTCCTCCAGCAGCATGTCCTCTCACTCCCAGCTCCTTACGCGCACACCTCACTAACTGGAGTGACAGCCTTTTTAAACCAGGTGTCCTGATTAGCCTTAATTAATTCTAGCAGCTTCCCAATTGGCTGCAGGTGTCCTAATTAGCCTGTCTGCCTTAATTAGTTCTAGAAAGTTCCTGAGTGTTCTGGAATAGTCCCTGTTATCTTACCCAGGGGAAAGGGACCTGCTTAACCTGGAACTAATGTATCTACCTTCGACCACCCTCTTGTAGCCATCTGGCCTGACCTTGTCACAATACACAAACACATAAATTTATAACCACAGTTTGTATATATATATCTCATAATAACCACCAGGCTTAGAACATTACAAGCTTTGAAAAGAGTCATTACTTGATATATATTTATACATAATAATACGGTATACAGCTAGTTGCTTTGTTTGCATATTCTTTTGGGCTCCCTGTTCTCCCTCTGATATATAGACCCTGATTATCACAAAAATGTAAAAATAGCAAAAAATTACCTGTAGCTTCTCTTTTCCTTGCTGCAGTCATTGTGTTCAAGTGGACTAAGCAGTTTTCTTGTTTGATTAAATCTTTGCCTTGAGAAAGTGCATTTTGCCAATGGCAAAATCAAGATTTGATAAACAACCATTGTGACGGGATTCCCTTGGGGTGCAGCCTGGGACCAGGATGCAGCCTGGGACTATGCCCCCTGAACTCTCCCCAGCCTGAGCTGTTTCTCACAATGCCTTGCTAGTGACCAGCAGCAACCCCTCCAGGAGCTGTGATCACTCTGCACAACAGCATGTGGAGCCCCACACCCAGCTAGATTTCATGAATGCTCCCAGAGCCACTCATGAATCACACAGAGGAAGGTACCAGAGCTAAATCTCTCCAGTTCCCAGCACTGTACCCCAGGAATATATCATCTTGCACTGCTCAAGATGGGCAGTTCAAATTTATTAATTGGTTCACCACTTCGTCAACGGAAGGTGGCCATACACCAGCCTTTGCAAACCTGAGCAGATTTGTCCCACACTTCAAACAAACTCACTGGTAAAGATAAACAATTAAACAAATTAATTGACTATAAAGTGATATTTTAAGTGATATTAAGTGATAGGCAAAAAGTCAGAGTGGTTACCAAAATAAAATAAAACATAACCACGCAGTCTAAACTCTCAACCCTCTTAGGCTGGGCAACACCTAGATTAAGCAGTTTTTCTCACCCCACTGGATATTGTAGTCCTTAATATACAGGTTTGTTCCTTAAACCTGGGCCAATCTCCTCTGTTGGAGTCTTGTCGTCTTCTCAGGGTCTTAGTTTCTTGCAGTGAAGGTGGGGGCAGGAGAAGGGCCCAGTATGTGTCCACTCTGCCTGTTTTATACCCTCAGTCCATGTGCTTGGGGAGCACAGGTCCAGGCATGTCTGGGGGAATTGCTGAGTCTCTCCAAGCAAAGTTGAGCAATTCCCCTGGTGAGGCCTCATGCAGGTGAGTCATTGCATTGTAGCTCACTTGCTGGACAATGGCTGTTGATGGGTTGTTTGACACCCTACCCAGGCGTTGGTTACTTTCCTTGCTGTTGTCTCTGAGGAGCTAATATCTCGTTGATTCCCCAACACACAGCAGGTTTTAGTGACCACCATACAACACAGTTCTCATAACTTCATATGCATTAATGATCCACATATATGGATAGAGAAATGACTTTCAGCAGATCATAGCCTTTCCCCTGATACCTTACAAGGCATGCTTTATATGTAAGATCACGATTATATGAAAATGAGGAATAGGGGGTTACAGTACCTGATTATCACAGAAATGTAAAAATAGCAAAAAATTACTTGTAGCTTCTCTTTCCTTGCTGCAGTCCAATCAGCCACCGTGTTCAAGCGGACTAAGCAATTTTCATGTTTGATTAAACCTTTGCCTTGAGAGAGTGCATTTTTCCAATGGCAAAATCAAGATTTGATAAACAACCATATCAGCTCCCCTTTCACCAGCATAGTCAGGGTGCGCATACATCTGACATGGAAAACAAAAGGCCTCATCAGCTTTAACAGAAATGCTGCTCACAACCCTATTACATGTCAGTCTAGGAGTTCTCCTTGACTCTGCCATAATGTCGTACTCTCTGGAGCCTGGACACTCCATCTAAGGTTTCTTCTGGGCTCTAGAGGAGCATTTCAGTGCTAGTCAGCCCATCCATGCTCCCTCGCATGCTCCAAAAGTAGCTATCTGCTCTCTCTCTCAGTTCAAAAGGAGCTCTCTTCTTTTCTCTCCAGACAGGTAAGCAGCGTCTGGTCACAGAAACTCCAGCACAGAACCCTGTGTCTCCACTGTGCTAGTTTGTGTATTTTGTAAGCCTCCCTGCAGCAGTTTTCTTACCAGGATTTCACATCTTTTATTATAGCAGCAATGTAATGTCACCACACTTCACTTAGCTGAAACATGGCCAATAATAAGCTGTTCAGCTCTTGCTGGCTACCGGAATTGTGACTTCTGCTCTGTGGCCTTAGGCCTACAATCATTCATCTGAGGGACCACAGCTAAGAAACTGAGAGAAAAAAACTGGAGCACATTTTATTTCTATGGGAGGGGGGGCAAAGAAATTTTTGGGAGGAAGGGGCAGAGTACCTCCTTGTGCCCTCCCCCCTTTAACTACGGGACTAAACTGATGGAAGCCGAGTTTATCCTTTGGATCTAGCTTAGGAAGCGTACGGACTGAAGACAGTGTTTACTGACTCAGAAATAATTCTGTTTCTTATGTGGGCTCTGTCATCCTCCCTCAACAACTGCAAGACATGAAAGCACGGATCAGGTGGGTGGAAGCCTAGAGGACCCTTCTAGATTAATCTACCAGGAAGTCTGAAAACTCCTAAATCCAGCACTGATTATTATGTCCCAGGACCGACAGACAATGCTGTTTTTTGCTGTCAGTGTATATCATTACAGAACAAGAATCACATCTGTTCCATACTTGGAAGGTCAGTTGCCCAAGCACATCTAGAGGAAACAATAATTAAAATGCCAGTAGCTCGTCTACGTTAGTGATCTGATTTTTGCTACTACCAATGAGTTGGTAATAATGTTAGGAGGGAAATCCTAGTGTAGACAAGCTTGAATAACCAAAACTCTGGACTTAACAAGTGGGTGTAACTATCTGAGAATTGTGAAAGATGAGTTGTTAGTTCATGTCCTGCTAGGAGAGGAGCTATATTATGGGCAGGAGTAAAGCTTCAGTTTTATCATTGTGGTGGTGACTTCCTCACATCAGCAGAAGGGGAATTCATTTAAGCACCATTGTTTTCTGGGATATAAATCCAGTCTCTCCCCATCTCTTGCCTTTCTTGAACAGCGTTACAGAAATAGCTTTTGCAGAATATTTTTTTTTCCAGGCTTGAAAACTGTAAAATTCAGGAGACCACAGGAAACGTATTTTAACTCTTCATCTAGCATGTGTGTTGTTGAAGTGCCTTAATATTGCCATAGTGGTGCTAACTATCCTCAGTCCCAATCAGCAGTGTGAGGTGAAGAAACCGCTCCATAAAATGAAAACACAAGAGATTACTTCCTAAAATTCGGTACTGCTACTTGTCAAGCCTTCCCAGCATTCAAGCAATAACTTATTGTACAGACCAGGGAGTGTGGATGCTGAGGAGTGGCAAATCCCCAAATGGTGCAAGAACCCAATGGGATCTGCAGTGCCATTTCACTTTAGTGTCACCTTCCATAGGTGAATCCGACAGGGATGACACTGAAAAACAGGACGGCAACCCCCATGTAGGTGAGAACAAAAATAATGATGTCCTTGTTCAACCCATAGGATTCAGTTATTCAGAGAGATATTTCCTGAGTTAGGTGTTACCTCAAATATTCAATCCCCTATGTGCTGCTCAGCTAGTGCATAGCAGGCAGACCGCTGTCCTAACTGGGCGGCTCTGGGTTCCTTCATACGACAGGATTCCTTGGCTGGTATAGATCAGACATAAGGAGCTAAGCAAACATCTCCCCATTCCTCACCAACTGCCTGGGGAGGGGTATGTCAGAGCCTTGCCAGCATGCTGCTTTGCTCCCCTGATCCCCATTAAGCATAATGGCCCCTTGGAAGTTGTTACCAGCTGGCAGAAGCTGCCCTAACTTATACCTTGTGCCCAACAGCAGCTCCAAAGATCGAGACTGTGCTTATGTGATGTACTGCCACCATCCCCACAGCACCTCCTGGGTCCTGCAGAAAGCAATTATACCAGAGCAGAAGCAAAAAATGAGAAAAAATCTGGATTTAATTAGCTAAGTTGTTGTGGGATTTCTTTAATAACAGCTATGGCATCTTCTGTTATTATCACATATTTGCCTGTTGTTGACTCCTTTTAATATCCCTTCCTTTCCTATCAATAAGCTTGCTAAGAAGGTAGTGAAACTCAGAAGAGGATGAAGAACATTGCTTGCTTTGCAATGAATAGTAGGAAAGTAAGTCAAGAATAACATATGTTTAGGCTACAATTCCATATATACTTTCTGGTTAAGTAGCTGTCTTTTAGGTAAGGTAAGGAAGTATTATCCCCATTTTACAGAAGGGGAACTGAGGCACAGAGAGATTGTTACTTTCTCAAAGACACCTGGGAAGTGTGTGTAATAAAAGTTAATTTAATCCAGATCTCCTAAGTCTTAGTTCAATGCCATAGTTAACAGGAAAAACAACAAGGAGTCCTTGTGGCACCTTAGAAACTAACAAATTTATTTGGGCATAAGCTTTCATGGGCTAGAACCCACTTCATCAGATGCATGGAGTGGAAAATACAGTAGCAGGTATGTTTATACATAGTACTTGAAAAGATGGGAGTTGCCTTACCAGGTGGGGGGTCAGTCTAATGAGACAATTCAATTAACAGTAGAATACCAAAGGAGGAAAAATCACTTTTGTAGTGGTAATGAGGGTGGCCCATTTCAAACAGTTCACAAGAAAGTGTGAGTAACAGTAGGGGGAAATTAGTATGGTTAAATTAGGTTTTGTAATGACCAATCCACTCCCAGTCTTTATTCAGGCCTAATTTGATGGTGTCCAATTTGCAAATTAATTCCAGTTCTGCAGTTTCACACTGAAGTCTGTTTTTGAAGTTTTTTTGTTGAAGAGTGGCCACTTTTAAGTCTATTATTGGGTGACCAGGGAGGTTGAAGTGTTCTCCTACTGGTTTTTGAATGTTATAATTCCTGATGTCAGATTTGTGTCCATTTATTCTCTTGCGTAGAGGCTGTCCTGTTTGGCCAATGTACAAGGAGGGACTTCTGGCTGAAAAGTCACTTGTTTCTGTGAGCTTGTGCCTAAGATCTGAAAAAAAAAAAAGAAAAAAAAAGTAAAAGTGATACAGATGTAGAGCTTTTTTCTCTTTTACCAGATTTTTCCTAAAGAGAGCAACCTGTCTGGCTAGCCTAAATAAACATCCCTGAGAGCAGCCACACGTGCATAATATATGCTCCCAGAGCTCTGGATGGACACAATTTTAGACAGCAAAATAAATACATAAACACACACAGAAGATGTGAGATCAGTGTTTACAAAGAGCTCCTTTTCTTTTCAATCTGTGATTTGAAACCCGCTGGAGCATCCTTCTGTGGTACGTGCTCAAGAACTCTGTCAGTCCATTGTATTTGGGAGCTAAGGCTTGAGGAACTACCAACTTGTACTGTCATGGCTGAAGCTTCCAAAGCTCCAAAAGTGGTTGTAAAAGACTAAATCTTCAAGGGACTGAATCCAAGATAGCAGCTGCAAGAAACATTTTAATGGACATGCATGATCATCCTTGCAAGTTCTCACAGGATCTGGGAATCTGCCTTGGAGGGAGAATGAAAAGGATTTAAAGTGTTTTATTAGTGTATAGATTCTATGAGTTTGACTTTTCCTCCTTTGTTGCAGTGGGTGCAGCCTTGGATTCAAGCAGTGTTTGCATCAATAACTTCCCTGGGGGTCCTACTGGAAAAAGGCAGCCATGATATGTGGTCAGGGCACCTTAGGAGACCTGCTGGTGGAATCAATGCATCCCCTGGGTGTACTGGGCTACAGCCCTGTCCCAGCCTGCAGTGCCTGCTTCAGGAGACTGCTCATTAGCTGCGGTTGCCCTTGCAGAGCAAGCATTGTAGGCTCCTTGCACTGCTATACTCCTTGCTCTGCCCCTGTGCCCCCCTCCCCGCCCACTGCTCTGAGTTACGGCAGCAGAAGCCATCGTTACCCCAGGGGAGTGAATCCTGCCCCACCCCTTTCAGTATACATGTATCTTTTTAGTTCTTCTTAGGGATGCCGTACATCTCTGGTGAAATTATGTCTGCCCTATCTCTGCTCCCTGGAGTATTACAATCCTGTCCAGGAGTAGTGGTGGTGACATCCAACCACATCAAAGGTCCTGTTCACTAAATTAATGAATTCCTGCTGAGTTTCCCAATTGTGGAGACAGAGCAGAGAGCAGACAGTAGCTGGTAACAACTGTGTTGGTCAGATAAATCTCAGAGCTACTCTACTTTACCATTCCAGCACCATCTACAATAGTTTTCCATCACCGCTGACCCCTTTCTGTCACAGCAGATAGCTGGGATTTACCTTCGGCACCTCTCCAGAGCAATGCACTCAGATTTCTCAATGCTAACCAGCAGGCTTTCCTCAGATTCCCGCTTTAAATCCCCATTGCACATTTTATAGGATTCCCCCCACACACACACACACCAATCAAGAGATACAAGCACAAAAGCACTTCACAGTAACAAATCATCAGCTAAATTTATTTAATACCCAGATGTGAGCAGCATATAATACATTTTAAAGGAATACTTCTGATTGCACTAAAGAATCTTTAAAGATTGGGGGTTTTTTCCCTCAAGAACTGCACTGCAGCCCCTTAGATTTCACATTGTGTGGTGTGTAATTTTCTTTCTATCTTTGAATGAAATGTAGATTTTGGTTAACAGCTGGCCACGCTGACAGATACTTTATTTCACCTTTACCATGTTCTCCTTCCAATTCCTTCCATAACTTGGACAAGATAGAAACATTAAAAGTAAGAGTTGGACAAGCACAAAAAGAGACGGATGAGCACATTATCATACAACTTTTTTCAAACAGTTCTTTAGATTTTTGACATAGCAAGTCATGTACAATGGAGGGCACAGATTTGATTGTGGGCACTAGACTAGCTTAAGCCTATAGAATTGCTTTACAGTGTCCAGGTGTGACATGCCCCGTGGTACAACCTGAACCGTGGAATTGCTGTGCCCCCTTAACTCTCTACTTAACTCTTAACTCTCTACAAGGTACTTCTCACACTGCTCTGCTATGACAAGCAGCCCCTTCAGGCTTTGCTCTCACACAGCCATTAGCACATGAAGGCACACCCTATGTTACCTGAAGGCTCTCACAGCCACTCATGAACTGTATACAGAAAGACACGAGCAAATTCCCCCAGCCCCAGCCTTGCACCCCAGAAATATCTGTCTTACACTGCTCAAGACTCGCTTTGTGACAGATTTCTGTTACCAATCTGCCTGAGGCATCATGTGATCAGGTTGAGGCCACAGGTTTGTTAGGGGAGGAGATGAAGGAGTACACCAAGGGTCTAAGTTTTAAAGCTTTATTAATAAAATAATAAAATAACAGTGGTGAGTGCCGGGAACACCCCCATGTCACTCAGAGAAAGAAAGAAAGCGCTAGTGCTCCAGCTCTAACCCACACACGCATAACCCGAGGCTGGCCACGCCCAGGTGTAACATCAAAAAAAGAGGGGGTGGGGAAGGGTGGACGAGAGTTCTGTCTTGTGCACAAGCCGTCCAGGGCCCAGTGTTGATTCAGAGATATTAAGGTCAGAAGGGACCATTATGATCATCTAGTCCGCGACCTCCTGCACAACGCAGGCCACAGAATCCCACCCACCCACTCCTGCGAAAAACCTCTCACCTATGTCTGAGCTACTGAAGTCCTCAAATCATGGTTTAAAGACTTCAAGGTGCAGAGAATCCTCCAGCAAGTGACCCATGGCCCATGCTACAGAGGAAGGCGAAAAACCCCAGGACCTCTTCCAATCTGCCCTGGAGGAAAATTCCTTCCTGACCCCAAATATGGTGATCAGCTAAACCCTGAGCATATAGGCAAGATTCACCAGCCAGATACCCAGGAAAGAATTCTCTGTAGTAACTCAGATCCCACCCCATCTAACATCCCATCACAGGCCATTGGGCCTATCTACCATGAAAATTTAAAGATCAATTAATTGCCAAAATCATGTTATCCCATCATACCACCTCCTCCATAAACTTATCGAGTCTAATCTTAAAGCCAGATAGGTCTTTTGCCCCCACTGCTTCCCTTGGAAGGCTATTCCAAAACTTCATTCCTCTGATGGTTAGAAACCTTCATCTAATTTCAAGTTGATCTCCAACTTGCTTCAGCTCTTAGGAGGGTTTTAAGTCCTGGGTTCTTTTGGGGGCATTTTGTTAATGGACCTCTGTTCCCCGTGCTCTTTGTACCAGTTCAAACCGGCCTTCTGTGGCTTCCACAGCTTTCTCAAAACACACCAGCTTTAGGGACGCGAGACTTTGTTTTCTCCCTCACTGGCCTTTGCCATCTTACTAGTTTTTGCAGTCCTGTTTAGCTGAATCCTCCTTTCTCACGGCTGGTCGGGGTGGAATTCAGGCCCCCGTCTTTCTTGGCAGGCAGCCGAGAGTCGGATGTGTGCTGTGGCCTTGGGCTGGAGTTAGCGTCTTATCTTCGGACCTAGCTGGAGTGTCAAGTTAACCTGTACCTTTCTCCCTTCCTCCCCCTTCGGCCTCTTGCAAGCTGCAAAGGAATCTTCCACTCCACACTCACACTTTTAACCCTTCCCAAAATGCCTTGCAATGCCTGCAACAGCATTAGCAACATACAATGCTGAGCTGCCTCCCCAGGAGACCCCCTGAGGGAGGGACCATTGTGGTGTAACACCTTGATCTGAGTAAGCTCATGAATTAGTTCATCAGACCACCATAAAGGGTATGAATAGCCACAGCCCTTGTAACCTGAGTAGATTCCCCAAACTTCAATCAAAAACTCACTGGCTTAGATAAAACTTTAGAAGTTTATTAACTAAAGAAAGACAGATTTTAAGTGATTTTAAGTGGTATAATCATAGACATTCAGAATTGGTTACAAAAGGAAATAAAAGATTAAAAACCACAAGCTATTTCCTAAACTTTATCGGGCTAAGTGAAATTTGAAGCAATAAGGTTTCTCTTACCCAAAAACCTACAGTTGTCTGTGCTAACTAGAAAGCTGTTCCAGTTAGGACCACTCCCCCCAGTTCAAATGTTTCTTTTTCTTCCAAATGTTTTTTCTCTCTTCCAAACAGCTTTCTCTTGTGCCTTCAGTGTAGGTAGGGGAGGAATGGTGATGTCATTTTCTCTTATTTATTCTCTCCTCCAGGTGCTGGAATGATCCTTGCTGTGTCATGGGTGTTAGGCAGCCCCAAGGTGTATGTGCTGGAGCAACTGTCTTTCATGTGAATTGTAAATCTCTTGTTTACAACTCCCCTGCTGGTGAATGGCTGGTGATGATCACTTAACACCTGGCTGGGTGTTAGTCACCCCTTTGTTGACACTGAAGAGCTAGTCTGTGGGAGTTTTCCAGACTCATAACATGCTTCAGTAACAAATATATAGGAAAAACTCATACCTTCATATACAATGATGATACATACATTTCAAGACAGTAATGATCAACAGATTATGACTTTTCCAGTGATACCTCACAAGGCATGCTTTGCACAAGATTTATCGTAGCTTTGTAAAAGTGGTGACCATAGTAGTGTAGACTGTCACAGCATGACTGTAAAACAAATGTGTGTTACTGTGACAAGATGAAGTATCCGCCTGAAAAAGGTTAAGGGATCCAGGTGTTTCACATGGCTGGGTGGGATATATAAGTAAGAGGAAGCTTGGCCCAAGCAGCAATGAGAAGCTTATATTCTCCTTTCCCTTGGTTGGCAAGGGAAAAGACTCTTAGGGACTGTAGCCAGTGCTGGTCAATTGAGTTGCTTTATTTTGTGTTTTGAGTTCAAACAAAAAACTGTGCCCTAAGGCAAAGCCTTTATAAGTTGTGTGGGGTGTTTGCTTCCTTTCCCAGGTTGATGAAAGAGCCCAGCCACTTATAGTTATGTTCCTGCAAGCAGAATTAGAAAAGTTGGGAAGATAATATTCAAGTAAACACACTGACCAGAGTCAGTTACACAGTTACACAGCCCAGGCTGGGATTTTCAAAGGATCCTAAGAGGGTT
This sequence comes from Eretmochelys imbricata, assembly GCF_965152235.1. Lineage (NCBI taxonomy): Eukaryota > Metazoa > Chordata > Testudines > Cheloniidae > Eretmochelys > Eretmochelys imbricata. The sequence goes on from NC_135574.1 coordinate 170,223,396, forward strand.
AGGCACCTTGCTTCCTTTGAAAATCTCTACCTAAATCCATATTTAGTCAAGTCATTAATAGAGGCCTGATTTTCGTCTGTGCTGAGTATTTGCAGCTTCCACTGACTTCTGCTCACTTTAAGCACCCAAATTTGACAATGCTGGCCACTATACATATCAACTCTATTCACAGCAAATGTATAAAGCCTGATTTTCCACTTCTCTGCACCTTGAATAGTTATTTAGCTTTGCAAAAATTGGTAGCATTTTACAATCACTCTAGTTTGGGATAGCTATAAATGATTACACAAGGTGCAAAACAGTAACAAAGAAACGTGCACTCAGATTCTAGACTCCTTGCAATTAGGCTTTTGATCCGCTAATGTCATTTTCACAAAAGATTTCAACATTAATTACCTTCCCACTGTACATAAACTTCTATCTGAAGATGAGGAGAAATGCTTTTTTATAGAATTCATCTGCATTCAGTGAAACCAACACAGATCTTTTCCACATTGAGCAATTGGAGCTGCTGGGTGCTAAGCACTTTAGAAAATCTGCCCCTGGGCGTTTGTAATGCATAATCCCAGAAAATGTCTTTCATATTTTCTCCTGTTTTAAAGAAGCCCCACCCACTCCAGGGTTGCCAGGTCCTATCAAGAGCATGAATTCCAGAACAAAAATATAAAAAGGCAGATAAAGATTGACACCGCCTATTGCAAACTTCTCTACCATATCCTTAGTGTGTAATAATAGAATATCATCTTGCTTCTTGTACTTTTATCTTCTGATGTGGCTATCCTCCTGACTATTGCCAATGTGTTCTAAAAATGTGGTGTCCTTGTATAGCTTCTGTATCTGTAAGGTCCCTGCTGTCCTATTGAGTGGTCTCTTCAGAACCCTTTTCAGCTAGTGCTGGGATTGTCTGAGACAGCAGCCTGTTTTATCAGCAGTCAGCTTTCTCTTCTTTCTTACTGAGATCCTTTTCTGGGTTGTTTGCCCATTATTGCTTCTGTAAAGCTCAAATTGTGGCTATGTTTATCAAACTGGGCTCCCTTTTCTACAACTGTATCATGTCAGTCTCTTCTCTCTTTAAAGTGAGTTTTCGTAACTGCTAAGAACCACTTCCCCTGGCAGTATGGTTCTTCTCTTTCGGGTTGTCTGCTATTGTGTACTAGTGGAGAGATTTTTCCTTCCTTCTGGTCTTTCTGATGTTGCCAGACAGGCAACTCAGAATTCCTGCCCCACACTACACCATCATCTTAGCTACTAGACAATGCCTTGGTGTTTCTCACTTAGGACTTGTCTTCACTACTGGGGTAAGTCAACCTAATTATGCATAGCTGGAGTCAACATAGCTTAGGTCGACTTACGCCCATGTCTTCACTGTGCTGAGTTGATAGGAAACACTCTTCAGTCAACTTCCCTTACTCTTCTTGGAGAGCTGGAGTACCGGGTTGATTGGCAAGCTCTCTGCCGTTGATTTAGTGGGTCTTCACTAGACCTGCTAAATCGACCCCACGATCTCCCCGTAGTGAAGACCAGCCCTTAGACATGAAATTGTCTTCACAAAGCAATTTATGTTATAACAGTTATCTTAGTTCCAGGGGTCTCAACTTAGGGGTTAGGAAGAGGCTCCAGGGGATCGTGACCATCCATCCTCTCCTTCCCTTTCTTATACTTTTGTTCAGAAAATGTTTCTTTCTAGTCCTTGTTACGGAGATAACCTCAAAAACATGAACTGAGTGTAAACAGAGGTAGTGATGCCTGCCTGAATCTGCAGACAGCCTGAATCAATCGCTCTGAGGCAGAAGCTCTCAACTTGGGGTCACTATCCACAGGAAGGTCACAAATGGGTGTCAGAGGGTCATAACCATCCTGCCCTTCCCGTATTACTAGGTGGGAGGGGTCTCCTTAGTCTTTTCCAAGTTACAGGCCAGATTTTCTGCTTCACCAAGTTCTGGTTGGCAAAGCAGAGCTGGGGATGGGCTCTGGTTATGGCTGTCTGATTCTTGGCCCAGCCCTGTCAGTTGTTAGAATAGCCTGAATGCTGCTATAGCCCGTGCCAACTGGCAATGCTCCGAAGGGACCGAAGCCACCTAAGCGCAGCTGGAGCACAGTTTCTACCTGCTCTCCCCCAAGACAGGCACACGAGCAGAGGAGAACAGGGATGTCCCTCATCAAACAGCCCTCCCTCTGTCTATGGGCATGTCTACACAGCAGAGGCTGTGCATGGGCTGCCTACCTGAGCTATCTTGAATCCAGCAGGCGTGGGTAACCATGGCACTGAAGACAGCATATCATGAGCTTCACTGCAGGCAGAACAAGCCTGGCAGGGACCCTCGTATGTACCTGGCTGGCGAGTCCACTCTGAAGCCTGCACTGTGTTGTGTTCACTGCTGTTGTTACCTGGGCTGGCTGGATTCAAGCTAGCTCCCCAAGCTGTATGTACACACAGGCTATGAGACTAGTCAGTTCATGCTAGATGTGGTAGTTCAGCCCCCTGTCCTGCTTCTCGAGAGCGGGCCAACAACTATGAGAGGAATTCCCTGCGCTGCAGTCTGTCCCAGCGGCTGTTGCCTTGACTGGCATGTGTTCTCAGAGAGCATTCGCTCTGTGCATTGTACATTGTTATCTGTATGCCAGAGGGTGGGGTTTCATCTGAAGTGCTGGAATGTCATTTTGCAAGACAGCTCACGCTGACAGTGCCAAGTAAGGGGCTATGGCCTGTGACCACCACATAATCCATATCTGACAGTGCAAGTCTGTGTGTCTGGGCTGCTCCTTCCAACTGCTCTGACCGTTCCTCAGCCACACATGATAACCTGAGACAGAAGGCTCAAGGCAAGTCTACAGACTCTTTCTGTTCTGTAGACCACACTGCACAAAGCCTATCATCCTCTCACTCACACTGGTGGAAAGCAGGAATTCCACTGAAGTCAATGGAGTTACACTAGTTAAAACCAGTGAACATGAGAGAAGAGCCATGTCCTACCAATTAACAACAGCACCTTACTGATTCTGTAGCACCGTGTGAAACAGTGTAGACATGATCTGACAAATAGGACCTGGGAGACATTCTGAGTGACTCAGAACACATGTGGGCATTAGCAGAGCAGACATACTACAACCCCAAGAAGATGCCTCCCCTTCCCCACTAATAAGACATGAAGGGAAGGGGGAGCTGATCGTACCCAATTTTGGTTGGAGTGGTTTTTTTTGGGATCCCCCCTCTCCTTTCCCAGTGAGGGCTTTTCCCCCCATGGTGATGGTACCGAGTACACAGGGAGACATTTTCTCCAGACTTACATTACCTGTGGGGGCCAGTGAGTGGGTCCTCGGAGGGTGCCTACTGTACTTACACCAGATCTGGTAGATGATGTCTCCACAGATCTTCTGAAAACACTGGGATGCCTCGCCCTGCGATGGTGCGCCTTTCAGCTATTCAGTGTTACAGGGTGACGATAATGCCACATCCACACTCCCTGCTTGAACCACTCTTCGCAACCTGTTCTCTGTGCTCCTCGGCCAGAGCCGAGAATCTGGCCCAGTCTGTATGGCAATGCTGCAGTGCTCTAGCCTGTCATGTGTCTCATGCTCTGAATTTATTTCTTGGTGACAAATAATAAATGGTGTTTACAGTGAGGCTTCAGCACTGTGAACTAGGAACATTTTTTAAATTCCAAAAATGGAGCAGAATCCATTAATAAAAAACTTCATTTTGCAACAGAGCACCCTGCGTAGTTTCCCTGGAAACCTTTTTTTTTCTGTAGCAGAAAGTGCTTATTTTACAATTAAATTATATGTGGGAGTTAAATTTTTGATTCAACATCTCAGTAAAGCACGGAGAATTCCCTACCAATAGCCCACAGTGTTAATAAGAAGCAAAAGGATACACCATGCACCTATAGTACTGCATGGAATAGTGTGTACAGAGGGCAGTTTGCACCAGGCTAAGTCCGGGGATGTGCTCAGTTCCTGTGAAGCAGTTGCCCTTCCCAAGGATGAAGGAATGCTCAAAAACTGACTTCCATGAGACTTACAGCTGCTTGGCAGGGGCTCAGCAGCTCTCAGTGTTTGGCTCAGGCTGACAGTCCAATTCGAACCAACTAAGTTGGCTCCTTAATGGTCAATTTAAAGGAGGGGATGTGATGAATGCGGTGTTTTTCAATTAGCTAGGTAACAGGCAGTGGCTCCCAGTAATTCCTGATTCTAAATACTGAGAGCCACTGTGGGGGAAGGAGAAGCAGGAGAAAGCGTGTGGTTGGGGGGGAGTGGAGGGGGGAACTGAGCAAAGGAAAGGAGCCATGGCTGGAGGGATTCTATGGATGTGATGGTGAATTGGTGCAGATGGAGAGGGGGAATCTGAAACCAAGGTAGAAAGGGAACCAGACAGTAGGAGGGAGCAAGTGGAAGATCGCTGGCTTTGGGGCAGAAGCAGGAGGGAGATGAGTGCTGAGGTTGCGGGGAGTGACAGGAGTCTGGTGAAGGGAGAAGGCACGCTTTCGAGCATGTGACAATTACAGGCAGCTGCTGTTGGCTGAGCAGAGCCTGCTGGATCTGCTGAAGCCTGGTGATAGATGTACAGATATAGCACCAGAGGTGTGTGTGTTTGTGCATCTGTTGAGGACTGGGTTCAAGGAGAAGTAGCTGCTGGGGGGGTCAATCAGGCAAGTCGTCTGGTATTTATCCTTAACAAGGGGAGGCTCTGGTCATTGCAGAGCTCAGTTCATTGTTGGGACTCTGATGTCTGGGATGTCTCTTCCTTTTTCTGAACCAGTTCAAACATCCCTAATTACAGTGAAGCCATGAAGGGATCTCAGATTCAAACTCTCATACGGTTTTCTTTATAGCTACCCAAACCAACATTACTGAGTTCCTACCAGCAGGTATATTCCTGCTTCTTAAAGAGGCAGAGAAAAATATGAATGTCTTCATACTAAATCCTGGAACTTCAGGTTCGATACCATGTATTACATCTGATAGGAATTCTTTAATCACTCCAGTAACTTTTGCTCAGAGAACGTGCTTGCTGGGTATGACCCCTGTATAGTGGTCCCAGTATTGCCAATCCCAAATCTTCAAAAAGCATAAATCAACCTCGCCGAGTTTCATGAAATTGACTTAAAAATGATGCGAATTCATAATACATCTGGGTTCTTTTCCTTTGCCTTCTGAGCATTCAAGGGTTCACTCTGGTCATGTTTTCCAGCTTTTATCTGCTATGAGGGTTTCATGGGCCAGATCCTTCACCATCCATCTGCCTGTTTTGTGCTAATCAAAAGGGGCAAAGGGGCCAGAATGCAGCCACAAAGGCGTAATGGAAGATTGTCCCCAACGAGGAGAAATGTCAGGTGGGGTAAAGCTCTGCTCCACTTGGTGCTGTCCCCCCTGGTGTGGAAGGCAGTCTGGGAGTAAGAGGGAAGTTTTCGTAATTTACATAGGGCACCAAACAACCCCCTCCCCACCCCAACCCCCACCTCCACCCCCCCTGCCAGTCAATCCTAGAAGCGTTGGAGCAGAAAGATGGCTCAGAGCCATCTTTTTCCCTCTCCACCTTCAGGTCCTGTGCCAACCATGGCTCAGCCTCACCCAGGCATCTGGCCATATATTTGTTCTTTCTTTGTGTATGGTTTTCCTAACTCTAAAATAAAAGTCACCTGGATTAAAAGATACCTCTCTTTGTGCATGTGAATTCTAATCTGGGTCTGACGGCAGGATACATGGCTGTTTCCAGTGCAAAGCTTCATACTGTTTCTAACAAACCTTTGTCCAAATGAGAGCAGACAGCAAGCGTCTCAAATTTCTATAATTACAGAACCATAAATAGGTTGTATTTTATGTTAGATATTTTGTATTGCTGACATGCATGGAAATATAGGATTATTAGTTATATAATACTCTGTAAGCAATATACCAGGCTAAAACATAGTCCTGAAGGAATCCCTACACCCAGGGAATCCCCAGCTGTCCTATTAAAGCTGATTTCTGACCCATTTCTCCCTTAAGTACACTGAGTGGAAGCTCTGACCGTCATGAGGACCTGGGCCTAGACATGTATATGAATAAATATAATATCAGGTAGGATACAAAAATAGTATGAGGGAAATAGATACACCTGCTGCAGGACATAAGCCAGCCTCTAAATGCCTGGAGTTAAGAAAAACGTAAGAAAAAGCTGATTTCATAATTCTCCTCCTTAGGTTTTCTTCGACCTTTCTCTGAAGCCTCTGATGCTGGTGCCTGTCAAAGCCAAGACACTGAAGTAGATGGACCACTGGTCTGATCTGTTATGGCAGTGCCTGTGTTCCTATGAAGGATTGTCACAAATGATTGGTTAGGTACATTTAGAGCTGGTTGGAAATTTCTGAATGGAACGTTTTTCTGTCAGAAAATGCCAATTTAACGAATCTGAAATGTTCTGTGGGAATGTGTTGGTTTTGTCAAATCTTCTGATGGAAGCAGGCAGGGTTTCCTAGGGAAACTGGATGAGTTTCCTGACAGCTTGCCCAGTAGCTTACTGGCAGGCTGCTAGGCTCCCTGCCACGGAGCGGGAGCTCTCAAGGTTGCCAGGTCTCCAGACAACTCGGGGAGCCTCATCAATTTTGTTTCAAAAATTCAAAACAAAATTTTGGAATTTCCGTTTCACAGGAAATTTGGAAATTTCAGCGCAGAACGATTTTTATTAAAAATGTCAAACTTTCCTGTGGAATTCCAGGTTTTTACCAGCCCTGGCTACATTGCAGCTCCGTAGATAACATGTAGGGTGGGAACTGACCATAAATATCAGTTTCTGGTTCCAGAAAGACTCAGGAGACGGACACCAAAACTAATGAAAAGCGGATGGACTGCCTACCCAGGTGAAGCATCAAGATAATTTTACACAGCTCTAATCAAAAACCTTGGAGTGAAACTGTCTCATTCCTCCAGCAGGTAAGAGAGAGAGAGATTTTTTCTTTAGGTTACTTTTTCTAGCCATCCCATAAAGTCTATAGCAAGGATATAATTCTCTATTAAAATCTATGGGGCAGTTCTTCTTCGAGTGATAAGCAGAGCACCATAGGGACACACATTTTGAAGAACCTCAGTTACTGCACAGGGTGAGTAACCTTCTCTTCTAAAGATAACCTGTAGAGGGATTATAATTTTCTATTCTATTGTATAGCACTTTCATATGAGGGTGACAAGAAAGAAAAGTGAAACTATTAGGTCTATTTTTATCGTCTAAACTGAATAAAGTGCAAGAACCTCCCCCCCGCCCCCCGGCATAAAAACAAAACCAAAAAACAATAACAACCCAGCACAAATAGTGAAAAGTACATTCTTACAGTTTTAATACATCTCAGTCGCCAGCAGGCATGATCCCCACACTTAATACTAAAGTTGGATAGAGGCCATTTTGTAAAATAGTCAAAGAATTTTATTCTTGAACCTGGCATAATTTGCCACTTTCTTAAATGAACGGAAAGGAAAAATGCTAAGGAGACCACACACTGCTTTAAAGGTATGTGCTGCACTGAACTGCAACATATGCCTTTGAGAACAGGCTTTTCTAGACACAGAGACATTAGGATCATCCTCCTTCTTAGTCTTCTGTAAACTTTCTCTGCTGTATTTCAGCACTTTTTAATAAAACATTATGCTGGCTATGTTTGACAGGTATAAATTGAACAAGGTCCTCCAAGCATAGTAAAAATTAAAGCACTAAGCCATGGGAGCAATTTATCTTTCATACTGTGAAATAACAAAGGAAATACCTTCCTGTGAAACGTGTTCAGTGCAACGTCTTCGAATTCAGCGGCAAGCAGTGGTTAGTCACCTGGGACTTTAAACCTATGTTTTACAGATATTAGAGTCACAGAAGCCACTCATTCAAAACAACAAATAAAAAACTAATCTTAGATGGCAGTAGATGTCCCTTACTTGAATTCCCCATGCACTGATGGTGAATGGATGCAGTTTCCATACAGAACTCACTGGAGTTTGTCATTAGGTACAGAGTCTGTTTGATTAAAGGGTCACACAGCATGCTTAGTGGGTAAGGATTTGTGGGGTTTGTCTGAATAACTTTGGCTCCCTTGTTTGTTTCATATAGGGTGGAGGGTGCATAATTTCTAGCCTCTTTTCTAATTGGGGGTTCCTCTTCTTTAAATGACAGCATCTGTTGCATTTTACATACAGCAAACAGTTTTTAACCCATTCCCTCCTGATATTAATTAGAAATGAGTTCTGAATCCAACATTTCAATGCCAGAATCCAAGGAAAAGATTCCATTGTCTGGATCATTGAAATCAAGGCGCTTTTCACATGGCCTCTCTATGGAAAGATTCTGTTCCCTCTCCTGGCAATTCCCCAGAAAGGTATTATAATATTCAGTCAGCTGAGTACAAAGAGGGTCTGAGGAGGCAGGAAAAAAATCTCAGGGAAATTTGTGGCCTCAAAAGGACTGCATGGCCATTATCTATTATGGATGTCTTTGAAAATTGCCTTTTAATAGAAACAAGACTGGAAAGCTATTCAGTTGGTGCTGACGGACTTACTGCTGGATGGGAAGAGAGAAGTTCACAATGAGATTCTTGCTGATAAAGATAAAATTGCAAGATAGAGCCATCTCTTAATAATTCATTTTAATTTAAACATCTCCCAAGAAAGAACATTATTCTTCCCATTTGCATTATTGTTGTCTCCCTAGATCTGCAACAGATGTTATTGTGCAGCTGCTGAGAACTTCCATGTCCAGAATGTGATTGCAGGCTTTGTTTTATTTTCCCAGCCTTTTGGGGTGGGGTGGGGCTGGAACCCAAGTGAATATCTCCACTGAGCTGCTGAGACAGAAGGGTAACCCACAGAATGAGATCACTGCATCATTTGAAGGGTGAGTGGCTATGTGACTATATGTGTGTAAGATTAACCCCAAACCTGACTGGTGACTGCACCAAAGAGAGAGAGGGGGAAAGAAGGGGTGGGATATGAGCTTGAAACCAGCTCCCTTTACACTACAGTGATTTTTCAATAAAGTATTGGCTGGTTAGTCAAACAGGGACAATTGGGCAAGGAGAATTTCCAGAGACTGGGCTTTTCCAAAGTATTTCCCAAGGTATCTGCTAGGGTTCTTCACTGCAGGTGGCATCAAAAATTCTAGTCTTGGTCGGCCAACACTTTAAAAGCCCTCTGGCTGCTCCCCCACAGACTGTCTGCCCATCTACAGCTCCCTCATGGCGCTGCTGTCAGCAGCCTGCCTCCTTTAGAGTGTTGCGGTGCTGTGCACGATAGCATCCCCTGTGGAAACAGGCTGCAGTAGTTCTCTCCACCTGGCTCTCAGCTCTGCGTTCCTCAGAGAGACCAGAGCAGCACAGAATCAGTAGCTCGGTTCCCAAGCCCCAAAAGAATCTTGTCCCCAGTGGGACAAGTCATGGCCCAAGGGGGAGACATTGAGAAGAGGAAGTGTGGAAGAAGGGAGAGAAAAGAAGACAGAAACTGCAAGAGAAAAGGAATGGGGTAGCCCAAGCAGAGGGCTGATAGCTCTGATGAATCCCAGAGCTCCCAGGAATCCATCCAATTAGCCTTTAGGAAAAAATCTCCATTTTATTTTTTATTGGCTAGGCCTGTGGCTTGAGCAGGAAAGGAAATTAAAAAATAAGATTTATGGGTTAGTCGAGGGAAGGCAAGAGAGAAAATATGAGGAGAGGGAAAACAGAGCAACTGGAAATAGATAAGCTCTGGGGGAGAATGAAAAGAGTATGGAAAGCAGATGAGAAGAAAGAAAATATGAAAGATGGAAGGACAGAGAGTTTGAGGGCCAGAAGGAAAGCAGTTGGAGAACACAGGGGATAGGTGACAGTGTTAGGACGAACCATGTGCCTTTTCCCCAGACTTCTCTCAAATCAAACAGGAATGAAACAAAATCTTACTTGGAGTTCTTTGAGGCTGGGAATATCCCAGGCCTCTTTGATGCGTATGCTTTTCAGTGGTGTCATTGATCTATCAGCCTTGCAATGTTTTACTTCCCTGGAAACAAGTCATGGGTTTTATAATGGGCAAGTAAAATGCCATTTGGTGGGTGAGTGGATTGTGTGTCTGGACTTCATGACAATTTTGCAAACTCATGTTGGTATGTGGTGCATTAGAACAGTGAGATTACTCACAGGTAGCAAAGGGGTAACTGGGTTATGCGAGATGTCTCCAATGAGTGTCAGTAAAGTTATGCACTATCATGAATTGTGTTTCTGCCATATTTGAGAGATGTTTGTAGGCCAAAGGGATTTTACCATTGAGATTTGACAAGGTACAGCTCATCTCTGTCTAAACAATATGTTCCACCACTGTGAAATTCTGAGATTAAAAATAGAGATTAAAATGTGTTTTTAAGAAAATCCTTTCTGTGCCTTATACCCAGAATAGCAACAGCTGTGTGGCCCTATAGCCATGCTCTATGAACAAATTCCCTATGAACAAATTCCAACTGGAAATTAGATAGGTTTCTAACCATCATAGAATCATAGACTCATAGAAGATTAGGGTTGGAGGAGACCTCAGGACATCATCTAGTCCAACCCCCTGCTCAAAGCAGGACCAACCCTAACTAAATCATCCCACCCAGGGCTTTGTCAAGCCTGACCTTAAAAACCTCTAAGGATGGAGATTCCATCACCTCCTTAGGTAACCCATTCCAGTGCTTCACCACCCTGCTAGTGAAATAGTTTTTCCTAATATCCAACCTAGACCTCCCTCACTGCAACTTGAGACTACTGCTCCTTGTTCTGTCATCCGCCACCACTGAGAACAGCCTAGCTCCATCCTCTTTGGAACCCCCCTTCAGGTAGTTGAAGACTGCTGTCAAATCCCCCCTCACTCTTCTCTTCTGCAGACTAAATAAGCCCATTTCCCTCAGTCTCTCCTCGTAAGTCATGTGCCCCAGCCCCCTAATAATTTTCATTGCCCTCCGCTGGACTCTCGCCAATTTATCCACATCCTTTCTGTAATAGGGGCCCCAAACTGGACACAATACTCCAGATGTGGCCTCACCATGCTGAATAGAGGGGCATAATCACTTCCCCCGATCTGATGGCAATGCAGGAGAGGGGTGAGATTCTAGAACAGCCTCCCAATAGTTTAATTAGTGTAACCCCTTTGGGGTTTAGAGAGCATGGCCCCTTTAAATCTTTTACCTAAGGGGGAGGGGGAGCAGTGGGAGAAAGGAGGGAAACTTGGGAGTGTGGAGCTGGAGCTCCGGGGGAGAGGAGGGTGGCAGCCCGCAGGCCCCAACAAAGTGAAGCAGCAGAGAACCTGCCTGAGAAGGACAGGGCTGCTGATAGAGGACACAAGCCAGGAGGAGCACTGTGCCAGGAGGGAGGAATTGCCCGAGAAGGACAGGCCGGAGCTGGACCCAGTATCACGGCTGCCCAGAGCTGCATGGGGCTGTGAGTACTGGGGCTTGTGACTCTGCACTGGGAATAAAGAGGGAGTCTGCTAGCTAGTTGAGTGGAGAAGTGGTCGCTCTGTGTGGCTTTACAGAGAGCGGCAGAAGAGGGCTTGTTGGGGAAAGTTCACTGGCGCTGAAGGCGACCAGGAGCACCCAAGACTCACCACTGGACTGGAACTTTGCTCAGGACTCCTGAACTCTGTGTGCAGACGCATTGCTCGGTATCTGCCCTTTCAGACTGTGCTACCACTGGGCCTGTGGGGCCTTGGTTTGGATGCAGCCCTGTTCTACTGCTCCCCCTATACTTCCCCTTGATGTTTTTCTCCTCTCATCCCTCTGTAAATAAATATCTCCCTTTGTTATATCCATTGTACTTTTCCTGTGAGGGTGTGTGTTCACTCAGGGGGGTTTGGAACAGGTGCCCCGGGGGTCAAAGGGATTTTTCCTGCTTTCTTGCGCGCACCTTCTCTTGGCCAGAGCTGCCTGCAGAGCAGACTCCATCTTGGTCACAAGGGTGCTAAAGTGACATTAGTCTTAAGAGAAATTTGGACAAATTTATGAGTGTGATTGTATAATGGGGTTGCTTGTGATGGTGGGGAACAGGACTCAAGAGACTCCAGGCTTACTTCCAGTTTAGGTCTTATGTTCTAAAAGCTCATGCTTCAGGATTTCAGCCATCTGCAAGGGTCAGGAAGTGATTTTCCCCCAGCCAGTGTATTCTGGGGGTGCTTTTTTTTTTTTTTCCTCTCCATCTTCTGAAGCATCAGAGATGGCCATGGCTGGAGATGGGACATGGGGCAGGGTGGGCCAGGGCTCTGAGGTGGCACTGAGCAGTCTCTCTCTCAGATGGTTGGTTGGCTGGTTCTTGCTCATGTGGTCAGGGTCTAACTGATCGTCATGTGTGGGGTTGGAAAAGACTTTCCCCAGGTCAGCGTGGCAGTGACCTGTGGGAGGGTCTCGCCTTCTTCTGCAGTGTGTGGGTGTGGGTCACTTGCCAGGATCACCTGAGTATATCTCACATAATCATTTCCTTGCCACTGTGGGAGCCATGGGTGCTGGTGCACCTCGGTCCCTCCTATTCTCTGCATGTGGCACATAATAGTCTAGTCTCCCTTAGGCTGTAATACTTTGGTCTGGATGATCTGGTGGTCCCTTCTGGCCTTGAACTCTATGACTCAATATTTGCCTGAAGTTCTGCCTGGCCTGGCAGATAGTTTTGTGATCCAGGGTCAGTGAGAGCGAGTCCGAGCTGAAGCTGTAATGATGCTTTTATTAACTTGAACAATTTAAAAGGGACTTCACTGTAAAACTGAGACCTGGCAAGGAATTAGTCTGTGCAGCTTCTCCTATTTTGAACAAACAAATAAAAGAAACTGCCAAGATACAATCAGGTACTCTGCATGCACCATAATTTTTTTCCACAACAGCTTTATAATGCATGTTTAGCACCCAAGTGTAGGTCCTAATTTTGATCTCAGAAAGGCATTGGCCAATGCTGCATATTTTCCAAAATGGTCCATTTCCACGCAAATGGCTTTTTTTTCCTAAGGCAATTTTTCTTATTTCAGATACACAGATTCTATCATAGAAATTTCACTGTGCTGGTGAAAGGTGAGAGAACGGCAACTCTCATTTAGACCAGAAGCAGCACAAACAAGTTACTGTAGTAGAGCAAAATTATCTCATAAACTGGTATTTGCCACAAAAAAACATAGACCGTAGATCTGGTTCAGAGGCTGTACAGCCAATAACTCCATGGCTCCTACTTTGATGCCTGTTTTCAGCTCAGATTCTGCCTAGCAAACAATGAGCCAGATCTTCAGCAGGTATAAGTCAACATAGTTCTATCAACTTCAGTAGAGCTCTGATGATTTACACCATCTGAGGGTCTTGCCCCAAAACTTAAGGACCAGAGTTTTACAGGAATGTAGTGTGTGTCCTGTGTTCTCATAATCATTGGGGCGAAAAGTGGGAGTTCTTTACCAAGGAACATTCCAAGGTAAAAGGAACCAGATCCTTAGCTAGTGCAAATCAATGTAGCTTTCTTGACTTCAGTGGAGCTACACTGATTGACATCAGCTGAGGACCCACCCAAGAAGTCAACAGTTCTGTTAAGAAACTACAGCTGCACCACAGAATTCATGAGCCTGATCCAGAGCTGTAGAATGTCAGAGGGTGGGATTATTCTCTCACAAGATAGTAGTTTGACAGTTTCCTTTATTATATTATTTTAAAAATCTGACTGATTCAAGGGGTAAAATCAACAATAAAACTGATGTGTATACCCCAAATTATAGATTAAAGATCAAAGATCCCAGGGCTGTTAGAAACTGCTTCCATGGTAGGTGAATAAGATTTACTGTACATCTTTAACAAGAGATATAAATTTGGTTTTATGTTTGTAATACAGAATATTGTGAAGACTGTATTATGCCAGGTTTTCTAAGGGTTAAGACACATCCTGTAGCATAACCCACCATGACACATACACCAGAGATTTAGAAAGCCTGTCCATCATCCTTCTTCAAGATAACAGCTTTGATGGGCAAATACATACTTACACAATACCTATTATAGAACGCAGACATCTCAGACTCCACTCTTCTTCTTATCAAACAGGACATATCCCGGAGGAGATAAGAATGAGATAAAAGGGGCCTGCATCCTGTGGAAAAACACTTGGGGCTTTATCCTGTTTTGTGCAAAGATACACAATGAAATATCTTTATCTCTGGAGGAGAGAAAAGATTACTGCTGCTCGCTGAGGCTTTTAGACAGCTAAAATTCACTATGTATCACTCAAGTGTCACTTTGTTTACTGGGATTCATGGCCTCATAAAATGAGATAACATGATGAAATATTTTGCAAATCTCAGATCATTAAATGTGTTCCCAAGAGGCATGGGGTTGCTCACTGGTTCTAGTTACTCTTAATATTAGTTATTTTGTTTTAAATATTTTACAGGTGACAGTATGAACTATTCACAAGACCAGTCTTTGGCAGACGGAATTTATTATCAGAGCAGCATTGTGCAGTGTTATTTGCCCTTCATCAAGTGAATATGTTGATGTGCTTATCTGTGTTTTGGTGGGAAGTGTGCTACCACAAGATGGGAGTGTTTGGTCAGGCATAGCCTTCTTCATGGCAATGATTAAATTGCTGTCTTGGAATACAACTGTTCTGCACCACAAAGACTAATGTATGTTGGTGGAGAATTAGATGGCAAAGCCTGCCTAGCTCTTGCCTGTACAATGCCAGGCCTCGTCCAGTGCTATTAGTCTCTGGCTTTCACAAGCACTCAGTTAAATCACAGAATGTTTTTTAAAAAATCAGCACCAGAACAAAATCTCTTTTTTATAGTAACGTAAATTAAATCCAAGCAGGGGCCAGCAGATTCACTTCCCTTCTTGCCCAAGGTGAAACTCCTTGGCTCAGATAAGACACTTTTGTTCTCAAAGGCTTTGAGAGTGGGCTGGAGATTGGAAAACTGCTGCTGTACTTTATTATTGATGTTGACTATTGGCTAAGCCGTGAAGTCCTTAATTGGGCTAAGTTCCCATTGAAGACAGCAGGTTCATCTCTCTCTCTCCAGGCATTTATATAAAGCTGGTCGCTGTGGCATCTGAGCACTTTGTTGTTCTCGTCACACTATTCATCATTTCTAAGTGCCAGGTATTAAAGGACACTGGATTTCTAAGAAACCTAATGGCCAAGTACCTGACTCTAGACAGCCTTAAACTCTTATAGAGAATTAGTTCAAACAAATGTTTTTAGCTCTAATGTGAGGCAAATTGATGTTTTATTTACACTTGGACTGTGGTCTGGTTGGATCAACTTGCAGCAGCTGATTCAAGCAGCATTTTTCCCTGGTTGCTGCATCTGGTATTTCAGAATCTAAACTTTTTATTTAATAAAAATAAGTCTCCAGCCCTTACAAAGGTTTACAAAGAAAACCTTACAAATGTGAACTGGATGTAAGTGATGCCTGCCAGAGTCTGTAGGTAGCATGAAACAATAGCTCAGAGAGATGTACATTGCCTCAGTTTATCTCAATGTAACGTTGACTCTGAAGCCTAGTGATGGTAATTTAAGTGTCAGATGTGTTAACTCTTTCACTGCTCATCAAAACAGGCAAGAAAGAAGAGGGGCAATCATTTATGACAGTCTGCACAATCTGCAGTGAGTGGCATCCTCCTTGATGTCACAAGTGAGCAAAGCTTCAGGGAAGATTAAACTGGGGGGAGGTGATTTCCCCAGTCTGACTGCCACACATACTTTAGGGTGTGTTGAATATACATACAGAGAAGAACAATAACAAAGCATCATTTCACCATGTTCAAGAACAAAGCCTAGGGGTGGGAGGAGAGAGGAAAATCCCTCCATTTTCAGAAAGACCTCAGATCAAATTGCAGCTCCAGGAATGGAGAGGGCAGTGCGGCCAAGACTGCTGCTCATGGTACAGGGATGCTATGAACTCCCTGACAGACCCTGCCTGCAGTTGACCCAGCTCCTTTGCAAATATGACCTCTACCCAAAGGTGGGGGCAATTGAGCAATGTGAGAGGCAGCGTGGTTTCGTGGATTAAACAGGACTGAGAACAAGGGACTCCTATCTTCTAACACTGGCTCTGACACATGTTCTGTCTGTAGCCTTGGTCAAGCTGTTTGAACTTTCTGCCTTAGTTTTCCCAGGTGTACCTACCTACTTCAAAAAGTGTTGTGACAACTGATTAAATAATGTTTTTTACAGGCTATCATTAATGCTAGAATACACACTGGGCCATCCCACCAATGCTGCCTGGATTATTGGGACAATTGTAGATCAAATCAAAACATATTTAAAAATGACATGGACAATTTTGAAATCACCTTTGCTCTGTTGGATTTTTAGTTTTCTTTGAAAATATTGATTTGTTTTTATTTCATAGGAATAATTTTCTAAAATGATTTTGTAAAAACCTATTAAATACGTTTTAAACAGATCTCAACCAGTCACAAAAATGATGACTCAATAGTTACATAGCAGCAAAATAAAAAAAAGGAGGAAAGGGTTTTCCTTTTTTCCTACTACACCAGCCCCAGGAAAAGAGCAGCAAAGGTGGGCCTGCCTAGAGAGGCCTCACTGAAGCAGCCAATCAGAGCCCAGCAGGCTCAGATAAAAGGTTCTGCAGGACCTTAGCAGGTCAGATTCAGGCTGGGACTAGAGGAGTGAAGGAGGGTGCTCCTCTCTGGTCAAAGGAGCCTGACAATTAGCCAGAAGTTATTGCCTGCTGGACTTACATGGCTGGGTGTGCTGAGAGAGAGGAACGTGAGGCTGTTGACTCTGAGATAGGGCTGGAGGGAAGTGGCACAGGGAAGCATTATGATAAATTGTATGTGGCTGCTGCATGTAGAGCCTCTGGGTTGGAACTTGGAGTATTGGCTGGGCCCTGGTTCCTCTACTGACTCCAAGTAAAGTGGCATAAACCCCATATAGGGGACAGGACTGAGTTGGGAGCCCAAACAAAAGACTGTATTTGAAGGAGCCAGAGGTAGGACTGAAGGCCCTAGTTAGGGCAAATAGACTGTTTATCAGATGGCTTAATTATTGGAAGTCTTTTTATTATTATTTCTGTGCTAAATGAAATTTCAGTGCAATCAATACAATTTTGTAAAGCATTTCAATTTTGGAAAAAACATCATCTTTTGAGATTTTCCTTGCCAGCTCCAATCTTGAAGTTATTGTAAAACTGCAAATCATGTGTATTGCATATGCAACCTTGAAAACCTCATTTATATGTATAAAAGCCATTTGTCCTGTTATTAAAGGAGACTTGGATTATTGGACTACTGTATTCAGGTCAAACTTTAGTTTATCAATCTTTTGAACTTTTATAAAATTTTGCCTTATGTCTAAAGAAGCACGTATCAACAAAACAAAATGAAGTCTTTAGAATATTGTATCTTTCCCATTAATAGGATTTTAAACGGATAGAAGATGTCTGTTAACCAATTAGTCTAGATGCAGCTTCATTGAAATCAATGGAGCTATGCCCGGTTACAACAGCAGGGAATCTAACCCATAATATTTCTGTGAGGAGACATGAAGATAAAAAATATCATTTTGAAAAATGGAAACAATAGTTCATTTTGTGTTGCGGTAAGTAATGTTGGAACATACTGTACGGTTTCTAAAACCGATGAGCTCAGTGAGTGTTTCAAATACCGTATCACTGAAACAGCCTCTGCAGTTTAGTCTAGCTCTCAGGCATGTTAGAAGGCAAGGAGCTCTATTGGAGTCACTTTCTTTTTGACAATAAACTTTTTTTTTTTTTTTTTTTAAAAAGTGGTTGCTATGAAAATGAGAAGCTAGCTTCTAGTTCTGCCTTTGATCTATGGGAGGAGAGCGGTCAGGCATTAGTGAAATTTCATTTTTAAGAAATTGGTATTATTAAACAGACTCTTGGCTTCTACTTTATTTGGGTAGAGACCTCATTAGACAGATAGAGGTTCCCAATGTTCATGGCACTCCTTGAATTGCTGTTAATATCTTAAATATTAACAACAAGAACATATGCTTAAAAGCACCTCAAGGTTAACAAATGTTTAAGAACTTGTGCCAATTTAAGTGCATTTGCTTTTGGCCTCAGGAGGTGGGCAGTAAGGTCGCATATCAGAGCCAAAACAATAGGAAAGAAGATAGTTGGTTACCATTCTCCTGCTTCTCACAGTACAATATGGTTCCATGGGATTCAGTCCTTGATACAATCAAAACAGGTTAGTCTTGCATGTAAAGACATAAACAAGAAAGTGGTAAAACAACCTAAAACTAGCCACCTCTGTCTATTTCACAAGGTGAAATAGTTCATTGTCTAGGGCAAACATAAGCTTTCATGAGGCATTTAATTTTGGAATATAACCCAAGATGCAGACATAGTAACAAATGTAAAATAATAACATACTGCATTTAGACTTAATAACTAAATCGACAGAAGGCATCCCTAAACCAAGATAAGAGTGTCAACACAAGCATGTTGCACCAACTTTTAATGAAATCGCTTTCTAAACTGATTTATCTAACTTGTTAGTTTCCTGTATAGACAAACCTTAAAGTGACTTTACATGTTTCTCATCATTTCTTTTTTTGCTAGGCTCTTGGTCTCAATGATACCTTGTTGCGGTGAGTTCCACAGTTTAAAGAAGTGGTTTTTTTTTAAAATGTCTTTTCTGAGCTGACTCTGATTTCACACTGGTTAAAACAGAGTTACACGATTGTAAAACTAGTTTCATGAGAACAGATTCAGGCCCTCTATTTCCTTTAACAAACTTCAGGAGTTGTAGAAAACTGCTAGTACACTATTGGTACTTCGTGAACTCAGCAGCATATAGCAACTTGAGAAGGCACATGAAATCTACCTAAACAAGTTCACTAACACTCAGCACAGTCACTGGATTCTTACCTCTAGAGAATATCGAAATGGGCTTGATCCAAAACCCACTGAAGTCAATGCGAGTCTTTGCATTTATTTCAGTGGGCTTTGGGACTGGCCCATAATGCATAAATATTATTATAATTTGTTACCCAGGCCAAAAGTGGGCAACGTGCCTTGCAATACAGGAAAAAACTGGTAGAAGTATAAAAAGAAAATATTATTTGGGTGGCTTAAAACATTACCTTCAAAATGTAACACAATCTAAATATAAAAGACTTAGTACTGTCGGTATGTGGACATGGGCTGTACAGAGCATTCATTAAGAATTATAATGACCTAATTTTGTCCATCTGAACTATAAAAGCAATTTATAGTTAGTTAAAATGAATTAATAGGTCAGACTGGACTACAAAGACTGGAAATACTTCAACACTAGGGATTCATAATATTCAAGACCACCTAATATTAGCATTACAATAAGTATAAAATTGTTCACGGACAATATTGAGCTTACACTACTGTGGACTCTCATTCAAATTGATTCCAAAGTGCTTTAAAAATTTAACAAATTGATTGTACAGACTAGACTGCATACACCGTTGGGGTGTTTGTGTGTGTGTGTGGATGGTGTTTCTTAAAAATACACAGAAAGGTTGGTTTCAGAGTAACAGCCGTGTTAGTCTGTATTCGCAAAAAGAAAAGGAGTACTTGTGGCACCTTAGAGACTAATCAATTTATTTGAGCATGAGCTTTCGTGAGGTTGGGTGAGGTGATATCTTTTTTGGACCATCGTCTGTTGGGGAAAGACAAGCTGGGAAAGATAATCAGGTTAGAAAAAGAGCTCTGTGGAGCTCAAAATCTTGTCTCTTTCACCAAGTGGGTCCAATAACAGATATTACCCCACCCATTTTGTCTCTCTCATATCCTGGGACCAATATGGCTACAACAACACTGCAAACGTTAAAAATACAGACACGCTTTCTCAAGCCCCAGTCCTGCAAAGTCATGCCTGGATGCTTAACTTTACACTCTGATGATAATGCCATTACTTTAAACCAAACTGCTCCCATGCTGGAAGTTACATAGGTGCATTAGTAACTTGCTGTATCAGGGCCTAAGCACGAAACTATCCTGATGCTGCTTCGTTTGAGATCTAATGAGATCACCGTTAAAGTTTTCGAAAGCATTTGTGATTCGGGAGCCCAAGTCCCATTTTCAAAAGTGATTTAGCAACTGAGGAGTCTAATTCTCATTGACTTCATTTAGGTACTTTTGAGAATTGTACTTCACCTCTTGAGGCGGTGAGGCTGCAGCCTGGAATGATAATCTATGGCCTCAGTTCTACCTATCACACACCACTTTGTTACAAAATTAATTTTAAAAAAAGCATCCTGCCCCGCCCCCCCGCCCCCCAAAAGCCAAATCTGCTTCCAATATTCTTCTTTGATTTCTGATTGTTTAGTACACTTAGCAGCTGTCTTTACATCCCATGCAATTCTTAGGCCAGCATTCACGTTTTTCTATTTTTTTCAAAAAAGAGCTGTTGGATCTAAAACCAGTTAATCAGTTTGCTTAATGTAGAGATGTAAATATTTTTACTATTCTGTCATCTGATGATTTTTTTTCCCTGTTAACAAAAATTTAGTGATTATCTTAGCCATTTCTAAATATCATTGCTGCTCAGTTTAGTTTAATGGTGGCAAAAATACAAATCATCCACTTCTTCTGTGTGGTTAAGAAAAGCACGATGTGGACCCATTATAATCTTACTTTGGTTATAGTCTTAATTTGATTATCGTATGTCCTGTCCAGCAAGACTCATTTCTTGAAATAAGAGTAAGTAAGCTTTGCTATCAGCACCACAGTACATTTATGAGGAAGGGCAAGTTTAAGGAGTACTATTAAAAAGCTGAACCGAAATGTGTTCACTGGCTTATATTCCAGGAGAATTTTGACATTTCTAATTAACATCTTTTTGAGAAATCGCCTGAAAAAAATATTTTTGGAAGATAGAACAACATTTTGCAACAAGTAGCCAGAACAACAATGTCCTTCCCTTCAACAGGAATAGCTATGTGAGACCTGTGCCCAAAGAAACTGGGCAAGGCTCTGGAGAAACTGTCCTCTTGGGGTCCTACTTTGAGCCCTTTACATTCTTGGTGCTTGATTAGTGGTGCATCCAATAACAAAGCAATTTGGTATCTGCTCATTGTGTGTGCTGGCCTTTGACAGTGAAATGTATATACAACTACCATCAGCCATACTTTAGATGCTGCCCTTTGCTGAAGCACTGAGACATTATTATGGTTGTGGTGCTGGAGTGTTTTTACAGTGCTTATTTGCTTCAGGGCACTTTGCTCCTCTGACTTCTCTGCACCATCAGCACTCCTAAGAGCTTCTTTTGAGGAGCCCGAGTAATCTCTTTCTCTAACTACAACCACTAACTAGCTAGTCACAGATGAATTAATAGTAATATTGCAGTGAAGACACTGCAATCAGAGGCATGACCGCAGCACGTGTAGACATACCTGAGCTAGCTTTGGTCTAGCTAGGTCAATGGCCAGTGGAATCCGCAGCAGTTTGCACTTCAGCACAGGATGTACAAGCCCACTTAAAACTTTGATCATTACTTGCGGAGCTAGCCCACACTGAAGTGTGTGCTGCGGCCACTTCGCGGCTCTAGTACCTGAGCTAGCTAGATGAAAGCTAGCTTGGGTATGTCTGTGTAAGCTGCAGTCACACCCCATGACTGCAGTGAAAACATGCCCCTAGCGAGCTCAAACAACACTATCAGTGAAGCAGCAGGAGTACAGGTTAGAGCACAGGCTACCTACTAGAGTACCTACAAGGGTCCCAAGGCAGTTATACAGCCCGTGCTGTGTGAGCTTCAGTCTTATTCAAGCTAGCTAGACCAACACTCACTCGGGGTATGTCTATACCTGTTGCAGTCACACCTCTGATTGCAGCACAGACATACTCACAGATGCACCCATGCTCTACACCTACCGAAAATGACTGCACATTTTCCTAGTAGGGAATTGGCTATAATATTTTTAATTCAAGGAAGCTTACTACGATGCCATTCTTTCCCAAAACTGGAGCAACAATACTTAGTTATCTGTATCACAGGCTGGTGTGAAAACTAATTTAAGCTTTGTTTCTTTTGAGTACTTTTGAAGAAAGGATTATATAAAGTAAGTTTGACCAGTTATCTCAAAAGGAAAATAATATTCGGATAAACCAGTGAGCCTTAACCTGATACATACAGAATGGCCTCTTAACTTCAGACATCAATTCAACAGGGAAGTGTGATGGGGTATATAAACCCCACACTGCAGCAGCCATGAAGGGGCTAATGGGCAGAACAGTTAGTCACAGCTGGGGAAGTAAGTGGCTGACCAACAACAGCTGAGATAAAAGGCTGCTCCTGGAAATAGAGTTTGCCTAGAGAAAGAGGACTAGAGCAGACTATGGGAATTGCCAGGGAAAGAAACTAAGGGAAAGACCACCCAGATAGCTGGAAGAGGCCTAGCTTGTGAGGCACTACATGTTGCTCAACAGACTAAAGGGCACTGTGCAGCATCCTGGAGGTAGGAAGTGGCCCAGGGAAACAACAGCAAGTCTACAGAAGAAGACCCTAGGTCCTTAATATAGAGTCCCTGAGTTGGACCCTAGAGAAGAGGGAGAGCCTGGGTTCCCTCTACTGACCTCCCAGGGAAGGGAAAGTAAAAATGCCTTACACAAAGGGGTACAAGGGCTATCAAGTCAGGGTGGGCTAAAGGACTGGGATAGAGTGATTAGATTTCTGATGTATTGGAAACTTTATTACCTTGGCAGGGATGGGGACTTAAGCAACCTGGCTGGAGAGATGAGTCATGAAAAAGGGGCAAGCCACCCCAGGCCTAGGAGAGACTGCTGCTGACACAGGGTGCTGGATCTGAAGAGGCTGTTACACCATGCTTAGCCATGAGGGGGTCCACGGGCTGGTGATTGATGCCTCTACAGGAAGGTCTCAGAATTAAGTTAGATTCACAATTCTAATACTATGGAGTTAAAATTGATGCATTCAGGGAATCCATTTGTAATGTGGATCTTTAATAAAGTTTCCTTGATGAACCAAAATAAAGTTTTATTTATTGAGGCTCAGGTGACCTATTGCTGATTGGAATTTATAGAACCCCACAGAGTTTTTCTTCCAAGCTGAAAGGTGATTTATAGACATGAAAAGTTGCTTTGATGCCATAAGAAAGAGCTGCGACATATTCTAGTTAAAAGCCAAACCAAAGGAAAATCAAAATCTGTGGGCTTAACTTTGTATCTAAATATTACAGCACAGCTTCACTCCTGCATCTTAAGCTCTTTAGTCAATGTCTGGATTGGAAGCAGGATTTACGGAGCAGTGTTCAAACTGAAATGTGTTAACAGTGGGTTATTTTTCACCATCTAATACAGTGTGGATTTATTCTGCAGCATTTTATGGACCACCCTTTATGATTGTACCAAAATGATGATATGTGGGACATAATTATCTCCTGGAAAGTGATTATCCTGCTTATTTATTTGTTGGCTCTGTGAGCAGATAAAGCCTAAAGCACTAAGAATACCTTTGGACTCCAAAAAATATTATTGGCACTTCTGGTGGCACATGTGCTAATTTTCCTTTTTTGTATAATGTTTTTGAATGCTGAACACTTCAGACAGGAGATGGGAATCTACAGTTCTGCAAGTGCTGGAAAAGTGCAATTGTTACAACGCATATGATTACAGCACAGTTTCTCTAATCACAAAAACCATTAGATATATAATGTTTCTAAAAAGGTAACTGTATAAATGAAAACCAATTTTAATCAAATCCCATGAACAAATCCCTGCCCAATTGGAGGATGAATGGGGTCAGGTGAGGGTGGGAGTGACAATGCCAATGATGTAGCTGTGGGAATTTATGATTGACTGTAGCTTTGCTTAAGAGAAAGCCCTCATGAAGGTGTTATAACAGCTCAAGAGAACTAAATCATCTGAATGCCATTGATTTATGTGTGTGTGTGTGGTCTCCCAGTATTGGTACAGTATGTGCTTACCTTAAAGAACATAAAGGGAGAACACTTGCATTCTTAGTAATTGTGTAAATGTGAAATGTCAGGACAGTGTAAGTTCAATATATCCTCATTACTGCATGGACAGTAAGTTGAGATGGTTCAGAATGGTACTATGGAGGCAAATAGTTGATTGGATTATACTGTTCGTTCCATTGCTAATGAGTTGCGATTTAAAAGTGTCAGGGAGTTAGTGTCAGGATGCAATAACCATGTTCTTCTGAGGAGGAATTCATACAGAACTCCAATACCATGGCACCACCACAGTGATTCAGCATTTTCAGGTGTGGATAGATGCATGGGGGGACTCTGTATCCTCTGCATATGGCAGAGTTGGGTACCATGACACCTCTGTCTGGACATTGCAGAAGGGAAGCTTGGGGAAAGGCCAAGGGCTGGGCAGACATGTGGCAGTTGGGTGAGTGGCCCTTAGATCACAGCTTCTACTCTAGCATAGTGAGCTGAAGTTATGGTCCCGCCTACATCCTGCCTTCACTGGGGACTGATCTGATGGCAGGATTTAGGGTCCCAGCCACTTTTCTCCATACCCACACATGAGTTGCACCACTTTTAGCTCAGGATCTGAGCCATTAGGATCAAAGCACTTAAAATACCATGCCGTCACAGAATGTTATCTACAAATTGGCAATTCTAGATAGCACTTTCTCACAAAGACAGACCATGGGAATGAAGGAGCAGAGTACCAAGTCAGTGGACGTCATTGAGCACCACTGGGAGGGAGAATTATAAAGAATTTTCCTTACCTTTAATCTGGGAGCTGAAAGCTGATACCTAACAATGGCTTGAAATTAACATGATACCCAAAGTAATTTGGTAGCAGAAAGTTAGATAAAAGATGAGGGAATTATTATTCATACTTGTATAATATAGTATGGGCCATAGATACACACAGAATTACAGATAATATTTTGCAAATTGCCACAAGGCAATGGGATTTAAACTAACTTCCAAGTAATACTCAGGAGCTGTGGCTAGAGAGCTTTGGATTTTGGTCTGCTAAGCCTCAAAGAGAAACTTCTGATATGTTTTCTCCTTGGGGTTCATCAATAAGATACTGCTGTTCTCTCATTCAATTTGGAGTAACAGATGTTGTTTACTTAGGTTGATAATGTGAGTGAGGCTTTTAAATGAGAGAGAGGATGGAAGGTTCCGAATGAGGGAAGATCGCAGAATGAACAGTCTGTCCATCACAGAGGTGAACAATTCCTCACCTCTGCTTAACCTTGAAAAAAGTTTTTGATTGAAAAACTCCCTCAGAAAAAGAGAGAACAGGAATTCACATAAGAACATGATTTGCTATTGACAAGACGCAGCTTTAAGAAGCTTACAATAAATGAACTCTGACACTGGGGCTAATATGGCTTTCCAGATGTGACACTCAGATACAGAAGGTATTAGTGTTGGTACAAAAATCCCAGACCTGTCTGATGCCTATAAAGTAACTCTCTGAACATCCTAATGCAAGTGACATTCCCAATGCAGCTGGAAGTAAAGAGCAAATCCCATTATAATTACAGCAGCAGATCTAGATATCTTTGAAATAATATCAAACTTGAACAAAATCTCTTATTTACTATATTTCACAGTCACTCAGAGTAATTCCTCCAAAATAACTGCACTTTTAAAGTCCTCAAACCAGGTTTTAAAAAATATTCTGCCACTAATCTGTTAAAAATACTTTTAACTGGAAGAAGACAGTGGCCTAGACATTAAAGTTAAATTTTCAAAGGGGACTCAATAGCTAACAGCTCCTGTTTTTGTGTGTGTTTGATATTACAGTTTCAGAAATACAGAACCCTGTACTCCTGGTGTAATTACTACAGAGTTACTCTTTAATTCTGGCCACAGTTTCAGTAGTGTGCTTCATCCAACGGAACCCATTGAGAACAATGCTGCGTGCTCTAGAAAATCTGACCAAAACCATGATTCACCTCTGTAGTGCCACCAAAGCTAATGGAGTAACCCAGCATAAAACTGGAGAAATACAGGGGTGGTGGTTCCTCAGGCTACACATTTTAGTTATGCATCTAGAGAAGCAGAGCTGTTCTTGGAAGGACAGTAAGCACCCCCACTTTTGTGTCTCTAGGGTTGCTTGGGTGAGTATGGTGACGAGATGATTTTGCTACCCAATGCTCTTCTACCAGTGCTACCGTCAGGTGCATTTGCCAGCATGCACATCTTTGTTCTTTTCAGTTCCCATAGATGTGCTAGGGAGGGACAGGGAACCCAGAGACAAATAGTGCTGGCTGCAGTCTAGCAGTGGGCCTTCCCCAAGTACAGATTTCTGATCTGAATTTCCAAATAACTTCATCTCTGGCTCTGGAGCTCTTTCATATTGGTTAACACATTAATGCTCTGTTTGTCTATACATTCAGATTAGAGATGTACACATCACCAATTTAATTTCAGGTCCCTGCTTTCAAACAGAAAAACGATTTGGCTGACAAATACATTTCAGGAGCCTGTAAGTCAGATAATAAGTGCAGAATGTAAGTGTTCCAGTCAGGTTCACCCAGGAAACAGCATTTAGCAAAGACTTAAATGGGGTTTGGATCAGGCACTTACTAGGGAGTAAAAAACAAATCCCTTTATTTATTATGTCTCCAATGAATATAACATTTTCTATCACGCAGATAGATGGGTTTTTAATTCATTTGGATTTAAAAGACCTTGGTTCATATCGAGCCCATTTCTATATGCACTAATGTCAGTAGTATTGCACATCCATTCTGAGTCTGATACTTTGGTTGCAAACCGCACATATTTATTTCTTATTTTCAAAGAAATCGGTCAGGTTTGTTGCTTTTATGTATTCATTAGGAAAAGGCCTTGCAGCTGAGCACTCAGAAGAAACCCTACAATTACAAGCACTATGAGTGTTACTTTGAAGAAAATCAGATGCTTCAAGGCCATATACTATGCCATCAATTTTCAAACAATTTGAAGGTGGGAGTTCCGTTTTAAAAAAGTCTGCCACGATACAGTCATCTATAAAGAAATACATTTTAATACGTGGCTTCCACGTGGGGGGGTGGGTGGGAGGGAGAGGGAATACCCTAGCAATATCCTTCTCAATAAGTTATCTTAAATACCATTTTATTTTTACTTACATATAACCAGAGAATCAATACATAATTCTCTGGCAAAATCATGTGTAAATACATAGTAAATTACATGTTTTAACAGTTATTTAGAATAATTATACTGGAATTTACTAAGCAAATCCATAGATTAATTATCACATAATTTGCAATGTCTAGATCTTAGCATGCAGTTATAATTTAGAAGAAAGAACTGTGAAGATAATTAGCATTTGATGGTATAGTACAGTAATTCCCAGATATTATACTAATAACTTTATAACTATATAATAACTTATTTGTCACCTATTGTGATTCAGACACACGTTTCTGGTGATCTGGGTTTTATCCCCAGCTTCTCTGTTCACATCAATTTAGGATACATACTGCAGATCTTAACTGAGCAAAACTCTCACTGGAACTAGGAAGAATTTGATCCTTAACTCACGGCAGGTTGCTCATATATAAAATGGGGGATGATGATACAGTGGGTGAGGTTACAAAGTAATCTGATTTTTTTTTTTTGCCAGTCCATAAAACATCAATGGCTCTAACAGCACTCCCCAATATGGCCCTGATTCAGCAAAGTACTTCAACACCTGCGTGAAGGTTACAGCCCTGATAAGCTCCCCCTACTGGACTCTCTCCAGGCTACTATACTGGACCCAAACATTCGGTCCTTCATGCTCGTGGCTTGCTGGGCTGGGCAGTGTTTAGGCACTGTTTCTCTGGCTATGGGCCTCTAGGCGCACACTCCAGGCGCAGACCCACATGTGACACCCCTCTTGGAGTGCTTGCTCTCCAGTAGCCTTGCACTAAAATTGTGGACCCTCTGGTTCCCTTATCAGGGACTATGTGCCTGTGTAAGCAAGTAACACAGACTCTGCAAAGGAATTTCTAAACACATACTTTACTCCTAGGGAAACTACAAGAGATAGCAGATCTATAGAAAAATAAATAACGCCTGCCTCAGTTCCCTCACCCCAACTGAGAGTCCTTCAGCTCTTAGTCAGTGTTGGACAGGGAGTCCAGGTTTCTTCTGCACCCCCTTTCCTCCTTCCAAGTCATGTCTTCTGATTCTGGTCTTTCTTTTCTTGAAAACACAAAAGACCTCCGGCTTTATAAGCACAGCTTTGGTCATGGGTTCCAGTGTGAGACCTCATGCCCCAGCCTTGCTACATTCACACGCCCTCCAGACAAAGAAGATTGGCAGGAGAGAGGGGAGCTAATAGACATTAGTAAATCAATGGTCTTTCCTTCTAGGAAATGGTTAATTACTCATGGTCCTTAATGTCTATCCCATTCAGGGGCAGACACCCAGGTGCCAGACTCCTTCCCCTTAAAACAAGAGATAAGATGAATGAATATGGTTAAAGACAATAATAAGGGTTGAGTTCATAGCATCACAATGGAATTCAGACGTGCACATAGACTGGTTCCTAAACTGTCACAGTACGTGTGAGCATGTGAGCAGTTCCACTGACTTCATTGCTTACAGGTCCCAGTTCAACATAGGGAAAATTGCTCCAGCCAGAAATCACTTATACAAATAGGACGTTAAAATAACACTTTACCACCTCCTAGGCATGCTGTGAGGCTAAATTACTGAATGTTTGTATATCACTCTGAAATGATCAGTGGGGAATTGTAATAGATGTACAAGATGTTAGTATAACAATATCCAAACAATCATGTCTTACAAAGTTTGAACGAAATGATCCCTTCCCATGGTGGTGTGGTGGGGAAACCTGAAGAAGGAGGAAACTAATGCAATGACATTGGCAACACAGTAGCAGCTTACTACAGTGACAGAAGGGGGTTTTTCCATTGCTGTAGTAAATCCACCTCTCTGGGATGGTAGGTAGGTTGATTGGAAGAATTCTTCTGTCCGTTTAATGGTGTCTACACCAGTGCTTAAGTCAACTTAATTACATCTCACAGGGCATGAAATTTTCACAGCCCCGAGCAACGTAGTTGAGCTGACCTCACTTTGTAGCTTAGACCAGCCCTCTGTTTCAGGACATGGGGAAACCTAACCTCTCTCCCCATGTCTTTAGTAGCAGAGACCAAGAAGGGGCATGGCTTTATAATGGTGCTAAGCCCAAGGGTTCATATGGAGCCTTAGGTCTAACCACATGGAGTGACTTCTTCCTGGCAGCACAGCTGGTTTAGTACCTACACTACCATTGGTACCCCAGTCCATGGCTGTTCGCTCTTTCCCTGCTCTCAGTGGATGTGGTAGAAACCCCAAACACATGGTGGGGCTGTTGCCAGTTCAGAGGTAGGAAAGCGTGAGTCATCTAGCGGCTACTTGTAGTCATGCTCTTCAGCCACTTTTGACTAGTGCTTGTGTGCTCTTGCTCCTTTACTACTATTATGTGTATTTATTAGGCACTGTACAGACCATAAGTGCCAACTTTTCCCGGTGCTGGCGGGTGCTCAAGCCCCTCCCTGCCGCTGGCCCTGCCCCCATTCCAACCCCTTCCCCAAAGTCCCCACCCCCAACTCCGCCCCCTCCCTTACCCTATTGGACCCCTTCCCCAAACCCCCGCCCTGGTCCCGCCTCTTCCCTGAGAGCACCGTGTTCCCCCTCCTCCCCCCTCCTTCCCAGCGCTTGCCGGCGCGAAACAGCTGTTTCGCGGTGGCAGGTGCTGGGAGCAAGGGGGAGAAGGAGACGCGGGGAGCTCAGGGGAGGAGGCAGAGGCAGAGGCAGAGGTGAGCTGGGGCGGGGCGGGGAGCTGCGGGTGGGTGCAACGCACCCACCAATTTTTCCCCATGGGTGCTCTAGCCCTGGAGCACCCAGGAAGTCGGCTCCTATGGTACAGACATATAGGGAGAGGCAGTGCAGTGAAGGGGATCTTAACATCTCATGCAGACTCATTGAGAGAAATATGGGGCCCCAGTCGTGTTTGGGACTGCACCCCATCCCCCTCCCATTTCACTTTATTTATACGATGTCTTGGGGAGGTTGAGCTTGAGTACAATTGTCCCCTCTTTTCCTGCTCTCATCAGCCTTGATCCTGTGTAATTTTACATGGCTTTGTGTGTGTTTTATTATAGTATCTTTTTAATTTCCCAGGCTTTTTACCTATTATGTGGGTTTGAGTTTGGTTTTGTTATATAATTATATTGGAATGTTACATTATGTTGCATCATTCCATTAAAATTCCTTCTCTCCAATTTTATTTACTTCCTAGAAATTTCTCATTTACCTGCTTTTTTGAAAAAGCAGTAATAACGCTCTGAGGGTAGGTAAAAACCTACACAAGTTATGGAAGGCACCATGTTTTGTGGCATCTACATTGCTACAGAGAAACTGGTCATAACTCTTCTAGCTGGACAATTTCTTTGCTGCAGAGTCCGCTGTTATCAGTCCAAAACCTTCTGTCAGGAGAAAGCAGCGTTAGCTGGTGGCAGGCTATTGAAATAATTCCAGCCACTTTTATAACGATCTCTTCTTTTACGTTCATTTAACATGTGGTTTTTACCTTGTGCTGGTGTGTTGTGCTTTGTAACTGTGATATAAAAAAAGCCATTAAGACTTACAGACGAGAACCATTTATTCTGTATCTGAATTGTGTTAATCGGTTAATTCTATATTTTGATAGTCTTTGGAAGTAATTCCCTACTGTGAGCTGTAGCTCACGAAAGCTTGTGCTCAAATAAATTTGTTAGTCTCTAAGGTGCCACAAGTACTCCTTTTCTTTTTGCGAATACAGGCTAACATGACTGCTACTCTGAAACCTAAAATCCTGTGTTACTCAAGTGATTCTACAGTATGTAATATGGCTGTCATTAACGCTGCTTCTAAAATGAATTTGTCACCCTTTCATGCCTATCTGAAATCTACCTTGACAAATATTATAGTTAATGGAGAACTGGGCTCTTTATAGTAATAAATCAATCAGATAACATTAGGTCTAGCAACTCAAATACTCTACTTGTGCCTTGTAACATGCCTGTGCTATACATTACTTGGTCTAATAATGTTCACTTAGTTTATAGCTTAATTAGTATTCTTTACCATCAATAATAGTCAGTGTACCTAACCTTTTCATGGAGTTCTTTACAACCTAGTTCATTTAAATGAATTCTGTTTTATTTGAAAAACCATTCTGATCATATCAGAGCAGATAAATGCATTATTGCGCTCTGATCTTGCACTATGCCCTGTTTTGGAGTCTGTTGAGAACTGGTAACAGTTCATGAGTTGTTTAATGGAGTGTAAAACAAATCACTTCAGCCTCAGGAATAAAAGTTCATAAATGGCTCACTCTGAAGGTTACTCTCTTAATCTCTGATGTTCCAAGAATTGACCCTTTTGATAGATGGATTAAGGCCAATCCTTAAGGGATGTAAACTGAATTATAATCAAGTGAAATCTGGACAGTTTCAGTGCTTGCAGATGTGCTGTATCCTCACCAGTTATCCAATCTCATTTCTTATATAACCTGTTAGAGCATATATGGGGCACAGTTAGCGATAAACTTTCTGTCCCTCTCTTCCCCCTCTTCCTTGTGACTTCAGTACTAAATACTGAGCCAGGATTGCAAAGTGCAAAGCAACTCAGCAGTGATGAGAGAAAGCAAAGGAAGACCTGTTACAACAGGTCACACTCTCATTCACAATTCCTTACATTCTCCCCTACTTAAATTGTAGATAATTCTTGGACTGTTGTATAGAGGGTAACAGGCTGACAATGTACTAGATATATGTATATATGAGCGTTCTGAGTGAACAGCAGCATTTATTGAAAGGATTTGAAGCTGTTTTGTGTCTAGTTTCTAAGGTAAATGTTCTGCCACTGAATTAAGGATTTCCTGTTAATTCAGTGTAGTACAGCATTAGCTAGGCACTACTATAATACAGCTACTTAATGCTAGCTGAAAGCATTCAAGTACAGCAACAAAGGCTTTTTCCATCACTGTAGTAAATCCACTGCCTCGAGGTGGTAACTAGGTCAACAGAAGAATTCTTCAGCCAATCTAGTTGCATCTACACTGTGACGTAGTTTGACTTCAATTTCATGCCCTGTGCCATGTAGCTAGGTTGACCCAAATTTTAGGTGTAGTCACCTAAGGCCTGCTCTAAATCACATATTCCAAAGTGACTTCGAGTCACTGAAGGCTAGATCCACAGAGGGATTCAGCTGCCTAACAACCACTCAAAGCTCCTAAACCTAAAATTTAGTTTGTCAAAGCCCCTTGCTCACCTGCCATCTAATCCAGTAGGAACCTCAGTTTCTGCTGGAAAAAATCTCCTGGCATCTTAAAAATCTGACAGTGGGCATGTGCACAGCTGCCTAAGTCCTGATTCCTGGCTCATACCTAAATCTTGGTGGAATCCTCAAAGTGGGCATTCTCCTGGTGATGCCTCTGCTTCCCAACCCCCTCTCATCCTGTAATCCAGTGGTTAGAGCCCTGGAGCACTCACGGAAAAAAATTAGTGGGTGCTTAGCACCCACTGGTAGCCAGCTTCTCCCCCTCCCCACCAGCGCCTCCTGACCACTGATCAACTCCCTCTCCCTCCCGGTGCCTCCCGACCGCCACAATCAGCTGTTCCACAGCATTCAGGAGGTGCTGGGGGGGAGCGGGAGAGGGAGGGGGAGGAACAGGGACAGGACATGTTCAGGGAAGACGGTGGAACTGGGCGGGAGGGGGTAGAGCAGGGTGGGTATTGGGGGAGGGGGCCTGAGGCAGAGCAGGGGCAGGAAGATGTGGGGCGAGGTGGGGGCTTGCAGGAAGTGGTGGAATGGTGATGAGGCCTGGGGCAGATCAGGGGTTGAGCACCCCCAGGGCAAGGAGGAAGCTGATGCCTGTGGTTAGAGCACTCACTCAGGATGTGGGAGACTCAAGTTCAAATCCCCACTCTGTCTGAGAGGAGCAGAAACTTGAACTCAGGTCTCCAACTTCTCGGGTGAGTGCCCTAACATCGGGCTATTGAATAGGCTGGGTTTGGGGTCCGTCTTAGTCTCTCCCCTGTTGAAGCTCTTCCATTTTGCTTAAAATACTTGAATATTCATTGGAACAGGGATGTGAACCTGACTGTAGCACATCACAGGGGAGTGCTCTATCCAGTAGGCTATTGGGTAAAAGTGGATATTACCACCACTTCTGCCTCTGTTTTTGTGAGAAAGGAGTGACCTGACTCAGGTGCTCAACTCCAGGCGAGGGTTCATGGCTGTGAATCTCAAGTGGAGATAGGTGTCTCAGTCCCTGAGAGAGGGGAGCCTTAGGTCACACCCCTATCCACAGCATTTCCTATTGACTAGCTTAAGTGGCTCCCTGCTCAACTTGCTGGCTTTTTCAGATACGTTCTTAGGTACCTAACTCACCTATGCATTGTATGAGGAGCCTGGTTGCCCAACTCAGGCTGAGAATTGAACTAGGCAGCAGGGTACCTAGAGTTAAGCACTGCAGTGACTTTGTGGATCTAGCCCTTAGGTTCCTGAGTCCCATTGGCTTCCAGAGACTTAGGGCTGGTCTACATCGAAAAGTTACATCAGCATGAGTATGTCTCTCAAGGTTGTGAAAAATCCACACACCTACGTGACATAGTTATACTGACCTAACCCTTCAAGTAGACAAAGCTCGGGAGAGCTTCTCCCGCTAACATAGCTACCACCTCTCGGGGAGGTGGATTAACTACGCCGACAGGAGAACTCTCTCCTGTTGGCTTAGTGTCTCATTAAAGTGCTACCTTGGTGCAGCTGTGCTGATGCAGTGTTTTAAGTGTAGACTTGCCCCTAGTTAAACCAACCTAACCCCCGGTGTAGACAGCGCTAGACCAATGGAAGAATTTTTCGGTCTGCTGAACTACTGCCTCTCGGGAGATGGTATAATTGCACCAATGGGAGAACCCCTGCTGTCAGCATAGGCAGTGTCTACTCTGAGCACTACAGTGGCACAGCTGTAGTGTTTCAAGTGTAGAGAAGCCTTTAGGCTCCTAAGTACCTGTGTTACTTTTGAAAATGGGACTTAGCCAGGCCTCACAATGATGAGCAGAGCACCACCTAAATCCTTTTAAGAATCTGGGCCTAAGTAGCCTGCCCAAAGTCACACAGAAAATCACTGATAGACCCAGGATCTGCTGAGTGCTTTAACCCACAAAACATCCTTCTCCTCTGAATGAATAGTTTCCCCACAATCTATAACCCATATCCCTTCTATTTATGGACCATATATCTGGCAAAATATTTATGCAGGGGCTGATTTCATCTCTAGCAATATCTCCCTATAAACAGATTGGTTATACTGCCATGTCTACACAGAGAAGCAGAACCCTTTTGCAACTGCATGTGCAAAAAATGTAAGAGGTGACTTAGAGAAGGAGTGTGGCTACAAATACATTGTTCATACAACTGGAAACTGAATTCCTCAATGTGTCTATATAAATGCACTATCTTACTTGATATCAAATTTGACCTGCTATCATAATGGAAGAAAGGATATTCTCTCTCTCTCTCTCTCTCCTCTCTCTCTCTCCTGGGGACAGCATACACTGAACGCCTAACTAACTGCAAATGGCTGTTCGGTCACTTGAAAGTCATCTTGCAGAGTAAGTGAATGCTGCTTAAATTCGATATGCATAGCTCTGTGTACTCCACAATTAAACAATTACATCTTTTGATCACTCGAGGCGCTGAATGAGTGTATAAGTGGTGGCCAGGCCAGCACCAGTGAACCAATGATCCTACAGGGAGACTTCAAGGTGACATAAGATGAGATGCTTTCAAAATTACTCAAGAGACTTTTTTTTTTAAATTACCACTGGTAAGTTTATTATTAGGCTTTTCTTTGTTACATCGTAGTGTCTGAGCACCTCTCAAACATTAATGAATTAATCTCAAACACTTCCATAGAAAGGGAATTAAAATCGTCTCCATTTCATAGCCAAGAAATTGAGGTTCAGAGATTAAGCACCAGGCACAAGGTTACACAAGTCTTTGGCAGAGTTGGAAATAAAAACTAGATCTTTTTAAGACTCAGTTTAGTACCTTATTTTTTTGTCTTCTTAATAGGGTAAAGCATTCAAAAGTTCCGCTATGTAACAACACAAAACTAGAATTAAGCAAAGAACGTAGGCAAAACCTAATAAGCTACTGAGCATGTGATTGAAGCAAGCATACTGAATTTGAGAGAGCCAGGTTTTTCTATAGAGAATGAGGAGAGTGGGGAAAAAGTAGACGGGAGTAAACTACATTGAGCACTCAATTTTGCACTCATTGAAGTCAATGGCAAACTCCTATTGACTGTAATGGTGCAGGATCAGGCCTATAATGAAGAAGGAATGTTGGGCTAGGGGGTGTCTCAATTTACAGTTGCTGAAAAACCCTATCATATGATGTAGCCTATGTTTTAATGCTGACACTTCTGTTATATAAACCATGAAAAGTGAAGAGATTCACAATTAAAGCTGAAACACCCCAACTTCCTGACATACTGGGTGATATTCTGACCTTACTGGAATCAACTGCAAAACTTCCATTGACTGCAATGAGGCCAGGATTTCACCCACTGGTTTTAACCTACTTTCTTGGCCTAAAGTACATGTTGCAAATGTAAAATCAATGAATATTTTAATTACTAACCATACTGGTTGGTTAATATCAAATCAACTTTTACCAGCAGTTAACCAATGGTGGTATCTGAGGTCAGGTCTACATAACAGACTGATATGGTGTGACCGGGATCCCAGGGGAGCCACACTGAGGTTACTCAATTAGGGTGAACTGAAAAGAATGGGGCAGACAATCCCCCAAACTGGTGGATATTCCAATACTTAGATTTACCAAACCAGCACAAATCAGCTTCTATAATATCGCACTAGTTACCCAGAAGCCAACAACACAGTTCTCTTAAAGCAACCCAGCCTCAGGCCTCCACCAGACACCTGAGTCAAAACTGAGGATTACTGAAAATCTTATCAATCATATAAGAAAATTCTACCAGTACCAAAGGATCAGACACATTACCTCCCAGGTTAATGAATATTCCAGATCTTACCCAAATACATGCTTACAGCCAATTCTTATTAACTAAACGAAATTTATTTAAAAAGAAAAGAGAGTATTGGTTAAAAGATCAATTTCAATACAGATATGAGTACAGTTCTGAGATCAGATTCATAGTAGAGATGATGAGCTTTGTAATTGCATAGAGTTCTTTTAGAATGAGCCCATAGGTTATAGTCCAATGTTCATATTCAGGGTGATCCAGATAGGACTGGAGATCTCAGTCTTATGACTTAAGCTTCCCCAGCATGAAGCACCAAGCAGATCTGAGATAAAGAGGATCAGGACCCAAAGGTTTTTATATAGTTCCAGGCCTTTTTTTTGTTGACAGGTCAGAGTCCTTAGGCAAACAATAGGCAATCATGGAGACTCTGAAGTAGACCTATTTTCTAAGCATCACTGGTAATTAGCTACAGGGATTAACATAAGGAAATTGCCTGTTTTCCACCATTTGCAGTTAATTTGCTATACATTTCAAAGAGAGACGAATACATTGATATCACTGTATCTACAGTTCATTTAAATGATATTTCCTTTTGATCTCTGAATTAACAGACTACAGCATAGACAAGATCTGTTTGACTACATTGTTAACCTCGAACAAGATATGAGTACACTCATACAATTAGTGTCACCTCTAATTTCTAACAATATAGGTTTGCATTTCAAATTTCTAGCCTATCTACCATGGAATGGCCCTAATTACCATTCACATACTTTTCTAACATGTCTCTAAAGATTGGATCTGGGTCATTTATCCTTCACGATGCTTAACCCTTTCTGGCCATGTGTCACACTTTGTATAGGATTTGTTGCAATTATATAACAGTGGTAGCAACAATGATTTGCGTGGTCATATTCTAATCAGATAACGTCACATATGGGTATAACTGTATCACTCAGGGGTGTGAAAAATCCACACCCCTAAGCAATGTAGTAATACCAACCTAACCTCTCCCTGTGTAGACAGCACAATGCCAGCAGGGAAGCTTCTCCTGCTGACATAATTACCGCTTCTTGCGGTGGTGGATTAACTATGCCGATGGGAGAAGGTTTCACATCGGCATAGGAGTGTCTTCACTAAAGTGCTATAATGGTGCAACTGCACTGGTACAGCTGCGCCGCTGTATGTGAAGACAAGTCCTGTGGTCATTCCCTATTCTAAATACGGGGAAATACTACGGAATCGCAGGTGTCAATGTCTGGCAAATGTTTGCTTTTTAAGCTGCCTGTGTAATGACCCTGATCATTGGTTTATCAACAGTGTTTGAACACAGGACAACAAAGGATAGACCTCTGTCACTTGAGCTAATGGAGTAACTCCATTGCAGCAGCAGTAGTAGGCTGGCATCTTGTATGTAGGCTCTTCTTTCCTACATTGCATGCCTGTTAAAGCTAAGCAAGGCAAGTTAGAGGTATAAAGGATGCAGCTTGTATTTAATTTTGCTCATTTGTGTCACAGCAGACAACACTAGCCAGGGATCAAAGTGGTCACAATCTGTGCCAAAGGATGAAACCACATTCAGGCTCACCATTTCTCTTCACCTCACAGTACTTTTAATACCCTTGTAGCACTGTAGTGTTGGTTGTGACTTTTGTTCTCATACTCCAGTGGTTCATCTAACAAGAGGAATGTAGCATAAAGACACCCTGCTGTACATAGCAAAACTGAGTGTGTCTCTTGTCTCCTTTTGTGTATGTAACAACTTTTTGGCATGTGCTCCCTGGAAACAACCATGCTTCCATGTAGATCATCCTGACAAATACTGGTTGCTAGTGACTTGATCTGGGCTCAGGCTGATCTAGAAATTATTCTGAAAACCAAACCAATAAGAGAGATGAAATGTAGCAGAAAGCAAAGAGTGTCAGTGTTACCTAAATAACAAAACCAGGCAGAGCTGGCTCTTTAGATGCTGTAAAGTACCAATACTGATGCCCTTCATAATACCCAAGCATTTATTTTGGAACCCACTGCAAATGAATAAACTGAAGAAATGGACATAACCAGATCAAATTAGCAACAGACATTAGGTAGGCCCATTTTGCCCAGGAAAATATACAGCTGATGGGAGATTAATCTTGATCTACATTCCCAGGCTACAATCTGCTGCTAGAATAAACCTCATCAACATCTTCATTACAATCACCTTCTGTAATGTTTGCTACAACTGCTACACTTTCTTTGGCTTTGAGATGTTTTTACTATTTCCACTTCTGTGCTTGATCCTGCCGTCTCTTTTGCTTTTATTGAGGAATTAAAGGGGTTACAGTAGGGACATCTTAATTTCTTTTGGCTCCTCATTTTCAACTGCTCTCCCTTTTCATGCTGTGGAATCTCACTCTTATCATATTCCCTCAAAACTTAATATCAACAATAGTTTTAAAAAGACACAAGCTAAAAACAGGGACCTAAGTATACAGGGTGGGGAAAGATTCTACATAGATTCCAAGGGCAGAAGGGACCACTGATCATCTAACTTGGTACCGCATAATGTTGATTAAAAAAATTAGAAAGTTACAAAATTAAGAGGGTACACAGTCTATGGATTAAAAACTGGCTAACTGATAGGTCTCAAAATGTAATGGGGAAATGTCATCGAATGGGCTTGTTTCCAGTGGGGTTCTGCAGGGATCCGTTCTTGGCACTATGCTATTTAACATACATCTAGATTGCTTGGTAAACTGGGTGCAAGCAAACAATGTTTCAGTTGAGCTAAATGTAAATGTGTGCATCTGAGCACAAAGAATGTAGGACATACTTCCAAGATGAGGGACTCTATGATGGGAAACAGTGACTCTGAAAAAGATTAGGGGGTCATGGTGGATAATCAGATGAACATGAGCTCCCAGTGTGACTCTGTGGCCAAAAGAGCTAAAGAGATCCTGAGATGTATAAACAGGGGAATCTCAAATAGGAGCAGAGAGGTTATTTTACTTTTATATTTGGCACTGGTGCAACCACTGCTGGAATACAGTTTCCAGTTCTGGTGCCTACCATTCAAGAAGGATATTGATAAACTGTAGAGGGTTCAGAGAAAAGCCACAAGACTGATAAAAGGATTAGAAAACCTGCCTTATAGTGATAGACTCAAGGAGCTCAATCTATTTAGCTTAACAAAGAGAAGGTTAAGGGATGACTTGATCACAGTGTAAATATTTGTTCATCATGTAGGTATTTATAATAATGAGCTCTTCAGTCTAGCAGACCAAGGTATAACACAATACCATGGCTGGAAGTTGAAGAGAGGCAAATTCAGAGGGGAAATAAGGCATAAACTTTTAAGGCTGAAAGTAATTAACCGTTGGAACAATTTGCCAAGAGTTGTGATGGATTCTTCATCAATGCTCTTTGGTAAAATATGCTCTAGGGATTACTTTGGGGAAAGGCTATAGCCTGTGCTATAATGGAGGTCAAGCTAGGTGATCACAGTGGCCCCTTCTGGGTTTAGAATTTATTAATCTAGTCTACCCAGCTACATAACATAAGCCATAGAATGGCCCTGAAATAATGCCTGTTTGAACTAGCATATCTTTTAGAAAAGCATCCAATCTTGATTTAAATATTGCCAGGGATGAAGATTCCGTAAGATATCTCCAAAACGTGACTGCTTTTAACATTCCAAACAGCCACTCTAACAATAAGTGTTTAAGCACTGGAATAAATTGCCTAGGGAGGTTGTGGAATCTCCGTCACTGGAGATTTTTAAGAGCAGGTTAGACAAACACCTGTCAGGGATGGTCTAGATAATACTTAGTCCTGCCATGAGTGCAGGGGATTGGACTAGATAACCTCTTGGGGTCCCTTCCAGTCCTATGATTCTATGAATAAATAAAATCCACCACAAAAATATTTCTTACTTTTCCCAAGAAAACACTGTGCAGTTATACCATGTTGTCAGAAAGTGTATGATGTGTATGGGGTCAAGTATTTAAAGGCTGCAGCCCAAGGCATACACACGAAGGTGCAAGTTAAAGTTGCACATATGCAGTCTTAGCTGTTGTCTTTCCAGACTTTTAGTGCTTAAATGGGCAGCTTTAAGGTAGAGTTATGTATAGGATTTCCTAGACTTTAAAAAAAAAAGAAAAGAAAAACTTATGAAAAGGAGTGGAGTCGCTCTTCAGGACTTTAAAGCTTTCACTGGCTTGCCAACCATCCTGGAACAAGGCACATCCGGAACATGCTGTCCCAGGCATCTGGGTAGAGTCACAAGGTATAGCTGTTTTTCTGTGCACTTTAGGAGGTTAGTGAGACAGAGCCCCTTTCCTGCAAAGCTTCAGAGCTATGCTGCTCCTTAGGTGCCTCAGAACAGAAAGCACCCAGTAGCCTTCCCTTAACACCTTATTGCCTTACAAGTTATTCTGGGCTTGCAGATCACTTGCCTCAACTCAGCACACATTACAAAATGCTCAGGAACCCCCCTTTGCCTGAAACTTCCAGTATGCAGCTAAGTTACCAGTGCAGGCTCAGTGTCGTTTTCCTTAGCTGTACACTTTACCCCTGTTAAAGCATAGAGTGCATCAGCAATGTGCCATTTTCAAAGGGACATCATAACTCAGTAAATCAAAACCATTTTTCACTAAGCCATACTGTGACTGGGGCAGAGAGTAAGGGAACCATAACTAACTTCTTTCAAATGCCATACACCCCTCCCCCACTCCACATACTCTACTCTGCTCTGTCGATGCTGAACTCAGCAAAGAATCTGGTTCCCACTTTCTGTAGGTGGATGAATCAAAAGGAAAGTGAGACTGAACAGGTATTTGTTACATGAAATAGGAGCTCCATCAAGCTTCCCGTAATGGTTATGACATGCCACTCCCTACTGTGTGGATGGTGCAGCACAATGTAGAAGATTTGAGCAATAACAACACCATGAGAAATCACTAATGAGAAAAACAGGAGATGTGTGAATGCTTGGGGAAGCTCACCCAGTGAGCAAACACACACTCTCACGCTCTTTTCTCCAAGGTTCTGAGCCTTGAGAGAAATTTAATTAAAGTCAGCGATGAGCGCACCAAGAAAACACTTAAGAACTTAAAATGTGCTGGTTTTGTTCTGGGCTTGCAAAGTCTCTGTCTCCAAGTCCATCTCTCTCTCCTTTCTCTTATTTAAATTTTAATTGAAAAAAACATTTTGCTATTATTGCTGTCAGGGAAACATCAGCTCCTCTTGCAGTTCAGTGTTTTTGTTAAAATTTGGTAAGTCCCGTTAAGGACCTCCTTGTCCTCCAACCGTCTCCCTCGACTTGTACTTCTGACCGACAGTGGCAGGTCTTCTTAAGGGTAGGGAGGCCCAGTCTGATATCCTTCTCCAGCATCTGGTGTAAAACTTCAGGGGCTAACTAGAACCCTTTCTCCACTTCAGGTTGTAGACAGGCAGTC
Organism: Eretmochelys imbricata; assembly: GCF_965152235.1. Classification (NCBI taxonomy): domain Eukaryota; kingdom Metazoa; phylum Chordata; order Testudines; family Cheloniidae; genus Eretmochelys; species Eretmochelys imbricata. Next base: position 170,264,798 of record NC_135574.1, read on the forward strand.
TTCTTCACCACTAAGTTCAGTTAGGTCATATCTCCTGGGGGTGGGTCAGTGACTCACAGTGGTGTGGAAAGACTCCATAAATCCTGGTGATCTGCCATGTAAAATGTTAAAAGATGCATAAAATTGCAACAATACAGTACTGTGAAAAGCCAAAGTAAACATCCTACTGTTCAGAAGAGGCAAGAGGGCAGCTCGCTAGTCATCTAAAATTGGACTCCACAGAGTATGCACTGTAGGGAACAAGGGATGATGGTGGTAACCTTCAAAATCTCTTTCTCTTCTAATTTCTGTGACTTGCTGGTAACTGTCTAATACATTTTAGTTCACATAATCCATGTGGAGTGTCTGATGCAGTACGGCAGTACTGGGCTACAGCAACAGGATAGAAAAATATTCACATAAGAGGGGTAAAATGCTGTGACTGACTATAAGCAGGAAAGAAATGGGTGATGATATGAGACGGTTCTAAAGATCTGTTGCTTTTGAGGCCTCATTGGGATCTGCTAGTATAAACTTCTATCAGAAAACAGTATCCTAGTTGTTATGATGCTGCAGTATATGTATTCAGAGTAGGAACATCAAACCACTTTCTTATTTCTTGCAGAGTGGTAGAAATATCACTGTGACAAACCCTCTATGATGTCCATGCAACGTGAATGGTTTTGAAAGAATGTGTTTTATCTGGCGTGGTAGGAAGGCAGTCAGTTTCATGTGCTTTGCTCTGGGCTCAGTGAGCATGGAGTCAGGATGACAGCTGCCTAGGGTAAGGCAGAATTTCAGTCCATGAGCAGTATGAAAAGGAAAACTTCAGGACCAAAGTATTGTCAGAATTCGGAGTACAGCTGGGTGAGGAACAGCCGTTTCAGCTCATGTGGATTCTCACTCCAGTAAATTTCTCTTTGAGACTGGAGCCTGAAGGAAGCCAGAGACTCCAAGCAGAGCTTTGGTGTATTTAGCAGAGGTGGGCAGCGATTGGGAAGATCTTTTGTGCAAATTGATGCACCCCATTTTTCACCAATTCATTTCATCTGAAGTTTGCATGGAGCACCCAGTGGAAAATCACACTTGCTGTCCCTTGGCACAGCGCCCAAGAGTGCGCAACGGTTGAAGCACTGCCTGGCCCCTTCTGTGAGTGGAAGAGGGAATGCATCTCCCAGCAGGAGTGAATGACGCACTGATTGATCCACATTTCTGTGCGTGACAGAGGCACTTTTATCCCCATTTTACAGGAGGAAAACTGAAGCACCGAGTGGTGGAGTGAGTTGCCTGAAGCTAAATAGCCAGTCATTGGCAGAGCTGGCAGTAGAGTTTTGGAGTTCCTGGTGCCCAGTTCTATGCTCAAACCACCAGTGCAATGCAGCCTTTCTGGGAAAGGGTTGCAAACCTCAGCAACATTTTAGGCTGAGTTTTGGGATGTTGCAATGAAATCCATAACTAGAGAGGTTTCACCTGGCTTTGGATTTAGTTGTAAAAGATTTGCATAGCTCTAACTATGTATAGCGAGCTGCATTCTCTGGGTAATTACAAGGAAAAATAAAATGACAGCAGAAGTTATTTAAAAGCTACAAGAGGAATAGAATCATATTGTGGGCTCATTAGCTAAGATGAGTGGAGAATCTTTATATTCCTGGGCAACAGTTAAGAAAATATTTGGATAGAGAAGGGGGAGGAAGGTGGAGAAAACACTTTAGGAAGTGTTTTATATATTCTAAGCTCTTAATTACTGCTGTTTGATAGTAATAGAGTCCTGGCAGCGTAATCAATCATGGTCTGTGGGTGATAAGAACTGCTCAATTAACAAACCAGAAAAGGGCTCTAGTTCAAAGAGCTCTCTTTAGGGAAACAGATTCCAAGGAAAGAGTAAAAGGGATGAAATTATGTCCGTAACACTTTCTCTTAAGAGATAGGATTCCATCAAAATGCAGGGCTAAGTGGCCCATTAGATGTGAGATGATGTCAAAGAAAAAACCGGGCACTATCATCTATATGTTGGGTTCTCAAACTTTTGTATTGGTGACCCCTTTCACATAGCAAGCCTCTGAGTGCAACCGCCCCTCCCCTGCCTTATAAATTAAAAAAACACTTTTTTATATATTTAACACCATTATAAATGCTGGAGGCAAAGCAGGATTGGGGTGGAGGTTGACAGCTCGTGACCCCCCATGTAATAACCTTGCGACCCCCTGAGGCATCCCGACCCCCAGTTTGAGAACCCCTGATCTATATGTTGGGTTTATTTTTTTAATGGTTTGTCAGTAGCATTTGGCAATGCAGGAGACTGAGCTCTTCTCTGTATACTCGTAGAACAAGTATAGCATGGGCAGCTGCAGTGAAAGCTTCTCCGTGCTGCTCCCACAATGTGCTTCAGCCTCACACTGAGAGGGTAGTTCTGTTTCCATGGCCACTTCCTTTTGTGGCCTCTTTCCTGGGATTGCCCAGAGCACTGTCCTTTGTGGTGATGTCATGTTTACCTGGAACTGGACGGAGATCACCAAAGCCATTTCACAAAAGCCTGCAAAGAGAGTAAGTGACCTGGAAACCAGTGACCCAATGAGGGGGAAATGGCTTGCTCTCTCCTTACAATACTCTGAGCCATCTAGTTTCTCTTGCTTTAATGCAATTTATTATTGATACAGAAATACTTGTACTGAGGAAAATAAGAGAATGAATTATGCCTGCTATAAATTCACAGGTCAATTATTGTGCAAGCTGGAAGAGTTCATTGCTGTCTTTTGAGTGACACCGTCACAAACCGTGTAGGGCAGGGAGATTCCACTTTTGTACTAGCCACACCCCAGGTTTTGAACCGATTTTTTTTAAAGGTAAACTAGAAAATAAAGCGCATTCATTATGGCAGTATTATTCTCATCATATTACACAGTACCCAAACAATTATGATGCTCATAAGGAAAATAAGAGAATGAGAAGAATCTTAATAATAGATCATCCTTTCAAAACTTTCTTTAGTGCAGCACAAACACTTTGAGCAAGATGTAGAATCATCATATCTTCTACAAGAGTTAAATCAATAGCAAAGACCCATTTAACCATTTAACTAAAGACCCATTTAACATCAGCCACTGACTACTATATACTTACAGACTGATGGATAGTCAATCGTTTCTTATACATCATCTTGATAACAGTCATTTGACCAGATGCTCAGCTGGTGTAACTGGCATAGCTCCATTGACAATAATGAAGCTATGCCAATTTATACCAGCTGAGGCTTTGGCTCATTTTCTATCAGTACAAATCTGCAAACTTTGGGGAGATGGGGGGGAGGGGAAGAGAGAGAGAGGGTCCAAAACAATCATGAAAACAGCAAGATGTATGCAAAATCCATTTAGTTTGTATATTTGTGGCAGGAACCAATTGTCCACTGCTTTGCACCTTCTGCAAACAGGGTATAGAATACTACCCAATCAGAATGCTACCATTTATTTTAACCTGACCTTGCACAGATGTATGGCAATAAGGAATCAGGTGCCTTGTTTTCATTCTTGTCTATAAAACACCTAGCACACTGGTGGGATCATGCAAATAATTGTTAAGAAAAAATATATAAGAACCAACTATAAGCAGAGAGTAACAAAAACCTTGGGCTGAACTTCAAGCAATAAGACTGGTCCCATGAGAGAGATGTAGGATTTAGCCTGAGATGGATAAATTATTAGGATTTCTTAGATCCATGTTAAATAGGAATTGTGTACAAGGAAATATGACATTCCCCAAGGTACAATCTGTTGAACAGCTGTGTCCCCTCAACTCTCCAATTGGGGTGCCTTTTACACTGCTTTGCTGTGAGAACAACTACTTCTGGTTTGTTTACACACAGCCTCTCACACGTAAAAAATCACTCTCAGCTAGATTATATTAGTGCTTCCAGCCAGCCACTCTTGAATTATATTGTAGAGTGACACTAGCAAATTCCTCAGTCCCAGACTTGTCCTCAGAAATGTGCATCTTACACTGCACAGCTCTTTCCTTCTGTGCAGTACAGGCTCATAGAAAGTTCATCATTTCATTAATGGAAAATGATATACACAAATCCTGTTATCTCAGATGGAGGTTCCAGACACTTCAATCCAAACACACTGGTTTGGATAAAACAAGTTTATTAACTACAGAAAGACAGATTTTAAGTGATTACAAATAATGAGGCATAAAAGTAAGAATTAGTTACAAAGAAATAAAAGGTAAAATGCAAACTAATACCCAATTTAACAAACCAAGTGAATTTAGAACAAAAAGGTTTTTCTCACCACATGATCATAACCACCTCCCTCAGTTCAGTGATTCTCCTTTTGTCTTTCAAACATTGTTGATGCCGTGAGTAGGGATAAGGGGAGAGAGGTGATTTGTGTCTTCTGTTCTCCCTTCTTATAGTATTTCTCTTCTTTGAGAATCATCTCCAGCTGGGATTCAGGTGACAGCAAGTCTGTCTGCCAAGATGTAAATTTCTCGCTCACACCTTTCTTCATGCCAAAGAATTGCTGCTTACCCCGGTGACGGTCCAGTTGATTTTGTTGACACGTGGCTGAGGTGATGGCTAACCTTTTGTCTCTGAATAACTAGTTTGGGCTGCTTTTCTAAACTTGGAGCAAGTCTCAGCAATGTCATATGATTGAGTCTTATAACTATACATACAATGTTGCTATATACATTTTACCAGGACAATAATGTTCAGTAAATTATGAGTTTTCAAATGATACCTCAAAAGGCGTACTTTATAGAAAATGTATCATAGTCTTGTAAAAGTGGTGACTATAAGGGTACAGTCTGTCACAGGAAACAAAATAAATTAGAATTTGCTCGATGATTACACTTATTATAGGGCATAAATAATGGTCTCTACATAATGGCAGCAATCAGATTAATTAACGATGGAGAAATGATTGCACAGTATGTGGGTCATTTGGACTGGTGTTGTAAATAGAAGAGGAGGTTGGGAGGGATTATTCAAATGTCATAAAACACAAAAGTAATTAAGAAGAATGTGATGGCTGTCATGATGATAGACTGAGCTCTCTATAAAATACAAAGGTTCAGTACTGCCTACCATTGCAAAGAATCAGTTGTTTTCTATAGAAAGCAATGTTTTCACTTGCTCTGCTTGTTGAAATGGAAAACATTCAAATGTAAAAAGCAAAAGTGGATATTTAAAAGTAATTTTGACCTCCTGTGACAGTGTATTTAAAAGTAGCTTTATACAGTGCACCCTCCCCACACAATAATATGCAGGGAAACTGATTTCTCATTAAACTATGCTTACATCAAGACAAGAAAATTTTTAATATAAATTATGTGTACAAAACAGTATTATCTCTGATTATCATTAATCACCTTAGGATAATATTGTTTTACAGCCTTGGGTTTTAAAACCTCCTAAACCTATTTAAAGAACAAACAAACCACTCTTGGTATAAATTATAGTGTTTTGTATTGCTGCTATGAGAAGACAGTATTATTCACAAGTATTGTACTTCAATAGTTTCTAGTGTTTAGCAATTGCAACTAAAATGGAATGTATGGCTTATTCATGGAACAATGTATGACTAGTTTAAATAAATAGAACCACGTCATTAAGGTGAATGAGAGCACTTGATTTGAATGGTGACTGTAAATATTTATTTGCTCTTCATACAAAACATTCTGCTTCAGAGCATGTACTATAGTGTCCAGCGGTAAATGTATTAAATAAAAAAATCTTCCAAAGTATTTTGAGGGGCTGACAAATTCAAAAATGAAGAGAAATCCAGATTTTACTAGTCCCAGTGGGTTAAATCCTCAATGTTTACTCAGGCAAAATTCTCATTGTAGTCAATGAGAGTTTTGCCTAAGGAAGGAGGTAAAGATTTGCTTTGCAATGCCAAAGTATTTCAGAACATATAGTGAATGATTTTCATACCGCTGTATGTTCTCAAATACCTTGGTACCAGTTTGCGAATAAGGACTAATTAAAATAGATTGGAGATGTGATGGGGTTGACTAGGTCCAGAGGCCTCAGGTCCTATCACACCTATCACAGAAAAAGAGCAGTAGAGAAGTCTTCTAAGCAGCCTAGAGAGACTGTGTATGAGGCATCCAATCAGGGAACGGCTACAGGAAGCAGCCAATCAGAGGGTTGCAGGCCCATACAAAGGGAGCTGCAATTCAGAACAGTCAGTTCCTTGCAGGAACCAGAGGAGTTCAATTTGTGCTCCTGGCTGGCCAAAGGGAACTGCAGCACCATGGACAGCTCAGTGCCAGTAGGGTTTGGGGAAATGAGGAAGAGCTCCTGGCTGGCTGCTGGTCCTGAACATACAGGGGGTCCCTGGCATACATCGGGGTTGCATTCCCGAAAAGGGAAGATGGATACTGAAACAATGGATATCAGGGACTTTTTCCCCATAAGAAATAATGGTCCTGATTCTTCCTGCCCCCCTCGCCCCGCTCTGCCTCTTCCCGTGCAGTTCCACCCGCTCTTCCAAACGCGCCCTGGCTCCACTCCTCCCCCTCCCTCCCAGCACCTCCTGAATGCCGGGGGAAGCACCCCTAGAAAAGATGAAATGACAGATATGCGGATCGGGACCGACGTGAATCGGAACATGTTCCCCTACTGATGAGCAACGAATATGTGAAAGGACAGATAAGGGGGAGACATATACCGGGGACCCCCTGTAAAAGAGCCCAGAGGTAAGGTGAAGCTTTGGTGAAGGCTGGGGCCATGGGGAAGTGGTCCAGGGAACTAAAAGCAGTTTTGTTAAAGGGATACAGTGGTGTGTGGCTGCAGTTGTTAGGGGCCCTGGGCTAGGACCTGGAGTAGCTGGTCGGCCCAGGTGCCCCCCATAGCCCACTGGGGAAGTGGCCTAAAATTGGGCAGAAATAAACCCCTAGAAGGGGATCTGAACTACTTAGTGGCCCAGCGGAAGAGCTGGGACCAGAAGGGCCCAGAGAGGATGAAACTGTTGTCTCCAAGGAGGAAACCCTTCGGGTACACCCTGATACCAGGGCTGAGACTATTTAAAGACTGCAGACACACCTGACCAGAAGGGGCATTTGCAAGAGGTGGATGACATGCCATTAAAAGGAAGTAAATAAAAACTGTAAACTTCCTGTGCTTTCTCAGATTTGAATTGGCCTCTAAATTTCATTTTAGTGTATTTTCAGGTTTGATGAGATTTATGTAGTTTTCAAAAGGCCCATACAAAGGAGTCTAGATCACGAGTAGTCAATAAGCGGACAATGAGCTAAATCTGGACTGCCAGGTGTTTTTGAATGGACCGTGAAATCTTTTTGCTTACTTATTATTAATATCATTGTTGTTATTGAGTAGGGCTGTCGATTAATTGCAGTTATCTCACACTCAAAAAAATTAATTGTGATTAAAAAAATTAATTGCGATTAATTGCAATTTTAATCACACTGTTAAACAATAGAATACGAATTGAAATTTATTAAATATTTTGGATTTTTTCTACATTTTTGTATATATTCTCTTTTCTGTTGTAATTGAAATCAAAGTGTATATTATTTTTTATTACAAATATTTGCACTGTCACAATGCTAAACAAAAGAAATAGTATTTTTCAATTCACCTCATACAAGTACTGTAGTGCAATCTCTTTGTCGTGAAAGTGCAATTTACAAATGTAAATGTGTTTTGTTAAATAACTGCACTCAAAAACACAACAATGTAAAACTTCAGAGCCTACAAGTCTACTCAGTCCTACTTCTTGTTCAGCCAATCATTAAGACAAACAAGTTTGTTTACATTTACAGGAGATAATGCTGCCCTCGTCTTATTTACAATGTCACCAGAAAGTGAGAACAGGCATTTTCATGGCACTTTTGTAGCCAGCATTGCAAGGTATTTACGTGCCAGATATGTTAAACATTTGTATGCCCCTTCATGCGTCAGCCACCATTCCAGAGGACATGCTTCCATGCTGATGATGCTCGTTTAAAAAATAATGCATTAATTAAATTTGTGACTGAACTCCTTGGGGGAGAATTGTATGTCCCCTGCTCTGTTTTACCCGCATTCTGCCATATATTTCACGTTATAGCAGCGGGCAGCATTATGTCCTGCAAATGTAAACAAACTTGTCTGTCTGAGCGATTGGCTGAGCAAGAAGTAGGACTGAGTGGACTTGCAGGCTCTAAAATTTTACATTGTTTTATTTTTGAATGCAGTTTCTTTTACATAATTCTACATTTGTAAATTTAACTTTCATGATAAAGAGATTGCACTACAGTACTTGTATGAGGTGAATTGAAAAATACTATTTCTTTTGGGTTTTTTACAGTGCAAATACTTGTAATCAAAAATAAATAGAAAGTGAGCACTGTACACTTCGTATTCTGTGTTGTAATTGAAATCAATATATTTGAAAATGTAGAAAGCATTCAAAAATATGTAAATAAATGGTATTCTATTATTAACTGTGTGATTAATCGTGGTTAATTTTTTTAATTGCTTGACAGCTGTATTATTGAGGTGTGAAAATATTTCTCTAGTCTGGACCTTGACTATATCTTGACCAAGAAATTAGGACTTTGACAAAAAATAATTGACTAGCCCTGGTCTAGATGGTCTAGGAGGTTGGTAACTGGACTCAGACGTCTACAGTTCAAATATAACCCAACAGCAACACCATATGATGACTTGTTCTGCTTGTATGAGTAATCTTAACTGTCCACATAACGAAAACCACCTTCGTAGCTGGCACTGATTGACACCACTTTATTGGTAGTCTTAACAAAGGAGCCAAACATAAAATAGATATGACTCTGAGCTACTCTGTCACCCTGGAGAAGATCTTTCCAGTTGAGTTTTAAGGCAAATTTGCAGGTAAGTGTGGGGGAAGCTCACCACTAATTATGCTTAGAGCTAGATTCACAAATGTTTAGGCACGTAAATTCCAGATTTAGGCTCCACTGCAGTTCAGAAAACTCCTATATACTGTAGGTGCCTAAACTCATTTGCCACCCAAGTTTTTGCAGTAAAATGTTTTCTAGGTGCCTATGTTTCTGCTTGTAAGGCCACATGTGTGCATGCTCAGCCTAAGTGTCTGTGTGTCTATGTCCTGCCTAAGCCCCAAAGCAATTCACAAACTAGGGGAACTTAGGTGTTCAGCTGCTGAAGTCGTGTGCAGGGCCTGATCCAGTGGATGTGCTCAGAGGCTGCCCACCAGATTAGGCCTCTCAGTTGAGTTCACATAAAACAGCAGGGGAGGGGGGCTGGAGGAGAGGAGGAGCACCCTCATAACTTTTAGCCTAGGGGTAGGGTATTCAGCTGAGATGTAGGAGTACCCTGGTTCAAGCTGCCCATCAGGGGAAAAAGGTATTTGAACAGGCCTCTGCCACCTCTCAGGTGAGTGCCTGAGCCACTGGGCTATGGGATATTTTGAGATGGAGTCTCCTCAGTCTGTTCTGTTGAAACAGGTCCAAGGTGGATAAAAAATTAGAGTAATGGGACTAGGTTCTGGGTCTCCCACCACCCAGGGAGGTGCTCTAACCACCAGGCTATAGAGTCATTATCGTGCATGTGCTCTTTTTTTTCCACTCCCCCCTCACTGCCACCCAGTGGAATAGCTTAGAGTCATTTGGACCAGAGAGAGAGCAAACATGAAACTGACTCTATGGATCTCCTACATCCCAGGTAAGTACACTAACCACGGTCTGCTGCTCCTCCTCCTTGTCACAGAAAATGTGTTTGGTACCTAACTCAAGAGAGGGTCCCAGAGCATGGGCTCCAGTCCAAGCCCAGAAATCTACACAGCAACAAAACAGCCCCACAAGCCCAAGTTGGCTGGCACAGGCCAGCCGCAGGTATCTAGTTGCTGTGTAGACATACCCTAAGCATATATATAGGAACCCTAGGCACCTAACTCAGGCTTTGTGAATTGCAGCATGTTCCTGTGAGATTTTTTTTTCGATGAGCCTAAAAGCTGTTTGCTGTGATGCTCAGCATCACAACACCTAATTCCTTTTGTTCGTCTGGGCCTTGGAGCTGTAACTCTGGCATTCAGTGCCAATGGCATGGGCCTCTACCACCTGAGTTAATGGAGTTAACTGGTAGGAATTGTAAGTTCTTGTCCCTTGGATCAGCCAATAGAAGGGGACACATACTACACATTGAACCATAGTGGGTTACATAAGGAAAACATAAGAGATTTATTAATAATAATTAATAAAGGGAGTCATTAGAACATGCTCTGATATTTGGAGTCAAGGTGAAAGTAGTTTTATTCCAGAATGAGAGAGAGGAGAGAATCTGCTAATGGGAACTTTTTAATGATGGTGGGTTATATTATTACCAGTATCACCTATATCTGAGAGAAACACAAGATAAGAGTCCTCACATTCATTCATTAGCACTGGGCCAGTATTTGAATGAAAATTCTCCAAGGTGTTTGTGACTGTAGTAAGAAGAGGGCCTGAAACATAAGGCTTTGTATCAGAGGCCTGCTATGAGGCCTGAGGCCTGGGCTAAAGTAATGGTCAAAACTTGCTAATATAAAGCAAAGTTAAGTTGTGAGGAAGAGGCAGCTCAATGACCACAAAATCCGTTAAGGTGCAAAGGCACTTGGTCAGGTTTATTGCCGACGAAGCACGGTGCTAATGCCCCAGCTCAATGGTTACAGGTATGCTAACACATATGCCCGCGACAATAGACGCAGCTCAGTCAGTGGTGGGACTTTCTATTGTGCCCTCGGTTGGACAAAGACATTGCTTCTGAGATACAACTTTATACACAGATACAAACAAATTACATATCACCCCTCTGATGTACTTAGGTGTCACCCTCTGACGTGGCTAACCACCACCCATTACCTGATGGTTCGATCAAAACATTTCTATCCATCATGCTGTCATCCTGACCTTATCTTTAGAATGGATCAATATGATTCTTTTATCTTTGGGGAATGTGCTGGTATGGAGGTATACTAGTACCACCTTTCTGGAATGTGTTTGCGCGTATATTCTTATGCCTAGCACTACTTAGGAATGTGTGTTTCTGCAATATCAGCGCTGTTCTTGCCAGATTCTGTGAGCAGGGCCTTCTCTTGCTCACAACTTAAATTTGCTTTATATTAGCAAGTTTTGACCATTACTTTAGCCCAGGCCTCAGGCCTCATACCAGGCCTCTGATACAAGGCCTTATGTTTCAGGTCCTCTTCTTACTACAGTGACAGACATGGCAATTTTCTGCAATACCCAGAACAACCCTTACTGAATTAAATTTAAGTATTTTAGGAGATCATTGTGTTAAAAATGCAAAGGTTTACATATTACTATTATGGGATTATATGTAATAGCTCTAGGGAGGAGACCTGACTAATGTAAACCCTGGGAAGTGGTATGAGCTTCAAAGGACTATTTGAAACATTGTGAACTTTTTAAGTTAAATGGGTTTCCTAGGAAATACCAGGGATGAGGGGGAAAGAAGGAACACAAAATTTCCTCAACTCCAGATCCAACCTTTTGAAGCTGTGCCTTGAGGAGAAACCATTGTCTGATTACTTAGTCATGGTTTCTAAGGGTCAAAAACCCACACTGTATTAAGGAGAACATTACAAATTCCTGGGTGTGCATGCTCTGAACTAACCACTGTTATGAACATGTGACCACACAAAAACCCCTATGTGGGGTTCGAAGGACTGTTCACCTGCCAGGGCTCTTGTTGGAAGAAGGGGGTGATCTCTAGTAAGCTTATTAGCATGTGTGTGGGTTCTTTTATTGTTTTTAATGTTTCCTCTGCCATGAATAAATGTACTTGGTTAGAAAGAGCTGGGTAGTAACTTAACTGTGGGCAATTATGCTGTTTATAGCCTCTGAGGAGAATTGACTTGCTGGGGATTTCACAGTGTAGGCAGGAAACTATATAGCTTGGAAATACCCTGGTCAGGAGGGAGAGAGACGAAGGTCTATATCCTAGAGATGTGATGGCTGGGGAACCAGAACCTAATAATGGGGCCCCTGGGTGGACCATAGAGGGGTAATATGCTACAGTTGCCCTTAACTGGGACAGTGTTCTCTTGTGGTGGTCTTCATTATCACTTAGAACTATCATGAACTTTTATGGATAATACAACTGATACCCAGAGTAGATAAAACTTAATACATTCTGAAACTGCTGCAGTGGCAAAGGATAGCCCTAATAGCTTATAAATGGCTGTGCAATTATAGTAATTGTGGTGTTTTCAGCTACAGTAAATCAGCTCCATTTATAGCTTTACTTGCCATTGCCCTGTGTTAAAGGTGAAATCCAGTTGTTAATGTAAACTCTTTTCATGGCTTCCAAGGCCAGTAGTGGCCATTGTGATCATCTAGTCTGACCTCTGTATGACACAGGCCATCAAACTTCCCTCAAAAGAATTCCTAGAGCAGATCTTTTAGAAAAATATCCAATCTTGATTTACAAATTGTCAGTGATGGAGAATCCACTATGACCCATGGTAAATTGTTCCAATGGTTATTTAGTAGGGCTGTTGATTAATCGCAGTTAACTCATGTGATTAACTCAAAAAATTAATTATGATTAACAAAATTAATCGCAATTAATCACAGTTTTAATTGCACTGTTAATAGAATACCAATTGAAATTTATTAAATAATTTGGATGCTTTTCTACTTTTCATATATATTGTATTTTGTGTTGTAATTGAAATCAAAGTGTATATTAATTATAAATATTTGCACTGTAAAAAATGATAAACAAAAGAAATAGTATTTTTCAATTCACCGCATACAAGTACTGTAGTGAAATCTCTGTCACGAAAGTGCAACTTACAAATGTAGATTTGTTTTTGTTACATAACTGCACTCAAAAACAAAACAATGTAAAACTTCAGAGTCTACAAGTCCACTCAGTCCTATTTCTTGTTCAGCCAATTGCTAAGGCAAACAAGTTTGTTCACATTTACAGGAGATAATGTTTACATTTACAGGAAATAATGCTGCTGGGAGAATTGTATGACCCCTGCTCTGTTTTATCCGCATTCTGCCATATATTTAATGTTATAGCAGTCTCGGAAAATGACCCAGCACATGTTATTCATTTTAAGAACACTTTCACTGCAGATTTGACAAAACGCAAAGAAGGTACCAATGTGAGATTTCTAAAGAGAGCTACAGCACTTGACCCAAGGTTTAAGAATCTGAAGTGCCTTCCAAAATCTGAGAGGGACGAGGTGTGGAGCATGCTTCCAGAAGACTTAAAAGAGCAACACTCCAATGTGGAAACTACAGAACCTGAACAACCAAAAAAGAAAATCAACCTTTTGCTGGTGGCTTCTGACTCAGATAATGAAAATAAACATGCATCAGTCCACACTGCTTTGGATTGTTATCGAATAGAACCCATCATCAGCATGGACACATGTCCCCTGGAATGGTGGTTGAAGCATGAAGGGACATATGAATCTTTAGCACATCTGGGTCGTAAATATCTTGTGATGTCGGCTACAACAGTGCTATGAGAACGCCTGTATTCACTTTCAGGTGACGTTGTAAACAAGAAGTGGGCAGCATTATCTCCTGCAAATGTAAATGAACTTCTTTGTCTGAGCGATTGGCTGAACAAGACGTAGGACTGAGCAGACTTGCAGGCTGTAAAATTTTACATTGTTTTATTTTTGAATGCATGTTTTATACATAATTTAACATTTGTAAGTTCAACCTTCATGATAAAGAGACCGCACTACAGTACTTGTATTAGGTGAATTGAAAAATATTATTTCTTGTTTTTATACAGTGCAAATACTTGTAATAAAAAATAATTATAAAGTGAGCACTGTACACTTTGTATTCTGTGTTGTAATTGAAATCAATATATTTGAAAATGTAGAAAACATCCAAAAATATTTAAATAAATGGTATTCTATTATTGCTTAACACTGCGATTAATCACGATCAGTTTTTTTAATCACTTGACAGCCCTATTATTTACCCTCACTGGTAAACATTTATATCTTATTTGTGGTCTGAATTTGTCTAGCCTCAACTTCCAGCCATTGGATTGTGTTATACCTTCCTCTGTTAGATTGAAGAACCCATTATTAAATATTTGTTTCCCATGTAGATACTTATTGACTGTAATCAATTCACCCCTTAACCTTGTCTTTGTTAAGCTAAATAGATTGAGCTTCTTGAACCTGTCACTATAAGGCATGTTTTCTAATCCTTTTAATCATTTTCATACCTAAGTTCTGAATCCTCTCCAATTTAACATCCTTCTTCAATTGTAGCAAACAGTATTACAGCAGCAGTCACACCAGTACCAAATATAGAGGAAAAATAACCTCTCTACTCCTAGTCGAGATTCCCCTGTTTATGTACCCCAGGATCATATTATCTCTTTGGCCACAGCATCACATTGGGAGCTCATGTTCATCTTATTATCCACTACAACCCCCACATCTTTTTCAGAGTCACTGCTTCCCTGCATAGAGTCCCCCATCCTGTAAGTATGGCCTGCATTTTGGTCTCAGGTGTTCTATTCCGCTGCTTCAGTATCCTGACATTACAAATAGTCCCCAACTTCCATGAACAGTGTTAAGAAGAAAAGGAGTACTTGTGGCACCTTAGAGACTAACCAATTTATTTGAGCATGAGCTTTCGTGCTCAAATAAATTGGTTAGTCTCTAAGGTGCCACAAGTACTCCTTTTCTTTTTGCGAATACAGACTAACACGGCTGTTACTCTGAAACCAGTGTTAAGAAGAGGACTAAATCAGTGGAAAAGATACAGGGGGAAAGCTGGTGATGCAAATTGTTCCCCTCTCCCTATCGCTACCCCTGTTGCCAGTTCCTCTACAAAATATCTATGCAACCCATCCACCTGTTCAGGGAAAGAGGGAGCACTAAGGAGCAGGGGGAAAAGTCAGGGAACACTTCCTCTGTGGGACATGTGACTTCTACCGTACAACCTTTAAACCACGTATAAATATAAGGAATTAGCTAATGGTGCGGCATTAGCTTTTGATCTGGAACTCCAGTCAGTGGGCTCAGAGAGCAATGGACAGAATCCAACAGCAATGTAGCATCTGGGCTGGCCATGGTGCCATTTCTGGGGAAACTGGGAGGAATGTGCAGGGGGTGGTGTTTGATCAGAATCTCTACAGGGTTTAGGTCAGTGATTCTTTCAGACCTCAAACCTCCATGGGGAAAATCTAGCCCTGCAACTTCTCTCTGGCTTCACTGCCATTCCCTTTTCTCTAGTCTGTCCAAAATGCTGCTGTTAAAGTCATATTGCTCTGCAGTGATTTCCTGTCTTTTACCCCCAAATTCACCCTCAAATTCAAACTCCTTATTCCCACTTGCTAAATCATACATCACCTTTCTTATCCTATTGTGGTAACATAATGTACAAATCTAAGCTTTGATAGAGGAAGAATTTATTTCTAACATTTTTAAGCCATGCTTAAAACCTTCATTTCTTGCAAACTATGTGGGGCTGGGCCATAGCTCCACACACAGCAATGGGAGTCAGGGGAGTTATGCTGATTTACACCAGCTTAGCATCAGACTGCTATTTACTGAAGAGTTCTACAGTACTCTGTGTGATGCATTTGGAGCTGCCTGCAGTAAATGATGAATACTATATCCTGACTGCTGTTGTGATATTTACTGTGTGACTATATTGGTTTAATTTAATAGCAGACTGTTGGAAACAAACATGAAGGCCATACAATGACTCCAGATAAGATAAGATATCCCTCAAACTCCTTGTTACAAGAAAATGCAAGAGCCATTCACTCTGAAGCCCCGTCTTTTCCGACAGACTTCGCCAGATGTGTCTCTGTCCCTGTGAAGTTGTGGTGTGGGGGAGGCAGTGGGAGAATCAGAAGACTCGGAGTTTAAAGAGAGACACTCTCTCTCACACACAAGAAGAGAGACAAGATTTTGAGACTGAGAAGCCAATGCATTCTGTGTGGAGGTCAGGGGGAAGTGAGACCTACCAGGAGGATGGTTGAAATCAAGGTAGGATAGACATACATGTAGAATTTTCATTGTTTTAAAAATCCCCCTTTCTCTTAGATCCTTTGTTGGCTAAATAAACAATACTTTTGTTTTAAGAAGACCGTTTTGGGTAACTGTAATCCACTGATCACAGGCTCCCAAAGAGAACTACAGGTACCAAACTCAGTCAGACCTGCAGGGTAAGCGCTGTTGATCTACAGGGTACAGTAGCCTGGTCTAAGAGTGGGAGAACTGCAGGATTCCACTCAGAAGAGGTAAAGGCACATGGCCTGATTCTTGAGAGGGTGCACTCAGAGACCAATAATGGGTCAGAACTGCAGCTAGCCATGTAAATGTAACTCTTTGGATCTGAGAACCTTTATCTTTAGTTCACCTTTTTCCTGTCCCCCTCTCCCTTCTCTCCCCCCCCCCCCCCCCGCAGTCTTCAATCAGATAATGTATTTGGAGCTGGAATGGTTTTGCCCCATCTTACTTATTTTTATTGTATCCTAGAGCTATTTGCAGGAATAACATTCTTCCATCCACCTCAGTCTTTTAAATTTAAGCATAGTTCAGCTTTGTGCTGAGGGAAATTCTTTAATTAGTATTTTACAGTCTATTCCCAAACAGTCATGGAAATAGAAATTACCTTGATTGATGCAATTGAGATACTGATATAGAAGCTGTTATTTTCAGTCACTCAGTTCAGCACTAATCTTACAAGCACTTATATACTGCTTTATGTAATCCAATAACAACCTTAACTTGCCAACACCCATGCAGGTAAATAAGTTTTATTATGATTATAATAATGAAGTTAAGGGACTGAGGAAGTTAAGGTAAATTTTCAGCAGGGCTAAAGCCCAGCATCTCTATTTGTGAGCACAGTGCCTCCTGGAACTGTTGTGGAGGTGATGCAACGTCATACCAAATCCCAACAGGGAGTTGTCCAATAGCTGGAAAGAAGGGTGGCCTTGTTCTTAAGGCATTGGACTAGACCTCAGGAGGTATGGGATCAGTTTGTGGCTCTGCAACAGACTTCATGTATGAGCATGTGCAAACCACTTGGTCTATTTGTTCTTCAGTTCCCCATCTGTAAAATGGAAATAATAATACTTAGGTTCTTCAGCCTACTGACTGTTCCATAATAATTGGTTCTATGTCCATGCACAGCGTTCAGCATAAAAGAGCCCTAGTCTCAGTTGGCCTCACTCGTGAGGGCTCTTTGAGTGCCCAGGACTGAGAGTCCCCTTGTTACCCCTGCCTCAATGAAAGAGAGACTTACATGTGCTTCACTGGGTGTCAGCTTGCTGGTGCCTCCAGTCTGTTAGCCACCCAAACAATCTCCTCTGGGCTCTGCTGGCCCTTGCCTTGCAGGTTAATGATAGATGTACCCCAGTCCCTAGACCCCTTTGAAATATTCCCTGTAGTGTCCTGCTCCTTCTCAACTGAGCACTCAGCATAATATCAGGTCTCTTATCCCCAAGGGAACAGTGTACAGTGTACATATATACAGTGTACAGTGTACATATATACTTTATAGAGTATCTGTACATACATTTCGCAACAATATTAATGAGAATCATGACTCTGACTTTCATTTAAGAAGTCACATGATATTCTTCGGTGAACCGGACTCAGGATATTCTTGGCATCCCCTTTACTGGTTGACATTGAGGGGCCCTTAGGGTCACAGCATTCACATCAAAAACCTGATTATAAGAGTAATGCTCATCCAATCAGGGAAAAGAAACAGTATCATGTTACTAATGTGACCAATCACAACTAAGCAACATAGCTCAAATTAAACAAACTCACAAAAATTGTGTCAAATAACTTCCAGCCCTTTGAAAGTGAGGAAGTATGGTAGGGGATGGTCCCGTAGTTACGAATGAGGAAATCTGGATTGAATTCTCTCCTCTGCATCAGAATGCCTGTGTGACCTTGGGTGAGTCACATAGGCCCAGATCTTCAAGAGTATTTAGATGTTCAATTCCCATTGAAGTCAATGGAAGATAGGCTCCTAAACACCCTTATCTCCTATTGACTTCAGTGGGAATTAAACGCCTAAATGAAGATGTGGGCCTTAAAATATCTGTTCTTCTGTTCTCCATTTTCTGAAGGGGCAATACCACTTTTGTGCCCCACAACAGTGTTGTGAGGATAAATGCATTAAAGATTGTGAGGCACTCAGATAAAGAAATTTGTGAAAATTGCAATCTGATATTCCATGAACAGTAAAGAGGTAAAATTTGTTAAATTAACCATGTTGCAGATTGCTTGCTAAATGACTCTTGAAGGAAAGCAGACTCCAACTGAGCAAAACACCGAAGAACCTGCTTAACTTAAATAAAGCCCATGAATATTCCTATTGTTTTCTATTCTAAAGTCCTAATGACTTCGTACTTAAATACTGTGCTGAACAGTGGCCTTAAATTGCTCCATACCTTTAGAGTTATTCAGAAGTTTCTGCACTTCAAGGTTATGTTTTGTTCTCTCAGCTTTGCTACTTTTGACACTTCTATTCAGATACCAGGAAAGAGAGGTGCAGATATAAGTGCAAAATAAGATAAAGATAAAAGAACAGTGTATAAAACCAATAATGGCTTTCTGTATGTTCTGTAATAACTCAACACTTGCCATACTAGATCAGACAAATGGTCCATCTAGTCTGCCATCCTGCCCGCAACATTGGCCAGTACCAGAGGAAGGCACAAAACAAACATAATGAACAATTTAGGAATAACATCCTGACAAAGACACTTTTCCCCCAACTCTCCTCTGTTAGTGGTTGTCTTACTAGGAGGGTTTCTATCCATTATACATTTTTATCCTGTGTTTTATAAATGTCCCTAAAAGGTGACTAAGCTCTTGGACTCAAAGGTATCTTATTACAGTGAGTTCCACGAGTGAATTAATGTTGTACAAAAATTCTCATCAGTTTTAAATTTGTTGCCTTTAAGTTACTCAGTAGAAATTTCTCAGCATTTCTCTACCCTACACCCACCAAGACACCAAAATAATCTTCAGCAAAGTAAATGGAACAATGCTTCAGCACAAAATTCTCTGCTTCCAAACAGCTTGCCAGCTAATTCAGAGTCAAAAAAGAGATTCTTTACCAATTCTATAGGTTAGTGGGATGTAAACTTCTAGATTCTTCTTGATACATTTTTGTTTAACTAGAACCAAGGTTTTCTCTTTCGGTGTCCTGTAGTAACATCACTTTATCTCTTAAGTTGAACAATAACATTTTGACAGAGTTCTGTCATTTGCCTCTGCTTCCTGTTTGTTATCCCATAAGTGCCAACTGATGGAATAGTCAGGTGCATTTAGCAGCAAAGCTTCTGGCAACCTTTTTTTCCCAAGGGAGCCTGTTAAATTGCCCCTCTGCTAATTTTCTTGCAATCCAAGAATTGGCAAATTGGAAGCCTGCACCTGGTTCTCAATTTGCATTATGGGAGCAGAATCCACCCTTTTCTTTTTGATGAGTTCTGAAGCCTGAACACATTCCTCCATTTTATTATTTTTGTCTTCCAAACAGCTGTCATTCCAAGAGGCTGATTTGCCTGAGCTGTCTCCTCTCCCTCCAGAGAATTTATAAGTGCATTTAAAGTTCTAGTTTTATTACTCAAGGCTCTAATACCCTGAACACTTTTGTCCATTTTCCTCCCTATTTTGCTAATGTGTATTGCAAGAACAGTCTCTTTTTTTTTTTTTTTTTTTTGGGGGGGGGGGTGGTCTGCTGACAGAACTAAAGTGAATAAGGGCTGACAAACAGTGTTTGTGAATAAGGGTGCTGGGCCAGTAGTATACAGCAGATACAATATTCAGCAAAGTTCACCAGTATTCAATGAACAGCTTGTCTGCCAAATACTTTTTATGGTATTCTGCAAGTATATTATTCAATGAGTGCTACTGAAGTTTATCACAACAGATTCAACTAATAACATTTTTTCCTGCTTTCTGACCAGCTTTAGTAAATAACAGCCATCCTGCTCTGTTTAAAATTAAATTTTCTTGGTAAAGAAGACCAGAATATGGGGTGGCAGATTATTTCACACCCGCCTACAGCAGAGCTTTCATCTTTCTCTGAACCTTCTGGTTCTAGCTACTGCCAGAGCCAGGGTACTGGACTGGATAGATCAGGGGTTGGCAACCTTTGAGAAATGGTGTGTCAAGTCTTCATTTATTTACTGTAATTTAAGGTTTCGCGTGCCAATAATACATTTTACATTTACAAGAGCCGGTGGACGGAAACCCAGACTGGCAGCGGACTGAGCGGGGCCGGTGACCGGGACCCCACCTGGCAGGGGCTAGCGGACGGAACCCCAGACCGGCAGTGGGGGCTGAGCCATTCGGCCTGCTGCCGGTCTGGGGTTCCGTCCGCCGGCCCACTCAGCCTGCTGCCGGCCTGGGGTTCCATCCATCCAGGCCGGCAGCAGGCTGAGCGGGGCCGGCGGCTGGGACCCCAGCTGGCAGCAGAGTGCCACTAAAAATCAGCTTGCCACAGGTTGCTGACTCCTGGGGTTTGATCCAGTATGGCAATTCTTAACTTCCTAAAGGGATTACCTTAATTGTTTTCAAAAGGATGGTGTTTTAGGACTTGTTTATATGGGGATATCCAGGAAAATGAATCTGAATTATCTAAAGCTGTGAATTTGAAGTGGTTTCATTAAACAACATTAAAACCCCATGTGGATGCTGTTGTTGAGAATTAAGATGGCCTTCATTTTGGTTTAGCTTAGGTCATTTTGAAAGTAAATTAAATTCAGCTGAGTTAAGGACACCTTAATTCTAAATGAGGGTTTTCACACAGGGGTTTAATGCAGTTTAACTACTCCACTTCGTATTCACAACTTTAATTAATTTAGATCAATTTTCCTGGATGTTCCCATGTAGACAAGTCCTTAGTTAGGTTTTGGGTTTTTGCAGTGTTCAGAAGGTACCATATGTTGTTGCTGTTCAGATAGCTTTGACAGCATGAATGAAAGCAGAAGAGCCAAACTCTCATTGGTAGATGGTAATGGATGAGAATTCCATTTATATGCAGAGACATCAGCTGATTCATTACTCTTACACTACAAAGAATGAACTTTTGAACTGAGGGTGTTAACTATGATTGTGCTCCTGCCTGTACTACTGCCCCAAATGAAAAATGCTTTTAAATTCAAGAGTGCCTGGAAGCATCACTACAGTTATAGTTGTCTGAACATATCCATAAGTCTTTATTTTGTCAAGGGTTTACAACTAAATATTTTCTTTGTACAAAAACTAAGGCATATAAAATCTCATCTCAGCAGTACTTTCTGCTTGTCTTTATTTTGCAGTTCTTGTCTCCCCTCCCTGCCTCCATCTGTGCTAACACTGGTTCATCGTAGATACTACTTTTGTACTCATACATAGTTTTGATTTTTAAAATTAAATGTAGCATGCTGAGGAGAGCATGTAGCATGCTGTTTCCTTAGTAGAGAGGAAGCAGTCTAGTGGTTTCATCCAGTGACTGGTAGCTAGATTGCCTAGTTTTTATTTCTGACTCCTGCACCAACTTGATATGTTTATCTATCTATAATTAACATGGGTACCATGAGTGTTAACTACCTCACAGGGATATTTGGTGGCTTAGGGGATGATTTTTCAAAGGCATTAATGAAAATGAACCTCCATCTCCCCCTTAATTGATCTTTGTAAAGCATTTTGAGCTCCTTGGATGTAGATTCGGGCAAATAATTAATAATTACATGTCTTTCTATTAGATCATGATAAGTTCATGGGCAATTTCTCTCACATTCTTTCATTATTCAGATGTACTTGCCAAATAACTGCTTTGAATAATTCATGATCTGCAGATTGTTTTCAAGTAATTTGTTACAAATATTTAAAATGTGCGTGGTTTTGATTACACTCATCGGTCAGACAGTATATTTCTGTTTCCAGATCAGAATTAGGTTTGTCAGTTCAAAGCCTCATGATTACAAAATCAGAATGAATTTTCTCCAGGTATTCTGCAGTAAGCACATAACATGCACTCTCTCCACAAACATTCCTGATGTTAAACTCATTTGCTGCTATATTTACAGGAAATCAAAGGCGCGCAAACATAATTAAGCCAAAATCATTTCCAATTTTGAAAGAATATTCGCAAACAAATTCTTAGCCATCTTTGTCTGCCCTTATCACCTTTCGTGGAATATCAGTGTAGGTATGTTCCTGGGGTGACTTGACAGAAAGAAAGCAGCAGTGACCAGTTGGAGTTTTTTCAGTAGGAGTAAAAAATCAAAACCAAGTTCCCAGAAGCAAAACACACACACACACACACATACACCAGCCCCCTCCCCAAGATTTCCCAAACAAGGGAACTTATGTTGTTGTTGGGACCCCTTTGTGTCAGCTAGGCTGCTGCAGGGGAACTGCAGAGGAGACATATGCTGAGCCCCATTGATTCTGTGCTCCCTCAAAACTTTATGGAGGCCATTAAAGCAGTGGTACAACTTAGAGCTGACCTAGCTTGGGCTGGTGGCTGAACTGGCCCAAACAGCACCTGAATAGGCAAGTTGCAATCCCAACTTCCCTCTGTGCAAGTGTGAGTCTGCCCCACTAAGGTTCAGAGACAAGACGGGTGAGGTATTACCTTTCAGTGGACCAGCGTCTGTTGGTGAGAGACAAGCTTTTGAGCTTCCATCAGGAGCATAGATACCAGAGCCCACACACTTAGCATCCAGGCCCACCCCCTAGCCCCATCTCTGCTCTGGCCCCAGTGCTGACCCAGCCCAGACCTGGAGGACACCACACTTCGGGTGCACACACCCCCAGCCCGACTGGAAGGGGAAGGACAGCAGCAGAGTGCCTGACAAGTGTGCCGTGCACGCACGTGTACCTCAGCAGGAGGAGGGTGACTGGCCGGACCAGCAGCAGCAATCATCAAAAAACGTAGGCCTGCCACCTCAGGGAGCTGGGTCCAGTGTGGGGTGGGGCAACAGGACAGCTGCTGGGAGCCGTGCGCACTGGAGAGTGGCATCTCCATCATCCCCCCACAAGGCTGGCTGGAGGAGGTGGGCAGAGCCGGGCACCTGATCCCTCCTGCCCCTCTGTCCCCTCCTCCCCCCATCACTGCCCACCCACCCAAAGTCGGGGCCCACCCAAATGTCTCATGCTAGCTATGCCACTGGCTTCCACAGAGCTCTTCTTCAGGTCTGGGAAATGTATTCAGAATGCCATAGCTAAATACAAGGTGAACCAGGTTGTTCAGCATTAGTAGTTAACACACATTTGAAGGGACCATTCAAGGTGAAGTGTCTTATTCACATCCTCTCCAGTCATGGGTTGGAGGGGCGTGGATTTAGTGAATTGTTGTAAAAAGCCATAAGTCCAGGCTCTCTCTAGATTTTAAGTGTCTCTACCAAAGTTATGAATTTAAGCTCTAGGGCTTGTCTTTTGAAAGTGTTGTGCAGGTTCCTTTGAGGATGAGGACTGTGAGGTCCAATATGGAGTGATCGCTTCATGAAAAGTGTTCGCCCACAGGTGATGTGATGTGTTTTTTGTCTTATTTTCTGTGTGAGTTCATTTGAGTGTGTAGTGATGTCTCATTTCACCCACATAGTTGTTATTGGGGCATTTAGTGCACTGGACACCCTATGTTGTGATAGGCATGTGTAGTAGGACCCTAGGGTTCACTCCATTACCTGGGTGTGGATCTCAGGCATTTTTCACCTTCTCTCTCTACATCAGACCTATTTGTAGGCCTTTTCCTGGGCACCTGTGCAAAGGGGGTGGGGGAGGAGTGAAATGTTTAACCTCTTGTATACCTTGCCACACTGTTTTTATTATTTAGTGGAAATTACTTTTGCTCTGTTGAACAAAACTGAACATGAAGCTAATAGCAGAAATCTTGTAACAGTCAGAGAATCAGAGATAAACAAGCACTTACACCTGTGATTTTTCAGAGTTCTCCATAAGTGCTCAGCACTCTTTGGGCGGAGCTGAGTGCCCTCAGTAGGCCCTAATGGCCAGCTCTTCTATTGTTTAGAGCCTAAGGGCCAGGTCCTCAGCTGATGTAAATCTTCACAGCTGCACTGCCTTGAATGCAATAATGTCAATTTTCTCCAGCTGAGCCTCTTTCCCTAGGTGTTTTTGTCATTAAAAATATGCTAAATGTAGCTGAAATATTTTCAGGAAAAACACTTTACAAATCACAACCTTCTGCATGCACACAAGACTTGATGTGAACTGGAAAACACACATTTTGTTTGAACTCTGTAACTCTGATCTGAATTATTTTGAAGCCCATTTCTATTTGTAATTTTCATTGTTGTTACATCCATCTAACAAACTGACAGGTTTCAGAGTAGCAGCCGTGTTAGTCTGTATCTGAAAAAAGAAAAGGAGTACTTGTGGCACCTTAGAGACTAACAAATTTATTTGAGCATAAGCTTATTTGAGTTTATGCTCAAATAAATTTGTTAGTCTCTAAGGTGCCACAAGTACTCCTTTTCTTCTAACAAAATGAGCTTCTTCCGGTGGCTGATTTTAACACCTGCAAACTCCCATGATTTTGTAAACTAGTGATTCAAATATCTGCATTGTGTTAAAAGATGAGAGTTCGTATCCTGTTAGAATGGCCAACCTAAACAAGAGACAAATAGGAATAACTTGGCTTCTTCTTGGAGTTATAAATGTACAGATGGGAGCTCGGGTTAGGGAGCAGGGAATGTAGCCCTAATTTCTTAATGTTTAATTTGTCCATTGAATGGCTAATGTGTTCCTAGCTTTGAATGAGTTAAATGATAGGGAAAATAATAATAATCAAAACAAAGTTAAACTGGTTTTAAACGTTTAGGTGGGTTACTTTAAAGATGCAAATCGGATTCTTTATAACCAACCTACAACAGCTAGAGGTAATGACAGGTTTCAGAGTAACAGCCGTGTTAGTCTGTATTCGCAAAAAGAAAAGGAGTACTTGTGGCACCTTAGAGACTAACCAATTTATTTGAGCATAAGCTTTCGTGAGCTACAGCTGATGAAGTGAGCTGTAGCTCACGAAAGCTTATGCTCAAATAAATTGGTTAGTCTCTAAGGTGCCACAAGTACTCCTTTTCTTTTAGATAGAGGTAATGTGTTTATGATAATTTCAAACCTCTTATTACAATGATCTGATGTATAAAATTAATTTACTAAGTAACAAAGTTTTTGTCCATGAGAACATTTGTGGACTTCTCTGTTCAGCTCTCTGGAACTCTGGGTCTATGGCTGATGACAGATTCCTTCCTTAGCCTCTTGTTAAGTGAACAGTTTGAACCAGTTGGGCCCTAATCCTGCAACCACTTTTTGAATGTAACTTTACACATCTTACTAGTGTAGTCTCAATGGAATCAATTGTACTATTTATCTAAGTAAAGTTAGTCACATGTTTCTGAGACTGGTGCCTACATTTGCTATGCACTGTGTCTGTTTCCCCTACAGATGGTTTTAGGCCCAATCCTGCAGCCATTCTACTTACGGAACTTTTTTATTATTATTATTTTTATTTTTTTACATTACATCCTACTAGAAATCAGGAAAGGAATTTAATAGAAATAACACTGGTTGGTCATTTAGCATGGGGAAATCATCGCTATATCACAAAAATAAGTGTAAACATCATAGTAAGGGAAAGTGATGGCACACTACTTCAATTAATGGCAAGTTTCAGAATAAGCAGCAGATCTGTTGAGTAAGGTGGTTCCATTTTTACCTGTTCTTCCTTACAAGCAGAACCACACTCACGTGGCTCCTCTCATTCCCCTCGGATCCCAAAGAACTGAGATGAAATGCTGCTCTTCCTCATAAATGCTCTGGGCTGATTCTCACAAAATTCAAAATGTCTGTTGCCTCTTCTATTCCATATCTACATTGATTCTCTTAGGCAAACAGTGAGAGACTCTGGGCTCAAATGCCAGTGATAGATCAACTGTAACTGTCTGAGTTTCTCTCAACAAAAGTCAAATATCCTTCATTTTATAAATAAAAACTATTTTAAACCATTGAATTATATTTAAAAACCTCACCCTGTAAGTCTTCTGTATAGAACAATATTTGTTAAAGTCCCTGGAGGAGAAAGGGATGGGATGGGCTGACAAAGAGCAGGGGAAAGATTTTCTCAAGTGTTCATTGCTGATCTAATGTTGCTGCCATTGTCAATGAGAATCTTACCATTTACCAGAATTAGGTCATTGCTAAGTACTTTCAGAAATTCTGCCATACGTTTTTTAATAATGAATCCTAAAAGTCATAGTTTATGTCACAGAAATCATGGCCAGGACAAGAAAACAGACCTAACAATAACACTAAGAATAATGTTGCACTATTGTAATGCAATAATTTTCTTCCTAAACTACACACAGCACTAGTAAAAGGCACTTCTAAATGGAGGGGAGCAACAAGAAAAATGGCACCATGCACAAAAGTGGAGGGTGTGAGGGGTGAATTTTGACCACTGTCTCCAGATTATGAAAATCATTATGGGATATTTAATGCCCATACAGAGCAGATGGGTCCTTGCTTGGCTTTTAAGATCTCATCAGATGGTATCACTTACAGTAAACTACATAGTATTCAATCTATCAGCCTTGCAAGGATAAAAGGCTGAGTTCACCCTGTGAGGATCTAGTGAGTCTACGTATTTCAAATCTCATGATTTAAGGATAAAATGTTGGCTCATTGAAGTTAATGGCAAAACTCCCATTAACTTAAATGGAGTGAGGCTTTCACTCTGGAATTTTAACTGATTATTAAGACTTTCCCTTCACTACTTCTGTTTCTATTTCTTTTTCAGTGCACTTTCTATCAGTGTGAATAAAATGCATCACAACTCTTTTTTAGCTTGATTTAGCTTATGCATTATATAAATTTGATATAGAGACCGGAGTTCTGTACTCCTGTTTAAAATGGCTCCCCTTCATTTGTCTTGATATCAGAAGAACAGTTTTATGAATTGTAAAAGCAAAAGTCCCTGATTTTTTTTTAAAGCTGATTTAAAAAAAAAAAATCTACCTCCTTAGACTGTCTCCCTATACAATTTTTGTGACCTGAACCTGCAAACACACACTTAAGGGAGTAACTTTTAGTCCCACTACAGCCAATGCAGCTACTCAGACGAGGAAAGTTACTCACGTATGGAAATGTTTGACAGGATTTACTGTGAAGAAAACAGTTTTCTTTTAAAATGGCTGCTAAAGGCTCTGTGAGGTCATTGATAAGAGATTCAAGTTCTTTCTGTCTCAGAAGCCCAAAGCAGAGTAACCCTTCAAAATAGCTAGTTAAAATGGTTAGTCTTTCCTCCCACAAAGTTTTATACATCCAGGTTTTAATTAAGAGCATTAATGCTTCATTTTTCTCAGACGACTGTGCTCAGATACCTTCATGCTAGAGCCCAATTGACTGGAGAAATTGTCCTTATTTAGCTAATAGATGCATTCCATGATATAGTGCTTCCTCCATGTGACAATATTCTAGGCGATATGGGGCAAAAGTTCCTAGGAAAGGACCTCAAAAGGTATAGAGTTAGATTTGGTTGGGACAAGCACTCAAAAATTCACATAACTTGACTTGGTTTTGTCTGTAAAAGCTGGTCTGGAAATTTTGTAAGAACATGCTTTCCTTGGAAAGCTCTTGTACTTAATACTTCCAGGTAGGCTAGAAATGCTACAGTATTTTTGCTTATGGTTCCAAATGGAAATGAAGAATGTCCAAAGGACCATAAAAATCAAAAATCAAAAAATAGGAGTTAACCAAAATGATTTAGTTTGAATTTGGGGTGAAGATGCAAGGACATTCTATTTTATCTATTTAACAACCCTGGAATGGAGGCATCAAATCAATCGTTTCAAGTTTCAGTGTCCTAGTCAGGATAAAACAGTCCTGTTGAATTTCTGATATAGCCAGAGTGGCATTTTCCAAAGAGCTCAACTTTCAATGGTAAAACTCCCAGTAACATTAATAGGAACAGAGCTAGGCCAACTCAGAACACTTTTGAAAATCCTATCATGGATCTCCATCTTCCAACGAACACTCTCTCCTTCTGAGTCACAACATTTTCTGCATTGTGATAGATATAGCTGACCAATAGCCCATTATTTGATTGCAGTTGGATCAGGCCCAACACCACTTGCAAGTTTAAAATTAAGAAAATGACCGATACTACGAGTATTTTTGTTCCTATACGTAAAAAAAGAGTGAAGGGAATAAGGATAACGCAGGAGGACAGAAAGGGAAAAGAAGGAAAAAAGGAAGAAAATGAAAATGAAAAAAGAGATACAAAACAGAAGAGGAAAGGGCTAGGAAAGCAAGTGTTGATGGGATACCCTATTTACATCAAGGCACAACAGATGTGTGAATGTCTGGCTGCATTGTGCTAAAAGATTTATCTGCCCATTTAAAATGCAGTAAGGATATGTGAAAAGGTAATGGGCCAGGCTAGCATCTTTTTTGGCAGCATTTACTATCTGTCATTGAAAAGAGGATTTTTTGCAGATTAAAAAAAAACACCAAAAAGGGGCGGGTGGGGAGAGAGAGAGAGAAGCATTCCAATATAAACAGATTCTCCATTAAGGTAGGCAAGATGGCTACTGGCAAAAGCAATTTTCTTGTATTAAACCATTTTGAAACTGTTTATAAATGGCAAGGAAAGAAAAAATCTCTCTAACATCACTCAAGCGTTCATTACCATGCTTTGAATACTGAAGCCTGACCAGTGTAAGTTTATTACCCAGTCTGCCCCACCCTCGACATGCAGTGGACACACATTAGCCTTTGTAAACTGGCTGAGATTTCCCAAGCACTTCAAAAAATAAACCCTGTTTTAGGTGGCTTAATTATGTTGACAGGAAGAAAAGGAGTACTTGTGGCACCTTGGAGACTAACCAATTTATTTGAGCATAAGCTTTCGTGAGCTACAGCTCACTTCATCAGATGCATACTGTGGATGCATACTCTCTCCCATTGGCACAGAGTGGCATTATAGGCTCTCTAGTGTCGACAGCCTCGGGCACTGATGGACAGCACATGCAGTGTCTTCTGCTAAAGCCATGGGAAGAGTCCAATGTATATTATCTACCAAAGATACCTGTATGGCCCCCCATAACAATAGTATATGATTGCCTCACAATCATTAATGTATTTAGCTTCACAACTGCCCTGGCAGTAGGTAAATATGATTATCCACATTTTACAGGTGGGAAACTGAAGCTAAGTGACTTCTCCATGGTCACACAGAAAGGGAGGATAGGGAATTGAATCTGGATCTTTGGCTGGCATTATAACCACTGATCCATCCTTCCCCTTCCCTCATTCCTTCCCTACCCCTCACTGTGGTTTGCTAGCCAGTGCAAGAGAGGAGATGAGTTATATTCCCACCCATATATACCCCTTGGTGACACTATGTCTGAAAGCCTTATACTCATGCAGGTCAGGGACTGGGATTGTGGCTTCCTTTTCCAGAGGAAGAAAAGGCCAGTTTATTGCTCTTTTCTCATCAGGAGAGGATTATTTAGTGTACTAAAATTCATTTTGTCAAAACTGCTTATAAATACTGAGGAGGGATTTTTTCCCCTACTAGTAATCATGAAGTCAATAAGACTTCATTCACTCCCCTTGTCAGGTAGTGTCATTTTCATTTGTCATTCAGGCTCATGTCAGCAATCCTCTCCCTCTTTTCTTGTCATTTCACGGTCCCCGATTCTCATGTCCTGTTTTTGTCTGCATTGCCCTTAGCTTTAAATCAACCTTGTGGAAGTGGTATGTTCTCTTCTTCCCGCATCTCTTCAGTTTCTCTTCTACCACAACAACACTTTACATCTATCGGATGCCCCAACCTTCTGATTCCAAACCATACCCATTTTAGTTGAGCTCTTTCATGATGACATTCTTCTGCTTTCCTGTTTTTATTTTTTTTTTCAGTCCAGGTTTTATCCACTTTAATAACAGTAAAAAGAAAAGGAGGACTTGTGGCACCTAGAGACTAACAAATTTATTTGAGCATAAGCTTTCGTGATCTACAGCTCACTTCATCAGATGCATTCTTAGGTGCCACAAGTTCTCCTTTTCTTTTTGCGGATACAGACTAACACAGCTGCTACTCTGAAACCTTTAATAACAGTATTATTCAGGTGACATTTCACGGCTCCCTATCCAGAGCCAGAGTAATCAGAGTATACCCATCCCACTACTAAGATGGAATACACCCCACTGTGTGAGGGAGCAGAATAGGGTCTCCTAGGCATCACCGATATGGGGATTTGGGGCCACAGAATCAATGTAGTCTTAGGTCTTCTGCACCCCTCCTGCAGCTTGCCCCCAAATTCTCCCTTTGCTAGTCTATTCACAACCTGTGTGGAGCCTACCTCTGTCTCTGCCTGCAGTCATCTCTGGACACCCCTCCACAGGTTTTAAGAGGTGTGCAGGGCCTGATGCCTATGCAATGATTATCATCTAACATTCCATTGACTTGGATGGAATTTTGTAATTGAAACTCCTTTTAGAAATAGCACAACAAGCATGTATTTAAGTTCTTTTAACTCTGTATAATCTGCTTCTGACTCATGTTACTCTCAGATGGCGTTGTGGCTCGTTAGGTGAATGTATGGGGCTCCTAGAAGTGTAGATCACTCTGCATACGCATTACAGCGGTACACCTACTGTAGTACAGTGGGTCACTTACATTTGGGTGCTAATAGTCTTACCATGCCATCAAGTTGCCCCAGGCTCCATCAGCTACCCATGCCCTCAAGCTCAGCATGAGGCGGACTTATCTAAGGTACTTGTATGGCCCCCGACACCATAGCAAATGAAGGCCCAACAGTGGCAACCTGGTGAACTCAGTCTTGCTGCCACTGGCTGTTAGAGGGCTTATTCCTTCACCCACTTACTTCCCTGGTCCTTCTCACATGAACAGAGAGCAACAATACCCGAAGTCCAAAGGTGCAAACAATTCGATGTTTATTGGGGTGAACTTCCAGCAAGCATGATTCCAGTTTCCTTCCTTAGTATCCTCCTTCCCAGTTCTGACACCACAGAGCCTTACACCTGTGTCCCTGTTCCCATTCCTACCCTTAGCCAAACATGATTCCAACTTCCTTACTCCCATTCCCATTTCCCCCTTTAGCAAAACATGATTCCAATTTTCTTACCCCATTCCCTGTTCCCATCTCCCCCTTTAGCAAAACATGATTCCAATTTTCCTACCCCCATTCCCTGTTCCCATCTCACACACCCACATGCCCACCCCCACCCACACCCAGTCACTTCCTCATTGACTACAGATTATATAGGAAAACTTGAGTTCTGCTTAGCTATACCTTAACCAATCATTTTCCTGAAATTTAACTAACCAATCCTAACATATTGTAACATGATTATGTAACCAATTATATCCCACCACCTTAATTAGTTTACACCCAGCAAAATTAATTATACAGCAGACAGGAACAATCACAGAACCAGACAGAGATTATACAGACAAACAACAGCAAAGTGGGAACTATAATGACAAGACAATTCAGAAGTGAGGATTTCACATCCCAGCTATTGATAAGTGAGTTCTTGCCAGACAGGATGCTATCAAACTAAGTTTCCTTTTACATTTTCTAGGCACTTCCCTTTCTCTGGAGGTGATAGGAACTATCAGGACAGGATTGTATTCCTAACAGCCGAATAGCACCTTATTTCAGTGTGACTAGTTTGGAATGTGAGGATGTGACCAGTCGCTTCCCAGCTTATGGCTGCCTCTGCTGCTTAGCCAAAGGCCTTAGCCTAAGAACAGGGCCTCAGACTGTCACAGTAAGAGAAGGCCCTTACACCAGCAGACAGTGATTTTGATTCTTTCTTTTATACCTCTCTCACTAGCCAAGTGATAAGAATACACCTAAATTCTTAGAGTATAGGCCTTTACAGACAGGCCTGAATATCTATATCCTAACACTCCACCCCTTTTTTTTTCTTTTTCTTTTGGGATCCTCCTGCCCAGGTATCCCTGGAAAAGCATAGGATATATGGCGACACATTTCCTGATAGGGCCAGGCATCAAGGTGGAAGGTGTCGATATTCCATTTGTCCCACTGCCCCTTGTGTAGTATTGTGCCCTGCACCTTCTCTCATACGGGCATACCACACCTATTCCAATTAGTGTTCCAGACTTCCCATTAGAGTGGGCCTGAGAAGGTTGGGTCCGGGTTGTCTAGTACACTGCAGGGTTTGGAGGGCTTATTACATTCCTTATAGGTTATCTCCCTATGCAACGTAACACAAGTACAGTTAACAATACAAAATCCACAGCAACACCGAGTCCTGACCACTGCAGTATGGTCCAACATCCGAGACACCCCCAAAACACTGCCTCTCCTCCTTCGATGGGGTCACGATCTTGTGTCCAGTTGCTGGCAGTTGCAGGTTTTGCTTGCTTTTGTCCATATCATAAGTCCATTGAATGTTCACAGAGAAATGGGATATTGTCCAAACCAGCTTGACCACTTGGTATGGAACCAGGCAGTAGGCACTGGCTTATTCACAGCAATAAGATTCACAGATCCATTTGTGCACCAAAGTCCATATAGCAGCATGTAGATGGGTGTAGTTTGGTTATGGGCTGGTGTAATTGTGCCCCCAGTAATATGTACATTCCCAGCAAAACACCTTATACACAGTACACCCAATTGTCCACCCCTTGCATAGGCCATTAATCCTGCTCCTCTATAGTCAGAGGAGAGGGGCACATCCAAACATCTTCTATTGATTTACACTATTTTACACACCCCTCCATTGATTCCCAGTGAGCTCCTCCCCTTCTCATTATTTCCATAGGGCTTGTGGGGGCCACCTTAGTTGCCATTCCGTTTCCAGGTACCACGGTAGCTATTGCACAGATGCTGGCCTCCTACTTGAGCATTTTGCATTCCCACACACATCTTTCCCCCCAAGGTCAGCCTTTTGAAGCCACCCGCCACCCATATCATGAGGTTTTCTGTTCATTTAAACACAACAATGCTAGCAACAAGACAAACACCACAGACAAACAACACAAAACATAGATCCATGGTATTCTGTGTTATTTTTCCCGCTGGCGCCAGCTTGCTTGTAGAGTGTCTGAAAAACAAAAGAAACAGCTTCCACCCCCATGGTGGGGACAGATTATTGCTTAATAATAATACCACTTTCTTTTACAAATTTCCTTGCTAATTGCAGGAAAAACAGAAGAATTACCTCCAGGCTGTCCTTATTTTGTTCTATAGTCAGGCTAGTGAATTACCTCACTCACTGGTCATTTATGAAATTCATGAGATGGTGTACCTCAGTTTTCCCTCTTGTACAACAGACCAAGTTTGCAATAGTTTCTCTGCTGTACCAAGCTTTAAGTTTATTCTCAGGTAACAGCTGAGACACAGCTTCAGATTTTAGCACTGTACACACACACACACACCCCTTAAGGTTAACCTGTCCCCCTTATTTTCAGGCTTGACTTGTTTTTTTCACCTCCCTTTCCTGAAGGGCCATAATCTAAGTCTTCTAGTAGCTTGTTTGCTGACCAGATGTATTCATTATTTGCAGCTCCTTTGTGCCCATCAGCTAGGTAATTTGCATTTACACACAGAGGCTTACTAGCTTGCTTCTGGATCCAAAGCTGTTAGCAGCTCAGACACTGTCTTAAAAGGGAAACATTTTACTTCCACCAGAGTTCTGATTACTTTCCACTTTCATTTCCTGCTCCAAAACACACACACATCTGAAAAAGAAAGCACAACCTATTGTGGCTCCTTTTGGAGCCCTATTAGGATTTTAATGAAGTACCGTGTTTTATTTGCATTTCTTTTACTCCTTTTCCAATATACACTGCACATGTCCTGGGAAAATGCAAATTCCTTCCATATAGTTTAACCTCCATAACATCATATTAGCCAAATTAATTTTACACAAGGTATAACTGCCTCCCCCATGCTTACAGAGTTTTCATGCACACCCACCAAAGCAACAATCTAATCCCCCAGAGCCATCCCAAGGCTCAGTGTTCCCATCATTCCTCCCCTTTTCCTTTTCTTTTACCTGTGCACACACACACAAAATTCTGTTTTGCCTAACATCCCTTGCACTGTGATTACTCTTTTTTACACAACTGTACCCCAATTACACTTCCATCTTGTACAACTAGACACAACCAGGGGCAGCCAAGTTAAGTTCCAAAAGAAACCTCTTCCATCCTTTAGTGATTTTGATTACATTACCCAATAGTCAAATAATTTTGCTCAGATTCTCTCTCCGCCTGCTGCCTGCAGCAGTCCCAATAGACCATTTCTCTGGGAAAAGGGCCCATTTTCCCTCAGAATAGCTGTAAAGGCTTCTGTGGACAGAAGCATAGTGGTGGTAGTAGCCACTCTACCTGACCCCCTTGGATAATTTAATTACCAAGCTTCCATCCAATGTGACTGCACAGAGTTGCACATACAGTTACATGTATATAACTGGGTTTTATCATTAAACAAAAACTTCCTTCTTGACATCTCACATAAGTATCCAAAGTACCCTCCATTAAAACTTCAGAAAAACAAAAGAGTGTGGAAAGGCAGGTTGCACTTTGAAAATTTTTTTTTTCCACTCCCCCAGGACCAAGTCCCAGATCCAGTCTCTAAAGGTGGTCTGTTAACTCTGCTTTTGACTATAACCCTTTTGAGCCAAATCATCTTTCACTACCCCTAACTAATTTACAACCCTTCAGCAGCCCTTGCTGAAGCAGCACCAAACTTGAAAGATTGCTGGCAGCTTCCCATAATGCTGCCCTTACTTCAAACCTCTCACAAGCAGACTGAAGTGCCTCCTTTCCCTGGAAGGCATTCAGTCCCCATGGGCAGGGACCTTCTTCCACTACCCATGTACCAAGGAGGGTGGGCTCCTCAGCCACCCCCCATCCCTCTGGGTCCCCTAACACTTCCTCCATTTCCTTTTTAATCTCATCCCAGGTTGACCCCTGAACCTGGTATGGGCCCTGGTTCTCCCTTATCCATTTATCCAAAAAATCCTTTACCCTGGCTTGCCAGAACCCGCAACTACCATCACGAGAGTTCGCGATACCCCCTCCAAGCAGCTGCGCGGACTGTTGGGGAGGGGGACTTACAGGCTGCCACTCACCTATCCAATGCGATGCATCCGAGTCACGGCACCAAGATGTTAGAGGGCTTATTCCTTCACCCACTTACTTCCCTGGTCCTTCTCACATGAACAGAGAGCAACAATACCCGAAGTCCAAAGGTGCAAACAATTCGATGTTTATTGGGGTGAACTTCCAGCAAGCATGATTCCAGTTTCCTTCCTTAGTATCCTCCTTCCCAGCTCTGACACCACAGAGCCTTACACCTGTGTCCCTGTTCCCATTCCTACCCTTAGCCAAACATGATTCCAACTTCCTTACTCCCATTCCCTGTTCCCATTTCCCCCTTTAGCAAAACATGATTCCAATTTTCTTACCCCATTCCCTGTTCCCATCTCCCCCTTTAGCAAAACACGATTCCAATTTTCCTACCCCCATTCCCTGTTCCCATCTCACACACCCACATGCCCACCCCCACACACACCCAGTCACTTCCTCATTGACTACAGATTATATAGGAAAACTTGAGTTCTGCTTAGCTATACCTTAACCGATCATTTTCCTGAAATTTAACTAACCAATCCTAACATATTGTAACATGATTATGTAACCAATTATATCCCACCACCTTAATTAGTTTACACCCAGCAAAATTAATTATACAGCAGACAGGAACAATCACAGAACCAGACAGAGATTATACAGACAAACAACAGCAAAGTGGGAACTATAATGACAAGACAATTCAGAAGTGAGGATTTCACATCCCAGCTATTGATAAGTGAGTTCTTGCCAGACAGGATGCTATCAAACTAAGTTTCCTTTTACATTTTCTAGGCACTTCCCTTTCTCTGGAGGTGATAGGAACTATCAGGACAGGATTGTATTCCTAACAGCCGAATAGCACCTTATTTCAGTGTGACTAGTTTGGAATGTGAGGATGTGACCAGTCGCTTCCCAGCTTATGGCTGCCTCTGCTGCTTAGCCAAAGGCCTTAGCCTAAGAACAGGGCCTCAGACTGTCACAGTAAGAGAAGGCCCTTACACCAGCAGACAGTGATTTTGATTCTTTCTTTTATACCTCTCTCACTAGCCAAGTGATAAGAATACACCTAAATTCTTAGAGTATAGGCCTTTACAGACAGGCCTGAATATCTATATCCTAACACTGGCTTTCATGCCAGGCCTGTGCTTGGTGACACATAATCTGCAAACAGAAATATTAGCCTATTGGGGTTCAGTGGCTAACTAATCTCTGCTCTCTGTGATTTGCTTTTGCAAACATGATATAGGGTTTCAGATTTCTTCCATAAATATTACATGGGCCTCAGAAATTATTCATAGCTAGTCTATTTGAATTCAGAACCATTTGGAAGAATAAATGTGCTTAATACTTTGGAAGTAATTTTACTTATAGCAAGACAAATTTTTTTTAAAAAAATGCATTGTATACATTTATCATTGCTCTAAAAAATAAGAGGAAAAAATGATGGAAGGGAAATGACAAACAAGTTCCAAGCATGATATAAAAATGCCTGAAGTTGAACAATCTCAGTGTACAGAGAACTGGAATGATTCTAAAGAAGGATTTGGCTTGCTATCTTCACTGTAAATATTTTTAAATCATCTTGGGACTATATGGTTCTGAAAATGAGATTGCAGGGAAGTTAAAGTCACAGTAGCAGCCTGTAAACTTCTGATCCTTCATCTGTGAGTCTGGCACAGTCACAGGAAAGTCAATCCCTTGAAGAGGAGGTGTACGTAAGTTCAAGAAAAACATTAAAAGGGTATTTGTGTCCTTGCATTTAAATTTTCAGTTTTGTACTGCTAAGAGCAGGGCAGTGAACAGTGTGCCAGATTGGAAACAGGAGATAAGGGGTCTCCTTATCCATCGGATTGCAGCTCCTTTACAATGGGCTAGTAGGGTGGAAATAGCGCCTGGGGAATACTTCCTGCATAAGAGAGATTTCCTATGTAGAAAAAAAATGTCAAGGGATTTTTTGAAAGTTTGAATAAAATCCTTTTTGCTGTTTCTGAGTCACGAGACAAGGGAGAAGAACTCATTCTCCCAATGTAAGAAATTGTTCTCATTGTTTGGGGGAAGTGGATGGGCACAGAGCAGTAGTAGGCTACTCAAAAATGGCTCACCCCTTTACAGTTAAAATGTTACATGTGCACAACCCATAAAGAGAAGAATGTGCTTTGAATAGTCTAAGAATATTTTGGTAGAAAATATAAACGTTTGAAAATCCCCTACATTAGCTTTTAAGTGTCAGTCTTTAACATGGCTCTAGCAGCCCCTAGGCAGCGATTTAAGGACTCACTGAAAGGGGCTGAGCACTTTTGCCCTGATTCAGCAAAGCACTTAAGTACGTGCTTAACTTTAAGCACAAGTAGTCCCATTGCCCGACCAGTCACCTGCTGGAATAGAGCCACTGTGTTCAGCACTTTGCAGGACTGAGCCCTAAAGTAATGGAAACTAGGAACTCCTGAGAACATATTTCATCTCTACCATTGACTGGCTGTAATAATATTGATCTTAATTCTTAAAGAATTAAAGGAGGGTAATGTAATTAATGCCAATCAGCATGGGTTTATAGAAAATGGATCCTGTCAAACTAACTTGATATATTTTTTTAATGAGATGACAAGTTTGGTTGATAAAGGTAATAGTGTTGATGTAATATACTTAGACTTTGACTTAGTACCACATGACATTTTGATTTAAAAAAAACTAGAATGATATAAAATTAACATGGCCCACATTAAATGGATTAAAAACAGGCTAACTGATACGTCTCAAAACATAACTGTAAATAGGGAATTCTCATCGAATAGATGTGTTTCCAGCGGGATTCCACAGGGATTGGTTCTTGGCCCTATGCTATTTAACATCTTTATTAATAACCTGGAAGAAAACATACAATCATTGGTGATAAAGTTTGCAGATGACACAAAAAATTGGGGGAGTGGTAATAATGAAGAGGACAGGTCATTGATACACAGCAATCTGGATCAGTTGGTAAACTGGATGCAAGCAAAATATATGCATTTTAAATTCAGTTAAATATATACATCTAGAAACAAAGAAGGTGAGCCATAGTTCCAGGATGTAGGACTTTATG
Organism: Eretmochelys imbricata; assembly: GCF_965152235.1. Classification (NCBI taxonomy): domain Eukaryota; kingdom Metazoa; phylum Chordata; order Testudines; family Cheloniidae; genus Eretmochelys; species Eretmochelys imbricata. Next base: position 170,302,974 of record NC_135574.1, read on the forward strand.
GTGGAAAGCAGTGACTCTGAAAAAGATTTGGGAGGTCATGATGAGTAAGCAGCTGAACATGAGTTCCCAGTGCGACTCTGTGACCAGACAAGCTAATGTGATCCTGGGATGCATAAAAAGGGAAATCTTTAATAGGAGTAGAGTGGTTATTTGACCTCAATATTTGGCACTGGTGTAACCACCACTGGAATACTGTGTGCCCATAATTCATGAATGTTGATAAATGGGAGAGGGTTCAGAGAAATGCCATGAGAATGATTAAATGATTAGAAAACTGGCCTCAAAAACCTCAATCTATTTAGTTTAACAAAGAGAAGGTTAAGCAGGTACTCAGATTACAGTCTGAGTACCTACTTGGGGAACATATATTTAATAATGGGCTCTTCAATCTAGCATAGGAAGGTATAATACGATCCAATGGCTGGAACTGACAAATTCAGACTAGAAATGAGGCATAGATTCTTAAATGTGAGAATAACTAATTGTTGGAACAATTTACCAAGGGTTGTGATGGATTCTCCCTCTCCATCACTCCATCTTTAAAGCCATATTTTCCATTGACCATCCCTGTGGCCTGTGCCACTTCCCACAGCTCCCATTGGCCAGGAACGGCGAACTGTGGCCACTGGGACCTGTGGGAAGTGTAAACAAACTGTCTCTATGCCTGTGGACGATCAATGTAAACAAACTGTCTCATTACCCTGACGGGCCGCATGCAGCCCGTGGGCCGCAGGTTGCCCACCACTGATCTAGATGATCACAATGGTCCCTCCTGGCCTTGGAATCTCTGAATACTTCGTATTTAATAGGTCTTTTCAAACACTATTTAACCAGATCCTGAGACATCTGCAGGCAAATACTATACTAGTATTATTCGTATTTTAAAGATGGGGAAACTGAGGCTCGGAGTAAGGCGGCCACACGGTTTGAACGTTAGGAGCAAGATTTGAGCTTACGTCACCTGAATCTAAGTACACCAGAATGTAGAACATCCTGTGCAGGTCATTCAGTCCTACATATTCTGACTTTGTGGGCCCATTGGAATGTCTTGGTATCCCAGTTTACACACCCAAACACAGAGGCTCCCTAAATTAGTGAATACTTCTGGAAATTTTGGCATAATCCTGTATGTCAGTTACACCACTGTGCGGCCACTGCAAAGGAAGGACAGGGGCTAGCAAGCAAGATGTGAGCAAGCCCTGAGAGCTCACAGCATCACTTAGCCCACTGTTGCACTGGGTAACCTGCTTCTACGTCTGAAGTAGAGTGAAAGTGGCTTGCTAAATAGGATAAGCAAGGACTAGGCCTATATATGCCCAGGCTGGAATGCACCCTCTCTGGTCTCTTCAGTTTAAAATATTGTTCTCACACTCTTAGATGTCCTCCACCATTATTTTCGCCATCCCCATTGTATTCTTACAAAGAAATGTTTCCTTCCAGCAAGATTCTGCTATGTTTTAAAAGTACACCCACCTAATCCTTCTGATCTTTTGTGCTGTGTTACCACAACCTGCTGTTAGGACAGGGAGCTTTTCAGATTCATTATAGTTTTAAATTAAATGAAATCCATAGGAAATCCATTAGCCTGCTGCATTTTAGTCAAAGTTAATTACAGGTTTCAGGCTTTGGGGGCTGATGCACTAGGTCAAAATCCTCTACTTTTCAGCCGAAAGCTATGACTTTAAACTCTAGCTGCTGCACTACATAGCTCCATTCACTCCATTCAGTCACCGTTCTGCAGCTCCGAACTCCTCTGCAACATTTTTTTTATATTAGGTGAGTATCACCTATTTCAGCTTCTGCCCAGCACAGAACCTGCACCTTAGAACTAATAAAACAGCATTCAAGGAATGTGCAGGTTGTTTATTCAGCCATTCTCTGTGAATAATCGAGGACATACAGGGTAAAGCAGAATGGCCATTGTTTAGACTCTGGCAAAAGCACCTATGCTATCTGAAAGCTGCAGGCAAGGCAGTGGAGCTGGTTCGGACATTATCTTTCTTCAAAATTGAGGGGAGGGTTTGTCTGGGTTTTTTTTAAATGCCCCAAACGGAACATTTTTGTTTTTTAATTAAAATCTAAAAGCTGTCAATGAACATGGATATTTTTTAAAATATTTAGTTGAAAACACATTTTCTCTTTTAAAAAAACTAAAACCAACTTAAAAATTGGCAGGGTTTTGACATTTTTGACCAGTTCTACAAGGCAGCCAGATAAAATCAGCTTTAAACAACCTTATTTCGGCAGCTCTGCTTTTGTTGTGTTTGGAAGGAATTTTCTATTCATAAATAACTAAAGTCCCCAATGCTTCCACCTGTGAACCCACTGAAGGGGAACCTTTATCGTGCCAGCATGCTCCCTTCCCACCCCATCCACATTTTATAACCCTTTCCTCTGGCGTTTGTGTTCCACAGAGCTGTGATGGTCAGTTTTCCAGGAGAGAGATTATCTCAGCCAAATATATTTGTGAAAAGAGCACAGGTGCTGCTTTCCCCTCCATGCTGTGCTACCCCTCTTGGGACAGCCACAGTCTTGGGAGCTATGGGAAACGTGGCTTCTGTGGAGCCCGTGCTCTCCAGGGACCAGCAGAAGCCACTTGGGCAATGTAACAGAGCAGAGGCAACAGACATCATACTCCTTGCTTCCTGTAGCTCCTATGAGGCATGTACAGATCTCAGGGGAAACACAGATGAGGGAGTAGAACCCCTGGCTTCTCTTGTAAGAGGCAAACCCTGCCCCTGTCAATGGAAGAATTGTGATACATTAAAAAAATAATCTTTCACTGGGAATAGATTAGAGTGTTCTGGGTGATAAAAGCAGCCAGTAGGAAGATTTCCAGAACATGTGCTTAAGAAGTTCAAATGCCATCCAGGATATTTAAGCCTTCAGCAATTCAGCAGGATCAGCAGATTAAGCCAGCTGAGATATGGGCAGTAAGGGCTAGAACACAGCTGGGAAACAGAATCATTGCAGTTAACCCCTTGTCACAAACATATTTGTTTCTTTTCTTTCTGGTGATTATTCTTTAACAAAACTTAAGAAGGTCCTTTAATTTATGATATATTTAAATTGCACTATATAAGGGTTTTTTTGGATCTGATGTCTGGAATATTGCTTAAATGCAAGTCTTTTCAAAATATTGAAGAGTTCAGTTTTATACCCAAGTTTCCCATTAAGTTCTTTTTTAGAAAATGTTTTTTGGTTACAACAGCTTGAAACATTGGGACAAGAGGGTTTCAGTGAAATATGAAATCAAATTCTGTATCACATGCCTAGAGTAGGAAGCCACTGTGCAAGTGTTCTATAGTCAAAGCACAGTTGAGTTAGTAAGATTTTGTTTTGTTTTGTTTTCCCAATAAAGAGCTTTTAAAGGCATATCACTACTATTTTTATCCTTAAATTTACAAAATGTACTAAAAAAATAGTAAACCCAGCATGAATCTAATAAGAGAGTTAAACTAAAAATCCAGTGCCTCTGCCCAAACAGTGACATGTCTATTCAGTCCTGCCATACTTAAGTCCCTATAATTTTGTGTGAATTAAAGATTCAGTCCCCTATACAATTAACTTAAGCACATGTATAAAGTTAAGTATTTGAGTAGTTCTGTAGAAGTCTATGGAACTATTGATATATTTAAAGGTTAAGCCTGTACTTAAGTGCTTCAAGAGATTAGCATCTATTTTTTGACATTATTGTCCTTTGTGATTAGTGTATGTGTAGAAGAAGAATGCAAAATCAGAAGTGTGTGTGTGCAGGCATAGATATGGCATTAAATAAGTAACTCCTTTTTATGACTCATTTTTAATTAGAATGACAGGTAACTGAAAGCAATTTAACATGTTTCAAGAAAGGTTAATGGAATTCGTGTTTTAAGGGAGGTAAAGGCAATATAGCTTTGCCAGAAATCTGAATCTAACCTTTATTCTCTTTAATTATTCTTCTAGAACAATTTCTTGTGAGTCTATTAAGCAGTAAAGTAGCACTCTAATTAAACAACAATGAACTTTGTAGTAAGATGAGTTCTGCTGCCATTCAATTTAAAAATTAATTTGTGACATAATGTGTCATTTTTACTATGAGCATTAAATGAACCAACAGGTTATTATTTTTGATAGGTAATATGCAACATGAATGTTACTTTGCAATTCATATGCATGCAGGACTTTCTTTTTTTGAAGGGCCTTTGTGCCTTTATGCTCTATCCTAATATGGAGGTACCTCCCTCTAGTGGATAAGAAGATATTTCAGTCCCTGCACTCCTGTTCACATCTGATGAGAAATCAAGAAGGAATGTTCCTCTGAAAACCCACAAGAAGATAATGCCATAAAAATTAGTTTAGTTTACTTTGGCGCTGTCATGGCCTGGGGTGATACTAGCTTGCAGTTATTCTGCCTAGGGCTACATCTGAAATATAGGACAGAATGAGTGAATTTCAGTCTTCCCTACTTGGCTGAGTGCATTTGAATATTATCTTGTTTAAACTCTTTAATGCTGTGCATTTTATTTTGAATGGATCAGTTTATTACCAGTGTTGCCAACTCTCAAGACTTTACAGTGAGTCTGCTGATATTTGCTGTTTTTCTTAAAGCCTTAGCTGCTACTATTCATGTGAATACGAGAGAATCTTGGCTTTTATTTAAAAACAAAACAAAAACAGAATGTTTCTAGCCCTACAGTTCGTGAGGAGGAAAGTTTAAAAATGGGAACCCTTAAGGCTCAAAACCCAGAACCTCACATTTATTATTTTAAAAATGTCTCCTGCTTTTTAACCCTATTCTGTGATTTTCCTGGGGGCTTGCATCTTGATATTTGAAGACTTGAGCTGGAACTTGGCAATATTGTATTGTATTACAGGTTTTTGGTCAGATAGGAGACAATACTGTGTGACATGTTTTGGCAATGAACAACATAGATGTATGTTATAAACTCATGTCCTGCCCTGGTAAAAAGATACATATGGGTAGGGTGACCAGATGTCCCGTTTTTAAAGGGACAGTCCCATTTTTGGGGACTTTTTCTTATATGGGCGCCTATTACGCCGCACCCCCTGTCCTGTTTTTTCACAGTTGCTATCCGGTAACCCTACATACGGCATACCCTTGTAGGAACATGGCCTAGATCAGACCCTGGTTACACTGACATATCTTTTAACTGAGCTTCCATGAGCCTTCACTGGTTGTAAATTGACCCAAGACATTCATTATGAGGGGAAAAGACCAAAGAAGAACTCAGCAGCTCTAAATTGTCTGCACATCTGGACTTTCCAAGTTGTCCTGTCTTCTTTGTGTCTCTGTTTTAAATGGTAAGCATTCTAGCACAAGGAGTGTCTTATTATTGTGAGCACATTATCGGTGCTATTTTTATTGTTTTAATTGTTATGATATTGGTTTCCTACTATGGCAAACAGGCACACTGCATGGACTGTCCTTGTGTATAGGGCAACTTTTACTAGGTTCTCTAAATATCAAGGGTTATAACTGGGGAAAACATTTTCCAGGTGCATCTTTGAAGTGGAAATGGTTTTTGATCTGAAGGGCTGCATTGTTGCCCAACATGCCCCTTTCAAATGATAGACTTGCAACCCAGTGATGTTGTGTATGAGTCTGAACCCTATAACCTCAACGAGAAGTTCCTAGAACAAATTTAAGCATTTATTTTCTCATCAAAAATCTGTTTTGTAACTGTTTCATGATGCTTTGTCACTTGATGGTAGCAACAAGCCAGCTTTCTCAACAAAAGGTGACAAACAGTCAATCATTTGCCTAATTCCTTAATGAAAACTAGCAACCTTCATGTCTAATAGCAGGAGCCAAGACCCTTGTGAGAACTGGGATCACACCAGAAATGAAAGAGTAGCATCATATACAATAGGCAGAAATAATTATTTTCTGCACAATAGCAGGCCTGCCAGATGCAAAGTCACAATTTATAAATAGTTGAGAAATGTCATGATTGCTGCATGCATATGAAACATTAGCATGGTAATTTGAGCTATGAGCAACAGAATCATGACACTGGGCTTTTTGTTCTTGTTATATTGGTTGACTGGTGAGGGAAGGATGAGAAACGCACTTTTTAACAACTATGAAAGGGAAGGAGGACTTTTAGATGTCAGATCAATAGCCCTGGCAAACCCTGAAAGGAAAACTAGAACAATTATGTTTCCATTATAGCAGTCAAACCAAAACAACGAAATCCACCATGGCACACAACTTCCTTTGCTTCAAACATCAGCACATTAGTTATATGGTTCCAAGACACGTGAGTAGGGAAAACATGAAAACAAAGAGTCAGCACTTTGTTAATATTAATTGAGGTCCATTAGTCTTTGCAAATAAACACAGTGACACAGGAATGGGATCTGCTATCAACTAAACCAGTGAAAATCCAGAGTTACTCCTCAGAAATTGCTTTGGATTCACACCAGTGTGCCTGACAGTAGAATCTGGCCCACAGAGAATATCCTGTTTGAGAGGCAACTGTCAATGCCTATGGTGTAAGAGAGAAAGGGAGAAATAATGAAATCCAATACCAAAGGTCCATGGAGATCTAAGGCCAGACCAGCCATATGTTTGTAGTAAAAATGCAATTACAGTTTGGAGTAGGATTTCAAATTCAAAATGGAAAAAGTAAAAAATGGAAATGCAATTCTCATTGGTAGAATAAATATCAATGGGATTCATTTTATGTTGACAAGTTTCTGATTTCTCAGCAATGGTTTCAATCTTTTAAGACTGATTCTTTGCAGGCTTGAATCTTTCAAAAACTAATTTCTATTTTTATTTTTGATGAGAGCTGTCTGGAAAGTGCTGCATTGTTCTCAAGTGGCAGTATAATTAAACAAAACCCAGGCAAGAACATGCATTGCTGGCTAGATTCTTCTTTATTCAAGACAGCTGCAGTGCCTGAGACGTGAATCAATTTTTGTGACCAAACACAGTTCAAAGCAATCAGCATCAACAGCATTGTGAAACATTAACTTTGACTTAACTGGAACTAGAAATACACAGGCACTGAAAAACTCTGACTTTCGAGTAACATGCATGCAAAACATGGGATTTGTCCATTTCTCTTGGCTCACTGAATTGAAATCTGAAAGGCATTTGAAATCGGAGTTCAAAACATACTTTATTTTATAGCATAGTATATTTTTTCTTCAGTGTGCTTTGAAATGGGTTCTTTAAAAAAAAAATGGTGCAAGCCTTTCTGTACAGGATTTAGATGAGAATAAATGCATAGGCCTTGAGCTTTTGCTCAGTTATTGTCCTGAATTTCATTCTGAGAGAATTAGATCTGAGCATATTTGGTGGTATTGCTGTACGGCTCAACCAAAAGATTCTCATAAACATGACAGAGATTCAATAAATAATTAATTAAAAACACTTGTAGGAAATTTGAATAAATTAAGGGCACACTATTTAAAGGATACTCCGTATGGATTTTTTTTCCCCAGTTCTCTCTTTGCCTGTTCAGTGCTCTTAGGCATTATAAAACCTTTCTTACAAGATGTTATTTTTCTACGTGCTGTGAAAATTGGATTGTTTTTAAAGTTGTTTTTTCCTGCCTTGAGTTTTTCTAAATTTTGCATATTTTTTTATTTAGAGGTTTTTTTTTACCCTCTTAAATCAATCTAGCTATAGCTGCTTTGCTGCACCAGTATTTTTAATTTGCTATCATATATATATATATATTTGTGTACTATATATTAAAAGAAGTTAGGTAGAAGCCTACATATTTAGCTGGAACAAAATCTATGTAATGCAGATCCACTATTTTAAAAGTATGTGGAAGATTTTCAAAAGACTTTCAGGATTTAGTAGCACATTCCTATTATCTTTCAATAGGATTCATGCTCCTAAATTCCTTAGGTCCTTTTGAAAATCTCCCTCTCTAGTAAGTGTGAAAACAAATTTTTATTGATTTCATACATAATCAGTAAGCTTTGAAAAGAACAAAACTTATTTTATTTAATATTATTTAGGTCTTTACAATGTCAAAGAGATTTTGGTAGTTTGTTGTTTTTTGTAAATTCAACCTCTGAAATTCAGTTTGTGACCCATCTGATCTTGTTTTCTCTTTTCGGGTTATACTGATCATTTAAACCATTCGCACAGAAATAAAGCTACAGAGGATAAGTAGAAACAGGTTATATAAAAACTGTGACACAACTTTGTCCTGAGTGAAATATAAGCTGCTTTGAGCTGCACAATCTCAAACTCTACATCCTGCCAAGTATTTCCTCCCACAAATAGTCCTTTTAGGGTAGCACAACCTGGCCCCGATCCAGTAAGACAACATCCACTAACTTCAACGGGCAGTGGATCAGGTCCACGCTGTAGTCACTTCTCAGGGAAAGAGTTACAATCTAGTTTTTATTAACTTTGGGTGAAAGGCAGGGTCTGTGGGAGGTCCCTGAATGTAACAGAACTGGCTTAGTTCCATTGTGCAGGGTGTGAGCAGCTATGGAGCTGCGGTGCAGGAGGACTTTCCACCTCAGCCTATTGCAGAGATGTGCTCCACCAGATCCACATAAATAGGATCCAGACCCTGTTTCAGCTGAAGCCCTGGTGGTGGTGCAGGTGCCTTCAGATATAACAGTGATGACCACAGTGTAAGAACCCAAATAGAAAGTCATTTTGCCCCTGGCTTGATGTGGATTCATTCTCCTTAAATGCCTGCATAGCAATTCTGCACAACACCCATTTACTTGGCTTTGTTTTAGAACTCCACCATGAAGGTAAAATTCTCACATCTACATTGCCTGTAGTTCTGTTGTATATTTCATACTCACATGATGCATGTATAAGCCCACAAAACCAGTACAATGGAAAAGAAATCTGCACTGAAGATCAGAGAGGAGAATTTAGTGTGCAACTCCTATTACTAACAATGTAAGTTGCATGCAGAATAAGGGCCTCATATATCTTGAAGTCAAAAGGACTTTCTTTCTATTGTTACATTTAGCCTGAATTCCCCTTTCTTGTTTCCTTGTCTTTCTTTCTTTCTTCATCTCACTAGAAATTGAGCTGCTTCTCCTTTTGCATTACATGTTGCGTAATTTGTTTTCTTTGCTAGAATATATCCCCGGACGTGTATACAACTTGTTCTCTTCAAGGAGTGTATAGAGAAGGGGAAGGACAAAGAAGGATGATTTTGTGGCTAAATCGGGAATGGGAAATTGTGTTCACCATTCTACCACAGATTCCCTGTGTGAGTTTGACCAAGTCACTTAGGCCCATATCCTCTAAGGTATTTAGACATCTAACTCCCACTGATTCAGTGGGAGTTAGATACCTAAATACCTTCTGAGGATCTGGGCCGTAGAGTCAGATTATCAAAAATGCTCAGGACCCACAACTGGGTCTGGATTTTCCAAAGACCTCAGCTCCCATTTAGGCTTCCAAAATAAAGAGGTACATTTTCAAAAGTAGTCAACATGTTAGATGTTGAGCTCTTTTGAAAATCTGTCTGTAAGTGCTACAATGGTTGCTACTGGATGGTGCTTAACACTCTTGGGAATCTGGGTCTTATTTGAGTCCCCAGTGGGCGCTGATCTGTTTTGAAAATCTGACTCCAATTGTACATGTTGAGCACTTGAAAATCTGGCCTGAAAATCTTGAAAGTCTGAATCCAAATCGCTCTGTGCCTCCATTCCCCTTCCATAAAATGGGGGCAGTAACACTCAGTGTTGCCCACTCTTGAAATTTCATCAGGAGTCTCATGATATTTGGAGGTTTCAGAGTAGCAACCATGTTAGTCTGTATTCGCAAAAAGAAAAGGAGTACTTGTGGCACCTTAGAGACTAACCAATTTGTTTGAGCATAAGCTTTCGTGAGCTACAGCTCACTTCATCGAATGCATCCGATGAAGTGAGCTGTAGCTCACAAAAGCTTATGCTCAAATCAACTGGTTAGTCTCTAAGGTGCCACAAGTACTCCTTTTCTTTTTATGATATTTGGAGTCTTTCTTAAAGCCCCAACTCCTTGGAGTCATGCGAATCTCAGCTTCTTTTCTTTTCTTTTCTTTTCTTTTCTTTTCTTTTCTTTTCTTTTCTTTTCTTTTCTTTTCTTTTCTTTTCAAGTATGTTTCCAGGCCTCACGGTAGCAGGGAAAAAGCTTGAATATGTGACTTGGGTGTAAATTAAAGGCTCCAACAACTGAAGACAAATAAAAATAACCCACAATTTATTATTTTTTTAACCAAGGTTTTCAAGCCAACTTCATGACTTTGGGATCTGAATCACAACATTTGAATGCTTGGATTTGGCAATATTGAACACTACTTTTCTGACTACCTTTGTCTCTAGATTTTAAGCTCTTCAGTGTAGGGACTGTCTCTCAGTATATATGTATGTGTTTGAATAATGGTCAGCACAACAGGGCTCTTGTACTATAGATTACTATTAAAGGAAAGAATACATTGTTTTCAGCAGAAATCTTGATTCATTCTAAATGTATTTAACTGTATCTCAGAACATTGGGAACATCTATCCAAGTTTCTAAAAGGTGACCTCATTGTTTTGAAGGGAGTTAGTTATCTGGGAAACTGAAGGTATCAAAGTAACAAAATGAAGTAGTTTTGGCAGAAACTGAAACTTGAACAGCTTTCATTTTGCACAAGAGGTCGCTAACAAATATCTCTAAATGGTTTCCTAGATAGATATATCTGTTTCAGTCACCAGTCAGGAAAGCAGTTTTTTCTTGATTGACACTGCTCCTTGAAAGTAGTTTCTAAAATTAACCTTGAGCTCTCTATGGTGCTTTTTGCTGAAATCCCAAGATTGTTGTTATTTTATCTGTGACTTAGAAAAGTGCCACAGCTATTCTCCCTGTAAGTGGAACACTAGATGTTTTGAAATCTGTGAATTTCTACATATGAAAAACAGTCTGTCCACTGTAGTATGATACTGACCTCTTGAAAGTGTATTTTAGCTTTTTGTCTCATTCAGAGAATGCTATAAAGCATATCTGAGGAGCTATTTAATTACTTATTTTATAAAATCACTCTTAACCTGCTTAGCAATTTAGCCTTCTAACATGAGAGCTCAAATGCAGAATGGCTGTGCTTTTGGTGCACACGTTATCTTCTATGATGCATCAGCCCAGCTGCAGGCACTGTACACCCACAATCCCTCACCTCTATTTTACATCAAAATAGGAAACAGATTTTAGCTGTAGAAACTCTAATTTAGGAACATGGCTTTAGAAACCTAAGAAATCATGTATCAGACAGGGTGAACAATTTACAGGAGCCTAAGTGCAAGAGTTTGCTGACATGTTCCTTAAGAAAATGTATGCAATTTGTAATGAAAATTGGTTCAGTGTAGACCAGAACAAACAGCACATGCTCTCTTGCTTTCTCTCTCATTCAAGTGATACATAACCTTCATTATAGAAGAAATTAGGTACATTAGGTCACAAATGTCAATGTCAGAGAGGAAATGGAGGGCAAAGGAAAGAAGATAGATGTACTAATTCACAGGGCAGGATCTTACTTATATGAAAGTCTAGGGTTCAGCAAATTCATGTTTTCCTTGTGTGTGTGTGTCTGTGTGTGTGTGTGTATGTGTATCACTTGAAATGGAAGTTTAAATTCAAACCTCACTAATATAGTACAGTGGGTGGGACAGGTTTCTGAGCATCATAATTTGGTGTGACACCTGGAGCTCAGCCATTCAAGCTGCTGGCCAGGGCTCTCAGAATGTAACACTGACCTCTCTGCATGCTCAATAAATATCCCTTTCCTGCATGCCTGTTGCATCAGATATTGGTAATGAATCAATGGATTCTCTAGTTTTACAAAGACCATGGGCCAAGTTCTGCATTGTTATGCACCTTGTATAGTCACTTACACCAGTGCAAAATGGTAAAATTCCTAACTGCTCTCACTTGTCTTTAAAATCTGCAATGTCTTGTAGCTCTAACATATAGGATCTTGTTATCTAACACTGAGAGAAGTATTAATGGGGCACTCATCTGGTATCTGTGTGTTATCCTCAGTACTATGATGGTGGATGATGAATGACCTTCCTCTCTTACCCTAGTAAAAGTCAGCAGTACATATCACTAAGTATCATGGTATTTTATGGTAAGCTCTTTCTATTACTCTTCAATCCTCTTATTAGGTTGTGACCCTAAATATTTTTTATTTGACATGGAGAAAACATAATCTTCCAATCTTTCCTGTGTTTAAATTGAATGGCAACTCTTCAAAATGAAACTATGTAAATCTTGGAAGATAAATTTTTGTTAGGGCTGTCGATTAATCACAGATAACTCACAAGATTAACTTAAAAAAATTAACTGCAGTTAATCACAGTTTTAATCATACTGTTAAACAATAGAATACCAATTAAAATGTATTAAATATTTTGGATGTTTTTCTACATTTTCATATCTATTCATTCTGTGTTGTAATTTAAATCAAAGTGTATATTATTTTTGATTATAAGCATTTGCACTGTAAAAATGACAAACAAAAGAAATAGTTTTTTTTTCAATTCACCTCATACAAGTACTGTAGTGCAATCACTTTGACATGAAAGTGCAATTTACAAATGCAGATTTTTTGTTACATACCGGCATTCGAAAACAAAACAGTGTAAAACTTCAGAGCCTACAAGTCCACTCAGTCCTACTTCTTGTTCAGACAATCTTTAAGACAAACATTTACAGGAGATAATGCTGCCCTCTTCTTATTTACAATGTCACCAGAAAGTGAGAACAAGCATGTGCATGGCACTTCTGTAGTCGGCATTGCAAGGTATTTACGTGCCAGATATGCTAACCATTCATATGCCTCTTCATGCTTCGGCTACCATTCCAGAGGACATGCTTCCATGCTGATGACACTCGTTAAAAAAATAATGAATTAATTAAATTTGTGACTGAACTACTTGGGGGAGAATTGTATGTCCCCTACTCTGTTTTACCCGCATTCTGCCATATATTTCACGTTATAGCTCTCTCGGATGATGACCCAGCACATGTTATTCATTTTAAGAACACTTTAACAGCAAAGAAGTGTTGACAAAATGCAAAGAAACTATCAATGTGAGATCTCTAAAGATAGCTATAGCACTTGAACCAAGGTTTAAGAATCTGAAGTGCCTCCCAAAATCTGAGAGGGACGAGGTGTTTTCAGAAGTCTTAAAAGAGCAACACTCTGATGTGGAAACTATAGAACCTGAACCATGAAAAAAGAAAATCAACCTTTTGCTGGTGGCATCTGACTCAGATAATTAAAATGAACATGTGTCAGTCCATACTGCTTTGGATTGTTATTGATTAGAAAGCATCATCAGCATGGACGCATGTCCCCTGGAATGGTGGTTGAAGCTTGAAGGGACATATGAATCTTTAGTGCATCTGGCACGTAAATATGTTGCGATGTCGGCTACAACAATGCCATGTGAATGCCTGTTTTCACTTTCAGGTGACATTGTAAACAAGAAGCGGGCAGCATTATCTCCCATAAATATAAACAAACTTGTTTTTCTGAGCGATTGGGTGAACAAGAAGTAGGACTGAGTGGACTTGCAGACTCTAAAATTTTACATTGTTTTATTTTTGAATGCAGGTTTTTTTACACAAATCTACATTTGTACGTTCAACTTTCACGATAAAGAAATTGCACTACAGTACTTGTATGAGGTGAATTGAAAAATACTATTTCTTTTGTTTTTTTACAGTTCAAATAATTGTAATAAAAAATAAATATAAAGTGAGCACTGTACACTTTGTATTCTGTGCTGTAATTGAAACAATATATTTGAAAATGTAGAAAACATCCCAAAATATTTAAATAAATGGTATTCTATTATTATTTAACAGTGCGATTAATCGTGCGATTAATCACAATTATTTTTTTTTATCGCTTGAGAGCCCTAATTTTTATACCACGCTTTACATGAATGTACAAAGATATATAAAGCTAGCTTCTGTGTCTCCAGTGGAACAATCCAATGTGCCTTCAATATGACAGGTATACTTCATATAAAGCAATTGTGCTTGGGAGGGAGGGGTCAGGTAATAATCTGAAATGATCATTGCATGGTGATTTATATTTTCAAAGTGGTGTAAAAGCCTGGCTCCATTTGAAATCAATAGCAAAATTCACATTGACATCAGCAGTGCCTGGATCTCACCCAACTCACAAATTTATCTTCAACACCAGTACCCCCATAGGTAAGTGTTGTTACTCCCACTTTACAGAGGGGAAACTGAAGTGCAGACACCTGACTCCACAAAAGGAACTTAGGCAGTATGATGATTTTCAAATCCCTTCTCCTCATCAGGCATAGCATGGACTCAAGCAGGGCTCTCCCAAACCTGGGTGAGTGCTCTAACCATTGAGCTAAAGATTATAAGGGATTTCCTTCTTAACACACACACACTTGTGTGTGGCATTAGGCTGCCTATAAGCACACCTACGAGATCAGGCCCCACATGTGAGTTAGACTGAGAACTACCTCTCTTCCCCAGTTCATGGATCAGACTGTGGCTTAGGCAAGAGATAGACACTTAGAGGAGGGCAGCAGTACGCATGCCCAGAGACCAAAACATAAGCACCTTGGGAACTTTACTGCAAAAACTTAGGATGCTGAATGAGTTTAAGTACCTACAGGGTGCAGCAGCAGCCAAGTGGGAATTTTGTGGGTTGCAGTAGTGCCTGAAAATGGGTCTTGGGTGCCTAAGGCTTGGGGGTAGGTGTCTGTGTAACTTTGTGGGTCTGGGTTTTTAGTAATTTACCCAAACTCATATGATAAATTTTGCCATAAACTCAGATTAGAACTCAGGAGTGACACAATTTATTAGATCCTGCCAGTCTGTGATGTCTCCACATCCTTGACATATATTATCTACCATTTGTTTTGTGCCAACAGTGTGCTCAACACTGTACAAGACACACATAAAAAAGAAATGGGGCCAAATTCTGCTTTCACTTGCACTGGTGAACATCCAAAATAATGGAGTTATTCTAAACCTACAGAATTTGACCCATCATCCCAGCCCCCGAAAATTGCTGTTCCCAAATGTGCATTTTTCCCCAGGCGCCTTTGTTCTCATTTAGCTGCGTTGTGGTCAATAGGTTTAGAGATATGTAATCAGGTGCGAGTGCAGTGAAGGTTGCTTTAAGGAGACAGTTTTTTTCTAATTACTTCAGCTTCCAGTGTAATGAGGGCTCTCTCTAGGCTGAAAGCAGTGACAAGGTCTGTGTTGTGGAGTGTAAACTATGGCAGTTCAAAATGAGAGAAAGTCACAGTGCTCAGTCTGCCTTTGTCTAATGTAAAGACTTGGGACTGATGTATTCAGCCTCTATTTTTTGCTCCCATAATTTTATATCCACAAGCAATTGCAAGTGCTTACTTGAGGTGGGGGGTGCAGTTAATTGCAGGCACAAGTCACATGTAGATTCTAACTGTGATCAAATCCACAAGGCAATTAGCTATGTAGGGGAGAGATTTTCAAAGGCACAAGACCAGTTAGGAGCCCAGCTCCTGTTGAAAGTCAATAATATATGGGTGCCTAACTCCCCTATATGCCTTTAATAATCTCCTTAAATATTAATAACTGTATAATTTCACCTACAATTCATTCTACATGCAAAATTGTGGGTGAAAATGGAGAAGTAGGGTAACATTTTAAAAAGCACCTAAGTCCCATTTTAAAAGTCTGTTGCCTTTGAAAATGGCACTTAGGCTCCTAATTCACTTGGGTGCTTTTGAAAATTTACCCTACAGGCCTTTTGCTAATTTATAGAACCGCCCTAATCCAAAGTGCACTAGAATCTGTGGGAGTCATTTCATTGGCTGCAATGGGCTGTGGATCAGACCCAGGTGCTTTATTTTTGGGGGGCTGTTTTTACTGAAGAGCCAAGCTCCCTGAGATGCCTGTAATTTTCAGTTACTCTTTCATTGTTGATTTTTATCCCCTCATTCATTAGTTTGTCTGTCACTGAAGTGGGATTGGGATGACTCACTCATGAAAGCACTTACTGATCAAGTTCTACAGGGGCTGAACCTTTGTTCTGTGTTTTAATCAGTTATTTTTAAATGCTTAAAGGTAAAAAGTTACCCAGCTGAACCTTCCTGTCATCAAACATTTCCTAGCAACAACACACCACAGTTGAAGATACTGTGGGACTTGGAAACATTTGATCTCTTAGAACAGAGCTGTGACACAAATCCTGCTGGAGCCCATGTAGAGTCTACCTCTTTCTTCCAAGTGGTGCCTTTTTAAATGCCTGATCAAGAGAAACAAATGGACATTTTCTTCTGCATAAAAAGATGTTCAAAATACTTTTTTTCTTTCTCTCTTTCCCATATTTGCAGACTGAAGCAGCAACATGACATATATTGGATCAAACTACTGCCCAATACAATGTTGCTTTTCTGTTCACTCCAGTGGTCCCCAGCAGGGGATGAAGGAGACTATGAAAATGGAATACAGTTATTAGTGGGAGACACCTTTGAGCAAATTCATCCTCACACTGGTGCTAAGCCTAGTGCAGAAACTGAAAGGAGGCAGTTTATGCTTCTTCAGTTCTGGTAGAGAGGTAGAGAATGGCTTCCAGCACAGGCAGGGGTTAAGTTAAAGTAAGAGGCACAGGGGAAGTGATGGGGAAGTGCCTGGCTTGGCTGAGAAGCACACAGCTCCTCCTCAGCAGGGGCATAGAAACTGAAGTTGCGTAAGTTAGATCAATTTACCACGGTAGTGTCAATCAGCCCCATGGCAGCTGGCTCCTCACTGCCATACTTCCTGTGGGGCATGCAGCAGCCAGGAAACTTGACCACAACAGGAACACCTACTCCTGTCTCTGATCCATCTTCTCTGGCCCACCACACCCCTGCACAGGGTCTTCTGTGGGGTGACACAGAGTGGTCTCTGTGCTTGAAGTAGAGGCTCCCTGCACTAGTGATATTTTCCAAGGGGTCCTTAAATCTGCCCTATGGCCTTTTAGCATGAAAGGCTATAAAGCAATTAGAAGTCTGGCCCTTAGTAATATTTTCATATTGCACAAGCTTTTGAATTTGTAATCACTCAATACTCTCTTTCATATTTACCACCTGTTTCACCAATGTTTCAAATAGCCTGTAACAATACATTTCTGGAATTAAGGGTTTGTAGTTGACAGGTTTAATGTTCTATCATTTGCTGCAACATAACCGCTTCATTAAATCAGTTTATCTAGCATCTTTCAGCTCTTGCACAAGTTGACTTGCCAACTGAAATGGCAAAAGGACACTGAACACATGTTGTATAAACTAACACAGTAAAATCAGGGAAAGAGCTAGAAAGGAATCAGTACAGTGGTCAGGTTCTTCAAGAGCCTACGTGGTCCAATCAAACACAAACAAATATTCTTTATAAATCAGGCACTCATATGTCCATTCCTGCACAGTCCTATCTAATTTTGGCTGATGCGTTCCTCAGGTGATGGGAGATATGCTTGGTTACCCAAGGGTGAGACTAAAGCACATGAAGAGAAAAAATTCCAAAAAGATCCTGTCTTTGTCTTCAAACTCTACCATTGATCTTATGAGATGCTGAGCACCTCCTGAAATGTGCTAAGTATCCTCGGCTCCCCCTGACTTAGATGAGAATTGAAGGCACTCAGCACCTTCTTGGACTGAGCCCTGAATCAAAAGTATTGGTTTGATTATGACTCGATGTTATGCTTGAAACAGTGATTTATACAGCTTTTGGTCAAAACACTCCTATACTAAAGCTGTAATGAAAATGAGAAAAGCTTGTTCAAGTATGAGCTAATGGTGTAAAACATTAATAGGTACAGCCGTCATACTTTTAAAAGTTTCATGCATTTTAAAGATTCCACCTGTTTGAGAGACATTCCCTTTATTTAAAATGGGGAATATTTCTTTAGGACCAGTAAGATCTCTGAAAATGGAAGTAATTTTTTAAAAGTAAAACCAGTGTATAATTTCCTAGATCCACACACTAGTTCCATTGGGTCCCCTACAGTTAATAGAATATCTTTAATTGCCTAAATACATATTTTAAAAGACACTAGTCTACAGTAATGGTTCAAAACCTATAGTGCTTTGAGTCTCTCCTGTATACTAGTTTGAGGACAGATCTATAGTTTTCCTTACAATACCCTTGTGTGGTGTTCTGAGGTCTGTGTTGGAAGTCAGAGCTATCACTTTTTAAGTGTGTATATGAGTAGCTGTGCTGCTCCAGGAGCAGACCAAGGAGGGATTTGTGACTCTTGGTTCCTCTGCTCAGCACTTGTTCTAGATGGGAAAGTAATCTGCTACTGGTATATGCTACTGGGAGATTACTTCTTCCAGTCCGGCTTCTTTCACCAGGCCAGCTGGTATATGAAAAGGCCTGTGGAGCCCAGCCAAATCTCTACGCATTCCCAGCCCACCTCTGGGACATGGAATAGTGGACCCACAGAGGCTGTTCTGCACTCAGCTTTGGGCTCGCTGGGCTCATATCCTGAGCAGGTGAATAAGAAGGAGCTGTGGAGCCTTTTGCTCCCATGTGTAGGACAAGGGATAATCTTGCCCTTTGTTCAGTTTAGTTAGGCTGCCATGGGTGTGAGGAATGGCCTTGGGCTATATGTGCATTGTAGGACGCAGGACATAACAGGTGAGTCGTCCTGTTCAATAGAAGAGGCTGCATGACAAACAGAAGCAAAAAGTTAAGATCTAAGCATGAGGATGAGCATCAAGGTGAGTAGGAATATGGGAGGTAGTGGGAGCGGCTGAAAGACACGTATCTCCCATTCATTTCTGATCAGGTTAATCTTCTTACTGCTTGACTTGAATGTGATTTTCCCTTTATTTATTACAAAGATTAAGTAACAGATGAGATGATTGCACAGAGAATATGACTGAACAGTATTGTCAACTACCTTAAATGCCTTTTGGGAGTTTCTAGGAGGGCTGGTCAATAATTCTGCAGGTAAACCTTTTGACAGAAAATTGGATTTTCAACTAAAAGAAATTTTTCACTGAACGTGTCTGACTTCCAAGGAAAAATTCAGATTTTTAATTGAATAAACAAAAACTCATACACTCCCAAGTTTTTGGTCTTCAGCCAAAAACCAAAATCTTTTTGGCTAAAAACATTTAGGCTTTCAATGAAAAGTCAAAATTTTCCATGAAGAAAAAGAACCATTTTCCATCCTGCTCTACTAACTAGTCTTTGCATGACCCATCATTTTTGTAGTATAATTGTTTTGAAGGGCAAAATATCCTTCAACAAAGCAATGGTATCAGCTCAATAATCCTTGCTTAGCAAGAGTAGTCTTTTTCAGTCATTTTATTTCCTGTCACTTACAAATAAAATTGACTTACAGAGACAGGGCTCTTCCGTGTTATCCCCTTAGGATTTCAGTTTAGATTGAACAAGTACTTCAAATAATAATGAATCTTTCTGAAAAACAAACGTTTGTCTTCTCTAAACTGTGCAGTGGACTCCCATGAGCTTTACAAGTCAGTGAGCACTAATGTTATATAATGCACATGATAAGCCCTCTCTGCAAAGATAGTATGCAGCTGCTTATATTTAGTTCAGACATATCAGGTTTGGTTG
The DNA here is from genome assembly GCF_965152235.1 of Eretmochelys imbricata. Lineage (NCBI taxonomy): Eukaryota > Metazoa > Chordata > Testudines > Cheloniidae > Eretmochelys > Eretmochelys imbricata. Next base: position 170,322,541 of record NC_135574.1, read on the forward strand.
TGTTTCTTCGATTTTCATTTTTATTGTTTTTCCACCTTTAGAACCAAGTATCCATCAAAGTCTACATCTATACAGCTTGTTTGTCTTAAAGAAAGTCATTTATGGGAGTCATTGCCCATGCTTTCGGAAGAAAAGGACAGTTCCGAGCAGTGGAACCTGCTGTCCAACTTGTGTGTTCACAGTAGGGAAATTTTTTTGCAAGTTTTTAGATATTGGCTTCCATATTTTCACCTGCAGTTTAGGTTGTTGAAATGTCTACGTAATTGAAAGCACGTACAGGAGCTTATGTGCTAAGCGACATAATTTGAACCCACATATAAATGTAGATGTAAAGTTATATCCTAGGTTAATTGCTTTTGCAGTTGTTCAGGCACAAATCCAGAGGATCCATTAAGGTCAGGATGACCACAGCCGTAAAAGTACAATCTGAAGCTTCTCATGCCCCAGACTATGGTCGTGCTTAGTAAATAGAGGGAAGTAGGAAGTTTTCCTGACCTCTGCTACTGCTGACTGGAGGACTGTGTGACCTGCCCATCCACCAGAAGATGTCATGGAATTTGAAAGAGGGCAGAGAACCTCCCACTAAAAATGTCAGATACAGTAAATTATTGCTTACTAAAGGTGTTGGATAGATGGATGGATGAAGATAACTTGCAGGTCACTCTGGCCCAACAGAAGATGACAAAATGTGAATGGAACCTGGGTCTGTAAGGGAGATATGAAGTACAGCTGAGGCATCTTTGATACTCACAAAGCTGGAGCCTATGTCTGCAAAACACAAAGAATTCATTTCTGAAATGGAAACCAAAGCTATGTGGATTTCTGGCCTAGCATTATCTTCAGGGCCAAGTTGAGATATACTAACTTAGCAAAATAAAGTGCTGGCAGTCGATGTAACTAACATCCAGCTGGAGTCAAGGGCCTTTTAAGAAAGGGAGAAGTTACTGAATCTGATCTCCAGCTGTCCCAAAATGGCAACTGACACTCTTCTCATTTCCTAAAGAAAGACAGCTTGGCAGTAGCCTTTTATACAGCCAAGTGGGTTTGGCTTTCACAATTTCCAGGGATAAAGTGCAGACTTTACAGAGCTCCACCCCACCCCACTGCCAAGTGCACAGAAGTTTGTATTGGGTGTTTCTTAAAGCCACATGCTCTACCAGTGTCTTCATTGTCTACTCCTGGGATAAACCTGGCTCGGTGTGGCACTCTGTCCCCCTCTAGAGGGTGGCTAGGCCAGCTAGAGATTGATGAGCCTGTTACAGGCTTGCGTAAGAGAGATGCATTTCTTTAGTTCACGCAGTAGAGGCTCATGCATTAAGCTCAAGAGATCCCAGGTTTGATCTCCGATTATGACAACCGGGCTGGTCGGTGTTACAGTTGTAATACTGCAGAATAGAAGAAACTATAGAAATGTAAAAAGAAAAATTCCAAGGCTGAAGAGGGCAATTACAGGCAATGATCTCCTTCCAGCTAAGGCGTAGCTTATTGCAGGACAAAGTCCCAGGAGATATGCCCCCAGAAGTCCTAGTCACATATACGGAAGTCAGAGGTGCAGCACCAGTGAGGACCCAGTAACTCCAGTGTGGCCACTCAAACCCAAGGTACTCTAAACTGGATGCTCAAAGCTGAGTGCTGATCACCCAGGTTAACTCTGCAATGAAGATGACATTATGACTGGAAATTGACTTCTGCACATACTATGCCCTCTGAAGACATCAGCTTTGTGCCAGAAAGTATTGCTCAGTCTACAGCATGAAGACTTTAGAAACAGTCTATCACTTCTTAAAATTGTCCTGACAATCCTTACAACCAAGACAAGTGAAAGGGGCTTTTTACTGGTGAGTCATATTGAATGTGACTTAGAGAGCAAGCTTTGACCTGATACTATCCCTACTCTAATGACTGTCAATTTCAGTGAGAAAACTGTGAGCATGTACTGTACTCCCCAAGTAATCCCATAGCTAAAAAGTGTTAGCTAGGAAGCAAAGGGCAACCTCAAACTCTTCCAGCTGGAAGGAGAGAGACTGAAAAACTGTCATTGGGACACCAAAATCTGAATTTAAGGACTTCCTGGGAGGTTTGCTTGAGTAAGGACTTCAGGATATGGTCCAATAAAACAATTGCAATAAAAAACACCCTAGTGTGGTGTTCTGAGGTCCGTGTTGGAACTGAGAGCTATTACTTTTTGAGTATGTGTGTGTGACAGAGAGAGAGAGAGAGAGAGAGAGATTTATTTCTGGTGCTGCTTGCATGCTCCATAAGGAAGCCTGCCATTCTGTGTCTCAGCAGCAGTCAATTAGCAGACAGCTAGGTGTAGAGTAAGGTGGGGTGAATTGTGCCTCTGTTTTAGGGAGCAGCCTGCTTTGTCTCTCTCTGATTTTGGTGCTTGTGTGTTATCATTCTGAACTCTGAGAAATAAATTACATAGTGTTATGTTTCAATTTTCCATCAAGACTATTTGTTAGATAAAAACGTCTTTGTATATATACTGTAAAATATAACGTCATGAAACTTCAAACAAATAAAAAAGAATCTGAGACAGGAAGGAAAAAAGGTTATAGATATCGGGGTCAATGATAGTCATGTTAATAATGAGGGTTTGTCAGAAAATGGGGGAGGGGGGTTCCATGGAAAATTTCAACTTTTCTTCAACAAAAATGTAAATTTTTCAGGTTTTGGCAGAAAAGTTTTCAATATTGGGGGTTTGGTTTTCAGGTGAAAAATTGAAAAATTCCAAGGACAGCAGACACGGTCTGCAAAATCTTCATTTTTGCAGAAAATCTGATTTTCTTTTGAAAAAAAAATTGATGGAAAAATTTCCATCAGCCCTACTAACAATATTTAATATATGGCGGGCTGGGAGTCTGCTCTCCCCACAGCTCCTTGGGCAGAAACCCCTCTCTCTTGAGGCAAGATTGAGATGGACACTCCATGAAATGAACCTTATGAATTTTTCAGCTGGTTCTTTCCAGTCCCCTCTTTGTTTGTTTGTTTGTTTTTTCTGGCTGAGGGAGGAAGTAGTAGATATTTAGGCATTTGATCTACTATCTTTACAATCTCTTCACCATGCAAATGCAATGCTCTTTAATGAGCGTACTCTTTTCTTTGTGCATTTGGAAACAGAATATTTTTACATGTGTTTTTTTTATAAGGGAAAAACAGTAAGAAGGGGTGATTGTCCCCCTAAACTCTGAAAAGAAAAGCTAGGATTACTTAGCATGTCCCGGCAAAGAAAGGTATCCCATTCTAGGGATCTTCACTGAGAGTCTGTAGATGTTTCCTGCATCAGTGGAAGGGGTTTTTCCGTCGATGTAGTTAAACCCACCTTTCTACAGTGGGGATTAGTTCCACCTAACTGCACCACACAGGATGTGAAATTTTTCACAGCCCTGAATGATGTGGCCAGGTTGACCTAAGTTTTAGGTGTAGCTCAGGCCTGAGTTATTTTTCAGTAATGCCAGTAGCTCCTGTACATACAGAAAGGTTGCTGAAAAGCGAAACACAGCTTTTCACAGCTCCGATAGTAGAAAAATCAATACTGTACCTTTAAAATTACCTAGTCCTTTAATCCAATATTCCTGATTCCCATTGCGCAGGCTTCTGCCTTCTCATTTCATAGAATCATAGAATATCAGGTTGGAAGGGACCTCAGAGGTCATCTAGTCCAACCCCCTGCTCAAAGCAGGACCAATCCCCAATTTTTGCCCCGATCCCTAAATGGCCCCCTCAAGGATTAAACTCACAACCCTGGGTTTAGCAGGCCAATGCTCAAACCACTGAGCTATCCCTCCCCACACATTTACTTGTGTGTGTTTGGTTTTTTTTATTGGTTCCTGAATGTTCAGCTTTTATTAATTATTCTATTTGTATTACAGTAGTGCCTAGGGACCAACCAAGAATGAGGCCCCATTGTGCTAGGCACTGTACAAAGTACTAGATAACCTCTGTCCCAAAGACCTTACCATCTAAATAGATAAGACAGTCAGGGGTTGGGGGAATGAGATGTGACCTACAAGCAATGTGATGGTGGCAAATAGCATGCAGATTTTTTTCTCCTTCCCTTTGTGGGTGTGTGGCAGCAGGGGTAGATTTAGTGGGGGTTTTATTGTTGTTTTAATTCTTTGGGTGGGGTTTTGATAGGACTCAGAGGAGACTCACTACATGGAAAGACAAAGGAAGGCAGAGGATATAAAAGGGACGGGGAGTGGAGGAGAGCATGGAAGGCAGCTGAAGACATGGAGGGGAGGGGTGGGAAGGAATTGGAGCAAACAGCCAATCAGCATGAAGCAAAGAACATGCAGAGTGAAAACTGCCTGCTGACATTTGGCGCATTGGTGAGGGTCTCTGATGCAGAACCTGCTGAAATTGTTCCTGTGCCTACTCCTTCTGGCTTCACTTCCTCCTTGCTGGAATTTCTTCTTTCCTCAGCCCATGTGATTGCTTCATGGGTCCTAGTGCTCCTGAAGGTGGAGGGGAGGCTACCTCTGCACAGTCCTGGGTCCAGGAGTATTATGGGCAAGTATCTTATGTTTAGCTACAAACTAAAACCCAATTCTCTCAACACACATGTGGAGCTCGATCCTGCACTAGTGCAGTCATTGGAAGCAGTTGAGCAAAAAACCTAACTAGCTTCAAGACTGAGCTTGATAAGTTTATGGAGGAGTTGGTATGACAGGACTGCCTATGATGGGATGTGTGGCCCATAGGTGACTGCCAGAAGCACAGATCCCCAAATCTGGAGACGGGACACTAAATGACGGCACAGAGAATTCTTTCCCAGCTATCTGCCTGGTGGCTCTTGCCCACAAAGCTCACGGTCTAACCGATTGCCATATTTGGGGTCGGGAAGGAATTTCCCCCCAAGTCAGATTGGCAGAAACCATGGGGGGGCTTTCACCTTCCTCTGCAGCATGGGACCTGGGTCACTTGCAGATTTATATTCGTGTAAATGGTAAATTCTCTGTAACTTGTAATCTATAAACCATGATTTCAGGACTTCAGTAACTCAGCCAGAGATTCTGGGTCTATTACAGGAGTGGGTGGATGAGGTTCTGTGGCCTGCAATGTGCAGGAGATCTGACTAGATGATCACGATGGTCCCTTCTGACCTTAAGGTCTGAGTCTGAGACTTCAGTGGGTGCAGGATTAGGGAATGAGAAGCAGCCTCATTGAAATCACACAGGGAACTCAGTGGGGTTACTCTCATGTGTAAGTGTTTCCAGGACTAGGATTTAAAGGCCTGATCCTGAAATTGTTTACTACTGTGAGGAATCTCACTGAAGTCTGTGAGGACCTAGTAGTGTTTGCGGGATTGGGTCCTAAAAAACTCTCCAAATGCAAAACAGTTTTCTGAGATTTGTTTGTTTAACAAATGAAATCAGACTTTTTTTTCCCAAAACACTTTGTATTTTATTTAAGATTAAATTATGGCTAGACTTTCCAAAGGAGCCTGTAGGAGTTCAGCACCCAAATCCCAACCTGAGTGCTAATCCCACCACACGATCCATTGTCTACAGCCAAGCTCTGAGATACAACCGCATTTGCTCCAATCCCTCAGACAGAGACAAACACCTACAAGATCTCTATCAAGCATTCTTAAAACTACAATACCTACCTGCTGAAGTGAAAAAACAGATTAACAGAGCCAGAAGAGTACCCAGAAGTCACCTACTACAGGACAGGCCCAACAAAGAAAATAACAGAACACCACTAGCTGTCACCTTCAGCACCCAACTAAAACCTCTCTAGCGCATCATCAAAGATCTACAACCTATCCTGAAGGACGACCCATCACTCTCACAGATCTTGGGAGACAGGCCAGTCCTCGCTTACAGACAACCTCCCAACCTGAAGCAAATACTCTCCAGGAACCACACACCACAAAACAAAAACACTAACCCAGGAACCTATCCTTGCAACAAAGCCAGTTGCCAACTCTGTCCACATATTTATTCAAGTGACACAATCATAGGACCTAATCACATTAGCCTCTTACTCCACCTTTTCATGTTATCTGTATGTATGTATGTGTATATATATATATATCTTACTATATGTTCCATTCTGTGCATCCAATGAAGTGGGTTGTAGCCCATGAAAGCTTTTGCTCTAATAAATTTGTTAGTCTCTAAGGTGCCACAAGTACTCCTGTTCTTTTTGCAGATACAGACTAACACCGCTGCTACTCTAGTCCCTGTTAATGTTACGTTAGTTTCTAAAAAGGAAAAGTTTGTATCATGCTGCTAGAGGGACTAAGGAACATTTACTATTCTGTGGCTCAAATGTGTTCTGCTCATTTGGAATAGTTAAGGCTTCTGCCGCATCATTTACTTGACATTCCCTTACTCTTGTGTTTAATTTGATTATTAGTAAAAAAGGAAGCTGTTGTAACGCAATCCAGTGTCTCTCAGATGAAATACATCACAGGCAGATTGTTTGTTTGTTTGTTTTTGTTTTGAGGTCAGAGGTGGATTACAGTTTTGTGGGGCCCTGGGCCAGAGCAAGTGAGGGCCTGTCCCCACCCCTTCTGCCTGCAGTTCCCCCGCCGGTGCTCCTGCTGGGAAAATGGGGTTGGGGCACAGGGGCTTGCCCCACTCCACCCCCCTGTCCGGGACGCCTGCCGGGGAGTGGAATTGGGGCAAGGGGATGCCCATTTTTCCAGGGGCCCCCAATTAGCTGGAGTCCCTGGGCATAGGCCCCGTTGGCCCAGTGGCTAATCCGCCACTGTTTGTGGTGGCTTGTGTAGAGTTTCAAGACTTCTAAAAACTCTGATCTAGTGCTTAGTTTTGATGTGATAGGAATCTGTTATCCACATGATCTTGTTACACGTTTTCTTTAATGTAATATTACAGTGGTGCCAAATTCATAAGGAACCACAAGCATAACCAGATGCAATTCCACTGCAGTCAATGTAGTTGTGACTGCAAGTTAATGTGCTTATTTATCATTTTGGACAGAGGCCTGGAATGAAGTGGGGCAGCTAGTTGCTGTCAGTGATTGCTGTAGTGGAGAACAAAGAATTCGGGGCCTGTTCCCTATATTTTAAGTCCTCTCTGCCCCTCCCCGAAATAGAGAAGGAAATAGGAGATGTATCCCCTCCCCTGTACCAAAAGCCTCAATGGGCTTCAGGGTGGCAAAAAACAAAACCAGCTCCCACACTTCTTGGGTGCCAAAAACCCCAGCTATTCCCTACACAGCTACCAAAGCTTTCGGTTTTCCCTGATAAACTCTGCTATGCAGTTATTCACTGTCACTATACGGGGGAAAGTGGTGGCACAGAGAGAATTGAAAATCTGGGGACAGTGTCAAATTGAATATAAAATCAAAAGGAAAAACAAGGGATGCTGCACATATTGTACTGTGTTGGGACAGGGGGAGGAGGTAATAAAGTGGTGAGATGCTGAGGGCAATGCCACACAGGACGCTGGGGTTCCTGTGCATAATTTAGGGGCTCCTGCTGTGTGATTTTGATCTGGTTTGCCACAGAGCACACAGGGCCTTCACCATCCATAACAGGCTACAAAAAATATCTCCACTCAAGATTATCCTACCTCCTTTCCAGGTTCCAGCACCTAATTAATCTGGGCTTGGTGCCTCATCAACAAGTAATTACTCATCCTTTTGGCATTTTCATAAAGCTATTTAATCTTTCTTTCCCCTGCAGGAAAAAGTCTCATAGTCTGCAGGTGTCATTTTTAGTTTCTTTTTAGTAGGGGGATAACAAATTCATTTAGGGACACCGTACTGTAAACTTGCTCGCTCATTAGCGCTTCACTTGTGTTCTCACTAGCGCTGTGAAACTTTTTGCCTCGCTTTAGTGGACTTTAGCAAATTACTCTGGGAAACAAGGCCTTTAATATTTAATAGGCGCACCTATCACTTCCCTCAAGCTTTCCATCCATAGAATTCAAAGTGATTTCAGTATTTGTTTTACCGTAGCGCCTACATGACCTGACAGAGTCTGGGGCCCTGTTGTACTGGGCATTGTACGAACATGTAACGAGAGATGTCCCTGTCCCAAAGAGCCTACAGTCCAACAGACAAGACCACCAAAGGAGGTGCAGGGGAAAATGGGGGCCCAGAGAGGTGAAGTGTTTTCTTTGCGGTCACAGAGCAAATTAATAGAATTCAAGACTTTGTCTGCATTTGAGAATAGCTCCGATTCAACAGGTAGTGACCAGGGATCAATGTCACTGCACTGCTGCCAACCTGTAAGTGTAGAAAGGGACATGTAGGGAGTTGTGCTGATGGAGCTAATCATAGATTTCCCCCCTTTTTGGTGTGGATACAGTAATAAGCATAACGGCCTCCAGTTAATAAATAATTCAAGTGTTCTTCCATACACGTTAGTAACATCATTTAGAAATATTCACCGTATTCCTTAACTGTCTCAGAACCAAATGTGTCATAGAAAGGAACAGCATAGAAATTGCTGGTACAAGATGGGAATGCAGACTGCAGCCTTTGCTGGCATGTGGTGTAGGGTGTCTAGGTGTCCGGTTTTCAACTGGAAAGTCCGGTTGAAAAGGGGACCGGTCAGATCTACTGACCAGACACCCAAAGTCTGGTTACTGTGGGCGGGAAGCGCCGAGTCATCACCTGCATCAGCCCCTACTCAGCCAGGGCCACCTCCTACCTGCATCAAGCGGCTGCAGCTCCCAGCTCTGTAGGCGAGTTCCTTCTGGACCCCACAGGGAGAGGGGGAAAGCAGTGAGCGACAGAGGGAGGGGGAAAGAGGAGCATACGGGGGCAAGGCCTCAGGGGCAAGGGGCAGGAAGGGGCAGGGCCTCAGGGAAAGGGGGAAGGGAAGGGCGGGGCCTTGGGCGAAGGGGGGTTCCAACACTCCTGCTGGAGTGTCCAGTTTTTAAATATTACAAAGTTGGCAACTCTAGTGTGTTGTGCTCTGCACGTTATGCTGGTTTTCCACCTGAGGTATGCTAGTCTAAAGAGCAGGTCACAGCCAAACCCCCAGCTTGTTGCAGGCCTCTCCCTACACTATGACTTACCATCCAGGCCTAGCAGTAATTTGGAGCCATTTTGCTTTCTGTATGTCTTGTGGGAGGCTCCCACACAAGCAAGCAGAAGGCGGAGAAGAAGAAAGTATTGAAATCCCCATCCCCATGTAAAGGGGAAGCCCTCAACAAGAGGGAGGGAGGAAATTAGATATAGACTCCGCAGAAGCTAGGAGAAGGGGATGTAATGTTGCTCAGCTTCCTCGTAGCCAGGAAGATGGCAGCCCTAGCAGGTGGCAGATGGGCAATAACTTGTGGCATGACTCTCGCTGGCATACTGCGCACCTCACCTTGGAAGGAGGACAGCTAGAACACCCACCGCTGTCCTGGCACGTGGTGGCACCACTGTTAGTTGAAGCAAAGTAAGCTTGTGGGATGTGGCGGGGGATAAAGTTGTCCATCCAGGGAGATGGGGGAAGCTGGAAAGAAGAGTCTGTTGGGGGACCTGAAAATGCGGTGGAGCTGGACTTAATATAATCTGCCCATTTATGATGCATGGAAAAATCAAAATGGCCTTGTTGGAGAATGCTTCTTCCAGACACCACCATCCCATGTACACAGCTGAATTGGTCTAATTCAGTAAAACAAAATTTGCTGATCTTCCTACCAGATGGCCTATTGGCATGACTGCACTGAGCAAAGATGTCAGGAGTTGTGTCAAGGAATCATTTAGGATGGTAGAAGCAATCTAGTAACCAGAAGAACAAAATGATACAGAATGAACCACCACATAAATGTTAACTGGGGGGCACAACTATAAATAATCATTAAATAGAGCAAGCTAGCTCAGCTGGTGAAGAATTTTTCAGTTTACAAAGGGATTAATAAAATGCAATGACTGATAGCATAGGACAGGAGGTGCAGAACAGGAACAGAATTGTGCAAATCCATTTTTTGTAATTTTCTTGCTTTGTGAACAGGGAGGATATTTACGTGATTACAGAGTTAGAACAGAAAGGATTAGGACATCTGCAGAATGCTCCTGAAATAGTTAGCATGAAGTTAAAAAGATATTACAGCGGACAAGGAACAGGGAACAAAAGGGCTAGAAAATGTTAGCATAAAATTGGAGAACCTACAGCAGACATTTCCTCAGTTCTAAAATAGGTAAGATGGCACTGCTATTTCATCAGAAATATGGAAATGGGAAGAAGCCAAGATCCAGTGCATTTGGCCTCAAGTTTACAGAACGCTGGAGAAAAACCAAATCTTATAAGGTAACAGAGGAGGAAGGTTTGGAACATTACAGTTTCAGTGGAACAAAGGCTGCATAGCATTAGGGAGAGGGGAAAAGGGTCCCTTAATAAAAGCTGATTTGTGCCTTTGGGCACAGCCCAGGGCAAAGAATGGTATATTATCTGCACCTCTGTCTCCTGTTCCCATCTTCTTCCGGGGGGGGGGGGCAAGTCAATTACTGCAGCCCTGGAAAGGATGTTGCTTAATTCCCCTCCTTACATGAGCAAGCTTCTATCATGCCTGCCTCGGAAAATGGTGCCAGTATTCAGAATACAGTGTTCCTAGGGGCCTCCTCTGTAGTGATCCCCCTCTGAAACCACCCCACCACTTGTCCCATCTTGCCCCTTCCCTCCCTGGCCAAACGCCCCATGCTTAGGGCTCTGACCAGGCTGTGTGCCTGCCGAGGGAAAGAGAGAGAGTGGTGTATCTAATTTGGGTGAATCAAGGCTGTGAGTACCCTCGCAATACTGCCTCTGTCTGTTGTTTCTTTAGTTTATGCAGATGTGCCCTTGAGGGTCTCCTCCTGCACACTGGCCAAGTAGCTCGGCCAGATAAGGAGATGAACCAGGAGGAGTAAGGAGTAAGTAATGTTTAGGGCAGGGCTGTCAAGCAATTAAAAAAATTAATCACAATTAATCGCACTATTAATCACACTGTTAAACAATAACAGAATAACGTTTATTTAAATAGTTTTGGATGTTTTCTACATTTTCAAATTAATTGATTTTACTTATAACAGAATACAAAGTGTGCAGTGCTCACTTAATTTTTTTATTACAAATATTTGCACTGTAAAAAACAAAAGAAATAGTATTTTTCAATTCACCTCATACAAGTACTGTAATGCAATCTCTTTATCAGGAAAGTTGAACTTACAAATGTAGAATTATGTACAAAAAATTAACTGCATTCAAAAATAAAACAATGTAAGACTTTAGAACCTACAGGTCCACTCAGTCCTATTTCTTGTTCAGCCGATCGCTCAAACAGACAAGTTTGTTTACATTTGTGGGAGATAATGCTGCCAGCTTCTTGTTTACAATGTCACCTGAAAGTGAGAGCATGGCACTGTTGTAGCCAGAGTCGCAAGATATTTATGTGCCAGATGCACTAAAGATTCATATGTCCTTTCATGCTTCAATCACCATTTGAGAGGACATGCGTCCACGCTGATAACGGGTTCTGCTCGATAACCATCGAAAGCAATGTGGACCGATGCACGTTCATTTTCATCATCTGAATCAGTCAGATGCCACCAGCAGAAGGTTGATTTTCTCTTTTGGTGGTTCGTGTTCTGTAATTTTCTCATTGGAGTGTTACTCTTTTAAGACTTCTGAAAGCATTCTCCACACCTCATCCCTCTCAAATTTTGGAAGGCACTTCAGATTCTTAAACCTTGGGTCAAGTGATGTAGCAATCTTTAGAAATCTTACATTGGTACCTTCTTTGCGTTTTGTCAAATCTGCAATGAAAATGGTCTTAAAACGAACAACATGTGCTGGGTCAACATCCGAAACTGCTATAACATGAAATATATGGCAGAATGCAGGTAAAACAGATTAGGAGACAAACAGTTCTCCCCCAAGGAGTTTAGTCATAAATTTAATTAATGCATTATTTTCTTAATGAGCATCATCAGCATGGAAGCATGGCATCCGGAATGGGGCCGAAGCATGAAGGGGATACAAATGTTTAGCATATCTGGCACATAAAGACCTTGCAATGCCAGCTACAAAAGTGCCATGTGAACATCTGTTCTCACTTTCAGGTGACATTGTAAACAAGAAGCGAGCAGCATTATCTCCCATAAATGTAAACAAATTTGTTTGCCTTAGCGATTGGCTGAACAAGAAGTAGGACTTAGTGGACCTGTAGGCTCTAAAGTTTTACATTGTTTTGGTTTTGAGTGCAGTTTTGTAAAAAAAATCTACATTTGTAAGTTGCACTTTCACAATAAAGAGATTGCACTCAGTACTTGTATGAGGGGAATTGAAAAATACTATTTCTTTTGTTTGCCATTTTTACAGTGCAAATATCTGTAATTAAAAATAACAATATAAAGTGAGCATTGTCTACTTTGTATATTGTGTTGTAATTGAAATCCATATATTTGAAATGTAGAAAAACATCCAAAAATATTTAATACATTTCAATTGGCATTCTATTGTTTAACAGTGAAATTAAAACTGCAATTAATCGCGATTAATTTTTTGAGTTAATCACATGCGTTAACTGCGATTAATTGCCAACCCTAGTTTAGGGAGGTGCTGCAATCATCTGATGCTGCTGATAACGAGCAGAGAGCGTGGAGAGAGACAATCAATGAAAAACTGAAAATTGATAGCCAGGAGAGGAAACAAGGGCAGGAGTGGATGGTACAGCTGCTTGAAGATCAAACTGACATGCTGAGGTGATTGCATTGCAGGCAGAACACATCCGTCTTCACCTCCCACTGAAGTCCACACAGAACTGCCTTTCCTGCCCTTCCCAAACTCCCCATACACATTCCTCGCATATTCCTGGGCCATCGCAGTATCCCATGCAATCCACCCCTAGGGGACATGTTTCACAATGACAGCTGGAGAGCCTCCTTTCAAAAAGTACTATTCATTGGCCTGTCCCTTGCAGGAAATAGTAATGTTTATATAGCTGTTAAATACGCTTGTGCAACCACAACTATCAGTGGTGGATTAGCAAATGGGACCATGGGACCTGTGCTCGGGGGGCCCTGGAAAAATGGGTGCCCCACCTCCAAGAGACAAGAACCTGGACCATGTGGAGGAAGTCTCCTCACTCCAACCCTGCTCCCAGGCAGCAGGTGAGCAGGGCGGCGGAAGCCCCAGGGGCCAGACCCTGACTGTGGCCCTGGGACTGGAGGAGCTCTGGCTCCCTCCTGCAGCCTCAGCGCTGGGGGAGCTCTCACTCCCCGCTGCAACCATGGGGGCCCTGGTGGGGTGGGGGGACAGAGCTTCTCTGGTCTGGGGGCTGCAGTAGGGGGAGGATAAAAAGAGCAAACGGGGCCATAGTGGGGGCATAGAATGGGGGTGGGACCATGGGTAGAACAGGGACAGGGATAGGGGGGGAAGGGGCCAAACGGTGTAAGGCCATGAGCAGGACCACAGGTGGAAGGAGCGGAACAGGGGTGGGATCGCAAGTGACAGGTGTGGGGAGGGCCCTCCCCTCCCAATTGTTCTGGCCCAGGGCCCCACGAAACCTTAATGCACCTCTGGGAAATATAGGTGTGTTCTGCCTATAATTCTCTCCACTTACATAGTATTTTTATGGATAGATCTCAAAGACCTTTACAGAGGTAGTTAAACATATTTAGCCCCACTCTAATGATGGTGAAACTGAGGCATAGAGGTGTTAAGCGGTTTGCCCAAGGTAACACCACAAGAGGGCAGAAAAACCCAAGGTTGTGAGTTCAATCCCTTGAGGGAGCCATTTAGGGATCTGGGGCAAAAATTGGGGATTGGTCCTGCTTTGAGCAGGGGGTTGGACTTAGATGACCTCCTGAGGTCCCTTCCAACCCTGATATTCTATGATTCTAAGTAAGGAAGAAAATTAATGAGGAGAAATGCAGTCAAATGCCAAAGGATTTAGAACATGCTAGAACCTGGCCTAATTATAGATTGGAAAAAAGCTATTCAGTTTTGTCATAAATATAAAGGGAAGGGTAACCACCTTTCTGTATACAGAACTATAAAATCCCTCCTGGCCAGAGACAAAATCCTTTCACCTGTAAAGGGTTAAGAAGCTAAGATAACCTCACTGGCACCTGACCAAAATGACCAATGAGGAGACAAGATACTTTCAAAGCTGGAGGTGGGGGAGAAACAAAGGGTCTGTCTGTGTGATGCTTTTGCTGGGAACAGATCAGGAATGCTCTTCGTAACTCCTTAAAATAGTAAGTAATCTAGCTAGAAATGCGTTAGATTTCCTTTTGTTTAATGGCTGGTAAAATAGCTGTGCTGAATGGAATGTATATTCCTGGTTTTGTGTCTTTTTGTAACTTAAGATTTTGCCTAGAGGGATTCTCTGTTTTGAATCTGATTACCCTGTACGGTATTTACTATCCTGATTTTACAGAGGTGATTCTTTTACTTTTTCTTTAATTAAAATTCTTCTTTTAAGAACCTGATTGCTTTTTCATTGTTCTTAAGATCCAAGGGTTTGGATCTATGTTCACCTATGCAAATTGGTGAGGATTTTTATCAAGCCTTCCCCAGGAAAGGGGGTGTAGGGCTTGGGGAGATATTTTGGGGGGAAGACATCTCCAAGTGGGCTCTTTCCCTGTTCTTTGTTTAACATGCTTGGTGGTGGCAACATTGGGTTCAAGGACAAGGCAAAGTTTGTACCTTGAGAAAGTTTTTAACTTAAGCTGGTAAGAATAAGCTTAGGGGGTCTTTCACGCAGGTCCCCACATCTGTACCCTAGAGTCCAGAGTGAGGAAGGAACCTTGACAAATTTGGAGATAGATTTAGAATAATGAATCTGGGAGTGCAGACGGAAATGAGGGAATATCTGCTAATTGGACAGTTGCTGCTGCATGCTATTTGTGAAAAGCGATTTGTGAGTTAATTTAGAAATATCCCCTAAAGACTGCTGCCAGGGGCTCAGTGCCACAAAAGAAGGGACACAATAATGCTTCCCCCCAAGATTTTTGCACTTGCTCTGAGTTCCATATGTCTCTGAGCTGGGTGTAGGGAGCCATCTTGTACTCCTTAGCTGTGGTCCAGTGCTAGAGTGGGCTGGACTGTCACTCGGGCTGTGTTGGTAGCAATGCCACTGAAATTTGTCCAGAAAGCAGGGTGGCTGGGCCAAATGGTGCTGTGATCAGGTGTGCAGGGAGCCGGTTCCTGTGTGGAGGAGCACAGAGAAGTCCGTTGAGAACTCCTCTTCTGGCAGCACTGTCTCATGCAATGTGTGGGTAAAAGAGAAGGGAGACTCCCTGGCCAAGAGAGATGTAGGTTCCCTGCTGGGGGTGGAGGAGGGTACACACAGGCACTGGAATGGGGTCCCTACCGGGGAGGAGGGCAGCAGGGATTGGAATCACACACACCCCGAAGCACCCCCACCAAATATCTGAATTGGCTCCACTGCTGAGCAGGTGCCTTTCCCAACCTGCTCTGCAAACCACTGTTCAGACACTGAGGAGTGTTTAAACTCACTGCTTTTCTGGAAGTTGGCTTTATTAACAAAAAAATCAACTTTAATCTTCTTCCCAAATCCTGCTCTGAGTCCTGGCATCAGGATTGCTCAGCCCCCACCTTAGATCTTCTCTGTCCCAGAGAGCCACCAGGCACCTCCATCAGTGTGTCTGCAACACCCACGTAACTTATTCCCCAAAGGATTGATACTTGCTAAGAAGGTGGTGTGCTACAGGAAAACATTGTTACATAGAGTTATACAAGACAACATGAGGTTCAAGGCCTCACGGAGATCACTGCTCTGCAGGAATAAATAACAAGAGCAGAATTCTAACACCATTACTCATGTTGAATGGTACCTTAATCCACAGCTACTCTAAGGCCATGTCTACACTCGAGAGTTTACAGCAGCACGGCTGTACCGATGCAGCTGCGCTGCTCTAAGATCGCCCATGTAGCCGCTCTGTGCCGATGAGAGATCCCCCAATGAGTGGCAGCAGCTATGTCGGTGGAAGAACATCTAGTGCCAACGTAGGGCTGTCCACACCGGCACTTCTGTTGGTGTAATTTGTCACTCAGAGGTGTGGGTTTTTTCACACCCTTAAGTGACATTAGCTATACTGACAAAAGTACAAGTTTAGACATAGCCTAATTGAAGTCTATGGACCCACTTATGAAGCAAGGTGCAAGTCAACATAAGAAAGGGTGTTCAAACCTAGCCACAAGTATGGTGACCAGCAGATGTATGCGCCATATTTTCAAAGGTACTTAGGTACCTAAAGATGCAGCAAGGCACCTAGTGGGATTTTCAAAAGTTAGGCTAGGCACCTAACTCCCACTGAAATCAATGTCAAATAGGCACCTAACCCACTTAGGTGCTTTTGGAGATCCCACTAGGCACCTTGCTGCATCTTAGGCACCCAAATACCTTTTGAAAGTCTGGCCATATATCACCATTTCAAGCTCACCAAGGAATCAACAGGGGAAATAGACAAAGAGTTGAGGGTCATGGAAGAGGTTGTTAGTGCACACAGAACAGTCCCTCAGCTTTTTGAAAACTTAACTAGATTCCGCGCTGCAAGTCACGGGATTCTGAGAGAAAAAAAAAACAAACTGCTGAGTTTATGAAAAGTTTCACTGCTCTGAAAAGTTTCACTAAATGTATGTAGGTTCACAGCCATTTTTCTCCAGTTCTACTTTGCACTCCTTGAGGAATGCAATATAGAGTCAATGAAAGGAGAGTGCATATGTAACCTGCGTTGCTTGCATTGCAGTATTTCATAGTGTGAATAAGGGAAGAAATAGTGGCAATAGTACATAGCTATTATTTTTATTCTAGGGGACTTTGTGTGCCTGCAGACTTGCCAGAGCTGGGCATGGTGACTCTGACTGGACTAGAATCATCCAGAAATTGGATCTGAGGTGCGGGGGCTGCTAGGCATGCTCATTAACTGATTGAGACTATTTGAGTGATTTCCATTTTGGGCAAGCAGCCTGACAGGACACAAGGAGGAGTTTATAAATAGGGGGGGTTGGAGCCAGCCTGGAGGACTCAGTTGTGGAATGGTGCAAGGAGCAGAAGGGGCTGTTCCCTCACCCCACAAGAGAAGCAAAGGAGGACTAGAATTGCTGCAGGCTGCACATTGCAGACTGTTGATGCACAGCCTTCTTCAACCCAACCCCCAGCCCTGAGCCTGCTCCCACACCCCAAACCCCTTGGCCCCACCTGGAGCCCCCTCCTGCACCCCAAAACCATCATCCCCAGCCCACACCCCCAGCTGGAGCTCTCACCCACTCCCGCACCCCAACCCTCTGCTCCAGCGCTGAGCCCCCTCCCACACCCTGAACCCCTCATTTCTGGCCCCACCCGGAGCCTAGGGAAAGACCCGAGTCACCGTGCTCCCCTGCGGGGCTGTGTGGCCTGCAACTTATTTTTTCTGTAGGTCAATGGCCCCTGACAGAAAAAAGGTTCCCCACCCCTGCCCTACAGTGAGTGAGAAGGGCTGGGCCAAGGTGGGAAGGTCAAGAGTGTTAGGCCATAGCCCTGCTCCCTTGCTAACAAAGTGTTTTGTGCATTGAGAGCATACATTGCACCTTTAGCTGCTTAGGCCTGTGCTCCCGGGAGCACAGTGTCTGCCATAGGAAGAAGGCCTAGTGCACCACCCCTTCTTACTGCTCTGTCCCTCGGTGACTGCGGTAGTTTGTCAGAATGCTACCAGAGCTTATTAAGCAGCATTTTACTGACTAGTCTAAGGGAACATGCAACCGGTCGTGCAGGGTCTCCTAAGATAGTATGTTAAAGCACTGATTTTTAGTTTGAGCAAATTGCGTTTAAAATTCTACACAGCAAATTAGAGCAATAAATGCTTCAGGGGTGTGATGTATTGTAAGGTCTTCAAATTATTAATGACCTTGGGTCTTTAAATGCTGCTAATATGGTTGGTGTTGTTGGGCGATGGTGTTATATGACGTGTGAGGGACATTATGCAGAAAGCAGATGCCTGGAGCAAGACAGCAATCACTAAGTCTTGGATTATTTTATTGAACCTAATGCACCCTTTAATGACACTCGGTCCTGGGTGCAGTTTACGGTATCTTCTGACACAGTGCACATTACTTGTTGTGACTAAGTAACTGGTAAAAACTGGCCATGCAGCAGTAGAATGCTTCTAAATATCAGTTCATAATGACAATATTACAAGACTAAAGCACTGGGGAGGCAGCGTGATCCAGTGGACAGAGCACTGCAGGAGGATGGGAGGCCCAGTTCTATCCTTGGCTCTGCCACTGAGCTGCTGCGTGTTATTTCCCCTTCCACCCTTTCTCTGTCTTGTCTATTTAGACCGTAAGCTCTTTAGGACAGTGACTGTTACTTACCATGTGTTTAGTGTCTGGTGTCTAGTTAGCAGGGGTTCTCAATCAGCTGGGCCTCCAGACACTGTTGTAACACAAATAATATCTAATCAGTTTTCTGTGTCTGCAGTTTGAATTACAAGAAACACTCAAGTGTTCAGAATAGCTACTATGTTGAATGCACTCAGATGCACTCAGGGTGTAGGATACAGCTCTAGATAGAATAGAATATCTCCATGTAAGTAAGTGGTCAAAACAAGGCTGGTGAAATATCATGAGGAAAGTAACACGTTCTTAAAAAGTGCAGGGAAAAATATAGGTTTTTGAGCATAGCTGGATGGGGGTGTGGAGCTCTAGGAGACAGAATACCTCCAGGATACCAGAATACCTCGAAGAACACAGAAGGGAGGGAACTCTGAAGTGTGGGTTCTCCCCAGTGTGGACTGTCTCCAACACTTTCCACTAGAGGCAGTCAGACAACCATGGACACAAGTCTGGCCATGCCCAGAAACCAGACTAACCACACCACTTTGAGTCCATAGACCATCGCCAGGTATACTAACCAGCACTCTCACTCTTCTAGACCATTTATGTCCTTGTCGACTCTTGTGGTGTCATCTTTCTCCTCAGCCAATAATCCCAGATGCAGTGACACGTTTTCATCTTCTCTCTCAACCATTTCCGTACTTTCTTCCGTGCTGCATTCTATGTGTGGAATTTCCTTTCCTGGCTGGTTTGCAAAGGCCGGTGCCTACTCCTTATTCAAATACATCCTGGATACCCACTTCTACTATGTCACCTACAAGAAACCAAATGGTTGATGTCAATGAGGCTGTGAGGGAGATGGGGAATAGTGCATACATCTTTATGTTAAAATAAATTACCTGTATTTAAAATGTTACATTATCAGCACATGGCCAATTACCACCCACCACTGTGCTGTATAGATTACTGCTTTCCTCTGTGTTAATTTGAATTAATTTTTCTGAGTGTCCCTATGTAGACAAACCCTAAATTAGAATAGAGTAAGAACTTCAGGGTGTGGGCCACTGAAATTAAAATCTGAAATAGAATACTTTGCAAACATTCAGCACACCTTTAAGAATACCAAAAATGTTAGGATGGAAGGAAGCCAGGAAGAAGATTGGCTCCTCCCACAATTCCTGTGTTTTCTTCCCATAGCACTTTAAAAATCAGTTTTTCTATTCCAATTACATTTCATGTCTCATGTCACCTTTGGATGTTCAGAAAGGTTTCTCTAAAGCTACATGAATGTTCCCTTCAACATAGCTGTCAGCATCAGTGTAACTTGTGTTACATTAATGTCAGGTATTTCTCAAACTGAAATGAAGGTCGTTCAGTGATGCTTAACATTAAATAAGAAATTAGTTACATGTTGAATGAAGAAGAAAGCACAGGTCTTCAGCAAGGGGGAGAGAGAAATGTTTTATCTAAACATTAAAATTCATTAGACTAGATAAAGCACGAAGAGATCAATGAGGCAGAACGTATTTCTAAAGATTTTTAATTGCAAGAAAGAATATAGTATTGTGCTGAAATGTAGCATTCTGAATTAATAATTTAGTCCTAGCTGGCACTGAATGCCTGAGGAGATTGCTAATAGGTTATAGACTAATGTTTTCAAAAGTGCCAGAATGACTTAGGTGCCTAAATCCTATTGAAAGTCAGTGGAACCTCCAGCACTTTTGAAAATTTTATCCAGAGGGCCTGTCACAACTAGATTAAGGGTTCAAATGTCTGAATGGTGGTGATCAAGGGACATTATTGATTTAGTTTATTTATAGACTTTTCTATAACAATCTTTACTGAACTGTCTGAGCACCTTCCTTAGGAAATTCCTCTGCTCAGGCAACACTCCCAGTGATCTATATGAAAAGGGCTGATGTTCTCCATCCTGTACCAAGAGGACAAGTGTGCACTTCATAACTGGCATTCTCTCACACATCCACAGCAGAGAGGCAAGGGAGTGAAATGATTTGGACACTGAATAGAAGACACTCTATTAGAAGGCATGTGAGTGAGGCAATGTGGGTAAACTTACACTGTCATAACCTGAGTTAGGCCTGTTCTGTGGATATACTGTAGACTTGTCCACAGGGTGGGTAATGCCCATTACAGGAGTGTGATTTCTGAAGCGCACTAACATGTTGCGCATTAATTGGTCTGTGTAAACCGGGCTGGTGTGCACTGAAGGTTCCTTAGCGTGATTCAATGTAGTGCGCCTATGTTAAAGCACATTAGGAAGCCTTATTGTGCACCAACAGGGTCTACATGGCCCAATTAATGTGCAGGGTGCTCATACCCTGGTAGTGAAGAATCTGCAGCTGAAATCATACCTTCAGGGACACTTGTCCTACCTCATTGTCTTCACATTATGCCCTCATTGATACTTCTGGAACTTTGTCAGGGATCCAGCACTGATGAAAGATTCTCTCATAATTTAACAAACAGTTATTTTACTGATTCACTGTAGAAATAGAATCCAGCTCACTCTCTTGTCATCTCTTTAGGAGAGAAAATTAGTACAAATTTATTTGTATCACTAAAGTGGACAGCTATGACTTTAAACACTCACAGAAGCAAGCCTGATGGCTAACAAAGAACAGGGAGTCATTTTGGCATGATCGTTGTGTAGAGTAGAATTGTACTTATAAGACCTAGACACACTGTGTCCCATTAACTAAAGTTTCTGCTTTCCAGTCTCTAAAGAGCATAAAACTGAGTCATATGTCCTGCCATGAACCCAAATTTAGAACTTCCATTGACGTCAGTGTGAGTTCTGTGTGTGTTGCACTGGTGAGATATGGCCCATTACAACTAACTGCATAAAAAAACCCAAACACACACTTGCTACTTGATTTCACGGGTAGCAACAGAAAAAAAAAAATCTGTGGGGATTTCCTGTCATAATCTGTAGAAATCTACAGAAATTCTGCAAAGATTTTTCTTTGGCTTTCCAGCACATTCATCTACCTTGAATCTTAATGCTACCTGTCACTGGTAAGTAAGACACAAAGAAGGGCATTTTAAAACACTTAGGCTGGGATATTTTAAGGGAGTGAGGCACCAAACTCCTATTGAATTTCAATTAGAGTTGGGCACCTAACTCCCTTGAGCTGTTGAAAAATCTCAGCCTTATTAATTTATTCAGTTGACAGTCAATGCACTGATCCTGATATACACTGACTGAAGATCTAGCCTAGTAATGACTAGTAGCTGCAGAAACCTAGCACAATCATTAAAAAGTGGCCTTCCCTTTCACTGTATTACTCAGTTTACAGACTGCAGGAAAGGCGTGAGACAGGAAGAGAAGAACAAAGGGGGAACCAAGAAAAGAAAACAGAACGGAGGCAAAGGGCTTGATTCTCTTCTCAAATAGGTGTAAATCAGGAGTAAGTGTATTATGTTAATAGGCTGATTTTCCTCTCATTTGTTCCAGTTTTGCTTTGGTATAAAAACCGGTTTGAGTGGAATTACTGCTGATTCACACCGGTGTAAGAAAGGAGAATCGGCCTCAGTGGAAATATACTTGCATAAGTAAAAGGAGAATCAGATCCAGGAAGTGAGAGAGAATGCATTGCACCAGAAACAGCACCAATATTGTTTTGAACTACAGCCAGCATAACTCCTTGATTGGTTTTCAGTGGAGTTGAATGGGATATGCACAGGGCAAAATGTGACTTATTTTTTCAGTCCAGGACGGGAAGTTCTTTGTGTGTCAAAGCTGATTCCAATGTAGAGGAGTGATGGACAGTGCTTAGGAAAGCCCAGATGGCATCACCTGAAACAGGAAAATTGAAAATATATAAAGAGAATTAAAAAAAAGCCCACAAAGGGTATGGAGGAAGGAAAGTAAGAAAGAGAGAAGATTAATGTGGGTGGATCCTGTGCTCTGAAGATTTTTCTTGTTTTTTTACTATTACTATAAAAAGATATTAGACCAGATCCTCAGCTGGGGCAAATCGACAAAGCTTCATTGAAATCCACGAAAGTTCAGCCCTACGTTTCTGTGTTCTGTTTGCTTTCATATCAGAGCTGACAGTAGCACATACTCCATTTCCCTCCCTCCATAAAATAATCTCCACAAAGGTGAAGATGTCGCTGATTTTGCATTGCTGGGGGCATACCCACACCTAAAGATGTGCAGCCCACATCCCCCTGAAAACTAGCTTCTCTCTCCTAGAAAGCCACTCCATAGCTCCTGTCATGGACAATACTGCACCAAAGCGTTTGCATGGACTTTGTGAGGAAACGAGGCTTGGATTCCTTCCTCACAGACCTGAAGTTTCCTGGCACACGTCTGCACACTTGAGATTGCCAGAAATCGCCCCTTTAATCAAACTTTTAAAGTGCAGTTCTGCTCTGGAAGATGACTATGTAAAAACGGCACCTTTCTGGAAGACATTAGATCAGCTCCCTGTGTGCATGCAGAGTTCTGTCTGCTTATTTAGTTGAGGGGGGGGAAAAACTAAGTTTTGACTCCTGTTAAACTTCCACAGCCAACACAGCTAATGAAGAATAAGCTAAATGTGCTCTTAGTTGTGCATCATCAACAGATTTGTGTACTAAATTCCAATTACGGAGATGATCAATTACGCCCGGTCAAACCCAATGAAGGCAGTGGGGTTATACATAAGGCACTTGTGAGAGTAATTTTGGGTGCTGGACACTTTGTTTTGTTTTATTGTTGTTGATTTTTACTGGTGGTGAGGCACCAGGAGAAAAGACTCCAACTTGACTGTCAGAGCCAGGTTGAGTTTGTGGAGCTGGGAGTTAGAAAAAAACATCTTTTTACCTCTAAAGTGAGCATGTCTGATCTGGAAGATATCAAGAGACACATATGGAACCCTGCAACTCCATTTTTAATTGAGTAGAGCAGAACTGTGCTGCAAAAATGTCAGTCTTGGACTCCCAAAATTGTGTATTGACATTAACGGGGAACTGCCTCTTTAAGCTTGTGTATCATTTAGAAAGGAGCTTCTATGACAGTGAAGCAGCTTGGAGCTTCCTTAAGGATTATTACATGATTACTAAATCACACCTCTGCTTTGTTTGCGATTCTTGTACCTTACAAATGAAGCACAGCCCCATTGCGCTGCATACATTTTTTTTCCTTTCAGTTTTTTGCTTGATAAACTATCATTTTTTGTTGAAAACAATAGGTACCTGTAAAGGTCCTGTGTTTTATACTGAATATTAATCCCAAGTGCCTTTCACAATGTTCCCTGAGTACTCTAGGCATAAAGGAAATAGAGATAAGCCCTATTATAGTGAAGGCATGCTGACAGCTTCTACTACAGAACTCATTCAGGCTGATTAAGCCATCTGTGATATTAGGCCGACTACTGCTGGCGCTGCTGTGGCCAGCGGTGCATTCTCAGGCACACCTACTCACAACTTCCTGTTCTTCATATATCCCTGAATGGCTTCTACTCACCACAAGTCACAGATGATGATGTGTCCTGGGGCTATTCCCCCACCGCATTGCCCTGCTCCAGATTTTTGGCCAGGGCCCTGATTCGAAGCCCATGGTGCTGCATAGTTATCCTGTTCCTTCCACGGCCTTAACAATGGGCAGGGAGTCAAGCGTAGCGCACCCAGGCTGACTGATGTAATATCTGGGGGACCGCCTTTTCAAAAGGTAAAAGTGGGACGCATGCAGGAGCCCTGCCTCCACCGTGGCCCTGTCCCTGCTTCTCCTCTCTTCCCTGAGGCCCCGCCACCTGGCCAGGCTGGAAACCAGAGCCAGGCTGTGGTAAGAGCCACCCAGGGAGCCCCTATGGCGGCCAACCCTCCAGGATTGGCCTGGAGTCTCCTGGAATCGGCATCGATCTCCCGGTGACTACTGAAAGCAATCCAGGAGATTGTAACAGGATGTTTTAAGAAAATGACATTATATCGTGTTGGGAAAAAAAATCTCCCAGAATAGCTTCAGTCAGAGTTGGCAACCCTAGGAGCTCCGGACCCTCCACCTGCCCTGGGTGGGAGACTGGGGGTGCCCTAGAGCAGCCTCCGGCCCACGTCCCCACCCCCCAGAGCATGCCACCCAGAGCACGTGGAGGGCCCAGGCTCCCTGCTTGGCTTTTATTACTGCCCAGCTCCAGCTTTTGGCCTGACCAGGAAACAGGGCCTTGTGGCAAGGGAGAGAAGGGCTTAAGGCCAGTGATGAGCTGCCAAAATCTTAACAACGGGTTCCCTCCTCACCCCACAAGGGGGGTCGTTTCCCACCCGCACCTGGGACTCCTGCTCCATCCAACTCCCCCCCGCATTCCTTGACGCCCCCCCAGCCCCATCCACCCCCCTCCCCTGTCCCCTGACTGCCCCCAGAACTGGGCAGGAGGGTCTCGTGGGCCACCGTAGTGGGCGCCCACCCCACCCCTAAGAGCCAGAGGCATCTGCCGGGGGGGCGAGGTGGGGAGTCCCAGAGGTGCTTACCTGGGGCAGCTCCCAGGAAGCATCTGGAAGGTCCCTCTGGCTCCTAGGGGCCTGGGAGCGTAGCTGGGGGGGAGCAGGGGGAGCAGCCACTCCCCCACTGATCACATCAAAAGTGGTGCCTTAGGTGCCGAGTCCCTGGGTGCTCCACTTTTGGCCAGTTAAATTTAGAAGCCCTTTTAGAACCGGGTTGTCCCTCGCGGAACAACCGGTTCTAAAAGGGCTTCTAAATTTAACAACCGGTTCTAGTGAACCGGAGGGAACCGGCTCCAGCTCACCACTGGTTAAGGCCCATTTTAGTCCCCCACCACCAGGAAGAAGCTAGTGCCACCCCTGAGCCTTGGGCAGGCACAGAACAGAACTACGGGAAAGCCAGGACAAATGCTGTCCCAGAGTCAGTCACCCCGTGACTGGAACTTGAACTCTGCATTTCAAGATTATCTCGCCCAATTTGGGCTGGGTGGTCACCCTAATAATATCAGCAGTAGTGAGTAAGGCTGAGATTTTCAAAAGAGTTTAAGGGGAGTTGGGCTCCTGTATCCCTTGGGCATCTTTGAAGTGAGAAGGGAGGAGAAGCAGCCATCAGCACGGCTCCTGTGATTTTACCGACTGAAAATGAAGTTAGCACATTGCAAGCTATTATGAGCTAGACAGCGCCTAGCCATGCTACTCAGTCGTGCAGGTGAATAGGAGGGAGTAAGGATTCCCCTCACCACACCCTTATGTGGCCACATAAGGGCTACCAACTCTAGGTGTTGTGGTTCCCCACAGGACGATCTCAACAGGGAGCATCAGCAATTGTGCTGTTTTTCTGTTTCTAGTTCCGCTTGCCTGCATTTCTTCCAAAGTTTTCATCATTTCAAAATCAAAATGTCTTTCCTCTGAACCTCATTTACGGAAGGATCAAGTAATTCATATTTTAACATAGTAATGATCAGTGTCATATGGGCTCTTACTTTGAAACATCATTGTTGTTAGAGATATAGCATATTTAAAAGCAGGATTTAAATGCAATATTTGATTGCACTGTAAAATCAAGCCCTTTGTTAGCATCCTTCTAAAGCAGCTGAAAGATGTGCTTGCATACTACCAATTATTGACCTCTGCAACTGTATTTATGCAATACCCCTATAGAAGAGAGAAAGCCTCTTGTTTAAATTAGGCCTGGTCTATACTACAGAGTTAGGTCGATGTAAGGCTGCCTACGTTGACCTAACTCTGTAGGTGGCTACACTAACACCATGTCTACACTACCACTGAAGTTTTACCAACATATGTTGCTCAGTGGCGTGAAAATAACACACACACACACACCCTGAGCAACATAAGTTTTGCCGGCATAAGTGGTAGCGTGCACAGTGCAATGTCGGCGGGAGAGTGTCTCCTGCCAACATAGCTACAGCCGCTCGTGGAGGTGCTTTAATTATGTTGACAGGATAGCGCTCTCTCGTCAGAATAGAGCGACTAAACAAGCAGTCTTACAGCAGTGCAGCTGTATCGGTATAGCTGCGCTGCTGTAAGCTCGCTAGTGTAGACATGGCCTTAATAACCACGACAGCGAGAGGCACAGAGCTTACGTCGATGTAGCTAGGTCGACACAGTGTCAGTGTAGACACCGCATTGCTTACATCGACTGTTGCTGCTTCTCAAAAGCTGTCCCACAATATCCCAAACTGACATTTAAATCAGTGCAAGCGCTCCTGGTGAGGTCACGCACCACCAACATAAGGAGCATAATGTGGACATGCAAAAGCAATTTAATTACATGGATAGAACTGCTGAATTCAGGCTGTGACAGCTCTATGAAGGTAAATGATCATGATTTAACATGTTTTATCTTAAAGACTTATAATAACAATAAGAAAATGCCAAAGAGGTGGGTGATTATCCTGAGATAATCACACTTCTGAGCACTGTAGAATTTAGCTGCTCCTCCCTTTTCCCCCAACACTCCAGGGTGTGATTATTTCATTAAAACTTAATTCTCTGGTGTGTATTCATGCCAAAATGTTAAAAGCCAGAGTTTGCATTCTAATTAAAATGTGTCTTGTTTTCATGTGTCCTCATGAGTGTTGGTGTTGGGTTTTCTGCTGTAAAATCTGGAATAATATTGAGAGGCTCTTTTGGAAAAAAGAAAAATGTTAATGCAAGGCAAGTAATAATGCCAGTTACAAGCTTGTCTCCCTCCCACTCCTGTCCATATACACTGGTATTTTAATATGTAGTGTAAATAGGACTATTTTTGACTTTGCTACGGACTTGGTATCTCCTTGGTAAATCACAATCTTTTGGTGTCTCGGTTTCCCATCTGTAAACTGGAGAAAATAATTCTGACCTACCTCATAAGGTACTGTGAGGATAAGTTACTAATGTATGTAAGAGTAGCCTTTCAAAAGCATGGACTCTATGTGTCCCTGTTTGTACAGAGCCTTGTCCAACAGGACCGAACAGGGACCTCTGCGTGCTATAATATAAATAATGAATATTACAAATAATAAATTAGTAGTTTGTAGCCTGTCTTGGAATTAGATTGTAAGTTCCTGAGGCAATGGACTTCATCTTCCTACATGTTTATAAAGTACCATGTGCATTTATGATGCTATATAATTAATAATACTCACACAGAATTCAGCTCCAACTTTGTTTTAGGGGATGACATTTCAAATCCTATTAATTTAGGAGATCCCTTAGAAATTTCTAACCAGATGCTAAATTTACAATTAAGGATAATAACTTTCCTGGGGGGGAAAAACATTTTACTTACAGGAATATAGGAGTTTATCAATGACCTGATGAGTGAGTATGACAGGCCGTCTCTCCCTTTTTACTGGTTACCAAGGTAGCAAGATTACTAAGTATGAAATCATCTTTTCTTAGCAATAAGAAATGCACATAGAACAAAGTGCCTTATGCTGACTGCTCCTCCCAAAAGGGCATTGACAGATAGTGAGTACTATCTTAAGCACCACCCAGGCTTGGCCTGAAGTAGGCAGAAAAGTACCCCATGCAGTTTATGTACTGGCTGCCAAGGTGGTCCGGTCCCAAGATAGGGATAGGTGTTCTGTCTATCGCCCCACCACAGTTAGGGAACCCTATTGCAGCAAAGCCATCCACTATGACCTGCACATTTCCCAGAGTCACTATCCTTGATAGCAGCAGCTCAGTGATTGCGTTGGCTACTTGGATCACAGCAGCCCCCCACAGTAGATTTACCCACTCCAAATTGATTCCTGACTGACCGGTAGCTGTCTGGCATTGCAAGCTTCCAGAGCACTATCGCCACTCGCTTGTGAACTGTGAGGGCTGCTCTCATCTTGGCATTCTTGCGCTTCCGGGCAGGGGAAAGCAAGTCACAAAGTTCCATGAAAGTGCCCTTATGCATGTGAAAGTTTCGCAGCCACTGGGAATCATTCCAGACCTGCAACACTATGCGGTCCCACCAGTCTGTGCTTGTTTCCT
This sequence comes from Eretmochelys imbricata, assembly GCF_965152235.1. NCBI lineage: Eukaryota > Metazoa > Chordata > Testudines > Cheloniidae > Eretmochelys > Eretmochelys imbricata. The sequence goes on from NC_135574.1 coordinate 170,350,703, forward strand.
GGGCCCAGAATTGGTATTCCACGGCACGAACCTGCCCCACTACCACCATGATGTCCAAATTGCCAGGGCCAGTGCTTTGAGAGAAAAGTCTGTGTTCATGTCCTCATCACTATCGTGATCGCGCTGTCGTCACCTCCTTGCCTGCTTTTGCAGGTTCTGCACATACTGCAGGATAATGCGCAACGTGTTCGCAATGCTCACAACAGCAGCGGTGAGCTGAGTGGGCTCCATGCTGCTGTGGTATGGCGTCTGTAGGAGAGCAGAGTTGCAGCGGAAGCAGTAGATGACAACAGATGGCACGAGAATAGATATTTATACAGAACGACGAGAGGACCTGCAAGGTGGATTCATGGCACCAGGAGAGCTGGAGAGCAGAGTTGCAGCTGAAGCAGTGGATGATGATGACGGTTAGCAGTCCTATTGCACCATCTGCTGACAGCAGTATGGCGCCTGCACAGAAAAAAGGCGCAAAATGATTGTCTGCTGTTGCTTTCGCGGAGGGAGGGGTGACTGATGACATGTACCCAAAACCACCCACGACAATGTTTTTGCCCATCAGGCGTTGGGAGCTCAACCCAGAATTCCAATGGGCAGCGGAAACTGCGGGAACTGTGGGATAACTACCCACAGTGCAACACTCCAAAAGTCGATGCTAGCCACAGTAGTGAGGATGCACTCCGCTGACTTAATGTGGACATATGCAAGTAACTGTATAAAACTGATTTCTAAAAATCCATTTCCAGAAGATCAACCTAATTTCATAGTGTAGACATACCCAAAGGTATTTAGGTATCTAACTCCCATTGATCTGAGCTTTAGGTGCCTGCTTGATGCACCACAGGAAGTGCCTCTGTGCTCAAGATTCTCACTGTGAAATCTCTCCTAGAGCAAAGGGCCTAAGCCAGCTTGTCCTTTCCCATAAAAAAGGGAGACCCACCCCACTGTAACCAAGAGCCCAACGGTTTTTGTAATGTGTCTTGGGAGGAAAGAAACATAGAAAGGCCACTGACGTTTTAGCAGTGGCTGGTCTATGGAATTTCATAGGCTTCATTTTCTGGCTGCAGCAGTGGCATTTTCAACTGCTCCCTGGGTTCTGCCTCCAGAGGCACTATGTTTGGGCACAAGTCAAAAGCAGCATGGCCCAGGTCAGTGAGAAGACTTGATTTCTATGGCAACAGAGCTACACTTTCTCCCAGAACTCCTACAGAGAGAGGTGTAGTTTGGTCAGGTTGCTATGCCTTAGAAGGAGCAGCTTCTCCTGTAAGAAACCCCTAGCTGAATGACTTTTTCCTCTGATTCTCCAATGTATTCTAGAGCAAGGGTCTTCACTCCAGCTGAAGTGCAGTGGCATAACAGCCATTGCATTTTCCTGTTACATTTGTTAGGTATAGGTCACATCAGCCGTAGTAACCAGTAATAGACTATCACTATTAGCTTAGAACTCTCAGAGAATCTCCTCAAATTACAAATGACCTGTGACAAACATCTAAGGACTTGTGGAAACAGATACAGACAGCCCTGTGTTAGAGGATTCTTCTAGATCATGATTAGCGTATGGCTACTACTCAGCAGCGGGAGACTGAAAATCACCAGTGCTGCAGAGATTCTCTTGGGCTCTGGAAGTTTTACCCTCTTCCCATGGACTTAAGAAAAGTATGGCTCACTGGTGGTTAACTGCTGGTAAAGGCAATGCTCCTGTTTTCTTAACTCTCCTTCCTGAGGGGCTTCGGCCGTTTTCTTATGTGCTTCAGCCCATTATTCTCAGAGGCCTCTCTGCCATTTCTAAAATATAAACACTAGTCTCAGGCTTCAGTTTCTCATACAAAAAATTATACACTGTTACGTTTCTTCAGTCATGACTCTTAAGATGATTTTTTTACATCTGAGCCTTTAAAATATTTAATTGGAAAACAAGTGAACTTTCTTTAAATACTAGTATATGAAAAACAAATTTGGAGAAATGGAAAGAAAAGGAAATTTGACATCCTGTGATGGGATGAGGGGAGGAAGGAAAGGGGCCTTTACATTTCTTCTGCACAAGGAAGGTGAGCTTTGTGAGATTCTGAATAGGTGTAGGAATTGGAGACAAATCCATGGGTATGCAGGTCTAATGGTTGGGAACTCAAAACAGGTGAAGGGACAACAGCTGTTATTTCAGTCCACAGGAGTGACTGTCCCTATAGGATAAAGGGTGCATTTCATCACCATCAAATAAAAAAAAAAAAAGAAAAAGTGTGCCAGCACCCAGCATTTCATGCAATATAGGTTGGTTTTGGGTTGTTTTTGGTTTTTTTTGGGGGGGGGGGGCGGCATCCAACTCATCTTTTTACAAAAGAGAAATAAGACAGTATCGCAGTTAACACACAACTAAGTTATGAAATATAGCAACCTTTCACTAAAGCAGATACTGGTGATTACTTCTTATGAAAGGCTAGTACCTGGCTATTAGCATAATTCTGAGGTTTAGAGACTGTTCGAGCAGATGTCTGCTTCAAAAAGGTACAAGTTGAGGCTGGAAACCAGATGTTTTGAAACATTAGAAGGCTGTGAAAAGCTGAAACAACAAGACTTTCAAATCTGAAACGTTTCAATGTTTGCAGTGGTGTATTTATTCCACAGTAAAAACAAACAGTACTTTAATTTAAAAATATAATTTGACAAAAGGAAAAGGACAAAAAACTAGTACAGTTGGTGTTACAATGTAGAAGTCTGCCTAAGTGCAACACTGCTACCAGCCGCTGTGTTCATAGACTGTATTAGATTTGGACACCATAACCCTATCATATTACTCACTGAAAGTACAAGTTTAAGTAACCATGTTTCCAACATTAATGTTATCTCAGCATTTGGAAGAATCTCTGTGCTGCACCCGCTAATGTGAATTCTTAGTGAACATATATGACAAGAAAAATAGACTTGTCATCAAACAGTAAGTTACACAAAACACTTATTGCTCTGTAAACCCTGGAATCCCCTCCCCCCCTTCTCCTTACCCTTGAGAGAATGTGGGTGTGAAGGCATAGCTTGACACAATTAAGTTTTCATTTCCAATTTAAACATTGTTGAAAGGCAGGTGGCAAGTTATACCACCCTAAAGTGCTCAGAGGCTGTTGTAAGTCAACTGTTTGTCTGATTTACGTTTGGGGTGGAAAAGAGAAGACTGGAGACCTGACACAAGCAAAACACATTGACTTTCACTCTTAAATATTAACTTTGATATTCATCTTGCTTTCCAATGCATTAGAAGGTAACCACTTTCTAAACATTTTCTTAATGTCTTTATTTGAAGAATTCACAACATACAATCACAGGATTAAGCAGTAAATACAAAGCAGTAGTATACAACTGGTCCTTCAGAGAAATGCTGAATCAGTCCCATTAGTTATGGTTCACTCACTTCTTAGATTTTGGTTGTGAGGCCATGTAGAGAGCTATCAGACAGTAGATGGTCCCTCCTATCGTTAGGGCCATAGTGGTCCGATATAGCAGCTGATCAGGAACTCCTCGTTTCAGATGTACTGGCAATCCATCAGCCTTCTTTGAGAGAAGAACAACACAGCACGTGAAAAAAGGCTGATCATCACAAAGAAGCTACTATAGCTAAAATAAGGAGAATTATGAGAGAGAGTTGGGGAGGGTAAAGAAACCCTCCCCAAAAACCACTATGTAATTAATCCTCCAACAGAACATAGGGTTTCCTCCTGAAACTGCACAAAGGGAAGAGCAGACTAGTTTTATTTTAAGTGCAGATATTTGTTTTATTACATGCACCTTGCAAATTGTAGGCACAAACAAGCCTTGGAATATTTTCTCAAAATCCTTTATCATAAAAGGCACTTGACTGAAAAGTGTCACTAACTAGAGAATGAGAGAAGATCTGTATAAATCAAATGTGGTTCACCAATTCAGCATTACACATGCTAAATAAAAGTGGCATGAAGACAACCGAGTACATTTTAAAAAGCACAACCCCTTGTCATTCTCATAAAAACAGAATGTTATATGAAGTTTATTCTTAATTTTAAATGAGAGAACTCCTTTAAATGTGAACTCCACCCGTCAGTCCCTAACTAACAAGTAGTTAATCCACAGAGATAACACAAAAGCTCTGGAGGACACTACATATACCGTTATTCCATAGGTTTTGAGCACCAGTAAACGTTTACATAGTTTATAAACATCTAAAATTACTCAACACCACCAAACAAACTGGGGATTGTGATTCCAGTTTGTTCTTGCATTCAGCTTTGTTGGATCATAAGCTTGTCATATATTCCCAGAAAGAAAACATGTTTACAATTGACCCGAATGTGATAAGCACCTGTAGCAGTGTGAAGAAAGGAGATCTGAGGTTTTTCTCCTTTCTAGTAGATGTCCTGCCAATACAAGGATTCTGTGCAGAGTCTCAAGGTACCGAGACCATGAATTATCAAGCAACAAACAAACTATAGGATGTTATGAAAATTACTACAAATCCTTTCTAAAAGATTCAAACATTAATACCTTTTGGACCTAAATGTTGCAGAATTTGAGTTACACCTGTGCACGCCCTCCGGTGCGGGCCCACTGATGGCATTGCACAGGTGCAATGAAGGGCAGAATATGGCCCACTATCTTCAGCCCTTTTTATTTAAATTTTCTCTTAATAAAGCTTTTCTTCTTACCTGAAATAGCTTCTGGAGGTCCGGCACCTTGTTTTTATCCAAATAAGAAACAGCTGCTGGCGAATCTGAGGCAAGTTTAGTTGGCGTTCCAAAAATCAGAGCTGGCGATTCTGTGGATGCCAGTGGCTTGAGTCCCTGAAAATGGAGATTTAAGTGTTGAGTACCTGGATATTTAACAGTTGAAAAGAATGTACCACTAATCATGTTTCAAGTAAACAAATTACCACAGCTAAAATGAAAAGGCATTATAGAGAGAAAGCTAACCTGGCTACAGCCCCCCACCTCAAAAAAACCCCCACTAAAATGACATCCAACTACAAATATATCGGAGGTGACTGTCAAATTTGTCAGCTAGTTTTGGCTCAGGACTTGACAAATTCACTTGCCATTTGCAAATAAGCAACCTTCCATGGTGAATGAGGATTTACCCATCAGATTCTCCATGTTTTTTTCAAAAGTTTCTAGCCCTTATCATGGCAGAGAGGGTCTTCCAAATGTGAAGTTAAAAAGTCAAATGTTTCCCTGAAATGGTAGTCAGCCTGAAATAAAAGTGAAGAGCACCTCAAAGCCCAAATCCTGTCCCAATGCGCTGCCTGAACAGCATGGGAATTCCTCAGACACATGGCGGGGAATAACTGACAAACAAAGTCAGACCTAATGATTGCTGCAGACAGTGGCACACACCTTAAATGAAGGTTTGGCAGTGGGTTGGGGGAAATGGCTAGAACTATCTTCACTTTGTACAGGTGCAGCAGGTGCTGCTGGATAAGAAAGGACACTGTTAAGCAGGAATAACCTCCTCCTCCAGCACTCAGCTGGTACTGCTTCTGCTGCTAATCCCCATCCCGCAAGTCTCCACGGACTGAGCCATAATTTAAACCTTTATTTTAGATCATGTACTCTGATTTGATACCATAAATCCTATTTATTGAAAAGGTTTTCATGTATACTATTCAAAGTTATGGTTCCCCCAGGAACTGTAAGGTGTCCTGCTTGCACATCTCTCTCTAAATATTTATTACTATACATGGAGTTAAGTTATGCCTTCATGTGCGCGTGCAGTGTGGATAAGATAAGGTTGCTGCGAAAGCCATAACAAGTTTTATAATTTGTCCACATAAATGGAGAAATATACATTAATGCAACAGTGAGGCTGAGATTTTAGTTTGATAGATTTTAAATTCAGAGTAATGAAAACACTGATCCAATGCAATGAGCAAAATCGTTGCCCCACTGAAATCAATGGGAATTTTGCGACTGACTTCACAGTGGTCAGGATTTCACCATAGGGTTTAGTTCTAAAAGATGCTTGAAATTTTTGTAGTGCACTTAGTAAAATGCTAGATTACAATATGTATTGGAGAACTTTATTATTTTCTCTATTTATAAACCAAATTACTTTATAAAAAAGGCATAAGTATTCATTCAAGAAGAAATAACTGCAAATCTAAAGTTTTAGAACTAAGTAAACAGTTTGGAAACTGGCTAAAAAAATAATCTTTTAGCCTGAGAGCAACCATGAGACATGTCAAAGTAATTCTCAGAGGTCAAAAACTCCTAAAGTAAATGAAACTATCTTAATCATGACTGATAAGACCATTTCATTATCATCCATTACCATTAGGAGTTTTTTCTACTATGATGCTAAGCATTTAGTGTAATTAAAACATTTAGATTTGCATAATGAATAGGTTATTACACCAGAATCTCTTGTGATCTTTCTCCCTTTCATTAACAAATTACTTTTCAGTTGTCTATTCGATCTTATATTCTGGAGCCTTCCCAATCACAAAAGAAATGTTGTATTACACAGAAATTAAAAATTAAATGGATGGCAGTCTAACAAACTGAATTCCCATGGACTTCCCACATCGGTGATATGTTACACCGTACTTAGCCACCTGGTGACTTCCCCAGCTATAATAGTCCTCCCCATCCTTTGCGCTAACGATCTGGAACTTTCATCTCTCTTCCTCCAGCACTTCCTTTTTAAAATTTTACCTTAAAATTCAGATGGTTATCCTTCATTGGGAGTCAGCCATCCCCATGCCATCTCCCTACACTTACTAGACCCCCTCCAGTTCCTCCTCAGTGCAATTAATCTGCTCCTTTCCTACTTAGATTTTAGACTGTCACCACTGATATTATATAAAAACAAAATTGTGTTGTATGCACTGAGGTCATAGTAAATTGCAAGCCATTTCAATAAGTTCTGTGCTACCTCATCCATCCTGAGTTCTTCATCCCACGCCTAATATATATCTTTACTGGTTAATAAAAAATAAAAAAGCTTTCACAGTAGATCACTTAAAAAAATCACTTGTATTTTAAACCACTACCACCCATTGTGCACTGTATAGGGTTTTGATTAGGCTAGTAAGACATCCATGCTTACTATGAGTTACCGTGTAGCTGTTTAAAAGATTTAGAGACACACTCAGGTTTTCCTTTTTATTGCACCAATAGAGACAAGCATCAAAATATTTTCAAGTAATAAAGGACATTCAAACCTGACTTCCCCTGGAATGACACTTAATCCAAAGTCAAGGATTGGAAAAGTGGTGACAAAGTCACTCAATACTGACAAGCAAGCTTAATTTGCCTTAGCCTCTCTTCAAACTATTTTTTGTTTTTGTTTTTTATTATTGGAGTTAGTCAAGAACATATCAAAGAGCAAAGTCAGGGGTATTTTTACAGCCTAAATTGCACTATGTGAGCCTCTAAAGAAATAAAAGAATGCAATGAAATCGATTTTTGGAGAAAATAATTCAGATAAGACTACCTTAAATTCCTATGGAGACTCTCAGATGTTTCAGAGTCTCAAGCGAGCAACAACAACATAGGTACAGTAAGAAAGTATAGAATTTCTACTTGTGCTACTACAAGTGATTACTTGTGCTTTTATCTGCTTTTGCTTGAATATTTAGGTTAGTTTGTAGTACCATAACATTAATAGTTTTACTTAAGAGAATTAAGTCACAGAAAGAAACCATTACTGAAGTCAAAACTGGATGGAGAGTAAGTCCATGACATTAAAAAATTACTGTGCAAGAAATGCAGAGAAAGATTTTTTTGCTATTTGGTAACAGTTTCATATCGTTTGTATAACAAAAATAATGTGCAGTTCATGGTGCTGTGGAATACATGCACAAGTTCAGTTTTTCTTCATTTTCCTCAAATAAAAATATTTCTGTATAGAATATCAGGGTTGGAAGGGACCTCAGGAGGTCATCTAGTCCAACCCCCTGCTCAAAGCAGGATCAATCCCCAACTAAATCATCCCAGCCAGGGCTTTGTCAAGCCTGACCTTAAAAACTTCTAAGCAAGGAGATTCCACCACCTCCCTAGGTAACCCATTCCAGTGCTTCACCACCCCCCTCGAGAAAAAGTTTTTCCTAATATCCAACCTAAACCTCCCCCATTGCAACTTGAAACCATTACTCCTTGTTCTGTCATCTGGTACCACTGAGAACAGTCTAGATCCATCCTCTTTGGAACCCCCCTTTCAGGTAGGTGAAAGCAGCTATCAAATCCCCCCTCATTCTTCTCTTCTGCAGACTAAAGAATCCCAGTTCCCTCAGCCTCTCCTCATAAGTCATGTGCTCCAGAGCCCCCTAATCATTTTTGTTGCCCTCCACTGGACGCTTTCCAATTTTTCCACATCCTTCTTGTAGTGTGGGACCCAAAACTGGACACAATACTCCAGATGAGGCCTCACCAATGTTGAAACGATCACATCCCTCAATCTGCTGGCAATGCCCCTACTTATACAGGCCAAAATACAGTTAGCCTTCTTTGCAACAAGGGCACTCTGTTGACTCACATCCAGCTTCTTGTACACTGTAACCCCTAGGTCCTTTTCTGCAGAACTGCCGGTCGGTCCCCACCCTGTAGCAGTGGATGGGATTCTTCCATCCTAAGTGCAGGACTCCGCACTCGTACTTGTTGAACCTCATCAGATTTCTTTTGGCCCAATCCTGTAATTTGTCTAGGTCCCTCTGTATCCTATCCCTACCCTCCAGCATATCTACCACTCCTCCCAGTTTAGTGTCATTTGCAAACTTGCGGAGGGTGCAGTCCACGCCATCCTCCAGATCATTAATGAAGATCTGAACAAAACCGGCCCTAGGACCGACCCTTGGGGCACTCCGCTTGATACTGGCTGCCAACTAGACATGGAGCCATTGATCACTACCCTTTGAGCCTGACGATCTAGCCAGCTTTCTGTCCACCTTATAGTCCATCCAGCTCATACTTCTTTAACTTGCTGGCAAGAGACTGTGGGAGACCATATCAAAAGCTTTGCTAAAGTCAAGGAATAACATACCCACTGCTTTCCCCCCATCCACAGGGCCAGTGGATGTGTTATTCCTTGACTATCTCATCATAGAAGGCAATTAGGTTGGTCTGGCGTGACTTGCTCTTAGTGAATCCACGCTGACTATTCCAGATCACTTTCCTCTCCTCTAAGTGCTTCAAAATTGATTCCTTGAGGACCTGCTCCATGATTTTTCCAAGGATTGAGGTGAGGCTGACTGGTCTGTAGTTCCCTGGATCATCCTCCTTCCCTTTTTTAAAATATGAGCACTACATTAGCCTTTTTCAGTCTTCCGAGACCTCCCCCGATCGCCATGAGTTTTTAAAGATAATGGCCAATGGCTCTGCAATCACATCCGCCAACTCCTTTAGCACCCTCGGATGCAGCGCATCCGGTCCCATGGACTTGTGCTCATCCAACTTTTCTAAATAGTCCCAAACCACTTCTTTCTCTACAGAGGGCTGGTCACCTCCTTCCCATGCTGTGCTGCCCAGTGCAGCAGTCTGGGAGCTGATCTTGTTTGTGAAGACAGAGGCAAAAAAAGCATTGAGTACATTAGCTTTTTCCACATCCTCTGTCACTAGGTTACCTCCCTCATTCAGTAAGCGGTCCACACTTTCCTTGGCTTTCTTCTTGTTGCTAACATACCTGAAGAAACCCTTCTTGTTACTCTCAACATCTCTTGTTAGCTGCAACTCCAAGTGTGATTTGGCCTTCCTGATTTCATTCCTGCATGCTGAGCAATATTTTTATACTCTTCCCTGGTCATTTGTCCATTATTTTTTGTGTTTAAGATCAGCAAGGATTTCACTGTTAAGCCAAGCTGGTCGCCTGCCATATTTACTACTCTTTCTACACATCGGGATGGTTTGTTCCTGCAACCTCAATAAGGATTCTTTAAAATACAGCCAGCTCTCCTGGACTCCTTTCCCCCTCATGTTATGCTCCCAGGGGATCCTGCCCATCAGTTCCCTGAGGGAGTCAAAGTCTGCTTTTCTGAATCCAGGGTCTGTATTCTGCTGCTCTCCTTTCTTCCTTGTGTCAGGATCCTGACCTCGACCATCTCATGGTCACTGCCTCCCAGGTTCCCATCCACTTTTGCTTCCCCTACTAATTCTTCCCAGTTTGTGAGCAGCAGGGCAAGAAGAGCTCTGCCCCTTGTTGGTTCCTCCAGCACTTGTTCCAGGAAATTGTCCCCTACACTTTCCAAAAAGTTCCTGGATTGTCTGTGCACCGCTGTATTGCTCTCCCAGCAGCTATCAGGGTGATTGAAGTCTCTCATGAGAGCCAAGGCCTGTGATTTAGTAACTTCAGTTACTTGCCGGAAGAAAGCCTTGTCGACCTCATCCCCCTGGTCTGATGGTCTATAGCAGACTCCCACCATGACATCACCCTTGTTGCTCACACTTGTATAGTACAAGAGTCTATTTGTGAGTACATCTGAACACTGATTCACTGAATATAATGACAGGTTTTAGAGTAGCAGCCGTGTTAGTCTGTATTCGCAAAAAGAAAAGGACGCATCCAACGAAGTGAGCTGTAGCTCACAACAGCTTATGCTCAAATAAATTTGTTAGTCTCTAAGGTGCTGTAAGTACTCCTTTTCTTTTTACTGAATATAATGGGTCAGATTTTTGGCCTTTGGTAAATCCCATCTGCACCACTCACGTAAGGGAATCCTCTAATAGCATAACAGATACAGCCCGCATTTTGACACCCATTCCCTTCCCTGCAAACCAAAGAGTATTCCAGGGAGGACATGGGCATAGGGAGTGAGGCCACAGAGGCCTGTGCCTCTGACAATCACAGTCCAGAGGAATGGTCCCTGACAGATTAGGACAGAAGTTGGTGGGGTTGGGAGAGAGGAAAGAAAAACTAGGACTGAATTTAGGTGAGGCAGGGGGTGAAACTGGGATAGGATGGAGGGAAGGAGAGGAGACTGATCTGATCAGGTGCACAGTGTGAAATGGAATAGCTGGGCAAAGACCGGATCAAGGTGATGATAGAGGGAGTTTGGAACTGTGAACCAGTGGGAATGTTGAAGTGGGGAAAGGGTGCTGTGCAAATATATATAATTAATTACATAATCACATACTAACATGAATATGTGCCAGGGGAGTGAATTAAGGGTTCTCAACATCCAAAATGAATATAGTCCTATGTGGTCTGATTAGATCTTTCATACTGCAGCAATATCCAAAACATCTTCCAATACCCGTAATTAAAAAGCAATCAAAACCCCATTATGTACTTAAAACAAAATTCAAATGCCACTGAATGTCATCCACTTTTTAGTGTTACTCTCCATTTTCAGCATTTTGCTTTATAGTAAAAAAAATCTTTACAGCAGAGCTGCTGAAGCTGCCTTTCTGTGACTTAGTCAATGTGTTGTAGATGGTCAGTACATGGAGCTTTAGGATGAACTTTTGTCTCATTTGCCCTAAGTCTCATGCTGTTTGCATTTTAACACAATGCAGATAAGGGTTTAGAATATTTCTTTAGCACACCACACAAAACATTGGGGCGGGGGGGAACTCACGCAAAGTGAATTAAATTGAGGGGGAATGGAAGAAGATACATTGCTCATAGTTTATGCTTGAAAAACAAAAAGTTAAAGTGTTACAGAATGTATTTTAACAGGAGGCCTTTATGAATTCACTAAACCTTAACACCTATCACATAAACAATTCCTTACACTGTAGAAAGAGAGCTTTGTTCCAGAGACTGAGCATAAACTATTAACTGAGATTACATTTACATTCTGACAAGGCTAATCCATGTGCATTTTTAGATGGGATCATTCCTAATTGCTGTTTGTTCATTTATCAAGGAAATGTCAATCAACAGCAAAATTTCTGAATACATTAGTCACAAATTCAGGAATATCTAGTCTATACTAGGAAATGTTTGCTGGTATAGAAATGTCTCAGAAAATGAATTTATTCCACCCCCAACCCTGACATTGTTATACTGAAAAAAGTTTCAGTATAGACCTGGCCTAAAACTATTTGAAAGTAGTGCCACTATTGATCTCAAAGGTCACTCCATTTCCCTCCATTAAGAATCTCAATGGAAAGTTTTCAGAGTAACAGCCGTGTTAGTCTGTATTCGCAAAAAGAAAAGGAGTACTTGTGGCACCTTAGAGACTAACCAATTTATTTGAGCATGAGCTTTCGTGAGCTACAGCTCACTTCATCAGATGCATACCGTGGAAATACGGTATGCATCTGATGAAGTGAGCTGTAGCTCACGAAAGCTCATGCTCAAATAAATTGGTTAGTCTCTAAGGTGCCACAAGTACTCCTTTTCTCAATGGAAAGTGGCCACACAGCCACCTGTCCATTGTAACTGAAGGTACATGACTTGCAGAAAGTCAGAGGTGTCTACAACTGACTGAGAGCCACAAGCAACATCTTCGCTATGATGATCTTTGTGCTACTGGCGTGGTGAGATGAGAAAAGGAAATCAACTTTGCTCAATCATTCCTTAAGGCAATATTTCATAGCACGTACTACATTAAGGGCTTGTCTACACTGGCACTTTATAGTGCTGAAACTTTCTCATACAGGGATGTGAAAAAATACACCCGAGCACAGCAATTTTCAGCGCTGTAAAGTGCCAGTGTAAACAGTGCACAAGCAGTTACACCTCTCATGGAGATGTTTTTTAAGAGTGCTGGGAGACTCAGATGTTTCAGAGTCTCAAGCGAGCAACAACAACAACAACAGAGGTACAGTAAGAAAGTATAGAATTTCTACTTGTGCTACAAGTGATTACTCGTGCTTTTATCTATTTTTGCTTGAAAAAACTGCCCCTGCAGCTCCCATTTGCCATGGTTCGCACTTGGGGTGGGGGCAGCGTGTGGAGCCCCCTGGCTGCCCCTATGCATAGGAGCCAGACATGCTGCTGCTTCTGGGAGTAGGAAGTCAATTCTACAAGGAAAAACGTATTCAATTAAGGATGCTCAGGCTTGGCTTTAAATCATCTTCCCATTATAAGGCTGTTAGACCTGGGAGATACTCAAATTTTGTCAGAGACCAGATCCATCATAAAGATGGCTGAGACACTCCTACCCAGCTAGGGGCTGAAGGTGGAGCAGGAACCGCTATGGCAGCTCTAAACATGAGGATTCACCTGTGCTAGGAGAATCCTCCCATGGCCAAGCCTTGAGAGCAGTTTTAGAGGGCCACAGCAGAATCTTTCATTTTCAAGTAGGTGGACATTTCCCCACTTTTTGGACTTACCTATGAGGATGCAGGAGAAAGAGTTTATTTGCAGGGCTTTAAAAATTAACCCAGCAACCACTTACCCCGGACTAAATGCTTGGGAGAGTGTGTGGTGTGAAGCATTGTGCAACACCTGTTCTAAATGGTTTCTTAGTAGTCAAGCACTACTCACGACTTGGGCCTAAAAACCCAACTAACTTGGCTGAACTTAGAGACCCCAATTAATGCCACCCCAACCTCTCCTCCCTTCCACCACATACAAATAAACGAATTAGTGCTGCCACACACAACACACATCAAATCAGTTAATGTTCTTGCATGGAAGGTGGCACACTTACATGGCCCTGCATGGGGCCTCTCTTGCTAGCTCAACAGGGGACAAGCTGCAAACACACCATGCCTGCAACAGTGGAAGCAACACTGGGAGTGGTGGGTGTCTGCAGAATAAGGTCTGGTCTATACTTAAAAGTTATGTCAGTTAGGTGTGCAAGAGAGTCACACCCTTATCCAACAGAGCTATGCTGGCAAAAGCCCTAGTGTAGATTCTAAGAGTTCTTTTGCTCGTGTAGTTTGTTTCATACAGGAAACTAGCATAAACATCAGCAAAAGAACTTGTTTTATACTGGCAAGTTATACTGGCAAGCTCTTTTTAGTGTAGAGCTAGCTTTCTAGTATAGAAAATCTCTTCTGGTGGAAGAGATCACTGCAGAGTGGATAAAAGATTATTTTTTAAAAGAAAATCAATTTTTCTTTAAATTAAATGTATTTAAAATTAAATTTTAAACAGCCTATGTTAAGGCCTAAAGCTATTATAATCTACTAACAACTCAAATGAAATGCAAAAAAATATTAAGCAGTACGTTTGCTTCCAAGGTCTAAACAGAATCAAACTACTGGACTGGTGGAAGTCACTGGAACCAGGGTTTGTTGAAGTGCTAAACCAGCTTTTGATAGCAGTAAAGAATATTTTCTTCACTTCAGCTTATTCAACTAGTTCAGTTCAATGACCAGTTCATTGAGAATTAAGAAAGCAATTGAGAATTGAAAAAGCATGAAAGGGTGTTTAAGCATGAAAGCTTGTTTTCTTCTTCCATTCTATGAATAAAAGCTAGGTGTGAGAGGATAATATCTACTAGTTGTAAAATCTTGAAGCACACATGATTAAATAGCATCAGTTCAATTCACTAACTAGAGATACCTCCTTTGTTTGAAAAATCAGTTTTAAAAGCAAAAATTATATTTTTCTTATATATCCAAAATATTTAAGGTAGTTTTATTTAATTGTTTAAAATGCTGTTTTGTGCATTTAATTGAATTTCCATCCAAATACAGCTTGACACAAATTGCAAGTAAAATAATAAATAATAATAATAATAAAAAAACCATGCAGTAAACAGGTAAGCTATATAATTACTTAAATAAATGCAGATACAGTGCATCCTCCTTGTTAGCAAGAAGCACCAAGTTTAGCTTAAAGGCTAAATATAGCAGGAAAGCAAACATTTTAATTGTTACCAACCAGTGAGACTCTCTCTCTCTTTAGAGAAATAACTAAAGTACAAGTGCAAAACAATTAAAATGGATTATTTAAATCAATGCTTCCTGTCTGCTGAGTTAAATCATGATTAAAATCAGTGATTTAAATAGCTTTGATGTAAATCAATCCACTGTGCATCAATTTATGCTCAGCTCATAATTGGGAAGTTTTTCTTTATATAAGCACAAGTAGTATTCTTAGAAAAACCTCCCTACACAAGTTTTGCAGAAGTTGAGAACACTTACAGGAAATATTTCTGCTTGCCCAGGATGAGTGAGTTTTTCATACCCTGTTTATTCATGTTTGACTGTATATGCAAATTTGAATACAATATGCCACCGATACAGTGTAAATTAAGGAAAAGAGTAAGGTTTAACAACAAAAATGACACTTCAAGTGACATTAGCATATGGATTAGTCTTCCAAAGCTGAGGGAACAAGGAAGAGATGGACTAATGTCTCAGGTTTTCAACCTAGACCTTTGATCTTACTTTGAATTTACTGGATCCCAACCAAGGAAAAGGTAAGCATTCATGGATGTCAATTCAACCTTTGCTTTTAACTGATTTTTACCTGAAAACAGAGCTCTTCACTGTTAATAAAAAGCTTTGGATGCTTGAAGCTGAGAAATTATGGCATTGGGTTTGAAGACAGGAAGCTAGTGAATATGCATACTTTGTTTAACTAAGGCTTAGTCTGCACTTGGAAGTAGCATTATCTCAGTACTCAGTTGTCATAGAAGACTAGGATTGGAAAGGACCTCAGGAGGTCATCTAGTCCAACCCCCTGCTCAAAGCAGGGCCAACCCCAACTAAATCATCCCAGCCAGGGCTTTCAATACTGCTTATTTGATTGTACACACAAAGACGACCCATGGCTCCCGCTGAATTGGTATTATCCATGGCGTTTTTTGGTCTACATTTAGGGACAAACCGTGGTAGGCACCAGTTTGGCGAACAGATAATTGAGAGTTAGTTGCTGAAGCAGTGTTATTTTTCCAATGCAAACAAGGTCTGAGACCCTCCTCCGCTTGAGAGACAAACCAGCCCCATTTTACAGGTGGGTAATAAAGGGAAGCAGGAGAGATGAGGTGACTTGCCCAAGGTCGCGCAGCAGGGCAGTGGCAGCGTCAGGAACCGGACCCGCAGAGAGCACCCTGAGGGCATCACTTCCCGCCACGCAGGGCGGCCCAAGCCCCGTGAGGCCAGGGCACACACCCCATCCCCCTACAGATGGGCTCAGACGCCACGTTCAGATCTGCCCGCAGTCAAACGGCGCCGTGGCCTCTTCCCGAGCCCTGACCCGACAGCCGTGAAGGTGGCCGCGGCAGGGACTCCGGCCGCGCGGGAAGGTCACCCAGCGGGCGCGAGGCAGTCGGCCCACAAGCCACGCGGAGGCTTCCTTCCCCACGACGGCAGCCCAGAGCCCGCCCGTCGCGTGAAGGTCACCGCGCCCCGCTGGCCTGCAGCCGACCCGGCGTGCCGCGCCCAGCGGACTGTCCCGCTCCAAGCCCCGCCGGGAGCGGCGCGGGGAGGACGGTGAAGGTCAGAGACCGTGTGGCGCCGGCCACGCGCTCACCTGGGGGGCATAGGCGGCGGCCGCCACCGCCCCGACCAGCCTCTGGCTGAAGCCGCTGAATTTATAATACATGGCGCCGGGCTCTCCGCGCTGCTCCCCCGCAGGCACCCGGCCGGCCGCGACACGCTCCGAGACAGGACCTTCCTCTCCTCTCCTCTCCTCCCCCCGTGGCTTCCCCAGCCTGTCGGGCCCCGGCGGCGGGAGGCAGTTTTGTAGAGCGCTACGCCGAATGCCTGTGGAACAAACTCGGAAACCAGCCCAAAGCGCTGCCTACGAGGCTTGAGTGATAAACGCGGGTCCTTCGTGGATTGCGGGAGCGCGAACTGCCTCCGGGTTCTGTAGCGAGCACGAAGAGCGGGCGACAGTTTCTAATCAGGCAGCAGTAAGGCAGCCTAATACGCCTGCGCACTCAGCCCCCGATGCAGGAATTTAGGCCCCCGCCGCTCCGCCTCTGGGGAAAGGCCCAAGAGCCACCCAATCAGCGGCCGAGAGCTGTTGAAACCCCGCCTCCTGCATAACAACTGTTGCTAGCTGGGGACGCTTTCTGTGGCACGTCTGCGCAGCCTACCGGGGCAGAGACGGGGGGGGACGGGTAGGCCGGGCACGACCGCTGAGGGAGGCTGGCCTCGTGGGGCGGCTACAGCGGGGTGGGGGCCCGGGCGGGGCGACAGGGCAAGGCCCCAAGGGAGGGGCGTCTGGTGGGCTGAAAGGAGCCAACGGAGCGGGGAGGCGGCGCTCCCCGAACCCCAGCGAAGGAGGGTGCAGGCGGGGAAGCCCCTTCCACTGAGCGTCCGTGAGTCTTCGGAGCTTCTCAGCGGGTTTTACCTGTGGATCCAGGAGATTAATGACCTGCGGGTGTGTCTCTCTGCATGTGCATAATGAGGACTCGGGGGCCCTGTTCGGTCATTATCGGCTCTTCTCGACTTTTCATTTTTTATTGCTCTGCTACAGTTGTTACCTCCCACATGAGTGCTCTGTAATATTGGCATCTAGATTGTTGTCAGGTAACAAATGCTGTGGTAATTATAGCCGTGTTAGTCTGTATTTGCAAAAAGAAAAGGAGTACTTGTGGCACCTTAGAGACTAACCAATTTATTTGACATAAGCTTTCATGAGCTACAGCTAGCTCATGAAAGCTTATGTCAAATAAATTGGTTAGTCTCTAAGGTGCCACAAGTACTCCTTTTCTTTTTGTGGTAATTATGGACATCTGGTCTGCTGGTCTCTTGCTACTTTTGTTAATGATACAGAATAAATATTATATAATTCCCTGCCAGAAACTTGGAAATCAAGTGGAAATGCAAACAGTGTTGTTTCCTGCAGTTTAATATGTGCTTGCTTTCTTATTTACCAAACAATTCCTGCCTCACCCCACCTCTCCTCTCATCTTTTTAGTGGAAATGAAATGTACACTACTGTTTGTTTTGTGAAGATTTCATTTCTTGTAGGGCTGTCAATTAATCGCAGTTAACTCACGCGATTAACTAAAAAAAAATGAATCACGATTAAAAAAATGAAACACTTAATCGAAGTTTTGGTTGTATTGTTAAACAATAGAATACCAACTGAAATTTACTGAATATTTTTGGACGTTTTTCTACATATTTAAATATATTGATTTCAATTACAACACCGAATACAAAGTGTACACTGCTCACGTTATATTATCATTTTTATTACAAATACTTGCACTGTAAAAATGATAAACAAAAGAAACAGTATTTTTCAGTTCACCTCATATAATACTGTAGTGCAATCTCTTTATTGTGAAGGTGCAACTTACAAATGTAGATTTTGGTTTTTGTTACATAACTGCACTCAAAAACCAAACAATGCAAAACTTTAGAGCCTACAAGTCCACTCAGTCCTCCTCCTTGTTCAGCCAATTGCTAAGGCAAACAAGTTTGTTTACATTTATGGGAGATAATGCTACCCGCTTCTTATTTACAATGTCACCAGAAAGTGAGAACAAGCCTTCACATGGCACTTTTGTAGCCGGTGTTGCAAGGTATTTACGTGCCACGTATGCTAAAAATTCATATGCCCCTTCATGCTTTGGCCACCATTCCAGAGGACATGCTTCCATGCTGGTGATGCTCATTTTTAAAAAAAAAGTGTTAATTAAATTTGTGACTGAACGCCTTGGGGGAAAATTGTATGTCTCTGGCTCTATTTTACCTGCATTCTGCCATATATTTCATGTTATAGTAGTCTTGGATGATGACTCAGCACATGTTCATTTTAAGAACACTTTCGCTGCAGATTTGACAAAATGCAAAGAAGGTACCAATGTGAGATTTCTAAAGATAGCTACGGCACTCGACCCAAGGTTTAAGAATTTGAAGTGCCATCCAAAATCTGAGCGGGATGAGGTGTGGAGCATGCTTTCAGAAGTCTTAAAAGAGCAACACTCTGATGCGGAAACAACAGAACCCAAATCACCAAAAAAGAAAATCAGCTTTCTGCTGGTGGCATCTGACTCAAATGATGAAAATGAATATGTGTCAGTCCACACAGTATTGGATTGTTATCAAGGAGAACTCGTCGTCAGCATTGACGCATGTCTTCTGGAATGGTGGTTGAAGCATGAAGGGACATATGAATTTTTAATGCATCTGGCATGTAAATACCTTATGATGCCAGCTACAATAGTGCCATGAGAACACCTGTTCTCACTTTCAGGTGACATTGTGAACAAGAAGCAGGCAGCATTATTTCCTGTAAATGTAAAACAAGTTTGTTTGTCTGACAGGTTTCAGAGTAACAGCCGTGTTAGTCTGTATTCGCAAAAAGAAAAGGAGTACTTGTGGCACCTTAGAGACTAGCCAATTTATCTGAGCATAAGCTTTCATGAGCTACAGCTCACTTCATCGGATGCTCAGATAAATCGGTTAGTCTCTAAGGTGCCACAAATACTCCTTTCCTTTTTAAAAGAAGAACTTTATAATAAAGTAAAAGAATCATACCTGCAAAATCAGGATGGAAGGTAACTTTACAGGGTAATTAAAAGATTTAAAACACAGGACTCCCCTCTGGATTCAGCTTCACAGTTACAAAAACAGGAATAAAACTACCTCTTAGCTTAGGGAAAATTCACAAGCTAAAACAAAAGATAACCTGATGCATTTCCTTGCCTCACTTACAATTTTTGTAATTCTTAGATGGATTATTCCAGGTATATTTTTAGGAGATGTTGTCCCTGTTTGGCTTCTCTCTCCATCCAGAGAGGGAACAAACAAAGAGAGCCACACACAAATCATCCTCCCCCGCCAGATTTGAAAGTGTCTTCTTTCCTCATTGGTCTTTCTGGTCAGGTGCCAGCTAGGTTATTTGAGCTTCTTAACACCTTACAGGTAAAATGATTCAGTACAGCTGTCCCGGAGGGATTTTATGCGACCCTTATCTCTATGTTTATGACAGCAATTAATCATGATTAGTTTTTTAATCACGCTATTAATTGTGATTAATTTTTTTAATCACTTGACAACCCTACTTTCTTGAGAAGATGACCAGGTGAGCATCATGAGATTTCTCTCTTTTGAGTGAATTAAATCCTCCTGAAAGCTGTGACAGCCCTCAAATATGAAGTGCTCTGTTTATTCACAGAGTGGGTACGGCGTAGTTAACAGCTGTTCAAGCTTCCCCATACTACCCAACAGCATGCCTCAGCCCTGATATAGAGGCCTTCTAAGGCTGACAGGGTAATTCAGCCTCTAGATCCATTTAGGTGCTGATCCAAAGTCCATTGAAGTCAATGGGAGTCTTTCCACTAACATGGATGGGCTTTAGATCAGGCATTCTGGTCCAGAATCTAAAAAGTACTCAGAGGTACCCAACTTCCATTGATTTCAATGGCTGTGAGGCACTTAAATATCTTTTGAGGGTCTGGGCCTCAGTCCTTGTCCTCTCTGACAGGTTTCAGAGTAGCAGCTGTGTTAGCCTGTATTCGCAAAAAGAAAAGGAGGACTTGTGGTACCTTAGAGACTAACACATTTATTTGAGCATAAGCTTTCGTGAGCTTGAGCTACAGCTCACTTCATCGGATGCATTCAGTGGAAAATACAGTGGGGAGATTTATATACATAGAGAACATGAAACAATGGGTGTTACCATCCACACTGTAACCAGAGTGAAGTCACTGGGGGAGGGCGGAACCTTTTGTAGTGGTTCCATTTCCAGCAGTTGACAAGAATGTCTGAGGGACAGTGGGGGGAGGAGATAAACATGGGGAAATAGTTTTACTTTGTGTAATGACCCATCCACTCCCAGTCTCTATTCAAGCCTAAGTTAATTGTATCCAGTTTGCAAATTAATTCCAATTCAGCAGTCTCTCCTTGGAGTCTGTTTTTGAAGTTTTTTTGTTGAAGTATTGCCACTTTTAGGTCTGTAATCGAGTGACCAGAGAGATTGAAGTGTTCTCCAACTGGTTTTTGAATGTTATAATTCTTGACGTCTGATTTGTGTCCTGATGGTAATAGCTCACCTTAAGTGATCACTCTGGTTACAGTGTGTATGGTAACACCCACTGTTTCATGTTCTCTATGTATATAAATCTTCCCACTGTATTTTCCAGTGAATGCATCCGACGAAGTGAGCTGTAGCTCACGTAAGCTTATGCTCAAATAAATTGGTTAGTCTCTAACGTGCCACAAGTACTCCTTTTCTTTTTGTGGTAATTATGGACATCTGGTCTGCTGGTCTCTTGCTACTTTTGTTAATGATACAGAATAAATATTATATAATTCCCTGCCAGAAACTTGGAAATCAAGTGGAAATGCAAACAGTGTTGTTTCCTGCAGTTTAATATGTGCTTGCTTTCTTATTTACCAAATAATTCCTGCCTCACCCCATCTCTTCTGTCGTCTTTTTAGTGGAAATGAAATCTACACTACTGTTTGTTTTGTGAAGATTTCGATTCTTATAGGGCTGTCAATTAATCGCAGTTAACTCACACAATTAACTAAAAAATATGAATCACGATTAAAAAAATGAAACACTTAATCGAAGTTTTGGTTGTATTGTTAAACAATAGAATACCAACTGAAATTTACTGAATATTTTTGGACGTTTTTCTACATATTTAAATATATTGATTTCAATTACAACACCGAATACAAAGTGTACACTGCTCACGTTATATTATCATTTTTATTACAAATACTTGCACTGTAAAAATGATAAACAAAAGAAACAGTATTTTTCAGTTCACCTCATATAATACTGTAGTGCAATCTCTTTATTTTGAAGGTGCAACTTACAAATGTAGATTTTGGTTTTTGTTACATAACTGCACTCAAAAACCAAACAATGCAAAACTTTAGAGCCTACAAGTCCACTCAGTCCTCCTCCTTGTTCAGCCAATTGCTAAGGCAAACAAGTTTGTTTACATTTATGGGAGATAATGCTACCCGCTTCTTATTTACAATGTCACCAGAAAGTGAGAACAAGCCTTCACATGGCACTTTTGTAGCCGGTGTTGCAAGGTATTTATGTGCCACGTATGCTAAAAATTCATATGCCCCTTCATGCTTTGGCCACCATTCCAGAGGACATGCTTCCATGCTGATGATGCTCATTTTTAAAAAAAAAGTGTTAATTAAATTTGTGACTGAACGCCTTGGGGGAAAATTGTATGTCTCTGGCTCTATTTTACCTGCATTCTGCCATATATTTCATGTTATAGTAGTCTTGGATGATGACTCAGCACATGTTCATTTTAAGAACACTTTCGCTGCAGATTTGACAAAATGCAAAGAAGGTACCAATGTGAGATTTCTAAAGATAGCTACGGCACTCGACCCAAGGTTTAAGAATTTGAAGTGCCATCCAAAATCTGAGCGGGATGAGGTGTGGAGCATGCTTTCAGAAGTCTTAAAAGAGCAACACTCTGATGCGGAAACAACAGAACCCAAATCGCCAAAAAAGAAAATCAGCTTTCTGCTGGTGGCATCTGACTCAAATGATGAAAATGAATATGTGTCAGTCCGCACAGTATTGGATTGTTATCAAGCAGAACTCGTCGTCAGCATTGACGCATGTCTTCTGGAATGGTGGTTGAAGCATGAAGGGACATATGAATTTTTAATGCATCTGGCATGTAAATACCTTATGATGCCAGCTACAATAGTGCCATGAGAACACCTGTTCTCACTTTCAGGTGACATTGTGAACAAGAAGCAGGCAGCATTATCTCCTGTAAATGTAAACAAACTTGTTTGTCTGAGCGATTGGCTGAACAAGAAGTAGGACTGAGTGGACTTATGGGCTCTAAAGTTTCACATTGTTTTGTTTTTGAATGCAGTTGGTTTTTTGTACATAATACTGCATTTGTAAGTTCAACTTTCATGATAAATTTCAGAGTAGCTGCCATGTTAGTCTGTATTCGCAAAAAGAAAAGGAGTACTTGTGGCACCTTAGAGACTAGCCAATTTATCTGAGCATAAGCTTTCATGAGCTACAGCTCACTTCATCGGATGCTCAAATAAATTGGTTAGTCTCTAAGGTGCTACAAGTACTCCTTTCCTTTTTAAAAGAAGAACTTTATAATAAAGTAAAAGAATCACACCTGCAAAATCAGGATGGAAGGTAACTTTACAGGATAATAAAAAGATTTAAAACACAGAGGACTCCCCTCTGGACTCAGCTTCACAGTTACAAAAACAGGAATAAAACTACCTCTTAGCATAGGGAAAATTCACAAGCTAAAACAAAAGATAACCTGATGCATTTCCTTGCCTCACTTACAATTTTTGTAATTCTTAGATGGATTATTCCAGGTATATTTTTAGGAGATGTTGTCCCTGCTTGGCTTCTCTCTCCATCCAGAGAGGGAACAAACAAAGAGAGCCACACACAAATCATTCTCCCCCCCCAGATTTGAAAGTGTCTTCTTTCCTCCTTGGTCTTTCTGGTCAGGTGCCAGCTAGGTTATTTGAGCTTCTTAACACCTTACAGGTAAAATGATTCAGTACAGCTGTCCCGGAGGGATTTTATGCGACCCTTATCTCTATGTTTATGACAGCAATTAATCATGATTAGTTTTTTAATCACGCTATTAATTGTGATTCATTTTTTTAATCACTTGACAACCCTACTTTCTTGAGAAGATGACCAGGTGAGCATCATGAGATTTCTCTCTTTTGAGTGAATTAAATCCTCCTGAAAGCTGTGACAGCCCTCAAATATGAAGTGCTCTGTTTATTCACAGAGTGGGTACGGCGTAGTTAACAGCTGTACAAGCTTCCCCATACTACCCAACAGCATGCCTCAGCCCTGATATAGAGGCCTTCTAAGGCTGACAGGGTAATTCAGCCTCCAGATCCATTTAGGTGTTGATCCAAAGTCCATTGAAGTCAATGGGAGTCTTTCCACTAACATGGATGGGCTTTAGATCAGGCATTCTGGTCCAGAATCTAAAAAGTACTCAGAGGTACCCAACTTCCATTGATTTCAATGGCTGTGAGGCACTTAAATATCTTTTGGGGGTCTGGGCCTCAGTCCTTCTCCTCTCTGACAGGTTTCAGAGTAGTAGCCGTGTTAGCCTGTATTCGCAAAAAGAAAAGGAGGACTTGTGGCACCTTTGAGACTAACACATTTATTTGAGCATAAGCTTTCGTGAGCTACAGCTCACTTCATCGGATGCATTCAGTGGAAAATACAGTGGGGAGATTTATATACATAGAGAACATGAAACAATGGGTGTTACCATCCACACTGTAACCAGAGTGATCACTTAAGGTGAGTTATTACCAGCAGGAGAGTGGGGGGTGGGGAGGGGGGTCGGAACCTTTTGTAGTGGTTCCATTTCCAGCTGTTGACAAGAATGTCTGAGGAACAGTGGGGCGAGGAGATAAACATGGGGAAATAGTTTTATTTTGTGTAATGAGCCATCCACTCCCAGTCTCTATTGAAGCCTAAGTTAATTGTATCCAGTTTGCAAATTAATTCCAATTCAGCAGTCTCTCCTTGGAGTCTGTTTTTGAAGTTTTTTTGTTGAAGAATTGCCACTTTTAGGTCTGTAATCGAGTGACCAGAGAGATTGAAGTGTTCTCCAACTGGTTTTTGAATGTTATAATTCTTGACGTCTGATTTGTGTCCTGATGGTAATAGCTCACCTTAAGTGATCACTCTGGTTACAGTGTGTATGGTAACACCCACTGTTTCATGTCCTCTATGTATATAAATCTCACCACTGTATTTTCCACTGAATGCATCCGATGAAGTGAGCTGTAGCTCACAAAAGCTTATGCTCAAGTAAATTTGTTAGTCTCAAAGGTGCCACAAGTTCTCCTGTCCTCTCTGAGACTAACAACAAGGATGCCAAATGTGACTGTGTTTTTGTTGACCTGCACACTTGCATAGTTGAGACTAAACTAACCCCACTAAACTCGTATTATACAGTCAAAGATCACTGATAACTTACTGACCTGGATCAGATTCACTATGATTTCCTACAGGTGAAAGGCTCTCTATCCAATAATTAGTCTTGGGAGCCATCCAGTAACACAATTTATGGTTGTCTGAAAATTCTTTATGGAGACATTTGTTATAAAAATCCATAAAACATCTGATCACCATTTGTTGTCTAGCAATCATATGAAAAACTTGTCTAACTTAAGCTGGGAGAGAAATAATTCCATAGGAGATGGATTAGGAGACAGTGAGACCCATTTATCAGAAGAGATGCAAATGATCCGATTCCTCCACACACCCATCAGTTGATCTCTATGGAAGCCCTTTCTCTGTGTTTGTGGCTCCATAATTTTGGGTATGATGGCAGGAATGGTGCAGGTTCATGGCACCACCCCCCTCCCACCTACAGGGATTTGCTCTGCAATATAACACTGATTCTGTTAGCATAGAAAGCCCTCTGCACACTGAACTCACCTTCACCTGTGGCAGGAGGATTTTGAGCTATATGCGGACATGGATCTATGAGACCACAGCTCCTGCCCATGCATGCTGTAAGGTGGCTGGGGGAGTGGTCCCCAGAGAGTAATTTCTTACCCCATAGTAGAATGAGCGTGTGATAACTCCACAGGTTGCAATGTTTTGACTTTGCATTAGGTAAAGTGACCAAAGCTGATGTGTAATCTGAACAACTAGGGAACTGTATTTTCTAAATATTATAGAGATGGCTTTGAAATTGTAGTTTTCAAAGCTGTATCATGAAATGAAACTGGATCTTGTCCAGATATGACTTTTTCTTACAATAGAGAGGAGACACTCATTGGCAACTTCAGTTATTTCAAAGAAACTTTTGGGGGAAATGATTTACAAGTGTGTTGTTTTGATCACTCATTTGTATTTGCTAGTGACAAATTAGGAGGTGAGAAGAAATTTAAAATGTAGAATGAGAGTGAAGAAATAAAGCATACCGTCCTGGAGTGAAATTCTGCCTAGGGCCACAAATTATAGTTCAAATTTATCTAGTCTAGAAATATTTGCCCAATCCTGCTCCCATTGAAGTGAGTAGGAGTAAGCTCATACTGTATATTACTTTGGGACTTGCATCATGTTTATTTATCTTAGAGTTTACGATAGCATCCATCAATAAAGTATCTAAGAACTTGCCAGATGAATTAAGTCTGCATGACAAGCACTTCCACCTTCCCTTACTAAGAATGCTTTATCTGCTCTCACACATTTCATCCTAGGTTTTGTGAAGTGCATTGTCCCAGCGGAGAAGAGCAGTGTAGGTAGGTCATGGACGGAGATATGGTCACTGGAGAGACTTGGTGGATTTGTAGATTGGGACCAAGTCCTTGAACTGACAACAGTATTAGCATGGGAGCCAAGGAAAGGATCAGAGCACAGGGATAACAACCTATGCCACTGTGAAGGCTGAGAAAAACACATTCTGCTCAAGCTGAGACTGTGCTTTGCATCCACCAGTAATGTTTGAGAGTAAATTGGGACATTTCCTGAGGCAAGCCTCTGAAATGAAAACTAGTCTTTGTCCTTCCTCTGTTCTTTTCAAGATTTTAGCCTCAGAGAAATTGAAAAAATTGGGATTGTTTACCTTGGAAAGGAGACAAATAAGAGGCAACATGATAAAAGTATATAACATAATGAATGATAGAAGAGAGATCAGAATCTTCTGTTCTCCATCAGTTACAAAAAGAATAAGGAGACACTGAATGAAATTGAAAAGTGGCAAGTTCAAACCTGATAAAAGGCAATATTTGTAATTAGACTGTGGAACTCAGTATCACATGAATTCATTGAGGCCACAAATGTAGTAAGTTTCAAAGCAGGATTGGATGTTTATAGGTGGATAACAAGAATATCTACAGTTAGAGCAGTTAATGCAAACAAAACATTTTAGAAAGGACAGAAATCTTGGACCTTAAACCAGTCTTTATTAGGGATTAGGACAAGACATTCATGGGGACAGATTATCCCACATCTGCCTGCTATTTGGTTTCTGCTCCTTCAGAAGCATCTGGTACTGGCCCTTGTAGGAGACAGTATGCTAGACTAGATGGACCATAAGCCTGATCTAATATGGTCATTCCTCTGTTCCTGTATTTGCATTCATTTTGGTTTGATATAGAAAGAGCATTAGGATCATACTTTTTAAAATAAATCATCTTTTACACTCATCCACATATGGCTACCCCTTCAAGTTGTGTCACATGTTTTTATAGCGCTGTGTCTGTTGTGATTATTTAAAGGTAAAATAAAACAATTTTTAAAAGATCTTTTTTCTCTGTTGAACAAATTGCTTAATGAACCAAACCTTAACATGCTGAGTATTATTTCAGAACAGATGTCTGTAACTCAAACCTTGTGAATCTGCCCATGCGGCTCCGTTCTTGAATCGCAGAGAACAAGTGAGTGGGTGGATTTAGAACATGAAATTGCTGTGTGCACTCATGTTTTGTTTATGCAGCAATCGTTTCTAAAAGGTTTAAATTGGAACTTTTTTTAATGTTTGCCTTTGTGTGTGTGTGTGTGAGGAGGGTGTGGGGCGGGTGGAAGAGAGAGAGAGAGAGATGAACCGTACGCACACGTAATATCAACCAAACCAGAACGTATTCTTTAAGAATATGTTCTGTAAATGTAAAACTGCAACATTAAAACATTCTACCGACACATTTATAGATTTAGTTAGAAGAAACAATTTAGCCCTGTGTACGGGTCAGCCAAGGGACTAGCTGTTTTTAAAAAGTGCCTCTGAATTTACTAATTCTTTACTGTTGTTATATGCTGAGCACAGGCACAGGTGATGCAGTGAGAAATACGTTCTTCAGTCTGTGATTGTCAGTGAGCATGTTTCTGTTCAACAGACTTAGCACCATTAAAAGTGAACAAAAACCAGATGCTGTCTTTAATCTTGACCTAGTTCAAAACACACAATTGATACAATTCTCATATTACTGGATTATATAAATTCACCCAAAATCTGTACTCTGTGTCTGATCCTGCCCCAAAAGTTTTTAGGTGGAGATTTTGAGGGAGCAGGATGGAGATGGGTGGAGGATCTCGTCCCCTTGTATCCATTGAATGCATTCAGAATTATTTTTCTTTTGTTTGTTGTCTGTATCCTGGACATTTTTCTTTTAATTGAGGTTCCGATGGTACTGGGGCAGAATGACAGGTTTCAGGTGTTTCTAAACATATCACAGTGAATTTTGTTTGGGGGAATCAGTATTTTATAATCTATATTTAATATGCTATTCATATTCTTGGAATGAACCTGAAAAAGTAAATTTAAAGAGCTAAGGACTTCATAATTTCATTATTACCTGTTCTACTACTGTAATAATGTTTCTGGTACAATAAAGAATGTGTTTTTAAAAGGTGATTTCTCTGTAATTATATTAATTGCTTAACAGAAAAGTTAAAATCTGTGAATATGTAGGTTACAATTAGCAATAAAATGTCACTTACTATTAACGTTCCAGGTGCTAACAGCACTACAGGAGTTTATAATAAATGGTGCATTTACTATTTTGGGGCTTCTGTAATTGCTTTGTGTTCTCTACATATTACTAAACTACAAAGTAGAGGTGGATTTTCATTTAATTTTATTTTTTCAGCAATCAAACGTTGGTGTAAAGACTTGAATTAATTACCAAATAGTTCAGTGTATGTTACTTTTAAGAATTTCAACAGAAAACAATCGTAATCCTGAAACCACTGAACACAATTTCATTTTAAAATATGATTGTCTCTCAAATGGCCACTTTGGAAATAGGGTACCAGAAATCTTGCTGCCTTTGAAATCAATGGGAATTGTGCCCTTGCCTTTAATGGGAGCAGAACTGGACCCAAAGTTTCTACACATTTCTGCACATTTGTATTGCGAAGTTTTGCCCTCCACATCCCTAAACGGAAGCCAGAGATGAAAATGTCATGCTCCTCGTGGTATTTTCCCTATATCATTCCATTGGTAATGGGGGATGAAGGACAACTATCTGGAACAAAAAGTGTTTATGAAACAAACATTACAGCATTGTGCTTGTGTAGAGAACCAGGACGTTCAACTGATGAATCTGTTTTCTTGCCCAGGCTGAGTGAAGCACAAATGATAAATAAGCAGCATAGACGATGAAACGTAAATTATATAAGATTTAATCATCTACAAAGTTATTTGAAATGGGAGGAAATTTGATATTTAAATGTAAGGAGCAAAAATTGTATCCTCCTGAGAAGGCTTAAAGGGCTAATTAAGGCCATTTCTACACTACAGGGACTATAGCACTGGACCTATTCTGCCATAACCCCATAGTGCCGATGCAGCCTACAGTAACAGAAAGGGTTTTTCTATCATTGTAGGAACACCACATCCCTGAGCAAAGGTAGCTAGGTCAACAGAAGCATTCTTCATCTACCTAGCTGCATCTACAGTGGGAGTTAGGTCGGGATAGCTACTGGGCAGTGGATTTTTTGCTATGTTGACCTAAATTTTAAGTGTAGATCAGACCTAATTGTTCCTTCATGTGGGAGGTAGTAGAGGTAATACGGCCATTGCAGATTCTGAGAATCAATCAGGAAGGGGGCTATAATTCTACACATGGTTGGTTATGCTGCTCTTTTGACTCACTTCTGGGATTGTGGTTGTGGGTGGGTCCTGTGCTGTACAACATATTCATAAGTGATCTGGAAAAAGAGGTATGCAGTGAGGTGGCAAAGTTTGCAGACCATACACAATTACTCAGGATAGTTAAGTCCAAAGCAGACTACGAAGAGTTACAAAGGAATCTCAAAAAACTGGGTGACAAAATGCCACATGAAATTCAATGTTGATAAGTGCAAAGTAATACACACTGAAAAACATAATCCCTATGATACATACAAAATGATGGGGGTCTAAATTAGCTGTTACCACTCAAAAAAGAGCTCTGGGACTCATTGTTCTCTGAACACATCTGCTCAATGTGCAGCAGCAGTCAAAGAAGCTCAGAGAATGTTAGGAACCATTAGGAAAGGGATAGATAATGAGACAGAAAATATCATAATGCCTCTATATAAATCCCTGGTACACCCACACCTTGAATACTGCATACAGTTCTGGTTGCCGCACATCAACAAAGCTATATCAGCACTGGAAAAGGTACAGAGAAGGGCAAAAAAATGATTAGGAGTGTGGCACAGCTTCCATATGAGGAGAAATTTAAAAAGTCTGGGACTGTTCATCTTAGAAAAGAGACGACTAAGGGGGGATATGACAGAGGTCTATAAAATCATGACTGGTGTGGAGAAAGTGAATAAGAAAGTGTTATTTTGCTCTTCATATAACACAAGAACCAACCGTCACCCAATGAAATTAATAGGCAGTAGGTTTAAAACAAACACAAACACTTCTTCACACAACATAGAGTCAACCTATGGAACCCGTTGATGACCAAAATTATGACTGGATTCAAAAAAAGAATTAGATACGTTCATGGAGGATAGGTCCAGCAGTGGCTATTAATCAAGATGGGCAGGGATGCAACCCCATGTTCCAGGTGTCCCTAAATCTCTCACTGCCAGAAGCTGGGACAGGACAACAGGAAATGGATCAATTGATAATTGCACTATTCATTCTCTCTGAAGCATCTGGCACTGGCCACTGTCAGAAGACAGGATCCTGGGCTAGATGGAGCATTGGCTCTTCTTATGTTCTTAGAGCACAGTGCTAATTCAGAACACTGGAAGAGCTCTCATAAGGGAGTCTATCATAGTATTTGCATACAATTATCTTTGCTTCTAACCAGTGTTGCTAGCCTATCGCTTTCATAAGGATCAAATTCACCCAGTTTAACCAACAACAAACAGTACTTTAGGTTGGTTTCTATTTGGCTGAATTTAAAGAAAACAAGTCATTTCTGAAGTCAGTAATGAAATTTCCACATTTCTAGATGAAACAGTCGTGCTATTCCACAAATGTTACTCATAGCAAATGATACCTGCTATATGAATCATTTTGTATAACAGAGGTAACATTACTATAATAAACTATTGGCATGAGATCAGTGTCTCCAGCTTCGAAAATAAATGCATAACTTTGCCTTCAAATTATTCTCGATAAGGGCATTCCTGTAGCACCAGGAGACCATTACCTTGCGATAACACCCTTTGTAACTGACTTTATCTGCTAATTATCTTCTCTGCAGTGTGGCTTGGCCTCAATGACATCCCATACAGGATGTAATTATACTAGTTTATCCTGTTTACAGATGGGCAAACTCAAATGGTTTGGATTGGATGAAGTTTTTGGAATTTCTTGCAAGATTCTGGATGCCTCATACCACTGAATGGAAAATAAATATCATTTATTGTGTGGCAAGAAAACATTAATTCAAACAAGAATGATCTCAGGTATCCAGGTTTTTGACGATTTGCTCATGATTGGACTGGTGATCTTCACTTCATGGCTTTAGCTCTCTTATTGTGTCCTTGACCACCCTGTACTCCTCTGCCACCCTCAAGTGCTTTCTCTGATGCATCATACTTGTGGCCTGTCTGCTCTACAAATAGTGCCCCTGATAGTGCAGCAGAGAGTATTGTCATGAATATAAAAACAACGAGGAGTTCGGTGGCACCTGCATCTAAAGAAGTGGGTTTTTTACTCACGAAAGCTTATGACCAAATATATCTTTTAGTCTTTAAGGTGCCACTGGACTCCTCATTGTTTTTATGAATATAAAAGGATTCTTTTATTCTGGCTACTGGACATAGTCAGACCCTGTAGTTCTCCTTGGTTCTCTATCGCCAGGACTTACTATTACAGACTGTGCTGCCTAGTGCTAATATATAGGTTCTCCCCAGAATTAAAAGTCACAGGATGGATTGCTGACTACACCACAGTGTAGATGGGACATAACTGTGTTTTGATCATGCCCCTGAAGCGTGCAATAGTCTTTTACAAGGCTTTAGAGGAGCAGAGATAAGAAGGATCTTTTGGGTAAATGAACTATGGGCCCATTGGTAGGGTTAAGGATTCAGTTGATTGGTGGTCACCCAACAGGAGACAGAATGGCTTACAGAGAAGTTGCAGACCTCTTCAGGCAGGCTGGGCCACAAAGGGGTCAGAATCCTCACTCACCTGAAAAAGGAATTCCCAGGGGCCCCTCTCTACCTCATGGGACCCACCTCAAACAAGTCTGGGCTGGACTGGTGCAACAGTATCTTCGTGTGGCAGACATGAGACCTTGGAAGAGTGGAAATTTCAAAATACTATTATATTGAGATGTGCCAGAGGCTATGGGCAAAGGGAATATTCATCAAAACTTTGTATCTATAAATGTGATAGGTATATTTGTGAGCTAGGGATTGTATTCTAGCTCTATGGGAGAGGGTTACCCAGCTTTCTTCAGGAAATAAAATCAGATAGTGGGGGATAATTACTCCAAATCTTGGGATAGGTAAACTGCTCCAGAGTAGTACCATCCCCCTGGGGGAGTTGCCTATACTGTTCAGACCAGGGTCAAGAGGCCCAGAAGACAAAGAAAGGGCTTTTGGTATAAAGGGCCACCCTGAACTGACCGAAAGTCCCTCATTTGATCTTCAAACTGACATGAAACTGTAATCAAGAGGGCAACACCCAGCTGGAAGGGTTTGAAAGACTGGAACCTACCTTCATGTGGAAGAAGGGTGACACCTGGTAAGCTTAGCATGAGTGTAGATTCTTTATTGGTTTATGTTTTCTCTATGATACTTGTGCCCTAAATAAATGTACTGTGCTTCGTGAAAGCTGGCTCGTCACTGGTATACACTGTCAGAGCCCTTGGGAGAGAGCAGAACTGCAGGTATTGCACTAAGGTCAGGTCTGCTGGGATAAATATGCTGACTTGTAAGGGAGCCGAAACCCTAAAATTCTGGTCCACGGCCAATTGGAGCTTCGGGGGAGGTACCACAGGCAAGAGCAGCGCGCGGAGCTCTCTGCCCCCCCTCTCCCACAGGGGCTGCAGGGACGTGATGCCGGCCGCTTCTGGGAGCGGCGTGGGGCCGAGGCTAGGGCGGGCAGGCAGGCAGGCAGGCAGCCTGCCCTGGCCCCGGCCCCGGCCCTGGAGCGTACTGCTGCCACCCCGGAGCCGCTCCAGGTTAAGTGGCACCAGGCTGGAGCCCGAACCCCTCCTGCACCCCAGCTCCCTGCCCTGATCCCCCTGCCGCACCCCAACCCCCTGCCCTGAGCCCCCTCATACACTGCGCACCCCTCCTCTGCCCCAACCCCTTGCCCTGAGCCCCTTCCTGCTCTTCACACCTCCTCCACACCCCCCACTCCCTCCTGCACCCCAACCCCCTGCCCTGGCCCTGCACGCAATTTCCCCACCCAGCTGTGGCCCTCAGACCAAAAAGTTTGCCCACCCCTGCTCTAGTAAGACCAGTAAGGTCATATTCTGAGGCCTAAGGGAATGTGGGAAGGGAGCACTGGCACACTGATTGTTTTGTTGTTTGCTTTATTAAATATTGATCTTTTCTCCATCCCCAACAGTGTCCCCCCCTTAGTGTCTTGCCTGTAGGTATTTTTGTAATACAGATTATATCCTGACTGGCTCCTTAGCTCTTTTAGAGCACTGGGGATATTACTTATTGACATTGGTCTAGAAGGCAGAGTGACTCCCTCTGTATGCACATCCTCAGGAGAGCTAGAGGCACTGCTTTGACATCATGAATGCCTTACACCAGATACAGTTGACACCAAACAGAGGATACTATAAACCAGGTCAGCAGCACCTCAACCCACAACCCCATGCCCCTTACATACACTGGCTAAGTGCCACCTAGTCGAATAAGCATTATATTAGGATTCTGGAAGTTTAGTTATTTAAATTCATTTATTTCCTTCTCTTCTTTCTCTGGGTTGTTAAATTATAAAATCATGTGTCCAGTGCTTCAGGCAGAAGTGCATTAGGAATAAGATCCACAACCAACCGTTTCAAAGATGCTTCAGTCCCATATATGGATGGAACCATGGGAACCATATTCCCAGTGCTATTAGAGAACCTTAGTTTAAGATCTTGTATATATTAAGTGTTCTCTAAGAGCTGACACTGTTTCATGCATAAACAAAGTAGACTTATTCAACATTACTCCTTGGATTTACCCCTACTTTTGGGGAGATTACAACCCTAAAGGAATTCTTAAGTGTGGATACATAAACCAGAATTCATTAAACGCAATCTGCATGTTGGATGAAGAAGGAAAAAATACAAGATCTAACAGTGAGCATGTGGTGCTTTTTTTTTTCTTTTTTTTAAACTTCTGGTGAATAAACGCATGTTGTTACAATGGACTAATCTTGTTCCTCTCAACTCTGATTCTCTCAGAGTGAACAGTTTTCTTTTCTGTCAATTGAAGACAGCAAATTCTTGGTTAAGTACTACAGGTTTATTTCCAAATCTTCAGCACAATCCTTGGTGATTCAGCTGAGCTTCTCTTCTGTTCTTTTTTTTAAGCAGGAGTAGCACCCTATGTAAACAGACCCTATGTCCTTCATGAAAAGGATGGCAATACTTTGAGTATGGCAACAGGGAGCACATGGGTAAAGGGACCTTTCATTCTGCCAGCTTTGATTCATGACTTCTAAACACAAAGCTAGAGAGGCTGAGGCCTTGTGATCACTACTAATGTCATTGCGTTACAACATGATTGTGACTAGTCGAGTTAGCGATAATGTCACTAGTGACAG
Organism: Eretmochelys imbricata; assembly: GCF_965152235.1. Classification (NCBI taxonomy): domain Eukaryota; kingdom Metazoa; phylum Chordata; order Testudines; family Cheloniidae; genus Eretmochelys; species Eretmochelys imbricata. Next base: position 170,385,150 of record NC_135574.1, read on the forward strand.
GTCATGTTCAGCATTGTGCCAGCTAGTCATGGTCAAACCCTAGGGCAGGGATTTGCAACCATTTCTATACTGTGGCTCCATGTTACAACAGAGAGTTTTTGAACCTTCCTCCCAACTAGCCATAAAGAGAGGGAGGGAAGTCACATCCCCTTTGAGCCTGTCCCACAGGCCTTACTGAACCAAAACTCCCATTTGCTTCAATGGGAATTTTGCCTGAGTAAGAACTGCATCATCAGACCCTTAGTGTGCATGCAAAGAACCTGATTCTGCATTGCCTTGCACTTTTATTGTAGTCTGTTCACAAAGAATGCTGACTGGTGTAAAATGCTACCAAATCAGAATAGTAGCATTTTACAGCTACTGATACAGGGTCCAAAGTGGGATATTTATGCAGTCTCCTGATCAGGAAAGGAACTGAAAAACTTGAAGCAGTATTGCTAATCCCCCCAAAATTGTGAGAAAGACTTCGAAATCATGAGATTTTATAAAAATAATATATGTTGAAAGAGAAAAGGAGTACTCATGGCTGCTACTCTGAAATATATGTTGAGTTCTTACTTGCCAGCTGGTGTTTGAGCCTTTAAGGTTTCTGGTTTCCAGCTTTCTCCCACAATCATGAGTGTTAGAAACTTATTTTTTAAAGCTTCTGAATTGTCGCAAGGTGTCTATACCCCATTCTATTACGGCCACTAAGGGGTTAACAGGTAGGTGCGATAGTTCCTCAGCTGGAGCTAATTGCTGGGTCAGCAACACCTGGGGGATAGGAAGGCTGCAGATCAGAGGAGAGGGTGGCTACTTGAGAGACTACCAAGATGTAATCTTTAGCAGTATAGTGGAGGGAAGTATCCCAGTAAATTGGACTTCCAGAGAGGGAGAATCAGAGAATGTGAGTCTGGAAAAGGCCTACAAGAGAGATGAGTGAGTAAACAGAAAGGAATGTGAGGAACTGGTCCCAGTGACTTAATGCTGGGTCTCTGGGCTGGAACGCAGAGGAGTGGATCAGCCTGGGCTCCTCTACCATCCCCCCAAAAAGGGAATAGTAAAATGTCTTGGAGCAAAAGTGTCAAGACACAGCAGGGGTCTGAGATTGTTGACTCATTGTTAGGGTCACTGGACTCCTGCTCTACCAGACTCCTGATCTGGCTGGAGTCATAAGAGGACTCTGCTTGGCACACGACCAACCAGCTGTTGGGGGTGGGAGCATAAATTGAAGCAGAGTTACTGTGATGCTACCCACAGTCACGACCGGGCATTGGCAGGTAAAGGCACCTCTGGGCACTCACCTTACCCGTGGACTCCAGGAGTTGGACATTATGAAAAACACCAAATATAGTGAGGTATGTGATAATATCATGAGTGCTTGCAACACAAGATCAGTGTGGTGGGTAGCTACAAGGAAATAAGTGAGGAGGATGTTGGGTTGTTGCAACACGGGCCAATGTAATGTGCCATATGCTTGCCACTGGAGAGTCAGACATCACGGCTGGTGGGAGAGAGGTTGAAATAACCTTTTGCACAGTGCCACAGAGAAGGGAGGAGAGAACCAAGGAGAACTGGGAGAAAGATGCAGAATGGAGAGGTTGGAGACACAGACCCTGAGCCAGCATTGTGATGTCCATGACTGCTACACTGGCACACGGTCCCACTGATGTCAGTGGGACTCTGTGCAGCCACAGCAGTCTACCGGTGTGGATCACATGCAGGACTGGGGCCATAGAGAGAAGGGGGCAGAAAGAGGAAGGAAGACAAATGGGAAGAGAAGGAAGTGGAATTGAGAGAAGAGCAAAGGGAAAGGAGAAGGAGTAAAACACTAGACAGAGAAAGGGAGCAAAGGCAGTGAAAGTGAGATGGACTGAAAGGCACGGTAAAGTCTCATTGTATTTGTCACTTGGCAACTGCCTACATTTAATTTTCATGACTTTCTAGTAGTCACGCTCACAAAGTCTCTTGTTACTGTCTTAGTGCCTGTCACAAATATGACTACTCAAGACTTGACTTTCTATTTAATTAGCATTTAATTTTTAAAGCCTCTTTTTCTCCTTTTCCCATGATAAATCTTCCATCTGCTCTCTCAAGGGTACTCTTTCAGTTCAGGTGTCAGATAAGTCACCAAGTGGGGGTCGGAGCAAAGCTTAATGCAATGATTCTCCACATGGGTCCTAACCTGGGACCTTCAGCACTGCAGCCCAGACCTACACCACTTGAATTAAAGAATTATCTAGGCTATTAAATGGTAGCAGTAGTAGGCTGTTAACTTGTAGTAGACCAGCCGTCAAGGGTAGAGGTGCATTACCCACACTTTGCCAGTTCACAAGATTAGTACTAAATTAGTTGACTGTATCAAGCATTTAAGAATCAACTGAAATCAGGTAGTCCATTCCTATTCAGCTATGTAACTTAAGCTATCACTTTGATGTGCTTACAAACCAAATTCTACCTTCAGATATTTGTACAGAACTGCCCCTAAAGTCAGTGGGAGCCAGGGACAAAAAACAGCCAACTGTTCCCTTCTTCTTAGACTCCTAAAAAATCTGATTGGACAAAGACTAAAACTAAGAAGAATTGGTTTTTGAGAAGCAATCCCGAGTCTTGGAACTAATTAAGCTGACTGTTACTTATTAGTGTTAGTGAAGGAGAGAGGAAAAAGTAGTCATTTGTGCTTTGCTGATGATATTGACCTGATTGGATCATTGCAAGAAGAGGGGCAAAAATTGCTAAATGGGAAGCAGACTGGAAGTGGAGCGGTTAGGTCTAAGTAAATCACACGAATCTATAGACAATGGTCTGAAAAGGCAAAGAGATTCCTGCTCAGATCTGAGGAGGCACTGGAGTACGTTAAGCATGTGAACTATCTGAGTAGCATGACACAAGGGACTCTAAACATCACTTTGGCATCTTCCATAGAATTGGACTAGTAACTGCTACTCTAGTGCCATTTGGAGAAGCAAAGGTATTATAATGAAGTGTAAAGTGCAGTCTCATCTTCAGCATCTTACTATATGCATGTGAGACATGGATGCTAAGGAAACAGGATATTAAAAGGCTTTCTGCCCTCAAACTGAAATGTTACAAGCCATTACTGCCCGGTGTTTGCGTGCAAGGTATAGCTAATGAAGAAGCAAGTGTCTGAATTTACAGTATAACTGGAGTGATTCCTAGTATCATCAAGACAATCAAATGAAGAAAACTTGAGCTTGTGGGGTGAATGGGTGGAGGAAGATTGCCAAAGCAAGTTTTGTGGGGACTGGTGTCAGGGGCAGAGAGTATGTAGCTGATGGAACAGGGCGTGCTATATAGCATGCTTCTCAATGCTGCGTGAAGACTAGTTGGTCAGTGACTCTCCAGTGTTTTCTCTTTGTTATGTGACTTTATGGTGCTTTGCACTTTGAGAATAAATACAAATAACATACAGAGATCAGAAACACTGCAGACTAATAATCAAAAGAATTGTTTAGATAATTTGGGGACTGATTCTGATGTTGCATTTTCTGATTTATCCCATTTTAATCAATCTGTTTAGTATCGGACTAAGATTACTCTGACATGAAGCATTATGTACATACTTTTTGAGACCTAAACAGCCTGTTTTTTTTTCAGGCATACTAAGCACCCATAACTCCAGTTTAATGGGAGCTGCAGGTGTTCAGTGCCTCTAAAAAAGCTGGCACACTAAAGGTGTTCAAGCTTAATTCTCATTTCTTTCCCTCTTCTCCAGATATTTTGGAAGCTCTTCATGAGCCATTTACAAGACACACTGATATAACTACTTAGAAGTAAGTCTGTCAAGCGATTTCAAAAAATTAATAGCAATTAATTGTGCAATTAAAAAAATTAATCACAATTAATTGCACTGTTAATAATAGAATACCATTTATTTAAATATTTTTGAATCTTTTCTAAATTTTCAAATATTGATTTCACTTTATTTTTATTACAAATATTTGCACTGTAAAAAACAAAAGAAATAGTATATTTCAATTCACCTCATACAAGTACTGTAGTGCAATCCCTTTACAATGAAAGTTGAACTTATAAATGTAGAATTATGTACAAAAAATAACTGCATTCAAAAATAAAACAATATAAAACTTTAGAACCTACAGGTCCACTCAGTCCTCCTTCAGTCAATCGCTCAGACAAACAAGTTTGTTTACATTTGCAGGAGATAATGCTGCCTGCTTCTTGTTTACAATGTCACCTGAAAGTGAGAACAGGTGTTCTCATGGCACTGTTGTAGCTGACATTGCAATATATTTACGTGCCAGATGCACTAAAGATTCACATGTCCCTTCATGCTTCAACCACCATTCCAGAGGACATGCGTCCATGCTGATGACGGGTTCTGCTCAATAATGATCCAAAGCTGAGTGGACCAATGCATGTTCATTTTCATCATCTGAGTCAGATGCCACCAGCAGAAGGTTGATTTTCTCTTTTTGGTGGTTTGGGTTCTGTAGTTTCCACATCAAAGTGTTGCTCTTTTACGACCTCTGAAAGCATTTTCCACACGTCATCCCTCTCAGATTTTGGAAGGCACTTCAGACTTTTAAACCTTGGGTAGAGTGCTGTATCTATCCTTAGAAATCTCACATTGGTACCTTCTTTGCGTTTTGTCAAATCTGCTGTGAAAGTGTTCTTAAAATGAACATGTGCTGGATCATCATCCAAGATTACTATAACATGACATATATGGTAGAATGACGGTAAAACAGAACAGGGGACATACAATTCTTCCCCAAGGAGTTCAGTCACAAATTTTATTAACATTTTTTTTAACAAGCGGCATCAGCATGGAAACATGTCCTCTGGAATGGTGGCCAAAGCATGAAGGGGCATATGAATGTTTAGCATACGTGGCACGTAAATGCCTTGCAACACCGGCTACAAAAGTGCCATGTGAAGGCTTGTTCTCACTTTCTGGTGACATTGTAAATAAGAAGTGGGCAGTATTATCTCCTGCAAATTGTAACCAAACTTGTTTGTCTTAGCAGTTGGCTGAACAAGAAGTAGGACTGAGTGGACTTGTAGGCTCTGAAGCTTTACAGTGTTTTGTTATTGAGTGCAGTTATGTAACAAAAAAAATCTACATTTTTAAGTTTGCACTACAGTACTTGTATGAGGTGAATAAAAAATATTATCTCTTATCATTTTACAGTGCAAATATTTGTAATAAAAATATAAAGTGAGCACTGTACACTTTGTATTATGTGTTGTAATAGAAATCAATATATTTGAAAATGTAGAAAAACATCAAACAATAGAATGCCAATTGAAATTTATTAAATATTTTTGAACAGTGTAATTAATTGTGATTAATTTTTTTAATCGCAATTAATCTTTTTGAGTTAATCACATGAGTTAACTGCGATTAATTGACAGTCCTATTTGAACTCTATTTGTTGTTCACTGATTAATCTATCTTTTTGAACTGATAAATACAATGGCAAAATATTATTTTCTAATCTATGTGTTGTTAATTTTTGTCACAATCCAATTGCTCTGACACCAAAAAATCAAAATTGATCTGATTTGAAGTCCAAATCATAAAGTTCTAATTTATTTTTAAAAAGAAACCTGAAGAACATTATCTGTGATTATTTTTAGTTGAGATGGCTTCAGTGAAATAATTTCCACAGTAAATGTTATAGTAGGTAATGTTTCAGTTGATTTGAAACTTCGGAACAAACTCAGAGCTAAGTATAGAGTATTTTTTTAAAACTGAATACGTTTCAAAGAATTCAGTGACATTAAATCTGGCTTTCATCTGTTTTCTGGGTTATGAGTTCATCAGAACCAGTCCAAGGGCTTACATAGTTCCATTACATGGTGCTTTACCTATTATTCTGATTACTCTGTTCCCTGTGGTTGTAAAATATATCTAGCTCTTACTGTGAAAAGTGACTCTGTAAAAACAGCACCCTGGGGTTCATTATTTATTGTGTCTCAGTGACTTCCTGATCAAATGTAAGCACAATGGCTCATCTTAACTTCCAGACCTGAAACGCTGCCTGGGTTCTGAAACTCAAATTGTTCTGTTTGCGTCATGCCTTGTCTCTAGTAATAAAAGACTATATACAGGCCAAATTCTCTACACCCCTCTCCCCCCACCATTGTCTTCACTGAAGTTACCCAGGGGTATCTGAGGACAGAATTGGCTCCTGTGAAATTATGTCGATGCTGAGCTAGATTAGAATTCAGCTCATTCTCTCACAACTTTATTGACTCTGCAGTTCTAATGGGAGTTAAAAAGTTAGGTCATGTCTACACTAGCAAGTTTACAGCGGCACAGATGTACTGATGCATCTGCCCAGCTGTAAGATCACTTGTGTAGCCGCTCTATGCTGATGGGACAGAGCTCTCCTGTCGACATAATAAAACCAGAGCAATGGTAGCTTCACCCGCCGACTTGGTACTGTACACATGGACGCTTCTGTCGGTATAATTTATGTTGCTCAGGGGGGTGTTGTTTTTTTTTCACACCCCGGAGCAACGTAAGTTATCCCAACAAAAGTGGTAGTGTGGACATCGCCTACGAAACACTTTTATTTTGGGGGGTCAGTACACCAAACAGATATGAATAACCGCAGGGAGTAGAACTGTTGCATAAGAAAAGTATCAATTTTGCAAAGTCACTTTTCAAAACAATGCCGTACCTTAAAATAAAACAGAATAATGTAAGACTTCTATTTAAAAAGTCTGACAATTTTATTTTGTGTTCTATCTTGCACAGTGAAATACACTAGTGAATCCAGTAGATTTATTTGGAGATCATATGCATGTAATACTGTATACAGGTGGTTAAGGAAGCAAAGCTGTATTAACTCGTCAAATTTTTTTACACATATGCGAACAATATAAAATCAATGTTCTATAAAAATGATTAATTACTGAGTTTGCAAAGAACAAAGGATTCTAAAAAGCTGCAGTCAACATTGTCACTTTAATCATTTGATCAAAGTTTATATTTAATCTCTGGCCCTTAAAATTTAGATTCAGTGCAAATGAACAATTTTACTGAACATACATATCAATCTCACAATATATTCCTCTTGAAGTTTAACCCATGATGCCATCCACAAAGGAGATTCTTTACTCCAAATTTTATTTCATAAGCCATACATTACATTAGGTAATTTTCAAGGCTTAATTATATGAACAGCAGTTTATTGTCTCCTCATTGCCCGCTGGGGCAGATCCTCAGTTGGTGTAAACTGCCATAGCTTCAATGGGGCTCTCATTACTCTCTTTACTCCCATTAACGTAAAGAGGAACTATTTTTATGCAGCAGGGAGAGAACAGAACCAGTAAAATATAGACAAACATCAGTAAGAAAATCATCCATTTCTAAATGTGAAAATTAATTTAAAAACAATGTATCTTTTGTTTCTTTGAGCCAGATTCCCTTTCAAGTGATGAAAACAAAATCTCTCTCTCTAAAACAACATGATCAATCTATTTCATTATGCGCAGCCTTGGGCTATGATCCTACAGCTGCCTCCTTGTGAACGGACCCCTGCGCCTAGATGGATGAAACTGCAGCATCTGGGCCTTCGTATACTGACAATACAAATTTCAAATGGCCAGAGCTTGATTGATAATCTTACCATGGACCTCTTATGTGGGAAGAAATTATAGGCATTGTGTGAATGTTCAGGGCTTTATGCCTTCTCCTGGGCTGAAATTCAGATCTGTTAAGGTGTTTGTGATTAAGATAACTGAAGTAGAAGAGGCCTCTGGTTTTGGAGCCACGAAGCCATCCGTTTTATCCCTGATACAGCACGATTAAGCTGAAGGCTGTGGTACAGCCACAGATTGTTTACACAATGAAAACTCCCATCCACCATTCCTCCCTTACATAAATATTAGTCAGGCCATGAATCTCATAAGAGGATTTTTGTATTCACTGGGCCCTCTGCAATGTTCATGAGGCTCAAAACATGCCCCTCTGACAAAAGGATATTTTTTAACCTCAAAATTAATAATCAAGCCATAGACAACCTGCACCCATCTAGACAAAGTTGTTGAAAATAGTCAAACATTGTGGGGTCTAGTCTCACCTGGGAGAGGGCACCATGACTGCAATCGCTTGTCTCTGTGGTGTTTTGTTTGGTTTCTTAATCTGTTTTTTAGGATAAATGGCCAAAGATTATATTCCTTCCCTCATGTGTGTCTTTAGAGGCATTGAGTATCCTGGTTGAAGCAACCTAATATCCAAAAAGATAGTAACTAATATTCCATAACTGGAGATTTTGGAGTGGTGTCTCTTTGTGCAGGACAGTAAGAGAAAAACAGACTCTGGGCCCAATTCTGCAAGTTGCTGGGCACCCTCCACGCCTATTGATTTCAGTGGGAGCAGAGCACTCTCAGACACTCATCACCCCGCGGGGTTGAGGCCAACGTCTAATTGACAATTAGTCAAGTGGTGGAATTTCCACAGTTTGGTATTCATGTACACTAGCTGCATTTTGGATGAACAGAAGCCTTTGTGTACCATTGTGACAAAAAAATTTTTAGATTTGCTGCATTCATATTTTCTCCCTATTTTTGTTTAAATTGTCAGGATACATATAGGAGTTTGTGTCTTACACTCTTTGAGAACGTATCCCTAGAGATTTTACTGTACACCTTATATATAGGATCACAATTTTATTCTGGTGTGAAAATGGGGGGAGTAGCTGAGAATTAGCCAACTATCCTCTCTTAGTTTTTGAAATGCCGTATTAGGTGGAGAGAACACTATGCCAAAATGTTTGTATGTAACTGAAAAGAAAGCTCAGCTGCATTTTAATGAAGTAACTTAACCAGTCTAAAGAAATGCTTATCTTTATACACATGTATAATTCAATATTTATTTATAGAAAGTTTCACTAGGAAAATCAATCTACAGAAAATAAGACAATAAGCATCACTATAAATAAGAATACCCTATCCCTTCACTATAAGGCTCTCTGTTTTAAGGCTACCTCTGATATAAGGCTACTTCAAATTGGTTTCTAAAAAGAGTAAAGGAAACCTCTTGTCAATACATTAATAACCATGCTACGCTAAAATAAAGAAAAGAGCAAATATCTCTCCATAGCTAGCTTATATTTAGGGCAAGTTTTTTATGGACTAGATTCTTACTTTATATCCACTTAGCTATTCAAAATTATTCTACTGTAATGCAAATTTAAAATACATGAGGCATTTTTGTTCACATTCTGCAATAAAAAAAATTGATCTACAACAATGTAAATGTTTGTATTTAAGATCTCCATTTTTCATAAACATACATTCCTTTACATAAGTATATTAAGTAGGTGATTATATTCTTCGTATTCTATAAGAATCTACATTTGGAAACCCTTTATAAAATAGCACATTTTCTGTACTCTTATGTCAGACATATTCTAGACACTAGTTTGTCTTTGGAATGTCTAGTATTCAATTGCCTGTACAATACAAATCGATACTTGAAAGTCATTGTGTGCATTAATTTATACCTGACTTTGCTTTTTTTGCACATGAAGCTAAAAAACTAACCTTATGTATACTGTAGTGATAAAAATACAAGTTAATTTTTTTCTGGAATTTAGTACTACTACTTTAAGTATATTTCATATTTGTATATTTTTAAAACTGAGATATACCCACTTTGCTCAAATTGGATATCTTATTTTGCATCCCAAATAAAGGGCATTAATCTGTTTAAATATAATCTATGAAAGGCACAGTAGACTTGAAAAAGTTACATGGAAACCAATTTCACCCTAGAGTTTCTAAATGAGTAGAGCTAGCTTTATCAACACTAGTAGATGAAGAAAATAATAGAAATTCAGAATTACAGGGATGGAAAATTTTTATTTTGTCAAAGCCACTTTTTTTTGTAGAGAATTCCTCCCCCACACCCCAAATTGTTAAGTTTTTATCAAAACATAAACTAATTTTGGCTGAAATGTTTCAGTCTTCAGTGGCTGGAAAATAAAAGTCAAATTTCAGTTTCTTTTACCAGAAACTAACTTTCATTTTTGTGGGGAATTTTTTTCTCTAATCAGCTCTATTATATATGCTAAGTCCCAGAATCTCAGCTGGTGTCAACTAGTATAGATCCTCTGAAGTTAATGGAAGCTGGCCAGCTTAAACCAGCTGAGAATCTCTCCCTAAAAGCCATTTCCCCCCGTTCCCAAGGAATATTCACCTCTCTGCAAGATACACAGATTTCAAAGGTATAGATATGGCACTACACAATAATATATCCTCAAGAAACTATAGCAGAAAAAAGGAAAAGGAAACTAGTTTCGGGAAATACAAACTCATGGCTATTGCAATCAAGCAACTTTTCTTTCAGGTTACTTTACAACTTCTGGTAGTGAAACAATTTCCTTTCCTTCCTTGACTGGCTTTATCAGTAGATATCCCTTTCCCCTAAAAACAACAGCATGCCACTTAACATGATCCATAACTTTTCAGGTCTTGAGCAGCAAAAATGGCAGCATATTTCTTTTTCAGCGTATGGCCTTCAAGTACTAGTTATATATCCCACCTAATATTTTTAGTTTGAGTGATCAGTACCAAAGACTTCTGTTGCTGAGAGGTGCCGGTCTCTCTATTTCTAAAGCTGACAGATGTACACAAAACATCCAAAGGTGCTTCTACAATTCAAACACAGTAAACATTTTACAATGACTTTCAGGCAAGCACACCAAATTCAAATAGACTGGTGATTATGGTTAATAAAAATGTTTCCTGTTAATGGTGGGTGGTAAATAGTACTGGGTTAGTTGTGCCTACATTTGTTTGAATGTTAAACAGCACAGTTCTACATGGCAGCTTTTCAAAGTCATATTTAATAGTGCTACTGAGCAGTACTACACAAGAAATGTAGTGTATGAAACATGAGAACCTAACTTCATTCATCTTAATTCCATATTTACAGGGGAGAATATATTACTTTGTGCCAAGCACAGGTTCCATCCAAATGCTACTTTTCAGTATCACCTGGGCTGTTTTACAGTTGTTAAAATTTAAATTAACCTATATCAATTCATAATAAATCCTTCAATAAGAATCACCATAGAATTTGGAGATGGAAAAAGACCCACCTGGACATCTGTCCCAGCCCCGACACTGCAGGATTGTTCTCCTGTTTTCTAGTGCTTTGTCTAGAAAGTTTTTGAACCTCTCAAGTGACAGATTCATCATGTTTCTTGGAATACTATTTCACTATGAGGTGATTATGGTTAATAAAATGGGGTGGGGGGGAATCAAGGCTTATTGGTAAATGTCTTCATGTTGATGGAGTTTAGCTGAGTGCATGAGTCAAATTTGGATATCTGCATCCCATTGAGCTAGCAGTTGATATATTGATTGTATTATCAACTACTGAATTTTACTCTGATCTTTATAAAGTATGACATTAGTTGCTACTGTAGATCTTACTCCCAGAGAAATGGCAGTTGTGGTTAAGCATATGCCACAACATAGAGAGGGACATACATTCCTCTCTGTTACTCCAATAAAAATCTGGAAAAAAACCCATTGACCTCACTGTCACTGTGGCTTTAACTGAGATCAGAATTGGGCTTTGAGACTCCCTCTGCCTTGTGTATTTATATTTTTTTTCCTCTCTTCCTTCAGTCGTAGGATCAGATTATTCCATCTGCTACGTGACTTGGAGGAATTAAGGGTAGCAGCAATTCTGCTCCCATGTCCTCAACTCTTCTGGAGCGGGCTTCATGTCAACAAGGTCTCTACTCCTCCAAGGGACCTTTTAGATTTTAAAATATTTGAATGACATCTGTTATATTTTCCTTGGAAGGCTATGGAATATCAGTATGAGGAGGGGTGAGTATCTGCAACTCCCACTGAGTTGCAGGTCTTCATCTCTCTTGGGACCAAGCCCATGATTTGTGTGTGTAGTTGTCTGGATAAGCAGAGAGAAGTCCAGCCCCCATGAGGTCTTGAACTTTCCAGTCCCGTTGTTATTCAAGAAGCTACCATTTTCTTCCTCTCAGATCTCAACATCCCCACCCACGCTCCCTACCATGGGGCCCAAAGCAGGTAGTCATCCTTCAGATGAGAATGGTGACTGACGTCCTTCAAGGCTGATGACAATGCTGTTCCTTGGATCATCTGGCAAGATGGGTGCGCATCCATCACCTCTTCCACCAAAGGTTAGCAAGTACTATTACAAAAAGCAGGCACACTCATTAATTTAAGAATTCAGCAGAGAGGCTTCGGCTGTATCTAGCAGATCGGAACTTGACCTCATGATAACATTGCACAAAGCTATGATAGATGAAAGTAATAGGCAATGCTAATAAAACAATCCCACTAACTACACAAATTCCACCAAGAATCCTTCCAGGTACAGTGATGGGGCACATGTCACCATAACCAACCGTGGTCATCGAGATTATTACCCACCAACAGGCAGCAGGGATGCTGGAAAAATCCTTATTCTTTGTTCCCAAGTCCAGCCCATTTTCAAGGAGTTGTGAAAGTGCACTAAAAATTGCCATAGCAACACAAATAAAGACAAGAAGCATCACCATCTCTCTGTAACAACGCTTCAGAGTCAGACCAAGTGTCTGAAGACCAATGAAGTGACGGGCAAGTTTAATCACCCAAAAAATCCTCATCATCCTAAGAACCCTCAGAGTGACTCCAGCCCTTTGGAGTTGAGAATTTTCCCCCGTGAAAACTGTCATTAGCACAGAGATGTAGTAAGGAGTGATTGCCAGCAAATCAATGATGTTCAGGGGTCTCTTCACAAACTCACACTTGTTTTTGGAGATGATGAACCTCACAATGCACTCTGCAGTGAACCAGCCTATGCAGATAGCTTCAATGATCCTGTCAAAAGAAACAAAGTGGAGCATTTTAATTCTATATGAGCATTTTAATTAAGGTTTGGTTGTGGACATTACTAAACTGATATTAATTCAGAGCCTTAGTGGAGGGTGTGCCGAATGGTGAGCCACGCTATCTTATTCTGAGCTTTTTTGTGTAAATATAATACCATGCTACAGTGAGTACAACTCAGAACTGATTACTCATAAGGATTTGATTATATCTGCAATTCATTTAGTAAACACTTTGTTAGAATTACAAATTGTTAACATTACCAATATGTGAGGATACTTCTGCAAAGTCAGGAACACTACAGGATAATGTCTTAAAATAATGTAGACAGCTATTCATATCTAAATCTAAAACTCTAGGTCCCTATGCAGCTTAAGATCTCCATACTTCGCAAGCTATCGTAGCTACCAAAACCTATGGAGTGGCAGCTCATTAGCAGAACAACCTATTAAGGAAAAAGACATGTCTGCTGACCTGGGCCACAAAAATTAAACCCCACAGTGAGCACTGAGAAATTGAAAATCTACTTTTAGGGAAAATAGCTCATGTAATTTGCTCTCAACCTCCTTTTTACAAGCGGAATCACTGCATTCTGCACTAGCTGAAATTTCTAAAGGGTTTAAAAATGTACAGGGCATTGCAATAACCTAATTTCACCGTAACCAAGTCAATGGTGAGGGCACAACCTTCTTATCAAGTACAAACAGGCCCGGATGCAGGAAAGTATCCCTGTCCAGGAAGGGTGCTTACACATGGGCTTAACTTTAAGCATATCTTTAAGTCCCAATGAAGTCAGCGAGACTTAAGAACATGCTTAAATGCTTTACTGAATTGGGGCCAGCAGAAGGCACAAATAGCAACTGCTGTTTCTAAGTATCCAGTAGCTCCTGGGGATCCAGTATGATATCCTGCAGGTGGAAACATGCCCTCTTATTAAATTAATCATGAGCATATCTTGTTAATTAAGGGGGCTAATATAATATCTGCTATTTTCTCTCCTTGCTTTCCCTATCTCACAAGCACTTTCATCTATGGCCTTCAGAAACTCAAAACTCAGTACCATAAGAGGTCTAAAACCCAACTGATGGGAGTCAAAAAGACTTGAAAACTCTAGATTTACCGGAGTTGTTTCACCACCACTGGAGATCTAGAATGGAGCAATATTTGGAGAGAGTGTCCATGCCAAGTGATGGCTTCTTAAGTAAGAATCCACTATTCCTTTAAGAAAAGATAGCGCCGCATGGAGGCACTAAAAATCAGCCCCAACAATGGTGCCAACACCTCTGCATTGGCTTTAACCAGCCAGGAAGGACAAACTGTAACTCAAAGATAACAGTCTGTATGTGCCCAAACAATTTCAGAGCCCTAGCAAGCATTATAGGCTGAAATGCAACCAGAGAAGATTCTGCCTGTTTTGCTAGAGAACCAGTTCTGTTGAGAGGCATAGCGTGGAATCTAGCCCACATGCTGATATTTCTCTTAACCACGTGGGTTATATCTACACTGGCAACTGAACAACAAAACTTTTGTCTTTCAGAGGTGTTAAACCACCCCCCTCGTCCTCCAAAAGACAAAAGTTTTGCTGCAACAAGTGACAGTGTGAAGAGGAAGTTACTCATTTTGTGCAGTAACGATGGTTCTTCAAGATGTGTATCCCTATGGGTGCTCCACTTTAGGTGTCTGTGTGCCCCTGCACCTCTAATCGGAGATTTTTGGTAGCAGTGTCCCGCTGAGCCCGCGCATGTGCTCTCCCTCCCTCGTGGTCTGTCTCAAGGCTATTTAGCACTGCACGGGCGAACCCGCCTCACTTCCTTCTCTACCACAAAGCCCAACAGAGAACTTCGAAGTAGAGGAGAGGAGGGCGTGCTGTGGAGCACCCATAGGGACACACATCTCTAAGAACCATCGTTACTGCACAAGGTGAGTAACTTCCTCTTTTTCTTTGAGTAGTGTCCCTATGGATGCACCACTTTAGGTGACTCTGGAGCAGTACCCACCACTGGAGGCTGGGACTTCAGAGCGGAGTCTTTTACTACAGAGAGTACTGTGGAGTCGAAGATGTGTCAGCGGCCAAATCTTCAGTGATCGCATAATGTTCTGCGAAATGTTCTGCGAAAGTTTGCTCTATGGATTGGGGAGATAGGGGTATCCCTATGGAATGTGACTGAGGTAGGAACTGATCTCATGGAGTGCGTATGGACGGAAGCAAGTTGCGCCCTTGCTAAGTGATTAATGCAACTAGAGACCTATTTGGATAGTCTTTGAGGAGATATCACAGAGCTTCTGGATCTTTCTGTGGATGAAAGGAAGAGTTTAGGGGTTTTCCTGAAGTCCTTAGTCCTGTCCAAGTAGAATGCTAATGTCCTTCTAATATCTAGCATATGCACAGTTGTCTCCCAGTTGTCACAATGTGGTTTTGGGAAAAAACAGGGAGATGGATCTGTTGATTCATATGGAAAGTGCAGAAGAAGTAGGGAGAAACTTGGGATATGGCCTTAGAGTTGTTGTTATTAATTATTATTATTTTTAAGACAAAGGCTGTGAATGATGGGTGTGCCATCAGGGCCGCTATTTCTCCTACGTGCCTAGCTGAGGTGATGGCAATTAGAAATGCTGTCGTCATGGACAGGTGTAAGAGAGAACAAGTTGCCCTGGACTTGGAGGGAGGTCTAGTCCAAGCCCTGAGAACTAGATTAAAGTCCCAGGCTGGAGCGGGTGGTGTCACATGGGAGAAGAGAGTCCCAATGCTCTTAAAGAGTCTACGCATTAGTGGTTGAGCAAACTCCAAGTGGGAAGCCGTTTTTGCCATGAGATGTACCTTAAGGGAGCTGAGTGAGAGTTTTTGCACTACATTTTAATTAGAGGGACGAAAGATGAGGTTGGGTCTGTCTGTTTGGAATGGTACAAACTTAGAGTGGTTTCCATTTTGTAGATAGGTATGTGGAGTGGTCAACTTGTGGTTGTGTTGCAACATGTGTTTCAGCTTGTCAGAGCATTCTGCTTCTAAGCCTTGGAACAAAGAAAGATCCAAGCCTGGAGGTGGAGGACCCATGAGTTGGGGTGAAGGGTCAGTCAATTGTTTTGAGAGAGTGGGTGAGGAATGGGCTGATGTCAGAGGAACAGGAGGGCATATTGCCATCTCCGTTAGGTAAGGGAGCCAGACTTGTCATAGTCAAGAGGGGCAATCACAATAACTCTCGCTTTGTTTTGTTGAATTTTCAACAGAATCTTGGATAGGGTAGGAAACTGGGAAAAGACATAAAAGTGGGCCCTGTCTGCTGGGAAGATAAGGGCAACCGCCAGTGAATGTTTCCCCAAAGGGTGGCTATATATTGAAGCACCTCTGAATTCAGTATACACTCGTTGTTGTGAGAAAATTCCACCTGAGACTGTTGGTTATCCCATTCTGTATCCCTTGTAGACAGACAGCTGAGATGAGCACATTGTGATGGGTACATCAGTTCCAAAGTTTGAATGCTGTCTTGCAGAGGGAGGGAGATCTGGCAGCTCCTTGGCAGTTTATACAAAACATACAGGTCACATTAAGTCCATCATAACCTTTGTGTGTTGCTGTGTAGGTGAGCTCCCCAGCATATTAGGGAGACGTGTCCCAGGGTGGTGAATGTGGGTAGTGAGAGGAGCGCTCTCGCTTGTACTGCATCAGGTTGGTGCTGATAAAGTCCAGTCACCGTATTGGGGTTAGTATGCCACTACAATGAAGTGAACCTTGGAGACTACCCTGTGTGGAGCAGTCTGTACCTATAATGATCCTGCCCCAAAGGTAAGCAGTAGGAAATCTCCTGTATGATGGTTGTATTGAGATATGGCAGTAGGCACCCTGTAGGTTCAGGGCTAGAAATCAATCTCTTTGCTCTAGAGCTGGTCCTAACTGCTGTGAAGTAAGGTAAGGTGACTTCTGAGTGGCGTGACAGGTGTATAGATGGCAGATGATGCTGTAAGGTATCATTGTTCAGGCCCCCACCAGCTCATCAAAGTGCTTATAAGAGGCAGTTTGAGAGGTCATGGACTGGGGTGCAGACTGTTCTCACTTTTGAGCCCTGGACCTCTTACACTGTGGCTCATAACAGCACAGAGATGGTGAGTATTGAGAAGATTGTGAAATATGGTGTGGTTGAAACGTATATCTTCTCTTCTGTTCCACAGTGTAGATTCCTAAGGAGTGTAGTGCGGTCCGAGACTCCTTCAGGATGTGGTGAGAAAATCTGTCTTCTCCGCAAAGAGTTTGGCCCTTCAGATTGGAAGTCTGTAGCTCTTTGGGCAATCTAGAGAGGTGTAGCGAACAAAAAAAAAAAAACCCCACAACCCACCTCAGTACCACTGTCATGGAGACTGGGCGGGCAGCTGTAACAGCTACATCCAGTGGTGTCTCCAGGACCAGTCTGGCTATTAACTGACCTTCTCTAAGAATGGTCTGAATCTGTTCTTTTTGTGATTCCAGTAATGTTTCAGAAACATCCTGGGTTTCCCAAGATTAACAAAATTGTTTTGGCCATGACAGTTTTTGGTAATTTATGACTCTAAACAATAATGTTGTCAATGAATATGCCATCTTGCGAAGCCTGATCATATGGAGTTGACTTGGCATTATGTTGCTTGCTTCATGAATTAACCACATCCACTATCATGGAGTTGGGTTGCGGACGCTGAAAACAAAGTCTGCCTCTTTGGGTAGAGATGTATGGTTGTTTTTGTTTACACTCTGTTGCTGGTTAGTGCGATGGAGGCTGGCTCTGCCAGATGACTTTGGTAGGATCTAGAATCAGCTCATTAATTGGGAGGACAGTTCTAGATGAGAAGGTAGTGTGCAGAATTTCCACCAACTTGTGATGTGTATCTGCCACCTCCTGTAAGGGAATCTTCAGCTCATATGCTACCCTCTTGGTAAGATCAAGAAAGTTCTTAAATCTTCACCTAGTGATGAGAGGTGGGCAGCACACTCTCATCTGGGAGAGATGAGGAGAAGTGTGCTGAAGAGGTAGCTTCCTCTTCAGGGTTTTTTTTTCCTTTCCCCCTTCTTTCCTGTTCTGAAAAAGCTTTCTCCTGCCCTTGCTCAGGTGCCAGGTTGTAGCAAACCATCTGGTGGACTCTCCCTGAGATGGTTGCGCCATGTGTGTGTATATACCCGAAGAGTTACAATATGGTCTTGGGAGGGAGAGGCAGGGCGGTTGGCATGATGGAATTGGGGATGACCCTTGTAGTGTGGTGGTGGGCCACCTTGAGGGGCCAGGGAATGATCTCCTCCTGGACAGTGTCAGATTCGTCAGTGAGTAAGTGTGCCGCTGTCTGGGGTATTGGCAGTATACAGTCCAGTGCTAAGAGCGATTCTGGATGCTGGGATGTGCTCGATACCGGGGTCCTGGTACCAAGTAATGGGGACTGTGGTCCTTCCCCAATCATCAGGTCTCCAGGGTATTAGAGCTCATGCAGGACCATGGGTTCATTTGGTATCACAGAGGAAGGAATGTGGTACATTGTCAGTACCGATAGTTGGGCAGAGCACTCCCTAAATGAGAGTTTTGCCCAGTACAAAAAGTTTGTTGGTGCCACTTTTTTAGAGACGGTGTGGTAATTGTCTCTCCCTGGGTACTGAGGCCACAGGTCTCCAGAGTATCAGAGCACCTGTGTTACCATGGGCTCAGCCGGAACCCCAGAGGACTGTCTGTAGTCGGTATCAATGGTTGGGAACGTGCAGAACACTTCCTAGATGGGAGTTTTGTTGCATCTGGTACCAAAGCGTTTCTCTATGCCGCCCTTTTAGAGATGGTACCGTAACTGTACCCTCCCCTTAGGGGATGGTACCATTGCCTCAGAGCATGAGGGTGGAAGCCTCTGGTGTCTCAGTGAGGAAGCAGAGCTGACAGCAGGGCTTCTCTGTGTCGCTCTTTTTGAGATGGTATGGTAACTGTCCCCTCTCGGTGCAGTAGTTGCCCAGAGTAGAGCTCAAAGCAGCACAGAGCTTACAGAAGCCCCTTGTCCGTGGGGAGAGCAGAGCCCAGAGCAGGGCAGAGCTCACAGCAGGAAGCCCCTTCTCAGGTTTCAGCTTCCAGAGCTTCCGTGCCCAACCAGAGCAGCAGCTGAGCTCACAGCAGGAGGTTGCTCTGCTGGTATTGTCCTACCGAGGTGGCTGCTCTGGGGAGTCCCACTGGCTGGCCAGCTACTCGGGGATCGGTGCCGAGATGGCCGCACTGGGGAACACCCCTCTGGCTGGCCAGTTGCTCAGAGGAGCCTTTCCAGGGGGCGTCTGCTGGTGGCTTCTTCTTTCTCTCTCTCTCTTCTCCTCTTCACCCCTTTTGAAGTGAAGGCTCCAGGGATGATCCAGGGTCAACACCCACTGGAGTCCCCTGCAGACTAAAGTGTTTTCTCTGTAGGGAGGAATTTTTACTTCAGTTCCCAGCTCCTGTGAGGCTGCAGTTTTAGGTGTGGAGGTAAAGCACTTCTGTGAGAGTCTCCCAGGCACAGTGAGTGGCCATTACAGGAACTGACTCCTGGCAGGAGAGGCACCGCTTGGAGCGGAGAAAGCCAGGCAAGCCCCTGGACAGGGGGTTGTCATCCTCTAGCAGGGAGGAATATGCAGAAGAACATTGCCTTTACTTTTTTTTTTTTTAAACAACTGAAAAGCAAAATAATTATGAGTCTTCTAGATGCCTGGGGAAGGGGGGGAATGCCCCCAGACAGGGAAGGAAAGTGAAGTTCTTTTCCTTTTTCTCTTTTCTTTTCAAACCAAAGAAATAAAATAAAATAAAACACTAACTTGAGTACTTTTAGGGAGAACAAAGGTAACAAAACCAAACACTACTTATGTTAATGACACATAAGGAAGGGACAACTGCTTGTTCTGTCAGAGGCCAAAGGCAGTAGAGAAGGAAGTGACAGGAGTTTGCCTGTGCAGTGCTAAATAGCCTCCAGGCAGACCAGGAGGAAGGGAGAGCACATGCGCGGACTCAGCGGGACACTGCTACCAAAAATCTCTGATTAGAGGTGCAGGGGCACACAGACACCTAAAGTGGAGCACCCATAAGGATGGGGGTGGAAGTTTTTTGATGGCAGGAGAGCCGACAAACAGCGGCTACATTGCACGACTTTTAGCGGCATGACTGTGGCCACACAGCCATGTCGCTAAAAGCTGTGTAGTGTAGACAAAGCCTAAGATAGTGGTCTGTTAGAAAGATAATATTCTTCAGAGCCCTCTGAAACTCACTGGTTCCATTAGCCACCGTGGATTGGCTTTCAATGCAGGTCCTTCTTCCCAACAAAAGAGAGACACCCCAGCCACAAAAATGGAGGGGGTAGTAATGGTCAGGCAATAGCAAGGGAATAATTTCTGCCTTATAAACTAAATGCTACCATTAAAAAAAGATAAGTACCCATTCAGTCAGAAAAGGAGGACTTGTGGCACCTTATAGACTAACAAATTTATTTGAGCATAAGCTTTCGTGAACTACAGCTCACTTCATCCAATGCATTCAGTGGAAAATACAGTGGGGAGATTTATACATAGAGAACATGAAACAATGGGTGTTACCATGCACACTGTAAGGAGAGTGATCACTTAAGGTGAGCTATTACCAGCAGGAGAAGGGGGGTGGGGGGGATGACCTTGTGTAGTGATAATCAAGGTGGACCATTTCCAGCAGTTGACAAGAATGTCTGAGGAACAGTGCGGGGTGGAGGGGGGAATAAACATGGGGAAATAGTTTTACTTTGTGTAATGACCTATCCACTCCCAGTCCCAGTTAATTGTATCCAGTTTGCAAATTAATTCCAATTCAGCAGTCTCTCCTTGTTTCAGAGTAGCAGCCGTGTTAGTCTGTATTCGCAAAAAGAAAAGGAGTACTTGTGGCACCTTAGAGACTAACCAATTTATTTGAGCATGAGCTTTCGTGAGCTACAGCTCACTTCATCAGATGCATACCAGCAGGACAGTGGGGTGGGAGGAGGTATTGTTTCATATTCTCTGTGTGTATATATAAAGTCTGCTGCAGTTTCCACGGTATGCATCTGATGAAGTGAGCTGTAGCTCACGAAAGCTCATGCTCAAATAAATTGGTTAGTCTCTAAGGTGCCACAAGTACTCCTAGTCTCTCCTTGGAGTCTGTTTTTGAAGTTTTTTTGTTGAAGAATTGCAACTTTTAGGTTTGTAATCGAGTGACCAGAGAGATTGAAGTGTTCTCCAACTGGTTTTTGAATGTTATAATTCTTGACGTCTGATTTGTGTCCATTTATTCTTTTACGTAGAGACTGTCCAGTTTGACCAATGTACATGGCAGAGGGGCATTGCTGGCACATGATGGCATATATCACATTGGTAGATGTGCAGGTGAATGAGCCTCTGATAGTGTGGCTGATGTGATTAGGCCCTATGATGCTGTCCCCTGAATAGATATGTGGACACAGTTGGCAATGGGCTTTGTTGCAAGGATCCCCTCCACCCCCCACTGTTCCTCAGACGTTCTTGTCAACTGCTGGAAATGGCCCACCTTGATTATCACAACAAAAGGTTCCCCACTTCCCCCACCCCCACTCTCCTGCTGGTAATAGCTCACCTTAAGTGATCACTCTCTTGTTACAGTGTGTATGGTAACACCCACTGTTTCATGTTCTCTATGTATGTAAATCTCACCACTGTATTTTCCACTGAATGCATCCGATGAAGTAAGCTGTAGCTCACGAAAGCTTATGCTCAAATACATTTGTTAGTCTCTAAGGTGCCACAAGTACTCCTTTTCTTTTTGCGAATACAGACTAACACGGCTGCTACTCTGAAACCTGTCATTATGCAAGGCACTGAATTTAGCCGTATGGAGTGGAAATCTATCAACTTCATGAAAAAACTCATACAGATACAGACATCCTCTTCCTTTCCAAATGCAAACAGATGGACATCATACCAAAAGGACTGAAGGTAAAAAATCCATTACAATCTACATCCCCCACAGACTATGCTGACAGCTTGTGCCACACACTCTCAAAGAAACTACGGAACCACCTGATCAACATCCTCTACAGCAAACAGGGAATGATTAAGAATGAGCTCTCAAAAATGGATACTCTCATAAAAAAACAACCTTCCACACAAACTTCCTCATGGCTGGACTTTACAAAAACTAGACAAGCCATTTACAACACACACTTTGCTTCTGTACAAAAGAAAAAGGATACTAAACTATCTAAACTACTACATGCCACAAGGGGCCACAACAGTGGTTCCCTTAACCCACCCAGCAATATTGTTAATCTATCCAACTATACTCTTAGCCCAGCAGAAGAATCTGTCCTATCTCGGGGCCTCTCCTTCTGCCCCTCCACCCCCATGAACATGATACAGTTCTGTGGTGACCTAGAATCCTATTTTCGACATCTCCGACTCAAGGAATATTTCCAACACACCTCTGAACAACATACTAACCCACAGAGACCTTTCTATCAAGATTACAAAAAGAAGGATTCTGGGTGGACTCCTCCTGAAGGTTGAAACAACAGACTGGACGTCTATTATAAAGAGCTTCCGCCGACGTGCACGGGCTGAAATTGTGGAAAAGCAGCATCACTTGACCCATAACCTCAGCCATGCAGAACACAATGCCATCCACAGCCTCAGAAACAACTCTGACACCATAATCAAAAAGGCTGACAAAGAAGGTGCTGTCGTCGTCATGAATAGGTCAGAATATGAACAAGAGGCTGCTAGGCACCTCTCCAACACCACTTGCTACAAGCCATTACCCTCTGATCCCACTGAGGATTACCAAAAGAAACTACACCATATGCTCAAGAAACTCCCTGAAAAAGCACAAGAACAAATCCGCACAGACACACTCCTGGAACCCCGACCTGGGGTATTGTATCTGCTACCCAAGATCCATAAACCTGGAAATCCTGGATGCCCCATCATCTCAGGCATTGGCACCCTGACATCAGGATTGTCTGGCTATGTAGACTCCCTCCTCAGGCCCTACGCTACCAGCACTCCCAGCTATCTTCGAGACACCACTGACTTCCTGAGGAAACTACAATCCATCGGTGATCTTCCTGAAAACAGCATCCTGGCCACTATGGATGTAGAAGCCCTCTACACCAACATTCCACACAAAGATGGACTACAAGCCATCAGGAACAGTATCCCCGATAATGTCACGGCAAACCTGGTGGCTGAACTTTGTGACTTTGTCCTCACCCATAACTATTTCACATTTGGGGACAATGGATACCTTCAAATCAACGGCACTGCTATGGGTACCCGCATGGCCCCACAGTAGGCCAACATTTTTATGGCTGACTTAGAACAACGCTTCCTCAGCTCTCGTCCCCTAATGCCCCTACTCTACTTGCGCTACACTGATGACGACATCTTCATCATCTGGACCCATGGAAAAGAAGCCCTTGAGGAATTCCACCATGATTTCAACAAGTTCCACCATCAACCTCAGCCTGGACCAGTCCACAAAAGAGATCCACTTCCTGGACACTATTGTGCTAATAAGTGATAGTCACATAACCACCACCCTATACCAGAAACCTACTGACCGCTATTCCTACCTACATGCCTCCAGCTTTTATCCAGACCATACCACACGATCCATTGTTTACAGCCAAGCTCTACGATACAACCGCATTCGCTCCAACCCCTCAGATAGAGACAAACACCTGGATACAATTAACTGGGACTGGGAGTGGATGGGTCATTACACAAAGTAAAACTATTTCCCCATGTTTATTCCCCCGCTCTATCCCCCACTGTTCCTCAGACGTTCTTGTCAACTGCTGGAAATGGCCCACCTGTGATTATCACTACAAAAGGTTTCCCCACCCCCCTCCTGCTGGTAATAGCTCACCTTAAGTGATCACTCTCCTTACAGTGTGTATGGTAACACCCATTGTTTCATGTTCTCTATGTATATAAATCTCCCCACTGTATTTTCCACTGAATGCACCCGATGAAGTGAGCTGTAGCTCACGAAAGCTTATGCTCAGATAAATTTGTTAGTCTCTAAGGTGCCACATTTCTTTCTTTCTTTTTGCGAATACAGACTAACACGGCTGCTACTCTGAAACCTGTCATTCAGTCAGAGGCAGCCACTTAATCTGCATAGATAGCCAGGGAGGTCCATGAAGCATCTATGAGTTAGGGGCTTTTCTCTCAGATAAGGCCTATACAAATATATTGACATAATTTATCTTAGAAAAGTTTAATGTGTAGATCCACATAAATCAAAATGTTTTCTCTTAAGAATTATAGTGCAGTATAGTAAAAGGACCTGTTGTCTAAATGATCTGAAGCTTTTGGTAATGTTAGTGTTTATTTAATAGTGACTGAGTGCCTTAAACATAAGTTATAAGGATGCCTTTTATATATATCTACAAAATATCCATTTTTAAAAACCTAGGTTTATAGCATCTGGCAGTTCAGTTCAGATCACAGTGTTCTCTCAAAACAAAACATACAGAAATGCACAGATTATATGCAGCCATAAAGACATTATTGAACTTAGTTAATAGATTATGTATTTTCCTTTCCTGATTTAAAAAGTAGTATTTGTCACTCATGATTGAATACCACGGAAAAAATAATCTATTATCTTGCTAGAAGAGAGCTGGCAAAGGAACACAGTTCCCTTCAAAAATATTATATCATTTTATATCTCTCCCATGCTCCACACTAAAATGAAAAACTGTGTCTCTGGAATTTTCTGTGACCATTTCCTCTCTCCCTCTCTTGAATAGCAAAGGCAAACTAATACAAATCATCCTAATGCAAAAAGAAAATGAGTACTTGTGGCACCCTAGAGACTAACAAATTTCTCCTTTTCTTTTTGCGGATACAGACTAACACGGCTGCTACTTTGAAACCTGTCATGCTAATGCAGACTCCGACAGAGTCTGCACTTGCTTACAGGTTGTAAGCTGTCTGGGATCTTAATAATAATAATAAACAATTCCTATCTTTGGATATAGAATTCACATACATTATTAAGTGTGCCCAAAAATATTCTACATTTAAGGGGACTTCATTCCATTCCAATCCATTTTCTAGGATTTATTTTCCAGGATTTATGTTGTGGCTCTGACCCTTGGCAGTCAACATTTAAGTGAAAGAGGTTTTTGTTTTGTTTTCTGCACATCCAAAAAAATTCCACTTGATAGCTCCTCCTAAGGCCATGAGCATGTTATGTTGATTCTTTCTTGTATAAAACTAGGCAGGATGTGGCTAGGTCAATACTTGGATGTGGAACATCTAGGGAACATTAGGTTCCAATCTTGGTGGAATCTTCCCTTGGAGTTGGTATTGATTCAGTGGACCCCATGTAGCTTTTGGGAAGGGTGGATAAAAATCGATGAAGGGGGGGAGGGGGATTTTTTTCTAATTTAAATCAGATTTTTGTTATTTAAATTTATACTAAGTTTTTCTTTTTAAAAATAAACCTATTTAAAATTAAATCTGATTTGAATGCAAACTATGGGAGGCCTAAACTCACTATAATCTCTCAAAATTTTAAATAAAAAATAAATATGATGAGTCCATGAGCCTCTATCAAAACCTTTACATTACAGGCTGCTTTTCTATATAAAGAAAGAATCAGGGGAAAGGAATCTAACTTTTCAGGTCAAACTTTATAAATAATTAAGGGCCTGAGTGTGTGGGAGACCCAGGGACTGTGCTGATGAGCGCAAGAGACTGGCAGTCATCACAGGATTTGGGATCTAGCCTCTTACTCCAGGAGACACTTAGATCATATTAAAGAAGTTCTGTATTAAAATCACAAATGAGTTTAATTCCCCACAGTTTAAATTCCAGGGTATTACTAATTAAGAGGTCTCTTGGTTTTTAGTACTGTTTCTCTCCCTCTATGTGTGAAACTTGCAAGCTGCTAATTGCGTTAGTACATTTTAAGACAGAGTCTGTTCTCAAAGCAATACTCTGGGTGCTGTTTCTGTTGTTACAGAGACTCCCCGCCCTTTTGTTGTATTAACAATTGTGATTAAAATAGAGATAGAGGATGTATGTGGATGTATGCTTGGTGTGGATAATAACTGAATGATCAGGGAGGTGCCAGCCTAAGAATCCAGTGTCCATCAGCTGAAGAAGGCGTCAAGTGGAAATAATCAGAGGACCCCCAGAGGGCAGACTGGAACCCACCCAACAGCCTCAAGAAAAGCCCCAAAAAACAAGATAACATCTAGCAGCACTGAGCCGTCAGGAATGTGCTACCTGCTGCTTGATTCAGCAACAGCATGATGAAACAATTCCCATAGACTGGCATAGGAAGAATCTCCTATAAAAATGGACTCTAGAAAGTGAGAACTTTGGGGGGGTCTGATTCTGCAAACCAACTTCCAGAAGCATCAGATGAGCATCTGACAAGGCCCTGCTCCCTCCTCATGTCCAGGCCACCTGGCCAGTGGCTTGGCATGAGCAACTCTAAGGCTGGTAACTATGATAACAACCTTGAAGAACCTGTGTGTGTGTGTGTGTATGAATGTGTAAATAAATATGAGATTGAATGGAATGTTATAGCTATAACTAACTGCTTACTATGATTCTTTCTGTATTCACAATAAATATGGTATTTTGCCTTTTTCCCGTTAATAAGATCCTGCTGGTTTTTATTTTATTGGTATAACAACACCATCATGTATCTCATCAGGATCATCCGCTAAACCCGCCTAGGTGGTCACATACTCCTATTTTATAGCTTCTCCCTATCTGAGCTCTGATTGGCTCACTTCTTAATGCAAAGTGTCACACCACTGAACTGGTGGAAGTCACTAGCTAAGCACCTGGAACCAGAGTTTGCTGAAGTGCTAAACCAGGTATTGATAGCAGCAGTCTCGTCTGCAGGCACAGAAGGAATATTTTCTTCATTTGGACTAATTCATTCAAAGTTGGGAAATCAATTGGGAGTTGAAAAAGCAGGAAACGTATCTTTCTCTTCCAGTCTATGAATAAAAACGAGGAGGAAGGGGATGAGGTCTTTCCTGTTCAGGCAGTTACACTGTGGAAATTTGGCCTGAATTGGCCCCCCTACAGAATGTACCAAGAGCTCTTTCATGACTACAATGTGGAAAAGAACTCTCTGCCTCCCATTTTCCATAACTTCCCATTCTTGTTCTGACAGCACCCATTGGGAACATGTCCCCTGCAGAACTGACCTCCTAGCTCCTCTAAACATTACACTACTAGGACGTGAGTGACTGCCCTGTATGTCACAATTAGATGAGGAGTGTCAGGGTTCCCTCCTCACTCTGAACTCTGGGGCACAGATGTGGGGACCCGCATGAAAGACCCCCTAAGTTTATATTCCACCAGCTTAGGTTAAAACTTCCCCAAGGCACAAATTCCTTTCCTTGTCCTTGGACGGTATTGCTGCCACCACCAAGTGATTTAAACAAATATTCAGGGAGGGGCCACTTGGAGCCCTATTCCCCCCCCCCCCCAAATATCCCTCCAAGCCCCTTCACCCACTTTCCTGGGGCTTGAGAATAATATTCCAACCAATTGTCTTTAATAAAAGTACAGACCAGACCCTTTATGTTTAGGATACTAAAATCAATCAGGTTCTTAAAAGAAGAACTTTATTATAAAGAAAAAAGTAAAAGAAGCACCTCTGTAAAATCAGGATGGAAGGTAATTTTACAGGGTAATAAAAAGATTTAAAACAAAGAGGATTCCCCTCTACGCACAACTTCAAAGTTACAAAAATGAATAAACCTCCCTCTTAGCATAGGGAAAATTTACAGGCTAAAACAAAAGATAATCTAATGCATTTTCTTGCTATTACTTACAGTTTCTGTAATTTTAGATGTATCATTTCAGTAGGAGCTGGGTTACCTGCTTGGTCTTTCTCTTTGTCCCGAGAGGGAATAAAACAAAGATCACAAACAAAACCTTCCCCCTCCCTTCCCCCCCCCGCAGATTTGAAAGTATCTTCTTTCCCCATTGGTCCTTCTGGTCAGGTGCCAACTAAGTTAATTGAACTGATTAACCCTTTACAAGTAAGTGATTCTGTACCTCTGGCCAGAAGGGAATTGATGTTACTGCATACATAAAGGCTGTTACCCTTCCCTTTATATTTATGACAGGGAGATAGACTGGCTTTTGACTTTACCTAAAGGCAGCATCTTAATTCTTATTCTTCAACTTCACTGCCATTGTGTCAGCCAGTTGGGTTGACGCCATGGCTGCCTTAGGACATTACAGGATGCAACTTAGGCTCCAGGGAGCCTTTCAGTGTCATTTATATGATCCCATTTTCCCTGCATGATGATCCTGTTTGGTGAAGTCCTAGGATAGGGTCAATTATAGTTGGCCAAGAAATGCTGAAGTAGTAGGGCTGTCAAGCGATTAAAAAAATGAATCGCGATTAATCGCACTGTTAAACAATAATAGAATACCATTTATTTAAATATTTTTGGATATTTTCCACTTTTTCAAATATATTGATTTCAATTACAACACAGAATACAAAGTGTACAATCTCACTTTATATTTATATTTATTTTTATTATAAATATTTGCACTGTAAAAATAAAAGAAATGGGATTTTTAATTCACTTAATACAAGTACTATAGTGCAATCTCTTTATCATGAAAGTTGAACTTACAAATGTAGAATTTTGCACAAAAAAACCTGCATTCAAAAATAAAACAGTGTCATACTTTAGAGCCTACAAGTTCACTCAGTCCCACTTTTTGTTCAGCCAATTGCTCAGACAAACACATTTGTTTAAATGTGCAGGAGACAATGCTGCCCACTTCTTGTTTACAATGTCACCTGAAAGTGAGAACAGGCATTCGCATGGCACTGTTGTAGCCGGTGTTGCAAGATATTTATGTGCCAGATGCGCTAAAGATTCGTATGTCTCTTCATGCTTCAATCACCATTCCAGAGGACATGTGTCTATGCTGATGACAGGTTCTGCTCAATAACAATCCAAAACAGTGCAGACCAACACATGTTCATTTTCATCATCTGAGTCAGATGCCACCAGCAGAAGGCAGATTTTCTTTTTTGGTGGTTTGGGTTCTGTACTTTCTGCATTGGAGTGTTTCTCTTTTAAGACTTCTGAAAGCATGCTCCACACCTCATCCCTCTCAGATTCTGGAAGGCACTTCAGATTCTTAAACCTTGGGTCGAGGGCTATAGCTCTCTTTAGAAATCTCACATTGGTATATTGTTTGCATTTTGTCAAAACTGTAGTGAAAGTGTTCTTAAAACAAACAACATGCTGGGTCATCATCTGAGACTGCTATAACATGAAATATATGGCAGAATGCTGGTAAAACAGAGCAGGGGATGTACAATTCTCCCCCAAGGAGTTCAGTCACAAATTTAATTAACACATTTTTTAATGAGCATCATCAGCATGGAAGTATGTCCTCTGGAATGGTGACCAAAACATGAAGGGACATATGAATGTTTGGCATATCTGGCATGTAAATATCTTACAATGCCGGCTACAAAAGTGCCGTGTGAATGCCTGCTCTCACTTTCAGGTGACTTTGTAAATAAGAAGCAGGCAGCATTATCGCCCATAAATGTAAACAAACTTGTTTGTCTTAGCGATTGGCTGAACAAGAAGTAGGACTGAGCAGACATGTAGGCTCTAAAGTTTGACATTGTGTTGTTTTTGAGTGTAGTTATGTAACAAAAAAAAATCTACATTTCTAAATTGCACTTTCACGATGAAGAGATTGTGCTACAGTACTTGTATGAGGTGAATTGAATAATACAGTATCTATTGTTTATTATTTTTGCAGTGCAAGTATTTGTAATAAAAATAATATAAAGTGAGCACTGTATAGTGTGTATTCTGTGTTGTATTTGAAATCAGTATATTTGAAAATGTAGAAAAAATCCAAAAATATGGAATAAATTTCAATTGGTATTCTATTGTTTAACGGTGCGATTAAAACTGTGATGAATCACGATTAATTTTTTTAGTTAATTGTGTGAGTTAACTGTAATTAATCGACAGCCCTATGAAGTAGATAGTACATATCCAGAAGCTAGGAGTGCTACTTCTCTGAAGACAATGAGAAACTCCAAGATTGTGAAAGCCGGGAAGCTTGTGGCGCTCACTTTGGAGCATAAGCGACAGAAACAGCTTTTTAGCTGTACAGGGAATCAGTGGTACTCCATCTTGAAAAACAGGAGTCACTTTATTACAGAATTGAACTGCAGAGCTACAAAATAATTGCTGCATACTGTGCTGCTCTGGTTGTTTCATCAGATCTTATGTTATTGATGCAAGCATGGGTGAACTAAAATCAGGATATCATGCGTTCTAGCTTTGACATTCCTTCCAATCAATAGGATAGCTTCAATCATTCCATTTTACCTGCCCCTTCCCACCTCCCCCCATACATCCACACATTTCCTAGCTATTGAGAAGAAGGCTCCATTCTTCTCTTTGTCCCTCTTCCATTCCCCGGTTATTGATAGGAAGGATATGGTTCTTCTCTATGACCATTCTCTCCTCCCCTTCATAGAATAATTCCAGTAGCCTTGTTCCATCCAGTCCCACCCTATCCCACATGTGTCACTGGGGACAGGTAGTTGGTGCTCCTGAGGCCAGGCAGAGTAAGAAGAACGTGATGATCAGACCTACGGCCTATATGAGGACTCAGCAGGGCTACATATTAGCTCTGCAGCCTCAGATTGAGTAACTTTGCCTTAAATGATTCATTGTTTGTTACTTGTATGCTCATTAATAGATAAATAGCATCAGTTAAGAAAACTGAGATTTAGCAACTAGCCCTTAATATGGCCTAATTATCTTTGACATATAATATGAAATTAAAACCAACTAAGATGCATACACCTGGAAGAATGAGGACACAGCATATTCTGTATTCACTTTTCTTAAAATACTCTGGATATTTCCTTATGCCAAACACCCTGCTTCTTTTTAATAGAGGAGGAGACAGGGTGGAAGAGGATGAATAAAGCATATACATTTTAAAACTGTCTCACTCTATGTTCACCTGACAGACTATATATTATAGTCCATTGTTTAAATCATATGTAAATTTAAAAAGTTTAAATACATATTTACAACACAGACTTTATGTTGATATCATTAGGCAAACCAGCATCTACTCTGTATGTTTCCAATCAAGATTTTTAGCAGGTTTTTCCCCTTCCTCATTTCAGTTTTAAAACAACCGACCATTAAAAATTGAGAAAATATTTTTAAAAGAAACATAAAATAATGCTCCCTCAAAATTTCACAAAATCTGAGAAATTCAGAGAAAATGCTGAACTCTCATTTTTATTCAGTGGTTAGCTATTCTAGCACAGATGGTATGTAAAATCTTCTATTGTGTCAATGACCCCTGCTTGTGCCTAAACACAATGAAAATTTAGTTCTCATCAAAAACGCTAAATCTCTAGGTATTTATCAGTTTTCAAATAAGACCCTCAGCATTATTTTTAATGTGGTTCTTTGTCTGTGAAATGAAAATCAGTCCTCTGTAGCTCTTTTTCTAAACCAATCACTTTGTTTAATTTTCTGTTCTGAATTATAATTACCTAGCAGAATAACCTACTTTACATATAGACTGGTTTAGACTGCTTTGGAAATGCCTTTTTTAAAGTCACTAACAAGACTAGCGTGATGTACTCAAAGTAATCATATTCTGAATTGTCACAAAGCATCCTTCAGTTGTGTATTCTTCTTTTTTTTAAACTGATAATTTTCTTTTCTTTAGAATATTCTCCAAGAAATTAGCTGTAATCTCAAAAAAAGAATTAACTGGAGTGACTTTATCATCTATTAAACTTCTGAATAAAACATACACAGTCAACAGGACACATGAAGAAAACACGACAAGACAATATGTGATTAAAGTCCGTCAACATCCATTTGTGCCTAAATTGTTCCTAAAATCTTATTTCCACATAAAAGCAGCATTAAACTAGAAAAATGTCAAGTATAAAACAGCAAATATTGCAGAATCAGGGCCTGAATCTGTGAAGTGGTTGGGAATTCTCGACTTACTGTGTTCTCAAAACTTTCCTGTCAACATCTTTCAGTTCTGCATTCTGTCAGTGATAGTATATCTGAACAGGCTAGACTATGTCATACATGATCACAGCCCCACATTAGGGGTAGTAACAAGGTCCCTTTTCCCAAAATGCCTTCTGGAGCTCCCAGGGGTTCTGTTATTGTGCCTAAAGAAAGTACAGAGTGCACTTGCTCTGCAGTTGTCTTCTGACCACTGCTGCTGGGGATGGGGAAACACTAGCTCTTCACCATCCCTTCCTACCCACTTTGTAGAAGTTTGCAGCACCTAGTCCTGAGTAGATCTTGCCAATGCCCATTATGGCCAGCCTATGTGAGGAAGTAAGGGGACATGTCAGATCCTGGCACCCTCTCGTTCTCTGGTGCACCCGCACACAGGGCTAGCTACAATCTGTCCCAGTCTGAATGTACCTTTGTATGAATGTCTCATCGGACAAGTCAGTTATAGCAGAGGCATTCATGTCCCTATATTTAAATTGATGTATGTAGTTCCATTACCTAGTCACAGTGCTCTATATATAAAGGAGTTTAGAATGTAGCTATAAAATGGTGTTTGAGGCTAAAACACGACAAACTGGATCTCAGCCTGGCAAGGAGCTCTTCTTCTTTTTTATTAAATGTTGGAAACAAATGTGTTTGGTGTTCTGAAGTTCTGTGAAGGTAGGAAACTAAACACTAGTGGTTTCAAACGTATTTTCTGGGCTCCGGAGATTCAAATACAGCTAAAGTTTTTTTAACTGAAATTTTGCAGAGATCTATTTTATAACGTGAACAAATGCCCTCTGGTAATTGTTGATAGGTGGTGTTTAGAAAAGCAGCTATTTTTGTTTTACCTTGCTTAGGAAAGCATAAGTTATACATACTTACTAACTGGGGGTTACATTCTACACATTCAACCATGATTTTAGTATGTGAAAAAGGGTGGGGGCGGGCATCTCTTCCTGGGAAAATAGTTCTGAGAATGAGCATGCACAACAGCCAATTGGCACAATAGGTTGTAAAGGCTCTGTGATAGGGTACATTCCAAACAGGACTGGGAGAGGCAGGATTAAGGAGAGACAGAAAGCTCAATTAGTCAGTTCTGTGGCACCTGGACGGGAGACAGGTAATTGAGCATTAGACCTAGCTGGAGAACCAGACTGGGTCATTTGTATAGAGGAGGGACTGCAGGGCACTAGGAAGTGGAGTCATATATGAGAAGGTGTGAGTTTCTGCTCTGTGAGAAAAAGCTTATGCTGTGGGACTGTCCCTAAATGAAGAGGACAGCTGGGGAAATGGAGACTCCTGAAGCTAGCTTGGGAGAAGAGAGACTCCAGGGAAGATACCCCAAGGATCAGTGGTTTAAGAGAAATTGGTCCTCCAGAGAGAAAGCCCTAGGAGGAAAGGGAGTGAGAAGAGATGTACAGAGTCGGGGAGAGGGGGAAAGAGTCTGTGGATGACTGCGTCTGGGACACGTGGAAGAGTTTTCATTCCTTCAAGATGGAATTCTGTTACCTTAGGAGGGGTCGGACTCTTAGTGTGACCTTAGTGGAGGGCCAAGTCACTGCACAGACCACTGAAGCCTGGAGGAGGAGGGTAAGACAGAGGGGCTGCAATGCTGAGTCTTGCCATGAGGAGGTGCTCCAGGATGGTGAGTCTATGACAGGCTCCAAATGACCTGCAATGGAAAGGCTTAGGAAGTCCCCAAAAGATTTTGCACAGCTCTCATTTCAGTGTCATAACAGGATCAGTTTATAGATGGGTCCACAAATCAAAAACTTTCAGGACCCTAAATATCCATTTGCTGTGTGACACAGGGGAACAAAGAGGAGACTCGATAAGTTTATGGAGGAGATGGTATGATGGGATAACACGATTCTGGCAATTAATTGATCTTTAACTATTCATGGTAAATAGGCCCAATGGCCTGGGATGGGATGTTAGATGGGGTGGGATCTGAGTTACTACAGAGAATTCTTTCCTGGGTATCTGGCTGGTGAATCTTGCCCACATGCTCAGGGTTTCAGCTGATCACCATATTTGGGGTCGGGAAGGAATTTTCCTCCGGGGCAGAACTGGAAGAGGCCCTGGGGGTTTTTCGCCTTCCTCTGTAGCATGGGGCACGGGTTACTTGTTGGAGGATTCTCTGCACCTTTAAGTCTTTAAACCATGATTTGAGAACTTCAATAGCTCAGACATAGGTGAGAGGTTTATTGCAGGAGTGGGTGGTCAGACTAGATGATCATAATGGCCCCTTTTGACCTTAATATCTATGAGTCTATGAGGAGGACTTTAAATCACCAAAAGCAACAGAAGGGGAGACTGAGGCTGCTGCTGTCTGCTCCACAGCAGCCTGTGGAAGTCCTGGAACAATTCTTCTCCCTTGAGGAGTGGGATGTACCAGGTAGGAGGAGAGCAAGGTCACAAAATACATTGCTGTGCGAAATGTTTTCAGTAATAACTTCTGCTCTGTACTTCTACTCCCTCATTCCTAGAAATAGCCCCATGGAGGGCAGCCTCACTGCAAACCAGAAGCCCCATTCCCTGCTAATCTCTGGGATCGGCAGGATTTGGAATTCTTATACTCCATGCCTCTCCCTAACAGAGGACCCTTACGTGACTCTCCCTGAGTTTCCTAGGCCCTCTATCTCCCTCCCAGAAGTGAGAGGATATGATATGGCTTTAACTTAAGGGAACCTGACTCCAGGGGATTGATAGAATATAGATCTTTTTACTACTGGGTCACATATTGACCCAAATGGTCATGACCAAAACTCATAATCATCTGATGGCTGTTCAGAGGACCACGTGAAAGGTTTGTTGCTCTCAGTTCTTTTTCTTGTGAATGGGTACTCACATCTGAACATGTACACAAAACTGGTGTCAGTTGGCACTAGTAGACACCACTCTTACTAACAGTCTCCATAAATTCAGAGGTCTGTATAGGCTGTGGACTGAACTACTCTATCATTCTTAGTGGTATTACCTACAGAAGAGGGTCAAGGCTGATTGGTAGGACTGTTTGGGGGAAGCTTGCCCAGCTTCTGTCCATACTTTACTTGCTCTGCAGATAACAATTCACTTGCCGGGATGACCAGTCTGGTACCTTCTCCAAAAAATAAATTATTTTTTTTTAATTGAAAAATAGCCTGGGAAAAATCGTAATGAAGCGTTGTGGTTTCCAATGAAAACAGAATGCATCTCTTTGTTGTACTGTAGAATTACTTTACACAGGACAAATGTAACCATCATAGCTTTTTCTACTGATGTGTGACAGTGGGTCTCTCTCTTACAATATTGATTCTAAACTGATGGTTTTATAAAAAGTTTACAGATGCCTACATCAGGATGGGCACATTTTAAAATGAAACATAATAAATATATAAGGAATGTGCAGGTAAAGAATTGGGAGGGGAATAGCAAGGTTCTGACACAAATGAGTGGGCACTGAAATTAATTGCAATTATTGTATGTGTTAATTTATTTTTAAAAAGCAGTAAATACTCTGGTAGTTAGCTATCTTGTTCATCTTCTTTTTAAGAGAGAGCCCCCAGAATATAATGAAATATCCCAGGAGATAAACTACCTCCCTCCCTGATTAATCTAGATATCCAAAGACTAGGGGCCTGATCCAAACCCAGTTAAAGTCCATGAGAGTCTTTCCACCTACTTCAGTTGGCCTTTCAATTAGACCTTAGGAGTGCTGTGCAAAGTGATGCACTTAACAACGTATGGTTGTAGAGAGTGAAATAATTAAGCATATACTTTATAAATATCATCATATGCACCTTAATTTACCTGTTGGTGGGTTCTCAGTAGTTGCCCAGGGGAAGACACAAATGGAAATGCTCTGAGAAAGACACAAACTGCAGCAAACAGGCTCTCTCCCATACCAGAGACAGAGCTAACTGGGCTGAAAGGAATTTACTAAACTTCTAAGAAAAGATTAGGTGTAGGTAAGGGGAACTATATATACAGACCTCTGTTGTTTTTACCCTTTGCTCTGTGTGCTATGTACCTTTTGGATGGATGAATAATGATTTGTTTAGAAGTTTGTTTTCTCAGTTTGCTGGTCACAGGTCCCCAGAGGAAAAGGGCTTATATAGGCCCCAAAACACAGTTGGGCCTGTTGTTAATAGTTGTAAAACAGGGAATTGCCACCCAAAGATCCAGTCCAACAGAGACTGGATCATAGGAAGAAACACTTGTCACCTGAGGGGTGCACTTAAGACACTGGAAAGAGTCTAAAGCTTGTCCTAAAACTGTGTCAATGGGTTTACTCCTGCGGTCCTTCCTCAGCTAACTGAAATGGGAACTTTTTTCTGCAAAAGGACTGCAAGACTCATCCATAAAAGTCCAGTAGAATTTCAGAAAATCCTAGAAGCTAATGAAAAGGTAATTTATAATAGGTATTAAAAATAATTAAGCCTTTTTTAAACTTTACTGATGGAATTTAAAGGTTGAGGCAATTGATTCACTGTGAAATCCAGGAGGAAAAAAAAGTTGTGCCAAATGCCAGTCATGTGATATACCTTAACTTTCACATACCAATCTTGAGGACTTTTGCAGTCGTCTGATCTTTTGCATTATGAAAATGGGGGGTGAGAGAGGGATGTTGTGCTCCCCTTTAGCTTCCCTGGTGCAGGCCAGATACTGATGATCCAACCAGTGGACCACATACGGTGATGAATCTTTGTCACATGCCACTCGAGGCACATTGTGCATACACTAAGAAGATGAAAAGATTCTTATTTCTGAATTATTTAAATAACATCTCCATTTATTGTTGAAATATAGTCACCAGCTCAGTGCTGTGAGAAAAATATAATACTTTGTCCCTCATACCAAAGAAATTAATGGGAGTTTTTGTTACACTGTATTTTTTTATGTGTTTTTTCTTTTTAAGAGGAGGAAGAACACTGATAAAAGGCCAATAGTTTTTATTAATGAACATACTAGAGACTAAAAACACAGCAGATACCTACATTCAAAAAAATACTGGATTTCATGGGAAAACTTTAGCGCTGAGCTCTTTTGAAAATCTGGCTCTAAATGTAAATAACGTTAAATTGTAACTATACCAGTGAAAGCAAGGAAATTCAAAGGTAAGCAAGCAGAAAGGCAGTAAACCCAGATAACAGCTGTGCTGGGGTCTGATCCTGGAAATACATAAGTAACAAATACTCATGTGTTTGCAGGACTGGGCTCTCAGAGTCAGCTTCTCAACTGGTGTAAACTGTCACAAGCTTACTGAAGTCAACGTGCCTATGATGATCTACACTAGCTGCAAATAAACTCACATTCTTCCAGCTCCTGATGTGTTTAGTACTGAAGTGCATAATTATGACAGCCACTCTATGTAAGAGCTATGCCACCTCAACTAGTGTGTCCTATAAGTATGGTGGCAACCGGAGGAAGAACATGCACCCATTTGCAATGTGTTCAATGTTAAACTATTAACATCTGTGAAGCAATAATATATGAATAAAGTTGTATCTCAAATGAACCAAGTTACATCATTGGCTAGATAGTAAAGATTCCTGCAAGAACAGCATAGGGATTGTTGAAGCACAACCCTGATTCCCTATCCCGTAGGCCAGTTCTTTGCAATTCCATATGGCATCACAAATAGTTCTCAACCTACCATTGATACTGCTTTTTTCCAATTATTTACAGAGCACTCTTCAATATTTTTTTTCCTTCTCTTCCCCAGGTACTGGCCACATTGTATGTTATTAGTATCTAGGGCTCACTCCTGCAAATACTTATACATGTGACAAGGTTACCCTGGTGAGTAATGTTATATAAATGCATTTTTGTGGAAGGGGTATTAAGTTTTGTTTAAAAGTTAAGTATAAAACATGTAACGCTTAGCTGTAAATAAAAACTCATTTAGGTAAGTGCAACAACTTTACAGTTGACCTGCACACTATCAAGAATTATTGTGAGTAAAGTCAATAGTGCTTAGGTGTGTCAGCACATATTTTTCTATCTGTTAGGTATCTACATAAATTTATATAAAAATCACCCAAGGTATCTACTCTTTGGACATATCTGAAATAATTAGGGACAATTTAAAGGCGAGCTTTTAAACCGCCAGAAACTTTCACATATATCAAGCTTAATTATAGATCTTTTCATTTTTACCCATGGTATTTGTATCTAAACAGGAGTCAGCTCCCTCTCAGTCCATCTCCACCCCCATTTGATCCTGCAGTGAAGTCTTTGGCCCAGTTACAGTGAACTTGGAGCTGCACACATATATCGAAGTCAATGGAAACCATGAACATACTTCCAAGGAATGAATTTGACTATTAGCACAGAATATATCACATACCAATTAATTCTATGGCAACAGACTGATTTCATAATGACAAGATGACTTAACTATAGAGAAAAGCAGGATAGGCTGAACTGTGGAGGATGAAAACTTCTGCTGGCACACAAATATCCCCCATCAGCAAAGAGGAACAGAAATTTTTTTTTTTTGTATACGTCAAACTCCCTCAGATGAGTAATTCTTACTTAGTCTGTGCATTTGAGTCCGTTCTCCCACTTGTTTAAATCAGGAATAACTGACATCCATGGAGTTACACCAGTTCAACACTGGTGTGAGATCAGAATCAAGCCCAATACGGATTGCTCATATTTATAAGACCTGCAGGATTGAACCCGAAAGCCACAATATTAATTTTGTATGTCTTTGTTTATTTCACAACCTTAATGTTTTTAAATATGTTTTGGCTAAAATCAAATGTAATGTATGGCATCAATTTAAATATCTGTTGGGACACTATATAATACACTTGTAAGGGAACAGAATCATTTCTCTAACAGACCTTCTCCATCTCTAATGTCTATGAGTCTATGTATAGAATCTGGTCCTGCCAGGATGTAGGGCTGTAAAGTTACTCACATACTTAAGAACTAGCAGAAGCGGGGCATTTGTGTACAGTATATATTGGAGGACTGGGTCCTTGTAAGTATATTTATGGAATATATATTGCATTTAATTTTTTAAAACAATCAAAAATGGGCAAAATAAATCTATTTCTTAAAATTTAGGGTTTTAGTTTGCTTTTCTCCACTTAGGAGGACCAATCCTACACCCTTTCCTCACTTGAGTAATCCTTACTCATAAAAGAGTCCCACAGACTTAAAAGGGATTATTCTTATGGGTTATGATTATTGGTGGGCAAAAGGGGTGCAGGATCCATTTTACTCCAGTGTAACCGAGATTAGAATCTGTCCCCCTCTTTCTAGAGGAAGAATAGCTACAAGGTTCCCCTTGTTACTTAGGAGGTTTCCACTATAATAAATAGATATTGAAATTCAGAGCCGCCTAGTTTACAGATGAGGGAATTGTTAATTACAATGTCGGCTCATGGGTAAGGAGGTTTTTTATGCGGGAGTTAGCATAGGGCCTAGGACAAGGAGGTTCCGATCCAAACCCTACCAGGGCAGGCATTACCCTCCCGGGGGAGTTTCAGGGCTGGCTGTGTGGTGGGCTGTCAGTCCTGGGGGAGAAGGTGGAGTATCAGGGTGCTCAATAATTGATAGTCATTAACTGTCAGGATGAGCGGCAGGACACACGGGACTGGACACACCGGACTGGACAGTGGGAAAATAAGTGACTCGTCCTACCCGGAGGGTTCCCTCACTGAGTCTGCTGTGTACCTGCTGTGCTCCTCCACGCTGCGGTTCTCCGCCGCCCGCCACTCGGGCAGGGTGCTGGCGCACAGCACCACCATGGACACGATGACGAAGAGGATGGAGACCGTGGCCAGGATCTGGGCGGCCACGGACGAGGTGGGCTCCTCGAAAGTCCGCCTCATCCTCTCCAGCCACTTCCTGCCCTCGGCGGCGGGCGGGGGCTCGGCCGGGGGCCGCGTGTCCTCGCCGCCGTCGCCGGGCTCGTCGGCCGAGTAGAAGGTGTAGGTGTCGGACATGCGGTCGTCCAGGCGGCGCTGGCAGCAGTAGTCCAGGTGCGAGCACTCGAGCCCCCAGTAGATCATCTCGTTGTAGAAGGAGAGCTCGCACATGTGCGGCGCGAAGCGCAGGTGGCCGTGCCGCACGTAGAGCAGGATGAAGCCGAAGGCCTCCGAGTGGCGGTCGAAGAAGAACTCGTTGCGCTCCCGGTCGTAGTCGTCGCACACCTCCAGCACGTCCTGCTCCGAGAGGCAGCCGTGCAGCCGGCTCACCCGCCGCAGCGGGAAGTCCTTCAGCACCTCGCGGGAGAAGGAGTAGCGGGTGCCCCCCACGTTCAACACCACCGAGCGGCCCCGGCCAAAGTTCATGGCTTGCACGGGGCTGGGGGTTGGGAGAGCAGGAGGCGGCTGCTGGCCTCGGCTCGGGGCCCCCGGCTGATGCCCCCCGCGGGCGGGGAGAGGAGGGTCCCCGCGCCCCTCCTGCGGTTCGGCTCCCCGGGGCTGGGCGCGGCCAGAGGCGCGTGCGCCCCCTCGGAGCCAGCGGCTGCCCGCGCCCCGGGGCGGCGGGAGACCCAGGCAAGCCGCGGCGCTGGGAGCTGCCGCTTCAGTGGGGCGCGGAGGAAGAGCCCGGGAGCCCGCTGGGCGCGGCTGCGGGCGTCGGGGCTCCCTGTGCCCGGGTGGTGGTGGTGCTGCTGCTGCTGCGGGCGGTCCGCGGAGGCGGCGCCGAGGGCATGGTGCAGCCGCGGGGCCAGGGAGGAAGGGAAAGCCCCGCCAAGTTGGAGAGCCCCGCTCCGCTGCCTCCTCCGCTCTCCCCGCTGCCGCCGCCCGCTGTCTGCTGAGAGGCGAGCTGGAGACAGAGAGGCTCGGCGGAGCCAGGGAAGTGGCGGCGGGGAGGGGACACGCCTCCTCCTGCCTCCCTGGCACAGCGAGGGAGTGGAGCTGCCTCTCGCCCCTGCCTCCGTCCCCCGCCGCCAGGGGTTAGCGGCAGCTCTGGGGGGGGGCTTCACCCAGCGGCTGCTTTCCTTCTCCTTCCCTTTCCCGCCCTCTGGGCCAGCCCCGCCCCGCTCGGCTCCCCGGACTGAGGCCTCCCGGGGAATCACTGGTCATTTACTCGCCAGCCCCGCTGGGATTCCCCCCGGCTCCTGCCTGCGAAAGGGCTGCGCTTCGATGGGCTAAAAGCTCCATTTCACGGGCGCATTAATATTTCACACGAGCAGAACTTGCACTCGGCCCGAATAGCTTTCATCCCATTTTCGCCTTCTTCCTGAGGCAGCGGAGCAGGGTGGAAAACAGAAGTGGGTGGCTTTAGGGGGAGCCCGTGACTTTTGCAAAGCTGATGACTTGGGCTCCGTCGGACTCTGCACCGCAGCCTGCGGAGAGCGGGAGGTTGTAAACTCAGACCAAGAACACGTTTGTTTGCTGGCAGCTTTCTGCGTACAAAGACGTTGGAGAAGTTGCCTGCAAAGAGCCGGCGGTATCCAACAAAGTGACTGAAAGTCCCTGGCCCAGAAACGTTTGTTTAACCCAGCTGGGAACCAGCGCTCTTTGTTTTCATCGTAGCTTTACATTCATATTAGGGATGATGAGCCTGCTGTTAAAAGCTCGCTGGGATGGGAATTGGGTGGGCAGAGCGCGCTCACACCTACACAGCTTTGAGGATATGGGGTGGGGGAAACACCAATCTTTTGGATTCATTTTTTTCTGAATTCTGACGTGTTTGTTCTTTTTAAGGTGCCCGATGCACTTCAGGGTTAGGAGCTTACATTCCTCCCCCTCCTTATCTTCTGTCTGTCCTCTTACAGGCCCACCACACGCATAACGTAGGAAACTGTGCAAGAGCGTCAGTTCTTTCTGGCTGTTCTATTTATAGCCACTTCAGTAGAGTATTTATGCGCTGATTTTCTTTATCTTCATTTTTCTTCCTTGTTGTTTCTTATACCAGTACAGAATGTTTGTTTTTACTAAGACATGCCTTACTTAGTTGCCCAGCGTTCAGCATGAGTTCGTCCTTGTGAACAGAATTTTAACACATTGTTACAGCACGATGATGATGAGCCTGTCCGAG
Organism: Eretmochelys imbricata; assembly: GCF_965152235.1. Classification (NCBI taxonomy): domain Eukaryota; kingdom Metazoa; phylum Chordata; order Testudines; family Cheloniidae; genus Eretmochelys; species Eretmochelys imbricata. Next base: position 170,427,009 of record NC_135574.1, read on the forward strand.
TTTCTTGGTTTGGGATTTAGTGGTTGGGGGAGGTCGTTATTTTTCCTCTCCCTTGATTTTTTTCTAAGTGAGGCACATAGTCATCAGCATCTGAAGCACCTTGGAATAAGCTTATCCAAAGTATAACTCTATCCCTCTTGTTCAGTTTACACCAGGTATTACCGAATTTGGCTCCTTCTGCCCAAGAGGAAGGGCAAGTGAGTATCTCTCTTCAGAACTGATGCCAAACCTGGGCAGAAGCCAGTACTTCTAAAGGGAACAGCAAGGACAAAATACACCATTGTTTTACTATTGCATCTTTTTACTGCTGCTGCTAACCCATAAAAATAAATACATTTAAATTGTTTTGTTACTATCAGTTTACCTTGACAGCTGATGTTTGTAGGACACCTATAAAGGTTAAAAAAAGAAGTGAATAGTCCTACAGTTTAGTAACAAAATATTTCAAAGACAGTGAGAACATGAAATAAATGCTCTTGATTTTAATCAGTTTCTGTCATCTTTCTGCAATATGATAGGCGACAGATTAGATCAAATGTGCACATTACTACTGGGAAGAATTATGTAATATCTTGTATTCAGTTGTGACACTGATTAAGTTTCCCACACCTGAAGAAGAGCTTTGTGTAAGCTCAAAAGCTTGTCTCTCACCAACAGAAGTTGTACCAATAAAAGATATTACCTCACCCACCTTGTTTCTGTAAGGTAAGTCACTTTTATGCTTGATTGCACTATGTCCACTAGAGGTCATAGTAAAAGCCATTTTTCTCCGTTAATTTAGGAAGCGAAAAAAAAAGTAGTCAAGCATACAAATCAATGTATTGTCCCACAATAAATTGATTTTCTAGATTTCTTCAGGGATAACAAACTCTAGTTTATATTTTCATGTAGCTGGAAAGATTTTTACTATCAAGTGCTGACTTTAGTTAAAGGTTTCTTGCTTGCAGTATATTTGATAAGTAATCATCACTGTACTAACCTTTTATCTATTATCAGCAGGAGGAGGAAAAAAAAAAAAAACAAACACTGATCCAGAAGTCACCTACTCCAGGACAGGCCCAACAAAGAAAGTAACAGAACGGCACTAGCTGTCACCTTCAGCCCCCAACTAAAACCTCTCCAGCACATCATGGATTTACAACCTATCCTGAAGGACAATCCCTTACTCACAGATCTGGGAGACAGGCCAGTCCCCACTTACAGATACCCCCCAACCTGAAGCAAATACCCACGAGCAACCAAACAAAAACACTAACCCAGGAACCTGTCCTTGCAACAAAGCCCGTTGCCAACTGTGTCCACATATCTATTCAAGGGACACCATCACAGGGCCTAATCACATGAGCAACACTATCAGAGGCTCGTTCACCTGCACATCTACCAATGTGATATATGCCATCATGTGCCAGCAACGCCCCTCTGCCATGTACATTGGCCAAACCACAGTCTCTACGCAAAAGAATAAATGGACACAAATCAGACGTCAAGAATTATAACATTCAAAAACCAGTCGGAGAACACTTCAATCTCTTTGGTCACTCGATTTCAGACCTAAAAGTCACAATTCTCCAACAACAAAAAACCTTCAAAAACAGACTCAGAGAAACTGCTGAATTGGAATTAATTTGCAGACAGGACACCATTAAATTAAGCTTGAATAAAGACTGGGAGTGGATGGGTTATTACACAAAGTAAAAACTATTTCCCAATGCTAATTTTTTCCCTTCTGTTACTCACACCTTGTCAACGATTTGAAATGGGCCATCCTGATTATGACTAAAAAAGGTTTTTTTTTCCCTCCTGCTGATAATAGCCCACCTTAATTGATTAGTCTCCTTACAGTTCGTACGGCAACAACCATTTTTTCATTATCTGTGTATATATCTTCCTACTGTATTTTCCACTGCATGCGTCTGATGAAGTGGGTTTTAGCCCACAAAAGCTTATGCTCAAGTAAATTGGTTAGTCTCTAAGGTGCCACAAGTACTCCTTTTCTTTGTACTAACCTTCTTCACCTTTGATTTAAGGTACATGCCTCTGTATTTCACACTTTCAGGAGCAATTGCTCAAGGCCTGGTTAAAAAATAGTTTCAAAAGCTGCAAATGACAGTAGTTAGCACATTCATGTTGATAATGACTTACCCAGTCATTTCTAACTTTGTAATTTTAAATGCTGCTTCAATACATTGTCTTACTCCTTTAGCACCTTATCTGCTAATTCATAGAGCAGTATATAAATAATATGACTTTAAGACATGAGTACAGAGGAATGGCTAGGAATGTGAAGTCTAGAGAATATATCATAGAAAACGTGGCTCTATAACAAGATGTATTGCGGGAGCAGAAGGATGATTAGAGATTGGGAATACAAGAATCAAACTTCACTTTCCTCAGTGGATCACTTGATGACATGAGATGATATTTTAAAATAAATTAGTTTTTTTTAATATGACACCTAATACAGAATTCTCCATAAGGACAATATTGCTGCATATTAGAAAGCAAACTAATCTGAAAACTGCAATTTCTTTAATCTGCAAAAGGGCCCAAAATGTATTTTTCACTTTCCATAAATTATTTTAAATAGTTTAGTTCTTTTCAACAGAATGTACATTTGATTCTGCTAGCCAGTATCATCAACAAATGTACAGTTGTAAATTAATTAGCTGTCTTAACTGGAGCAGCAGGTAATGCAATAATTCAAGTCTGTAACCAAATAGATAGAAGCTGTAACTGTCCAGTAAGTGATCTGATTTTTGGAATTTTGGAGCCAGATAAATCTGTAGTAACTTCCATCAATTTCATTGGAGTAAATCCAGAGTAGTTTGACTGATTTCAGTGGAGTTACTCTGGATTTACAACAGATCAGAATCTGGTGCTGGGAGTCCAGACTTTTCCTCACTGAAGCTTCCTCACTGCCATCACTGGCAAAACTTCCAGAGATTTCAGTGAGAGCATCCCCTTCGGTTATATCTCCTGAGTGACAACTTCATGAGATTTGAAAAGAAGGAGATTAGAACTTGGAAGATACAAGAAATTCGTTAGTTTCAGGAAAGTCAGCAGAGAGTCTGAGAACTGTGAGGCTGTAAGTGAGATATCCAGGAAAATAAGAGGAGCAAGAGATTTAATTTAAAAAAAAAACAAAGTCCAACACAGAATTGTGCATTGTGTAGTTCCAGCTGTGCTAGTTTGAAGGACGGTACTAGTTCAAGTAAGCAAGCAAGCCAGACAATGTAAGTGGGTCAGCATAAAAATTGGTAAATGGTACTGATCCTTTTCATCATAGGTACAGTATAGGTTTAAAATGAATCTTCAGTGCTACTGACTAAGGATATTGGTCTAAAAAACATAATGAAAAAAACCTGTTCAATCAGGCAGTTGAATTTCTCACTTATTCAGCAAACCATATTTAGCTCTGGAAATATTCAATATGATGTTAAATCATGGAATTACCTTAATTTCCTGAGGGTATGCACTTGTAGCATTCACTGCCCAGGAGCTCTGAATAGGCATTTTGTAAGGTTTTATAACAGCACCTCCTTTCACAGTTCTTGTTGTACTAATACATCATGAAGGTATTTAATATATTTGAAATCTTTTCTACAAACTTCCAAAATCATGTTGGCTTTGTGCTGGGGCCACTGTTCATTTTGACTGTAATGCTATGTTTGTTCAATAAAAGGATTCCCAATTCATTTATGTGATCATATGGATCTAGTTACAGTGGTTGCCACTAAAAAGTTCCTTACACATAATTTTGTGTTGGATCCTGCACCTGTTGAAGTCAATGGGCATATCACTATTGATATAAAGGAGTACAGGATGAGCCTAACATGAGGTGACTTCTGCCAATACTATTTATTTGTATTACTGCAGGACTGGGAGCTGTAGTCATGGATTGGATCCGATTGTGCTACCACTATATAAACCCAAACACAAAGACAGTCCCTGCCCCAGAGAGCTTGCAATGAGTAAGATAACACATTGGAAAAGAACCCAGTTCCTTACTTTTTGGTATTAAGGTTATTGCATATATTGCTTGGCCATGTTTATCTTAATTATGCCGAGAAGCAGTAAATGAAGAATAGATTGAATATTTCTAGAGATTCAGTTTGCACTGGGCAGCGACTAATAGACTAAAATATCTTTCTTCCTCTGTCACCTGGTTGTCCCCAAAACACTGCTGGTGGATTTTGCAATGTATTACCAGGGCTGCTCAGAACTTTTAAACTATACCAAATGAGCACACAAAATGGAGTGCCAGAATTGCCATTGCCCCATCTGCCATTGTGCATGCAGAGGAAAATGCCAATGAACAAACCAACAGCTTAAGCTTCCTATAATTTCCCTTGTTCCTAGTTGTAATAAACTGTGCAGTCAAATGGCTGAGAACAGTGGGACTTTGCCAACAACCTCGCCAACAGGCTGGAAACAAAATCCAACCAGGATTCAGCAGACAGGACACCAGAATTCCACATCTCCCTGCTCTTGTTTATAAAGAAGTCCTTCCCAGAAACAGTGACTGAGGAACAGTTCCTCAATGGAGAGTTGCCAAATTACAGCAGATTAGGATCTGTCCCTAAATGTACAGTAAATGGTTTAACTTGCCTATCCAATTAATAGCTGTGTCTTTCAATTGCAGCAGTCAGAACATGACAGATATAATAGGGCACACAGACCAAGAAGGGGTTAATGAGAGCCTATGGGCCCAATCAGACCCACCCTGATAAACCTGTGTTAGGTGTCAAGTCTGGAAGGAGGAGTTAAACAAGTAAGAGTTCAGCTCACTAGTGGTTGACTGAGAGAGGACTTCTTGAGCTAGTCCTATAAAAGAAGGGCTCGTTGGGGTCAGAGTTCCTTGGAGCTGGTAGGTCTGGTATGGGACCTTTTGTTCCCCATAACTAACGTTTCCCTTTTTGGGGACGTGTAGAAGAGTCAGTCTGGGAAGAGATGGTGAGATAGGCCCAGCTGCAGACAATGGTAGGAAGAAGCTCAGGGATACAGAAGAGTCTGCACAAACATACTTTATCTGCTCCATACAGAGTTCCTGGCCTGGAACCCAGGGTAGAGGTTGAGCCTAGGTTCACCTATTGGCTTCCCCAGGGTGGTGGGGTGAAGACCCCAGAGCCAAGAGTTGGAAAGCCTCCAAAGTCTGAAGTTGGGCTAAAGGTTTGGCATGATGCTGCCAGGCTATTGGTCTGTTGGACTTGGTTTTCAGCAGAAGAGGCAGGACTAAAAGTAACCTGGTTGGAGGGTTGAGTCACAGAAAGAGGCGGACCATCGCAAGGCCAGACTGGGGAGCTAAAGGAAAAGAGGGGTGTGTGCCTGTGGTGAGTAGACTTACACAGTAGGTCAATAATTTCAAGCTCCAAATCAAATTTATCTCTGACCCATATAAGCCAGATGTCTTCTTGCTTGTCTGTGCAAATTGTTGACATCTTCAATGTTGAAGCTAAGGTTAAAGGAAACCCTGTGGATGGGATATAGAAAAGGTCATTTCAAGGTCCCTACTCCAATTTCACGCTCAGTCTACCTTAAAACCTCCAGAGCTCAGGGGGTGTGAAAAATCTACACCCCTGAGTGCAGCGGCTGTGCAAACCTAACCCCCGGTACAGATGCAGCTAGGTTGATGGAATAATGCTTCTGTTGAACTGCTACCATCACTTGGCATTCCTACAATGGAAATATAGGAAATGCTGGAAAAACCCCTTCTGTTGCTGTAGTTTTCATCTGCGCTGCCAGGTTACAATAACATATCTACAGCACTATAGATATGCCACTGGAGCACCCATAGTGTAGACGTGGCCTCTGTTCGGGTTGCTGTTGCACGTTAATAAATCCAGTGTTACCTCTTCTACTGGTAAAAGGTTAAGAGCTACAGTAATAGCACAGAATGTCTGCTTTCAAAAGGGCTGCTTCTTCTTCTTTGTGGAAAGTGTCTCTGCTTTTGTATATTCCACTAACATACAAGCTAATAGTGCTGTTTTTTAAATACTACAGGTCTCAAGCTCTCCTTACTGACCTAACATTACTCTTCAGAAAGTTATCAGATGATCAGTACAATTTTCCCCCAGTAGATTGTGTATATGACTTTTTTTTTTTAGAAGCTATTTCATCTTGAGAGATTGGTGCTGCTGGGTAGACTTCAACAAAACGGAGAAGAGTCATCTTATACTTTCAGTGCCCTGTCTTCTTGTTAACATCCATATCTTTAATTCATTAAAGTACATCCATAGCTTTCTTTGCCCTTTTGTCTAACATTTTCTGATAGTTAAACTGGTTTCTTTTCCAGAAGGAAAAAATAATCTGAGATCTTTAGAGTTAAGAACCAGAAGGAAACTTATTAGGTCTGTTTAACAAGTGCCTGTTTTGATGGATGAAACGGTAAAACAATTAGAAAAAATGGCAGTGTAAACTTTCAACAGAAAGGAAAAAAAAAATCTTAACCAGTTTTTCCACATACAGGCTCCCTGAAGAATATCTCTTCTGGGCAAAATTGGCAGCTGCAAAGTGGTCTGAGTAATATATTTTGGTGAGCCCACAAATGAGTTGTTGTAATAAGGACTGTCTCTCGTTTCAGCTCACACAATTCAATTACAATTCCCCTTGGTTTTCCAGTGTATATGATGAGCAATATTCCATATTGAGTACTTTCATGGTCCCCATTACTGTTTCTTTGAATGCCTCACAACCTCACCGTGAGGTAGGGCAGTGCTATCATCCCCATTCTATAGAAGGAGAACTGAGGCAAGGAGATACTAAGTGACTTGCCCAAGGGCACACAGGAATAGAGCCAGCTGAAACCGGGTGTGGGGTGAGGAATAGCAGCGGGTGTTTCTGTTGACGAGACATTTCAGTATTTCCAAATTTGCTTTCACTCTGATTTAGAACAAAAGCAAATTTGGAAATACTGAAAAAGCATTTACTGAAACTTCTCAGTGAATTGGAGATCCCCCAAAATTTCATGTTGGAAACACTGAAATATAGTGTTCCTGAAACAAAATATGTGAAATTGACGTTCTTGTCCCTTTCATGGCTGCTATTCATTGAAGCAGTTTGGTTTGTGGAGCAATCACTTTAACTGTACGTTTCTGCCAAAATGCTCAGCAGTGAAGTAACAGAAAGTGCTGACATTTTAATCATTGGCTTTAGGTTTCAGGGTTAACCCCACAGTGAGATGAATGAGGCTATTCACACCTCTCAGAACCACTGTTTCATGCTGTCTGCAAACACAGGATGACATTACTGCTTCATTAACATTTTATATTATAAATACAAAATTATTTATATATAGCTCCTTTCTTTACAATGGGATGTGTTATATCTCCCTTTTACAGGGGGGAAACTGAGGCACGTTAAGTGGCTTTCAGAAGGTCACGCTCAATTGACACTCTGTTCATGTTTTCAAGGTTATTTTCACCAACATAAGAGCTAAAATCATTTTCTTAAATGAAAGCTTAGATTCTGCAGTACAAATCTGCAGCAAGAGGTAGAGTTCCAATTTACTTTGGGCACAATAATTGGTCCTTAATACTTAGCATTATAAAATGTGAAAAAACACCCTGAGCGATGCAAGTTTCAGCGCTGTAAAGTGGCAGTGTAGACAGTGCACCAGCGCTGGTAGCTACTCCCCTCGTGGGGGTGGGTTTTTTACAGTACTGGGAGAGCTCTTTAACGTTGGCAGTGAAGACATACCCTTAGGGTATGTAATCTAAGAGTGGAATTTAAGACATCACTCAAGACTGTCAACATAACCACTAATAGTATTACATAATTGAATGACATAATTTGATGACTGTATCAAGAATGATCAAAAGAAGTGAAGAAATCAATGCCATGTTCTTACCAAATTGTTACTATAATAATCATGCAAATAAAATACAGCTCTACATTCAAGTAAAGGAATAATGACAATCGGTTATTATACTCAGCTCAAAATTAACAATCTCAATATGTAGGATGTCTGGAATCTGGTAATTGATTTTTGAGAGTGAATTTTCATCTGATAAGGGTGATTGTGTGCCTGGTAGTGTTCTCCATCCCAACCCTTGTGTCCCCCACCCAACAGATCTCTGGTAGTAAAATCTTGTGTTCTAAAACAAGCGTGTATCAGTATTATTCACCTTTGCAATAAATTGCCTTTAATTCCCATTTCATAACTCAAGCAGTCAAATGTGAATTCCCTTATGCTGCCAAGTACTGAAAAAGGTTCATTCTGAACAATCTGTTGTGTGTCCGTAAGCATCGCCTGTAATAGATGGTTTCTGGATTAACACCATGCAGGTGACGACCTGAATGGTAAAGATGCAGAGCCAGATTCATTCTGCCCAGTACGAAGAGCTGCTATTTGCAGCTCTTTGAATCAGTGAGATCCCAAGCACTCAAGGGGAAATTACACTGGTAGGAGCTGCTGCTTGGGGTCAGCTGTAGTTTCAGTCAGGGACTTTATAGGAGCTCTGCTGGAGGAGGCTTCCAAACAGATTCACTAATCCAATGCAGCCCCTGGCCTTCTCTGCTCCCCAGCTGATACACAAAGAGTGGATGGTATCTCTAAGCCCGCTCTTCCCAGTCAATGTTGTCTGTGGTAATTTTGTATGGCCACAACTTCCCTACCTAGCATACTTTCTGCCTTGGGGCCCGGACAATCAATATTGATAAATGCAAAGTACTGCACATTGGGATTATGTTTTCCAACTATACATCTAAAATTATGGGGTCTAAATTAGCTGTTACCACTCAAGAAAGATATCTTGGACTCATTGTGCATAGTTATAAAACTGGAAGGGACCTTGAGAGATCATCTAGTCCAGTCCCCTGCTCTCATGTCAGGACTAGGTTATCTAGACCATTCCTGACAGGCGTTTGTCTAACCTGCTCTTAAAAATCTCGAATGATGGAGATTCCAAAACCTCCGTAGGCAATTTATTCCAGTGCTTAACCACCCAGACAATTAGGATTTTCCTAATGTCCAACCTAAACCTCCCTTGCTGCAATTTTAGCCCATTGCTTCTTCTCCTATCCTCAGAGGTTAAGAACAACAATTTTTCTCCCTCCTCCTTGTAACAACCTTTTATGTACTCAAAAACTGTTATGTCCCTCTTAGTCTTCTCGTCTCCAGACTAAACAAACCCAGTTTTTTCAATCTTCTCTCATAGGTCATGTTTTCTAGACCTTTAATTGTTTTTGTTGCTCTTCTTTCTCCAATTGGACTTTCTCCAATTTGTCCACATCTTTCCTGAAATGTGGCACCCAGAACTGGACACAATACTCCAGCTGAGGCCTAAATAGCATGGAGTAGAGCGGAAGAATTACTTCTTGTGTCTTACAACACTCCTGCTAATACATACCAGAATGATGTTCACTTTTTTTGCAACAGTGTCACACTGTTGACTCATATTTAGCTTATGGTCCACTGTGACCCCCAGACTCCTTTCTGCGGTACTCCTTCCTAGGCAGTCATTTCCCATTTTGTATGTGTGCAACATATGTGATTGTTCCTTCCTAAATGGAGTACTTTACATTTGTCCTTAGTGAATTTCATCCTATGTACTTCAGACCATTTCTCCAGTTTGTCCAGATCATTTTGAATTTTAATCCTATCCTCCAAAGCACTTGTAACCCCTCCCAGCTTGGTATCGTCCACAAACTTTATAAGTGTACTCTCTATACCATTATCTAAATCATTAAGATATTGAAAAGAACCGGACCCAGAACTGATCACTGTGCACTCGTTATGCCCTTCCAGCATGACTGTGAACCACAAATAATTACTCTCTGGGAACGATTTTCCAATCAGTTTTGCACCCACCTTCTAGTAGCTCCATCTAGATTGGATTTCCCTAGTTTGTTTATGAGATAGTCATGCGAGACAGTATCAAAAGCTTTATTAAAGTCAAGATATACCATGTCTACCGCTTCCCCCCCCCCCATCCACAAGGCTTGTTACCATGTCAAAGAAAGCTAGCAGGTTGGTTTGACATGATTTGTTCTTGACAAATCCACGCTGACTGTTACTTATCACCTTATTATCTTCTAGATGTTTGCAACATGATTGCTTAATTATTTGCTCCATTATCTTTCCGGTACAGAAGTTAAGCTGACTGGTCTGTAATTCCCCAGGTTGTCCTTATTTCCCTTTTTATAGATTGGCACTATATTTTCCCCTATTCCACTCCTCTAGAATCTCTGTCTTCCATGACTTTTTAAAGAGAATCGCTAATAGCTCAGATATTTCCTCAGGCAGCTCCTTGTGTATTCTAGGATGCATTTCATCAGGCCCCACTGACTTGAAGACATCTGATTTGTTTAAGTAATTTTTAACTGGTTCTTTCCCTATTTTAGCCTCCAATCCTACCTCATTTTCACTGACATTCACTATGTTAGACCTCCTATCACCACCAACCTTCTTAGTAAAAACTGAAACAAAGAAGTCATTAAGCACCTCTGCCATTTCCACGTTTTCTTTTATTATTTTCCCCCACTCATTGTGTAATGGACCTACCCTGTCCTTGGTCTTCCTCATGCTTCTAATGCATTTGTAAAATGTTTTCTTGTTACCCTTTATGACTACCTAGTTTGATCTCTGAAAACATCCACTCAATTTGCAGCAGCAGTCAAAAAAGCGAACAGAATGTTGGGAATCATTAAGAAAGGGATAGATAATAAGACAGAAAATATCATATTGCCTCTATATAAATCCATGGTACGCCCACATCTTGAATACAGTGTGCAGATGTGGTCACCCCAACTCACAAAAGACATATTAGAAAAGGTTCAGAAAAGGGCAACAGAAATTATTAGGGATATGGAACGGCTTCTCTATGAGGAATGATTTATAAAACTGGGACTTTTCATCTTGGAAAAGAGACGACTAAGGGGGGATATGATAGAGGTCTATAAAATCATTACTGATGTGGAGAAAGTAAATAAAGTAGTGTTATTTACTCCTTCTCATAACACAAGAATAGGGGTCACCCAATGAAATTAATAGGCATCAGGTTCAAAAACAAACAAAAGGAAGTATTTTTTCATACAATGCACAGTTAACCTGTGGAACAATTTTCTAGAGGATGTTATGAAGACCAAGACTAACAGGGTTCAAAAAAGAATTAGATAAGTTCATGGAAGATAGCCATTGATGGACCTGTTAGCCAGGATGGGCAGGAGTGGTGTCCCTAGTCTCTTTTTGCCAGAAGCCGGGAATGGGTGACTGGGAATGGATCACTTGATTACCTGTTTTGTTTATTCCCTCTAGGGCAGGGCAGGCAAACTTTTTGGCCTGAGGGCCACTTCGGGTTTCTGAAATTGTATGGAGGGCCTGTTAGGGAAGGCACAGCCACCACCCCCCCTGCTTCTCACCTCCTGCTGGCCCCCCAGGACTCCTACCCCATCCAACCCCCCCTGTTCCCTGCCTGCCCCCCAGAACCCCTGCCTGCCCCATCCAACCCCTCCTCTCATTCCTGACTGGCCCCCCAGGACCCTTGCCCCGTCCAAGCATCCCTTCTCACTGATTGCCCCTGGAACCCCTGCCACCCCATCCAACCCCCCTCTCCTTCCTGACTGCCCCCCTCCAGGATCTCTGCCCCCTTTCAATACCCCTGTTCCCCACCCTCTGACCGCCCCGACCCTATCCACACCCTTCCCCCCGACCACCACCCTGAACTCCTCTGCCCTCTATCCAACCCCCCTGCTCCCTTACTTCATTGCCTGAAATGCCAGTGGTGAACGGTGCTACAGCTGAACCGCACAGATCACCAGGACGGGCAGCCACTGCACAGCACTGAGCAGCGGGCCAGGCCAAGGCTTTGCAGCTGCGCTGCTCGGCAAGAGCTCGCAGCCCCACTGCCCAGAGCATTGCACTGGCGGTGCAGGGAGTGGAGGCTGTGGAGGGAAAGGGGGGAACAGCAGGGGAGGGGCCGGGGCTAGCATCCTGGGCCAGGAGCTCAGGAGCCAGGCAGGAGGGTCCCGTGGGCTGGATATGGCCCGTGGGCCATAGTTTGCCCACCTCTGCTCTAGGTCACCGACCATTGGCCACTGTCGGAAGACACGATATTGGGCTAGATGGACCTTTGGTCTGACCCAGTATGGCTGTTCTTAATCCTTCTGAAATGCCTTCATCCCCACAAAACACCCAGATGACCTAAGATACAGGTATTTTGAACAGAAGCAACCTTATAAATGAATTGCTTTGCAAAAAACTTTGAGATATTAGACTGTTTTGAGTTATGCAGTCATTAAAAACACAAAAACCCCACCACACTTTACATTCATACAACCAGAAAAATAACCTTCTAGGACAAATTTCAGCCCAGCATCAACTTTTACTGCCAAGTTATAAAATCTTATAGAGGCTGATAATGGAAATAGTGATGGAGAAAACTTTGGAATTATAAATGGTGACACAATGGGACCTCTGTGCCCAGAAGTTCTGCACACAAAAGGCTGCCAGGACTGGAATCTATAAAATAATATAACATTTTCTTTTTTCCTCATTCAAAACAGCAGCCTCTAGCAGAAAGCTAATACTTGGATGTAATATTCCATTTTACAAAGAACATGCAGAATTGTAATTTTTCTTCTGTCCTCTTTGCTGGTGAAACAATTTTGGATGGAATGTAGGGAGGCTTCCTAATTAGCCAGTATACAAAGATTAGCTGTTTTCTATGAACACTGATGTTGAACCATGCATTACCACCTTCAGAAACAGGAACTCATTGAAAATTAATTCAGTAACAAATGTTTCTTCCAATCCTTAGAAGACTTTTTATTTTCTGAATTTCAAGGTTAAAGAACCACCTGGTCAATGGGGCAATTTCTCTCAAAAGAGGAGCTGAAATCACAACTAAATACTGTTAATTTTCACTTATACCTTTAAAGAGACATGTATGGGTGGGGAGGGAATACAGGAGTCAAAGATCTGTAAAAATGGGAGGTCACTTTGAGTCATGGTGTCATTAAGCCACACAGGATGATAACTTACAGCAAGAGCCAAGACAGAATTCAGAAACTGCTACTTGAGCTAAAGGAGAATCTTTTAGTAATTAGCAATATAGAGTATGGTACCCAGCTGAGCAGTTCTGATTCCATCCAGTGGAGGATAACAGCATACATAAAACTGCCAGCTCATTACAGTATGATCAATTCATCTCTTATGTTTTCTCAACAGAAAAGTTGGATATTGAGACCATCTTTGCCTTACTTCCGGAACAGTAGTTTTTGGATGGCAACAGTCAAACACCACTACCACCCTAAAATGTAGGGCAATACTACCGAAAGCTTCATCAAATTGTCAACTGACATTTTTCAGCCAGCTCTGCTATTGAGTGTCTGTTAACATTTTTATAACATTCATAATTTAATATTTCTTCCTTTTCTCATTGAATTTGATGGTACTAGTCTCACTATAAGCAGAGAAGGATTTGACCTTGAATTTATGTATATGGAGCCCAATTCTGCAAGGTGCAAAGAGCCTTCTATTTCACACTATGTACAACTCCCTTGGTTTCAGCTGACTTTCAAGAAAAAAACCCCACCACCGCCACGAGGGGTATAGCGCCAAGCGATGATGCACTGTCTTCACTGGCACTTTACGGTGCTGAAACTTGCTTCGCTCGGGGGGGTTTCCACACCCGAGAGAGAATGTTGCAGCGTTGTAAATTGCCAGTGTAGACAAGTGTTTAAGCACTCTCCTCTGGGCTACACCAACTCTATCTTTGCATTTCAGATATTTGCTCCCCAGCTTCTGAATCTCTTCAAAATGTCTTCCTGATTATTGGATATCCATGGAAATCCTGGATCCTCTGTTCCCAAAGCAACAGGTCCAGTGTGCTACAGTTTACCAGTTTTATCTTAGGCCACCACTTGTGTTACGCACAGTTCTTGAGTTCAATTCAAGAACAGAAGGAACCTTATTGAAGAAAGACTAGAGACTGAAACAAAAAATGATGGGAGATGGAAACAAATGGTTACATATAAACAAAATCATAACACGCATTCTCAAGCCTAAACTTAAACAAATTATCCTCCTGTCTAACGAAGTTTAGCTCACCCCAAGGTCTTCGCCGCATTTTCAGCCAGCCTGACTGTGATCCCTTTTTTATGAAGTAAGCCCATTGTCAGTTTACTTACTAGGCAAAGGACGCCAAGGTGTCCAGAACTGACCTTTAATGTTCACCTCAAAATAGGGTGTCTTCCCTGCCCCAGCTGTTTACCTCTTCCTGTTAATTTCCTTCTGAAATCTCCGCCAGTTCTTCATTAGCGTTGGTCTTAGAATGATAATAGACACATACTACACAACGATCCACCATGGAGATAAGCATCTCCCACCCTAGCTGGAGGAGTTGTCTCAAGAGACACTGCTTTTAACTACAGAGCTAGAGAATGTCATTAGCAGTAGATATACATAACTCCGCATATTTACTGTACTTATATTGCACAATGTTTATGATGATCACTGTGACATAGGCTTTACATGACCCATTTTGATGAATACATGGGATCCTATACCCCTGTGTACATCTGTGACCTCTGCCAGATGGCATCAAGAGGTCCTTGGGTTACAGCCACAGTGATGCGTGCCTTTATAAATATGTTAATACCATGGGACAATGTCTTTGGTTTACTATATTTGTACAGCGTATAGCATAATGGGGCCCTGGTCCTTTTGATCTCTCGGTACTACTGCTATGTAAATGGTAAAGAATAGGAGCAACTCATATCACATGTAAAACCACAAAGTACTCTCTCGATCTCCTGATAGATGACAATATTCTAGAGTATATTTGGAATACTTTGATAATCTTAACTATCAGTTTCCTTGCCTTTGTGGAGAATTATCATCGTTGCGCCTTTGGCCCAAGAATTTTAGTAGAGAAATTGATCAGAGTCAGTTATATTCTTTGATGCAATTCTGTTTACAGAATGTACACAAAGTCCTCTTTCCCTGAACATACTAGAAAGGAACAATAGGCAGTTTCCTTGCTCATTTTCCAAGTCTGTATTTGGAGTCAGTTCTGTGACTCAAGGAGTTCTGCTCCCTCACAGGGCCACGGTCATGACTGATTCTCTGCTGGCTTTCCCCTTGGTTTTTGTTTCTGTCTCTAACACACATACAGTTTGTGAAACAATCCTCTAGTCCTTGCATTTGCAACTGTGGAATCCTCAGTCAATATTGCAGCAGATTTCTGTCACCTGACGCCTCAGGCAGATTGGTAATCAGACTAAGGCCACAGAATCATTAGGGGACGAGATGACAGAGCATGCCAAGTAACTGAGTTTTAAAGCTTTATTGATAAAATAATAAGACAGCGGAGAGCGCTGGGGGTGGGGGAGATGGTTCCCCACGTCACTCAGAGGAAGGAAGAAAGCGTTCGTGCCCCAAGCCCTAACCCACTTTCATACTCTCACCCGCACTACCCAAGGCTGGCCAAGCCTGGGTGTAATGTAAGAAGAGGGGGTGGTATATGGGAGTTCTTGTCCCGGGTACGGGTCGTCCAGGGTCTGCTGTTGATCTCCGATTTGCCTCAGCTCCTGGGAGGGTTTAAGTCCCTGGGGTCTCTTGGGGGCATCTCCTTCCGGGACCTTTGTTCCCCAAGCTTTGTGTACCAGTTCAAACCAGCCTTCCGTGGCTTCCTCAGCTTTCCCAAAACACACCAGCTTTAGAGATGCAAGACTGTTTTCCCTCTCACTGGCCTTTGCTGTCTCCTAGTTTTTGCAATCTCTGCAGTCCTGTCTGGCTTGTTTCTTTTTTCTCATGGTTAGCAGAGGTTCAGTGAGATATGGATCCAGCGGCAGGCTTCTCGGCTGTAGTGAGTTTGTTCGAGTGCAGTGACCTTGGACTGGGGCCAGCGTCTTATCTTTAGGCTGAGCTGAAGGGTTGAGTTAACCCATTGTCTTCTCTCCCCCTCCCTCTTTGACCTTGTACTACCTGCAAAGGAACCTTTCACTTACACTCACATCTTTAACCCTTCCCAGAATACTTTGCAATACCTGCAACAGCATTAGCAACATACAATGCTGATCTGCCTCCCCAGGGGACCCCCTGAGGGAGTGGGCCATTGGGTTGTGGCAATAGGATTTCACTTCTGATCAGATTTTGTCATGTGTCCTATTGCCTTGGGGGAGTGCTTCTGTTGTCTCCAGCTATCTTACTACATGAAGGGGCTTAATTTCTCCTTACTTTTAGTCTGAAAGAAGGGTGCTTAGCACACTAATTAGAAAAATCAGACTTGGTTAAAACCATAGACAAAGACCTGGTTGATGGCAGACATTGACTGCTTCCAGCATGGCATCCCTATTTTCTCTTTGTGCATTCTCTTTTCCTGCCCCCATCCCTTTGTACACTGACTTCTATAGCCAATCATCCAGCCAGAAAGTCTTTTAGCCCTTCAGAGTGGTAACTGCTTACACTAGTGCTAAATTTGGCCCTGAAATTCACCAAACCATTTCAGGACCAAGTTCTCTTACAGCAAGAGAATAGTGTGCTATTGTCATATCACCAAACTGGACTATAAAACAACTAGCTACATAACAACTTTAATTAGGATTTTAAATTTCTAAAACCTGGCTTAGAACCAAAGGGCACTAAGTGGAAACAGGAAGCAATGCTTGTAGGCAACAGTTGAAGAGCTGTATGCTCCCATTTAGCGATATAACAAAGGTACTGGGATACTGGATGTACATTTGATCAACAAATTACATTTCAATGTTCTCTTTCTGCAATCATTCAATCTGCAAGGAAAAAAAATGAAATGAATAGATACTGAGTCCTTGAGTAAAATTAATTCTGTTCAATGAATGTACTGTGCCATGTACATTGGTCAAACTGGACAGTCTCCACGGAAAAGACTAAATGGACACAAATCAGACGTCAAGAATTATAACATTCAAAAACCAGTTGGAGAACACTTCAATCTCTTTGGTCACTCGATTGTAGACCTAAAAGTTATCATTCTTCAACAAAAAAAAACTTCAAAAACAGACTCCAAGGAGAGACTGCTGAACTGTAATTAATTTGCAAACTGGAAACAATTAACCTAGGCTTGAATAGAGACTAGGAGTGGATGGGTCATTACACAAAGTAAAACTATTTCCCCATGTTTATTCCCCCCCCCATCCATTCCTCAGATGTTCTTGTCAACTGCTGGAAATGACCCACCTTGATTATCACTACAAAAGGTGTCTCCCCCTCCCCCTCCCCCCGCGCTGGTAATAGCTCACCTTAAGTCATCACTCTTGTTACAGTGTGTATGGTAACACCCATTGTTTCATGTTCTCTTGTTGGATCATATTAAAGATCTTAAGATCTTAAAGATCATATTAAAGTTCTGTATTAAAATCACAAATGAGTTTGATTCCCCATAGTTTAAATTCCAGGGTATTACTAATTAAGAGGTCTCTTGGTTTTTGGTACTGTTTCTCTCCCTCTATGTGTGAAACTTGCAAGCTGCTAATTGCGTTAGTACATTCTAAGACAGAGTCCGTTCTCAAAGCAATTCACACAGAGAGAGACTCAAAGCAATACTCTGTAACAACAGAAACAGCACCCAGAGACTCCCCACCCTTTTGTTGTATTAACAATTGTGATTAAAATAGAGATAGAGGATGTATGTGGATGGATGCTTGGTGTGCATAATAACTGAATGATCAGGGAGGTGCCAGCCTAAGAATCCAGTGTCCATCAGCTGAAGAAGGCGTCAAGTGGAAATAACCAGAGGACCCCCGGAGGGCAGACTGGAATCCACCCAACAGCCTCAAGAATGGGAGAACCAAAGAACAAGATAACATCTTGGAGCTGTCAGGAATGTGCTATCTGCTGATTGATTCAGCAACAGCATGATGAAGCAATTCCCATAGACTGGCATAGGAAGAAATTCCTATAAAAATAGACTCTAAAAAGTGAGAACTTTGGGGTCTGATTCTGCAAACCAACTTCCAGGAGCATCAGAGGAGCATCTGACAAGGCCCTGCTCCCTCCTCATGTCCAGGCCACCTGGCCAGTGGCTTGGCATGAGCAACTCTAAGGCTGGTAACTATGATAACAACCTTGAAGAACCTGTGTGTGTGTGTTTGTAGGAATGAATGTGTAAATAAATATGAGATTGAATGGAATGTTATAGCTATAACTAACTGCTTACTATGATTCTTTCTGTATTCACAATAAATGTGGTATTTTGCCTTTTCCCGTTTTATAAGATCCTGCTGGTTTTTATTTTATTGGTATAACACTCTATCTATATAAATCTCCACACTGTATTTTCCACTGAATGCATCCGATGAAGTGAGCTGTAGCTCACGAAAGCTTATGCTCATATAAATTTGTTAGTCTAAGGTGCCACAAGTCCTCCTTTTCTTTTTGTACTTAAAATGTGTGTCATTAAGCACCCGTAACAGCTTTTTAAACAGATGTTGAGTAGGAAAATAGATCAGTTGGGGGAAAAAAGACAAAAGTAAAATCCATGTTGTGTTTGATCCATATACAATATAATTATCTTTAAGCAAAAATGGCTTCATTTAGGACTGCTGCAGGTGTGTCTCTGCACCATGGCTGTGACTCTCCCTGATTCTCAGTTTCGCGTCACAGATGACCAAAAAAAAAAGTATAGAAATCTAATCCTGCTCCCCTTGAAGTCAATAGCAAAACTCCCATTGACTTCAGTGGAAGCAGTATCTGGCCCTACATCTTCTATCCACCAGCAAATGAAAAGGGCTGCAAGTCTGCACCCTAAAACCTCAGGCTGTTACTGTTCTGGGCTGAAACTCTCATAGGATGGGAATTGAAACTGTCTTGGCAGGTGTAATGAAAGTTCTGGAGGACGAGACTGATAAAGGAAACGTACAGATATTTTAATCCTTACATCATAATCCTTAAACCCAAAGAAGAGCTCTGTATAAAATCAAAAGCTTATCTTTTATTGGACCAACTTCTGTTAGAGAGAGAGAGACACACATTACCTCACCCATCTTGTCTCTAATATCTTGGGAAGAACACGGCTACAACACTGCATATAGCATAATCCTTACTCACACTGGGATTACTTATGTGAGTAAGGATTATTCATATGGGGAAAAAGCAGCTTTCTTGCACACTGAAAATGGAATGTTTAGATAAATAACAGTTTTCCCCCCTCATCTAAAGCAGGTGAATGAATGCCATTAGATTGGTTTTCATTAATGGAACTAATCAATGAAAGACAACATATGTGGGTGCAAGGAATATATAGTTCGATGCTAACAACCAGTCTGTGGGGCCAAATCCCGATTGCCTCACACAAATATTCCCACTGACTTCAATGCAAGCACCTGCGTGAGTAAGGTGAACAAGGTTTGGCCTCTGGTCAAAGGAGTGACCTGTACAGAAAATAGTTGGCATCTATTCATGCACATATACAATATCCTATATAGATAACTGTTCAGTCATAATTACCAATTTGCTATATTTGCAGAAACTGTCAATTCATAAAGATTGGCCTGCGTTGTTATTGACATAAGCACCAGTTTTCTATGAAGTATAGAGACATATGGTGCCATTTTTACAGCATTCAACTTAAATGTGAAAATCTAAATATGGGCTCGTAATTTAATTGCTGAACCATTGTTTTCATATTTTTAACGAAAATACCTACATTATATTTAGTCACAAGTCCTTTGAGATATCTGACCCATACATATGTAAAAATATATACAGTACTGTTGATTGTCAACAAAAGATGCATTTCTTCTGTGGCAGTTTCTTTACTGATTTCTAAAGAGGTCAGGCTATTTGTTTCTGTCTTCTGAACCACGGTCATAAATAGGCAGGGCCCTACCAAATTCACAGCTATGAAAAATGCATCATGGACCGTGAAATCTGGTCTGCCCCCATGAAATCTGTTCTTTTGTATGCTTTTACCCTATACTATACAGATTTCATAGGGGAGACCAGAATTTCTCAAATTTGGGATCCTGACCCAAAAGGGAGTTGCAGGGTAGTCACAAGATTTAAGGGTGGTATTGCCACCCTTTCTTCTGCACAGCCTTCAGAGCTTGGCTGCTGGAGAGCGGCGGTTGTTGGCTGGGCACCCAGCTCTGAAGGCAGTGCAGAAGAAAGAGTGGCAATACCATACCCCGCCAACCCTTACTTCTGTGCTGCTGCCTTCAGAACTGGGCAGCTGGATAGTGGCTGACTGAGGGCTCAGCTCTGCAGACAGCACCACAGAAGTAAGGGTAGCAATATCATTCCATGCCATCCTTACTTCTGCGCTGCTGCTGGCCGCGACAACTCTGCCTTCAGAGCTGGGCTCCCGGCCAGCAGCCGCCGCTCTCCAGCTGACCAGCTCTGAAGGTAGCACCTCTGCCAGCAGCAGTGCAGAAGTAAGGGTTGCAGTACCGCAATCCCCGCTTACAGTAACCCTTCCAACCCCCCCACCCCTACCAACTCCTTTTTGGGTCAGGACCCCTACAATCACAACACTGAAATTTCAGATTTAAATAGCCGGATTATGATGTTTAAAATCCTATGACTGTGAAATTGACCAAAATGGACTGAATTTGATAGGGCCCTATAAATAGGAAATAGATGCACAGACAGGTGTGGGATTTTCTTAGGTCCAGGGTTTGTTTTTACCTATGGCTCTGTTCTCTCCCTTTCACTCCAAGCAGGTTCAGTAACGGAGCAATTACAAATTATAGATACTGGAGGCTTCAAATCCACATGTGTATCTACTATTATAGAAAAGTAGAATAGGCGTTATACAAACACTGCTGCTCCTGGGAGTGGAGGAGATAAGGATCCAGAAAGTGGGAGTGCTGTCTCCATGCTGCTCTCTCCCTCCCATCATCCACACCTATAGAACAGGTTCCATAGGGCTTGGGACCAATCTACTGAAGGGGTTAAGCCAGAGGCATCAGACTCTCTCTTGCATCACCCACCTCTGTGTAGCTCTGTCAAATCAATCAAACTTCCATACCAGCATTCACTTACCTGTTTTCCCCACCATCCTATGGAGACCCTCCTTCCGCACAGGAAAATCAATCTACGTTGCTGTGTCTAAGAAGGTCATGGTACCCGGAAAATTAGAGATCTTGAGCACGCAACATTTCCTGTTTAATCAGGGGAGCGCCAACCAATTTCGGGGACCTTTTGTCTGGCTTTCCTGGTTAGTTCGTTTAGAATCACTTTGAAATCCACCCCTTTCATGCCAGAGGAAAGGGAAATGATGTTACTTTATTGTGTTAGACTTCTAATTCTTGTGGGTGGACAACTGTTTATCCCTTTATTCACAGGCTGTACAGTTAATTGCTTCTCAATAGATTAAACCTAGAGACAACAAAAGATCTGATCACCACTTCAGGTTAAGTGGCTCATCTTAACTCTTTACTTAACCCTATGCTCCCCCAGTTTGTCGTCATTGGAAAATTAGTACACATTAGAACAGGACTTTGAGGAGCCATATTGACTAACAGGATGTTAAATACAACTTTGCAGTCAGTGTAGAAAGGGTCAAACTGTGTTTTAATATTGTCAGCTGAATAGTTATCCAAGTAAATAGTACTTGTGACTAGAATTCATTGAACAATTTCAGATTTTTCAAAGAAAATTCTCTAAAATATACACACACACACGTGAAATTCTCTAATTAGCTAAAAATTGAGTTACCAATTAGCAAAAATTAGATGCATTTTTGGGGAAAAAATTCATGAAACGTTGTTTTCTTTCTTTCTTAAAAGAATTCTACTCCAGACAACTGATACAATGTTAAAGACAATGGCTTTTATATGCGGACCACTAAGTCTTGTTTTACATCATGTTGGCTAACATGACTCCTCAAGGTAGTGTTCCAATACAACTTTATTTTCTAGGGCAAGCAAGTCCTAAGTGGCACAGAAAATCTTTTCTTCCACTTTCAGATTCAGGTTTCCAATCTCCCAAGTAGTAACTCAGCATTAAAAAGACAGAAACCTCTTTTTCCTGAAACCTCATATCCCTAGTTGTTGTTGTGATTGTTGGGCCTACAAATTTACTCTAATTGTGATCTCAACAGTAAAACGTATGTGAAAGTTGATAGGCACTGACTTTTAGTTTTCCCCAGCTGCATTCCTCCCACAGTCCACTGAGCCCTTGCTCCATTTCCTCCCCAAGGCTCTGCCCTTGCCCTGCCTCCACTCTGCCCCTTCCCAAGACCCCGCCTTTGCTTCACCTCTTCCCACCCCCGCTCCACCCCCTTCCTGAGGCCCGCACTTGCCACTTTCTGGCCTCCTCCAAGCCCCTCCTCCAGCTGCCAAACAGCTGATCGCTTGCAATCAGCTGTGCCTGGTAGATGTTGAGCACCCAATTTCCGCCCCCCATAGGTGCTCCAGCTCCGAAGCACTCATGGAGTCGGTGCCTATGAAAGTTCATAAGATATCACATTAACCTATAATAACAAATGTTGATGGGAAAAGGTATGAAAGGGAGGCAGAGACTAAATTAGACCAAAAAGGTCTACTGATATAACTCAAGGACTGCGTTAAGATCAAATTTGGTAAACAAGAAGTGTGGAACCAAAAATCACTGAACCAAAATTGGTGTGTTGGAAACTAGGCCTAATTGATGGACAAAATAATGAGGGGATAGGCTTTTCTGTCTGCCATTCCCTTTGTGAGTCCTTAAAGGAGGAGACTTTGAGGAGAGAGCATGCCTACTGGAGCAAGCTTCACCATCATGGCCGCAATCCACACCATCTCCTAAGACCCTGGACCTTTTTCCATCCTTGTTTGAGAAATGTCCTCACCAGATCAGGCCAGAGTGGGGGACTCAGATGACATTGCCACCTCTACCAGCTCCAGCTGAATCCCAGTCACCACCTGGGATGAAAGAGGATCGAATTTTAGCAGCTGCAGCAAAAACCGGTGCAGCCCATTGCAACTAACTTCTTTTCCCCAAAAGGACAGTTATTACCCTCTGTCCTCTGAAAGCTAAGAGACTTTCAGCCAAAGGGATTTTTCCTTTTAAAATCTTTCCCTTTAGCTGGAGAGAGTTAAGAAAGGATGTTAAAATTAAAGACTTAATACTTTACATTTCAAATGCTTTAACTGTTTTCCTTTATCTTTAATAAAATGTTTAAATAATTTTTAATGATGTTTCCCATAGTATTACGTTGGCCGAGGTCTCTATACGAAATGCTGAACTTTGTCCAAACAAACAATGTTAAACAATGACTGGGTTATATTAATACCTTTGGCTCATTCATTCCATCTAAATTAATACATCACAATTTCTCTGTAGCAATCACTCAAGTGGGCACTGTGACACCAGCAAAAGTGACAATGTGTTTTCCATCTTCAAAAGAACTGTGAAGTGAAGTTGTCAGCCAGAGACATATTTGGACTACATGCCTCCGTTAAGGATACTTCACAAGGGAAGTATATCACATCGTGGAACAGGCCACCCAAATACCCAAGAGAACCTGCTTCAATATGGCAGTGGGGGAGAACACAACCCTTTAACTGCATACCCATACTTGAAACCTACAATCCCACACTGGAACCCATATGGTGTATCATTAAAAAATTACAACCCGTACTCGATGGGGACCATGTTTCGAAAGAGATCTTTCCTGAACCCCTTCTTCTGGCATTCAAACAACCCCTCAGCCTTGTCAATCACATCTGCGGAAGTAAGCTCCCAATAGACCGGAACACACCAACTCAAAGTGGCACCAGACCTTGCTAGAACAATATGGGCGGCTCATGCTGCCTCTCCTCTTTCACTGCCCAAAGAGGTGTTCCCCTAGCAAGATCTGATTCTGCAAAGAGCTGAGTACCTCTTGGAATGTATCCTTGTTCCTTACCAGTGAATTCCAAAACTCCCACTGGAGTCAATGGATGTTTTAAGGTACCCCAACCCTGCACAGTACCAAGCACATCTCAGTCAAGGTGCCAAACCCCTCCCAGGAGGTGGTCATTACCTTGCAGGGTTGTGGGCTCAAAGCTTCCATTCTCTTTAATAATAATGGCATGAAAGTAAGAAATTGCAAGGCCTTTACGATAAATTCACTCACGTGGAGGACTCTTTGTAGTTAAAAAGTGTCCCAAACTACGTGGGATATGGCAAAGTTAACCATTTTTGAACATACACCTGAGAATATTTATAAACAAGACCTCTAAAAAGCATTTTTAAGCTATTGAATTGTGAGTCTGATCCTGCAACCCCTTACGCAAGTTCATAAATAAATAGGATCACTCATGTAAATATGGCCAAGGGTTGCAGGCTCAAGACCTTATTGCTGATGAAAGGTGCTAGAGTGAGATCCTTGGGGACTGAAGCTCTATTTAGACCAGAATAGAACACAGGATGACAGCTAGAGTGGAAGTTCCCCTCCTTTCCCCATGATAAAATACCTGACCACTTGTAAGGGTGAAAGGATAGTTCAAGCCTTTTGAAACCTTAATCTCCACTCTGAGAGGGTGGTGGTGGCAGCAGCGGCAGTGGTTGACTGTAATATGAATACTTTTGGGAACTGGCCTGAGCTCACCAAACTCATTTTATATAGGCCACTGAATGGCCAATGATTGGGAACTATATTTGGCCATTGCTAACCTTGGATGGGCTTTAAGGCAGATACCTAGGGATAAGAGGCTCTATACACATTATCAGTCCCCTAAGCCATCCAATCCCCCATGTGAAAAAAAGAGATTTTTGAAGACTTTCTATTGAGAAATTCTAAGAGTAAAATTTCCTTGGTAGAATTTTATGCCTTTGAGGGCTACATTTCACTATTGCATTTTTAAAAAGAGAGACAGTATTATGCTGCCCTGGTTAGCTTAACAGATACTTATTCCCTTTATACAATTTAAAGCAGCGGGGTCAGAAGTACTTACAGTGAAAGAGGCAACCAGGTGACGCCGACAAACACTTAGTGAATTTGCTCTTCTCGCAGAGATGGCGTCTTTTCTAACCATTGTCTACAATAAAATGAAAGCTGCTTCTATGTCATCAATAAAATACACAGCTCTTTAAATAAAGAGAGTTGCGGCTGTGGTACAATCATTTTCACAAAATGTAGAGTATATGGTCTGACGCTTTAGGGTTTATACCATACCAGTAAGGGGCTGTGTCACCACTTGCCCTGCAACTCTGGGTGCCTTAAATATTAGGCCGCTGTAGCTCACAGCCCAGACACCAACAGCCAGACTACAAGCATAGAGGTCACACCCTGACTTCCCCTGCTCAGTTATTTTATGCAGGGTGACTCCAACACCTCCCCAGTTCCAAATTTACCCAAAAACGCCTGCCCTGCAGTGCTCAGCGCTCTCGACGAACTCTGATAGAAGTTATTAAGAGACAATACACTGCAGTGCGTTAGTTTAACGAAGGTTTAACAAACACTCTTATTTCAATAACAGCACTGAATTGGTTTATAGTTAGGGCCCTACCAAATTCACGGTCCATTTTGGTCAACTTCACAGTCATAGGATTTTTAAAGAATAGTAAATTTCATGATTTCAGCTATTTCAATCTGAAATTTCATGGTGTTGAAATTGTAGGGGTCCTGACCCAATAAAGGAGTTGGGGGGGGGGTCTGCAAGGTTATTGTGTGGGGGGGGTGGGGGGTGCGGTACTGTTATCCTCACTGCTGCAGGTGATGGCGGCGGCGGTGCTGCCTTCAGAGCTGGGCAACTGGAGAGTAGTGCCTGCTGGCCCAGAACCCAGCTCTGAAGGCAGAGCCGCCACCAGCAGCAGCACAGAACTAAGGATGGCCTGGTCCGGTATTGCCACCCTTACCTCTGCACTGCTGCTGGCAGAGCCGGGCCCTCAGTCAGCAGCTGGCACTCTCCGGCCACCCAACTATGAAGGCAGCGCAGGAGTAAGGGTGGCAATACCATGATCTCCCCCTAAAATAATCTTGTGACACCCACCCCGCAACTCCCTTTTAGGTCAGGACCCTCAATTTGAGGAACACTAGTCTCCCCCATAAAATTAATATACTATAGGGCAAAAACACACACAAGACTAGATTTCACAGCTGATGGCACACCCCATATTCTTCATATGAATGTTATGATATGAAGATGGCATACCTAAAATGTTTCATGCAAGATGGATCATGTAAGGTATCATTGGAAAGGTTATGTTTTACTGAATATGATTATCCTAGTTGTATAGGAATCATTTCTGTATCTGAAGTTAGGAATACTGACTAACAATTACAACTGTGGTTACACCTGGGAAACACCCACCACACAGTATGCAACCAGCCTGGATGAGCCATTAGGAAAGATGATGGGTCTTTGAAGATGTTGATCTCATCCTCCTGAAATTCCTTCCTGTGGACATTACCAATAAACCTTGTCTCATGGTGCTTTAACACTGCAGTCATGTGATGTCACCTGGTATGGAGTACCACCTTGGACACTGCTAGTATTTTTCCACTGGGGGAAAGATTCCTGCCTTATGTAAATCCTACTTAAGGCTGGAAAATGAGTCAATCAGGGCTCTTCTCCACTGCATCCCTGCCCAAGAAGGAAGACTGCTAAAAAACACCTGAAGAAATAAAATGACAGGTTTCAGAGTAGCAGCCATGTTAGTCTGTATCTGCAAAAAGAAAAGGAGTACTTGTGGCACCTTAGAGACTAACAAATTTGAGCATAAGCTTTTGTAAGCTACATCCGATGAAGTGAGCTGTAGCTCACGAAAGCTTATGCTCAAATAAATTTGTTAGTCTCTAAGGTGCCACAAGTACTCCTTTTCTTCTTGAAGAAACAAAGAAACTAAGTTGGAGAAAAGCAAGGGCTGAGTCCAGGCTGAGACAAGGGTCTAGCCTGTGAAGAGGAATAACTGGAACTCTGTGCTGCAGAAACTCTGCACCCTGCCTAAAACATTTAGAGGGAGAAATTACTATTTGTAACATGTTTCTTTAACGTATTAAGCTTAGTTTGCGTGTTTTGTTTTATTTGCTCAGTAATCTGCTTTGTTCGGTTTGCTATCCCTTATAATCACTTAAAATTTACCCTTTGTAGTTAATTTTATTTGTTTATTCCAAAACTCAGTTTGTGCAATTCATATGGGGGGGGGAGGGCAAAAAGCTGAGCATATCTCCCTCCACACTGAGGACAGGGGCAATTTTTATGTGCTTGCGCTGTACAGGTCTCTATACAGCAGAAGACAATATTATTTTGGGTTTACACCCCAAAAGGAGGTGCGTATGTGATGCTGGGTAATGAGCATATAATGGACCCCAGTATATCAGGTGGCATCCGGGATGGGTCCAACCCATCACAATGGGGGGAGACCAGCTTTCATAGTTCAAGATGCGTTTTTCATGGCCGTGAATTTGGTAGGACCCTATTTATAGTAAAAGAAAAAACAAGTTTACTTAAAAGGGATAGGATTAAGTGATACCAACTACAAACAATTAAGACAGAAAGTGTTACAAGTAAACAAAAGTAAAAAATATGCTTCTAAGATTAAAATTTTTCAGCAAGTCACAATCTCTGCCTATGTATGTTTAACTAAACTCAGTTCCCAGAGACTTCAACACCCCCTTTATGGAAGGATCCCATGCGCTGTGATTTCAAGTGCTCTCTAGGCCCTTGAATCCCTCAAGTGATGGTTACCAAAATGGCTTCCTGTTTCTGCTTATACCTCCCAAAGATCATGGACTGTTACAAGAGGCAGGAAGGCTTCCTGCTGTTCTTCCCTTCTGGTTGACTTCCCATCCTCCTACTGATTTGTATGTAAATGGAGCTCCCATTGTTTCAATTCCATAATGCTCAATTTACATTGGAGACAGGTAGATAGCGGTCTTCCCTCCTGTCTGGGAGAAAACCTGTTTCTCCCTATGATGGGACAGACTTTAAAGCACATAAGTGAGTATCCATATTTCCTCATATAATGTTAATGCACACATTTAACAATATTAATCAGCAGCGTGTCCCAGACTTTCAGAAAAGACCTTACTTGATGCCCTTTTATAATACAGTAATATGATATACCATCAGTTGATTCAATTACTTTTCATTTAAGGTTCAGACCCCCCTGACTTTATAGACCTGCAAACCTTTAAAATGTATTCTCAGATAAAGTTCCTTTTCTCCTGCTAGGATGCAGATGCCATGCTATCCTCTTCTCTGCTTGTTAGTTTTGTTTATCTTATATGTAAATATACCTTCATTGTCTCTGCATGATGACAAGACTGGTCAGACAAGCAAATACACTAGCACATTATGTACTTCAATATTATTTACTGAATGTCTGCTACCCCAATTCCTTTATATAAGGCAGGCTGTGCTTATGCACTGCTTGCCAAACACATTTTAAGAACATAATTCTAGCACATATTTATGATTTTGTACACAGCTTGTACATACACCATGCAAAAGTATTAATGATCAGTGGGTTATTAGTTCTCCAATGATATATTACATGTCACCTTTTGGGTATATATCACGACAATCATGCGTTAGAGGTAGCGAGTATTTCAGGCCTGACAAGAGTTACTGACACAGAACAGTTAATTACCAGTGGGCCTCTGGGTCACAGATGGGCAGGGCCACGTATCTTCTGTTTCTTCCCCCCCCCCCATCAATGCCAGTGATAAAATACTCCCTGCTCTTTTCCATTTTAGTTACGGTAACTGGTCTAACCTGTTTTTCAATATTTACATGGGTTTACACTCTCCACGCAGTGCTCAGATTTTGTAAGTGCTTGATTTTAAATTCCCCGACGCAGACAAGTTTATTAATAGTTGAATAAAATTCATTATAGGATTAAGACAGAGCCTTTGCACGAGCCTTAAATCACAGAAATTGGAAAAATAGGGGAGGAAAAATAAGTAATAAAGCATCTGGGTTGCATTGTTATATTTTAGTTCAGAACCCAATTGAAAGTTCCCAGAGCTCATTTAAGTTTTGTGCTAGTGGATCTCATGGAAAAAGAACTGGATCAGTGAATTTGCAGCCACCTCGTACAACTGAGGTGTGTGTGGAAACTCCTGCCTCTTAACACACACACACAGGCTGTAAAACTGAATATGTCTGCTACCCCTCTTATACCTCAGCTGCCTGGGGAGTTCCTTAAAGGCAGGATTTGCAACTCCCTTACACCTTGTTTAATCACTTACACCTGTGTAAAATGGTATTTACCATTCATTTAGGACAGGTGTAAGTGACTACAGGTGTGAGGAAATAGAGAACCAGGTTCTGACTTCTGAGGCTCAATATTGAAGTACATTATCACGCCTGCTCTGTATGCTTTGTGACCCAGGAATTCTTGAAGTCTGCCCCGACTAAAACCTGGATGGGTTCTCTGAGGTAACCTCTCTTTTTTTGGTTGTCCTTGTCCTTCTCAGGAATCTGTGGAGATTGTCCTCAGGACATTACACCTCCCATGTGCTTGAAGGAAAAGTGTATTCTTCAACCACCCTCTTCCCTTTGCACATATAAATATGCATCTTCAGCTTGCCTTTCCTGCCCATGGAAGAAAAGCCCAGAGACCGACTCCTGAAAGAATGTGAGAATGAAAGAGTGTGGGGAAATAAGGTGGATGAGGTAATATTTCTTATTGGACCAACATCAGTTGGTGAGAGACACAAGCTTTGGACTTTTACATGTGTGGGGGGAACTCATCTAGAGTTGCAGTGCAAATTTGGACTAAGGAGAAGAGCTCACCGGCATTTTTAAAGAGTGGTAATGACTACATGGAACAAGCCTAATCAACCCTCTGAATTAATTGTTTTCTTGCTTGCCAAATTGCATTTCCTTGAGCCTTCCATGTTATTTAATCTTTTGTATCATTCACTACTTGGAGTGTTAAGCAGTAGGATTCTTTTTTGAATTCCAGGTGAGGTGCCAGTGTAGTGTCAGACAGTTCAGAGAAATGTATGCTAAAGTACAACTTCTGCTCTCTGAATACAATTTCTGGGACATCCCCGGTCATCTCCCACTAGCACATTTTCCTTCTAGTGGGCAGGATAGGTGAGGAATTCAGATTTCCCTTTCAAAATGTGGGGCTCTCTCGTTTTTTTAAATGGGGGTGGGATGATAGGTGGCTCTATAGATTTCATGCACTCATTTAATGTGTTGCAGTAGCAGAAACACTGAGTTGCTCTTGTTTTCCATTGGAACCACGTACACAGGAAATGAAAAGTGCACTGTTCAACAACATATGAGAAATCTTAACCTAATAGTTTCAGGCTCATTTAATAAAAAATGATGTCGGCATGCGATTAGCTTAAATATGCACTGAAGACAAGAAAAAAACCCTTATATTTATTATGGCTATTGATTCCTCACCCCTAGCGCCTCCCCCCCAGCTTGAATTCTACGCTACATTTCCCTTTAGATCAGGGAAGAAATGAGATGCCAGCTTGAAAGAGTTCAAGACACACAAACAGAAATTCTGGGACATGAAATGAATGACCCATGATCCTTTATGTAAGAAACCCCTCCCACCCCAAACCAGAAGCTTTTCTTTTAAAAGGCAACAGTCCAAACTAGAACCCAGCTGTTAAAAATGGTTGTTTTTCATGTAATAAATTTCAAATAAGGGAGAAGTATATTTTTGTTACAAAAATATAAAAGTTGTGGAAACACTTCAAAATCAATTTGATTTGTAAACAATTCTTCAGCATTTATTGATTCTGAGATGAGTTGCTAGAAGTCCGTTTTACCTTAGCTTTTCTAGGCTATACTGAAGACTTTTCTGAATGCTTTTCACCAATGAGAAGGGTTATCAAAAACAGCAAAAGAAATTCCATATGCCACCAAATTTTGATGAATACGTTTGAGAGAAGCAAAGGAGATCATCAGTATAACCGAAGGACAGATTGTATCCTGAATAGTGTCCTACAGCTAAAACACACAAACCCAACATCAGGGAAAAAACAAATGAGAAACTAGATGTTCCAGTGAATAAATAGGTAAACAACTTTGATGATTATAGCTACCCAATGGGAGAATTTGTGTTTGATAATCACAATAGTCATTACAATCACTCTTTCTGTAGACCAAAGATGAGGTACAGCATGGAACTAAGACCCTAAACAAGATGTGGGGAAAAACAGCACAGAATGCATTATTATCTAAAGTAATTAAATTCATGTTAAGTAGAAACTATGATCCAGTGGGACAAAGAACCAGGAAGCTCTAATTAACTCCTAACTCTGCTGCTGCCGGAGCTTGACCAAATCACTTAAACAAAACTATAACCGGTTATCTGTAAATGAGTATAGCAATAATTGGCATAATAGTTATAAAAATGGGTGCAACAAAGATGGTATTTGAAATGTTTGCAAAGTTGTTGGGAAATCATATAAAAGCTGCAAAGTATAATTCCTTTAGGATAAACAGCATTATTGATTAGATCAGTTTTGCGATTCAACATTTTGATGGAAATACAGTGAGAGAACACCAACTTTCATTGGAAAGTACTATAATTGTATCTAAAACAAGGGACAATTGAAGTGTAACACAATTATCTCAAAGGAAATGCTGGATTTAAATCCTTCAGGGGGTAGCATACATACCCTTTGTGTACACAAATGCACACATGCTACAGATGCACAAACTCAGACATCTAGGCAGACAAGCTCGTAGATACCCATACATGAGTAGACACAAAAGAATATACACTCAGTCACATACACTGACCCATGTTGATGCACAGCTTCACCCCCCCTGCACAATTGTCATGCACAGACACATATTCGAATGCATCCGTGTACAGGTGCACAGTGTGCTTGTGCATTGGACAACCACTGTCCTGCTCTCACACGTCTACACTCACCTGTGCTGCTCTGCGACTCACCTATATACAGAAACACACTCACCTAGACTCCCACCCACCTAGCCACAGACCCCTCCATGCTTATGCCCACACCACCACCCCTGGCACATTCCGACCCAGAAACACACTCAGTCATAGCCTCTTGCTCTGCTATTGCATATGCTAATGCACTCACCCTCAACATACAATGCACTTCCTGCCCCCAGCCCTCCCATGTACCAGGGCATCACTGCCTCCACGCACCAATGCACTCCTGCCCCCAATGCCCCCCCCCCATGCCAAGGCCCCCCCAGGCCAACGGACTCCGTCCTCGCTTGTCCTTTTGGAGCCAGAACCACGAGGGAAACTTTTAACCCCTCCTCCCCCGATGCGCAGCGGGACACGGCGCTGGTGCAGCGTCCGCCCGGGCAGGGCCCTCCGTGCGCTGGCGCCGCTCGCGTCCCCACACGGGCAACCCAGGAGGGCTGCGGGCCCGGCGGCGCTTTAACCCTTGGCCTGCCGCGCCCCGCGCCGGGCAGCTCCGGGGAGGGCCGCGGCGGCTGGGGTGCGGTGCCCGAGGCGGGGCGGGGCGGGGGGGCAGAGCGAGCCGCTCCCTCCCGGCCCGGCCCGGCCCAGGCGGCAGGAGGAGCAGGAGCAGGGCGCGGAGCGCAGACATGGCGGCCAACATGTACCGAGTGGGAGGTATGTGGGGTCCGGGGAGCGCCGGGCCCGGGGGCGCGCGCTGTGCGCAGCGTGCGGGAGGGGGAGGAGGGAGCCTGGCGCACACCCCAGCCCCCCACGCCCGGCCCAGGCGCCCCACGCCCTCGGGGGGCCCCCAGCGGGGCCCGGGGAGGTGAAGGAGTCCGCCCGCCCTGGAAAGGAGGGAGCCCAGCCCTCGGCCTGCGCAGGGGGGGGAAATGGGCTCAGCCTCCCCCCCCCGACCCCCCGAGCGGGACAGGGGCGGCAGCACCCCGCGAGGGGAGGTGGGGAGCATCCCCTGCCCCCCGGGGGAAGAGGAGCCGCGGGCCCCTTCACTGGGGGAGGGGAAAGGGCAGGGCAGTGCCCCCAAAGGTCAAGGGGAGCGGGCTCAGTAGGCTGCGCACAAGGCGCTCACCTGTTGCCTGCAGCCGGCCACCACCAGGGGATGCAACAGGGGCAGCATCTCCCCAAAGATCAGGGGAGATGGCCTCCCAGGAGGACAGGGAAGGAGGCCACTTCTCCCGCCCCAGCATGTGCTAAACCTATCCAGTAGCAGCCCTCGAGGGGACTAGCCTCCCCAGCCAGGAAGGAGGAAAGGGCCAGGCTCAAACCAACATTGCCCAGGCCTGATGGGAGTGGGCAACCTGTGTCCATCCAGAGGCTTCTGCAGCACACAAACGTCTCACCTTGTTTATTGTTGCCTAGTGTCTTGGGCTACCTGTAAGGAACAGTTTCCATACACCCTCTCCCATCCCCCCCCCGTCCCCAAGTCAAGTTGGGCAGTTGTTATCTTGCCACCCATCAGCTTGGCTCCTGTGGGAGCTGCTGTGTTGGGTGCAGGGTGCATTGGCACAGGGGGAATGGAGGCCAGTTAAAAACAAGCAACAACAGTTTTCCACTCCCCCACAGTAAAATGCCTCATGCAACGTTTACACTCATGTGATGGTGCCAAAGGAAAAGCTGAAGTTAGCTTTTCCATACCATCTCACTGGTCAGTAGCATTCCTCTCCCAATCACTCCCCAAACCAGCATCCTACAATGCATATCAGGGAAAAAGACAAAGGACAAAGACTGGACAGGGCCTGTGAGTGTCCTGGTTTTGTCAAATCCTATGCTAACAAGGTCTGAATTAAAGATAGTAAAAGTGATGAAGGTGAGATCAGTTCCATCCTGTCTGTCCCTCTCAAGGGGTCAACTGCACAAATACAGTGTAGGAAATAACTGCTTAGGAAGGAGTATGGCAGAAAAGGATCTGGGGGTTATAGTGGATAACAATGTGGTACAGTTGCAAAAAAAAAAACCCATATAACCAAACATTGTTATGGGATATATTAGCAGGAGTGTTATAGGTGAGATGAGTAATTCTTCGTCTCTGCTGAGCACTGATAAGCAGGGTGACCGTATTTTCCCAAAGGAAAAACGGGCCACCCCCAGGCCAGCCTGAGGCATCCCTGCCACCCTACCCCTGCCTCCCTCTCACCCACAGGGGGCTGGACTGAGTTCAGGGAGGATGGCCCAAGCCCCCCTGCAGCCCACCCACATCTGCTATCTCCCCACATATGCAATAGTTCCTGTGAGCCCTGCTACCTCTGCCCGCCCATGCGTGGAGCTGCCTGATGCCTCCCTCTGCCCCTTGCACATGGGGCAGGATGGCTGGCCTGAGCTGATCACCTTAGCCCTCACTCCAGCACAGGGCTGCAGTTGCCACTGGTCCCCTTCTCCTCCCCCCACGTTCCTCCACACCCCATTAGGGGTCCTACCCCACTTTTGGCAAAATTGTGCCTCCCCCCCCCCCATTTGCTCTTGCTAACAGATGATCGAGAGCAAGTGTCCAATTTTGTCAAAAAAGTTGGGACGGCTGGGACAGGGCCTAAAAGAAGGGACTGTCCCAACTAAAAAGGGACATACGGTCACCCTTCTGATAAGACCTCAACTGTAGTACTGTGTCCAGTTCTGGGCACCACACTTTGGGAAAGATGTGGATGAATTGCAGAAAGACCAGAGGAGAGCAACAAAAATGATTAAAGGTTTAGAAAACATGAGCTATCAGGAAAGCTTGAAAAAACTGATTTTTTTTGGTCTGGAGAAGAGAAGACAGGGGGAGGTATGTGTAAAGAGTTGTTATAAAGAGAATGAGGATACATTTTTCTCCTTATGCACTGAGGACAGAACAAGTAGTAATGGGCTTAAATTACAGCTAAGGAGATTTAGAAATTGCAGGAGCGTGTGGAATCTCAATCATTTGATGTTTTTCAGAACAGGGTTAAACAAACATCTGTCAGAGATGGGCTAGATAATATTTAGTCCTGCCTCAGTGCAGCTCTCTTCCCTGGATGACCTCTTGAGATCTCTTTCCATCTTACATTTCTATGATTCTGTGATTTAGTTATAGCAACAAGCCCTCTTTCTCCAAGAGGGAATTTAGGTCTTGAGCCCATACACCCTTACTCATGTGAGTAATTCTCACAAGAGACATGAAGTCTGGGCAAGGATTTGCCCAGTCTGGCCCCTGCTGCTTAGATTTTGGATTCTCAACCTGGGAATTCTTAGGGGAAGATGAAAAAGTTTCAGGAGGTAGCAACCACCCTCATTACTAAATGAGAAGGGGTCCCAGAATGGTTTTCTGCTGTAACATGGCATCATGGTATGAGAAAAGTTGAGAACCACTAGCTTAGACTTGCTAAATGATCCCTTCTCCCACTACATATGGCACACAGTGATTACATATCTATTTTTGATCTATTAACCATACATTCTTTTTCAAACTCCCATCCCTCCCCCTTTATTGAAGCAGATATAGGAGATGTAAGATTTTTGGGCAGGTTAATCCCTGTACATTCACTATTTTTCCATGCATTAATTCTACCATGTTTCCATAGTGGTAAATTCAGACATTAGTGCAGGATACAAAGATACTGTAGCAAGGCGATGACTCACTAGTGCAGTACCTCCTGCTGGTCATCTGGGAATTAGTTCTTTCCAGCCTCAGAGTGCCCTCTGCAGGCCAGTGCCTCACCTGCCACTGGCCCCCTATGTCCCTCCCAGGCCCCAGTGCCCCTTTACCTTGGGGTCCTGCCCCCTGGCAGTGCACCCACACTCTGGGTCTTCCCTCCCAGGGGAACACCCAACCCTCTATCCCCTCCTTACTTCAGTGGCTACTGCCAGTCACCATCTAGCCCCCACACACTGGGGTAGACTGCAGTCTGTAAACCACTCATCATCAGCAAAGGGGTTGGACCAGCTGCCTCTGCCTATTCCCAGGCTACACCTCACTAGCCTCAGTACCTTTCCTGGCCTTTAGCAAGGCCTGTAGCCTAAGGGTTTTCCAGACTAGAGCGCCTCTTGGCCCTTCCCCACGCCAGGTACCCTTCCTAGCTCCCAGGCAGCTAGGTCTAGCTCTCTCCACAGATAGAGAGAGATTTTCCTGAGCACCTGGCTCACAGCCCTTTTATAGGGCCAGCAGTGGCCTGATTGGGGCATGGCCCCAGCTGTGGCTGTTTCCCCAATGAGCCTAGCTTTTTTTTTCAGCCCGGGCCCTCTCCAAGGGCTGGGTTTTAACCTCTTCTGAGCCAGAGCAGTGTGACCGCCCTGCTACAGATACATTCAAATATAAATGCAAAGTATTATTTGAATTTTGTGGAGCATCGTCTATGAGACTCTCCAAGAAAAAGTAGGTTTTGAGAGACTGAATTGAGGGAAACGTTACTTTTGTTCATCGTTATGGGTGATATATAAACTTTTGGCCATGAAAAGCTGAAGAGTCTTCGTTGTCCCTTTTGAAAATATTTTTGTAACAATGAAACTAGCTGTCATATTCAAGTACAGAAGAATCCCACTCATGAACATTAGTGACTGGGAGATTTATTGCCAATTACTGTGTTTTGCAAATTATTTACTGAACTGGGGTGTCAGCAAAAGCAAGTATGAGGCATCACAAAAGTACTTTGTTCATTTATCTGGACTACTGTACTTATTAATACTTCCAAATTTGCTAGTAAATGTCAAGTAGCATATTTTATAAAAATAACGATGTCTCAGTAATACAAAACCTCACCATACAGCACACCGAGGTTAAATCGTTTGCTGAGAGGTTGTGGGAGACTGCCAGTTTTTAAAGCAGATTTATAAAGTACGTGGATTAGTGAAGTGCATTGTAAGCTTTGATCCTGCAAAGATTTATTCACATACTTAACTTTACAGTCATTGGGAATATTCATAGTGTGTAATGTTAAACACGTATCTTTGCAGAATCAGGGCCTTAATGAGGTTCTATTTAGTTAATCCCAAGAGTTATGAGATAATTGGTTGAAAACTCAACAAATATTCAAAATGTTGTAATAACCGAGATATGCATCTGGCAGTGAATATGACTGAAGCACCTGCTTTTTATAAGCCTCTAGAGTTAGGGGAATTGTGCATTGACAAAAACAACATTCTACAAATACTGCTTTTGAAATAATTAAATATCTTTCTGCCTTTTGTTACAGATTATGTTTATTTTGAAAACTCCTCAAGCAATCCATATCTGATCAGGCGAATAGAAGAACTTAACAAGGTACATGAATATGTAAAATTCCTATACACTACTTGATAAAACGTGATGTAACGGCCAGACAAGTGCAAATGTGTAATTTTTCTTAAAACCCAAGTAGTATTTTCCCAGCTCTTGTATGATTTCCATAAACACGATTTCTGAATGCTGTGATGTTTTGGAGATTTGCGTGTACCTCATACAAAGATATTACTTGTTGAAATATTGCTATGTGATCTCTTATAATTCTGCATTACATGGAAAAACAGCCAGTACATCGTGATCAGGAAGATTCTGCTTTTTAAAATTCTAAAACCAAACCTTCCACAAGGGTGTGGGCTTGCATGCTCAGGAGATTGGTAATGGCATGGATTATTTCACCTTTCTGATGATCTAGTCCAGGATGGTAGTGACCATAAATTCTTATCATTTATTGTGTGTTCAGTGGCATATGAGAAATGATTTGGGATTCTCAGACAGTTCCCAGTGGATAGATGTCCAGATAATAAAAACTGCAACCCCACTGAAGTTATTTACACCCTTTGTTGGCAGTCTTTGAATAGGCACCAGAGATTTGAATGGCCATGGAGACTCAACTCTCTACCTTCGTCCTTAGGGAAAGTTTTCCTGTGACAGGATTGAGGCTGTTTGAGGTGGGAGTATGGGGCAGCATGAAGGCCTGTCGTGAAGTCTCATGTTACAGAGACTATGTTACTTTTATAAAACCTTCTGCAGTTTATTTACTAGTGTGCTATAAAGAACTATTATCAATACTTATAAGTAAATTTCTCATATCAAAATAAATGATGAAAGTATATTTTGTGGTGTAAAAATCTTAATTTAAAAAAAAATTTTGTAATTCACAAAATTGGTAATCTGCAAGGGGTCTTCCTCTGTATCCATCTTTAGAGCTATCTGAGACCACTGCCACTCAGCTAATACTTGCACCTCACAAATTTTATAATCAGTTTGGACTTCTATTGGAATACAGTATGTTTGATTTACTGTAAATGAAGTGATTCCAATAATGTTCTAAATGTAATGTTTATTACCTTTAAACTGGATTGCCATAATGTAATCTTGTTGGTGGGATGTAGGACACAGTCATTTATTGATTTTTGAAACAGAGTGGTTTCTAGCATTTAGTCCAGATTCCTAATGGGGAAGTATGTATCTTTCGTGTGTTAAGGGCATCTATTAAGAAGAAAGAAAACTGAAAAAAACAGGTTTTTATTTTGTTAATTAGACATTATACACACTTATCTTTTAAAAAAACAAAACTAAAACATGGCAAAACTCTCAAGTCTCACATTAATCTATTTTAAAGAGAGTCTGTAAACGGTTTGGAACACACTGCTTATTTTTAATATACATAGTGAACTATTGCACTAGATTTTGACTCTTATTCCCATAGCATGAAAACATGGGGTATGAACAACGGGCTCATGATTTTGAATAGTTGAAGTTGTTCATGGGTGATGGTGGTCACACAAAAAATTACTGGCATGTCTTTTACAAGATTATGACTACATATGAGCATTGTTGACCATGAATGAGGCTGCTCTCTGTAGGACCCCTTTTTTGTTCACTGCAGAAATTGTGAATGAGACAGGAGGATGAGACAGTGAATAGTGTATAGGGAATAAGACAGAAGGATGCAGGAAGAGAGAGATGAGAAAAATACTTTAAGTGTTAGCAGAATATTGTCAGTCTCATGCTAAGGAGCTAAGCCCCAATAGTGAGAATCCTGCAAGATGATATCCTCAAAGGGGAATTGTAAGGTAAGTAATTTTTCCATCTAGTTAGCTGAAGTAAGCGAATTTGTCAAATAGACTTTAGTGGGTTATATTGAACATAGTTTAAATGAAATTGCCATAGTAATTTGAAATGCACAGTTGCTTACAAAAAAGGAATTAAAAAGAAATGTTAAATAATCTTTTAATATTTATAGGTTACATTAAAATGAAATTGTTATTGGTCCTGTAACAAAATAATACTGTGGGTAATTTTTTGCAGTCAGTATAAATGCTCTGATGAAGTGACCTATAGTTAGTATGGGCTTGCTCCTGGAAACCCTTACTTATGTGAGTAATCACATTGACTTCATCCGTTGAAGTGAGCTGTAGCTCACGAAAGCTTATGCTCAAATAAATTTGTTAGTCTCTGTCATAAATATAAAGGGGAGGGTAAACCCCTTTAAAATCCCCTCTGGCCAGAGGAAAAATCCTCTCACCTGTAAAGGGTTAAGAAGCTAAAGGTAACCTTGCTGGCACCTGACCAAAATGACCAATGAGGAGACAAGATACTTTCAAAAGCTGGGAGGAGGGAGAGAAACAAAGGGTCTGGGTCTGTCTGTATACTGCTTTTGCCAGGGACAGAACAGGAATGGAGTCTTAGAACTTTTAGTAAGTAATCTAGCTAGGTATGTGTTAGATTATGATTTCTTTGAATGGCTGAGAAAAGAACTGTGCTGAACAGAATGACTATCCCTGTCTGTGTGTCTTTTTTGTATCTTAAGGTTTTGCCTAGAGGGATTTTCTATGTTTTGAATCTAATTACCCTGTAAGGTATCTACCATCCTGATTTTACAGAGGTGATTCCTTTACTTCTATTAAAAGTCTTCTTGTAAGAAAACTGAATGCTTTTTCATTGTTCTCAGATCCAAGGGTTTGGGTCTGTGGTCACCTATGCAAATTGGTGAGGATTTTTAGCAAACCTTCCCCAAGAAGTGAGGTGCAAGGGTTGGGAGGATTTTGGGGGGAAAGACGTGTCCAAACTATGTTTCCTAGTAAACCCAGTTAAAGTTTAGTGGTGGCAGTGGAAATTCCAAGGGCAAAGGGTAAAATTAATTTGTACCTTGGGGAAGTTTTAATCTAAGGTGGTAAAAGTAAGCTTAGGAGGTTTTCATGCAGGTCCCCACATCTATACCCTACAGTTCAGAGTGGGGGAGGAACCTTGACAGTCTCTAAGGTGCCACAAGTACTCCTTTTCTTTTTATTGACTTTATTGTGACTGCTTGTGTGATTTAGAAGTGTTCATGTGAGTAAAGGCTGGAGGATTGGGTACATACGATTCTAACAGCTCAGAGTGAGGACAGATCCTGACTTGACTAATTTATTTTATTTTCTAGACTGCTAATGGCAATGTGGAAGCAAAAGTTGTGTGCTTTTACAGAAGACGAGACATTTCCAACAGCCTTATAATGCTTGCAGATAAACATGCTAGTAAGTTGATTGTATGTTGTGTTTGATTTTTAACATTAATTGCACATATTTAAAATTGCAGTTACTATGTTGGCCATAGGAATGTTTGTTTTCCTTTTAGGTGTGAATTAACATGATTTGTGCAGTCACTGTCCATCTAGGCAGACCCCATAACCTATAAAGAGCTTTGCAGGATGCCTCATTTGTTAGTTAACTGGTCATTATGCAGTAAGTCAAAATAGAAACATTTGCTAGCTATACCTGGTCAAACATCTGCATGATGTATTCACTCTTATGCATTTGAATGGTGGTATTCTTCATAAGTTTCAATGACCTAAAGAAAATAATCTTAAACGGATTTAACATTTTCATTCAAACAATATTTTTCGTTTTTGGTCCAGAAAATATATTTGTATTTTCTCTTTACCTCAAAAATAAAGAGTAGGAGTCAAATTTATCCCAGGTATAACTCCACTGAAGCTGAGAAACTTTCATAAGAGATTAATTGGATCCATTGGCTCTTGTGTCATGGCCAAATTATTTTTGTGGATAAGGCACAAACATAAATGTATAGCTGGCATAACTACTTAGTGGCATGTTGGCTGGAGTAACTGTGTTGCAAATGACTCTGAAAATTGTGCATGGACATGAAACATTTCCTCATCTGTAGAATGGCATTTACATATGCAATTGGGATAAGTGTAGGTGTCCAGCTAGTAAAATACTAATAAGTGTTCATCTTACTGTGCTTTCAGAAAAACAAAATAATTGTGGTAGAAATGAGAGGTGCTTTTTGAATGCACACCTGCTGTTCCTTGTAGTTGCTATTCACTCGTCTCTCAATATTATCCCTTGCCCTAATTTCTTGCAGCAAAAGTGTAATTTTTAAGAAAGAGGAAAAATTGTAATGAAAGCATTTCAGATTGGGGGACTGTCTGAGAAATTGATTATTTGTAAAACATGACATTACCCTTGTAAGTATACCATGGTGAAATTTTCAAAATGGCCTAAGTGAATTAGAAAGATGAGCAGGATTTGGCTCCTGGGTTTTTCTGCTCTAGTTAAGTTGAGGAGCTATGTTAATCACAAACCTTGATTTTCAGGCTTGGATATGACATTTGAAATTGCATTGTATTGCAAAATGCAGTGTGTCACTTTTTAGAGCAAGCACAAATAGCTTAAATTTGTAATTTAACATATTTCTCATTGTACCCCAGTAAAACAATTCAAGCTCTTTAAAACACCATTCTGTGAATATCAAAATATTTTACTTCAATCAAAAATGTCCAGACAAAACATTAATGGTTTCCAAATTGAAATTTTTTGCAACTTTGGAAATTTTATATTTCAACCTTTCTTCCAGACTTGGGAAAAAAATGAAGGGGGACAGAAATTCTGATTTTTTTCACTCAGCGATACCCTTGGGTTTCTTCACTCTTTTTTGCTGGTAGAATCCTGTAAACGTAAGATCTGGTTGAAATTTTTCAGGTGAATTGTTTTTTTCTCTACAGATAGACTTTTCTATTTTTTTAAAAAAAGCATGTGTAGGATGTAAATAACCGACTAATAGGTTTTTTGGGTTTTGTGATTTTTTTTTTTTTTTTAAAAACGTTATTAACATTTTTTATGGGAATTGCTAACATTTTTCTCTTGAATCCGCCCCCCACCCGTTTAACAGAAAGTTCCAGTAACTTTTGATCAAAACATTTAAAATTTTGAAAAAATGGATCCATTTTGAACACCACAAAATGGAAACAATTTCAAAATGTTTGTGAAATTAAAAATCAAAAAAACCCAGGTCTAAGACACATTGGAGAACAGAATTTTTAATTTCTTTAAAACAATAATCCTTGAAAGAAAATTTCAGGACACACATGCTAATTAAAAAGTGCTTTATTATATAACTGACATTTTTGCAATTAAACAATATTAGGTTGGCACTGTCCCCTTAAGTTTGAAACACTTGAAAATGGTCTGAAGGGAGGGAATTGAATTTCCTGTCTGTTTCCTTGTATTTCTGTTGGAAGTGAATTAACATGGCATTTTTATTTGTCCACCAGCGTCATGGATGATGTCAATTTAGCTTTGGGAATAGTTTTATTAGCTAACTGCGGTGGCAGAGCTAGAGGGGAAAGCTCTCAATGCTATTACATGGATTATTGAAAAAAATACTGTTTTTTTTTTTTCCCCTTAATTTCTGGTATTTAAAAAAATCCACATAGAATCTAATATGATATTCTCCATTCTGCCAGAATATACAGTAGCAGCTTAAGGTGTTGTTTACACAAACATGTAGTTTGCAGCAAACTAGGGTATAAATCTACTCCACAGTAGCCTGCCATGCACTAATTGTTCGTGTGGACCCTGTGTTTTAAAGTGGAGTAGATCAACGCATATGAAGGAGTTGTTAGTGTATGTTAGCAGGGTCCATGGGAAAGTTAATGTGCAGCAGTGCTGTGTAGAGTCACATCCCAGTTTGCTGCAAACTAAAGGCTTGAGTAGACAATCCTTAAGACTGTGTCACTTTTGAGTCTGAACTGCTTTGCATAGTAAGTACCTTGTAAAGTTGTATTGTCAAAGTTGACTTGTTAAGAATTTAATTGATGTTAAAAACACTTCATTTTTGTGTCCTAATCTATCAGCAATTTAGAACGAGGGTTGCAACACAGATAAAATCCATGCTTGGCAACTTTCCAACAATGAACCTTGTATGCTTGTTTTTTTTTGCAGAAGCATTCTTATCACACTATTCTGTCTTTCTATTGGAGTGTTAGTGTTGTGAGCAGGCAGGGTATAGAGAGCAAGATTATTCTAAATGTCAATTGTTCAGAGAATACGATCCACATATATTTCAATACTCCATTGCAAGAAAGGCACAAACGCTGTCCATCTGCAATGGATGTTTGGCATTGTAATAATAAAAAAGACATGAACCATAACAAACCGTCTAGGTTAAGACCAAAGTCTAAAAAAATTTGGTGCCTAAATTTAGGCTCCTGAGACCATATGTAAGCCCTTAAGTAAAAT
Organism: Eretmochelys imbricata; assembly: GCF_965152235.1. Lineage (NCBI taxonomy): Eukaryota > Metazoa > Chordata > Testudines > Cheloniidae > Eretmochelys > Eretmochelys imbricata. The sequence continues at coordinate 170,470,189 of NC_135574.1, forward strand.
GGCCTGATTTTTCAAAAATGGTAAGCATCTGGCCCCTCTTAATGAGTACAGTAATCGGTGAAATGATCTTGGGTTTTATAAATTTCACTGTGCCCAGTTCTGTCCTTTTCAGTTTTCAGTGGAGTTAAGGCAGGGTCCAATGAAGAACATGGAGAGAGAGGAAATAAAACAAGCAAGGAGACAGAAAACAGAAGTGGATGAGCAACAAACAAAGAGGAAGGGGAGTGGCCGAAACACACACAGCTTACTAGAGAGGGAGAAGCAGACAAAATGGAGGATAAATGACAAACGGAGGGAAAAGCATGTCCCCCCCATATTAGCAGTTCGGTGTTGTGGGTTGAAAGAAATTGCTACTCCTCATTATTTAGGAGGAAACAGGTGCTTAACATTTAGTAAACCTGTAGGACCAACCAAGAATTATATGAAAGTTGTGGGCTGAAATCCTAATACCAAGGGATGGGAATACACTGGGTTTACACCAGGATTATGCTTTTGGGTGCAAAGGAGAGGGCTCATTTTTGAAGCCTAGTAAGATGGTCTGAATAGGTTTAGTGGGTGTCTGATAAAACTGTGCCAATCTCTACAGTCTCTTATCCTTTTACCTTCTTTCTTTCCCAAGGAGCTGCTGTTGCAGTACTGTAACTGTTCATGCTCTGCTGTTGTAATGCTTCAAACAGCTCTTGTCTTTTTGACCTGCTAGTCAGAATATTAAAAAGTTCCACAATCAGAGACCTTTGCCTTCCACTTCAGTGAGTTTGTCATCAGCCTGATGTGCTCAATCTCTGACTGAATGTCCAAAATTGTTCTGAAAGTGGGTTTTTTTTTAATGTGGTGATGGGGCCAAATACTACATTTAGTTTTTGTTGTTAATACTTTAGTTTTGAAGATTTCACCCTGTTTTTTATTAATATCTGTTTATTGAATTTTGATACTTGGTGTTTGATTATGCCTTACGTTGGTGCTCTAGGATTTAAGTACCCAGCCCCTTTGAAAATTAAACTAAGGCATAATAGTTTTGGTAACTGGAGAGATCAGCAGTGGGACAGAAAAGGGTTTAGAAAAGACAATCTTTAGTCTATCTCGGCTTTCTTTGTCTTTTAATGCCATGTAAATTTTTTTTGAGTTAGCCTGTTATGTTTATTTTTCCAAGTTTTACCTGCTTTTTACGACTTTTTTCGAGTGATGCATTATAACAGACTTCAAGTTTTAACAGCTCTTGATCATTCAAGTTTCATGTGCTGCTTTAGTGGATGATGATATAAAACATTGAGTCTCTCCTGCAATGTTGAGAAGAGGGAATTGTGGGAACAAAAAGGAGAAATTACTGTTTAGTGTTTAGAGTTGGGAATTTGGGTTCTCCACTCAGCTCTGACACTGACTGATGCTGTGATCATAGGCAAGTCATGTATTCTCTCTGTGCCTAGGTTTTTCCATCTGTAGAATGTTGACAATACTTACTGACCTTACATGGATGTTGTGGGGAATAATTATCATTTGTAAAGTGCTTTGAGATCCTTTAATGAAAGGTGTATATACTAGATGTGTGAAGTGAGATGCTGAGGTTATTAATTTATATGGCAATATTCAGAATGCTGTAGCAGCTCTGCTTTTGAATTCTAGGAGTAAACCAAAAGCTATGTGGTATACTAGTATGCATCTCATTTGCTTTACGGTGCACTTTTACTACTTCTAGCATCTCTTACCTTTATTTAAGGATGGGTTTTCTTTTTTTGAGGTTATTTTGAATATTACCATTGTACATTAGATACATGATGGTTGCCAAATGTTCCAGATACATCTAACAGAAATGCAGCTGCTAATAGTTAACTATTTCAAAGGTACAATATACTGGAGCAGCAGTAGCTGGTGGAATAGAAGCTCACCAGCAAAGAGGTTAGCAGGATAAGTATGGTGTATTTTTTTAAAAAATATTTAATTATAAGACAAATTGTGTGTTGATACTCCCTGTAGCTACAGAAGGCTGAAGATGGGTTCCTTTCACACTTCTCACCAAACTGTTGAGTAGCTCATTATTACTACTACTAAAGTTTCTTAACACCCATTTATTGAGAGAAAAGTGAGACTATTTTCTACTGCATCTCAAAACTTCGAAGAACGTGGCTTGGAAAGTTGAGTGTATATTTTTTCAAAAGTATATGAAAGAAAAATGAATCGGAGACAGAGGCAGGTTTATATCTTCAGACTGTGTTTAAAAAACAACCTTCAACAACCCCTGCCTCTTAAACCCCCACAAAAAAAGATGCAGAACACATCACATACAGGACTTTAACCTAGCACCCTTAAATACCTAAATCTTTTCTTTGTTTCTAGTTCAGTATTTTAATGCCCATCTGACACAATTTGACTCAGCATAATTCAAAATATGAACAAGCCACAAAAGGAAATAGATTTTTTTATTCTGTTCCTCTGGCCAGATAATACAGCCAAAGACTTGATTGGGGGTCCTCTTAGAGATACTTGTGAGCTTAAAATAATTTCTTAGAGATATTTGTGAGCCTAAAACAGTGTGGTATCAGAAGGGGTCATAATATCTTATGTTATCTTTGGTCTCTAAGTATCCTAATTATTTTTGTTTGTTAGAAAAGTCCATAATTTTTAGTTGAGGGACTCTTTACTGCTTCATTTAAAGCATGTAACAATATCTTTGAACCAGCAGTTTTTTATGAAGCCTAAAAGTTGATTCCTTTGTGTAATTAGCTCCCCTGAGGAAACCCTCTATTATTGTTTCAATAGCTAATAGTTTAGTTACAGAGGCCCTTGTGAGTGACTGAAAACGTAAAAGGGAAATATCCATTCTTGCATGACCTATAATCCATTTTAGCCATTTTGTTCTTCTTAGATATCAAACCAGGAGGAAAGAATGAACATAATAATTCAGAAGTTGATTTTTTTTATACCCGAAGAATACTTGTATTGTTGCATTCTCAGTGCAATCTGCAGGAGTTTATCAGGGATAATGTATGACAGTTAATGCCATTTTATTCATAGCAGAGTAGAAAATGATACACTATCATCTAGGATGTCTGGAGACATTCAACGCTTTCAATTCAGATATTCTTTCATAAGAAATAAAGCCTAGTAGGGTTGCTAATTAAGCAGACCGTTCTTTGAGCAAAAGATGATCTCCTTTCAAAAACCAAAACCTTTCAAATGTTGTTCAGATTCTAATGGACAAAAACCCCAACAACACAGGAGTAGGGTAATGCAACCAATTCACCCCTTTTGATAATGACATCAAAGTGTCTTAGCCAATTAATTTATTGGTCATCAGAGTGTCTTCCGTAAGCATGCAGTAGCTGTTTCAACTTCACTAATAGAGCATGATCTCCTCCTTTCCTAGAATGAAGAAAATATAAATCCTGTTATCCTGTGACTATGTACCATTCCTCTGGGAGTAAGGGGGGCAGGATGGTGGGTAGGTCAGAAAGCGCTATAGCTCCACACTGGGATGGCAAGAGTTAACAGAAGTGACAGGAAGCAGCTGGAGCCTGTCAATCTTCTGTGGGCATTTATGAGGAAAAGGAAGTCAGAGGGTGCTGGGAGTGGGTGAGCAGTCCTGTGTGTCCCGAGCACAGCAGAAGTTTGCTTCTGACCAAGGAGATGCCACCAACCTGATTTCAAGCCTACTATAAGTTTAAGGCTGTTTGCTTGCAGCTTGCCTGTTTTTTTTATTTTTTATTATTATTGTTCTGCTCTGAGGATAAAAGAACAAAGGGCTGTGTTTGTGCCCTGCCCTCTTCCCTTTGGAAAAAGGGAAGATTTCCAAAGGACTATGGGTGTAGGAAAACTAACAAAGAACTTACTGTCTTTTCCATTGGCTTTGAAAAGGCAGGAGAAGGAAGTCTTGGGAAGCCAGGAATGTTTGGGAGAATTAAATGCAATGGCTGGCTGGGCTGAAACTGGGATTCCAGAAAGTAGGGAGGATTGGGGACCCTGTCTCTCCCCATGCTCTTCCATGTACAAATCCCGTATGGCATCCATCAGCACTAAATGGGTTTTGTACAACATCCATGTGGAAAACCTCATCAGCACTAGTAACATTATTTACCCAAAGCTGCTTTATATGTTTTCCTGGTTTCATATATCCTGGAGTCCCTGTTGTGGATGACTGTTCCTGCAGGAGACCAGTTGCCCTGAAATTAGCCATGGTGAAAATTGGAAGGATCCTATGATCCAGAAAGGGTTCTATGCCAATTCCAAATTGTTGTTGTTAGCCCTGATGAGGTTTAGTGCTATATTACTTGAGCAATGACTCTTTATGGTCAGTAGGGAAAAGTATGCTGCTGTTTTCTGGAGCTGAAGAACACAGCTGTACTCTTTCTTTTAGAGAATGGCTTCAGCTATCATTTGCAGGAGAAGGAAGCAAAGCATCTCATTTCCCAAACCTTCTGGAAAAGAGCACCATGTCCAAAATCCTGGCTTTATGTGATGAAGCAGGATTTTTTTGTAATAATTTCATGAATCCTGTTTGTGCCTCAGTGTCCCCTATGTGCTGCATTGTTACCCAGTGGGTGGAAGGAGACTGCTTTTAGGGCAGGCCTGGACACAGAGATGTGGGGTGTGCCTAGCTGTGTCTGGGCCTTAGTCTCCATATCAATGGAGTATCTGAGAAGACAATGGGAAATCCATTCACCAGGATGTTGACACCTAGCAACTGATGACGTAGAGGGATATGGACTTCTCAGCCTGTCATAAATGTAAAGGGAAGGGTAAACCCCTTTAAAATCCCTCCTGGCCAGAGGAAAAATCCTCTCACCTGTAAAGGGTTAAGAAGCTAAAGGTAACCTTGCTGGCACCTGACCAAAATGACCAATGAGGAGACAAGATACTTTCAAAAGCTGGGAGGAGGGAGAGAAACAAAGGGTCTGTGTCTGTTGGTATGCTGCTTTGCCGGGGATAGAACAGGAATGGAGTCTTAGAACTTTTAGTAAGTAATCTAGCTAGGTATGCGTTAGATTATGATTTCTTTAAATGGCTGAGAAAAGAATTGTGCTGAATAGAATGACTATTTCTGTCTGTGCGTCTTTTTTGTAACTTAAGGTTTTGCCTAGAGGGATTCTCTGTTTTGAATCTAATTACCCTGTAAGGTACCTACCATCCTGATTTTACAGGGGTGATTCCTTTACTCCTATTTACTTCTATTTCTATTAAGTCTTCTTGTAAGAAAACTGAATGCTTTTTCATTGTTCTCAGATCCAAGGGTTTGGGTCTGTGGTCACCTATGCAAATTGGTGAGGATTTTTACCAAACCTTTCCCAGGAAGTGGGGTGCAAGGGTTGGGAGGATTTTGCGGGGAAAGGCGTTTTCCAGTAAACCCAGTTAGAGTTTGGTGGTGGCAGTGGTTATTCCAAGGACAAAGGGTAAAATTAATTTGTACCTTGGGGAAGTTTTAATCTAAGGTGGTAAAAGTAAGCTTAGGAGGTTTTCATGCAGGTCCCCACATCTATACCCTAGAGTTCAGTGTGGGGGAGGAACCTTGACACAGCCTCTCCTTAGGAAAGCTGAACAACAATCCCAACTCAAGAGCAAAGGACTGAAGAGTTGGGGGTTAGGAGCTGGCTGCTGGAAGGTGTCGGTGCTGTCACCTGGAGCCTAAGCAAGGAGGCCAGATTGGAAGAGCTTGAGCCAAGAGGTTCACTGCAGCTCGGCTGGGCTTTGGGCTAACCAGAGTGGACTATGCTTGAACCTTCAGTTCCCTATACTACCCCAAGGAATTCCTATGCTGCGCTCCAGTTAACAAATAAACTCTAGTGTTTTGGCAACACTGAGTGAGTTTCTCTGCAATTACTCGGTGAGGTGCATTACTTCCTGACGAGTGTACTCCATCAGGAGTCTGGCTCAATTGGATTTGCTGAATTGAGCTCATGGTGTGAAGTAGGAGTGCAGAAGGCCCAGCGGTCCATGTAATGAGGCCAAGTGGCTTACCCTGGAGGAAGAGTGAGACCCCTCGGGGGTCTGGCACCATGAAGGGGTTCCTGCTAGAGACTTCTCCAAAGCTGAGTGTGTAGCCCATAATCGTGTGGATCTGTGACGTCTTGTAGCAAAGGGGAAGCTTATGCCAAGGCTCCCAGTTATCCTCTCTAAGGGTGCTTTGGGGGATCATAGAAATAGTGTGTTTTGCTCAGTTTGTTTTTATTCAGGAATGGATGTACTGCTGTATTTCCTCTGGGAGTAGAGCAATAAAGAAACAGTAATAAGGAGCTTCTGCTCTTGACATAATGAGAGTCTTCCTTTTGTGAATGACATTGTATAATTACTAGTTCACTGCAGTGTGTGTGTGTGTGATTAACTAGATTACTGTCAGCTCTAAGTACTTTCTGGAATTATTACCTGCAATGGACATACAGTAAATTTGTTTGGTGGAGAATTTCTTATTGATATGTTATTGTGATTGTTAATGTTGTTTTAAATGGAATAAATGGGTTCTAATCTACAGGTCCTATCTTCTAAGGGACCTCTGCTCTATTTCCAAATTTGCATGCATGAAATTGTGTACCTGGACTTTTGTGGACCAACTTTTTAGGTGCCTAGGATTTCACACATGCAAAAATAGTGGCTGTATTCAGTGCATTTGTACAATTTTGTTTGTATACCTACATCTGAATGTTTGCATGTGAAGAATCCTAGATGCCCTGTATTGAACGAACACACACACACACACACACACACACACACACACACACACACACACACACGGAATTTTAGGCACATAGATTGGGAGATTGCGTCTTTACTATGCCAAAATCTTATAATATTTAAACACAGTACCACCAAATGGATACTTATTAAATTTCGCTTTTAAAAAACAACCACCTTAGTTGGTTTCTTGACTGTCAGGCTGACTGTATCCAGCTGGATGTGTTAAGCAAAGGTTGCAGAAAATTAATTTCTTTAGCTCACTTTTAAGAGATCAGTGATCTTAGAAGTTAGTAGAAAGCTTACTAAAGTTCAGCTGCTTCCTTTAATAACTTAAATTCCCAGTCAAGCAAGCAGGGATCAGATTGGGAAACTAAAATGTGGTGGTACTCTTCTGATCTCTGTCCATGTGAGACATTAGATTGAGATGCCATTCACAGTAGATTGTGCAGATGTAAAAAATATTGTTGTGCAGGTTTCCAAGCCCTGGCTTAATGGGGTTTGAATATACCCATGGGCTCTGATAGGCTTCATGGGCTTGGCTCCTTCTTGATTAGGGAAAATAAGTGGGGGCAGCTTTCAAATTCCCCCCCAATATCCTCCGAATCAGACACCACTTGCAGTAAATTGTGCAGATCTGTGATCTTCCCTCTCCTTTCTTACACGATCACTGAAATAATATTAAGGTCAGCATAGTTAACTGTCTTCACTGAGATGAAGGTGGTAGTTCACAGCTGTGAACTATTTTCCAGGCACTCTGCAGACTCTCAAAGGGTATGTCTGCATAGCAAAAGCTGTGCATAGGCTAGCCTACTCGAATGATCTTGAATCCAGATAGTGCTGGAAACAGTAGCAGTGAAGACTATGCAATGTGGGCTTCAGAGTGGGCTAGCCAGCAGTATGTGTACCCAGGGTCCAGGCTGGGATTTGGGTTCGTAGAACCTGTCTCTGCATTAATTACTCTTGATTCTCATTTTTGAGGTTTACTTCAACCATAACAGGTGGAGACTGACTTACAGCTGAATTTCTGGAGAACAAAAATAATAGTTTCAGAGAGGTGCCGCTGCACAGCAGCTGAGTCTGAATCCTGCTGGCAAGTGATTCTGCATGTGGGATCCCTGCTCCGTTCAGAGCCATTTGCCAGACTGTGGCCTAAATCATATCATATATGTAGGGATGTGTGCTTTTACTGTCTATTCTTGAGATTCAGCATTTATTAAGAAATGGCAAAACTAAACTGAGACTTCATCTATTATGACATAGTCAATTATTGGTGATTTGTATTTTCTACTGTTAAGGCTTGTCTGCATGAAAGATTTTTGTACCAACGTAGCAACACTGAGGTAGTAATTACACCCAATGCAGCCTCCTAATATAGTTGTGATTGTGATGGGGCCCCCAGGGTACAACCTAGACTGTGGGACCGTTGAGCCCTTTTCCCCACCAACCTGAGGTATCCCTCTCTCACACTGTGATGCCCTGTCAAGCCACAAACCTCTGGCAGGTACTGCACTTACACAGACATCCACAGGCAGGGACACACCCCACTAAGTTACATTAATGCTTTCCCCAGCCGCTCATGAATCAATAATAGGATCCAGCCAACTTCCCCCACCAGTTCACCAGTCTTGCACCCCAGAACTGTACTGTCTTGCACTGGTCAGAAGCCTGGATAGAAGGTAGATTTTAAGTGGTTATAAGTAGGAGGCATGGAAATCAGAATTGGTTACTTTAGAAACAAAAATAAATTTGCAGTCTGAGTTCTACAAACTAGACAGGATTTGAATTAAGCAATGTTTCAACCTGACAAATGGTATGATCAGGTCACAGATCCTCAATACACAGGCTGGAACTTTCCAGTCCTGGACCACTCTCTCCCAGTTCAAAGTCTTTGTCCTCCAGCGTCCAGACTGTTTCCGGTGTTGAGTTGTGGGACAAGTGAGGCCAAAAATGGTGATGTCACTTCCTCGCTTTTATAGTTTCTTCCAGCTTGCTGGAAGGACTTTTTGCTGTGATGTGGGGGTCTGCTCCATTGGTCAAGCAGTCTCCATTGTCTACATGTTCTCTCTGGGGGCTTGGCTACTCTTGTGAGTTAGTGCAATAAAGGAGCCCCAGGCGCACTAGCTCACTACCCGTCCACACTGGCAGGGCACGTAGAGCGCTCTGACTCTGCGGCTACAGCGCTGCTGGTACTCCACCTCGGCGAGTGGAATAAAGTTTGCTGCGCCCTTGCTGGAGCGCCGCGGCACCAGTGTGAATGAGGTGTTGCTTTATTGTGCCCTGCTCAGCCTCTGGAAACTTCCCATAATCCCCTTAAGTCAAGTGGCCACTCTTGTCATTGTTTGGAATCGGCTGTAGGAATGTGGAAATGCCCTTTGAAAGCTCCGTTTCTGACAGCCGGCTGCTTATCTGCCCCGAGACAAAGCAAACTATTAGTGTGGAATGCTGTGTGTGAGAGAGAAAGGTGCAGGGGGGGGAGGTGGGTTTGCTGCTGTCTGAACTTACAAGACAACATGCTGACATGGTCTCAGCTCCCCCAAAACCCACTCTCTCTCCCCTCACATACACACAACACACTCCCTGTCACACTCCACCCTACCCCCCCCCCCATTTGAAAAGCATATTGCAGCCACTTGCATGCTGGGATAGCTGCCCCTAATGCACTGCTCCCAATGCCACTGCAAGTGCCGCAAATGTGGCCATGCCAGTGCGCTTGAAGCTGTCAGTATGGACAGACTGCAGCGCTTTCCCTACTGCACTCTACAAAGGCTGGTTTAACTCCAATCACTCTATATCTGCAAGTGTAGCCATGCCCTGAGAAGTCTCCATTGTATACGGTTACTAGGATAGTGGATTCTTTCCTTGATGGGTGTTAATGAACCATTAACTGCTGTTTGGCTACTCCATTGTTGTATCTGAAAGGCTGGTTGTAGGTGTGTGATGGGGTCCCTGGGGTGTCACTGGGATTTTGGGACCACTGAGCCCTCTGTCCCACCAGCTGGGGGTATCCCTCCCTCTCAGTGATGCTGTGTCAAGCCACAAACCTTTGGCTGGTTCCATACTTACACAGACATCCACAGGCAGGGACACACCCAACTAAGTTACAATGAATGCTTTCCCAGCCACTCACGAACTAACAATAGGTTTCAGCCAGTTCCCCCCAGATCGCCTGGTTTGATTATAAAAGGTCAGAGATAGTTACCAAAGAAAATAAAAGGTAAGCGCCCAGTCTAAATCTTAAATCTTATTACACTAGGCAATATTTGGGTCAAGCAGTTTTTCTCACTCCACTGGATGTTGCAGGTAGGTTATAGTTCTTAATACACAGCTTCCCTGTTAGTCCTGGGACCAGTCTCTTCAGTTCAAGTCTTTGTCTTCCCAGTGTTCTTGTTGCTTCTGCATAGGTGGGGAAGGAGAAAGGCTAAGTGGTAATGTCACTTCCCCTCTTTTATAGTTTCTTCTATCTTGCTGGAAAGATCTATGCTCGTGACATGGGGGTCTGCCCGCATTGGTCAAGCAGCCTCCATTGTCTACATGCTCTCTCTGAGAAGTCTTTTGTTATGGTCTTTGGGAGTGTGGATTCCCTTTAATGGGCCATCAGCCCATCTGGCTACTCCATTGTTGTACCTGAAAGGCTGGTTGTGGGTGTTCCTGACCTCACAACATATTTCAGTAATGAACACACAGCAAAATTTCATAACGTCACATACAATGATAGCACATACAATCCAACAGGATATTAATGTTCAATGGATCAAGACTTTTAAAATAATACCTCACAAGCCATACTTTGTACAAAACATATCAATTATATGACAGTGGTGAATATGGGGGTTCCAGGGTACTGCTTTGAGGTACAGTGTCAGAGTAATACACTAGTGTAAAGGATGGCTTTCACTGTTTGAAAAAGTGAAGAAATTCCTAATGTTGACGGGAGGCTCTTTGTTGCCAAATACTATGCTAGAATAAGAATTGTGATGTAAGAGCAGCTGTAGATTTATTTTGTGTACAATAACTTTGAAACGACGGTTAGGTCAATATGCCTTTGCAACTGTTTTTTCTCTTTCTTTCTTTTTAACAGCAGATATCTATAAAGTCACCATTCAACACTTATACTGAATTTATTTCACTACAAGGGTACAGATGTTTTAATATGCTGATTATGAATTAATTTGGAACTGAATGCTGTTGACTTTGAAGCCTTTACTTAATTGCTGTAACATAAATATGTAAAGCTCTTAATGCACATAGAAAACATGAAACAAAACAATAGTTTTCTTTACACTGGAGAAAGAGTGAGAAAGAATCTCTCGAAAGTCTGTAATGGACTCTTAATGGTTACCTAATGATTGGGTGACCATAGGCTGTAATCAAAACTTTATTACTTCTGATCTGACATGCTCACTTCTGGTGTTATTTAGTACAGGTACAATTTACAGTAAAACTTCATTATAATCTCATTCATCAAAGGTGACGTTGAATCATTTTGAAATTACTATAATGTATTTCAGAATAATGGCTTCTGTTGATACTTTCCTATTAGATCCCTCATGTTGAATGCCAGAATACATGCATGATCCCCTATGAATAAAAAAAAATCAAAGATCAGAAGTGAAATGGTATAATATGTCTGTTTTCTTTTGTATGATGTCTCCATCAGCATTCTAAGCAAGCAAAACCCTTGTTCATTCAACAGAATAAGGAGTGAGGACTTATATACAAGAATATAGTAGTAAATGGCATTTATAAACAAGGGTCATAGACAGTAACAACATTTTATTGTATTTTCATGGATTACTTATGAACTTCCAAGAGATATTAAAAAAAACCAGAAAACAAAACAGTCCCTCCCCAATAGAATACAACTTACTGAATTTGTCCAGGCTTCTTATTTAAAGGGAAGCAGTCATTTTGAAATCTAGTTAGATAAATGAATTCAGAAAGTTTAAGTAGTTTAAATTACTGCACCTGCTCCTTAATACTCCTGCCAAGATTTGCCATTCTAAAATATTTTTACATTTCAAAATATACTTTTCTCTCCCCATTGCAAATGAATTAAAGCTAATTTTTAAGAGGATCTAAACATGAAGTGTTCAGTGGCATGGGAATTTCTCTTCGAAGAATAGAAAGTAGAGTAGTCAGGTAAATTTTACAAAAAGTGACATTTTTTTTAATGATAGAAGTCCACAGAGGATTAGACTATACGTGCTCTGGGAGTTTGCCATTTATGAAACTGCTTCTGAAATTTTATTGCTTTTAATTTGATATGCGTTCATGGAAAAAATAGCCTCTTTCTTAACACTGTATTTTAGAAAAGCTCATACCAAAGAAATCTGTGTTACTAGAAAATATTATGTGCAAAACAAAATCATGAGAAGTAGCATCAGACTTCTAAAATACTAATTTGATTTCTTTTCCACAGTGTTTCACATTTTGATTTAAAAAGCAAACCTACAGTAGATCACTGTAGAAGTATAAAAGTCATATTAGGATAGCTAGTACAATGAGAATGTTATGTTTTATATTCACAGCTGAATTAATAGTTTAAAAGGTTTTAATGATTTTTAGACTCTATTCTTTTCAGAATGCACAGACACAAATATAACTCTCACTAATACTAACAGGATTGATGTACATGCGTCAAGGAAAGAATACACTCCAGAGATTAATCCTGTAAACACATCTCAACAATGGGAAAACTTCTCTTTTAAATCCCACACAGCCGCAATAATAGCATGAAAAAATCCCTGAAAATACATGGAAGAGAACCATATTGACTGGATTTTTTTGGCTTGAACTGCAGTTGTACAAATACAGTTTAATGTAGACAGAAAATTGATGATGGGTGACTATTCAGGTCTCCTGTTGTGAAATAAAATAACTATAGAGTATGCACATTCAAATACACATAATTTAATGGAGAATTAATATGATAGTCTGCCTTCTTCTGGATGAAGAGACATAGTAGCTAATTTGCTTTCCTTATCAGTGGAATGGGTTAAAAACTTCAGCAGTTCCAGGATTTATGTAAAGAACCCTTACAAGTTTTCTGATGGGCTTTCTCATATCCAAGGCACCTGTAGCATTTCTTGTCCCAAATTTCCTGTTTATGCATGGCTTCTGTTTTCTTGGAGTACACTTCTGTGATTATGACTTAGGACTCTAAATGAGAGGAGAGTTTTGTGGTGGTAATTCCAGACATTGCTTTTATCAAACAATATATGAAGCAATTAGGGTTGCAAACTTTCTCATTGCAGAAAACCGAACGCCCCTGCCCCACCACTTCTATGAGGCCCTGCCCCCACTCACTCCATCCCCCTCCCTCTGGTTGCTCGCTGTCCCCTATCCTAGCTCACTCGCTCATTTTCACAGGGCTGGGGAAGAGATTGGGGTATGGGAGGGTGTGAGGGGTCTGTCTGCAAGTGTGAGCTCTGGTGTGGGGCCGGGGATGAGGGTTTTCAGGTGCATGAAGGGGTTTCGGGCTGGTTCGTGGGGCCCAGGGGTTCAGGGTGTGGGAGGGGGCTATGCGCTGGGGCAGGGGGTTGGGGTGTGGAAGGGGTGAGGGCTCTGGATGGGGGTATGGGCTCTGGGTGGGGCCGAGCAGTTTGGAATGTGGGAGAGGACTCTGGGCTGAGGCAGGGGGTTTGGGATGTGGGCTCCAGGCAGTGCTGACTTCATGCAGCTCCTGGGAAGCAGCCATGTGTCCCTCCAGCTCCTAGGTGGATTGCAGCCAGGGGGCTCAGTCCGCTGCCCCTCCCCACAGGTCAATGGGAGCTGCGGAGCTGGTGCTTGGGGCGGTGCCTGTGGGAAGGGGCAATGTGCGGAGCCTCCCTGGCTGTCCCTCCACGTAGGAATTGGACCTGCCAGCCACTTCCTGGAAGCCGCTTGGAGCCAGGCAGGGAGTCTGTCAGCTCCACTGCGCCACCAACCGGACTTTTAACAGCCCGGTCAGCAGTGCTGACCGGAGCCACCAGCGTCCCTTTTTGATTGAGCGTTTCAGTCGAAAACTGGACACCTGGCAACCCTATATTAATCTAAGTCTGCGGCTTAGTGAACTCTTTTCCCTCTCCCCTTTCTGGTTTTCAGTTTATCAACATCCTAATGCAGCTTTTATTTTATGACAAGTATAAGTTCATTTGGATTATGTGGTCACCATTTTCAAAACACAGATATGGTGCTTTGCTGAGACTTATCTGAGTTTGTTCAAGAAACAAACGACCCCCAGAAAGCTTCAGCCAGGCTTTGCATTTTGATGTGCTGAACAGACACATTTCCCTATCTCCTCTGGCACCGCCCCAAGAAAATATCCTCTTCTTGAAGTGACTGGAGCTTTGTTGACACTAGAGAGGATAAATCCTCCATATCCAGGCAGTAAAATAATGGATCATATGCCATTCTGAGGGGGAAAAAATGTTTGTACATGTCTTTTTTTTCTCTTTCTGCCAGCAGATTTTGAAAGGCTGTTTCCTTGCCTATTGATATGAGAAGTTAGAAAACCAACTTAGGTTTGCCTAAATTTCTCTGTTGTAATCATTAGCACAGTGAATGGAAATGCCAGTGTAGACTCTGTTAGTAGACTATGGAATCATACTGAAAAATTGAATTTTAGGTGCTCTCAGTTCTTAAAACTCTGCATACTTAAATTTTTATATTTGTTTGTCAAGAGTTTGGAACTATGAATCCTGTCCCTAAGCCAGGGGTGGGCAAACTACAGCCCGTGGGCCGGATCCAGCCCGTCAGGGCTTTGGATCCAGCCCGTGGGATTGCCCCCTGTGCTGCCGCAGGCCCCCGCGCCACTCTGAGATGCTGCTGGCACCAATCCCTGGGGCCCCGGGGTGGTGGTGGCGGCAGAAGGGCTCTGCCCTAGAATGACCTTTCATAGATAGATGCCTATCACAACAGGAAAGACTATTCTTTAACAAGCTTTTATATCTAGTAGAGCTGTGTGGAAAATGTTTATCACGTTTGTTTTTTGCTGGTTCCACTTTCTATTATTTTACAGGGTGTTTTTTGTTTTGTTTATTTACTATTTTTTGCAGTACAAAAAGTAATTTTCACGCTAGAAATAGCATTTCCTGACTACAAGTAACGTTTATAGCTAGTGGAAAAAATAGGCAAGATCTCAGTTCAAAAAGAAAGTTGGGGAAGAGCAATGTGATACCTCCTGGAGAAGTTTTTATGTGTTTGTGTATTTTCTTTGGGTAAAAATCTCTTGTGGTTAAATATCTGGCAGAATAAACATTATTTTCAGAATTTATAATTTTTTCTGTGGTTTACCCAACAAATGGGGTTCTGGTCCAGGACTATAGCAATACAAATAGTAATTTAATGTCTAAATCTGCAAATGCTTGTACAGTTTACGCATATGGTTAGTCCGCTTGCAGTCAAGTCCATACATGTAACGTTAAGCACGTGTGTGTGTGTGTATATATATTTGCAGGATCTGGGCCTCATTAAGTATCAAATGAAATATAGACGGATACTAATAGAGAAGCTATGTTGTCTAGTGATTAGAAGGTGGAGTGGAAAGGCCACAGATTCCCACTGAAATGTCGACATATTATTATCTTGTGAGCTCTAAACCAATCCTCTAATTAAAGACTGGATGCCTTAAGGTATGGGTTAGAGAGAATAAAATCTCACACAGAACCCTACTCTCCTCCATCATCCAACCATAGGTGGGACACAGCACTCTGCCCTGTTTACCTTTCCTAAATTGGTTAGAGACACAGAAGTCCAGATACAACCTCAGATCAGCCTTTTCTGTATCTTCCTGGAACATACTGGTAACAGCCCCCTACTCACAACTATCCGGTGGAAGCCTCTGGTATCTGGTGTGGCAAGAGGTTGGGTGCAGGTTATATCACTGTACAACAATATACTGTATTGCCGTACTTTGAATAATCAACAAAGTGCTTAATTTATTTTGTGTGGCAGCTACCAGGATTCTCCTATCAGAAAGGAGGGGATAATGGGCATAATTTTTTACTATTTTTGGGACTTAGACTTTTTTTTAGGGCTGTCAAGCAATTAAAAATATTTATCGTGATTAATCACACTGTTAAACAATAATTGAATACCATTTATTTAAATATTTTTGGATGTTTTCTACATATATTTTTCAATTACAACACAGAATACAAAGTGTACAGTGCTCACGTTATATTTTTATTACAAATATTTGCACTGTAAAAAACAGAATAAATAGCATTTTTCAATTCATCTAATACAAGTACTGTAGTGCAATCAGCTTTCATGATAAAGAGAACTTAAAAATGTACAAAAAAAACTGCATTCAAAAATAAAACGTAAAACTTCAGAGCCTGCAAGTCCACTCAGTCCTACTTCTTGTTCAGCCAATTGCTAAGACAAACAAGTTTTGTTTACATTTGCAGGAGATAATGTTGGCCGTTTCAGGTGACACTGTAAACAAGAAAGTGAGAACAGGCATTTGCATGGCACTGTTATAGTCGGCATTGCAAGATATTTATGTGCCAGATGCGCTAAAGATTCATATGTCCCTTCATGCTTCAATCACCATTCCAGAAGACATGCGTCCATGCTGATGACTGGTTCTGCTCGATAATGATCCAAAGCTGAGCGGACAGACGCATGTTCCTTTTCATCATTTGAGTCAGATGCCACAAGCAGAAGGTTGTTTTTCTTTTTGATGGTTCAGGTTCTCTAGTTTCCGCATTGGAGTTTCTCTTTTAAGACTTCTGAAAGCATGCTCTACATCTCATCCCTCTCAGATTTTGGAAGGCCCTTCAGATTCTTAAACCCTTGGTCAAGTGATGTAGCTATCTTTAGAAATCTCACATTGGTACCTTCTTTGCATTTTGTCAAATCTGCAGTGAAAGTGTTCTTAAAACGAACAACATGTGCTGGGTCATCATCTGAGACTGCTATAACATGAAATACGTAGTAGAATGTGAGTAAAACAGAGCAGAAGACATACAATTCTCCCCCAGGGAATTGAGTCACAAATTTAACTAACACATTTTTTTTAATGAGCATCATCAGCATGGAAGCATGTCCTCTGGAATGGTGGCCGAAGCATGAAGGGACATATGAATGTTTGGCATATGTGGCACATAAATACCTTGCAATGCCGGCTATAAAAGTGCCATGTGAATGCCTGTTCTCACTTACAGGTGACATTGTAAATAAGAAGTGGGCAGCATTATCTCCCTTAAATATAAACAAACTTGTTTGTCTTAGCGATTGGCTGAACAAGAAGTAGGCCTGAGTGGATTTGTAGGTTCTAAAGTTTTACATTGTTTTGTTTTTGAGTGCAGATATGTAACAAAAACCCAAAACCTCTATCTTTGTAAGTTGCACTTTCATGATAAAGAACTTGCACTACAGTACTTCTAGGAGGTAAATCGAAAAATACTTTTGTTTGCACTTTTTATAGTGCAAATATTTATAATAAAAATAATACAAAGTGAGCACTATACACTTTGTATTCTGTGGTTTAACTGAAATCAATATATTCAAAAATGTAGAAAAGCATCCAAAAATATTTAATAAATTTCCATTGATATTCTATTGTTTAACAGTGTGATTAAAACTGCAATTAATTGCAATTAATTTTTGAGTTAATCACGATTAATCGATAACTCTAATTTTTTTAAATTATGATGTACTAATTTTGTGATTAACAAACATCTGTTTTATCATTAAATCTGAGTTCCTGACTTCTAAGCTTTTTTAATAACTACTGTACACTATTTAAGTAGTGTTTTTAAATTAAAATGTATGGTACTTACAACCTGCTCCAAATATTCTAGGTACTTTGTACACACGTAACAAGACATTTCCCTTCCAGAGAGTTTACAATCTGAATAGAAAGACTTCCGATCAAAAGTTGCAACACATCAGTTCAGCTCCTTGTACCCCACCTTTGACCCACTAATGTGTGCTCAACATTGTTTCCACAATTCCATTAGACCTTTATTTACTCAATCAACAGACTTTGTACTGCCATATAAATAGTTTCAAATGGTGAAAAATGGAAAAATCAAATATATGTACCACTGTATCTGTAACTAGTTTACAAGACTACTCAGAATATATTCTTTTTCCTTTAGGGGAAATAAATGTATCATAGTAAATTTTTTTTTTTTCAGAAGTAGCATTCATTTTTATTTGAAACTCCTCCTCCCTCCTTTCCTCTCCACCCCGCCCCCGCCCCCCCCCGGTTTTCTAAACTGGAATAATTTTTCACCAAATATTTTTGCTACAGTGTTATGATAAACATGAGAAAGTCAATTGTAATTGACATTGTAACTGTCACTTTAACACCATTTAGTAGGACGAAAGCACGTGCAGATAATTAAAAAAAAAAAAATCCGTATATTACTTGTGAATCAATATGGCTTACTGGTTTTTAATGGTTATTTAAAGGTAACTTCCTGAAGTTTCTGAAGGTTCTTTAAAAACAATGGGTCTTCTAAAAAAATAAAGTCAGAGAAGCTATGATATGAGGGAGTAAATCCTCATTTAAACAAAAATAACTAATGTTGTAAGAACAGTGGTGAAAATTTGTGAAAGGTATATTTAAGTCTGCAATATCTAAAACAGATCTATAGTATAAATGAACTTTACTTTAGATTTTCAGTGCTATCTGATAGTAGTATGTATGTAACCCACACAATGATGAGTTGTGTTAGAATAGTTTTGGTCATTCTGAACAAACTATACGATACATGTGACCTAAACTGGCATAAGCAGAGAGGGCTAGGTTGTGGAGCCCTTACTCATGTGAGTAAATGCTCACCAATGTGAGTTGTCTCACTGATTTTTGAATATTCTAGCCCAGAGTTGGTTAAGCAACTTAACTATACTGCAAAGGGTTAACTATCACGACCAATTCGGTTCAATACAGCACCTGGCAACAATCCTCATATACGCTAGGCAAATTGACTAGCTGCTCACCTGAGAGAGCTTCGAATCTGCAATGTGAACAATATTGCTCATATATTTAAAATTTCCTTCTTTGTATTTGTTTTGACGGTAAACAAAGCAATACAGTGTAGTTATTTACCTTTAGCATCCTAGCTGCAAACGCAAACTTGATGTCATTGGTGCTGCCCTTGCTAAACTGAAAAGAAATCCATGCACAGTTGTGTCTTTTCTTTGATCTTTGCAGTTAATTCGTTATTACTTAGTCACAGTATTTTTATATTCTTTTAGCTGTAGGTTCTGTGTCACGTTGGTCACACATGAAGCATGTTTTTATAAATTAAGGCTTAGTTTAGAATAAAGAGGTATGCGAGAAAGGAGAGCATTTAACAATTGTTGAATGTAAAGTTTATTCCTTTGGTCTGGTCTAAACATGAAGTTGCACATGTTTAACTAAACCAATTTAGTTAAATTGATGCAACTTCATGTGTAGATGCTGTTGTATTGGTTTAAACCTTGCTTGGGGATGGTTGTTATAGTAATGTTATGTTATAAGTTGTAATTTCATGTATCTAGTTATGAGGCTGAAAATGTGTCCTCATGGCTTAAAACAAGCCCAGGCAAAACTCTCCAGGAACACAGGGGCAGTTCACACCTCACCAGGGCATGTATGGGACAAACCCAGCCCAGCGTCACAGAAACAAAGGACACTGGCCTAGGCAGCAACAAAGGATCTGTTGGACTCTCGAGTGAGTGACACCCCTTTCCCTTGGTCAGTTAGGGACTGCGATGAGGTAATGCTCACCTGACCCTGAAGGGGGGGGGGGGGGCAAAGCCAAGAGGGAAGAAAGAACATGATAAAAGGGAGAGACTTTGCCATGCTCTTCGTGTCTCTCTCTCTCACCTCCATCTACAGACCACCAAGTGACTGAAGTGCTGATCAAAGGCGAGAGCCTGGCTGAAGGACAACCAGCCAGCCTGTGGTGAGAAGCATCTAAGTTTGTAAGGGCTCTGAAAATGTTAAGATCAGCTTTTATTTTGCTTTTATTTCATTTCACTTCACCAAATCTGCCTTCTGGTACTTTGACTTATAATCACGTAAAATCTATTTTTTGTAGTTAATAAATATTTGTTTGTTCTATCTGAAGCAGTGCGTTTGGTTTGAAGCAAGTCAGAGACTCCCCTTGGGATAACAAGCCCAGTACATATCCGTTTCTTTGTTAAATTGATGAACTCTCATAAGCTTGCAGCATCCAGCAGGCATAACTGGACACTGCAAGATGGAGGTTCCTAGGGTTGTTTCTGGATCGGGAGATGTCATAAACATACAGCTAAGTGTAGCCTAGAATTCCTTCTTACCTGTAGGGGGTTAAGAAGCTCAAATAACTGGGTTAGCACCTGACCAACAGGACCAATGGGGAAAGAAGATACTTTCAAATCTTGGGGGGGGGGAGAGGGAGGGGAAGGTTTTGTTTGTGCTCTTTGTTTTGTGTGGGGACTCTCTTTGGACTGAGAGGGGCCAGACAGAAATCCATCTTCTCCAACCCATCCTAATCCAAGTCTCCAATATTGCAACCAGTATAGGTAAGCCAGGGGAGACGGGTTAGTTTATCTTTTGTTATGCTTGTGAATTTTCCCTGTGCTAAGTAGGAGGTTTATCCCTGGCTTTTGTAATTTTTGTTTTTTCTAGAGGGAAATCCTCTGTTTTGAATCTGATTGTCCTGTAAAATTACCTTCCATCCTGATTTTTACAAAGGTGCTTCTTTTACTTATTTTTTTCTTTATAATAAAGTTCTGTTTAAGAATCTGATTGGGTTTTTAGTGTCCTACAAACCCAAGGGTCTGGTTTGTGCTCAGCTAGTTTATTTTTCAAGCCTCCCCAGGAAAGGGGGTGTAGGCTTGGGGGGATATTTTGTGGGAATAGGAACTCCAGGTGGTCCTTTCCCTGATACTTTGTCTAAATCACTTGGTGGTGGCAGCATACCTCAGTCCAAGGACAAATAGAGATTTGTGCCTTGGAAGTTTTTAACTTAAGCTGGTAGAAATAAGCTTAGGAGGTCTTTCATGCAGGTCCCTATGTCTGCACCCTAGAATTCAGAGTGGGGAGGGAACCCTGACAGGAGATATTGGCTAATGTCATTTGGTTGTACAATCTAAGCAGCTCAAATGCTAGAGGCTGTTCATGAACAGCCCAGGAGTGGGGGTTCTCACAGCAGAGCAGGGTAAGGCTGGCTCCCAGAGTCAAGGATTGGAATGACCTAGCAGATCACCGGTCCAGATAACTTTGCAGGGGAATGTCACACACACACACCTATAATTTTCAGAATAACAGCCGTGTTAGTCTGTATTCGCAAAAAGAAAAGGAGTACTTGTGGCACCTTAGAGACTAACCAATTTATTTGAGCATAAGCTTTCGTGAGCTACAGCTCACTTCAAGTAGCTCACGAAAGCTTATGCTCAAATAAATTGGTAAGTCTCTAAGGTGCCACAAGTACTCCTTTTCTTTTTACACCTATAGTTGGATTTATATTTGTGTATTTAAGGTTTTACATTTGAATGTGATTTAGAGGAATTGGGTAGTGTGCTTTTGTAGTTAATTATATGGTTGAAGTGCAAGGGAGTTGTGGGAAAGAGGAGTCTGGGCTTGTCTACACACACAAGTTATACTGGTTTATCTTAAATTAGTTTAGTAAAAGTGGTGCAACTTTTTTTGTGAAGACTCATCGAATTTAAAACTTGTTTTATCAGTTATTCTTGTGCCTGCAAATTCACTGTGGCAAGATAAACCAATATAAATCAGACTTAAAACTGATATAAAAGTGTCCATATGCAAACTTGCACTGGTTTAAATTTGTATAAAATCACACTTTTAATCCTGTACACCTTTGTGTGTAGTCATCCAGGTCAAAGAAAGCAATAATATGGGTAATATGATGTTATGGCATGTAAATGAAGATTCCCTTAACTGATGATCGTGTTGATGAGAAATAAATTAGATCAACCTCAACTCTAAGTTAGGCAATTTTTTGTCTGGGAATATACAGTATGTTAAGGCATTGAAATTAACCCTATATGTACTGTACCCTTATAAATGCTGTATGCTATATTTATGCAATATGGCCAAGTTGTGGTGGTTGTGGGATTCACAACTATGGGTGTCCATAGTTCTGTGCCTGTAAAATCTCAGGAAAAACATTGTAGTACCATTTCTTTTCTATTTATAACTACTAGTTGGTCATGATTTTGTTGATTGATTGTGTTGCCTTTGTTTTGCTACTTATATTTTACCACTTTGACCCATGATTCAATAAAGCTTTATTGAAGTAATTACTTGCTCCCATCTGCATTCTGCTAATATAGTCTTTTTGGGGGGGAAGGATGGGTATAATGGAATTGGACTTCGCAAAAGCTTTTAGTCCCTGGATAACTTCCTTAAATTATGCGTTCAGACTGGCTGGTAAACTTAAACAGAGAATTTTAATTTCTCTGCTGTTTTTCAGACTGTAGATGAAATAAAAATACCCAAAGAATGCCAAGAGCTTGGACTTGTAAACAGAAGAAACTCTAAATAGAATTGTTGACTTTTTTTTTATATTTGAAGAGGAAAAGACTGTTTGGAACTTCATTGTATATTTTGCTCTTAGGATTTGTTAGCCGAAACAAATATCGCTTCTAACAATGATTCACCTTCACTGTAGTTGTCAAACTCATTGTGTGTTTGAAAGGTTAACCTTTGACATTTTTTCCCATTGTTGTTCTTCATCTTTAATTACTAACTTCATAAAGAAGATTATAATAAAATTTTGCATCTGAAGTAACTCAAGTTTCCCTGATATGCCTATAGGGAATCAGAGAAGAAGTTAGTATTATGATGAGCCCTTGATCGCCATGTAAGAAATTTAACAGTGTGTAACAGACATGAACACTTCTATAACAATTTTAAAATATCATTGAATAGTGCAGTGTCTCCTGTACAATAGGTAAACTTTTGCTTTTTCTCTCTCTTGATTGTTAAAAGAAAAATGTGTCAATCCTTCATTCCCTTTCCTCTTTAATTGTTTTTCAGTAGCATAGAAATCTCTACAAATGTAAACTTTTAAGCTGACTTGACCTCTGGTACATTGTCTGAACAGTAAGATTCTACACAAATTAAATGGAGGAAGTAATTACCATAGTAGTACTGTGGCAACAGCTCGGTATCAAGGTACCTCATGTGCGCTCAGTGGCAGCTTGGCTCTGTTGTATTAGCTAGACCCCGTGAAAGGGTTATCGTCTTTAACGTTGGCGTATGTGGCATTGTGTGTGTTGGAGTGTCAGAACTGAGACACCTGCAGGCTCAGGTTCTTCAGGAGAAATTTGCTTTTAATTACTTAATTGTTTTGTCATATGTAACTAGGGGTGGGTGGTTTTACCTTTTCTGGTGAGGTTACAGAGGTATGTGTGGGGGTGGTGGCTGTAGGGAATGAGCTTCTTTTCTCTCACTTCCCTGCATATGCAGCCCACCCAATAGGGCAGATAGACAGATAGGTAGGGGAACTGGGATTCGATGGAGCTGGAATCACTTAAGGGAGTATTCTCCCCTGCCACTATGAGAAGAGCCACTAGGGAGCCAGAAGGGGATGAGGAGCAGATGCAGTAGGATAGCAATCTTGAATTTGGAGAGAATCATGATTCTACCATGAGAGAACATGCAGGCTTAAGAGTTTAGCATCCGTACTACATGGGTTGTTTGTAAAATATCCATGCTGCTTAGAAGAATAGATAAGTTGGCCTCAGTATTTCCTTTAATTAACTACAGGGAACACGTGAGGAACCCTGCCAATACAGAGGCAGTGTTTGCTGAGTATTCTCAGGCAAGTTTTATAGCAGTAACTCAGGATTAGAGCACTGCTTTGTATGATTTTTAATCCCACTACTGTCCTGCCCTGCAATACCTACTCCCAATCCCCCCAGTGGGATTTACCACGTGCCAAGCTGGTTCCAAAGTATTTTAGATTTATATAGGTTCAAAATATGAAGTATTTTATCAGTTTACTCCATAAAGGCCTCTGCTTTTAAAGATTAACTAAAAGGGCACACATCTTATAAAAGTCTTTAATCTTTTAAAGTGTTATATCAGTACTTATTATTGTTTTAATAAAACAAATTATTTTTATATTTAAAATTTATGCCCCTTTTTTCTTCTGTTCTGTTAAAACAGGGGTTGGCAATCTTTGGCACATGGCCCATCAGGGTAATCCCCTGTTGGGCCATGAGACATTTTGTTTAAGTTGACAGTCCACAGGCACGGCCCCCCGCAGCTCCCAGTGGCCTCAGTTCACTGTTTCCGGCCAATTGGAGCTGTGGGAAGCAGCGGCCAGCATGCCCCGGAGACCCACCACTTCCCGCAGCTCCTATTGGCCAGGAATGGCAAACTACAGCCACTGGTAGCTACATGGGTCTCTGCCTGCGGATGGTCAACATCAGCAAAATGTCTCGCGGTCCGACAGCGGATTACCCTGAATGGGCCATGTGCCAAAGATTGCCAACCCCTGTATTAGAGGGATACTGACAACTTTTAAAACATAGTGTCATCTGAAAATATTGTTAGATTATTCTAACTGAAGTCAATTAGGGGTTTTAATATTTTTCTCTGTGCAGTTTGTTTACATTGTGCATTAGGCAGTTTCGCTATTTTGTTGACTGCATGCTCGTCCCCAGGCCCTGCTATGGTTTTACCAGTAGCAGCAGAGCTGAAGCTGAACAGTAGCGACCGTGGGCAGCTGTGTGCATAATGAAGAAAAGAAGGGGAAAGGAGGTGAAAGAGGAATGGTAGTGTTCCCCTTGTGACCATCTGAAAAACTCCTAAGCACAAATAGAGGAACAGAAAACATCATTTTTAAAGGAATTAAATAACACACATAATATTTAAAAGCATTCATCCCTAGTTATTAGAATGCATAAAATGGCAACCTGTTTTACAATAATTGATGAATAATTTTCTGTAGAATGTCCAAGCAGGTTGCCTAGAGGGTTTAAAAAAAAGTGAACGTCCACAACTGTATTCCATAGCAAAGCTAATTTCATCCTGTCTTCTATCCTTGTGCAGAAGAAGTTGAAGAAGAGTCTGAAACAACAAATGAGGCTGATTTGACTGATAAACAGAAACATCAGTTGAAACACAGAGAGCTCTTTCTTTCTCGCCAGTATGAGTCCCTTCCTGCAACACATATCCGGTAAGAAACTTTAAGAAAGCTTATTTTTTTGTGTGGTTGCAACAGGTTGCCCACTCTACTCCACCCAGCTCAGCCACAGCCACTTTGGAGCTGGAGACTTATATGTAGGGTAACCAGACGTCCTGATTTTATAGGGAAAGTCCTGATATTTGGGGCTTTGTCTTATATAGTCGCCTATTACCCCCCACCCCCGTCCCGATTTTTCACACTTGCTGTCTGGTCATCCTACTTATATGGCTGGGATTATAACCCTGAGCTGTTTGAGAGGACACCGACATTTCAAAAGAAATTTCCTCCAACCTGTTTGTTACTAAATCTAAAAGACACAGTAGCTGGATTTGGCTAAATGTTGCAAGAGCATTTTTGCCATCATATCCTTAAACAACCTTAAAACTTGGGGGAGGGGTTAATTTAACATGTTATCATGTTTCTACTCATACCCCCTTTCATTTTTAAATTACTCTGATACTACTGAGTAAAGCAGAAAAGAGTTGTAGTTGGTTTCGTACTGGAAAATGCTATGAGCATAGGTGCCATCCTCACTGATGCAGGGAGCTCTGTGTTTGTTGGGAGAGAGGATCTAGAAACTAGAAGGGATGCAAGGATAAAGAGACAAAGAGCAAAGGCAAATGGAAGAGAAGGGTACAACTGTAGGTTGGTAAAGCAAAGGAGTTTTAGCTCTCCCACTACATCCAGCCCACTGGAGAAGTCATCAGTAGCTGGAAGCTCATTCACCCTGGTCAAAGGAAGTACTTTCCATTCCTCAAGATAGGGCGTTTGTGGCCTAGTGGATAGAACAGAGGCCTGGCAGTTGAATAGGACAAAAATCTTTCCCAACTCTGTCACAGACTCACTGTATGGCTTGATTAAGTTACCTAACCTCTCTACCTCAGTTTCTACATCTATGGATTGTTGACACAGGAAGTTACAGCACAGCAAGGTAGTAAAAGCATCTTTGTGCATTTGAGCTTGATACATTGTAAAATCTACTACACTAAACCACCAAGGGCACTGTGATACAGAGGGCCAGGGAGCAGTGGGAGAGTGCTAGAGGGGAAATATATAAGCTCAAGGCTAATTAAGGCGTGGTTCCCTGTAGACTAGGGAAGGTGGCTGCAGGTTAATAGGAGCACCTGCAGTCAATTAAGGCCCTGTTAGGAACCTAATGAACTCCCCTGCTTCAGGCAGACAGGGGAGGAGGAAGAAGAGAGGATAGGAGCTTGGAGGTATGCTGTGAGACTTGGAAAATCAGAGAACTGAAGTAAAGGGGATCCTGCCCCAGTAGGGGAAGGAGATTCCCTTCCCCAGCACCTAAGGACTGCAGGTACCCCACCCAAGGGGGAAGAGGGTAAGAACCTGCAGGGGTTGAGAGGGGCTGGGACTCAGAGTGAGGAGCAAACCCAGATCTCTCCCCCAATTCCCTCCTTTACCACCTTTCTGGGCCACTAGTGGGGCCATCGATACCCCAAGAACAGGGGCAAGGGGTGGCATCTTAGCTCCATGCCAAGAAAAGCGCAGGACCCACCAGACTAACATCAGCCATCTTGTCACAGCACTTTTAGCGCATGGTAAGAGTGCCCACATACTCTTAGGGTAGGGTAGTGCGGTGTAAATTCTCATCTAACTTTCTGCACAGTAACTGCCCCTGTAGACAAGCCCTATAAAATGGAGATCATAATGCTTACTCAACTTTTCATCTAACTTTGAAATCTGTACATGAAAGTCAATCTTAAGTATGATGCAGACCAAATACTTAATCTTTCTTGCCTTAGGTACCCCAGCATAGCATGAGGAAACTCACCTTTGAAAAGCACTACATAACTGCACATAATTCATTACGATCAGCTAAATTGATTACAGCCACCACTGCCACTCATAAGAGAGAGCATGTGGAATACATTATAGTTTACCAGGAAAATTTTTGCAATTTATTTTTATTGGGTTGGGTTCTGTTTTTTGATATTTTAAATTCTAAGAGAGCTCCTGCTCTAGAAGAACAAATGACCTTTGTTCACCTGCTCCAGGGCAAAGATTGCTATAACATGAGGAGTAAGTAGAGTAGAACCTCGCTATCACACACTTCACTAGTCACCCCGTAAAAATACTAGAGTATGCTGCAGCAATTACACAATATAGCGCACAGTGGTTAGTGCACTCTCCTATTACCAAACCTTAATTACTTTTACAAGATACTTTCCTGAACAACTACGTGTGCTGTAATGAATTTTCAAAATGAAACTACATTTGTCAAAATAAACGGACATAGTATTGTATTATCCTCGCTTTGAATTGTGCTTGTTAATTTACACGGTTCAAATTCCCAATAGTTCTCTGTTTTTAATGTGAATTACTGAAAAAAGAGGGAAAAAATCGGTGGGGAAGTAGAAGACCCCTCTTCTTTCTCTGCCTCCCACCCCAGTAGCACTCAAACAAAGAGCCAGAGTCTCAGATAGAAAAAATTGTCCTAGCTCCATTGAATGGAGCTGTGCTGATTTAAACCACCAGAGGTTCTGGCCCATCAAATGGGAAAGACCTGTAGTACTGATGAGAGAGGAGAAATGATGCAATGAAATAAAGGTGGTAAATGCAGACAGAAGTTGGGAGGAGTAAGAAGACGAGCCGTGCCCCCTTGGAAGAAGTAAGAGGAGAAAGTTAGAAGTGAGTAACTTAATTTTATTGGTGGTCTTGTCTTTCTCGGTTGCTTTAGGTTCCCAGTCCTAATGCAGAGCTTGAAAACTGCCCAACACTTTCTTCTATGATGAAAGCTATCTGTGTTGCTATGCTCATAAGGAAGAACAGTATTTCACACTGTTGAACATGTACTATCTTTAATTGATTTACATTGAAAACCAACTTTCTAGTTAAAAATTATTAATAATATAACTGACTACACTTCTCTTGCTTTTGTTACACCTTTTTACCCAGTTTAGCTTCACTCTGTTTTGTTCCTTCATGGTGTAACTTCTTTTTATTCTTAAATCACTGAAATGTGCTTTCTGTCTTAACTGTATTTTAACATTTGTTTTGGAATATAAATTGTTTAATTTTCTTGAAATGTAAATTTGGGGAGTGCTCTTGAAAGATTAGACTTTGTCCTGATTCTCATTTACATTAAGGCTCTTTTATGCCCTGATGGTAGACTTAAAGTGGGTGTAACTTGAAGACTTTTTGTCAGTTTGAAGTTAATGGAGTTACAGCAGTATAAAACCATTGTAAGGCCTGCAGAGTTCAAAACTTGGATTTTTTTTATTATTTCTATATTTGTTTACAAATTAATTCAGACCATTTTCCTGAAGCAGAATGAAATAAATGATGGCTGATCCCCCATTTTTAATTTTTTTTTTTTTTTTTTTTAAGTTTGAACAGTTCAGCCATCTAGGCATGTCAGACCCAAAGAGCCATGTTTTACAAGGGCTAGCTGTTTGTTTAGGGTAAGTCTTCACTGCAGTTAGACAGACATCCAAGGCTGGTTTATGGCCCAGGCTAAGGGGCTGTTTAAATGTGGTGTAGACGTTTGGGCTCGGGCTGCAGCCTGAAATCTGGGATGCTCCCACCCCTCAGAGCCCAGGTTCCAGCATGAGCACAATGTTTATACTGCAGGTAAACAGCACCTTAGCCTGAACCCTGCATGGGCCAGCCACAAGTGTCTAATTGCAGTGTAGACATGCCCCTAGTAACGTTAAGGAAGATATACTTAGGGCTAACATGGCCCTCCCTTTCTCACTGCAGTTCTAAACTCTAGTTTGATTTTGGTATTTGTGTGAATCCAAGAATGTTGAAGGGGAGGGGTAAATCATGCCTAACTGCATGTTAGTTAGTTTGACCAGCTAACCATAAGTTACTTATTTGTCAGGCACTAGACACACAGTATAAAAATAGGTTTCAGAGTAGCAGCCATGTTAGTCTGTATTCGCAAAAAGAAAAGGAGTACTTGTGGCACCTTAGCGACTAACACATTTATTTGAGCATAAGCTTTCGTGAGCTACAGCTCACTTTATCGGATGCATTCAGTGGAAAATACAGTGGGGAGATTTATATACATAGAGAACATGAAACAATGGGTGTTACCATACACACTGTAAGGAGAGTG
This sequence comes from Eretmochelys imbricata, assembly GCF_965152235.1. Lineage (NCBI taxonomy): Eukaryota > Metazoa > Chordata > Testudines > Cheloniidae > Eretmochelys > Eretmochelys imbricata. The sequence continues at coordinate 170,499,058 of NC_135574.1, forward strand.
GTCACTTAAGGTGAGCTATTACCAGCAGGAGAGCATGGGTGGGGCGGGGGGAACCTTTTGTAGTGATAATCAAGGTGGGCCATTTCCAGCTGTTGACAAGAACGTCTGAGGAACAGTGGGGGGGTGAAGGTGGGAATACACAAAGTAAAACTATTTCCCCATGTTTAATGACCCATCCAGTCCCAGTTAATTGTATCCAGTTTGCAAATTAATTCCAATTCAGCAGTCTCTCCTTGGAGTCTGTTTTTGAAGTTTTTTTGTTGAAGAATTGCAACTTTTAGGTTTGCAATCGAGTGACCAGAGAGATTGAAGTGTTCTCCAACTGGCTTTTAAATGTTATAATTCTTGACGTCTGATTTGTGTCCATTTATTCTTTTACGTAGAGACTGTCCAGTTTGACTAATGTACATGGCAGAGGGGCATTGCTGGCACATGATGGCATATATCACATTGGTAGATGTGCAGGTGAATGAGCCTCTGATAGTGTGGCTGATGTGATTAGGCCCTATGATGGTGTACCCTGAATAGATATGTGGACACAGTTGGCAACGGGCTTTGTTGCAAGGATAGGTTCCTGGGATAGTGGTTCTGGTTTGTGGTTGCTGGTGAGTATTTGCTTCAGGTTGGGGGGCTGTCTCCCAAGATCTGTGAGAGTGATGGATCATCCTTGAGGATAGGTTGTAGATCCTTGATGCAGTGGAGAGGTTTTAGTTGGGGGCTGAAGGTGACTGCTAGTGGCGTTCTGTTATTTTCTTTGCTGGGCCTGTCCTGTAGTAGGTGACTTCTGGGTACTCTTCTGGCTCTGTCAATCTGTTTCTTCACTTCCGCAGGTGGGTATTGTAGTTGTAAGAATGCTTGATAGAGATCTTGTAGGTGTTTGTCTCTGTCTGAGGGGTTGGAGCAAATGCGGTTGTATCATAGAGCTTGGCTGTAGACAATGGCTCCCGTGGTGTGGTCTGGATGAAAGCTGGAAGCATGTAGGTAGGAATAGCAGTCAGTCGGTTTCCAGTATAGGATGGTGTTTATGTGACCATCGCTTATTAGCGCCGTAGTGTCCAGGAAGTGGATCTCTTGTGTGGACTGGTCCAGGCTGAGGTTGATGGTGGGATGGAAATTGTTGAAATAATGGTGGAATTCCTCAAGAACTTCTTTTTCATGGGTCCAGATGATGAAGATGTCATCAATGTAGGGCAAGTAGAGTAGGGGCATTAGGGGACGAGAGCTGAGGAAGCGTTGTTCTAAGTCAGCTATAAAAATGTTGGCATACTGTGGGGCCATGTGGGTACCCAGAGCAGTGCCGCTGATTTGAAGGTGTACATTGTCCCCAAATGTGACACCTCTCTTTACGTCTCTACATAAAAGAATAAATGGACACAAATCGGACGTCAAGAATTATAACATTCAAAACAGTTGGAGAACACTTCAGTCTCTCTGGTCACTCGATCACAGACTGAAAAGTTGCAGTTCTTCAACAAAAAAACTTCAAAAACAGACTCCAATAAGAGACTGCTGAATTGGAATTAATTTGCCAACTGGATACAATTAACTTAGGCTTGAATAGAGACTGGGAGTGGATGGGTCATTACACAAAGTAAAACTATTCCCCCATGTTTATTCCCCCACACCACCCCCGCACTGTTCCTCAGATGTTGTTGTCAACTGCTGGAAATGGCCCACCTTGATTATCACTACAAAAGGGTTTCCCCCCTGCACCCTCCCAACTCTCCTGCTGGTAATAGCTCACCTTAAGTGATCATTCTCCTTACCGTGTGTATTGTAACACCCATTGTTTCATGTTCTCTATGTATACAAATTTCCGCACTGTATTTTCCACTGAACGCATTTGATGAAGTGAGCTGTAGCTCACGAAAGCTTATACTCAAATAAATGTGTTAGTCTCTAAGGTGCCACAAGTCCTCCTTTTCTTTTTGAGTATAAAAATAGTGTCTAAATAGCTAAGCCTTTTCTGACAGGGTTGTTTTTAAGATACCAACCTATATACTGTATGATTAATATGTCTTTTTCCCTTGTGAAATGTTTTGGCTCAAATTAATTTTACTGTAAACTGAAAAGAGAATTTATTCTATTTAAAACTATTACATGTCTGAGAGTTTAATACGGTAAGCTATTATATTACATTAGGTTTCTTTATTAACTTATAGGAAGCTTAATGCCGCAACATCTGTGGTTTTCTTTACCATAATTTGGTCTGTTCAACCATGGCATTTAAATTGGTCTTTCCGCTGGAATTGCTACCTAAGCGCACATACTAGAAAATAGAGCGTGCGTGCACTGAGTTCCGTAGAATATGGTGGCTACAATGTTTGTTGAATAAACAGAGTGTAGTCTTCTGTTTTGTTCCTTCATGTGGTGTTTCTACCTTTCATTGCTTTATCATGTGATATTCCTACACTTCAGTGTAACTTGTATGAAAAGGTTCAAATGGTTGACTATGTTTGCAGGTTCGTTAACTATTTCATATGATTGATGCACAGGATTAGTGGCGTCTTGCTTGAAATTTCTTCTTTTCTTTTTTATGGTCCCAAGAGTTAAGAGGGAATTGGGGAAGCCTGTATATGCTTAGGCTGTTTCAGGGAATTGAATTAATCTCTGAAACCATTCATAATTGCTCTCCGAACCCAAGTACTTAAAAATATTCCTTCACAACCATTTGAAGGAACATTGTTATTGCTGTTAACTTATTCAGCAGTGTGTATAGAACCTTTTTCATGGTCTTTGTTTGATTTGTACCTACTAATGTTCTGGTTCAGATATAATTTCTTGCTGTAGTGTTTGTTTGGCTTTTGTGTACCTTGTCTCCTCAGAAGTCCTGGGTAAAATAAGGTTAGCATCTCTCAGGCTGCCCTGTACAACAACTAAAAAAAAAAAAAAAAATCTTTTAAAATGTAGTGTAACAAGTGTTGTGTGGAGCCAAACAGTCTGCATGTGGTTTGGGAATAGAAAAATGTTTTAAAACCAATGGGTGTTCGTGAGAACAAGATTTCAAACAAGCAGGCTTGCTGATCTAAATTTAATTAATGTTAAATATCTTTATTGGAAAATGTCAGTTAATTGATAGATACAATTGTATGGTTTTTGTGTGGAGAAATCAATTTGGACAGAAGGGTAATAATGATAATTCTCTTAATCACAGCTACATGAGAAACAATTACCACAACAGTATCAGAAAGAAATCTGGCAAGTTATTTACTGGTCAATATTCTTCTAGGTCAGTTCAGGAGTAGTTTTAGTTCTCCCACCCAGGACTAAAAACCGGCTGCTGTTTCTTGCTGTGATCCATATGGCAGAATTTTGTAGAATTTTTTTTTTTTTAAGGCCACAAGGGACCATTTTGATTTTGTAGTCTGTTCACAAGCCACAGAATTTAATGCAGCAATTCTTGGATCAGTCCCAGCAACTTGTGGTTGAATGAGAGTCTCATCTTTTAGTGAGACATCCAGTCTTGATTTAAAAACTCTGAGGAATGCTGAACCACATCCTTCGATAACCTGTTCCAGTGCAGTCTCTTGTCACAGCAATAAACTAATCCCCTTTTTTTTTCCCTCCTGGATTTTGGGAATCTTTAGTCAGGGAATGCTTGGGTATTCCTGTCCCCAGCTAACATTGTGCTCTGGCCTGGATGGGGGAGAGATTGTTTCAAGACGCTGCAGAATTGGCTGAGCACTGTGTTCAAGCTCTGAAATCAACATAGCTGCTAACTATTCTGCATCTCCACGTGTAACCTTTTTATGCAAATTATTTAATGAACAATTAAATTGCCAATATTTAAATAACTATTAAATAACTGCATATTTGCCAATAATTAACATATAACCGTCAATTTCATCTTAAACATTTTTCCTGGCATTAGTCCTGGTTAAAGTTGTTAGTTTAACGTGCCATTGGCTGAATTATGTTCTATGTTTATCTATAGTCAGCTACAGCAAGACAAGCATCTCGCATGCCCACATCTCATCCCTTATGCAGGGTTGGGGAGAGCTTCTCTAGAGTAACAGGAGTAGCTCAGTCTCCAGCCTCTGTTAACCCTAAGAGGAGGGGGTGGGGGGGTGGGTGTGTGTGTCTGTCTCTCTCTCAAGATCCTTAAGGTCATACAGTCAAGCACTCAAAAGTTAGAGAATTAATTATTAAAGTAACTGCAATTCTATCCCATTTTGGATGTGCATTATGATAAAGTCTCTGTGACCACATACAATTTTTCTCGCTTATGTGATCTGTAGGATTTGAACCCATGATCTTCAGACGCACAGCACAGACCTCTTACACTTGAGCTGAAGAATCAGTTGATAGCAGAAGACTATCTTCTGTGTGGACCAGCCCTTTAGACAGCGTGCATATTTTGTCAGAAGGGCAAAACAACTATTTGTGAGACAGCAATGAAATGTTGAGTATCAGGATTCTTGGGTTCTATTCCTGATAGGATTTTTAAGCACATAGATATGTTACCTTCATTCTGAAAGGTAATGTTGATGAGATGTAACTCTGTCATATAACTTCAATCTCTCTGGTCAATCGATTACAGACCTAAAAGTTGCAATTCTTCAACAAAAAAACTTCAAAAACAGACTCCAAGGAGAGACTGCTGAATTGGAATTAATTTGCAAACTGGATACAATTAACTTAGGCTTGAATAAAGACTGGGAGTGGATGGCTCATTACACAAAGTTAAAACTATTCCCCCCCCCCCATGTTCTTGTTAACTGCTGGATATGGCCAACTGTGATTATCACTACAAAAGGTTTCTTCCCTCTCCTCCCCTCCGCCCCCACTGTCCTGCTGGTAATAGCTCACCTTACCTGATCATTCTTGTTAGTGTGTATGGTTACACCCATTGTTTCATGTTCTCTGTGTATATAAATCTCCCCACTGTATTTTCCACTGAATGCATCTGATGAAGTGAGCTGTAGCTCACGAAAGCTTATGCTCAAAGAAATGTGTTAGTCTCTAAGGTGCCACAAGTACTCCTTTTCTTTCTGTCATATTAGAGTCTGCCATATTATTTAGCTCTGTTTGAAGTAATATTGTGCAACCTCTCAGGTATCATATTTGTAAATGGGTAGGAATATGAGCCCTTGATCAATAGAGCTTTGAGCTTCACAGAAATATCAGCAACACTCAGGGAAAGAAAGCAGACAGGAACTTTTAGTTCCCAGCTTAGTGCACCATTACCAGGTCAAAGGGTATTTTGAGGGAAAGAATCAATCTCTCTTCCCACCTCCCCCCCAAATGTATGAGTTTTAGCCAAGATTCAGGCAGCCATGGCAGTGTTGCCAAATGGGTGAATGTCACATTAGGTCTGTGACACTTGGCAAGTCTGTGTCTGTCAGGCAACTGCTTCCAGAGCAATTGGGAGCAGAGCATGGTGTAAAAGAAGAAATCACAGAGGGATGATACATGAGAACAGCAGTGGTAGATGGGTGAGGAGGGAGTAACATAATTGTTCCTGCAGGATACCAGCGGCTGTAAACTTTACTTATCTTTTGTTTGTCTTGTTCACTGGAGTATGACCAAGCAGCCACTCTTTAAATGAGTATAGGTGCCAGTGTATCCCTATTGGAGCCACTAGGTGAGGGTTGAGGCTCTTTGGCTGAGAAGTGCAGAGATGAGGAAGCTTGCACTGCTACTTCCTTTCCTATCGACAAAAGTTCATGTGCCAAGGCTGGCAATCTTTTATGAAAGTGTACTTCGCTTATAAGTGCTTTGTTTGTTTTTTAAGAGTTGATTAAGAAGATGAGGGAAGTTTAACATTTTCACAAAATATTTGTAAACTTTAATCTAGTGCAACGTGGGGAAAAAATTACAAAGAATCTAACCACTGAGATAGTTCAATTAACTTTTATTCAAAGTTTTTGAGCAAAAACCAGGTACACTGAATTTGTTGTAGTTCAGTTCTGAAATGATGTTTACACTTAATTTAAAGTTTTCATTTTCAACCTCTAATGTTTACTTACCGTCTGTTCCCATTCTGTTCAGCACTGTGCGTTATTTGATTAGACTTTTTGTCTCCTGGGCAGACAAAAATAACATTGGTTAGTACCACTTGAGGCATGTCAGACAGTGCTCTGTCTATAGCTATGTATATACAAACACATGTGGAAGTTATAAATTAGAGTGGTACACGATAAATTTTAGATATGATAAATGAATTTATCACGTGTTTGATTATGTCATGTTTTCTGTGCAGTATCCATCTCCTCAGGAATTACACCAGCATTCTGACCGTGAGAGCTGCTTCCATCACTTGCAGAGAAACCTTCTTCCTAAATGTGGAATTTCCTCCCCTATTTAAAAACTTTGGCCTAAGGCCCAAGACAGGCAAGACAGAGGGTATACTGCAGATACCAAAAATGTGGTTTTAAAGTCGCAACATCTCGTGACCTACAATGTTATCTTGTGATCACCAATCTTGGCATTCACATTTAGCCCTCGAAGGGTTCAGTATAGAGGTTAAAGCTGGGACATTTTTAGGTATAGAAGTTATTTTAGGTCACTTTTAGAAGTCTTTGAACCATGATTTTGGGTTGCTCTTGGGACCGAATGGTTCCTGGTACAATTTCAACAGCCCTCAGGGGCTTTCTAAGTTACAGCAGCCTGTCCCTAGCTTATGGCTGTCGTCTTCAGTACCTGTGCAGGGTGAAATCTCCCATGGCTGGATATGGGACTTTTAGAACCTGCTTGTGCTACTTCAACCCCTTTACCTGATGTAAAAGGGCTGGGGCACAGGTGAGAATCTTATATATTGTAACTTAGGTACCTGACTTAATTTACAGGCAGAAGGATATGAAAAATAGTCTTTTAAAAAAATCTCTGAAATGTAAGATTTTTTTCTTCAACACACATGACATGTACACAAAACATGAAGGTTTGGTGTGATATTAAATTTTTATTGGCACTTACGTGGGATGATGTGCATTACTTATAAGTGGCCTGGACATCCCAAGATCATACTGATAAGTCCTTTATACCACACCTCTCATGTATTCGGAGTGTGTGTGTGTGTATTTATATTGCTTTGCTGAATGATAGCAATTTCAGGATTTGGAATGGGTCACTTGCAAGGCTACATACAAATACACCTCTACCCTGATATAACGCAATCCTCGGGAGCCAAAAAATCTTACCGCGTTATAGGTGAAACCGCGTTTTATATCGAACTCGCTTTGGCCTCGAGCATTTCCTTTATTAATAGTCACTTCCTACCCCATCCCTATCTAAACCCCCCCCACCCCCTACCCAATCTGCCTGTCCCCTGACTTCCCTGACCCCATCCACACCCCCTGACAGGCCCCTCGGGACTCCCACGCCCTATCCAACCCTCCCGCTCCCAGTCCCCCGAGACCCCTTGGCCCCAGCCTGGCACCCTTAACATGCCGTTCTGAGCAGCGTGTTGGAGCCAGACACGTTGACGCGCTGATCCACCCAAGTGCGTAGCCCCACTCCCCAGAGCGCTGCTTTATTGCATTATATCCAAATTTGTGTTATATCGGGTCACGTTATATTGGGGTAGAGGTGTAATTCAACTTGTAGAAATTCCAGTCAATCATACCACTGTATCGGCACCAAAAAAGTTTCCTTCTGTAAACCTGGCTATATCTATCCTTAGCTCTCAGTACACTGTTCCCTGAACCTCACCTGGTAAACTTACAGCAAACAGCTAAGATCCAGTTTACACTACAACTGGAACTATACTATAACCAGTACAGGAGACAATGGTGTTGAAACATGGTTGCACAAGCCTATATGTTGGTTTGAAATGAGAACATGTGACTTCTGATCTTCTAACTTAGTGAGTACTTCACTAGACCCTTCTCTCTGCTAGCGTATCTAAATTATTATTTAGAGAGACAGATGAAGTTAGAGGTGCTGAATTGAATGTCGGGACGAAGAAAGCAGTGGTTTGCATCTGTAAGCAAAGTAAACTATTATTGAGTAATGCAAGGTCTTTTTTTATCTGTAGCTTTTTTAAAGGTAACTTGCAGGACTAAGGTCCTTCCACCTGGGGAATATTTCGCCTTCATCTAAACTGTGTGTGGTGCCCCTCCTTGCTAAACTGATGGGAGCCATATAAATGCTAACAACATATAAAATGAATGGAATGGGCCAAATTCTGCCCTGGGATAGCTTGCACAACTCCCTTTGAAATCAGTGGCCATTTTGTACTCAAAGACAGAATTTGGTCTTTACGGTATCTTTCTGTAACTTGGAGATTTTTTGGAATTGTTCCCTTCTTGACTATTTTCTAATCTGAAACCAGACCAGTTCTACCTAAGACTGAGCCTTTGATTTTTCAAAGTGAAGGTTGGGGAGAGAGAGAGAAGCTGGAAAATCCATATCTTCTTGTATACCTATACTCAGATACTTGCACTTACTAGTTCATTTGGACATTCATAATTTGATTCCCTATGCATTCTATTTTTAAAATTATTTTGATCAAAAATAAATTAGGTAGTTCCTAGTTTACTCATCTTATTTTGGCCCCAGACATAGATCACACTTACACAATTTTGCACCCTGGCTTTGATATGCATGTCTAGACAGTGATGGTTGAGTTTCTGTGGAACAAATCCCAATAGTATTCAACCATCAAGTGTGAGAGACTTGTTCTACGACGTTTCAGGCAGCAGAATAAACTACTGTTGTTTTAATTAGTATCCAGCCAAATATAAACCAATTACAGTGCAAATCATCCCACCATTACTTTTGAGTGTCAGATGAAATTTAAAAATTTAGTGTTCGCTAATGATTCTGTTACATTCGCTAAGAAAAACCATAATATTGGCATCCCAGTGGCAGTTGGCAACTGTTTTGGACATTCTGTGTATTTTTTTTCTCTTTGCTTTTACATTTTAATTGTACAATTTGTGCTCCAAATGCACATATGCCTTCAATCTGTAGCTCCCTATTTGTAATATGGCCTCTGGCATGTGTCTCCAACAATAAGCAGTAGCCCAGACCCCTTAAACTGGGTTTGAAATACCGATGCATAAGCATGTTTGCCACTGGTTTCCCTGAAATTGTTGATCCAGCACCATGTGACCGATGGGTGCTCCTCAGACACCACTATCTCCACAGATCACAGATTGGGAATCACTTTTGCAGTTGGCTGATAAATGAAGGGCTGTTTGAAAGGGATAAGGACTAGTTCAGAGTGCATTATTGCCAAAGAGCTTAAGTGGCTCGAACTCCTCAGAAGTGATTTCAGATTCCATCCTGTCCTCTGCCAGACGTTGTTCAAGCAAACCTTCTTTATTTAAAACAAACAACCAACCACACACTCAAAAGATGAGTATGACTGCACTTAGACTCTCTAGTATAGACATAGCCTATGTTGGCATACCCCCCCCATGTATGCTGACAGAAGCAGGAGTTTTTCTTCGTGTGCTTGCTCATGTCCCTTCCACATTAGGTGTGTGTGCTCACCACATGCACCGGTGCTGGAAGTTTTTTCCTCAGCAGTATCAGTAGGGGAGCAGCTCTGGTGGTGTCTGCAATGGCGTCCGCATGGTGTGGTATAAGAGGTGCCTGCCAGCTCCCACACCCTCCGTTCCTTCTTGCCGGCAGTGACGGTGCACGGAATGTTCACTGCTCTTACAAACGAAGCCTAAGCAATGCTAGTACGAGCTAGAGCTCTTGTAAGGTTAGTGTACATAGTTAGTAGTTGAGTTAGTTAGCCCTTAGCAGTAGTTAGTTTTGTTAGTCCCATTGGGGACTTAGCCAGGGGACGGGGCATACCCCGGTCCCCAGACTTTAAGCCCTGCAATCCCTGCAAATGGCCCATGCCCTTGAGCGTTCCACACAGTAGCTGTCTCAGGTGCCTCAGTGAAGGGCAGATAAGTGTTAAAGGACTTGCAGATTTAAACCTAGGACTAAGAAAGAGCATGAGATCGGACTCCAAGTGCTCCTGATGGAGTTGGCGCTGGCTCCAGGCCCAGAGAAAGGTCCGACTCGGCACTCAGCATCGCGGCATTGGCATGTAGTGCCCCGCCAGCTACGAGCCAGCACTGATCCCTGTCTACGGCCCTGGCCAAGAAGTCAAAGAAGGCTGGTAGGGGATGGTCTCCTACTCTGTGCAAGGGGAGGGACAGGGCTGGGGGCGAGCTAAGACCCGTGGCGGGCGGCTCATCTCCCCCACTGGGAACTCAGGCCTCAGCTCATGTTGAGTGTTGCAGCCCACCCAGTTCCTTGCCTGGAAGCCCAGACACAGAGGCAGGCCTTCATCAGCTTCAGGTGCTGTTGACGCCTGAAGTGTTCCAGGCTGCAAGAGATCCTGACGCTCCTGGTGCTGCCACACCGGCCCCGGCCCAGCGATGCTCAGACCTCATGGTAAGCCTGCCTTGGGACCTGTCCATCTGCCTTCGCCCCAATGGTACCACTCCCCATCGTGGGGGATGTCCCGCCACCATTCACCCACTCGAAGCTGTCATGCCTCAGAGTTAGGGAGGCAGATGCATCGGAGCTCTCTATAGTCACTGGCCCTTAGGCACCGGCAGTGGGATTCAAAGCGGACCTTGCTGGTGACCTGCTGCATACCCACGGAGACATGTGCTCCCTGGTAGGAACTTCGGGGCCAGACCTTTGGGTCACCAGAATGCCAGTACAGATCCCAGGAACGATTGGCTCACAGCTCTGGTCCACCCTGCCAATGATTGCAGAGATGGGTGTCCTGGTACCGGTCTTGAAGTGTGAGGCGTGGATCGCCAGTCTCCTGTCGTGGATCCGCTGAGCGCCACTGATCAGCAAGGTTCTCACGGAGGTGCATGTCCTACTTGGACCAGTCCTCCTCTAGATGCGACTGCGATTGTCACCAGGCACGGAGTCGGCACTCCAGTGGATACAGGTCACCGGGTAGCAATCGCTCTGGATATGACTCCAGCACGGAGCAAGGTTACACATTGGCAGGGCAGCCTCCCAGACTCTCTGTGCCGCCTGCATCGTCAGTACTGAAACCTGCCCCATGACCCCAGGCCCAGTGGCCAGCCCCGTGATACCCCTGGAACCTGTGGGGGTTCATCCAGCCCTCCAAGCCTGCCCACTCTGTGTCAGGAGCCTTGAACAGGCCTGTGGCCTCGATGACCCCACTCCCTTCAGTGCTTGAGGCCCCAGGGGATAAGCCCATGTGGATCAAGGGGAACAGCCTGCTGGACCATCAATGGGTGCTGTGGAACCCGCAGTACCAGCTTCTTTCTCATCGTCACCAGACAAGGCCATCATGGAGCCCCCCTCACCCGGTTCCTCAGAATGACGCTAAGGCGCACCAGGAGCTGTTGAAGAGGGTCATGTCCAACCTTGGCCTGCAGATGGAGGAGTTGGAGGAGTAAGCGGACTCCCTGTTTGACATCCTTTCCTTTACAGCCCCTGCTAGGGTGGCCCTTCCCCTTCACAAAGAGGTATTGAAGATATCCAGTGCCTTGTGGCAAACCCCCTCCTCTCTGCCCCCCATTTCCAAACAGGCAGAGCGTAAGTACTTTGTCCCGACTAAGGGGCACGAATACCTTTACTCCCATTCTGCCCCAAATTCCCTGGTGGTTGAGGCAGTTAACCACAGGGAACGCTAGGGGCAATCTGGAACTACCCCAAAAATCAAGACTCCAGGAGGATGGACTTGTTTGGACGAAAAATTTATTCCTTGTCTAGTTTACAGTTGAGGGTGGCCAACCACCAAGCCCTTCTTGGCTGCTACGACTTCAATATATGGCAGACCGTAGCCAAGTAAGAGAATGCCCTCCCAGAAGGCTCCCGTAAAGAATTCTGGGTGATCCTCGACGAGGGCATGGCTGCTGCCAGGGCAGCCCTTCAAGCGGCATCTGACACAGCAGACTCCACCACTCGCACCATGGGATCCGCCGTTTCCATGCAGCAAGTGTCTAGCTGCTTCTCTCTGGGTTGTCCTCCGAGGCTCAGCAGTCGATTCAGGACCTCCCCTTCAATGGCCAAGCTCTGTATGCGGAGCAGATGGACAACAAATTACATGGGCTGAAGGAGTCCTGAACCACCCTAAAATGTGGTAGTTCTACATTCTGGGCCCAGCGCACAAGCAGTTCAAACTGCAACTTCCCCAGGGGCAAGGGAGCTAGCCCCGGAAGGACCCATCGTACAAAAAGCTCAAGGGCTATAGATGGCGCATGAACCACCCACCCCCACCCTGTGCCCGGTCGGGCTCAACCTGCTCCAAATAAGGAGCTAAAAAGTCGTTTTGAGGGCGAACTACCAATCTATTTCCTGGATCCGATTTTCCCCATTGTTTGCAACTGCCTTTACTTTTTCCTCCCGGTGTGGTCGGCGATAACATTTAGACTGCTGGGTCCTCAGTACGGTGGTGCATGGCTACACCTCCAATTTATTTCCACCCCCTCCCCGTCCCTCTTGAGGGATCATTCTCACAAGTCTTCTTGAGCAGGAGATTATGGGGCTCTTACAGCTGAGGGTGGTGGAGGAAGTCCTGCCTCCTTATCAGAACAAGGGTTTCTATTCCTGGTATTTTCTGATCCCAAAGGCCAAGTGTGATCTGCATCCCATCCTGGACCTGCTAGACCTCAACAGATACCTAACGAAGCTAAAGTTTCACATGGTCTCCCTGGCCTCCATTATCCCCTCCCTGGATCCAGGAGACTGGTATACCACCCTCGACCTGAAAGACTCATACGTTCACGTAGTGATCTTCCCAGGACTCAGACGCTTGCTCTGTTTTATGGTTGGTTCGGCCCACTACCAGTTGGCTGTCCTTCCGTTTGGCCTGGCTACAGCACCAAGGGTGGTTTACCAAGTGCATGGTGGTAGTCACGGCCTACGTCAGGCATCGGGGTATCCAGATTTATCTGTACCTTGACGACTGGCGGGTCAGGCAACTCCAAGGCTCAGGTCCAATGTGACGTTGCTGTGCTGCTCCTTGGGTCAACTACTGGTCAACCACAAAAAGTCCATGTTAGTTGCAGTTCAAAGGATAGAATTCTTCAGGGCCATGTTTGACCCGGGCGAGAGCATTCGTGCCGTTAGGCAGGTTTCAGGCCCCGATGGACCTCATAGCAGAAGTGTTTGCGTTTCCCTTGACAGTGGCTAGGGTGTACCTGCGTGTGCTAGGGCACATGGCAGCTTGCATATATGTGGTTCATCATGCCAAGGCTCCACATGAGGCCCCTGCAGCAATGGCTGGCGTCGACCTATTCCCAATCCAGGGACCACCTGGAAAGACTGTAACCATTCCTCCGGCAGTTCTCATGTTGCTGCACTGGTGGACGGATCCCAAGAAGATCCTGGAAGGAGTCCTGTTCGACAGTCCCATTCCATCTGTCGAGCTAGTGTTGGATGCTTCAGACCTCAGTTGGTGGGCACAACTTGGACATCTCCAGATTCAGGGGATGTGGACCCCGGAGGAGACAATGTTACACATAAATATCAAGGACCTCAGGGCAGTCTGGCTGGCCTGCGGGGTCTTCCTGCCACACCTGTTGGGCGAAGTGGTGAGAGTCCTGATGGACAATACGGCCTCTACATCAACAGGCAAGGAGTAGTGCGCTCGTCGGCCAAGAGGCACTCTGTCTCTGGGACTTCTGCATCAGCTACAACATCCATTTGGAAGCTGGTCACCTCCCCATCGTCAGGAATGCCCCAGCAGATCACCTCAGCAGGGACTTCTCCTCTCACCACGAGTGGTTGCTCTACTCAGAGGTGTCCTGCATGATCTTCCAGAGGTGGGGAACTCCCCAGGTAGATCTGTTTGCCGCCAGGTGAAACAGAAAGTGACGTTGGTTTTTCTCCTGGCAGGGCCCGAGCAAGGGCTCCCTCTCCGATGTCTTCCTCCTGCTGTGGACCGAGGGTCTGATGTACGCATTTCCTCTGATCCCTCTGGTCAGCTGCATCCTAGTAAAGATCAAGAGGGACAAGGCACAGGTCATCGTGATCGCCCCTGTGTGGCCTCAGCAGCACTGTTTTTTGGCAAGCTCATGAATGTGGTGGTGGCCCCTCCCTGGCCCCTTCCCTACCTTTCGGTCCTGCTGTCACAGGATCTCGGTCGGCTCCTACACCCTAGCCTCAAGTCTCTACACCTCTCGGTGTGGATGCTCTGTGGTTAAACCCAAAGGAGTGTATCCAGCAGGTCCTCCTAGGAAGTAGGAAGCCATCCACAAGACTAACTTACCTGGCCAAGTGGACGAGGTTTTCCTGTTAAGTGTCGGAGTGCGGCATTTTTCCCTCACGTTCTTCAGTGCAGTCCATCTTGGACTACTCACTGCAGCTCAGGAACCAGGGTCTAGCGCATTGCGGTCATCTCCACATTCCACCAGCCAATCCAAGGTCAGACAGGCTTTTCTCATGACATGACTGTCAGGTTCCTAAGGGGCCTCGAGAGGCTTTACCCGCAGGTCCGGGCCCCTGTCCCATAGTGTGACTGTAAATCTGGTCCTCTCCAGGCTCACTGGACTGCCTTCTGAGCCACTGGGCTCCTGCTTCCTTTCCTACTTGTCCTGGAAGGTCGCTTTCCTGGTAGCCGTGACTTCAGTGAGATGAGTCTCCGAGATTAAGGCATTGACCTCAGAACCACCTTACATGGTGTTTTATAAGGACAAGGTCCAGCTGCAGCCCCAACCAGCCTTCCTGCCGAAGGTGGTATCTTCCTTCCACAAGAGCCAGGATGTATTCCTGCCAGTGTTCTGTCCCAAGCCACACAAGACTGCTGAGGAGAGGCGTCTGCACGCGTTGGACGTCCAGAGGGCCTCGGCATTTTACTTGTCGCGTGCAAAGCCTTTCCGTAAATTGACCCAGCTCTTCATTGCTTCAGCGGATAGGATGAAGGGCCTTCTGGTTTCTTCACAGAGAATTTCCAACTGGATCACCTCTTGCATAGAGACCAGTTAAGAGCTAGCAAAAGTCCCGCTGCTGTCAGTGGTCAGGGCCCATTCGACTAGAGCGCAGGCGTCTTTGGTGGCCTTCCTGGTGCACATCCTGATCGAGGACATCTGTCGAGCCACAACATGGTCCTCGGTCCACACGTACACGTCTCATTATGCCATCACTCAGCAGGCTAGAGACGATGCTGGGTTTGGCAGACCTGTATTACAATCTGCGCAGCCATGAACTCCTATCCGCCTCCACAGGAACTGCTGGAAGTCACCTAATGTGGAATGGTGTTCTTCGAGATGTTGCTCGTGTCCATTCCACAGCCCGCCCTCCTTCCCCACTGTCGGAATTTCTGGCAAGAAGGAACTGAGGGTGGGGGGAGCTGGCAGCGTCTCTTATACCGTGTCATGCAGGCACCACTCCAGAGGGCGCCAGAGCCGCTCACCTATGGACACTGCTGAGGGAAAATCTTGCTGCTCTGGTGCATGTGGCAAGCACACACACACCTATTGTGGAGTGGACCCAAGCAACACATCTCGAAGAACAGCAGTTACGGAACAGGTAACTGTCTTTTCTGCTGGTATAGGAACATGACCTTCCTGACAACATTAGCGGTGTGCACAGAAGCCACCTTCTGTTGGCATAGCTGCCCCTACACTGGGGGTTTTGTTGGCATACCTATATTGCTGTGGGGAAGAGGATAGCATTTTTTCCCCTGACTGACACAGCGATACCAGTATACATTTTAAGTGTAAATGAGGCACAGAATGCAGACATGCTGGATTAGTGCTCTAACTGCACCCCTCATCCTTTTGCTGGCAATTGAAATAACTTAGTTTGAGCTTTTTGTTTGATATTGTTTCTTCATCAAACAAGGCCCTTCCTAAGGTTTCCTCCCGTTACCTTTCAATCCTAGAACCTGGTTCCTTCAGCCTAGAGACCCACTGCCATCTCCCTTATGTCCAGAGTGGGTTGTCATGGTAAGTCAGCAACAATCAGTTGTCATTCCCGTGCAGGGTCCCAATAGCTACTGACAAGGTGGGTGGATAGGAAACTCTGCCGCCTTGCTAACAGTTGAATTTAGCTAAATCGTTGCACATAACAATGTGGAGGACCTTGGATTTGGTGAACACAACACCATTTGAGTTCCCATTTATGATTCATCCGGATAGGCCATTTCACTGGTTGTTGAAATTTGTGTTCATGTTCATGCATAGGGTTTTTAATGTGTATCCAACTGACAGATACATTACAAATGTAATTGATTTGGTGGCAGTGCAATTTTTATTGGACCAAAGGGGGCAATGAACTCCTGAAAATCTTTAAATTCATTGTTCTTGTCCAGAATATACCCAAGTTGCGTTAGGAAGCTCATGTGGAAGGGTATGGCGCCCAGGACTGCCTTTTCCATTCTTGACTTGATTATTGTTTTGTTTCTTTTGTAATTTCTTGCTGTAGTTTTTGTTTATGTACCTGCTGTTCCACGAGATCCTCATTAAAAGAAGATTCACATCCCATGGGCTGTCTTACTCATCAACTTAAAAACAATAGTTTGTAAGGAGTAATAAAACAGGATTTGACTGGAGCCTTCTAGAAAATAGTTTTAAAAGTAAAGGGCTCTGAAAGAAGAAGGGATTTTAAAAGAAAAGGGTTGTTAATGTGGATTTCATTTAAAACAAGCTTTTTATTTTAAAAAGCCATGGTCTCATTGATATATTGGTTTTCGTCGAATGTTTGACAAAAGTTCATTATTGATTGATGTAAGAAACCAGTTAAGAGATGGTTACCAAGATAATGGCAAATTAAATTTCTACTCATGTAGTGATTAATTTCCTACTAGATCAGTAAAACATTTTTTAACAGAATGTATTACCAGGATGAAACATGGTGGTAGAACATTTTCACCAAATATTGGTAAACTGTACATTGCACTATGTTTTGATTAGTTATCAACCTGTCTTACTTTGTTAAAATAGTTCCCACTTACTACCAGAATAGTGGTGGTACTACCATCAGTAGTACTAAACATTGCTTGCAAAACGTCTCTGGATCCTATCAGTGTAATAAAACATTTGACCATTTAAGTGATCCAACTGGTATGTCCATGTTTAATTTAATTAATTTTTAAAAGCAATTTGGGCAGAATTTTTCAGTGGCTCATAGGAAACTGGTGACAATATTTGACCTACAGAAGCATTCTGGATGTATATACCCTTAGAGTGGTGGTGTATCTCTCTGTTCTTCTTTTGGTCCTCCAAAGGCTTTATGGGTGCATAGTTTCTACCATTTGGGGGTATATACTTGGTGGTAGCTTTTGTTGGATGTGCTTTTTAGGTGAATTAAGGAACTTTATACCCATGACCAGTGTGAATATTAAGTAGTTCTTAATGCTCATTTCTGTTCCTAAGAGAACTTTGTTTTCATGAAAATTAGATTGTAAATCGACATTAAAAGTTAACTTCATCACCAGTACTGAGAGTGGGCCTGTAGGTTTCATTTGATTATCTTTTGAGAAATTAGAGATTCTAATTTTCATATAAGAACAAGATTTGCCTGATGCTTCTGGTGTTAAAAACAAATCTGGGAATGTCCCATGTTGATTAAATAGGTCAAAGCCTTCCAAGGCTGAAAGATTTCTTGAAATTAAGTTTTCTTAAAACAGAGGGACCATATCATGCTATTTGTTTTAATCAGATCCTCCCACTGAAACCAGTCAAACTGATGAAGTTGTATAGTCAAGGATTACAGCTAGATTATGGTGGAAGGGAGACAGCTTCACATCTGAATACTGGCCAGACAATATGACTTTTGTTAACAATTAAACTTTGCCCATAACTTCTCACTGTATTTGGAATGTTCTCCATACATTTGAGCATTCAAGTTGTCTTTCTAACTTGTTCTTTAAATGTAAAATGTTTCTGATTATAAGTAATTATTTCCATTTTGATTTTATTTGTCATCTGAAACCTCTGTCCTTGACACATTAGTCGTAACAGAGGAAACTAACATGGATAATAGCTTTGAGATTTGGATCAAATTAAAGGTATATTGGAAATATTGGAGAGAAATGTGAAAATACAATTAGGTTAAATGAGCCTCTTGCCTTATCTTTGTTTCTTCATTTAATTCCAGTTCTGTGTTTCTAAAGTTTTTATTTTTGAAGTTTAAATGAATTGATACCATTATCTGGGAGTTGAATTGCTCTGTCTTCCCTATTACCCAGCAACAGATGCTGTACAGTTCCCTTTGGAACTTTTATCCATTGAAGTCAGCAGGAGGCGCTCAGTATCTTGCAGCAATAGGTTAAGTACACTTGATAATAGAGACTGGTGCTGCACTCTTTAAAATCAATGGGAGCAGGATAAGACCCATGGAGACTAGAAACTTCATTTTGGAGTCTGAGGTCATGTATGTGCCTGAAATTTTGAAAGCAGTTTGTAGCAGTTACATCAGCAGCGCTTGTGTTTTACATGTTATAGAATGACTGTGGTGGTGGCAGAGAGAGAGACCACACCAACCCCTTTATGATTTGATAGAACACAATGCAATTTTATTTGGAAAAATCAGTAATTAAGTTTTGGTACCCTTTGAAATCATTGCAGTTACTAAATGTTAGTGTAAATGTAACCATAACCGCATAATACAGAGTTTAATTAAATCATCTGATATCAGTGGTTGCCCCATTCTTTTCTCCTACAGACTTGCAGCTGGTTGCGGCAGAATGCACCATCCTAATGGCCTTCTATTAAAGGGGAAAAGAAAGTATGTTCTATATCCATTAGTCTTTGAACTGCTGAAACAGAGGACAGGCCTAGGCCACAAATTTCAGAAGCAAGTTAAGAATCAGAAAAGTAAAAAAAATCCCATTTATTATTGATTGATTTTTGTTTTGTTCATTGGTCTCAAAGGTTCGGCGAGTTCACATAAGAATCCAAGCTTTTGGATACTTAACTGAACAGAGTCGCCAAATATTTTTGAGCTGTTTCCGGTGCTATACAAAAATTAACAGTAGATTAAAAGAATATTATGGGTGTGAGAGAGAAAAGGTGTATATCTTGTGGGAGGTGGTGAGGTGAGCTAATCAGTGTTTGGCTCTGGAGAAAGTTTACTTTGTGCTTCCTACTCAAGGCTGCACTGGAGTAGTCTCTCTCTGCCAAATTCTGTCTTGTAAATCTTTCCCTGTGCCCTACTCTGTTATATATATTTTTTTTATTTTATTACATTACTATGGGCTCCATCCACAGCCTTAAGCTAATACAGTTAGCTCTTCCCTTTTAACCCTCAAGGAGTTCCTTTCTTGTGGAAGCAAAGTTTTGGTTCCTTACTGGGCATATGGCATGGCACCTCAGTTTCCGTGCGTTTATTCATGCTGTTAGAGCATATTTTAAAAAGCCTCGTGTACTGACGTATCCATTGTGGACCATGTTCTAATAAAAACCCCCAAATCTGAGGAAGAATTAGGGAAGTGCCATCATTTCGGTCCTTACTAATATTTTTATCATGGCATGTGAAGAAATGTTTCTGTTTGCTGAGATTTTTAGATGTAATTCTTTTTTAAACTAGGAGATGAAGTTTCATGTAGACTGGTCTTTGAGGGTGGAATAGGTGTGTGTGTGTGTGTGTTGGAGAAGCGGTTTCCTGGTAACCCCTGCATAAATCTAACAGTCATATAATGTTCCTCCAACTAAAACTTCAGTATGGTGGATGCTTCTGGGTGAGCACTATCCTGTAGGCCCCTATTAGCTGACCCATAGAGCATATTTTACTTCATAAAGCTTAGTAGGTATTAATTGGTGTGAAATATTGTATTGCAAAAAGATGAGGCAGCAGGAAGAGAGTAACTCAGAACTAATTTTAGAAAGTGCTTGCTGGTTTAGCCTGATTTATGCAGTATCACAGTCAACATTTTCTTTTGTAGTACCTAGAGATACAGATGTTCTAGTAGCAGCAGCAACTGGTGGAAGTTGTAGTAGTGTTGCATTGTTAACGGCACATCACTGGCATTTTGCTAATGGATCCTTGTATGTGTATTTACGTTCTGTTAGCTTCCCTTTGATCTGTAGGAAAATTGAAGTTACCAGAGCATATATCAAATGCTTGAATACATTATTTTAAAAAACCTGAATTTATTTTCTGTTGGTGCGTTTTTCTGCAGTTATTCTGGAATTGGGCAGGGATTCAGTAAGTAAAACACAAATTAGATTTATAAGAGGAAGCCCTCTGAAAAAAATCTTGGAATTGGATAACTCATCATAAAATAAAGTTCAAACAAGCATACTTTGAATTGGCTTTAAGCAAATCCTGTGAAAACATGAGTCTTTTGAGTGCTTCACAAAATTGGTGGAGTTACAGTATGAATTTTGACTTACCTTTGTTAATTTTCCTCTGCAGAAGTGGAAAGGTGGGTTAACAGCATATAAAGTAATTAGTCTGTCATGTGTTTGCATTTCTTTTAAATTTGTCTATTTATTGTTTGCTTTGGTGTTCTTTCATTGCTCTTCTATCATTTTGACTAAAGCTTTGATCCCACATCCTAGACTATTGCTTATGTACACTTTTGAGTGCATAGATCAGTATAAACTGTTTAGTTTGTTCCTTTTCTACTCATTTTTGTTTAAAAATATGGCAATATACATTTTTACTATATTTTCAAACTAAAAACAGAAACCTTAACTCTCTAATGTGTTTTCCTGAAAACTGTGTACCTTTTTTATGTATACATTTTAAAAAAATTATTAGCTTTAAAAAAATTTACCAGTTCTTTTTTATTTGTGTAGGGGAAAATGCAGTGTTGCCCTTCTGAATGAGACAGAATCTGTGTTGTCATATCTTGATAAAGAGGTAATACACATCACTAAATCTTTTTCGTTTACTTAGACTCTCTAGATCTGAATATTTATCTTCTGATATTTATAGTAAGATTTTAGTAAATGCAGTACAATTTTAAAAAAATCAGTTTTGAATGTCTTGTTAGAGATTTGGTGAAAATACCTCTTGGTTTCATGAGAATTATGGATTAAAGTCATTTAATCCATTGTATCTTTTCTCTTTTTATTATAATAGTCAATTAAATAGTTATTGTCACCTGGACATAAAAATTAAAATATATACTTCCTTCAGACATGTTAGGTGCTTTTTTAAAAAGTAGCTTAAAATATATTATTATAAAACCTTGAACATAAAATGCCTTTTTCAGTGGTTTTAGTTATTTCAATATTAGGCAAACACTTTTTTTGGTTTGAAATCAGTACGAGTTCATCTTCATAGTTGTATACCAGCGCCATTAATGTATTATAAGCATGACTCTAAAAATAGTGCTTAGCTGCTACTCCAGTCAGCAGAGGTAAGGGGCATACTAGTGCTTTTTTGGTGTAGGTCTTATTCAAAAATTGATGGTGTTTTGGACTGAGTTGTAGTTTGTAAAAATCTTTGAGAGGGTAATTAATTAAGGGGGGGGAAATATAATTCAGAAAATGGTTTCCATCAGACATTCCAAATTTTGGGGATAAGTAGCTGATCATTGTACCTTTTTAACGTTGCACATACACTCTTATGAAATGTCTTCCAAACAATTTTATTCAATATAAGAGACTCTGTATGAGCCATTTAAACAGGGAGACAATATTAAATTTACTTAAATCTGTATTCACTAAAATGGAGATTAATATATTTTGTAGCTTTTTATTTGCCTGTCTTGCACCCTCAAAGGGAGCTTGGAAGGTCCGTACAAGTGAATTTGATACTGAAAGAGTAGAGTGTTTTTTTTGTATTTGTAATTTTTAAATGAAAGAAGTTTATAGGATTAAAGTTAAAATGAAACAAATAAATTAATATTATTGCAAATATCTCTTCCTTTTTAGGATACATTTTTTTATTCGCTGGTATACGATCCATCACTGAAAACGCTTTTAGCAGACAAAGGAGAAATCAGAGTGGGACCTCGATATCAAGCAGATGTACCAGACATGCTTGTTGAAGGTAAATATTTTTTGGCCTTCGGGCATTTTGGGTTTTAAAAAAAAAAAACAAACCAAAAAAACCCAACATATCACATTATTATTTCTGTTGAGTTGCAAAGGTGAGATAGGTACCTTCCAAAACAGAAAGATCTTGGCTCCCTATTGTGAGGAACAGAAAAACTACATTAGATATAATGGGGCTCCAAAAGCGGGAAGATTGGGTAACCGGTGAAAGGACGTTATGACCCGGTGAGGGTTTGTGTGTCATGATATAATAAAGACCATATATATATATTTTTTTTAATTGACCATTTGTTTGGTTAAGTTGGCTAATTTCAGGTAGGCCTCACAGGAAAAGGTATCTTAAGCACGCACATTATAGACCCTATAAAGCAACAATACAAAAGAAAAATGTGTGTGCTCCTAAAAAGGCATTGCTTGCTGAACACATGACCTCCCCTTGTTAATTATCAACTTACATCAAGGTTAAGGTGGTATATACTATTGCTTTTCTATTTTGTTGTAGGGTTGAAATAAACATTTCTTCCTGAGAACAACTTGAAAATCATAGGTCGTCTTACCTTGCTCATGTAGTTGGAATTTAAGATTTGTATTAATCTTTTTTTATACATAAACTTTATTTTTTGTTTTTATATGAATTTTACATATGGTATATATTTAAAGCTGATCGGTAATGTGAGGGGTGTGAACGGTTTGCCATCTATTTTTAGTGCACATATATTGGCTTTGGAAATTTTATGAACGGTCTTTGTTACCGAGTTTTATGTTCTGATTAGAGTGGTAGTAAAGGAAGCAGTTTTCCTGAGGAATGGCTAAGATATAAATATGATTTCCCAACAATCTTGGGTGTGTGTTCCTTAATAAGGGAAGAACTTTTATGAAATTCATCCCAGTAGCACAAAGTCAATGGGAGTTCTGAGTGCACATGAAATACAGGACTGCACCCTTAATGGAATGTTAAAGTGCTCTTTTATTCCTGTCCGGTGTGCTGCTTGTTTTGTTTGTTTGTTTTAAAAACTAGTGTTCAAAGTTTTTGTCTAATGAACTATGTAATGGAAGAATTTTTTTTTTTTTCACCAAGAAAGGTAGACTGATTGTATTATAGATGCAAGTGGCAGATGACTGCATTATTATTCTGGTTATGTTATTTATTAGCTACTTGACAAGGTAAAGTAGTCATGGAAAAACTTTTTCAGTGTTGCTTGTGAACAATATACACTTGCTGCAAACATGACTGGAATATGATATAATGTACCTGGTTCTAGGGAACCAGATAATTTGTTTATTATATAAAGATTCATATGATGAAAGAGAGTGTTTACTAAGGATGTGAATAGAGAGCAACTGTGACACTTCTGGGTACAGGGTGAATCACTACCACTTATTACAGCATGAGAGATCCTTGTCTGTGCCCATTGGGGGAAACTTGCCCAAAACTACTGGCTGCTGACAATATCATTGCTGCATTCCAGGTTTCGCAAGCCCTGTTCTGTCCCTCTGCAGGCTAGCAGTTTGCACTGCCCAGCCCTTAGGCTCCCTAAATAAGTCTTTGGGGCAGAGCAGAGATTACCTGTGGCGAAATCAGTGGAGATGGTTAGTCCCAGAGTTGTGCTCTGGCCATGGGGCACAGGCCTCTCCAACCTGTCTGTACACTCCACTTTGTTGTACTTGAGTCCCTTGACTGCTGGGCACCCTCAGTGAAAGCAGATTTGCTGCCTCTGTGGAAGCAGTGCCCTCAGTTCACTAGCTTCCCCTCAGTTCAGCACTCTTCTTAGCCCACAGCACTTAAGGCTTGTTTACGCATACAGTGCTGCAGTGGTGCAATTGCAGTGCTTAGTGACTGAAGATGCTCCCTACGACGACGGGAGAGCTACTCCCATCAGCGTAGGTAATCCACCACATCAAGAGGCAGTAGCTATGTCGATAGGAGAAGCCCTCCTGTTCACATAACATTGTCTACACCAGAAGTTTGGTCGGTATAATTGCGTCACTCATGGGTGTGGATTTATGTGATGTAGTTATACCCACATAAATCTGTAGTGTAGACCAAGCCTTAGTCATGTCTGTAGTAAAATGAAATAGAAGTTTATTTGACAAAGCTTAAGATAAAAGTCCAGATAGAAGCACCTACAAGGACTGGAAACATATGGTTACAGATCAAAGGAAAATATAAAATGCAATTTAGAGCCCATGCTTATTAACAAATTCCTTTTCTGTCTAACAAGGTATTACTTAACCAATGGTCAGTCAATACAGCACTTGTTCAGTTGACAACTTCATGGTTTCACTTTACAACCATAACAGAGTTCTTTTAATATAGGTTTTTGTATGGCACTTAGAACTAGGGCCCTTCCAAATTCACGGCCATGAAAAACACTTCACAGACCATGAAATCTGGTCTTTTGTGTGCCTTTACCCTATACTATACAGATTTCACAGGGGAAACCAGCATTTCTCAAATTGGGGGTCCTGACCCAAAAGGGACTTGCAAGGGGGTCACAGTATTGTCACCCTTACTTCTGCGGTGCCTTCAGAGCTGGGTGTTTGGAAAGCAGCCACTGTTGGCTGGATGCCCAGTTCTGAAGGCGGCTCCCCACTAGCAGCAGTGCGGAAGTAAGGGTGGCAGTACCAGACCAGGCCATCCTTACTTCTGTGGTGCTGCTGGCGGCGGCTCTGCCTTCAGAGCTGGGCTCCCAGCCGGCAGTCACCGCTCTCCAGCTGCCCAGCTCTGAAGGCAGCGCCGCCGCCAGCCGCAGCGCAGAAGTACAGGTAGCAATACTACGACCTCCCCATACAATAACTTTGTGACTTCCCCCACGGCTCCTTTTTGGGTCAGGACCCCTACAATTACAACACCATCAAATTTCAGATTTAAATAGCCGAAATCATGAAATTTACTATCATAAAAATCCTATGACCCTGAAATTGACCAAAATGGACCGTGAATTTGGTAGGGCCCTACTTATATCTATCGTTGCAAACTAAAATTTAAAAAAAAGAGCATCGACGTGCCATTGTGAGAATTTAAAATATGTGTTTGTACCCATTAATTTTTAAAAAAAGCTTAGAGACTTGTATGGTTAGGGAAGTACATAGTATGTATGTATAAGCAAGTATTGAAGCAAGGGGGGGAAATGTGTTATAATGGTCACCTAGTAGTGACCATTAAGGTTTCTTTGTGACGTTGGTTATAAATATATTTTCATGTATACATAACATTCTAAACAGTTCTTCTTTGGGTTAAAAATATTCATTCTTAGTCTCATCTCGAGGGAATTCCCCCCCCCCGCCCAATTCTGTTCACCAACTATACAGCTGTATTAGGTGGACAAATATAATTTTGAATGGTTAAATAACAAACGAAATCTTCAAGATCCAATCCAGTGCTCTAGCTTCTAGTCCACAGGGATCAACTTTGCTACAAACAAAGCATGATAACCTATTGCTGCTATCAGCTACTTTGTTCTCTTAAGTGGGATAGGTCTGTATGATGGATCCACCCCTGCTGATGAACCTTGTGAGTGTCAAGACAATGCCACATGATGGAATTTCTGATTTTTTTTCAGTTTGCCTTTTAAAAAAAACCGAAGGAATTATACACCAAAAAAATGTTAAAAAACATTATTAACGTTGCAATGTCAAGCACTGAAATGTTGGAAAATGCCAAAATTAAGGGTACCTGTGTATCCTTGTGCCTATGCAGTATGATGCAGTCTCTCATTACATGATCCCATACTTTTTTTTTTTTTTTTTTAAACAATACCCCTGCCTCATTCAGTGCACAGGATGGACCCTGCTCTGGGGATAAATCCGGTTTCTGTACAGGACCCCTGCTTCCTTTGTTGCAGACGTTGGAAGCTGTGTAGTGAATGAGGCGGGGGACTGCAGAAAGAGAAGGGACAGTCTCATGGCAAAGACAGTTGAGTGGTGCCCTGGAGAACTGGATTCTATTCCTCACTGCCACAGAGTTCCTATGCAACGCTAGTTAAGTAGCTAGTCAAACTTTTCACAGGTTGTCACTAATTACGTATTCCTCGTTTTCTGGGTGCTTGACTTGAGAGCCTGGGGTCTGATTTGCAGAAGTTCAGAGCACTCATAGCCGCAACTGAAGTTGGGGACTGTTCTTTGATCGTATAGAATGTGATATAACGCTAAATACTGTGGGGAAAAATCAAGTTCTGGATGTCCCAAATTGGACTCCCAGAGTTAGTGGATACTTTTGACCATAATCTCACTGTGCCTGAGTTGCCAGTCTGTTAAATGGTGATAATATGGGTCCCTCATCTCAAAGGAGTGTTGTTAAAATATATGCATGAATACTTATGAAGCACTCACATCTATAAGTGATGAGTGCCATAGAAAAGCTCATGAGGAAATAATTCTGTATTCAGAGCAAAGTTTGAATAGTGTGCAGTAAATAAATTCTGTGCCACTCATTGGACAAGGGGAAAACAAAACAATGAATAGCTGCTCATTAAGAGAGCACTGTCCATTCTGTGTACTAAATGAGGTTGGAGCCTTATAGAATAAATACGTAGTCTGTGGAAAAAATATGTAATCATGTAATTAAAGACTAATCATAAAGGAGGCACACGAGGGCTGAATTAAGACTGAACAGGCAACCTTAATTCTTACTTTTCCTTGATTTTTTTTTGCAACAATAATAACGTTCTTTTAAAAAAAAATTTGTGTGCAATATCAATTTAGCTTAAGTCAGTTCCTTGCTGAATTAAGCTAAACTAATATAAACCAGGTTTAAGTCTGATTAAAAGTGCCCACACTGATTTTTTTGCACTGGTTTAGCTAAATCCATTTGAAATAACACCTTTAGTTAAACTAGTGTTACTTTGGATCTTGACTAGGCCTCAATTAAGCCTTTCTTTCAACAGCATCTTAAAATTTAGGATGTGAACTAAGCCTGCTTTGGAGTGAAGCTGCTATACGTTTTTGTCATCAGGGGTTGCTGCAGTATCAGCGTGAGGCAGACCCACCCTTCCCCCCCAGAGCTGAGCGTCCCATTCAGTGCTCCCAACTCACTCCAGTCTGGGTCCAAGAGACTGACTTTTTAAAATCTAAACTAGTTTCCTGGGAAGCAGCACAGTGCATCAGTGAGCTAATTTTCTGGCCTTATTTCTGGGCTAATGGAAAGTTGTTTGACAACACTAATAGTATTCAGATGAGAAGTGTGTGGTAGCAGCCAATAGGGAGTGCATTTGTAGGGAGATGCATAGAAACCTTGAGTGGGAGGAGACAAATGGCTGAGTGGCTCTAGCATCCACAAAGAGCCTCTGTTTACTTATAACTGCACACTGTGCAGTATGTTATTCCATTACCAAGCTAATATTTTTATATTTCCTAAAGAACATAAAATGTAGGTGCTTTCTCACCCAAAGCCAAAATAAAAAGGCTTTGGACAGAAGGCGGGGAGAGGGATAGCTCAGTGGTTTGAGCATTGGCCTGCTAAACCCAGGGTTGTGAGTTCAATCCTTGAGGGGGCTATTTAGGGATCTGGGGCAAAAACTGGGGATTGGTCCTGCTTTGAGCAGGGGGTTGGACTAGATGACCTCCTGAGGTCCCTTCCAACCTCTGCACTATTCTTCTAGAGAATAGAATATCAGGGTTGGAACAGACCATATCCTCTTTCCCCCAACCCAGAAACAAGGTGTCAGGTGCTTGCATATCTGGACTGTTCTTTGTACAGCCCATGGTCTTTAGCAGAGGTTATGCCTGATATGGTTTGCTTTTGGTGTGTGGGGCTAGTCTGCCTGCGCAATTTGCTGACCTGTTGGCCATGCCTCCGTTACTTTTCTGAGCTTCCCACAACTGTTCCTATATGATCCCAAAGAGGGAGTTGCTGCAGAAATATGTTTGCGGGCCCTGCTCTTTATCCCCCCCAATCATGGTATTGTATATTTATAATATTATATATATTTGCTGACGTTTATCAGTTCTTAGGAGTTTGGGTTCTTATTTATCCTAAAGTCAACAACTTTTTGTTAATGCATGACTGCAAGGTTCCTAAAGCTGCAGCTTTAGGAAAGTAGTACGTTTTAAACGAACGGCTGGCTTGTGCTAGAGAGATCAACATTATCATTTATTTTGCTTAAATTGTTGAATAATGAGACACTCCTTGCATTCAAAGCAATTTATAAACATGATTGCATTAATCTTCACATTGGTGGTGTTATCCCCATTTTACAGATGGGGAAAGGTAAGGCACCTGAGAGGTTAAGTGACTTCCCTCAGGGCTACGGAGTCAGTGGCAGAACCCAATTAGAATGATACTACAAATGGATTCTACCCCTCTGTATCTATCTAAAAAAATACAAATAAAATATGAAAAATTCTAATGTGACAATCAGCATCTCTTGGGAGCAGCGACAAAGGTGTAACAGCACTGTATAAAAGACTGGCTGCTCTAGCCTGTGGTGCACTTCAGGATCCACGTCTGTTTGGAACTCTGAGGGGGCAGGCTAGGATGGAAAGGAAAGGCTCTTGCATAGCTCCAGGACGGAGGTCATAATTTAGGGTTATGCTTGAGAATCAGAGAAGTTGCAAGAATATGAGTAATACAGTTGAAGTGCTGTCATCAATCTGAAATGTACAACAAATCAACACGTGGGAGGTCCCTCCTCCCTTTTACTTCTCAGTGATGGGGGAAAAAGCTTTCCCTCAACACCTTTCCCTGTCCATTCTCCTGTGCACCCTACCTGGCACTGCCCCCTGCCCTGCTTTATCTTCCCAAATCCCTCTCTGCACACCACCTTTGCCCAACTCCTTCCCATGGGCCTTGATACCTGCACTGGGCTCAGTTCCCTTGTTACTCTCTCCCTTCCCAGTATGCTGTGGATGTCCCTGTCCTCAGCTCTGCTTCCTCCCCAGCAGGCTGTTCTTGTCTGCCTGATGCCCTGCCCTGCCCTAAGCCGTGCAGGGGGGAGAGTGCTGTTGCCTGGAGAGGGAGAGGCACATATTATCTTGGATCTCTGCCCTTTGACTCGACACTTAGCTCACCTTTGTATTTTCTTCCCCCCCTCACCTTCCCACTGCTCCACCTGCCCACTCGGGCTGCAGCATTCCTGCTCTGCACAGGCAGGGAGCAGCTTCTCTCTGCAGGAGCTGGCAAGCCCTGGAGCAGCCCCTGTTGGGAAGGTCAGAACTGCAGTCCAGTCCTAGCTGCTGAGGCTACCAATAGTGGCAGCTCTAACACTGGCTACAGCTCAGACAGAAACCCTGGGCTACCAGGAAAAAAAAGTGTAAATGGTGCCTCTCTTGGCGCATGCCCAAGCCTCCCCAGGGAGGTGGGCCCCACAGTTTGAGAACTGACCATTTTTTCCCTCTGTCCGGATGTTAGAAGTTGGTTGGCGGAGTACTTATTTTTGCAATGACAGAGAGTGAGCAAAACCACAAATATAAATATATTTGAACAGGATGGATTGATTTAAATCAAACTGATTTAAATCACTGATTTTGGTTGTGCTAGCAGGCTATGGGACAGAATTCAGATTTTTCACAATTTGATTCTTCATTAATTATCAGTTTTCCACATCTGCCACTTGAGTTTTAAGAGATTCTTTTGAGTCTGTTAAGAAAAACTGACTGGCAGTTACATAAATGGAGCATGATGATGTGCTCTTCCAGCCACTGCCTCTTGAATTTAGTCATTCTCATTTACCTTTACGCAAAAGCTTGGGTTATGGACTATAAAGTTAAAATGCATAAGAATTACAAAATGCCAAGATTAGGATTAAAATGACATCATTAACTTCCCCACAATGCATTCAGTGTGTATCTCTAACCAATAATCAAAAATACAACCTATGCACCATGTGACTGAGTTAATATTGTAATTGCCATAACTGAACAATTTCTATGTCTCACCTAAAGACTTGGACCTGACCTACATTAGAAAATTTGGTCTACATTAGAAAAATCCACACCCTGAGTAGTTAAACTGATCTAAATCCCTGTTCAGAAAGTGCTAGATTGATGGAAGAATTCTTCTGTTGACCCAGCTACTGCCTCTTGGGGCGGTGGATAACTATGCTGACGGAGGGATTCTCCCGTCAGCGTAGACACCGCCTATGCTGAAGTGGTGCAGCTGTAGTGTTTTTAAATGCAGACAAGCCCTCTGTGAAATTCTGTACTGCACCTAAGAGGTGTGGCACTCAACTCATGGCTCAGGATGAGGGAGTTTTGAGGTGGCTTTAAGCCAGCTGTACAGTTTACTAATCCTGGAATGCTCAGGGGCTGGAGATGCCCCTGGTATCACGTAAACCATCTTGTGAGCTTACCTAAGTTGTTGCAGTTTTCCAGGGCTGCTTTATGGCCTTAGGGTTGCCAACTTTCTAACTGGAGAAAACCGAACACCCCTGCCCTAAGGCCCTGCCCCTTCTCTGGGGCCTCACCCCATTCACTCCAAACCCCCTCTCTCCATCATGCACTCATTTTCACCAGGCTGGGGCAGAGGTTTGGAGTACAGGAGGGGGTGAGGGCTCCAGCTGGGGGTGCAGGGTTTGGGGTGGGGCTGGGGATGAGGGGCTTTGGGTGCAGGAGGGGGCACTGGGCTGGGGAGTGGGGCTGGGGGGGTTCCAGGCTGAGGCAGAGGTTTGGAGTGTGGGAGGGGGTGTGGGCTCTGGGGTGGGGCCAGGGATGAGGGGTTTGGGATGCAGGAGGGGGCTCCGGGCTGGGGCCAGAAATGAAGGTTTCACGGTGCGGGCTGGGGCACGGGGTTGGGGTGCGGGAAGCAGTGAGGGGTGTGGGCTCCGGACGGTGCTGACCTCACGCAGCTTCTGGGAAGCGGCAACATGTCCCTCCGGCTCCTAGGTGGAGGGGTGGCCTGGGGGCTCCAAGTGCTGTCCCTGCCCGCAGGCGCCATCTCTGTTGCTTTCATTGGCCACAGTTCCCAGAAAATGGAAGCTGCGGAGCTGGTGTGGGAGGTGGCGCCTGCAGGTGGGGGCAGCATATGGAGCCTCCCTGGCTGCCCCTCCACCTAGGAGCCGGACACACCAGCTGCTTCCCAGGAGCCGCACAGAGCCGGGCAGGGAGCCTGCCTGCTCCACTGCACTACCAACTGGATTTTTAATAGGCCGGTCAGCTGTGCTGACTGGAGTAGCCATGGTCCCTTTTCAACTGGGTGGTCCAGTCGAAAACCGGACACCTGGCATCTCTATATGGGCTGCAGTGCTGCCTGCAATCTCTTCCATAGGCATCGGCATGTCTCCAGTGCAAGGAGTTTCCACAGTGCCTGCTCTTCCTCAAGCTTGAATTCTGGGACTTTTAGAACCCCTGTATGCCTCTCTGGCTCTTTTAGCCAGGGCTTGTCAGGGGGAGGGGAGGGGAAGGGAAGGGAAGGTGAGGATCTCGCCCTCAGGCCACAGAACCAAACAGAGATGGAATATAATTAGACTAAGCCACAGAGATGTGGTCAGGAAGCCCATCCGACGATAGGAACCTGGTCTACTCTGGTCTAATTAACTACTGAATAACAGACATTAAAGACCTTGGCCAGTTGTTCATCATTATCTGTATCAATGAGAAAATGTGTTCATTAGGAGAGAGATACGCTTTGGAGCTTCATTTTTTTGAGGAGCAAAATAATAAAAGCATCCAAAGCCCCAGTGTCAAAGCCAGCAATCTCCCTTGTACTTCTGAAAATATTCAAAGTAAGAAAGGATTAGAAAATATTCCAAGTAAGTAGTACATTTTGCACAGGCAGTTTCACTTTCACTACTGGTTTTCTTGAGGGCAGCCCTTTTATAAATTGATGCATCTGTAACAGCTGAATGATTAGAAAGGAAGATGGAAATTGGGAAGGTTCTAACTACTGCTTCTTTTGGCTGTTGAGAACTTTTTTCCAAGTAAATTTTTTTTTAAAACAATAAAACTTGTCTCTTCTCCAGAAGAGAAGAGGATATTTGGGAGAAACCCCGCCTCATATTCCATGTCACATGTTCAAGTCTGAGAACAATATTAATTTTTTAATGGACTGACAGATTAGGCCTGATCTGCAAAACTTGGATTCAAACCTGCTAATGTTTGGGAGTATTGTGAATCCAGGGTTTTCGGTTGGGCAGTTTATACGGCTAAGAAGACAAGTATGAAGTTCAGCTGTGAATGTCTTTTCAGATTCTGAACACCATGAAAGTTGCTTGGATTAAAGCAGAGGTTCTCAAACTGTGAGTCAGAACTCCAAAGTGGGTTGCGACTCCTTTTTCAATAGGGTTGCCAGGGCAGGCGTTAGAGTTCCTGGGTGGTGGGGCTCAGGTTACAGGTTCCCTGTCCTGCGCTGAAGCCCTTGGGATTCAACTTTGTGTCCCCTTTCATCTCCCCCTACCGGGAGTGGTAGGGCTTTGGCTTTTTCCCTCCAGCCCAGGGCGGCGGGGCTCGGGCAGGCTCAGGCTTTGGTCCCCTTCCTGGGGTAACAGCAATTTTTATTGTCAGAAGGGGGTAGCACTGCAGTGAAGTTTGAGAACCCCTGGACTTAAGGTTTTGGTTTGAGCCTGGCCCATGTAAATGTAAAGCTCAGTTTTGAGTTGCTTGGAGGCAAGTAAAAAATTAAGAACTGTGAAATCAAAGAATCTAATGTTGTGTCTCATATTAGCAGGCTCAGATTAAAGAATTTTGGGGCCCTGTGCAGTATAGAAATTGCCCCCGCCCCCCAACATGCCTTCCTTAAATTAGACAGAGCTTGTGATATAAAAGATAATTGACATGTTAGGCAAAACTTCCTAAGAGGGTCTCCCCCTCCCTCCCCCCCCCCCCGAAGAGAGGTTCTCGACTGGGGGTGGTGGGGGTGTGCCTAACTCTCTGGGAGGATGCAGCGAGCCATCTCATAGTCTGGCGGTTAGAGTGGGAGGAGGTAAGTGCCAGGCTGCAGCACCACTTGTTCAGGTTTGGCCCAGCTGCCCTTCTGTCATGACGTGAGGGGGGCTGGGCCAAACTTGAGTGAATGGCATTCTGTTCTGGTGTGCAGGGTTGCAGTGCCACTCATTCTCCCCTCCCCCCCCCGACTGGAGGTTGCGGGGGCACTGAGTACATATTGGTTAATCTAAGCCTGCCTGTTGGGAGCACCATTGCTAAATTAATTTGAAAAGTACCCCAGTTAGACAGAATGTTGCAAGAGTTATGTCATCCAGTATTTAAAGGTTTGGGTTTAATTCTCCTTTCACATCAGTTTTTTTTATTCCAATGTATTTCCATTGATTTCAGTGTACTTCTAATTTAATTTTGGTCCTTTGTATTACTGTATATTAAACATTTTTAAAGTGTTAAAAGAAATACAGAAAAAATACAGAGTCCTTAGAGGTAGATCCAAAGATAGATAATATAGCTAATAAGTGCTGTTATAGTTAGGCTTGTAAAGATTAGATTTTTATAGGTAAATGTTTATTTTGCCATGCATGCACAAACTGAAAATATGTTTCCATTGATGATCAAAATTCACAGATAGGCAAAGTAAGAAAAATGGCGCTTGAGAACTTATTTGATTTGATTTCCGGATATTTATTTTGTATATTTTGACATGTGATGTTGACAAAGGGTTAACTTTTTGAATGTCCGTGTCTGCTGTCGGTAAATAATTGTCTGATCCCACAAAATAATTACACAACTGTGAAAATAAAAAAGCTTAAAAATAAACACCAATATTATCTATCAAAATTATAAAAAAATAAAAATTGATTTCTGTCAAGCTTAGTTATAGTGAAACATATATGTACAGATTAGAATTCAAATCAATAAAAAATATAGCTCCCTTTAACTCTACCCATTTTTATAAATTGGAGTCAATAATCATGCCAACTGGTTGCATTCTGACATTGGCAAAGTATGAGTATTGAGCCCATTAATAGAATAAGTAATCTGTAGAGAATAAAAAACAATAGGTATTTTTTGTAAACCTACCAACAAATATGTTCTATTTGTCTGAATTCAGCATTGACGAAATAGTAGGTGTCCAAGATTGTACCGTGAACCAGGAAAAATAGATAGTCAAGAATATACTGTGCATTAGATAGTTGACTTAGGTGTGTTTGTACTGTTTGCAAAGCACTTTGAGATCCTTGGTGTAAGAAACACCATAAGACAAAATAATATTGCATTCTCGACTTTGCCTTCCTGTTTTGACCCCCTCTTTTTGGATATTTGTAACCGTCTCATTAAAGTAACTTAAGTACATTTGTAAGTTTGTGTAGCTGAATAGTTCCACTTTTAAACAGTTAAATCGCAGGATTTGAGAGTTTATGCAATAGTATTATCTACTGACCTGGTTTTTAGCAACAAGTCTTCCATCAAGATGTTTTTAATACATTTGGGTGAAATCAGTGGGAGTTTTACAATTAACATCAAGGGAGACCAGATTTCACACTTTATTTAGCTGCTAAAGGAGATTTTTGCAATGAGCTCTCTTGTTCCTATGGATGATGTTCATAGCCCCAACTACTTAAACAAAGGAAATGATTAAAATATATTGCTTCTCTTTCTGCCAGCTGGCCACAGTGTAAGACTAACAGCCTTCATTGATTCATTGGTGTAGAAGGCTGTAGATCATTGTGGTTGGAAAGATCTCTTCATTAATAATGGCTGGAGTCCTGTCTGAGATTAATTTACAGGCATGAACACACTCAGGGTTTAGACAGTCTTCTGAGCTTGATAATGATTGTATGGTCATATTGTTACCTACTTACTCTACAAAGTAATGTACTGCAGTGAACATTCACTAGCTGGCTTTCAAACCACAGCTCAGAGCTTAATTAACTTCCATATATTTTTCTACTCCAATAACTGCATAGATGGACTTATTGTAAGTTCAGTTTTTTTCTGTTTGCTTGTTTGTTTCTTTGACAGTTTTCTGATGTTTAATTTTTTTTGTAAGTTACTGTATAGCTGTGGAAAAACAGATTACCAGATGTGAATGAGATATATTTTTATACCTGAATAATTCAAAATCTGCTTCATTTTACAGAAAAAATTGTCATGTTGACTTATGCATTTAATTTATTTAAGGGAGTAGTCCCAGTGGCTTCATAGACCCATAGTCAATGAGACTATTCACATCTGAAAAGTTAAGCATGTGCTCAAGCCTTTGCAGGATCAGGGCCTACATACATATTCTCTCTCGATATAGATATAGATATATAAAAATATTTTAAAGAGAAAACATTTCCATAGCTTGTGGTATTAAACTTTCAAAAATGACTAGTTAATATACTGAGTAACTGCTTTCTGTAGGGAAGGTTGATATGCATCTTTTCATGACACTTTCCCTGAAATGCCCTACCACCTTATGCTTTTTCATTTCAAGTATTATGTTAAATCCATTACAGTTTCTCTCTATTCAAATTAGAATTTGTAAAAACCTTAAAAAGCCCAGTGGAGGAAAAAGAAATAAATACAAGTTGAACTTGAATTTAGGCAACCCTGTTTATTAAAAATGTACTTAATGTGATTTGCCTTAACAGTGACTAGTTTAGGTAAGTATCTAAAAACAAAAGCACCAGAAACCTAACATTTTAATATTAAGTCTAGAAATGAGAAGATTTTCACTTGGGGTACTGTTACTTTAAAACCTCTATACAGTACAAACCTACAAATATTAAAACATAAAAATACAAACTAAATGGGGGGAGTGGAAACCCACAGTGCAAGTCAAACTGTTCAGGTTCTTTCACAAACGTTAAAAGAGAACAGCAAGGAAATTCGGAGTTAAGGGTGAAATGTCAGACTCCATGTTGTGCCTGCATACTTGTCAGTATTTGTAATACCTACATCTAAGATAAGGCTCTGCCTTAAACTCTGGGAATGCCTTTAAAGGTCGATGTAAAAGCAGGGTGCACCGATCATTGTTTTGGATTCTGTGAGCAGTGGGGCACGTAACTAGGTAGGGATCTTGTGGTGAAGATAAGGTGGGGAGAGTGCTATCCCCAGAGTGTTGCGCTCCTCTTTTCCCTGCTTTGTGGACGCTCCTTCTTGGATGCACAACAGTGATTGGACTCTGCAGGTTATTGGAAGTCAGAAGGGGTTGTGCTCTGACGTTCTGCCCTGCTTGAGGCAGCATGATGGAGGCATTGGTCAAGACCACATCTTTACAGCTCACACCATTCTAAGCCCTATTGGCAGATTAAAACTCTTATATCTCAGGTGGAGTAACTATTTCAACTAGAGCATGAAAATAATTTTTTTCTAGGAATTCAGAAAATGATGATTAAAGCTGAGTATTTGCTACTTATAAAAAAAACCTACCTATTTTAAATTCTCTCCCATTGCTTTACTTTTTTTTAATAAATATTATCAGCAGTTGGTGCATTTTCAGAATTCCAAGATTCACATACTAATGCAGTTAATTAGGCTGTTGGGAATGGGGCGGTTTTAATTCCTAGGTGATTTTTTTGAGGGAAAGATTATTAGGAATCTTAACCTTTATGACTAGAGCCGTAGAGTGTGTAGACAGTGATCAGACTAGATAGGTTTCAGCAGCAATATAAAGATATCTGACTTGCTGTAAGCAAGTGCTGTATTTGTGTCAAATGACAGCTTTTACCGACTGGTTGGCTTAATTCAGATGCATTCCATTCATATACGCACCTTAATTTAGGGTTTATGTAAATGAAAAACTCATTTATATACTAACTGAATAACTGCTGTTTGTACTCTTACACCTGGAAGAGACCCATCTTAATTATGTTAGTTAAGGATAGGGATTATTCTGCAATTAAGTGATAAACGTACTACATTCCCCTTCTTCTGCCCTTCCCCCTCCTTAGGAGTTATTTGCACATAACACAATTTTATTTTTTTTGTAGAGTCAAATGTAAAACCTTTAAATTCTGGGCAATTTCTGGTTTATACTTTCGGTAGTTTAATCACAGAAGCAAAGAAAGTGGAAAGGCACATCCTGTCTCCAGATTATTTATAATGAAAAAAATTCTAAGCTCCAGCCATTAAAGCCAACAAAGGATCACCATATTAGTGTGGTTTATGCAGAGTACTGTTGGAATACCTTACGTACCAGTAGAACGACATGCAAATTTAATCTGAAAGGCGCATTTGCGCCAACCCTCATGTGGGGCTTTTCTTGTCATTGGGTACTAGTGTAAGAGACATTCATATGCTACTTTCAGAATTGTGTAATGGATGCACATGAACACACACACACACGTACACTCTTAGTTATTTCAGAAAAATAGTTGTATAATATTTCATAATCACCACTGCCTTGTATAGTTAATTTTTTAATAAAGAGAGAAAATAGGCATGTTACCTCTTTTAAAATAAGACTGGAAGTTGTATTATTAAATGAATTATTCATCAGACCATAGCAGAAAGGTGAAACTTTATTCTAGATAGTGCAGTTTAGTACCTGGGATCTTTTTCTATCTTCATTTCTAGCCAGACAACTGAGAGAGATGAAAGATATATTTATATTTTATATTATACTTTATATTTTCGGTAAAATAAATAACTAAAAACTAGGCCTGCGGACAATCAGTCCAACAAGAAATATGAGAGCAAGGTTCATGAGCTGGCAACAGACATACAGCTACCTGTTTTCCAGGGTGTTGTGTGGCAGATTAAAACGGCATTCAAGAAAGAAATTTAGGATTCGTTGAAAGCAGTATGCTTAGGGTGACCAGATAGCAAATGTAAAAAATTTGGGATGGGGGTGGGTGGTAATAGGAGTCTATATAAGAAAAACCCCCAAAATCGGGACTGTCTCTATAAAATCAGGAATCTGGTCACCCTAAGTATGCTGCTTGACACTTTTGATACCTTTGATCAGAGGGAAGTATCTGTTAACAAATTTACAATGAAATCAGAGTCTGTATTTCACTTTGACTTTTTTTTTGCCCTCACAATAATAGAATCAGAGCACTTTATCCTCACAATTCCCCTCTAAGTCAGGGAAGAATGGGGAGCTGAGGCACAGAGAAACTAAGACCCCAGTTCAGTGGAGTATTTACCTGTGTGCTGAACTTTAAGCATGTGAGTAGATTTCAGTACTTAAAGATAAGAACATGCTTAAGTATCTTGCTGAATTTAGGCATTAGGTCTCCCATTCACTCAAGGGCTTTAGATCAGGCCCTGAATTAATTTCCCATGGAGATACTCGGTTGTATCAGTCTAAGGTGAGGTCTAAAGAGTTAATGTTGAGTAACTTCATTATTTAATTTCCTTTAATTTGTCTTACTGGAATCCAGGCTTCAACTGCATTTGATCTTCATTCCTTTCTTTTTATACTCTTCTATTTGAAAGTTGGTATTATGGTTGCAGTTAGTTTTTCATCTGTTTGTCTAAAGTGACTAACAGAAAACAGATCTTAACAAAAAATAATTTGTACATGATAAAGAGAAACACTAGAAATAAGGCACTGAATCATTACTAAGGGGAAAATAATTCAGGCACCAGTCATATTTATAACCTATATTAATATAATCCAGCAAACTAGTTTTCAGGATGAGCCTGGCACAATATAGTCCTGAATGCAGAACACTTTAGTACACTGCCCTTGTGAGAATTTAGAACAAATGCCTCCTACAACATAAAGTTTAGAATTCCTTTTATGTCCAGAAATCTCCAGTTTTAGGCTACATCTACACTACCCAGCTTTTAGTGACATGGCTGTGTTGCTACAGCCGTGTCACTAAAAGTCGCAGTGTAGCTGCTGTTTGTCGGCTCTCCTGCTGACGACAAACTTCCATCCCCAACAAGCGGCATCAGCGTTGTCGGCAGGAGAGCACTCCTGCCCATAAAGAGCTGTTCACACCTGCACTTGTTGTTGACGGGTGGGGGGTGTGGTGTTTTGTTTTTTAACACCTCTGAAAGACACAAGTTTTGTCATTCAGTTGCCAGTGTAGACATAGCCTTAATAATGTATGGGTATGCCATCAAGCTTTGACCAGGTAGTCCTGTTCAACCTGTGTACCTTCCAGTTAAAACAAATTAAAAAGTCTCTAAGGTAAAAGCTGTTAACAAATATATGTATTCAATTTTATCCTTGATAGGGTCTGCCAAATTTAAAGATACACAATACAGTGTAAGGGTAGTAACCCTTAATCATATTCTACCACAGAGGAACCTGGGGTGAAGTCCTGGGCTCCACTAAAGTCAATGGGAGTTTCGCCACTGACTCGAATGGACCCAGGACTTAATCCCCAGTGTTGTATTTTTATTGGGTTATTCTGCAGTTTTCAGATTATTCAAAGTTTAAAATTAAAAGCATATACTTTAGTTACATTACGTTTATGGTATGTTGGGTGGATGCATCCACTGAGTGCATGAATCCATTCAATGACCTTTTAAAAAATTCATATCTATCTGAAAATGGCATGATTCTTCTCATAATATAAGTTCATCAAGAGTAAAACCACAGTTCATCCCTCCTCTTTCCATACTGAGTTTAAGTCTCCTGATTATTATGCAATATGTTCCAGCTACGTACAAGGGGGAATCTTCCACATTAACTCCAAATTCTCCTGGCAGCCATTTCTCAAAAACCCTGTGGTGCACTTTCATCCTCTCTGTCCTCCAGTATGTAAATTGTATAGCCTTTGCCTTGACTTTTCAGTTGTTCTTAACATCTGCAACAATACTAATCTGTGATTTCACAGGACTTGTGTGTTGCTCTAATTTGTCCATTTATTTAGGTATCCATTTTCCTTTATGGGGACTCTACTACACCGCGCTCTCACTCTGCTATGCTCTTGCAGTGCCAAAGGGCTGGTAGTACTTTAAAATCAAGTTTATCAGGATAGTTAAGTCTTTAATGGGTTCCGTTAGCTCTTTTCCAGCTTGCATGCCATTGTTGTAGGCTTAAGATGAATTGCAAAGAAAAAAAGAGGTTGCACTTATGAGCTCTGCTCTCTTATGATGCCCCAGAATGCATATTTTTCCACAGCATTTTGCACACCAGAATGTATAAAACAAAATAATTAAAGAGAACAGGATATTTGGGAAACCATGCCATATATGAAAAATATGAAAGTTGCCAGAGCCCTGTGGGTCATCTCCATGGTCTAGCAGAGGTTTTTGTTAAAGAATGGGTAATGCTGGGTCATAACGGGTGAAGCTGGTCTGGACCATTTTGAAGGTTCTACAAAGTTTTCTATTTGTTGTGTGCTGAAGGCCTCTCCTATTCCAGTTAGTTCAGTGAATGGAATTTTTATTTCTGCAGTTTTTGAAAGATTTCTGCAGCAAAGCTAACTTTGCCTGCCTTCACGTATGTTTAATTTTCATTTCCTCATTTTCTGATATAAATGTTTGGCTTAACGTACTACCTTCTTACCAGAAAATCAGGAATGGAAAGGAGTTCATATGTGCAGTTTGGCAGAGGTAACATTGCTGTTGAAAAGCTTACCCTTCTACATTTTCTGAATGTAATCGTTGTATTAGCACTTTTTTTACATTGTGTACGTTTGTACATATGTGTCCCATTTCTCATTTCCTACTTGTGACTATTACAATCACAGATGGCATGAAGCTTAGAAATATTGCGGTTACATACCTTTGCCAACATATAAAGCAGCATTTTGTAGTTACAGCTATAGAGTTTTGTTCCCTTTCATTGAAGTGAGAGGCATATGTATTGCAAAGCTGGATTTTTGGGATCTGGAATGTTTGGGATGGAAACCCAGAGTGTGACATGATTTTCACTCCATGGAGAGGCATACCACATATCAGTATATTTTATATCCTTTTCTCACTTCCATACAGTTGCATTTTCCAGGATGTGGTGGTCAGTTAAACACAGTGAAAGATATTTTTAAAAATGTTAACAGTTTTTGTAATGATAATACATAAGTAATCTAAGAGTATATGTTTCCCACTATATATCTGTCACAAATAGAAAAGCTTGAATGTATAGACAAGTGTGTAACCCATTCGTAAGTTTATAGACAAAAAATCCCACCAGAGTGTCAGAAATCCACAATATGTCTGTCAGTGCTGGATTTTACATTTAAATGTGAATTAGCTCTCTTAAAATGTGTAAAATCACGTGAGGAAGACCACTCTCTATTGACTCTTTATCAGAGGAGGCCCATTTACCTTTTTTGTTCTCAGTACATGAAATACATCGTGCTTGTGAAATGTGCTCCTGATATATTATTTGCATCCTACTGTCTGAATATAACTGGTGTATTTGGTAAGATTAATACCATGCTACCGTTCTCAATTTCTTCGAGAACGGGCATATTTTAGAAAAGCATGTCCTGCATAATATGCTTTTTGGAAGGGCAGTAGAAGTATGTTTACCCATTGCTTTTCTACTTTGCTGTACAAATAACACATTGAGCTTGTCCTTGCACCCATTGTGAAAAATGTCTGAAAGTGCTGGCATTGTTTCAGCCTTATGCATCGCTGTCACATTCTGGGTTGCAATCCAGACCAGTGAGGGGTTGTGATCACCTGCTTTATAACCCTGGGTGCCTGAAATGCTCTGCTGCTGTGGCTCACAGCCTAGGTGTCAACAGCCAGCAGATTAGCATGGAGTATCCTGAGTGTCTGCATGCTGTGAAGCCCTGGTTCTGCACTCTTGCCCCAGGAGCCTGCCTACAATGCAATAGCTCCACTCTAGTCACGATCACCCAGTTATCGTATGCAGGGGTGACCCTAACATACTTTCAGTCCTGAGTTTCTCCAGATCCGTCAGCCCTGAAGTGTCCAGGTCTCTTGTGGAACAATCAGAGAAATAATAATGTTTGTTTGCTCCTCTAAAGAGACAAAATACACAGCTTATCACTTTAACATAAATGCAGTACTGGCATGGCTTAGATTTAAAGTAAAACAAGTTTATTAACAAAAGAAGATCAAGTGAAAGGGATAGAGTTAGAAATGATTACAAGCAAATAA
Organism: Eretmochelys imbricata; assembly: GCF_965152235.1. NCBI lineage: Eukaryota > Metazoa > Chordata > Testudines > Cheloniidae > Eretmochelys > Eretmochelys imbricata. Next base: position 170,540,730 of record NC_135574.1, read on the forward strand.
AAATGAAAAATGCTTTCTAGAAGAGACTAAAACTTAACAAAACTACAGTCTTGATACAAGAGAAGATTCTTTTCACAGTAGCCATATTAAAATAATGCTTGTAGCTGTGCTTGACTCAAATGAGTTTAATTGGGAAATTAATATGACTTTTTTGTGTGCCATCAACTTATTTATTAAATTGCAAGAACTATAACTGGTTAACAGAGAATAAGAGTCATTGTTTTAAGAGTATGGACAAAGTAGTGGTTGTGAGGAAAAAGTGGGGCCAGAAATAATTTAATAATAAAGATTTACCAAAATCATGTCAATGGGCTGAGAGTAGTTAGCTTTGTTCTGCAGTATTTTCTATTTTGAGGCATATTCAAAAGAGAAAAATAACATAATAGCATTTAATTGCTGAAGTTGTTTGAGAGGTAACATTAATTTTTGCTGTGGTTGGGGAACAATTTAAAAAAATACAATGGACGGTGGAACCATGGTTCCAACTCTTATCAAGTTTTATTAAACTTCTTTGTTTCTATACTTTTGTGTTGATACTTTTTCTAAGCAAGTTAAAATGCTAATTTTAGGCTGGAAGTGATATTGCAATATTAAATTTTAAATGGTTAACTGCTGATTTAATTCTTTTTATATTTAAAGTACAGTATATTATTTAAGCATGGTATAAGAAGTGCACAAAGAGCAACCTTGTAAATACGTGTTTTATCCCATTTACCTTTTTGACAGGAGAATTAGATGACAGAGAACAGGCAAAGCTGGAAGTAAAAGTATGGGATCCAGATAGCCCCCTTACTGATCGTCAGATTGACCAGTTTTTAGTTGTAGCACGGTAAGCTTGAAATCCTCTAATCCCAGAAAAATACTTTTTTCCTTCTATAAATCCTGTAGACCATTGACTGCTTATTCCCCTATCTGTTGTTCCACAACGTGTTTAACATTCTATGTTTATCTTGCGGTTAGGTAAGAGAAAATCATTAGAATGGAACATGATGCATGTCTATTTTAAAGTAAATTATATAGGAAGGGAATATATTTCTGAATTTCTTCCAGACTTCATACTTTCTCAGATCTTGCCAGAGTTTGATGGAGAGCATTAGCCCCTTCTTAAAATTTTAATGCTCATATTCTCTTCCAACTCCACTTTCCCCTCAGAATAAATTAAGCAGGATTTCAGCACTACCTTTTTTCAGTCTGGTACTACAGTATTTGAAATTGCTGAATGTAACAAAGACTAAGATTACAATTCAAGCAAATATAAACAAATGGAATGACTGAAGAACTTGAAACATTTGCATATAAATCAACTGTCACACACAGTGCAATTATTTTAAGTGAATAGCAGAAGATTTTGAAGCATACCACAGTAATTCAGTACTGTGTCCTAGGCTTCATTAGGGAAAAATTCTGGATGGGTAAGATTATAAACTAGCATACTGTTTAGGATATGCCTACACTGCAGCTAGGAGCGTGCCTCTCAGCCTGGGTAGACCGAAATGTGCTAGCTGTACTTGAATTACGGTGCTAAAAATAGCACTGTGAATGTTACGGCATGGGCAGCAGCACAGGATAGCCGCCAGAGTACAAACCCACCTGAAATCCTGGGTTCATACTGTGGTGGCCAGCCTAAGTCGCCACATCCACCCTGCTACTTTTAGCATGTTAGTTCAAGTAGAGCTAGCACGTTTTTTTTCTGCCTGGTCTGGGCAGCTTCCTCCCAGCTGCAATGTAGACATATCCTTGGAGGCCTGTGACAGAGCCCCGTTGAAGTTCAGATATGCCTTTTTTCAAACATTTTTAGATGGATTTCTAAAACTTCTACTCTTTCAGAAACAGTAAAAAGAAAAGGAGTACTTGTGGCACCTTAGAGACTAACCAATTTATTTGAGCATGCTCAAATAAATTGGTTAGTCTCTAAGGTGCCACAAGTACTCCTTTTCTTTTTGCGAATACAGACTAACACGGCTGTTACTCTGAAACCTGTCATCATTCAGAAACAGTGACATTTTTCCATTGAAAGAGTAAAACCATTACTCTCATAATGTCTCTTTTTCCCTGTCCTATAATAAATGCTTACAGTAAACCTTATTGCTCCACCTACCACAAACTAAGGAAGTAGAGAACTAACTGTCAATGCTAGTGTAAAGGCACCAGCCTGCCGCCTTCCCTCTCAGTAATTTTGCTTCTCTATTCTGAAAGCAGAGTGCAGCCCTACATCTTTTTAGTCTAAGAAGTTTAACTTCTCTTCTTCCCAGCTTTTGTTCGTTCTTGTCTTCTTTCTGGACAACATGTGTCTGGAGAAGGAAAATCAGAGGGAGAGGAAGGCAGAGAGGAGCTCTGCTTTTAATTCCACAGCCTGTGTCATGTAGGGAAATGGGCTTGTGGGTCACACCTTCCTCTGAGCTCAGATGCTAGTTCATCTAGGATCAGTCCTCCTCTGATCAGTAAGTGTGTACTGTTCCTGTGACATATCGCTCCACCCTGTATTGCTTCTTGCTTGCACAGCAGCATATTGCTCTTGCCAGCAAGTAGATCCACTAGCAAGCTGGAGAGATGGAAGTTTGAATCTGAATCCCTTCAGAAGAGCATGCTGCCTTATCTATGCTGAGCAGACCCCTTTCAGGAAGCTGAAGAGATGTAAGGCGGAGTCTGAGCAACTTCAGAAGGGCATGCTACTGTACTTCCCTGCACCTCATGCACTTCTTGGGAGATTACAGAGGGGCTGGGTCAGAACTTGACCCCATTCACTTAGTAGTTAAGTCCCTGTGTGGAAGGTTTCCTTTGTGGTGGGGGTGTCTTTTGGGGATGCCAGTTTTTCTCATCTATTTAAAGTCTTTTAGGGTGCCCATCACTGGTATTTGAGTGCCTTTTGACATTTAGAAAGTTTATGCTGCCTTCCACCCAACCAGTCAGGCTGTTTCGCAGCTAGCAAGGGTTCCCTCCAAGGTCCCTCCACCAATCTAGCCACAGGTTGCAAAGTCAGAGCTCTACTGCACTAAGTCATTATGGGATAGTTCCTTTGTAAATCTCTGAAGACCCAGTTCTCCTCATGTCCAAGCCTGCAACACTGGGGTGACTTTGGATACTCCATTCTGTGTCACTTTTCTTATAGGTGGGACACTTTGAGTTCCAGTGGCTTCAGGTACATCAGAGCTGTAAGAGCCACTTTTAAGTGGCCTGGTGGTATACTTTGGTGGACTGGTTTAACTGAAAGATCTTCTAAGTCTGTAGAGACTTAACCAAGCTACAGTCATTGGGAATCTGCTATCTCCATTGGTCTCCCAATGAGAAATGGATTCCCCCTGACTATTAGGGAAGTCTTCTCTGCTTTTGCATTTAGACATTTGATCTTTGTCTGATCCGAAAAGATTTTCTTCTGATTTACTTTAGAAGATCATCTTTCCAGTCAAAAGAGACTAGATGTGGGACTGCCAATTAATAGCAGTGAGTCACCTTGAGTATTTTCCCTACAGGAGACAATTCCTTTCTCACTGAAAATTTCCTCTGTTATCAGAGCTCCTCTCAGGGGAGCACATTAGTTCCCTAGACAGATACCTTTCTCTATCTTATATTGCACATAGTAATAGGCAGTAGAAGATTTCCCCTTGCTTTACCAGAAGCTGGAGTCAGTTTCAATTACATTACATTTTCAGATGCTGGAGCTTTTAATCTCCCCTGTTTCTCTAATAGGCTAGCCCAGAGGTTCTCAATTTGGGGGTCATGGATACCTTGCACTTCCCATACTTGTAAATGGGACAGAGATCCTGATTAAGTCCTAGCAAAATGGGAGTGGGGATTCCAGTATGGACAAAGGTTGAGAACCACAGGGCTGACTTACATGATCAGATCTATTCACTTTCACTGTATGGTAGTTCAGTTTAGATTTCATCCTTTGTGTATCTACATTTTTTTGTATACATTTGCTTTTTTGGTACATTCCACTTTCGTGAATATATTTTGGGGTGCAGTAAAACTGTAAGTCACCAAGGACCCCCAGGACTTATGACTCTTTCTCCCTTCATCCAGCAAGGATTGGTTAATTTTCAAGAGGGCCATTCTCCCAGCCGTGTGATCGGTCCAGCCGTTTGTAGTCTCCCCTTGCTCATCTCCAACTAAAAGGGGGTTTTGAAGATTAGTTAAGATACTCTTTATGCAGTATAGGTACTTTAGTGGCTCTCTGCCTCAACTCTGTTCTCCAGTTCCTGTTAAATGAAAATTTCATACTTACCATTGCTTAGTTCTGTTTCCCATAAGGAAAATTCACCTCATCTGTATGTTTTCTTATTGTTTGTTACATCCATTTAAAAGTTAGAATGGGGAAAGAGTGGAAAATTACGTACAAGTATTCTATTTATTTTAGTCCTCTTCTTTCCTTCTGTATCCTTTCCACCTACCTTCTGCATTTTGTTCTTAGACACTTCTACCTCAGACAAGAAACAATACTAAACAAGAGAAAATGGAATTTTTCTCCTTCTAAATGGAGATATAATGCCAACTGTATGGATTTGTCTTATGATGAGAGATTAAGTATTGCTTCATCAACTAAAAATGTTCCATTTATCTTTAAAAAGAAATCCATATATTCAATAAAATATAATTAAGTAAAATATTTAAAATGCGCTGTTAAGTAGCGGCGGTAATTGCTACTATTGAATATCGCCAGAACTCTATTCTGGTAGGAAGAAAAGGAGTACTTGTGGCACCTTAGAGACTAACCAGTTTATTTGAGCATGAGCTTTCGTGAGCTACAGCTCACTTCATCAGATATCTGATGAAGTGAGCTGTAGCTCACGAAAGCTCATGCTCAAATAAACTGGTTAGTCTCTAAGGTGCCACAAGTACTCCTTTTCTTTTTGCGAATACAGACTAACACGGCTGTTACTCTGAAACCTGTTATTCTGGTAGGGTAATTAAAATATACTTACTTCTTTAGGGTATGTGGGTTTTCTACTGAATATAGTCAATAGGAATATATGTGATTTCCAATGCTGTTTAGAAAATTGCCTGTTCAGTACACTTAATATTGGGATACTTTGGGATTCTATTCATATAGGGAAAATCAAAGGAATTGAAGAGGAAATTAAACTAATGGCAGAGATGCGGGGTAAAATCGTATAACTGTGGTGGGTTCTCTAGGGGGGAAGGTCATGAGGACCAATCCAGTGTCCCCAAAACAAGAAGATGTTTGTGGTAAGGGTGAGTACGAGTACCTAGTGACAGCCACATGGTTTGGAAATAAGAGAAATGGGTTTACTGCAAGTTCCACCCACTGTACCTGGCATTAACACTGGTCTGTCTTTGTACATTTTATACTGCTGGATGTCATCTTGGCTAAAAAATGACTAATTTGCATATGTAGGCTGAATTTACACTCTTTGTACAGCTCCCCTGCAGAATTTAACCCATTGCCTAAATGTAATTCCTTCCTTCTTGATTGTAAAGTCTGTTGCAGAGATTCTTTCCTCCTTTTCATTGAAATTAGAGAAGAGGGTGGGGCCATAATAGTGTCTTAAGTGATGTCTTATGAATTTAAGCCATTTCCATTTTTCAGATTTTTTCCCCTCTTTAAATGAAAGTGATTCAGATTTACCATATGACCCCTATCCATTTTCTTGGCAAAACTGCTGAGGCTGCAAAGTGATATGTATCAGATATTCCATATAATACCTTGCTTTTCTTTGTTCCAAAGCCTCCAGCCCATTCCTCTTCCCAGAGAAGAATAACAGTGAACAGCTTTCCTTCTGTTCAGCAGTCATTCCCCTAGCACTCTCTAAACTTTTGGAGGTTGAAAAAAGTGTCAGGAAGTAGGAGTAATGTACCTACAGTTAGTTGCTTTAGAAATGACAAGAAAAATTAATCTTCTGGAACAGCAACGTTTTATTATCAATCTACTCTGCATGTCACATTCTGCTCTATCCAGTAGTTGAAAATCTCTGGGGTATTTTTGCAGCTTTAATTATCATTGTGCTGGTAGCATATGTCTGCATTAAAAGAAGTATTCTAAGGCTTAAATAGATTGAAACTCCCTGGAATTAAGGAAAGGAGCTTGTATCTTAACTGGCTGCTTATAGACTGGTTGTATAGGCAAAGATATAAGATGCTGTTTTATAGGTTCATTTGTGACTCTTGGGAAGTGGGGCATTGACACAAAAACAAGGCAAACAAAAGAATAACTGCTTTCTTAATGATTAGGCACTGTCTAAGAAGCTAAGGTGGGTTGAACCCCGTAACTATGCTTAGATCCTTTGGCCTGAAGGGGCTGGGCCTGGGGTCTGCTTCATATATGTATAAATGTATTTTGAGAACTACTGTGAGCTCTCAGACAACCTTGTATAGGCCTGAAAGGTGACATGTTTTAAATGAGCTTGGCAGAATTCAGTTTTTATTTTTGTATAATTGCAACAGATAAATCAATGTTCCTTTTTAAGCTTTTTTAAAATCCATTTAAATTTTCACAGTTATGCAAAAGTATGAGCTTTAAGCATTTTCCCCCCCAATTTTTACCAATGTAAATTTTCACAATTCCAGGAAATTATGCGGGGGCCAGACAATAATTAAATAAGGACAACAGATCTTGAAATTCAAAGAGTTAAAGCTTTATAGCTGTTAAAACACAAATTGTCAACATCACATGTCAAAATATACAAAATAAATATCCTTAAATCAAACTGTAATACGTTCTCAGGCAGCATTTTTCTTACTTTGCCTATCTGTAAATCCTGATTATCGATGGAAATATTTTGTCATCTGTTTGTGCGTGTGTTCAGTGAAATCAGCATTTACCAATACAAATATATGATCCCTCCACGCCTAGTTTTAACTAAACCTGTCAAGATGGTTGTAGAAGAGTGTAGTTAATCTTTACCTCTAACCGCTGAAAGAGAGGAAGGGGAAGGATTGAGCTTTCTGAAAAATATAAACTCAGAACAGAGCAGGCCTTGAACTCCATCTCACCTGGTCTGATGAGACTAAAATTCCTGATGCAGAAAAGGGACCAACAATTACACTGATCTGAGATCCAGAACTTGCTATATAAAATTCTGGGCCCATGCCAAAACACTAGTGCTGACTGAGGAGCTAGTGACTATTTTAAGACTTTGATACCTTGCAAACCACCTGGGTTAAAAGTGATTGTTGTATACTCATAATGAATCCAATTTTCCAGTGGTGAATGACATTATTTTCTAATGTTAGTAACACATGAACTATTGTGCCTTAAAATTACATCATTCTGTTATCACCTTGCATTTTTTTAACCTCATTCTCCTCAAATCTGACCTAGTTTTTATTGACCACCAGCTTTTGAGAACTAGTAAAGCCAGGACCAGTGTTAGCTAGTGCTGAACACAAACTGAAAACTTGGAGACCCAAGAGTTAATCTATGATTCTTGGTAGCTTCTAAATATTGTGCTGTAGTAGAAGTAGCTGGAGGGAGGGAAAGAAAACTGTATTTGGAGTAACTAATTTAATTGTGACCCTGGGCAATTGTAAACATTTGATTTTTTTTTTTCTCCATTTACCTTTATTTTTTCCTATCATCCACTATTTTTTCCTCTTGGCTGAATTGTATAGAGGCGTCTCTCGAACATGAGACGAGCTATTCATGACATCATCAGCCCCATAAGACTCACGTGGCTGCTCAGCTTTTGTGGTGTGAGGAACCCAAACCATACTAACATTTTTTTTTTTAAAAAGCAGGGCTATCAACTTGGAAATCACACTTCTCCCTGAAATTTTTTCACTTAAAATTGTTTTCCAAGTAGCAGGTACAATTACTATAACAAAAAGATTTGAGAAATGATTTTGCATTTGACAGCACTTTGTGTAATCAATTTCATTGTTTCCTCTCAATAGTGAGTCTCTATTTTTATTTTGTGGACAATTCACACAACGACAGGGAAGAGGAAGCCACTTTAAAAATAGGAAAACCTGATTATAAAATCCCAATTGGTAGGGGAACTCTGGGTGAGAAAATTGACAAATATGACATGAACTTCCCCTTCCCTTCCTACAGCTCTTTCTTCCTTCTCCCCTGTCACAGATACAGAAAAAGCCCTCACCTCTGAACCCTTGTTCCTCCAGCTACTACCCTATCACCCTTTTCGCTTTCACATCTAAGCTCATTGAACTTTTTATTGACGAGCTGTATGAAGTTCCTCTCCTCCAATTCCATCCTCAAGCCTCACCATCTGGGTTCCATCCTTCGCACTGAACTGAAACCTCTCTTGCCAAAGTCTCTTCTTCCTAACCAAAGCTCAGAATCAGTACTCCATCCTGATCCTCCTTAACCTGTCAGCTGCCTTTAACACCATCAGCCTTTCTCTTCTTGAAATCTTGTCCTCCGTTGGCTTCCATAACTCTGTTCTCTCCTTGTTCTCCTATCTCTCAAGTCGTTCCTTCAGCTTGTCCTTCGGAGGATCCTCCTGAACACCCCTTCAGCTTTCTGTGGGGTTTCCTTGATCCATGTCTCTTCTCCCTCTTCACCTTATCTCTAGGTAATTTCATCCACAAACTCAAATTAAACTCTATCCTACCTCCTTCTGTTCAAATTAAAATCTCCGCCTGTCTCTCTGACATCCCCTCACAGATGTCTAGCTGTCAGCTCAGGATCAACATGGCTAAAACAGAGCTCTTAATGTCCTCTCCACCCTCAAGCCTTCTCCCCTATCTCTGTTCTCTGTCACTGTAGACAACACCACCATTCTGCCTGTCACTCAAGCTCATAATCTGGGTTTCATCTTTGACTCAGACTTCTATACATACTTACCACCAGGATATGTCTAAATCTTATTGAAGTTGTATGCGCTGTAATTGTAGCTGGGTCAGTTCCAGGATATTAGAGAGACAAGATGGGTGAGGCAACCTCTTTTATTGGACCGCATCTGTTAGTGAGAGAGACAAGCTTCCGAGCCACACAGAGCTCTTGTAAGTTTTTGTAAGAGCTCTGTGTGGCTTGGAAGCTTGTCTCTCTCACCAACAGAAGTTGGCCCAATAAAAGATATTACCTCACTCACCTTGTCACTCTTATATCCTGGGATTGACAGGCTCTACAACTTCACTGCATGCAACAATGGAAGATACTGAATTTAACTGTCTGAAATGGAAACTCCGCAATAAGAAAAAGGAAGCAAAAACTTAACAGTGACAACTACTTCCTGAGCAAATGCAAGAAACAATACATCATCCCCAGGGGTCTCACTGTCTTTAATGGACTTCAGAGAAACTTACTGCACCTCACATACTCCAGAAGGGACCACCTCAAACAGGAAATCATCACATGCTCCCCACACACTGGAAAAAAAACAAACCCAGGAAGATTACCTGGAAGTCATTAAAGAAATCTAAAACATCGATCAAAAAAACCTGACAACAGCCATCCAGCACAAAAACAAAAAGTGGAACCAACTATAACTACTCCACATCCCACAGAATACCACCTCTAGGAGAAAGCATGGCACCGATACCCGCCACATGGACACTACATGACACCCAAACATCATCAATTTATCAAGACTACCCCCCACTGGAGCTGAATTATCTGTACTATCTAACAGTGTTTTTCAAAGTACGGTTTGCAACCCAGTACTGGGTCGCAGAATGTGAGCCACAGGGTCTCCTTGCTTATTCAAATTATAATGATCTGTGCTGTGCAGCACTCTAAATGGCAGCGCAGCAGGGACCTGGAGAGGAGAGAGGTAGGGGGTGGGGAGGAACTGGGTAGTGGAGCAAGTTGGGGTTTGCAGGGCTGCTGCGGGCCTCTCCCCCAGCCCCAGAGCTTGCTGCTGCTGGCAGGGAGAAAGGGATCCTCCCCCGGAACTCTGTGCAGAGGGGGAGAGAGGCCCTTCCCCCGGAGCTAGCTGCTGCCGACGGGGAGAGGGCTGGATGGAGTCCTCTGGCCCCAGCCCTGCAGCAGCCTGCCTGTACTCCGAAGTCCTCATCCCTGGCACCCACTCCAGAGCCCACATCGCCAGCCAGAGCCCTCACCCTCCGCATCCCAAACCTCTGCCCCACCCCTGAGCCCCCTCCTGCACCCTGAACCCCTCATCCCCAGCTCCACCCTAGAGCCCTCACCCCCGAACCCCACCCTCTGCCCTACCCTGTGCCACCTCCCTCACCGCAAACCCCTCAGCCCCACCCCATTAATTTTGTTATGTGCACCAATATGGGGTGATTTGTCACACAGGAACTTAACTTATCAGGTCAGGTTCTCAGCAGGTCAACCACCTTGAACGATAAAGCACAACTGGCATTGTATTTGGTTGCATATCGTGTGGCAAAAGTGAAAATGGCCCATACAGTTGCTGGGAAAAGTTATTCTTCCAGCATCTGTAGATATGGTGCAGACAATTTGTGATGAGAAGTCTGCTGAAAAATGGAAAAGTATTCCTCTCAGTGATAGCACAGTGTCTCGGCGAATACATGATATTGCAGAAAATTTGGAAGCTCAACTGGTAGCGCGGTTACAGTTGGTTATTTTGCTTTTACAACTTGACGAAAGTACTGATATTTTGGATTGCGCAATGCTGTTAGTTTATGTGAGGTACATATCACAAGATGATTTTAAGGAGGATTTGCTGTGTTGTCTGACCCTACCAACAAATACAGTGGGGGCACAGATGTTTGATGCACTGAATGACTGCGTAGTTGGAAATACAAACTGGAATGGGGTAACTGTAAAGGAATAAAAAGTGACAGTTCAGCAAATATGACCGGAAAGAACAGTGTAGTTGTGAAAAAAATCTATGAGGCAGCTGGTAATGACATTGTTTGGAATCACAATTGTTTCACTCACCGTGAAGCTTTGGCGTCCAGGGGTATTCCTCCTGATCTTATGGCAGTACTGAAGAAAGCAGTCAAAATCGTAAGCTTCATTAAAGGGAGCTCACTTAACAGCAGGCTTTTAGAAGCACTATTCTCAGACATGGGAGCGGAACACATGCATTTACTGTTTCACGTTGAAGCAAGGTGGCTGTTGCGGGGCAGAGTGCTTACCAGGGTGTATGAACTCAAGAATGAGATTCATGTTTTTTTGGTGAAAGAGTCTAACGTGGCAACTTTGTCAGTGCCAGTTGGTTAATAAAGTTGTCATACCTTGCTGACGTTTTCTCAGTTTTAAATGAACTAAACTTGAAGTTACAAAGAAGATGCAATGATTTGTTTCGATATTGTGAAAAGATACAAGTAATTTAAAAGTCATTGGCACTATGGTAAGCACATCTGAAAAGTAATGGGCCTAGCTACTACATGTTCCCAGCACTGTTACAACACACTGAGGAGAGTAACACCCAGTGAGGAAAAAGTGAATGAAATGAAAACTATCATACAGTTACATCTCACTGTTCGTTCTGTCTGTCTCTCTTAGTCGCTATTTCCCAATAAACAAGTTTGAATATTTGAATAAAAAACACTGGGTGAAAGATCCATTTGCTTTAGAAAACCCTGAGGCAACAATGGAGTTAAAACTGATGCCTGAGCAAGAGAATGAACTGCTGCATCTCACCTGTGATAACACTCTGAAAACACGGCACAAGTCCATAAACTTGTCATCATTTTGGATCAGTGTTTCCAAAGAATATCCACTGCTAAGTAAAGTAAGTGTGCTCTTGTTGCTGCCTTTCACTCACAATAACCTACATGTGTGAAGTGGGCTTTTCAACTATGACAAGATTAAAAAAAAAAAAAATCCCTACTGAACAGTGAACCTGATATGCGGGTAGCCCTTCCATCCTGTGATCCTGACTTGAATGAGATCATGAGGAACAAACAGGCCCACCAGTCAAATTAATTAAGTGAAACTCAACCTCATCGCCTTTGTAGTGTTTTGTTTAAAAGTAAATGGCTTTGTCTGGTGTTTAGTTATGTAAAGTGGGTTAAGCTGGAATGTATTGCAATATTATGATTTTATGAAAACTGTAGTCAAAAGATAAAATTATGTTGGGTCACAGGCATCAAAAATTTTCTTCAACTGGGTCATGAGAAAAGAAGTTTGAAACCCACTGCTCTAAGGGACTGAACTCCTGATACCATACTAACGTTGAGAAGCAGAAGAATTTTTCCACCATCTCCACCTCAAAGAATTCTTTCACAACAACGACAACACCACTCACAATTACCACATCCCTACTGACAATCATAAGAAAAAAGAATCATCTGACTGGACACCATCGAACGGACAAAACCGCACTCTTGATCATTACATTGATTGCTTCTGGAAAAAAACTGACTGTGAACCCAGACTGAGAGAAGAGCTCTGTGTGGCTCAAAAGCTCGTCTCTCTCACAGACAGAAGTTGGTCCAATAAAAGTTGGTCCACCTTTGTCTAAATCTTACCGATGTTTTCTTCATAACATATCTAAGATACGGCCTTTCCTGTTTATCCACACAGCTAAAACGATCATTCAGGCTCTCCTCATCTCGTGTCTCAGTTACTGTAGTATCTCTTTCTCTGGCCTTGACAAATGCAGTCTTGCCTTACTCACATCCATTCATAATTTCTGCTGCAAAGATCATATTCTTAGCCCTTTGCTTTGGCTATGTGACTTCTCTCTTTGCATCTCTCCACTGGCTCATCCTTCTGTATGGCATCAAATATAAGCTACTTGTCTTCACTTTCAAGGCATTTCATGGTGTGCATATCCCCTCCCTACATATCTCTCATTCACTATCAAGATGTCAACTCCTGCCTCTGATTGGCCAACAATACCAGTCTCCGTCACCCCTTCGACAGATTTTCAAAGAAGCACCTTCATGCTTTTTCACGTGCTGTCCCTTGCACAAACAGGCTGCTGGGGTGCTGAAACCACAGCCTGTCATGCTGAGCAATGTTGTCTCCCTGTTTTGCTTGTACTCCCCTGTCTCTATGCACTTGTCTTCTCTTGCCTTATACTTAGATTGTAAGCTCTCTGAGGCAGGGACCATCTTTTTGTCCTTTGCACAGTGGGGTCCTGGTTCATGACTCGGGCTGCTATGCGCTACATTAATCCAGATAATAAATGTATTTGAAATTAACTTTATTTTTTTTAAACTGTCTATTTTTAAGTTGACTGTATTACTTTTAGTTTTGTGAAATGATTAGGAAGTAATGCATAGTTAATATTAAATAATGAATATTAAGTTCATAAATTATTTGATAAAAGAAAAGGAGTACTTGTGGCACCTTAGAGACTAACCAATTTATTTGAGCATGAGCTTTCGTGAGCTACAGATCACTTCATCGGATGCATACCATGGAAACTGCAGCAGACTTTATATACACACAGAGAATATGAAACAATACCTCCTCCCACCCCACTGTCCTGCTGGTAATAGCTTATCTAAAGTGATCATCAAGTTGGGCCATTTCCAGCACAAATCCAGGTTTTCTCACCTTCCACCCCCCCACACAAATTCACTCTCCTGCTGGTGATAGCCCATCCAAAGTGACAACTCTCTACACAATGTGCATGATAATCAAGTTGAGCCATTTCCTGCACAAATCCAGGTTCTCTCACCCCCCTCCCAAAAACCACACACACAAACTCACTCTCCTGCTGGTAATAGCTCATCCAAAGTGACCACTCTCCCTACAATGTGCATGATATATAAAGTCTGCTGCAGTTTCCATGGTATGCATCCGATGAAGTGAGCTGTAGCTCACGAAAGCTCATGCTCAAATAAATTGTGTCATCATGAAATTATTTGATGACACTTACATTTTAAGGTCCAATATTTCATGACCTGACCATGCTAGAAATATTTTGGCAGACTGGTTCTTCTAAGAACTAGTCCTGGATTAATAATCAGAAAGAAAACTTTTCAATCCCTGCAGTGCTGTGAATAACCCTTCTCTAGCTATGGATATTAAGTTTTGCTGAGTTTCCCCTCGCTTTATCAAACAAAATAAAATCTTTTGAATAGCAGAAACATGCCTAAATCCTAGACTGTGACACCATATTATCTTAAACTGTTTCTTGTCCTTCTGCTGCAATCTTTTTTTAAGTGTCCTAGAGAATACTTTCTCAATTCAGAATACATCAAATAAACAAAGCAAGAAAAACCTAATTAAAGTATTCCTGATCCTTTGGTCCAGCGCAGAAAGCTCTCATACCTATTCAGCAAAGTATGGTATTTGTATAAAGAATTACTCCCCACACGCCTCCCTTTTTGGGCAGAGGGAGGGTACCGCTATTATATGTTATCCAGTCAGGGGCAGTTACCCTATTTTTTAATCTAAAATCACAGTACAAGGTTTTCACTAATGTGGCTTTGTGAATATTTTTCTTTCAGTTTCTTTATTGTTTTGATATTTTGCATTAGGCATAGTGCTGTTAAATGCTACATTTATAGTTCCCTTGAAGTTACCAGATTAAATGGAGTGTCTGTGAGACAAGACACCATTATTTTAAAAAAGCATGTTAATTAGGGATGTACTTGTTCTGACTTCATTGGCAGAACAGTGAGGAGAGCATTTGAAACCCAAGCCTAGAGCACGGGGAAACCATTATAACACTGCAAGTCAGTGCAGGGATATGGTATTATCACAGTGCATCATTTGTTTTCCCAGAGGTATTCAGGCTATTTAATAGGTTGTGTTCTGAATGAAGACAGTACCTGAATTACTCTGCCTACCATTGGAATACTGCTTCATGTTAGTTGCAACATTACAAAATAATTTAGAGTAGAAAATGAAGAATGTGCATACAGTTGAAACTACGAGGGAAAATTAGGTGGAGTGTCAACACCACAATTGGAATTTGTCATGGATACTTGGGCTGTCCCCATTACTTTAAAGAAAAGTAAGAACTTAAACAAATGTAGGTGTCCCAGACCTGGAAGATAGCTTCTGCAGTGCTCCATAACACCTGGGTTTTGTATTAATTCAGTACTGATGAAAAGATAGAGTGCTACATACTTAACGAGCAACACTGCTTCTACACTCCCTGGGTATTTACTGTAGCCCTAGTATTCAAGTAAAAACATACATTTTCTTGTTTTGCATATGTGATGCCATGGTTAATGCATATGTAGGCCAATGGTGAATTCCAAAATGAATTTTGGCAGCATCTAACACTACCACCAATTTTGTATCTTATTTTTTATTTCTCTTACAGCAAGGTAAAGAGATTGAGTCATGTTGGTTGGTGGCATGTTATAGATTTGATTTCAAATTTTTAAGGTGTTAAGTGCACTTTTTGGTCATATTGTAGAAAAGTACAAGCAAACTCATAAGAGAACATTTATGAATTTTATGTTCACCATGTCTGCATTTTTTAAATGGAAAATATAAAAATTAAATGACACCACTGAACCGTCAGAAGTCATTAGCGAAGCACTTGGAACTGGAGTTTGGTAAAGTGCTATACCAGTTTTTGACAGCAGTAGCCTCTTCTGCAAGCACAGAATATTTTTTCAAAGCTGAGAGATTGACTGACTGGGAGTTGAAAAAGCAGGAAAACTAATCTGTTCTCTTCCGGTCTATGACTAAAAATGAGGAGGAAGGCATCAGTTTAAAAATCTGAAGGACCGCCTAAGTAACCTAGAAGACTGTTTGTCTCATTTTCAAGAGACTCAGGCAAGTAGGAACTTTAGTTCCAATCACTTTCATTTGGCATATTTGCAAATTTTCCCAAGCTAACCTGAAATACTCCGTTCAGTTCACTGACTACACTTAATCTCTCAGTTCCTTTGATAATTAGCTTAGTTGTAAATATGAAACATTGATTTGATAAGAGAAGTTTGTGAATTCAAAATATTTAATGGTATTTTGTTTCATAAAAATAAGTTATACATTTTGTGTGTTTTAAATTCCAGTTACCATTCTAACCTAGCTGGACACAAATCATGAACAAAAAGTTAATTATGTAATAAGCACTGTATCATTCATCATTTTCTAACATATTAAAAATGTACAATTAATAAGAATCTGAAATATTAAGCTATATAATTGCTTAAATAAATGTATATAGTTATAAGTTACCCTCCTAGGTAGCAAAAAGATGTATCAAATCTGGTGTAAAGGCTCTATTTAGTTGTGAATCAACATGTTCTTCTTCGAGTGCTTGCTCATGTCCATTCCGTACTAGGGGTGTGTGTGTGTGTGTGTGCGGGGGTGTTGCGTGGACAGTTGATGGAGATTTTTCCCTCAGTGATATCCATAGGACTGGCTCTAGCACCCTCTGGAGCCAGTCCCGCACCCTCTCAGTTCCTCCTTACTGCCTGTGATGGTTGCCTGGAGTGATCCTTCTTGCTTTTGCAAGGCTTCTTTCCCAGTGGTTTGGACTTTTCTGTCGTATATTGTATAGTTAGCGCAGTTACTGTATATAATTCTGTGTTAGTGTACATAGTAGTGTTAATAGTTGTCCCTGTCAGAGGGACATTTGCCCCCAGGGGCTGGGCATGCCCCAGTCCCCAGCTTCAAGCCATTTACCTCCCATGGCAAGCTGATGCCAGTGAGTAACCCACACTCTAGTTGTCTAAAGTGCCTCGGGGAAACTCCGATTAAAGAGAAGTGTCAGATCTGCAGAGGCTTTAGACAACACACTCAAAATGACAGGGACATTTGCCTAAAGGCCTTACTCATGGAAGCAGCCCTTAGACCAGTCATGGAGCTGAGCCACTCCGAATTGGTGCTGAGCACTTCAGCTTCAGTGCAAAATGCTCCACGAGCACCGTACTCTTCACAGCACCATTCTCCACCCCCGGTGCTGAGGAAAAAGCATAAGAATAAGAGCACAGAGAGATGGCGCTCTTTGGTGCAGAAGAGGGACAAGCAGGGAATGACCAGCGTAGTGAGACCTGTGTCCTCCCCAGAGCCACTGTTGGCTCCGGAAACTCTGCCTAGAGTACCAAGTCCGATCTGGAACCTGCCTCCAACTCCTGGGAGTGGCTGTGGACTGCAGACACCTGTGGACCCCTTCAACTGTGGAGGCTTTCCAGGTGGCAAAGGTTCCTCTTGATCCTGCTGATCCCTCACTGCCCACTGCCAGCCAAGGCAACCAGGGATAGAAGGAAACAAGGGGTGGGGAGCTCAACAGCAGCACTGTGCGGGACAAGCCCTCTATGGTCCTGATATAGCAATCTCTGGCCTGTCGCCGGTCCCTGGTTCCTCAAGTGAGTTCTGTGCAGCCATGGTCTTCAAGGGAAGAATCCTCTTAGGTGGAGCGAATGATTTTTCCTTTGGACTCCAAAGACCTACTGGTACCCAGCCTACACACCGGACTTCAGTACCGGCCCCCCGGCCAATGCAGTGACGGTATTGAAACCCATGTGGGTTTGCCCTGGTACTGGGCCTTCCTTCTCACAGCTCATACTTGGTGCCATCCGAGAGGCGAGTCACTGTTTTGTCCCATCTGGCACCAGACCCTGACTCCAGTATTGACCCTGGTGCCAATGCCCAAGAAATGGCCCCAATGGATGTGGTGCAGGTGGAGGAAGAGGAGGCAGCCCTTGTCATCCCCGGATGAGGCAGTTGCACTCACACCTTGTACTCTGCTCCCACCAGATGACTTCATGGCCCACCAAGAGCTCCTGAAAAGGGGTCACCATGAACTTGGGACTGGAAGTCAAAGAGTCTGCGCACAGCCTAATTGACATCCTGGCTGTGGTGACTTCCTCCAGAACGGCCCTGCCCATTAACAAAGCAGTGATGGGACTGTCAGGGTACTATCGCAGATTTTCTTCTCCCCCCCCCCCCCCTCGATTCCCCTCCCCAATCTCAGATAGGACTGAGAAGAAGTATTATGTCCCAGCCAGTGAGTTTGAGTACCTTTACTTGTACCACTCCCTTCGGGGTCCCTGGTAACGTTGGTGGCGAATGAGCGGGACAGATGGGGCAGTTGAGTGCCACCCCTAAAAATAAAGAGGCCAAGAGAGTGGACCTGTTCAGATGCAAGGCTTATTCAATGGACAGGCTCCAGTAACATATCTCCAACCAGCAGGCTGTACTGTGGAGGTACAATTTTAACCTGTGGGACTTATTGTCCAAATTTAAGGATTCCCTGCTGCAGGAGCCAAGGCAGAAGTTCACGGACATCCTAAAGGAGGTCAGGCAATGGCCAGGACCTCCCTCCAGGCGGCTCTGGATGCAGCTGACTCAGCAGCCAGGACTGTGGCATCAGCGATCACCCTGAGGTGCTGTTTGTGGCTCCAGTAATCGGGCCTCCTGTACAAAGTGCAGCAGTCCATCCAGGACCTCCCCTTTGAGGTACCTCCCTGTTCTCTGAACAGATAGACTCTAAGCTTCGTGGCCTCAAGGATTCAAAGGCTGCCCTTCATTTCTTGGGCCTTTACACGCCTCCTGCCTCCAGGAAGCATTTTAGGCCTCAGCAGCCTCACACAGGTTCATAGCACCTCTGAGGCAGGAGCCCTACAAAGGAAAAGGGAAGGGTTATAAGTGATGCCAACTCCTCCCTTCTGCCTCAGCCTCCCAGTCAGACTTGCATAGATATCCCAGTGGGGCCAGGCAGGACTTTGGAAGGTATGCCCGAGGACAGTACACCAGTCTCGTTGCCAGATCTATCCCACCTTTTGCTTTTGGACTGCCTGTCATCCTTCAGCCCAGCATGGTCATATATAACAGACTGTTGAGTACTCAGCACTATAACAGTCAATTACACCCTCCAATTTTCATCCACCCCACCTTCGTACCCCTTCAGGGACCCTTCTCACAAGCAGCTTCTTTCTTCCAGGAGGTGCAATCCCTCATCTGTGTGGGGGCCATAAAGGAGGTTCCTTGAGACTTGAGTGGGAAGGGGTTTTACTCCCGATTATTTCCTAATCCCAAAGGCCAAGGGAGAAGGTCTACAGCCCATCCTGGACCCGCATTGCCTCAACAAATATCTCAAGAAACCAAGGTTCTGCATGGTCTCCCTGGCCTCCCTAATTCTCTCCGTGTTTCCAGGAGGCTGGTACACCAGCCTCTATTTAAAGGATGTGTATTTCCATATCTCCATCTTCCACAGTCACAGGAGATTTCTCAGGTTTGTAGTGGGGCAACGCCTCTACCAATTCACCGTGCCTCCCTATGGCCTGTTGGAATCCCCATAGGTCTTCCCGAAGTGTATGACGGTGGTAGCAGCCTTCCTCAGACGTTGAGGTATGCAAGTCTACCCATACCTTGATGACTGGCTGATCAAAGGTTGCTCGCCGGCTCAGGTCTAGCACAGGATTAGTACAGTTAAGACTAACTTTCAGGTACTGGGTCTGTTGATGAGTGAGCATAAGTCAACTCTGGTCCTGGTTCAGAGAATAGAGTTCATAGATGCAGTGCTCGACTTGCCCCAGGCCAAGGCCTGCTTACCGGAGGCCAAATTGCAAGCCATGTTTGACCTGATCTCCGAGGTCACAACCCACCCACTAATGACTGCTCGGTCTGCCTCAGTGTTGGGTCACATAGTGGCATGTACCTATGTGTTGCAGTATGCAAGCGTACTCCTCAGACCCTCACAGACGTGGCTGGCATCAGTCTACTCCCCAAGCAGACACCACTTGGACTCGATGCTCATGATTCTGCCTCTGGTCCTCGCTTCACTGACCTGGTGGATAGACCCAGGGTCCGTAATGAAAGGGGTACCTTTTTCTGCTCCCCATTAATCGGTAACCTTACTCTTGGATGCCTCAGACCTGGAGTGGGGAGCCCACCTCAACAGTCTCAGGACTCAGGGCCTCTTGTCTCAGGAAGGACTCTTCCTGCATGTAAATGTCAGGGAACTTAGGGTGATGCTCTTGGCTTACCAGGTGTTCCTTCCCCACATCTCAGGCAAAATGATGCAGGTCTTGAGGGACAGCACTGCATCAATGTTTTATATCAAGAATCAAGGAGGGGCTCGATCTTCAACCTTGTACCAGAAGGCCCTCTGGCTGTGGGACTTCTGCATGAAACGTGTCATTCGCCTTGAGGTGTCTCATCTCCCGAGGGCCCGAAACGCACTGGTGGATTGCTTCATCAGATCCTTTTCCTTTCACCATGAGTGGTTTTCTTCACCTGGTGGTTGTCAGTGTCATCTTTCAAAAGTGGGCTCCTCCTCGGGTTAAACCTGTTCACCACCAGACAGGACAGGAAATGCTATCCGTTCCATTTGCAGCATGGACTCCCTCTCCAATACCTTCCTGCTCCCATGGACATACCGCTTAGTATATACCTTCCCACCTATCCCCTTGGTTCACAAGGTCCTCCCAAAAATCAAACAGGACAAGGCAGAGGTTATCCTGATAGCTCCTGTGTGACCACGCCAGCATTGGCTTGGTATGCTTCTGAACCTCTCATGGCAGCTCCACTCATGCTACCACTCCTCCTGGATTTGATTTCATAAGACTATGGACAGTTGCTTCATCCAAATCTCATCTCCTTGCACCTGACGGCATTGAGAGGGACGGGATTGCTGTGTGGCTGAACGCTAAAGAGTAGGCA
Source organism: Eretmochelys imbricata (assembly GCF_965152235.1). Lineage (NCBI taxonomy): Eukaryota > Metazoa > Chordata > Testudines > Cheloniidae > Eretmochelys > Eretmochelys imbricata. The sequence goes on from NC_135574.1 coordinate 170,561,113, forward strand.
TGCTTGGAACAGGTTCGACAATTCTTATTAGGTAGCAGAAAGCCTTCCACCAGGGCTACCATCTTGGCAAAGTGGAAACATTTCACTTCTTGGGCCCCTGAAAGGAGAATTTCTCCATCCAGATCTTCTCTGCAGTCTATCTTGGACTATCTGCTCTACCTAATGTATCAAGGTCTAGCTTTCTCATCTCTTAAGGTTTGCTTGGCAGCCATCTCAGCCTTCCACTCTTCAGTGAATGGTAGATCAGTGTTCTCCCATGAGATGACAGTCAGGTTTCTCAAGGGACTGGAAAAATTCTACCCTCAGGTTCATGATCCAATCCCCCATGGAACTTAAACCTGGTCCTGTCAAGGCTCATGGGGCCTCCCTTCAAGCCGTTAGCATTGTGCCCCATATTGCTTCTCTCTTGGAAGGTCGCCTTCCTGGTGGCGATCACCTCAGCCAGAAGGGTCTCTGAGATTAAAGCCCTGATGTCAGAACCCCTTTATACCATGTTCTTCAAGGACAAGGTCCAGCTGTGCCCCCAGCTGGCCTTCCTAGCAAAGGTGGTGTCGCAATACCGCTGGGGCAAATGTTCCTTGACAACAGGGACAACTACTAACACAGAATTATATACAGTAACTGCACTAACTATACAATATATGACAGTAAAGTCAAAACCACTGGGAAAGAAGCCTTGCAAGAGCAAGAGGGATTATTCCAGGCAGCCATCACAGGCGGTAAGAAGGAACTGAGAGGGTGCGAGGCCGACTCCAGGGGGTGCTAGAGCCAGTCCTACGGATACCATTGAAGGAAAAATCTCTAGCTGTACATGTGACACCACAACTAGGACATTTTTCTTCCTGTCTTCTTTCCAAAACCTCACAAGACTGCTGAGGAACATCTGTTTCCTACATTGGACGTTAGGCGAGCCCTCGCCTTCTATACTGAGAGAACTAAGCCCTTCTGCAAGCTCTGTAACAGTAGCCGAAAGGATGGGATGTGTCATCCCAAAGAATCTCGTCCTGCATAACTGCCTGTATCTGAGCTTGCTTTGAGCAGGCAAAAAATTTCACCTCTGGCCGTTGTGACTCTCATGGAGTGAGCAGCCTAGGCTTCAGCAGCAGCATTCCTCTTGCAGGTACCAATCTAAGACATCTGCAGAGCTGCAACATGGTCATCGGTTCATACCTTCATGTCCCACTATTCCGTCACCTAACAGGCCTGTGATGATGCCTGTTTCAGGAGAGCGGTATTGCAATTAGCACGTCCATGAACTTCAAGCCCACCTCTGGAGGTACTGCTTGTGAGTCGTGTTAGGAGTGCTAGTGCCAATGTAGGATTCAGGCCTGTATCTTCACCTGAGACAGTACTCTGAGTTTTGCTTGCCTGTTTGGTGTGGTGGTTTTTTTGTTTTTGTTTTGATACACATATAGTCTTACTAATATGTGTGAACAAACGGGTCCTTACTAATATGAGTAAACAAAAGACAAAGCCACTGTGTATGTTGCTTCTGCCTAGCCAGATGGGTTTGTTAATATAATGGGAACAGATAAGAGCCGTTAAAATGTTAGTGGGCATGGTGGGAGTGTAATATATGAGCACTCACTTGAAGACTGCCTCAACTCCTATCTCAAGACAAGGTCAAGCAACCAGTCGGCGGGGGGGGAAAGAAGGGGTAACGGGGGGTGGGGGGGGCGAAGGTAAAACACTAAAAAGCCAGAGAAATGGCTACCCCAACCGTAGCACAGCCTCACTCCTTACCCCTCCCATGGAATACAAAAGAGGTGGGATGAAGACCCCAGACCCATGATCCCCAAAACTGAACATGACCATAAGTTGTAAGGGGTGGGACTGTGGGTGTGCATTTCAGGTATAATTATGCTTGCTGAGGAGGAGGGGACGGTACACTGGGAAACAAGGCTCTGCAGCATCAGAGTCATGGTGTACATGCTTGCTGGAAACTAACCCCAATAAACATGATGTTGCCTGCGCTTCGGCTTCTGGTCTTCTGCGTGACAAGAACCGGGGGAGAAGGTGAAGGGAAAGCCCTCTAACATGTCACCTAACATGGAATGGACATGAGCAAGCATTCGAAGAAGAAAAAACAGTTACTAATCTTTTGTAACTGTTGTTCTTCAAGGTTTGTTGCTCATGTTCATTCCATGACCCACCTTTCTACCACTCTTACCCACCGGCAAGAAGGAGCTGGCAGTGCCTCTTATACCAGAGCATATGCGTGTGGCTCCAGAGGCGCTAGAGCCAGACCTACAGACACCACAGAGGGAAAAATCTCTGGCAACTGTGCACACGGTGCGCACACACCTCGCATGGAATGGACATCTCGAAGAACAATAGTTACAAAAGGTGTTTTTCATGGTTATATCAGCTACCTTTCTTTAGAAAACAACTGAAGTGCACATAGAAAAGTTGATTAGAATTGCTGATTTTAACTTGTCTTGATTTAAACCAATCCACCATGCTTTTGAGTTAGAGAATCGTTTTAAATGTTTATGGTAGTTTGTGCATGGTTTTGATTTTTCTGTGTGGTTGTTTGAGAGGGGGATATCATTTAAGTTTGCTATGACTGTTGGCTATGTGACCAAATTTTTTCTACTGTGACATTCCTTCAGATCCCCTTTCCACAGAAACTATATCACTCGGGTGAAGTCAATAGGTGTGATCCTTTCTTTTGTGTAGACTGAATGAATTATTGTAGAAGGCTGAAATTTGTTTTCTGTGTTTATTTTTCATGATAAATTATTGTTTTGACTGACAACAGTGTTCTGCCACTGCAAACCAGTCCAAAGAACAGGGTCCATTATTATGGATATGTTTCCTGATGCTTAACAAACCCTTTGAATGTGCTGACATTGAGAGTGACAACTATTTACTTTTCTTTGATCCCATTCAGTCCCATTGTTCAGGAACCCGAGAAGCATATAGCATGATTACATTACCCTTATACTAAATGCTTACTAGAGTCTTTCATCTTCCCTTTATTTAATTAATGCTATTTTCCTTGATAATATTTCTGAAGTAGAATCTGAGTACGCATGTGTATTTTTAGACCACTCTGAAGTATTGGTTCTTAAATTAAAAAATTGTTACCTTGAACCACTCAATCACTTTGACATCCGGCTTCCTGCAGATGCTCTGTGATTGCAACAGAGAGCTAGTCCTGCTGTACATGCACAAATATTGTTTTCTGGTTCAGCAGTTTGATTGAGCCACAAATAGTAGATTTAGAGTTTACCCAAAGGGGCAGTGGATACCAGACACCAGCTGAGGTCAATCCCAAGCAGTTGTTATCAGTTTGGGGAGGATTAGTTTGAGCCCCATGTGTGCCCCCCAAAATGTTGATGTGTTTTTTTTAAAGGGGAGGGGTGCAGAGTTGTATCTTAGAACCTCTTGCTCAAACAAATTCAATTTTTTACTACTAACCCTACTCCAGATCTCCATGAGCCGGAAAAACTTTCAAGAGAATCCACCTAAGCATGTGGATTTTATAGCAGTTAGAACAATAAGCTGTTAAACCGTTCGCTAGTCTCAACCTTGTCTATAGTTGTGCTACGCCCCCCTATAATCAAGCTTTGCAGACAAAATCCAAATATGCAGTAATCCCTTTAGAAAGTGTTAAAATGACACTATTCAGTAGTGTGACTTTCCTTAAAACATCATCAGCAAACGTGCTGCTTGAATAGTTCACCTCCAGCCCTGAAATTTATTATGGTTGGCATGTTTGATGCATGACTATTAGATTATGTCATTGCAGCAGCCTCTTCAAGTGTTCGGCATCTAGCCTGGTACTTTGAGTTGAGAATATTGGCAAGAAAGTAAGGTGGAGTAAGTGCTTGATCTCATTTGATTCTTTGTCTGCAATTTAACTTTGTTCTTGAGTATTTCTTTCTTCATGGTCTCATTGACATGTCTCTGCATTATGGCAGAATGCAAGTAAAACAGAGGAAGGGACATACAATTCTCCCCCAAGGAGTTCAGTCACAAATTTAATTAACGCATTATTTTTTTTAACAAGTGTAATCAGCTTGGAAGCATGTCCTCTGGAATGGTAGCCGAAGCATGAAGGGGCACACGAATGTTTAGCATATCTGCTATGTAAATACCTTACAATGCACTACAAAAGTGCCATGCAAATGTCTGTTCTCACTTTCTGGTGACATTGTAAATAAGAAGAGGGCAGCATTATCTCCTGTAAATGTAAACAAGCTTGTTTGTCTTTGCGATTGGCTGAACAAGAAGTAGGACTGAGTGGACTTGTAAAACTTCAGAGCCTACATTGTTTTGATTTTGAGTGTAGTTATGTAACAAATCTACATTTGTAAGTTGCACTTTCACGACAAAGAGATTGCAGTACGATACTTGTATGAGGTGAATTGAAAACTACTTTTATCATTTTTACAGTGCAAATATTTGTAATAAAAATAATATACTTTGATTTCAGTTATAACACAGAATACAATATATATGAAAATGTAGAAAAACATCCAAAATATTTAATCAATTTCAATTGGTATTCTGTTTAACAGTGTGATTAAATCTGTGATTAATTGCAATTAATTTTTTTGGGATTTTTTTTTTTTGGGTTTACTTAACTGATTAATCCACAGCCCTAGTTATAGTATATTCAGTATATCTTCTACATTTCTCTTTAGTCTGATGTTGACTACTTTGGCTGAGATAGATGCGTCTATTTTGTCATGATTTTCCTCACAAATTATCATCAGAGTAGGGCAGTTAATAAATAAATCAAAACAGTCAACCACTGAATTCCATCATACATCTTGGGGGAGAATTAGTTTGGATCCTCTTGCTCTCATCTGTGAATTTGAAGCAAAGTGGGTGTAATGAAAATATTTTGCAATTTCAACGTTTTCCTTTGTTCTTGGAATTGTACTTAAGTCTTTGCCTAAAAGATGCATCAGAGGAGCACTATATATGTTAAAGATTCAGGTTGCCTTCATTGTCATCTTGTAAATTTCTTCTCATCTTTGTTACGTTTGCAGAATTGTCTGTGACAAAGCAACACATTTGATGCTTGAATTTTGGTTCACAGTTTGTTATAGCTTTTACTGCTTCTAATTTTAAAAATTCTGTTATACGGGCATTTCCTGATGTATCTGTTTCTGTGAGATAGACAGCCGTATCTTCTGTCGTCACACAAGTACGTATTATTGTGTACATTGCTCCACCCATCAAGACTCTGATTAACGGTTTTTTCCCTTCAGTGTTTTTTGCCCGTTGTTTGTATGAGAAGGAAATCACTGTGTATCCAGTAATGTCTCTTCTGCTGGGTGGAATGTAGTCTGGTTTTAATAATTGAACTAATTCAATGAAATATTTTGTTCTAAACAAGGCAAAAGGAGAATTTGTTGCATAAATGAACTGAGCAATCATTTAATCTATGGAGTATTGCTGGACTTTGCTGGTCTTGATTATGAACTCATCCATGGTTTTACTGGATGATGGAAAAAAAATGATACAGGTCATTTACTGCCTTGTGTAGAGACACAAGGTGGGTGAGGTAATATCTTTTATTGGACTAACTTCTGTTGGTGAGAGAGACAAGGTCTACAGCTACATGGATCTCTTCCTCAGGTCTGTGAAAGGTACTCGGAGTGTCACAGCTAAATACAAGGTGGAACAGATAGTTTAGCTTAAGTAGTTAGCACATATTGTAAGGGACCATTCAAGGTGAAGTGATACTTTATATCTGACCTATCAGTTCTCTTCAAAGGAAGCCTGCTCAACACTTCCAAAAGATGAGCCTAAGAGCTACGGATGTAAAATGTTAACTGGTTAACCAATAAGCATTAGTCTTACCAGTGAACCCACCTTAACCGTTAACCCCTAGGCCGGCCGGCCCCAGCAGTCCTGCGCCGGCCGGCCAGTTTCCCACCCCAGCAGCCCCACGCCAGCTGGAGCAGTCCCGGTCCCAGACGTGCCCCCTGGCCGGCCAGCCCTTTAATCAGTTAACTGTTTAAATGATAAAAATATTTCATTTAAACGGTTAATTTTTAAAATATTTACATCCCTACTAGGAGCTTAAATTCATAACCTTGATCGACACTAAAAATCATGGTTGTAATAAAGACCCTGGATTTATGGCTTATTACAACAGTCTAACCACTAATCCCCCTTTTTGTCTTATGACTACAGGGCTGTTAACAGGCTACTTCACCTTGAATGGTTTTATAGGGAAAATAATAAACCATAAAGATTATCTAAATCTTTTTAAAGCCTTATCTCTAGCAACATACCAAACAGCTTGAAAAAAGCCCCCACATTTTTTCAATGTTAAAATTCATAATGCCTAATAAAAGCTTAATTTTAAACAGGAAATCTTCACCTAGGATGTTAGTTTTTCATTGATTAGTATAATCAATTTCAGAGGTCCAGCAGCAATTGATAAATACTCCCTGTGATGGGGCGGCCTGGCCCTGCACAGGGAATGAGAGGGTCAACCCTTCCCTGCTGGCAGAGGAAGCCACACCCCTGAGGCTCTGCTGGGCATGCTCCAACAGAGTCAAGTATAAAAGCCTGCAGACCTGCTCTGTCAGAGCTGGCGGCTGAGGAAGGAGGACACCCAGCAGAAGCTCCAGCCCAGGAGCAGTGGCGACTCGTACAGGAGGGAGCTGAGGGGCCAGGAAGTGGGACCAGAGACTGGCAGCTGTGGGAACCCCAGGGAGTCCCAGGGGCTGAGTAACCTGAAGACCCTGGTGCCACAGGGACTGTTTGGAGAACTGGTAGGAAGTGACCCAGGAAAGGGAAGGGAGTGGTATCTCCCACCACTCTGAGGGCAGCGTGTTGCGGTAGGATTCCCCGCCGACCTGGGGCGGATCACGCTATCAGTGACAGGGCCCTGGGTTGGAGCCCGGTGAAGATGGGTGGGCCTGGGCTCCCCTACCGGGGGTCTCTAACCCTCCCCCCTCTTTTTCGGATGACATAGTTCACCGACCCCTCCCTTACCTCAAAGGAGATAGATGAACTCCGGCCACTGGGCCGCACTATCCTACGAGGGGAAGAGGACTTAAAGGGATTCTGGCCCTCAGGCCACACTGCTTTAGGAGTGGACTATAGAGACTCCAGCTGCTAGGCCGTGCTATCCCACCAGGGGAAGAAGATTTAGAGGGACTCTGGCCATTGGCCATACAGCCCTAACTACCAGGGAGGTTGTAGAACCGGCGTAGAAGCCGGGAGGTACAAAACCCACCACACTCCCACAACAAACTAGCATACCAGTTATATTTTGAACACAAATATTTTACAGTTCATAGGTAAGTAATCCACCCAAACCCCAAATTTCTGACAATTATCTAAGTTATTTCCTAGCATAGTAAGATGTGGTAGGCAGTGCATCAGGATGGTGCAAAAATAAGTTTACTAACCAGTTGAACAAGATTGTTCAGACATGTCCACATCATCATCATCTTCAAAGACATTGCTTTCTGAAGAGCATTTTTCTTAATGTTTCATTCTGACAATCAGGTCCTATATTTCTTTTTTGTACTGTTTACATTTGGCATGTGTTCCTTTTTTATCGAGAGTTACAGGAATATTCCCAAATAGGATCTTATTTACAGCCTGCAGCCATGGCAGGTTTTTTTGGTCCAGTTCCCAGATGTTGAAGTCAACACTAGAGGGGAAACAAGCAGGGAGAACTGGAAGTCCTGGCACAGTCAAGGAATTATGGTGTGATTGGAATAGCAGAGTTTTGGTGGGATAACTCACATGACTGGAGTACTGTCATGGATGGATATAAACTGTTCAGGAAGGACAGGCAGGGCAGAAAACGTGGGGGCGTTGCACTGTATGTAAGAGAGCAGTATGACTGCTCAGAGTACAGGTATGAAACTGCAGGAAAACCTCAGTCTCTGGATTAAGTTTAGAAGTGTGAGCAAAAAGGGTGATGTCGTGGTGGGAGTCTGCTATAGACCACCAGACCAAGGGGATGAGGTGGATGAGGCTTTCTTCCAGGAACTAATGGAAGTTACTAGATCACAGGCCCTGGTTCTCATGAGAGACTTCAATCACCCTGATAGCTGCTGGGAGAGCAAGACAGCGGTGCACAGACAATCCAGGAACTTTTTGGAAAGTGTAGGGGACAATTTCCTGGTGCAAGAGCTGGAGGAACCAATTAGGGGCAGAGCTCTTCTTCCCCTGATGCTCACAAACTGGGAAGAATTAGTAGGAGAAGCAAAAGTGGATGGGAACCTGGGAGGCAGTGACCATGAGATGGTCGAGTTTGGGATCCTGGTACAAGGAAGAAAGGAGAGCAGCAGAATACGTACCCTGGACTTCAGAAAAGCAGACTTTGACTCCCTCAGGGAACTGATGGGCAGGATCCCCTGGAAGAATAACATGAAGGGGAAAGGAGTCCAGGAGAGCTGGCTGTATTTTAAAGAATCCTTATTGAGGTTGCAGGAACAAACCATCCCGATGTGTAGAAAGAATAGTAAATATGGCAGGCGACCAGCTTGGTTTAACAGTGAAATCCTTGCTGATCTTAAACACAAAAAAGAAGCTTACAAGAAGTGGAAGATTGGACAAATAACCAGGGAGGAGTATAAAAATATTGCTCAGGCATGCAGGAGTGAAATCAGGAAGGCCAAATCACAGTTGGAGTTGCAGCTAGCAAGAGATGTTGAGAGTAACGAGAAGGGTTTCTTCAGGTATGTTAGCAACAAGAAGAAAGTCAAGGAAAGCGTGGGCCCCTTACTGAATGAGGGAGGCAACCTAGTGACAGAGGATGTGGAAAAAGCTAATGTACTCAGTCCTTTTTTGGCCTCTGTCTTCACAAACAAGGTCAGGTCCCAGACTACTGCACTGGGCAGCACAGCATGGGGAGGAGGTGACCAGCCCTCTGTGGAGAAAGAAGTGGTTCGGGACTATTTAGAAAAGCTGGACGAGCACAAGTCCATGGGGCCAGATGTGCTGAATCCGAGGGTGCTAAAGGAGCTGGTGGATGTGATTGCAGAGCCATTGGCCATTATCTTTGAAAACTCATGGCGATCGGGGGAGGTCCCGGATTACTGAAAAAAGGCTAATGTAGTGCCCATCTTTAAAAAAGGGAAGGAGGAGGATCCGAGGAACTACAGGCCAGTCAGCCTCACTTCAGTCCCTGAAAAAATCATGGAGCAGGTTCTCAAGGAATCAATTTTGAAGCACTTAGAGGAGAGGAAAGTGATCTGGAATAGTCAGCATGGATTCTCCAAGGGCAAGTCATTCCTGACTAATCTAATTGCCCTCTATGATGAGATAACTGGCTCTGTGGATGAGGGGAAAGCAGTAGACGTGTTTATTCCTTGACTTTAGCAAAGTTTTTGATACGGTCTCCCACGGTATTCTTGCCAGCAAGTTAAAGAAGTATGGGGTGGATGAATGGACTATAAGGTGGACAGAAAGCTGGCTAGATCGTCGGGCTCAAAGGGTAGTGATCAATGGCTCCATGTCTAGTTGGCAGCTGGTATCAAGTGGAGTGCCCCAAGGGTCGGTCCTGGGGCTGGTTTTGTTCAAATCTTCATTAATGATCTGGAGGATGGCGTGGATTGCACCCTCAGCAAGTTTGCAGATGACACGAAACTGGGAGGAGTGGTGAATACGCTGGAGGGTAGGGATAGGATACAGAGGGACCTAGACAAATTAGAGGATTGGGCCAAAAGAAATCAGATGAGGTTCAACAGGGACAAGTGCAGAGTCCTGCACTTAGGGTGGAAGAATCTCATGCACTGCTACAGGCTGGGGACCGACTGGCTAAGTGGCAGTTCTGTAGAAAAGGACCTACGGGTTACAGTGGACAAGAAGCTGGATATGAGTCAAGTGTGCCCTTCTTGTCAAGAAGGCTAACGGCATTTTGGGCTGTATAAGTAGGGGCATTGCCAGCAGATTGAGCGACGTGATCGTTCACCTCTCTCTTCGACATTGGTGAGGCCTCATCTGGAGTACTGTGTCCAGTTTTGGGTCCCACACTACAAGAAGAATGTGGAAAAATTGGAAGGTGTCCAGTGGAGGGCAACAAAAATGATTAGGGGACTGGAACACATGACTTATGAGGAGAGGCTGAGGGAACTGGGATGCTTTAGTCTGCAGAAGAGAAGAATGACGGGGGGATTTGATAGCTGCTTTCAACTATCTGAAAGGGGGTTCCAAAGAGGATGGATCTAGACTGTTCTCAGTGGTAGTAGATGACAGAACAAGGAGTAATGGTCTCAAGTTGCAGTGTGGGAGGTTTAGGTTGGATATTAGGAAAAACTTTTTCACGAGGGGGGTGGTGAAGCACTGGAATGCGTTATCTAGGGAGGTGGTGGCATCTCCTTGCTTAGAAGTTTTTAAGGTCAGGCTTGACAAAGCCCTGGCTGGGATAATTTTAGTTGAGTATTGGCCGTGCCTTGAGCAGGGGGTTGGACTAGATGACCTCCTGAGGTCCCTTCCAACCCTGATAGTCTATGATTCTAGAGGCTGCACTCTGAATAGTGTTGTCCGTTCTTCCCACAGCTTCCTGCTTTCACACCAGTGTTGCTTGTTTCCGATTGCACACTCTGCTCGTTCTCTCTTGTTATTTAATTCCCCAATCTGACCCCCAGAAAAACAATAGAACTAACTATCCAAGACTTCTACTCGTGTAACCCACATGCCTTTTGCACTGCAGTGTTTTATTTGTTTAGAGATAGAGAAGTAGGTAGTTGAGAAATTAATGGATTTCTCTTTGTATCTCTGTGTACATGTGGAAGGAGAAGATCAAGGCCATTTACTTGAAGTGCCCAGACCCATCCAGAAGCAAGGGCAGGTAGTTACTGGGCAGATCAGTGTTTTTCCATGAGCTGGAGAGTAAGTTTCCATGATGGGTGGAGTCATAAATATTCATAATTTGAGAACTGAGCCAATCGGAGCCCAGGTCAGGAGAAGCAATGAATTTAGGAGTATGACATGACCAAGCTGGGCTTAGTGGATGTCCTGATGAGATACATGATGATGATGTCTCCTGGATCAGAGACTGGGTTCCAGTACATGTGATGACTTTGCCAATATCTTGCACCGAGTTGAACAGCCCGTAAGTCCCCCACAGGATCAAGCCATTATTACACTGCATGACCTATTTATAAAGCTTGACCTCAAAAGCCAGATGTTTTCCCCTGTTTCTTTTTTTATATAGAGAAGTAGCTTTTAACTCACAAGCCTCTATCAAAAACTTGGGAATTCAGCATATTTATTTATTATTTAAATGTTTTAAGAGATTATATTAACTCTGAGCTTTCCCATATTTTGCATTAAATTCAGATTTCATTTTAAACAGGTTTATTTTTAAAAAGCAAAACTTACTATAATTTAAATAACATTAAAATATCAAATTTAAATAATTGTTTTTTATCCACGCTGCCCAAAAGACTTGTGTAGAACTTTTTCACATTTACTGAAATGGAAAATCCTGGTATAACCTGAACGGTGGTAGATGTGATTATTGCAGCCCATTCTTTACCATCTTCTTTCCTGCTCATGGCCCCTCCAACCCTTCCAGGGGCATGGAGGGCTGAGGATGAGGGCAGAGCTGTTAGCTGAGTGGCAGTGACGAGTTAAAAGAAACCTTCCTTTCTACCCTCTCAGGTGACCCTGTCATGCTCTCCTTGTCACCACATCTTCCTCAAAAAACAAGGGAAATTTACTGCTCAGCACCATTAATGTAGATTAAGAGCCTCATACCCTGTTGGAGTATCAAATATATTATACTTAAATCTGTAAAAACAGAAAATACAAAGTTACAGTACACACCACCCTGGCCTGCAACCTTAACCCTACCCTCTTTCATTGGTGCCCCATACCCTCTTATTATGATGTTACCAGTCCTTGGCACTTGCGCTCAGGATTTCTTCTGGAGTATCACAGGCACTTAACCTTTACCCGGTCGTGCACTGTCATGCATGATGCTTAAAATCTGTCCATGTGAACAATGCTGAAATTTCCATTAGCCAGGCTAAGAGGGGCATTCAGCTTATTACCTAAAATCATGGGTGGAAAATACAGATTTTAGGTGGTTGCAAGTTGATGGGCCCCTTGTTGCCTATGTAATGGAAGCATTAAGCACATATTACTAAAGTCGATGAAATGTTAATAATTTTCTTTTGCATCTAACCTGTGAGATGACTGTAAAACTATCTGAGTAGCACTGTGACATTTCATCTTCTGATATTTGCTTGCTAGTCAAGTGCTGTTTAGTTACTTTTTTTTTAAAAAAAAGTAATTAAAGTCCAAGCTAACCAGAGCCCCTGAGTTGACAATAATGAGACATCAGCACATTGGAACAATTGAGGATTTTGTCTGATTAAACAAGATTATCTTCAGTTCTCATACGATTAAAATGGTGAATTGTTTTTGTACTTAGTACACTATTGTTTGAAACAGAAATCATAACTTTTTTAATAGTTGCTGTCTTTCATTATTAAGTCTGAAAAATGTTTAAAATTGTAATGTCAGCGCTACAGTGATGTTTATGTGCTGATAAATCATCTTTTAATAAGATAAATGTGTGAATTTAATTTATCCATCTTTTTTCTTTTTCTCCCCCCTCCCCTCCCAGTGCGGTTGGCACATTTGCTCGAGCTTTGGACTGTAGTAGTTCTGTCAGGCAACCTAGTTTACACATGAGTGCAGCTGCTGCTTCTCGAGACATCACACTGGTAAGAGGTTTGCTAAAAATGCTATAATTGTACTGTTTTGCAGATGGTAGGAATTCAGCAAACCATGTTGCTTCAGGTCTGCTTTCCAGCAGATAAGTGGTCACAATATAGCTGTTATATTAAATAATTATGTACAGTATCTGCATGAGTTTACTAAGACTCTGCTGTTGCTCACATTGAAGTTAGTAGTACAGTGCAGATTGACTTCAATGAGAGTAGGATGAGACCCTAAAATTACATTCTTACCACATTTGTTATTTGTAGATTTGAACTATCCAGTTACTTTTTAAAATCAAATCAGTGTTTGTGTCTGATAAATATGAATGAGAATTGGTAAAAATCAAGCTGTGTTTTTATCACCTTGTACAAACCAAAAGCAGTGAGAGATAAACAGCTTTAGGCTAATTAGGTCACCAAAACCCTTGAGACATAAAGAGTTTTTTTTTTTTTTTAACCATATTGCCTCTTGCTTACAGAAAAATAATTGAGGTGAGTGTTTCACTTGATACTATTATTAAATTTTTGTTTAAAAAGGTTAAGTTTGAATGTGTGTTTCAATAGAGTCTATGTAGCACCCCTAAAACATTTATATTTCCAAAATATCGACTCCCTTAAAAAATAAAAATTATGGCTATAACAGCTAAGGCATTCTTTAGGCACTTATTATTATCCCATCTCATTTAGAGCCCCTACCCAGCATGCTTTTTGCCAGTTCCTGCTCCTCCTCTGACTCTCAGTGCCTTTTGTCCCCAGACTTCATAATCCGTCATTCTCTAGCACCATGCCAGTATGCACCCCTTTCCTGCTGTATCCAGAGCCTCCCACGTTTTGAGACTGTGGAACACAGCTCCAAGCTACCTCTCCAGGTGTCCTCATTTCCCCAAACACTGTAGGAAGTGGGCATGGAAGTGATCGATCAATTTAAATGCTCTAATTGAGAGAATTTTGGAAAAGGAAATCTGTTTAGCTATATGGATGTTTGTTGATGGATATATGTAGGTGGATAGATATACTCATCATATACATACACACACACACTTATATGTACCTTTAAATTATTCCTGTGGACTACGGTAAGGAGAGAAAAGGAGTACTTGTGGCACCTTAGAGACTAACCAATTTATTTGAGCATAAGCTTTCATGCGCTACACGAAGTGAGCTGTAGCTCACGAAAGCTTATGCTCAAATAAATTGGTTAGTCTCTAAGATGCCACAAGTACTCCTTTTCTTTTTGCGAATACAAACTAACACGGCTGTTACTCTGAAACCAGTAAGGAGAGAGGCTTTCAGAGATGATACATTGTGGAGGTGGAGCCATCAGCCTTAAGTCTTTGGTGAACATCTTGCTGTTCTGTACCATTGCCCTTTACATGATTTTTCTTCCTATTTTGCTAGTAAAGTAAGACTTCTTAATCTACCCAGCACAGAGGTGTGTTGTGAGGATTAATTCATTAATGCTTGTCTAATGCTTTGCAGATGAAAAGCACTGTATATATACTGAGCCATACTAATAGTGTGTTTGACTACTTTGGCAGCCAGTTCTTTTCTATCTTCTTGTCTAGATAACAGACAAAACAGCTACTTTTTAAAGGAATGTTTAATAAATTGGCTTTGATAACATGGACATTTCAATGGCAGTACATTGCAAATAAATGTTTTCATTAATACAACGTGGCTGAATTCAACACATATTGCAAATGTATTAAATTCTGCCATGTTGTATTAATGGAAATATTTTAAGACCACAACATTTTTTTTGTATTTGTTTTTTAGTTCTCATCTCTAACGTTCCTGATAAGTAACTCCCACCAGCATAGATAATCTACCTGCTCAGCTGGAATACGTGATTGTTCTTAAAGCACATTCCCTTGCATTTCCTTTCAAATTTGGTTGTCACTTCATATTTTCTCAATCTCTGTTTGTGATCTGACTGTTTTTCTCATACATTTTCCTATTTCATATTAACTGACTTACTGACTTCTCCCCATTTCTTTCCTTCGCGCTCCCTGTAGCTCCCTGAAATTCAGTCCTCCCACCTTTTGGGTAGTGAATTGCATTGGACCAGTGCAGTCATGGAGGTCAAGGGACTGGTTTTGCCCCAAAGTGTATCCTCGTAAAATCCAACAGTATGTTATTAAATATACAGTCTGGTAAATGTGAGAACTGGATAGTGGATAACGTACACTCGAAAACATGCAAAGGAGGACTCTCAGTTATGAAACCTGTCAAATAATTTCATTTATGCTATACTATAAGCTAATTGAACTTTATAAAAATAATACACTACTGGTCATCTTGTCCTTTCTTGTATACGTTATACTTATGTGGTATTCTAATAGACATCAAAACCAAACAGAAATTAAATTTGGAAGCATTTGATTCTACAGGTAAACATTTTACTTAGGAAATCCAACATACTAACAATCCTATAAGTCTGTATCTTAAATATAATATTCAAAAAAGACACAGCTTCTACTACAATGCTACATGCCCCTGTATGTGCATACTGCTTGAGGGGATCAGGGACTGTAGCATAAATAACAATATAATGAAAGCATTCTGAGACAGCAGTTCTAGTTATTTGGCTAAAATAAGGTAACATAATATCCCAAAGTCACTAGTAAGGGGTTCATTGTTGTAAATACTTGATTTAGGTAAAGTGTATTTGTTGTAATCAGAAAAACGTTTCACCATACCCAGTTCTCAGATATTATGATCAATTAAAAAGGAAATGATCTGAGTCTAGATTACTGTAACACAGTAAAGGAAATTGTAGTGTTCTAAGATAGAATTTAATATCTTGAATAATACTTATGCTGTAAATAGCTCTTAAAGATACTGTCTTATCTTTTTGTTTCAGACTTTCAGATGTTACTTCAGTGACATATTCCCATTCACTTTACATTATTTACACTATCTCTTGCTATGGAATAGTTTTCTAGTTCAGTGTTTGTACTCATTTTATTAATTTTTTATCTTTAACATTTTATTGGATTGAGTATTTTCTGTAAGTCCCACAGAACATAGATCTTTCTTACTATACAGTTCAGTGGTTAATGCTGTAAATTGTTCCCCACAACAATTCTGTTTATAGTTTAAAAAGTACATATTGAAACCAGGCCACTAAATGGGTAGATTTAGTGTTCAAGACGTGGTATGAAAGTTTGTGCCTTGGGAATGATCCATTAACTTCCATTACACCTAATAGAAAATGTGTCTTATAATAAGACACTAGAGGAGCTACCATATTTGTTCGTATTCACTTGTCTTCTCTCTCAATGTTTTTAAATCATTCTCCTTTTCTCCTTGTTGGTGCATGTGCTTTTTTCCCTCCTAAGTTAGGAAAAGACATATTCCTCCTCATAATATCGTTTCTGTCACATTCCATTGTTAATTGGTGAACATGTTTTGAGCAGCACTTTAAAGTTGATACGTTCATTAGCAAAGGTTGTAGTGTATTTCATTTATCACGTGGAAGTGATGTGATGTGATGCGGGTATATAATCCTTAGTACATTGCACTGAATGTGTTCTTAATAGCAATTAGTCATTGCATCTCAAGTTTAATTAACGGGGATATAGCAATGCCTTAAGCTCCCATGTGTTTGCTGTATTCCTAATTGGTTGTGTCGCTCGGCAGTGATTTAAAGAAGATTTCTGTAAACAAGAGGAAAGGTTATAACTTCGGGTGGATTGTGAGTTGTTGGACAAGGTGCAGAGGTCCTACCAGGTTATGGGCAAGTCAGGGTTATTGTCACGCTTCCCCATCTAAATGCACAGGGGATGGTAAAGAGGAAAGACTGGAAAATGCAGATTGATTAGACTCCACTTTTAGAAGACAGGAAACTATACGGTTAACAGCTAGGATGCTGGAAGGGGAGGATGCCTTAGAGCCAGGGGTATTACACATGCTGTCACTGAAGGCTTGATGTGTGGCTGAGAGAGACCAATGAGTTTCGTTTCTTTGGTTGTAAACATTGCAGTCTGAGGAGTAAAAGCCTTGAGGAAGAAGATGGGAAACCCAAAAGGCTTTTTTTTTTTTTTTTTTTGGTTTCTTCCCCTGCCTGATAACTCTTGTACAGTGCTTAGATAGATGGAGATAGGCATTTTAGTGAAACCTAAGCTAAGTAGACAGAATTGCTCTGCTTGCTTCTTATGGTGGAATTAGCTCCAAAGCATCTGTTACTTTAGTAAATCAGGAAACAAAAGATATTCTAAGATGTTTCCTGAAAGTAACAAAGCATAAAGAGCGTTACCTTTGAATTTTACATGTGAAGCGTCTCATTTTGTGAGCTGGGGGCTGGAGCACTTGACCTCAGCAGGATCGGGCCCTAAGACTTTTAAGTTATTATTAAATTATAGCAAGAAGATACTATCACCATCTTCCTTGGAGAGAGGTGTTCCCCCTTCTCTCCCCCAGACCTGAGGTTCCTATTTGCGGGAGGTCCCAAATACTTCTTTCCATCTGACTGGCCTTCATTTATGGTGAATCCCAGCTTGGGTGTTTCTCCCTCTGGTCCCCAGACTGCTCCAGATCCTTGGAGAAAGCAGACAAAAACAGAAAGACCACAAAAACATTTCCCTCTTTTGGTGGTCTTAGGCTTGCTGCAGCCTCTTCAGGCTGCTTCTGCCCTTGCTAACCCCACCCACCTACCATCATATAGGAGTCTACCTGAGCGGGGGGGTGGGGGCTATAGGAAAAAAAGCAAAGGCATTACTTGTGGAGCTTGCCTCAGCATCCAGTGATTGTTTCAGAGCAGCTGAGTAGAGAATGCAGTTATTTCTTCAGTTGCTTCGAAGTATCTTTGTTACCAATATATAAATACAACAAACAAATCAGTGTTTAGGTAGCCAAAGATGACTAAACCTTTTCCTGACAATTAACATTAAAAGAACAAGATCAGGACTACCATTTGCTCACTCAGTTGTCACTCATCAGTGAGATGGATTCTGATTGAGCAGCTGCTTGGCAGAAGTGCAATCTCTGCTTTCCACGAGAGTTGAGATTTAAATCTGAACAGGTAGATCAGCCTTCCACGGTGTTACATATGCTGTTAGTTTCAAACTTTCAGGTTGCTTGTTTTACTCTTTGTCAGGATGAATAAGTAATAAGTCAGTAGTTTAACTCCCAAATTCTTTTCTTTGATCAGATTACTATGTGTCTTAAGATAGCATGATACTAATTTTATCCATTACAGGGACTCCTCAAGGCAATTTGTGGTCAGGGCCAATGTAAGTACAATACTAAATAATAAAGTACACCGTAGAAGAAAGTGAATCAAAGGAAGGCATTGCTTTTTGAAGGTTAAATTAATCAAGCAGATCCTGCCACCAGTAGTACTTGAAGAGGCATCTTCCCAAGGCATACTGAAAGTCCGGGGAAGATCTGTACTGTTCATAAGAAGTAGCAAAGTATTAGTGGTATTTATATTGCAGTAGCGCTTGAAAGCCTCAGCTGAGAATGGTGTCCCATTGTAGTAGGTGCTGTACAAACACATACTTATAGGAGGGGAAACTAAGGTGCAAAGAGGTCAAATGACTCACTCAAGGTCAGACAGCAGGCCAGTGGCACAGCTGGGAATAGAACCTAAGCCGCCTGTGTCCCAGTTCAGTTCAGTGCCCTATTCACTAGCACACATTTCTGCCTAAAGATGTCATCCTTCATTTGTAAGCTAAGAACTATACCAGTGCTAATATAGGGTTGTCTAGAAAGAAACATTTGTGGGGGGAAGATTGGGCAGGGTAATTGATAAGCGTACATTTCACTTTCGGCTAAGAACCTTCACAAAAAAATTAAAAACATTTTGAAAAAATGTGAACAAACTGAATCTTGTGTGAAGTAGATAAATAACTGAAAATATCTTAAATAGTCAATGATCTCTGTTGTTTTCAGAATTATTGCCAATTTAAAATCCAAGCAATTCATTCCAGCCTGTTATGAAAACTTCCACAGAGATAAGCTTTGAGGTTACACAGAAGAAGATGAAAAAGATACTAATTTAAACCTCTCTCCTTGATAGCAGTAAGGTCCAAGCAGTGACTTTTTCATTAAAACCTTTGGGTTTACAAATTCGCATCAGCATGTAAGCACATCAGTCCATTCTGCCTCAAACTCTCAAGCTCTCACTGGTGCATTCCCTGAGATGGCTACCAGTTTAAGTGCTGAGGTCCATGATGGCTGCAGTGTGGTCCTTAGAAGCTACTACAGAACTAATGCTGCTCTGCTGTGTTCATATTTAGCAGTCTTTCCTCTTGGAAAGAGGAAATATTCTTCTACACTTTTTTTAAAAAATAAATCTGGCCCTTTCATTCCTTCTTTAGGTTCTGCCTGACAAGTTTATCTTAAGAAATAGCAGCTGTGATTTTCAGAGTGAGTCTTTACACCGTCAGCACCTCCACAGCTGCCTCAGCAGCAATGGGGCTGAGTCCTGGAGATCATGTGCATATGGGACTCTGAGTCAGACTATAGATTGTACACTTTCTGTGAAGAGGATCTGTGATGCATTTGTTTATTTCTTTACTCATCTTCCTCATCACTTATTGGTGATGTCCGCGTACAACAATTTCTTGAGACCATCTGAGTGAAGATTGCAGCTATCTATTCAGTTGCTTCCGTATTCTTCTTTTACTAACAAAAGCCCTCACAATGTTTAGCACTGCCCAGCATAATTTTTCATTAACAAAAGTCAGATACCAGGGACAAAATCTTCTCATACACTTCCCTGTGATGGTGATAACGAAAAACTAATGATGATGTCCTCACCTGTCCAGCAAAAAATGAGACTATTGAGCAAGGAGAATTTGCATCTCTGGTTTAATCTTTGGCCACTGAAAGCAAAATGGTCAGATCCTCAGTGGAACTGCTGAAGAATGTGTGCTAATTTATAGGCAATTTATTAAATACTGTAGCTTTTAACAAATATTATAGCATTTCCATCCCCATATCAAGTACAGTGCAGACATTCTTCTGTCAGACAGCACTTAACAGGATAAACTCCAAATTTATTGTAAGTTAAGGCATGTTTCCCAGCATATAGAATATAATACTTTTATTAGTTGTGATCCTGGTTGATGACTCTTTAATTCACCAATTTAATTCTTTTTTCTTTCTTTCTTTCTTAGTTCCATGCAATGGATACATTACATAAGCATAACTATGATTTGAGCAGTGCCATTAGTGTTCTGGTACCACTTGGAGGACCAGTTCTATGCAGAGATGAAATGGAAGAATGGTCAGCATCGGAAGCTAGTTTATTTGAAGAGGCTTTGGAAAAATATGGCAAAGACTTCAATGATATACGACAAGACTTTGTAAGTACAGAACTAATGCACGTTTTTCTTCCCATGTTTAAATGTGTTTTGGCCGTGAGAGCTCTAATTGTTTTCTATTGATCTGAATGATTAGCTTAAGGACGAGACGCTTTTGTACTACCAAATGGATAAGTGTATTATCTGGATTAAAAAAATAGTCTTTTCTTGTTTAGTGACACATCTTGGAAAGCTAAATTCTAATTATTTTGACTGGGATTTTCTCAGGATCCTGTAAGAAAGTAGGGTGTCCAGATTCCACTGAAATTCAGTGGCAGTCCTAAATCCCTTAAGAGCATTGAAAATCCCAGTCTTTCCTTCCATGTTTAGCAATGAGGGAAATCCTTACTCAGACCGCTTTTAAAAATACTCCATAGTGAGCTATTTTGATACATTACGCATTTGATACTTGTGAATGGTGAAGGAAATACTCCCAACTCTATGTCTGCTTCTGAAATATTGAAGTTTTGTGCAGCAAAGCTTTAATTTGCTGTGTCCTGATGCAGAGTAATGGGATGGAGTTGATACCAATCACCCAGGCAGTTGGTGATTGGTAAATTAGCTTGCAACTCTTTCAATTTTTTTTTTGGGGGGGGAGTAGACCCTCGTCTATCATGAGAGTACTCATGTTGGATTGTGGTTGGGAAAAGGTTAAATATATGCAAAACAAAGGAATTTAGTAGGGCTGTCGATTAATCGCGGTTAACTCACGCGATTAACTCAAAGTTAATCACAATTTTAAAAAAATTAATTGCAATTAATTGCAGCTTTAATCGCACTGTTAAACAATAGAATACCAACTGAAATTTATTAAATATTTTGGATGTTTTTCTACATTTTCATATATATTGTATTCTATGTTGTAATTGAAATCAGTGTATATTATTTTTATTACAAATATTTGCTCTGTAAAAATTTTAAACAAAAGAAATAGTATTTTTCAGTTCACCTCATCCAAGTACTGTAGTGCAATCTCTGTCATAAAAGTGCAACTTACAAATGTAAATTTTTTTTGTTATGGAACTGCACTAAAAAACAAAACAGTGTAAAACTTCAGAGCCTACAAGTCCACTCAGAACTACTTCTTGTTCAGCCAATCGCTAAGACAAACAAGTTTGTTTACATTTACAGGAGATAATGCTGACCGCTTCTTGTTTACAATGTCACCTGAAAGTGAGAACAGGTATTTTGCATGGCACTGTTGTAGCTGGCATCTCAAGATATTTACATGCCAGATGCGCTAAATATTCGTATGTCCCTTCATGCTTCAACCACCATTCCAAGGGACGTGTGTCCATGCTGTCCAAGAAGTAGGACTGGACTTGCAGGCTCTAAAATTTTACATTGTTTTATTTTTGAATGCAGTTATTTTTTGTACACTTGTAATTCTACACTTGTAAGTTCAACTTTCATGATAAAGAGATTGCACTACAGTAGTTGTATTAGGTGAATTGAAAAATACTATTTCTTCTGGGTTTTTTTTCAGTGCAAATACTTGTAATCAAAAATAAAGTGAGCACTGTACACTTTTTTTATTCTGTGTTTGTACTTGTAATCAATATATTTGAAAACGTAGAAAACATCCAAAAATATTTAAATAAATGGTATTCTATTATTGTAAACAGTGCGATTAATCATGTGATTAATCGTGATTAGTGTTTTTAATTGCTTGACAGCCCTAGAATTTAGTTATAACTGAAGCATATGAATAAGCTGCCTGTGTCCATGCAGGTTTAACGCTCCTTAAGTCTCTGTTATGAGATCTCAATTCATTCAGTTCCTTGCGGATGGCTATCCAAGATTCTTTGCTCCCCCATTATGTTTTACCAGCTAGCACCTTTATTAGCAGTCTCTTCAAGGAAACCAAGTATTAAGTGTACATGATGGAGTTAGAGCTGGGCAATTTTTTTCAAATAGCTTATTAGCCCAGAACTGCAGTTTTGGGTTGACCAAAACTGTTCATGAATTTGGCAAGTATTTCTGGCTGGGAAAAAAACGGGGGAGGAAATTCCAAAAAAGCTGAAACATTTTTGACTGTTTTTGAAATGACCTTTCATTTAGAAATTTAGCTTTCCTGTTTTTTAAAAAAAAAAAAGTGAGGGGGAAGGAAGGAAGATTAAAAAAACCCACCAAAAAATGAAATGTTTAATTTTGTGTCAAATAAAACGTATTTCTCAACCAAACACAACTTTTTTTCTGGTTTGGCCACGAAACCAAAATATCAATTATCTGTCCAGCTCTGCTTGAAGTCCCTCCAAAACAGGCATGTGGGGTAGTGTGAGGAAGCTTGTACTTCCGCTGCCAGTGCTGTACATGGAAAGAAGACTTCAGTGTTGTCAGATCACTTTCACAGTTCTAAAATAAATATAAGTGAATATTGACGACAAGAGAAGGATATTGTGTCTCTGAGGAGCTGCCTTTTGAACAGATGTGAATGTGTTGCTACGTGATTTTTGATGTTCTCAAGGAAGAAAACGTCTACTGGATTCAGCTCATACTTATGGCAGAAAATGATATCATGTAAGAAGCGGTTCTGTTAATAAGTTAAAATTAATTACATTTAAGAAAATTATTGTGATACTGGCAATAAAGAATAAGGGGTTACACTTCGTATTAAGTTTCCATTTATAAAGAGTTAATAAATGGTTAATAGATGTGTTAATACATGGTTCCTCAGTTGTTACAGAGTTCAGCTCAATCGGTTGCTTATTACAGTCTGTAACACCTACTGATGTGCTTACCAACCACCTGTGACACTACTCTCTAAAATAGCTAATAAAATGTATTAACCCCTTATAAGTAGAACCTTAATGTAAAGTATGGCTGAATAAATGTAAACTTCATTGTTGGTTTCCTATGCTTATTCTTTTGTTCTCTATGTAATTTACTATAGGCTTGGCAGAATTTGATTTTTAATTTGTATTATTTTGACATATGTCACTGTTTATTTGTAAGCATCTTTTTACTTTTATCAATTTATATTTTCACAGTTGTGGGAAATTATGCGTCAGACGATTATTCTTTGGCAGTAGACATTGAGATTCAAAAAGTTAAAATGCAAATTGTCAACATTACATGTCAAAAAATACAAAGGATATATCCTTAAATCAAACGCTAATAAGTTCTCAAGAAGCATTTTTCTTATTTTATCTATCTGTAAGTTTTTATTATCATCGATAAAATATAATTTTTAGTCAGTTTGTTTGTACAGTGAAATCGGTTTTTACCATTTACCATTAAAATCTAATCCTTCCAAGTCTAATTATATGGTGTTACACTAGTTAAATTCTGTTTATACCCACGTAATTGACCACTCCCATTAATGCATTAGAACATTGCAGAAATCACTTCTGATCCATAATGCACAAAATGCTGGAAATTTAAAACAGCCGACTGAAAACTTTTTAAAATGCTTCTGGTGGACCAAAGAATGAAAAAAGGCAAAAGAGACATTGTTCTTGTTTAAATGAGGATAGTTAGAGAATGAAATCATTGTTGGGCTCAGCTGAAGGCATATGAACACTGCGTCAGAGAGTGAAACCTGACGGGAGCACAGATGAGTTATATGCTCCGAAGTTAGAGTGGGGATTGCCTCCTACCCTCAGTCATGTTCTCTGCTTTTAGAAATGTAGCCCTGTCACCTTAGAGTAGCCTTAGAAGGGCACATCTTTCACATAGCTATTCCTGTAGCATTAGTCAGTTAGATTTCCAATGAGAATTATGTATAACGCCTAATATTTCCAGGCTTTCAGACATTTTAAAGGCTTCTGACACTCAGTGGGCTCTGACTTTCGTTTTTATATGAAGATATAGGAACTGATTTCATAAGTTTTTTTCCAAAGTTATTCACATACACTATCTTCAGGAGTTAAAAAATAAGAAAAATATATAAAAATAGTATAAACTGTATTTATTTCCTGGACAGCTTTTGTAGTGTAAATTAATAGCCTTACTAGAAAAATTCCTTAAATACCTATTAACCACAGGAGAGTTAGAGGTAAGCAATGAAAACCATAGTCAAAAATGTTTACATTAGTAAATTTTAAGTGCTAAATGTTTCCATCAAACCTTGAACCCGCTCAGTCTCAGGCTTGATGTGTTCATGAACATGATCCCCTGTTCTCAAAGTTTATAGACACTGGGTAAGGTTTTTCACATAGCTGCATCCTGCAAATCCCTGCCAGCCCCTGAAATAGTTTTGTGTAGTCAGACTTTCTGTTTTTTTAACACTGTAATCTTAAAAAAGGGAGAGAGCTTCTTAAAAAAACAAAACTCGAGTTAGAAATAAAGACGTCGTCTTCTAAAAGAATCTGTTGCAAGACTTAATGTTAAATAAAGTAATACTTATCTGATGAACTGTGGCTAAGAATCCCTGTGTGCTTATATATTTTGACTCAAAGATGATGTAATAAAGGTACATTAATATAAAAGGAAAATCTGGAGCTCTGTTCTAAGAAGTCAGCTTAGACATGCTGATCATGTGGTATAGGTTAATCTTGATTACCTGTTGTGACAAAGTGGTTGGTTGACACTCAAAAAGCATCATAATTAACGTAATGACCACTTGAGTCATTACATCTTGAAGGTATACTGCTTTTGGAATAGTTCTGAATTTGCAACACTTGGCAGCCTCAATTGCCACTCTTATACAGTATGGCTCTTTAGAGACAATGCATTTTGCAACCTTACTTACTGTTCAGTAGTTAGTAATAGTTAGCATTGCGTAGTGCTTGACATATTCAAAGTGTACAAGAACTAATATTAGTAAGTAAGTTCATAACAGTAAATTAATTAGAGTAAAGGAATTTGCCTTACCTTTTCAACAGACCATGAAATTTCAATTGTATACTATTTAATTTTTACTTTCCTGATATTTTTATAACATTCCAATATAGGCTTTGAATAGTAATTTGTCAGGCTGCTATCTTCTCATCAGTTTCTCATCAAGACCTCATTTCTTGCTGTTCTCCTGTTTTCCTGAGAACCTTTAACTTATAATGAACATAAATGTACTGGATTGAAAGTACATTTGAATTTCTTCACACCTCAAGATAGTACAATGGGAAGAGAACAGAGCCTTGTGTTCCCCAAATGAGGACTATTTCCCTGGTCCGAGAGTTAAGACACTCGTTGTGGTGACTTCCCTAGTGCTGTTATAATTTAAGGGTTTGTCGTCATTTTCATTGTAATGAAATTTTTTTTCCAGAGATTTATAACTCTTGCTTCTCAAATGTCTTGGTGGGTGAAAATAAAAGCGGTTTAAAAAAAGAATGTGACGGCTCTAAATCATTAAGAGTATAGGACTGTGATTTGAGGTTTAAAAGTGCATGTACATTTCCAAGCTAAATATTTAAAAATCCCGCTTAGCGTTTTCAAACTTAACAAGGGTTCTATCTTTACCCTGGGGCAGCTAGTGAAATTGCAGATCAACTCTATACGTCCTTGTCATTGCTGCCTCACTGCCAATCTACCTCTTACATAAACATCACACAGCTGTTTGCAGATGGTAATTTTTCTTTCCTGTGATCAATGCATAATAAAATTTGGTAATGAAAATATACAGTTCTGTAGCTGTTTACAACTTCTGTGGCAGACGCAGCCATTGAAAAACACATTTATCTTGCCTTCCTCATAGTTTTCCATAAAGTGGTTACACTCTTCTGGACAAATAGAGAGTCCTCTTCACCTGTCAGTCAGGCATGTGGGTAGCCAATTGGAATACAGGGTTTTCACACCCAGCATGTCAGGCAGGCTTCCTCAGTTGAGAAGAGCTGTAGAAAAGGTATGGCTTCCTATGTTATCCTGTGAACGCAGTTGCCCACTGGGGCACTCTGAATGGCTGTTCATATTGGTGTTGCAACATCATGGAAAACTATTAGTAAGGTTTAGAGAAATGTACTTTTTGTTGATGTGGATGCCACCAGTATCAACAACGGTGCAACTAGCAGTGACCATACTCAGAATGAATAACAGTGGAGAAGCTAGGATTGGCTAGACTAAAGTAATAGGAAGGTGGGGCTAATCAACATTTACTTGAGTGAGTGCATCTCCGCTCTCCCTTTGGTGCTACTGTGGTAGGACCCCTCTGAGAATCCACCGCCTGATGGCTGCATCATCTAATATGTGTAAATTCTGTCACATATTAGATTCTGTCAGTAATGTCTCAAAAGGTATGGACCCAAGTACTGGATGGTTGCTCAGCAGAGCTGGTCCATTGAGGTCAATCTGTGTGCCTTCCTGGATTGCTTGGAGTTCTCTCAAAACATAGCATTTTTTTAAAATGTATTTTATTATTTTTTTATTTACTAGAGAAGCTGGAAGAATGTTGAAAAGAGAAACGTGTATTTACACACACACACACACACACACACACACACACACACAAAATTAATTGCAAAATAATTTATGCTTTGTTTCATTATCTGGTGTATATATAAAAATATGGCCAACATTGGAAGAGTGTCGGTCAAAATGGGCAGTGGAATTAGGAGAGGTAGGAGATGAAAATTTTATAATCCTGATGCTTACTGTTGAATTGAAACAGTAATAAGATTTGTATTATGTATTATAACCTCTTACTTAACCTCTTATACATGAGTCAGTTTTTAAAGGGAGATTTCATCTTTATGCCAACATTGTAAAATGGCAAAGGGAACTTTAGAAAATAGACCTTGCATTGCTGGGACTTTGTAACCTTAATCTCATAACTGGAATGCAAAGATTACAATTAATGCATGGCTAGATTTCCTAATCTATTGTCTATATGAAATATCATAAACAAAATATTAATATGTTTTCAACTCTTGTGGGAAAAGTCCAACATGTATTTTAAAATAGGTGTAACTAATTCCTTGCTTGTAATACAGAATTGTTCTGGTGGACTAGATAATTCTGTGGGAGTTATAAATAGTTGCTCTATTCTCTCTCTCACACACATAAACATCCTTACTTTTCTAATGACAAGGAAATGTACATTTGTGAAAGGTGTATAAGAAGATCTGTTGCCCAGTTTTGCACACAGATCTAATAGGTCTGTTGTCCAGATTTTGCAGAGATTTACTGAAATTTCAGCCTCAGCACCAAATTTGCTCCAAATGGGAGCATCTGCCCCTTTCTGGGCCCTTCTGTTTCTACTTAACTGCTAGTGTAAAAAGCTTCACAACGGCTAGCCTGCTGGTGCGCTGAGTCCATAGCCTATCATGCAGCCCAACATTGTGCGATTATTTCCTCGTACTCCCCCATCAGATTGTCGGTATCCCTCTGTTGTCTCTTGTCTTCTACTTAGATTTATAAACTCTTTTGTGAGCAGGGATTGTCTTTTTGTTCTGTGTTTGGTGCAGCACCTAGTACAACAGGGTCCTGGACCCTGACTGGGGCTCCTAGGTGCTACAATAATACAAATATGAAATAATATAATAAGTATATATTCATGATTGATTTTGGTCAATTTCACAGTCATAGGATTTTAAAAATCGCAAATTTCATGGTTTCAGATACTTAAATCTGAAATTTCATGGTGTTGTAACCATGGGGGTCCCAACCCAAAAGAGTGTCATGTGTGGGAGGGGAGGGATTTGCAAATCTATTGTAGGGGGTGATGGTATTGCCACCTACTTTTGTGCTGTTGCTGGAGGCTGCTCTGCCTTCAGAGCAGAAGTGAGGGTGGCATGGTTTGGGGGGGTCCTCACTTTTAGGAGGCAGGGCTGGCCTTACAAGTGGGTGACATGGGCAACCGCCCAGGGTGCCTTGGTCAGGGGGTTTCCGCGGTCAACACCCGCCCCAGCCAGCCCAGGGCCTCTTTAACCCCTGAGCGCCGGGGTGCTGGGCCTGGAGTCACGGAGGGGCAGGACTTTGGGCACCCTGACTGAGTGCTTCTACCATGTGCCGGCTCCAGCTGTTGGTCCTGGCCAGGCTGGTGAGGGACAGGACTTCCTCTTGCCCTGCATGGGCTGCTCCCAGGACCAGCTCAGACCCACTTCCAGGAATCTCTTCTGGCTGCAGGAAGCTCTGTGGCTGCTGGTATGGTATTGCCACCTTTACTTCTGCGCTGCTGCTGGCTGCAGCGCTGCCTTCGATGCTGGGCTGCCAACCAGCGTTCACTGCTCTCCAGCTCTGAAGGCAGCACAGAAGTAAAGATGGCAATATTGCAAGCACCCCCACAATAATCTTATGACCCCCTCCCCCCCACAATCTGCTTTTGGATTGGGACCCCCAGTTTGAGAAATGCTAGTCTCCCCCTTGAAATCTGTATCGTGTAGAGTAAAAGTACACAAAAGAACAGATTTCACAGGGGAGACCAGATTTCATGGTCTGTGACGCATTTTTCATAGCTGTGAATTTGGTAGGGCCCTAAGTATGTGTTTCAGGCAGAAACTGGGGAAGGTCATGGCATGACAGCCCACCCATATCATTAGCACAGGCATTGCTACCAATAGTGGGACAGCCAACCTCTGTGATATTGGCACTGAGCTAATGTTCTGTTGGTATATTTTCACATGTGAAGTTCCCGTGAGACTCTTAGTCATGTGAAAGTGATTTGTTCTAATTGTGATGTTCTCTACCTGTCGTTTAAAAAAGAAAGAAAAAAGTGAGAGAAATGTACTGCCTGTGTGTTGTTACACTGGATTCTGCATTGGCCATATAGAACCAATGGTTTAGGCATGTAACTTAAAAATAGCCATTCCCGTAAAGGTTTTACATTGTTTAACCTTTTTATTTGCATTAATTCTGAATCTTTCTAACATACAAAGAACATTTACTCCATCTTTTTCTAAATAAGATGTGGATATTTAAATTTCCTGACACACTTTTTGCTTGTATTTAATTCATGCCAAATGTTTTTCAGCTCCCTTGGAAGTCGCTGACTAGCATCATTGAATATTATTATATGTGGAAAACTACTGACAGATACGTACAACAGGTAATTGTATGGCTATTTCAGTATGAATGGACCTGTAATATTCTGTAATAGTCTTAAAACAATGGACTTGTACCAAAAACTATTTATACATAGTGTTTTGTAGACATTTGCATATTCCTTTACCTTTTTAAAAAGACCTATTCTAAAACTATTTCTGAGATTGGGAGTTTTAAAATACCTAATTTGGTCTGATCTGGTTTTGCTGCAGTTTCATTTTCCCAGCTTTAGTTATCAGTCTAAAAAGGTGTTTAACAGGGTTGAACAGTTGCATGTTTAAAATAAAGTGCTTTGTTCCCAGAGCGATTGTACATTTTTTTTCTTTTTTTAAAAGAGAAAATTCTAAAATGATGGAATTTTTCATCATATGCATTATCCTTTGAGACTTTTATTTTAAATGGCTGAACGAGGCATTTTATGAGCGAGGTCACATAAGGCAACGCTGAAGAGGAGGGAAAAGGCTATCCACAGTGCTCTGCTTTAGTTCATCTAACTGTCTCATGAAGTGCAATTATTTCGCCTTCCATAGCTGCTGTTATGGGTGCTGTTTTGTCGTTTTGATTTTAAGATGTTGATGAGCAAGGAAGTAAGTTCTAGTATCAAAACTGAAGCCATGTCTTTCTGTTACGGTTTGTCTTTACCACACAGAAGTAACAGCGAAGAATATACATGAGGCCAAATTCTGAGCAAGAGTCAGAGCTTGCACGAAAGAGCTTTGCTCTGCTTAGACAGGTTGCAGGTCTGAAGGACGGAATCTTCGACATGTTTAGTTCTCTGCATAACTGAGCTGTGGCTTCTGCTCCGACGCATGGGGTGGGGGAGGGGGCTGTGGCTTTCTTTAGTTCTGTGTTTTTGGCCCAGTGGTTCTGTGCTGTTGACCAGATGCACTGGCCACCCCCTGCCCCACGGTTCTTCACGTTCCATGAAAAGCTCAATGGCACACAATGAATGAGAACATAAGAAGAACATAAGAATGGCCATACTGGGTCAGTCCAAAGATCCATCCAGCCCAGTATCCTGGTTTCCAACAGTGGCCAGTGCCAGGTTTCCCAGAGGGAGTGAATCTAACAGGTAATGATCAAGTGATCTCTCTCCTCCCATCCACCTCCACCCTCTGACAAACAGAGGCTAGGGTCAACATTCCTTACCCATCCTGGCTAAGAGCCATTAATGGACTTAACCTCCATGAATTTATCTAGTTCACTTTTAAACCCTGTTATAGTCCTAGCCTTCGCAGGTTGACTGTGTGCTGTATGAAGAAGGACTTCCTTTTATTTGTTTTAAACCTGCTACCCATTAATTTCATTTGGTGGCCCTTAGTTCTTATATTATGGGAACAAGTAAATAACTTTTCCTTATTCACTTTCTCTGCACCACTCATGATTTTATATACCTCTACCTTTATATACCTTTATATACCCCACTTAGTCTCCTCTTTTCTAAGCTGAAAAGTCCTAGCCTCTGTAATCTCTCCTCATATGGGACCCATTCCAAGCCCCTAATCATTTTAGTTGCCCTTTTCTGAACCTTTTCTAATGCCAGTATACCTTTTTTGAGATGAGGAGACCACATCTGTATGTAGTATTCAATATGTGGGCATACTATGGCTTTATATAAGGGCAATAAGATAATCTCTGTCTTATTCTCTATCCCTTTTTTAATGATTCCTAACATCCTGTTTGCTTTTTTGACTGCTGCTGCACCCTGCGTTGACATCTTCAGAGAACTATCCATGGTTACTCCAAGATCTCTTTCCTGATTAGTTGTAGCTAAATTAGCCTCCATCATATTGTATGTATAGTTGGGGTTATTTTTTCCAGTGTGCATTACTTTATCCACATTAAATTTCATTTGCCATTTTGTTGCCCAGTCACTTAGTTTTGTGAGATCTTTTTGAAGTTCTTCACAGTCTGCTTTGGTCTTAACTATCTTGAGCAGTTTAGTATCATCTGCAAACTTTGCCACCTCACTGTTTTACCCCTTTCTCCAGATCAACTTATGAATAAGTTGAATAGGATTGGTCCTAGGACCGACCCTTAGGGAACACCACTAGTTACCCCTCTCCATTCTGAAAATTTACCATTTATTCCCACCCTTTGTTCCCTGTCTTTTAACCAGTTCTCAATCCATGAAAGGATCTTCCCTCTTATCCCATGACAACTTAATTTACGCAAGAGCCTTTGGTGAGGGACCTTGTCAAAGGCTTTTTGGAAATCTAAGTACACTATGTCCACTGGATCTCCCTTGTCCACATGTTTGTTGACCCCTTGAAAGAACTCTAATAGATTAGTAAGACATGATTTCCCTTTACAGAAAACATCTTGACTTTTGCGCAACAATTTATGTTCTTCTATGTGTCTGACAATTTTATTCTTTACTATTGTTTCAACCAATTTAGGTACTGATGTTAGACTTACCAGTCTGTAATTGCCGGGATCACCTATAGAGCCCTTTTTAAATATTGGCGTTTCATTAGCTATTTTTTAGTCATTGGATACAGAAGCTGATTTAAAGGACAGGTTACAAGCCATAGTTAATAGTTCCGCAATTTCACATTTGAGTTCTTTCAGAACTCTTGGGTGAATGCCATCTGGTCCCGGTGACTTGTTACTGTTAAGTTTATCAATTAATTCCAAAACCTCCTCTAGTGACACTTCAATCTGTGACAATTCCTCAGATTTGTAACCTACAAAGGACAGCTCAGGTTTGGGAATCTCCCCAACATCCTCAGCCATGAAGACTGAAGCAAAGAATTCATTTAGTTTCTCCGCAATGACTTTATCATCTTTAAGTGCTCCTTCTGTATCTTGATCATCCAGGGGCCCCACTGGTTGTCTAGCAGGCTTCCTGCTTCTGATATACTTTAAAAACATTTTGTTATTACCTTTTGAGTTTTTGACTATTTGTTCTTCAAACTCCTTTTTGGCTTTTCTTATTACATTTTTACACTTAATTTGGCAGTGTTTATGCTCCTTTCTATTTACCTCACTAGGATTTGACTTCCACTTTTTAAAAGATGCCTTTTTATCTCTCACTGCTTCTTTAACATGGTTGTTAAGCCACGGTGGCTCTTTTTTAGTTCTTTTACTGTGTTTTTTAATTTGGGGTATACATTTAAGTTGGGCCTCTATTATGGTGTCTTTGAAAAGTGTCTATGCAGCTTGAAGGGATTTCACTCTAGTCACTGTACCTTTTAACTTCTGTTTAACTAACCTCCTCATTTTTGCATAGTTCCCCTTTCTGAAATTAAATGCCAGTGTTGGGCTGCTGAGGTGTTCTTCCCACCACAGGAATGTTAAATGTTATTATATTATGGTCACTATTTCCAAGCAGTCCTGTTATAGTTACCTCTTGGACCAGATCCTGCACTCCACTCAGGACTAAATCAAGATTTGCCTCTCCCCTTGTGGGTTCTTGTACCACCTGCTTTGAGAAGCAGTCATTTAAAGTATCGAGAAATTTTGTCTCTGCATTTCCTCCTGAGGTGACATGTACCCAGTAAATACGGGGATAATTGAAATACCCCACTATTATTGAGTTCTTTATTTTGATAGCTTCTCTAATCTCCACCAGCATTTCATCGTCACTATCACTGTTCTTGTTCAGATGGTCGATAATAGATCATTACTGTTATATTTTTATTAGAGCATGGAATTACTATCCATAGAGATTCTGTGGAACATGTGGATTCATTTAAGATTTTTTTCTTCATTTGATTCTACATTTTCTTTCACATACAGTGCCATTCTCCCCCCCCCCCCCGCCCCCACCACCCCCCACAACCTTTTTCTGCCCTTCTCTCTAGGGAGCAATGTTATATACCTAAGCGTATAAGATTAACAGTAGCTTTAGTAAATAAGAATGTAAAATGCTAAATTGCTTTTTCATTTTTCATGCATCTGGCCGTCATTCCCGCAAATTTAAGTTACACATAAAATAGTATGTATAATTATTTCATATAAGAATACATATGATCCACTTCAGTAAATAAAGAAGGAAAACTTGGTAAAATGTCATTCCCACACAACCCCAACGCCAGTACTGAAATTTAGCTACCACATACTGCTTATTTCTCTCTTTTGTATTATCCTCTGTGTAGGCTCAGGTTTGGGGGGGTTTTGTGGGGGTGTTGTTTCCCTCTTCCCCCTGCAAATGCCCTTAAGATTTATGGGTTGCTGTGGTGCCGCTTCTCTTCCTTTACCTAGTTTTCCTCTCTTGCTCTGGTGACCTAATGCTTAGGGATTGTGAGGGGAGCCCTTTTTCTTTTTGCCCACCCGTGAGGGGGGTGTGTGAGAGACAGAGACTCATGGTTGTGTCAATCTATATCATTTTAGCTATTCTGTGGTCTTAAGTCTCACACCAGTTTTTGTATAGAAATTGTATAAAATTTGTACCTATGACGTTTATCAAAGAACAATGTTTTCTTCTTCCAGTATTCTGCAATTACTGTAGTACATTCCTTGAAAAGAGAGGGTTTTCATAGTGACTTTACCTTCTCCCTAGAGAGATGAGAACATTAGATCTATCTGAGCATGTTCTCCAGGCCTTCCTTCTGTTCAGAGGATTTTAAAATTTACTTTTATTTTATTTTGCCATAGCATCAGAGGGGTTCCACTGTGACATCTGCCCCTGATTATGCCTTAGTTTCTCAATGCATAGTGCCAAGAGGATCTGTTTCATTCAAGGACATGGCACTGATCCGACAATCCTACTTTTAAGTTGTGATTTTCTGAACTGAATCGTAATACTCTACTAAGTTGAATCTCTGAGCCAAAAATGAATTCTTGTCTCTTCTTTCTGTTTCGTCTGTCACAATGAAATACCCTTCTTTTTCACTTCCTCACCCAAATATAAAGCTAAGACTCGTAGCTGAAAATGCATATTTATGTAGAATTTGTGATTATTTGTGATTATTTGTTGTTTATTTTCAAGGTTTTTATTATTTATTTCTGTGCTCTCCAGGCAGCCTGGTTGCATGCCACAGGCCTCAAGTACAACAAATGTCCATGCAGGCCAGCTCCAAGCATTCTTCCCCACACATGTGACAGGGATGGGGGGAACTTGTAGCAAGCATCAGAAACTCATGTCCAAGGCTCTTTGAGCCTCAGCCTGTTCTCCAGCCTGCCCAACGTTTTGGCTCCCACTGCTTTGTGGCTGGCTGCAAGGTGGACTTCAGCCATGCTTCACCAAACTCCTGCTATCTGTCTCCATAGAGCAGTGCAGGGAACAGACAGTGCAATCCAATTAACTTGCTTTTGTAGGGAAACTGGAAAGCAAGAGGCAGATGATGAGCGGACACAGTAGGACTGGGAGATATGAAACAAAAAGTTATATGTTTGACTGCAGGAAAATAGCAAGAATGCTAGATTCTCTGGTATCTTAGAAAAATGCCAAATACCACAGTTGTGGAATCCAGATGGCCCTGACTAAGATGAATGGGGCAGTTCACACCTTCAGAGCTATTTTTCCAGTCTGTGCCAACCTAGTCAGTTATACTGTGCTTACATTATCCAGATTATGTCAGGCACCATAAGGAATGAGCATTTATTTCATGAAAGACGTGATTTTAGGAGTGTAATTCTGCAGCAAGGGATGAATGCTGCAAAATTGTGAAATATATGAGCCCTCTGAATGGTAGTTTGCAGTGACAATGAAGATACTTTGTCTATTGAAAGATTTCCCAATTACCTCTCAAGGCCACCCATTTATCTGTTGATTGTCACTGCTGGTTCCCATATGTTGGGTCCCCATTTCATAACAGCACATTCACTTACTGCCACATCAGCTGGAAAGTCAGACTATAAGTATTGTTGGGTAAGGACCCATTTTTGCTGCTGCTCCTCAGCTCTGGCACTGATATGTCTGGTCTAGCTTTTGCTAAGCACTTTGTTCCTAGCACATCCCCTCGTCTCTGCAGCCTACACTCTTTCTGCAAGCTGCATCTGTGTCACAGTACTTCGTGGGGTCCTGGCTGAAGAGCAGTACCTTAGTGGTTGAAGCAGTTCCTTCAGAATCATACCAAACACTGCAGCATCTATAAAATAAGCTGCTGCCATCTGTGTCAGGGCCTTTGTGTTCAGCCTGCCTCTTGAAACCTTCCTCCTGAGAAGAGACTCCAAAAGAGGAGCCTCCTTTCCCCCCAACTTATCTAGGTAGACACTGGCCCGTCTAATATGGGTGTCAAGGCCAAGGCAGAGATCTGTAGAAGAACACAATAAGGTATGAGGTACTGGGAGTCCCCACCTCCATGCCAGCTTCAGCCTGCTCTTCCCTAATTCCTTACCTGGTATGGGGATAGCACTTTTTCTCTCCTCCAGAAGCCACAGGGTTTCATGGTTGAGCAACAGGTTTGTACTTCCTCTCACCACAAGAGATCTTTCAGGCAGATGAGGCCCGATTCCTGCTACCCCTCTGCCCTGGGGCACAGCCAGGTCTTCCTCCTGAAGGATATCCCAGGGCACTTCCTTGGGTGTCAGAGCCTTCCACAGTCCATGAGAGCTAGGAGGAGAAGGAGCTCTTCCTTGAGGGGGGAAGTCCCTCCCCCATTGCAAGAGGACGTCGGTGTGTTTGCCAATGAGATCTCTGGCTCTCATGGAGCAGCAGTATCTGAAGTCCTGGATATGTCTAAGACTGACACCCATAAGCAGAAAGACCTGAGGAAGGGTCTGCTTCAGTTTTCAGAGAACCCTTCCTCCAAAGTTTGTTTCCCACTCCATGAGGACCTTGCAGAAGTGGTGTGGAAGTGAGCCATGGGCACAGCTGGTGTCAGCAGCAGTCAGAGCCAGATTTAGGGGCAGACGACCCAAGCAACGACCTGGAATGCTGGGCATGGAGGGCGCCAAACTTCTGTTCAGGTTGTGAGGGCAAACACAAAAAAAGTGATCTTTTGAACTAAAGAACTAAGGTTCAGGTTCTAAGGCTATCACCTACTATAACACTATTCAATATTGGTCCACCCAATGTTGGTGCACAGTTCAATTTCTTGATGTTAGTACATTTCAGTTATTCTTAAAATTAAAAAGTTTCTATAAACTTAGAGAAAATTATTTTTTTATTTGCTTATATATCGCATGAATAAATACAGATTTATAGATCCTGGTGTGCAAATTTATCGTTTTATATGACAGGGATAAATCGTGCATCAAAGTCATGAAATTGGCTACAAATGCAATACAAAATAAGATATTCAAAAGTTTAACAAGTGGAGGGGAGGTGCCAAAGACGCCTGGGGTGCCATTTGGTCTGTCTGCGGTGCCCTGTTTTGTACTGGGTTTTCAAATGCCTTTATGACACTTAGAGATCCCTCCTGCACTTAGTAATCTAGAAAGTCAAGATCAACTTTTCTGATGGGAGGGGTAGTCACCTCAAGGTGCCCTTTATAGAAAATTGGAATCCAGTTTCCGAGGGGAACCAGAGCTGATCACTGAATCCATTTCAGCTGGTTCTCTCATGGTCCTTTGTTCAAATTATAGAATGGATTTTCTGGGCTGGCAGGATTTTTGCAAAGCTCAAGTAAACACACTGCATCTTTAATGACAACTTTTTTGGCTCCTTATAAAGAGATTTGGCAAATGTTGTCACTCTTTTGCCATCTCCTGTAGAAATTTAATTGGCTGTTTTAAAAGGAAACAGACTCAGTTCCTTTATAAACTTGTTTTTTATAGATGTTGTAGGAGAAGCTAGGTACTTTTTATATGTTTGAATCTCTGATATTAAATGTATACATGTAATATATGTAGACAAAGGATTCATTGAATCCTTTCAGTGATGGTGCAAGTCATTGGATACATCAACTGCAGGTTAGGCTACTGCAATAGCCTATACTATACTGCTCTTTCAACCTAACATTTCAAAAACTGCGATTTCTCACAGTGCCTGGGATGTTTCCCATGTGAACTTTATTTACTCTAAAAACACCAGTTGGCTGCTGTTGTGATTGATGGCCCGTGTGGTTTTTTTGCACGGTTCTATGCATGTGCATTTATATCTTGATTGATCAAAAACTAGAGAATATTATGGTACCAAAGGGTTTAATACTTGTCACATTCACAATTTTATATCAGGTATTGCATTATGATGTGTAATCAGTCATGTGCAATGTTTTGTTTGCATGTATTATGAGGAACAAAGCCAAAGTCATAAACCTCCCCATATATGGTGATATCAGACAGTGAAAATAAGGCAGATGAAATCCCTCATTGAAGTCAATGTCAAAACTCTCATTCCTGTGAAGCCAGGTTTTTACCCAATATGCAGTGTAATTTAATTGGTGATTTCTAGAACATGCTCTTTTAGAAGATGGGGAAAAACAAAATATTTTCTGTTAACTTCCAAGATTCCATGCCTTGGTTGTGCTGTCTTGTATCCTAATACTGTGGAATTTTCAGTAATAAATCATATTATCTTCTGGGGTTTCTTTTACAATATAAATCTCACAGCATCAGACATTATTTATGTTACCACATGCCCCATGAACAGCTTTTGTTTTGTCTGTATGTCTGTGAAGATAAGCCAGATAGTCACAAATAAGCTATGAATGCTAGTTTGAGTATACAGCACATTCTTAAGTTTGAGAGTTATGTTGGTAGCAAATATAAACAAAATCATAATCAAGTAAATTCAACAGAATATTTTAGCAGTAACAAAGTTGCCATGCTGCTCTTATGTTCTTGGGCTGGAGTATTCAAAAGAGTCTAAAGAAGCTAGGCACCTAACTCCCATAGGCTTAATTGAAAATCGCAGCCTTGGCCTTGATTGAACAAATACATGCTCAATCAAAAGTGCTGTAGATGTGTAGTTTCATCATGTACTCCTCATTATTTTCCATTTCCTGTACTCTTCTGTAATTCTCTTCGGCTTGGTCTGCACTTAAAAGTTAGGTCGAATTACTATATCAGCCAGGGCATGAAAAAACCACACTGCAGATCAACATATCTATCCTGATCTAACCCCCAGTGTAGACACACGGCTTTGTTGACAGAAAAATGCTTCTGTTGACGTAGGTACCATTGCTCGGGGAGGGGGTCTTCCTGTACCAATGGAAAAGCCCCTTCTGTCAGTGTAGGCTGCATCTAAGCTGTATAGGGTTATGCCGGCACAGCTGTGGTGATGTAGCTATGCTGTTATAGTCTCTGTAGTGTAGTCATACATATTCTCCTACTAAAGTGAGCTAGAATTATGTATTTTATAACGTGAATGCTGACTCCTGGCTGTTGTGTGCACTCTCCCTTGCTCGCTCTCTTTAGTATTGTAAAATTAGATCTGCTGTAATATTTTTTGTTGGTGTTTGTGAATTTTTTATTGAGTGGAATATACTATGCTTTAAAAATAGTAAAGAATTGCAGTGATGTTTGTTTTGCGTTATTAGGGTCTACACTTAAGGCCTCTGCGATCATACAAAAGCCAAGTGGAAGTTGTCTTTAAATATTTTGTTTGCAGTGATAAATTAATAGTGTATTAAAAATACATTCATCTTTTCAATTAGAAACGTCTGAAGGCAGCTGAAGCAGAAAGTAAATTGAAACAAGTGTACATCCCAACCTAGTAAGTATAGCAAATGTTTATACTTTGTCTCTTTGATTAATGTGACCTAATGTATAGATTAAAAAATGCACATACCATTGTCAGAAGACTAGTGAAAATGGACCTGACTTGATGATGCTCTGGATATATGTAAGTGTGCTAGATAAAACAAATACATTACAGTAACTTGACAGATACTAAGATTTCGATCCTCCTACAGCTTATTATTTACATACGATTTTGATTGTGGATGCCTATAACACACACCCAGCATGATTAAGGCAAGGACTGATGATGATGCTCTCTTTGTGAGGCCCTTGTATTTAATTCATCCCTTTGTTCTTGTCCACCATTTTCCTTGAATAAGATAAATAGAAGTAAAACCAAAGAGAACTAGACTGGTTAAAATGCTGTGTGGATTGGTAATATACATAATGTGCCCTTGTTGCCATTTATAAAGCAGATTTTGCCAAGTAATCTCTTTAGAATCTGTATAGAGTGCTGTTACATATGTGAATAAATGCAACATTTCAAAGTTTAAGCAATTGTTTGTTAAACCAGATACTTCTACTTTACAATTATAGTTTTATCTTGTCAATACAGTATATTCTTAAACCAATTAGGGTGATAAGAGAAGAAAGACATTATGACCTTAAATGATAAGGCTATGGACAGCTTTAAATCCCTTCTCTGTGAACTAAGCCCTATTAACAAACTCTTTTTATTTTTGTGTTTTAGCCTCATAATGTTTTTAGTTATTTAGCTTTTTGTATTTAAATTTCATGCTAAAGGTCTGTTTTTGTAAACATGTGGTTTATGGGAATGAGCAATAATTCATGTCTTTCACATTAATGATTTCCTCAGAGCTGTGGGACTAGCAAGGATTAGGGGCAAAATTCTCCTTTAAACTCTGCACCACTATGTTCTACTTTCCATATGTGTATGGATTTCCTATTGACATAATTGGTAATTCTGCACATGTGCAGAGAACAGAATACCGGGAAAAAGTGTGACCTCTGTAAAGTCCTGTGTAAACTACATACAGTACAATTTCATTTTATATAGTGTCTTTCATGCAAACTCTCATCCAAGGCGGTTTTAATAGTACAAGGTAGCGGATAGACTGCAATAGATTTTAGCTTTTAATGAATCCAACCTTTAGAAAATGTCTCAGTGGGTGTTATTTAAAGCCTAAACCAATACTAATAAACTAAAAAGTTTAAAAATTATGTTAATAATTTTGGATGATGGATCATTTATAACATCCTAAAGTCAGAGCAGTATTCTGGGAATAATCATATGAGTGTGCAATCATTAGCAGTTGGTATTCGTAGCGCAATTATTTTACCGTTGATGGTTTTGGCAGGTAAATAATAAAAATAAATAATTAGCACTTACATAATGCTTTCACATTCAACATCCTTGCAGCATATTTATTGAAGTCAATACAGAGAGGTGTAGGTTGCACCTTGGATGTGTAGCTTTGAGCCCTTTCGCACTGCGGGTGAGTAATGACCCTAAGGGAAAGTAGGCAGTGTTCCCACATGGGAATTGTCATACTGGATCAGATTTAGGATTGGTTTAGTCCAGTATCCTGTTTCTGACAGTGGCCAGTAACCAGTGTATCAGAAGTAGCTGCAGGAACACCAAAGTGGATAAATATGAGATAGCTGTAGTACGGTTGCCTGGTTTGTGGGGTATTCTGGTCTTGTACAGCTCCCCTAGTACATGGGAGGTAGTTGCCAGATCCCACCACTCTAAGGGTATGTCTACACTATGAAATTAGGTCGAATTTATAGAAGTCGGTTTTTTAGAAATCGGTTTTATATATTCGAGTGTGTGTGTCCCCACAGAAAATGCTCTAAGTGCATTAACTCGGCGGAGTGCTTCCACAGTACCCAGGCTAGAGTCGACTTCCGGAGCGTTGCACTGTGGGTAGCTATCCCACAGTTCCCGCAGTCTCCGCTGCCCATTGGAATTCTGGGTTGAGATCCCAACACCTGATGGGGCTAAAACATTGTCGCGGGTGGTTCTGGGTATGTATCGTCAGGCCCCCGTTCCCTCCCTCCCTCCGTGAAAGCAGCAGCAGACAATCGTTTCGCGCCTTTTTTCCTGAGTTACCTGTGCAGACGCCATACCACGGCAAGCATGGAGCCCGCTCAGGTAACCGTCACCCTATGTCTCCTGGGTGCTGGCAGACGCGGTACGGCATTGCTACACAGTAGCAGCAACCCCTTGCCTTGTGGCAGCAGACAGTACAATA
Organism: Eretmochelys imbricata; assembly: GCF_965152235.1. Classification (NCBI taxonomy): domain Eukaryota; kingdom Metazoa; phylum Chordata; order Testudines; family Cheloniidae; genus Eretmochelys; species Eretmochelys imbricata. The sequence continues at coordinate 170,601,790 of NC_135574.1, forward strand.
GGACTCGTAGCCATCATCGTCATGTCCGAGGTGCTCCTGGCCACATCGGCCAGGAGCGCCTGGGCAGACGTGGGCGCAGGGACTAAATTTGGAGTGACTTGACCAGGTCATTCTCTTTAGTCCTGCAGTCAGTCCTATTGAACTGTCTTACGGTGAGCAGGCAGGTGATACGGATTGCTAGCAGTCCTATTGTACCATCTTCTGCCGAGCAGCCATGAGATGTGGATGGCTTGCAGTCCTCCTGCACCATCTGCTGCCAGCCAAAGATGTAAAAGATAGATGGAGTGGATCAAAACAAGAAATAGACCAGATTTGTTTTGTACTCATTTGCTTCTCCCCCCCCCCCGCCCCATTTAGGGGACTCATTCCTCTAGGTCACACTGCAGTCACTCACAGAGAAGATGCAGTGAGGTAAATCTAGCCATGTATCAATCAGAGGCCAGACCAACCTGCTTGTTCCAATAGGAACAATTACTTAGGTGCACCATTTCTTATTGGAACCCTCCGTGAACTCCTGCCTGAAATACTCCTTGATGTAAAGCCACCCCCTTTGTTGATTTTAATTCCCTGTAAGCCAACCCTGTAAGCCATGTCGTCAGTCGCCCCTCCCTCCGTCAGAGCAATGGCAGACAATCGTTCCGCGCCTTTTTTCTGTGCAGACGCCATACCAAGGCAAGTATGGAGGCCGCTCAGCCCACTTTGGCAATTAGGAGCACATTAAACACCACACGCATTATCCAGCAGTATATGCAGTACCAGAACCCGGCAGAGCGATACCGGGCGAGGAGGCGACGTCAGCGTGGTCACGTGAGTGATCAGGACATGGACACAGATTTCTCTGAAAGCATGGGCCCTGCTAATGGGGCAGGTTCATGTGGTGGAACGCCGATTCTGGGCTCGGGAAACAAGCACAGACTGGTGGGACCACATAGTGTTGCAGGTCTGGGACGATTCCCAGTGGCTGCGAAACTTTCACATGCATAAGGGCACTTTCGTGGAACTTTGTGACTTGCTTTCCCCTGCCCTGAAGCGCATGAATACCAAGATGAGAGCAGCCCTCACAGTTGAGAAGTGAGTGGCAATAGCCCTGTGGAAGCTTGCAACGCCAGACAGCTACTGGTCAGTTGGGAATCAATTTGGAGTGGGCAAATCTACTGTGGGGGCTGCGGTGATGCAAGTAGCCCACGCAATCAAAGATCTGCTGATATCAAGGGTAGTGACCCTGGGAAATGTGCAGGTCATAGTGGATGGCTTTGTTGCATTGGGATTCCCTAACTGTGGTGGGGCCATAGACGGAACCCATATCCCTATCTTGGCACCGGAGCACCAAGCCGCCGAGTACATAAACCGCAAGGGGTACTTTTCAATAGTGCTGCAAGCTCTGGTGGATCACAAGGGTACGTTTCACCAACATCAACGTGGGATGGCCGGGAAAGGTACATGACGCTCGCATCTTCAGGAACTCTGGTCTGTTTCAAAAGCTGCAGGAAGGGACTTTATTTCTAGACCAGAAAATAACTGTTGGGGATGTTGAAATGCCTATAGCTATCCTTGGGGACCCAGCCTACCCTTTAATGCCATGGCTCATGAAGCCATACATAGGCAGCCTGGACAGTAGTCAGGAGCTGTTCAACTACAGGCTGAGCAAGTGCAGAATGGTGGTAGAATGTGCATTTGGACGTTTAAAGGCGCGCTGGCGCAGTTTACTGACTCGCTTAGACCTCAGCGAAACCAATATTCCCATTGTTATTACTGCTTGCTGTGGGTTCCACAATACCTGTGAGAGTAAGGGGGAGACGTTTATGGCGGGGTGGGAGGTTGAGACAAATCGCCTGGCTGCTGGTTATGCGCAGCCAGACACCAGGACGGTTAGAAGAGCACAGGAGGGCGCGGTACGCATCAGAGAGGCTTTGAAAGCCAGTTTCATGACTGGACAGGCTACGGTGTGAAAGTTCTGTTTGTTTCTTCTTGATGAAACCCCCCGCCCCTTGGTTCGCTCTACTTCCCTGTAAGCTAACTACCCTCCCCTCCTCCCTTCGATCACCGCTTGCAGAAGCAATAAAGTCATTGTTGCTTCACAGTCATGCATTCTTTATTCTTTCATCACACAAATAGGGGGATGACTACCAAGGCAGCCCAGGAGGGGTGGTGGAGGAGGGAAGGAAAATGCCACACAGCACTTCAAAATTTATTGAATGCCAGCCTTCTGTTTTTTGGGCAATCCTCTGTGGTGGAGTGGCTGGTTGGCCGGAGGCCCCCCCACCGTGTTCTTGGGCGTCTGAGTGTGGAGGCTATGGAACTTGGGGAGGAGGGTGGTTGGTTACACAGGGGCTGTAGCGGCAGTCTGTGCTCCAGCTGCCTTTGCTGCAGCTCAGCCATACACTGGAGCATATTGGTTTAATCCTCCAGCCGCCTCAGCATTGAATCCTGCCTCCTCTCATGCTGCCACCACATTTGAGCTTCAGCCCTGTCTTCAGCCCGCCACCTCTCCTCCTGGTCATTTTGTGCTTTCCTGCACTCTGACATTATTTGCCTCCACGCATTCGTCTGTGCTCTGTCAGTGTGGGAGGACAGCATGAGCTCAGAGAACATTTCATCACGAGTGCGGTTTTTTTTTCTTTCTAATCTTCACTAGCCTCTGGGAAGGAGAAGATCCTGTGATTATTGAAACACATGCAGCTGGTGGAGAAAAAAAGAGGGACAACGGTATTTAAAAAGACACATTTTATAAAACAGTGGCTACACTCTTTCAGGGTAAACCTTGCTGTTAACATTACATACATAGCACATGTGCTTTCGTTACAAGGTCGCATTTTGCCTCCCTCCACCGCGTGGCTACCCCCTCAACCCTTCCCCCGCCCCGTGGCTAACAGTGGGAAACATTTCTGTTCAGCCACAGGCAAACAGCCCAGCAGGAACGGGCACCTCTGAGTGTCCCCTGAAGAAAAGCACCCTATTTCAACCAGGTGACCATGAATGATATCACTCTCCTGAGGATAACACAGAGAGATAAAGAACGGATGTTGTTTGAACGCCAGCAAACATACACTGCAATGCTTTGTTGTACAATGATTCCCGAGTACGTGCTACTGGCCTGGAGTGGTAAAGTATCCTACCATGGAGGACGCAATAAGGCTGCCCTCCCCAGAAACCTTTTGCAAAGGCTTTGGGAGTACATCCAGGAGAGCTGCGAATACCAGGGCAAATTAATCCTTTCACGTGCTTGCTTTTAAACCATGTCTAGTATTTTAAAAGGTACACTCACTGGAGGTCCCTTCTCCACCTGCCGGGTCCAGGAGGCAGCCTTGGGTGGGTTCGGGGGGGTACTGGCTCCAGGTCCAGGGTGAGAAACAGTTCCTGGCTGTCGGGAAAACCAGTTTCTCTGCTTGCTTTCTGTGAGCTATCTACAACCTCATCATCTTCTTTGTCCCCAAAACCTGCTTCCATGTTGCCTCCATCTCCATTGAAGGAGTCAAACAACACGGCTGGGGTAGTGGTGGCTGAACCCCCTAAAATGGCATGCAGCTCATCATAGAAGCGGCATGTTTGGGGCTCTGACCCGGAGCGGCTGGTTTTCTGGTAGGCTTGCCTCAGCTCCTTAAGTTTCACGCGGCACTGCTTTGGGTCCCTGTTCTGGCCTCTGTCCTTCATGCCCTGGGAGATTTTGACACAGGTTTTGGCATTTCGAAAACTGGAACGGAGTTCTGATAGCACGGATTCCTCTCCCCATACAGCGATCAGATCCTGTACCTCCAGTTCAGTCCATGCTGGAGCTCTTTTGCAATTCTGGGACTCCATCATGGTCACTTCTGCTGATGAGCTCTGCATGGTCACCTGCAGCTTGCCACGCTGGCCAAACAGGAAATGAGATTCAAAAGTTCGCGGTTCTTTTCCTGTCTACCTGGCCAGTGCATCTGAGTTGAGAGTGCTGTCCAGAGTGATCACAATGGAGCACTCTGGGATAGCTCCCGGAGGCCAATACCGTCGAATTGTGTCCACAGTACCCCAAATTCGACCCGATTTAAGCGCTAATCCACTTGTCAGGGGTGGAGTAAGGAAATCAATTTTAAGAGCCCTTTAAGTTGAAAAAAAGGGCTTCATCGTGTGGATGGGTGCAGGTTTACATTGATTTAACGCTGCTAAATTCAACCTAAAGTCCTAGTGTAGACCAGGGCTAAGCTCTTTCCAGTGACTTCAGTAGTAGTTCGGTGCTGAGAGGGGGTGTGAGAGCCAAAACACTAACACTGGTTTATGGCCTAATCCTTCAGTCCTTACTCAGGAAGAACGTGTTGAAATCAATGGGAATATTGCTTGAACAAAGAACTACTAAATCAGGCCCTAAATTTCTTTGCTTCATGCCCTTCTCCTCAGCGAATTTACTTTACTTTAAACTAATAAAAGGTTGGAATTTTTTGCTCCTCCCAACAAATGTAGTTAAGAGCAGAATCTTCTTTTTTACTTAATTGGTATATGCTCGTGTAATGACACGTTCACTCCATCAGAAATGTACTTCCTGGTTAGAATACCATCCTTTTTATTTCAGACAAGGTGGGGAGGTAATATTTTTTTATTGGACCAACTTCTGTTGCTGAAAGAGACAAGCTTTTGAGCTTCACAGAGCTCTTCAGGTTCGGGGAAAGTAATCAGAACGTCACAGCTAAATACAAGGTGGAATTGGCGACTCGTGGGAGGCACAAAAAGGGGATACCAGTTGTGGGGGGGCACATGACTTCCCCATATGACCCCCACACATGACTCCTCCCCACTCGGGGCCCCCACAATCTCCCTGTCCGCTCCCCATCCCACGTTACCTTGGGAGGGCGGGCTCTGTCTTCCCGCTGCGCTGGTTCCCCTGGTATGTTCGGCTGCGGCCCCAGAGCCTCTCCTGGACACTGCCTGGTGCAGCACCGCAGCTGCCTGGGAGAGCACCCAGTTGCGGCAGCAGCGGGCTGCCCTCCTCCCACTCTCAGCTTCTGGGGACAGCGGCCAAGCAAGTCAGAGTCCTCCGCACCATGCTCAGAGTTGGCTCCTGTCCCCAGAAGCTGAGGGTGGGAGGAGGGCAGCCTGCTGCTGCCGCAGCCAGGTGCTCTCCCAGTCAGCCACTGCGCTGCACCAGGCAGCATCCCAGGTCGCATGGCTGGAAGAGGCTGTGGCCCCACCCCTTCCTCTCCCCACCTGGGCCGGCTGCTGTAGGGGCACATAGGCTGACCAGACAGCAGGTATGAAAAATCGGGACAGGGTGGGCGGGTAATAGGCACCTATATAAGACAAAGCCCCAAATATCGGGACTGTCCCTATAAAATCGGGACATCTGGTCACCCTAGGGGCACTTGACCCTTTGTGCCTCACCCATGAGTCGCCCCTTTTGCAGTCATAGGGCAAAGGAGGGTTAGTGAGTTACAGATTGTTGTTTTGATACATAAAACCAGTGTCTCTGAGTCCATGATTTTTAGAGTTTAGCGAAGTTATGAATTTAAGCTCCTAGGGTTGTCTTTTGAAAGTGCTGTGCAGGTTTCCTTTGTGGATGAGGGCTGAGAGGTCAGATATGGAGTGATCGCTTTGCGACTCTGTTCCATCGGGTGTTCTGCTGTGACGCTGGGAGTACCTTTCCCAGACCTGAAGAAGAGCTTTGTGTAGCTCGGAAGCTTGTCTCTCTTTACAAGCAGAAGTTGGTTCAATAAAAGGTATATCTCAGCCCCCTTATCTCTCTCATAGCTTGGAACTAGCACAGCAACACCCTACAAACAATAGCTTTCAGTTTTATCTTTAAATGTTCCTTATTTTGAGTTTAGCATTTGGTGTATGCATTAATATTTTTTTCTTTGTGAACGTTTTGTGCCTTTTCTTAGTACAATATTAGGTTGAATAAGAGAGAGAATTTTATTTCTGCTTTGGCAAGTAGGTCTATGCGAGGCTACCCATTTTCACATGTAAAAATGAAAGATGGGCAGACTGGTTCAATAATAATAATGCTGCTTAGCTCTTATATACCACTTTTTTTAATCAACAAAATAATAACAAATCCCCTTATGCTTTTATGTAAATTGGTTTGGTAAATTGGTCTTCTCCAAACAAGCCCTTGTTTACTTCCCTCCCCACTCCACATCCCAAAATTATTTTACACATGCCAGTCATTTTTGGACCCTGTCTATTAGAATCCACTTTTTAAACTCGGTACTGCTTTAGGGCTTCCTCTATATATTCAAATTTTGTGCTTTCTGACGCTTTAGAGGTCCACTGTGAACTCGAGACTACAGTTATTGGGAAGTCCCCAAGCAGCACAAGGTTTAAAGAAAAGAGCAGAGGTACTCAGCAAAGAACCTTCTGCTACTGGAAGAAAGAACAGGTCTGTTTCTACCATCCTCTGCTCCTTTGGCTACTATGGCCAGTTGGGAGAGCAAGTTAGATCATCAAAGATATTGAGAGCGAATGTCTCTTTCATTGCTAGCAAAAACAGATTTTTGCTGGTAATTCAGGAATTTAGTCATTTCCACTATTCAGTGGACTTTGGGGTTTGTGGGTGATGAAACTATATGAAATGTATCACTTTTACAGGTTATAAATCTTCACACATTTGTCGCAGTGGAGAATTCACCAATTTTTTTCAGCACAGCCTTGTCTTGATGTGTGAAGATAAATTTTGGTTTTCTGGAAAAACATCTTTGTTTTCTGTGCAGTGGGATATCTCCAAAGCATTATGTGTTGCAGGGAGGCTAAATGTACTATGTAGAACTCAGTGATGACCTGTGTTCCAGCATTTTACATGTAGACCTTAGTCTTGCAAAGCCTTTCATCAGCTGTTTATATAATCAGCTTGTTTTTGTCTGTAAGCTAAACAATTTATTAGAGAAACATAGAAATTTTGTTACTCAGAAGAATTTGTTACAGATGGTGTAGTTCATAAACCAGAAACATAGAATGAAATCTAGCTCATGTTAATTAACTGGTTATTAAAATATTTTCTGAGAGATTACTTTTTATTTTATTTAAAGCAACAAACCAAATCCCAATCAACTATCCAGCAACAGTGGGAAACCAGGTGCAGTGAATGGAGCTATGGGAGCATCTTATCAGGCACAGACCTCACTAATAGGCCGGGCTTGTGAAAGTTGCTATGGTAAGTAAGATTTTTTTGTGTGTGTGAGTTTTAAGAGTGCAGATGTCATCTGAACATTTGTGGCGCGGTTTTTTGCCAGTATTAATTTGCACCCTTTGATAAAACAGATGCATTTGTTGAATCTGTTACCACATTCCAAGCAAAGTGTAGGTTGATTTCTTTTTGATAGTTAGAATTGAGAAATGCTGCATATTTAACTCTTAAATCCGAACTACACCACTATAATAGATTAACTTCAATATTTTAGACCAAGTTTATGACCTATTTAAAAACTGTAATAGTTGGATGGATTGGGAGCTGGACTCAAGGTAATGTGCTGGAGTTGGTACAGTGATCTTTTCTCTTTGGAGCTCTGTATTCAAATCCTGACTTTGGTCACAAGTGCAAATGCATTTTGTGAGTTTAGGATGGTCCCTAGTGGACTTTTCTAAATAGCAAACCTCACCACAGAACTTGGCACAAATGAGAGAGAATATGACAAAATTTGGGACCGGTAGTGGTCTCAGCTCAAAAGAGATTGAGGACTTAAAAAGAGATGAGATATATTTTTAGAGTTGTGACTAAGCTTATATAAAAAGTGCCCTCGCTGTTCACCTCTCTATCATGAACACCAAATGCAATTTTAACAATGTTTCATACAGAAAGCAAAATTAAATATATGGTTGACTGTCTTCCAGATGGGAGATTTCTCTGTGCAAAGCTCTTCATTTAGGCCAGTTTATAGGACTACTCAAAAGTAGATTTAATGGGGGCTGGGATCAGGTCCATAAACATTAGTTTTGTATGATACATAAAAAAAACAAAAGTTTTGACCTATTCTGGGTTCAGGGGCATTGTTTTCTTTTGCTTCATTGAAAACAGAGGAAATAAATTAGTCTTTTCCTAATGTTTAGGGATCTCAAGTTCAAAATTGATAGGGAAGTTGATTATTTTTTCCCTTAAATTTTTTTTAATTGTTTTATAAGACCTCTAAATCACCTTAAAATAAGTTCTGTTTTTTACTCTGATAGATTTGTAGTACTTCTTTTAATAATGCTCGAGGAATAGTAATAGCATATAGTGTTCTTAAATTTATTATATGTAATGCAACATACATCAATTCAGCTGTATTTTTTTTTCTCATTCTTAGCCACACAGTCTCATCAGTGGTATTCTTGGGGTCCCCCTAACATGCAGTGTAGATTGTGTGCATCTTGCTGGATTTATTGGAAGAAATATGGTGGCCTAAAAATGCCAACTCAGACAGAAGAAGAGAAACTATCTCCCTGTCAAACCACAGAGGTAGGATTATGTAGGCAAATGTTTCTGCTATAAATGTGACACGTTTCTCAGAAGTTACTGTGATTTTTAAAATGTGGCATGTAATGTTTCTCGAGCCTGTGCTGAGAAACGGAACATTTTATACTTTTTGTGGTATTGAGTTTATTAATATTTATTTCGGGTTTGACTGTGCTCAGTGCTTTACAAAACACAGAGTGAGACTTAGGGTTTTACTGGCCCATTATGTTTTACAGTCTAAAGGACCAGGACAGCAAACATTTACTCCTTTGTATAAAGTTACTCCCTTGCAAAATCCGCCACACGGTACTCAGTGGAACCTGAGTGAAAGTCACATCTGAGCAGAGATCCAGCACAAGATTTATGCATTACTGAAGTCTGCTTTTGAAGTCTTTAATGAATGGTGCATAGGCCTTGAGCTGTCTTTTTACAGAGATTAATTTCACCCTCCAACTTTCCTTGTGACTAGGGTCCTAAATTAAAAAAAAATAAAAAGTCCTCCTTCATGCATCTCTGGTGGGTGACCAATGTCACCTTATCAATCAAATGGTGTTGGTATCTATAAAATGCCAAAACTCAAATCTTTTTATATGGTATTTCATATTCCTATCATTAGTCCTCTGGACTTCTCCAAATTTTGAGTGAATTCTGTGTGGTTATTTCTGATGCTTAAATACAAGCAAAATGACCTGCAATGTTTCTTCTTCAATTGTGTGGGGAAATACGCTAATTTCTTCATTTCTCTCTCAATTTTGGTAATTTTATTAAAGAATTTTAGATGTCTTTTGTTATATTTCACCATTGGTAACGGGATTTTTGGTAGCTGTTTGAGACTCTTGTGGTGGTTTTTGTTGCGTTTTAGTTGTGTGTATTTTATGATTTTTTACAGGATCCCCGTATTAGAACTCATATGTCACGCCAGGCTACACAGGGTACGCCAGTCCGTAACACTGGTAGTCCAAAGTCTGCGGTGAAAACGCGCCAAGCCTTCTTCCTTCACACGACGTGTTTGACAAAACTTGCCCGTCAGGTCTGCAAAAATACCCTCCGGTTGCGGCAGGCAGCAAGACGTCCCTTTGTCCCTATTAACTGTGCTGCCATTAGGGCAGAATGTAAGATGTTTTTAAATTCCTAGCTTAATGTGCTGTGCTTCCAACCATTTTCTGTCTTTCATTTTATTTTCTTTTTCAATAAACATTTCTTGTCTACAACTCTTTTTTTGTTTTATTTTTTCCCTCCGAGATCTAAGTTTACATTTGTCCAGTGTATCACCAACAAATTTAGACAAAGACTATCTGTTGAGGAAAGATTTCAAGCCAGTTTTATGAATGAAGTGGGTATTGAAAAGGGGATATTGCAAATGAATTAAGAAAGAGCATCATCTTCTCATCCACCTATATCACATACTGTCATAAATGTTTTTGCTAGTATCGGCAAATCTTATGGGAAACTGGTGTGCATGTTCTGTAACACACAAGCCATATTTCCTACAAGATACGGTGAAATATGAGTTTGCTTTTAAAGCATTTATTTTTTGTTTTTCACAACTAAAGATACAGGGCTAGATTCTGCTACCCTTGCTCAATTTGATTTCAGTTGGACTATTAAAGGAGTAAGGTACTGCTCATCACATAAGAAAGATGGCAGAATCTTACCTTTTTATGTCCATTTAATATTTTTAAGCTCTAAAGATCATGATGGCCACACTTACTGTTTCACCAATGTTTTACTTCTTTCATCCATTCTTAAATTTTAGTTTTACATATATTTCTATACTGTTTTTGTGCTTTTTGTTTTATAAGAACACAACAAAACATAAAGAACCTTGCTGCATTAATAACTTAATGAAAGCATATTTAGCCAGAGTGAACTTAAATAGCTTTTTGGAGGTGAAAATATGAGAAATGGTTGAGAATGTTACAAATGAAAAGGTAGTAAATTAATGGCTTCTGTATGCTCCTGTGTGTTTAGAGTGCAGTCCAACATCCGCTGAAGTTACTGGATACTTCACTGGGCTTTTGATCAGGTCCTAAATGTATAATTTAACGCAGATGCCACATGACTAACTTTCTCAACTTCCATGGGACAGTATCTTCAAAGCTTGCATTTGGTGCCCCAGTATGGAATACACTACCACATCATCTCACGTAACATCAGATCTAGCAGAGAAAGAGCTAATAAGATTAGGTCAGCCATCCTGGCACAGTTACTAACATTTTTATTGAAGAGAGAATTTTTGAGAATTAGAATTGATTTTATAAGTCTAGTTACTGGATTAAGACAAAAATAAGGAATAATTTTTCCCTGGGGTTTTACATTGGGATGTTAATGTATTACTCTTCATGATAAAGAAATCATGGGTTTAAATCAATTCTTGGGTTATTTTTACTTTCTCTCCGTTTCCCACACTCCAACAGGATCCAATCCTGCAAACATCCAAAACTTGATAAGATTGCTCATGGGAGTAAAGTTACTCACCTGGGTAAGTGTTTGCATGATTGAGCCTAAGCAACAACTTCTGTTTGCTTTACTCATGCCCGTCTCACTGGGCCTGATTCTCCTTTTCCTTAAACTGATGTAAATAAGGAGCCACTCCACTAAAGTCAATGGAGTTAAAAACATTGTAAGAGGAGAAGCATTCACCCATTGTGTAAATAAAGCAAGAATGATTTCGCTTTGTGCTTCAATTTTGGTAGGAGAGGCTGATGAAGGCTGAAATGTGTTTACTTTTTTTTATCCTTAATAAAGATTACAGCAAATCACTTGAAAGATTCAAGAACCAGTAGAATAACAACTCATTGATGAGAGCAAAAAATGTCTCTCTTAAAATTGATGTAAATTGGCACCAATTTCTAAAGAAAGCCTGGGGGGGGAAATTTGCTGTAGAATTGGATTCACTTTTGATAGAGAATTTTGAACCTTTATCCCTCCTTGTTCTGCTTTTATCCTCTACTTTGTGGATTTAACAGGAGCTGTAGAATTTCTTCTTGTTTGAAGAAACAAAACAAAATGGTTCATCTCACTGTTAATCATCATTCTAGAAGGGACATTACTTTATACACAATTCAAATTTTTAAAACAAAGAAAATGAAAAGCAGAACTTCTGAAAAGGAAATAGCCGTTCTTCCGTCAGACTAAGAGTGTCTTGAGTGCTTTGTTCTTTTGCCTGAAAAAGTGTCATTACAAATTAAAATCATGGCCTGAAAGATCTTTTTTGTAAACACTGACATTTAGTGTTTGTTTTTATCTGAAGGAAAAATTGCATCTCTGTTCTGTCTGTTGTATTCTGCCACCCTGATTGGCCCTGAAAAGATTTAAAAAACCCCACAGTAACTGATTGTTTGTTTGTTTTTTGAACAGGACTTAAAAAACCATCAAACCATTTGATATAGTGGGGTTCAAAGAGTGTGTGTGTGTAATATTGTTTTTACATTGTATTTCTCCAATAATATCTTCTGTGCATAAAAGAGCATAGTACTCCTCATCCACAGATTGCTTGTCCATGGAACTGTCTTGCGCATCATTAAATCTTATCTAATAACAAATAGGCCACATAATTTTAAGTTGCGATAAAATATGAGTTTCTTGCAGTTGTTTGTTCTTCCTTACGGTGACTTATATGTGTTTCTCTGTGATAGTGCACTTGATTGATTCTTATTTTACAATTTAACAGTCTCTGTTCTGAGCCTTTGATTCATTGTTTTTGAAAGAAACTGTAATGTCATTCACTTTTATGTGGGGGCATAGATACATTGATTAACAGCAGTTAATGTCTGTGCTGACCATGAATGAGTCACCAGCTATAATATTGAATAACACCCTTGTACGGTACTGCAGCTGTTGTGATCTTCTGAGGCACTCAAGCTAATATCCTACTGGCCAAAGTAGCAGGTTGCTGGTGGAAAGGCATTAAATGGCTGAAGAGTCTTGGGCTCTGGAATTTGCTTTCTCATCATGGTTTGCCAAAGCTTGGATGTAATGACCCTTCTGACACTCTGCAAGACTCACCTGTTCATGTGATTTTATTTTTATTTGTATTGTGGTAGTGTATTGTAGTCTAGAAATTGCAACAGAGGACACACTTGCTAGGCACTGTACAGACACACATTAAAAAGTTTACAATCTAAACAGACACAGGTGGAGGGCAAACAAAGGTGAAAGCCAGGTACAGAGGTAGATTGCCTGACTCCTAATTCCATGAACTGTCCACTAAACTGTACGGTTCTCTCAAGTTTCAGAGTAGCAGCTGTGTTAGTCTGTATCTGCAAAAAGAACAGGAGTACTTGTGGCACCTAAGAGACTAACAAATTTATTTGAGCATAAGAGCACGAAAGCTTATGCTCAAATAAATTTGTTAGCCTCTAAGGTGCCACAAGTACTCCTGTTCTTTTTGTTCTCTCAAGGTTTCTTTTCAGGCAGGGTGGGAATAGGCTGTGTGTGAATGGTGAGGTGAGCTTTTGCTGAGAGCTGTAAAAGAAGCCATATTTTGCTAAGGATAGCATCTGTGTAGGATCCTCGCTCCTAAGTCTTGGCTTATTGGCAGAGGATAGGCAGAACTCCTCGGTCTCTAGTGAGGATTTTTTTGCCCCTAAAGGCAGAAATAGTAGTCAGGTTCACAAGTCAAACTCTTCCCTTCTGGTGGTCAAGAAGGTTTTGTGTGTCAGTGTGTGAAATGTAGTGAATGTGTATTTAATTCTTTTGTTGAGTTTTGTCTTTGGAATTGTTTGGAATGTCCATAGAATTTAGATATGCATACCTGTGAGAAATTAAACTAGAGAAAAATATGCATTGCACAAGGGTGATCCTTAAAGGCTTCCACCTATGAAGTGGGGAGATTGACCAGCACCTTTCAAGATCAGGTTCTAAATCAGCAACTTTAAATATTAATATTCTGTCCTTTTGAACCTTTACCCCATCCCAGGGCTGCATTTGTCTTTTGGAGAGATTGTCCCCTCAACTCTGCTTTCTCTTCTGAGGCATTGCAGCAGCTCATGCCCCTGCAGGCTTCAGGGACTGAGTTAGGCCTAGAGAAGCCAAAGGAGAGGCCTTTATCTCTGCCCCCCACCACCACCATAGAGTTTCTCATTGAGGAGCTTGGCCAGCTCTGTGAGCAGAGTGCGCTTCATCCTCACAGCCAAGAGTGGGCTGGTCACCTCCTTCCCTTCTCCTGGGTAGGAAAGAAGCCAGGCAGGATTGTAAAGATTGGCTCCACTAGGCTATCTCCATCAGCTGCTATGAGAGGTCATCGTACCCTGATGTCCAAGTTATTGTTCCCAGCTTCCACTACAGGTTGCCAAGTTCTCCTCCCCCCCACCTCCACCTCCTGTCCCCAAGAGCTGATGAGAGGGACAGCAGCCCAGATTTGTAAGAACAAGCAGGCAGTAAAAGGCCTCGTGACTCTCCATTATATTCTTTCTACCCTCCTGGCCTCGGTTTCATGAAGCCAGAAGGTGTCTCAGTAAGCATAAGTCCAAATTCATCCTAGTGTTACTGCCACAGGTAGATGTGGCCATTTGTGGGTGAGAACTCAACATTACTACCTGGGTGAGACTTCTATTTCAAAGAATGGCCTCCTCGCTATCCAAGCCCTTCACAGGCAGTCACAACCAGGCAGGTTTCACTTCAGCCCCTCCTTTGGGTGTCAGAGCTCTCAGGCGGCATCAGGTCAACAAGAAAAAATAAATTAACAAGTGTCAAACTGACACCCAAAGTGCTTCTGCATGCTTCAACAAGCAGTACTAATGTGAGTAGACACGGTTGCAGGTATAGCTCGTCTCAGTTTAAAAATTCCCTCGTGTAAGGTCTTCTCACTGAAAAAGACAGAGAGATACAAATCTGTTTCATGCAGATATGTGGGGGTTTGGGCCTTGAGAGCAGATGCTCAAGCAAATGAGTTCTCTTAGGTGTTCCTGGGGAATTTTATGGAAAGCTGAAGCTATTCAGAGTCATTGGAAAAGTAGATTTACAATCCTGGCTGCTGCCAGATGCTGTAGAAAGGATTTTGATGACAGATGGGACCATTAGATATGTACAACAGGAGAAAATACCTCTTTGCAAGTGGTAGCTAGAACAAGTGGAAGGTGTTGAGGTGAGGTATGAAGGTGAGGCAAGGTCTCATCGGCCTTTTTTTCCTCAGAGCTATCCGCATAACTCCCAACCAGCCTTATCTGGAGTTAGACCCTGGTTGGTGCCAGTCTCTTTCAGTTTGGGAGCAAATGGCTATCTATAACTTTGGTCAAAATGAGGTCACTGGACATTTTTCAGAGGGATTACCCTATGTAGCTGTGCATGAATCACTGGAACAACTTTGGCTCATTCCCAATTTCGAGTAACCCATGGAAATGCCAGGATATGAACGAAATCATCCATAACCTACTTCAGAATGAAGCAATGCAACCTGTTTCCCATCCTATTTCTAGCCTCAGAGTATCAGGAACAAACAGAGCAGGGCTCTGCCTGAAACATCTGAATAAGTTCCTAAAGGAGGCTTATCTGCACATTTCCATTTTACCATCTCACAGACATCTAAGTTTTGCATATGAATAGAAGCTTCCTCCCACCCCAACATCAGTCATTACTGTTTGATCTAAAAATGCCACCAGGATCTCCTCCAGGGTCATGGCAATATTAATATTGGCTTTATGAAAGAAGGAAATTCACTTTTATCTCTTGCCAGACAATTTTTCTGATCAGTGGTCTGGACAGAGAGAGAGCTTCAAAAAACTACAGAAACCGTCCAACTCTATGTATCTTGGATTCATGATGCATGTAGACATGTGGTTCCAGGGAAGCCAGATATAGGCCTGGGTGGGGGATGAATGTTGTCAGGTACAGGTTCTCCATCTCAGAAGAATGTTAACATAAAGATGAAGACCCATGTAAAGAAAAATAAGTGGTGTCACAGAACAAAAATCCAGGTTTTATTGGATTAATGATTGCATTAATGAACCAGGCAGAGCAATCCTTATGTCAGATGCCAGCTGGGAATAATGCAATGGGTTCATTCAGGTCCCAATTCAACTCAGGAAATGGGTACCAGAAAATAAGAGAGTGCAGCATCCATCCGGTAGAACATAATGATTCATTGAGGTTTTGAAGCATTGTTCCTGCCAGGGATAATAGAATAGTGCTGGTCATGACAATCAACTTGTCTGATGGGGTTTTCATAAATAAACTAGGGAGAACGCAATCAGTTCCACCCCACTGTAAGATGGAGGATATATAATATACCTCGTTCCTCTTTGAGTACTTGCTCATGTTCATTCCATGCTAGGTGTGTGCGCATGCCGCATGCACTGTTGCTGGAGATTTTTCCCTTAGTTGTATCCGTTAGGTTGGCTCTAGTGCCCTCTGGGGCCCTCGGACCACACACTGTCTCAGTTCCTTCTTGCTGCCCATGATCATTGCTGGAATGATCCTTCTTGCTTCAGCAAGGCTTCTTCCCAGTGGTTTTCAGACTTTTTCTACATTCATAGTTATCATAGCGTAGTGTATATAGTTTAGTTAGTTACGCTATTGTACAGGGACTTCTTTTCCCCAGGGGCTGGGCATGCCCTGGTCCCCAGGCTTCAAGTCTTGTGCCTCCTGTGGCATGCCTATGCCCATGAGTGACCTGAACTCCAGCTACTTAAAGTGCCCAGGCGAAACTCACATGAAGGACAAGCGTCAGATCTGTTGGGACTTCAGACTCTGCACTAAAAAGGACAGGGACCTCAGACTGAAGGCTAGCCTCATGGAAGCTGCCCTCAGACCTGTCTCAGAGCCGAGCCACTCTGATTTGGTGCCGAGTACTTCAGCATCCGTGTGAAGTGCTCCACTGACACCAAGCTCTTCCAGGCACCGTTCTCCATCTCTGGTGCTAAGGAGGAAGCACAAGAAGCAGCACACCGAGAGAGGGTGCTCACCTGTGTAGAAGAGAGAGATAAGCAGGGAGAAGGCAGTTTAATGAGACCCATGCTGGGCCACTTTTTTTCCCCCAGACCCATGTCAGCACTGTTGACTCTGCAAAGGGTGTTGATTCTAGTGTAGGACCCTCCGCCAACACTAGGAAGCCACCGCGGTGCCAGGGGACTGACAGTACCATCGACCCTGGAGGCTTTTCAGGCATCTAGGGACCGTCTCTCTTCCAGTCCTGCCTACTCCATTGGGGTGCCCACTAGCTCCAACATCCAGAAGCAGGAGGGAACGGAGTGTATCAGGCACTTTCCCGCCACCAGGTCCCTCAGCAAGCACCACCTGATCCCAGTGTCCTGATCTCTGACACACCACCAGTTCCTGGAACCCTGGCACCATATGGAGGCAGAAGCGGGTACTGCTCCCCTGTGGTTGCCGAGAGAAGAATCCTCCTCAGCCTCTGAAGGTAAACCTTATGTACCACCAAAAACCCACCATTGGTACCCAGCCTACGTGCCACCAGCTTCAGCGATGGTTCTACAGTGGGCACCTGTCCTATGCTGTGGCCCTACTGGAACCCCTGGAGGTTTCCCTCAGTACCAGATTCGTCCTCCCACCGCTCCTACTCGATGGTCTCCGAAAGACCGGCTATGGCTCCTTTCCACTCAGCACCGGACCAAGACTCTAGTACCAACGTCCAGGAGATGCCTCCAGTGGACACAGTCAAGGAAGAGGAAGGAGCTCCTCCTCGTCCTCCCCAGACAAGGCTGTCGCAGGTCCCAGCAGCCTGCTTCCATATGATGATTTCAGGGCTCATCAGGACCTTCTGAAGCAAGTCGCTACTAATCTGGGCCTGGAAATTTTAGGAGCTCCAAGAGACATCGCACAGCCTTATTGATATCCTGGCTGCTGTAGCTCTATCCAAGGTGGCCCTGCCCATCAGTGAGGTGGTGTTGGGACCAGTCAAGGCCCTATGGCAAACTCCTTTTCTGGCCCCCACTTCAAAGAGGGCAGAGTAGAAGTAGCGGGTTCGAATATTTGTACTCGCATGCACAAGTATGGGGTCCCTGGTGGTGTCTGCAGCGAAAGGAAGGGCCAGTCAAGTGCTATGTGAAACTGAAAGACACCAAGAGACTGGACCTTTTTGGGAGAAAGGTTTATTCCATGGATATCCTCCAACTATGCATCTCCAACAAGCAAGCTTTGCTGGGAAGATACAATTTTAATCTGTGGGACTCCCTGAATAAATTCAAAAACTCACTGTCCCAAGAGTCAAGATAGGCATTCGCGGCCCTCTTGGAAGACGGTAAAAATGTGGCCAGGACCTCTCTCCAGGTGACTCTGGACGCTGCCAACTCAGTGGCCTGGACAGTGGCCTCCACAATCACCATGAGGTGCTGTTCCTGGCTCCTGTCCTCCAGCCTTCCTCACGAGGTCCAGTCTATCCAGAACCTCCCCTTTGAAGGCTCCTCCTTTTTCTCAGAGCAGATGGACACAAGACTTCATGGACTGAAAGACTCAAGGGCCACTCTACGATCCTTAGGCCCATATCCTCTGTCTGCTTCCAGAAAGCACTTCAGGTCCCAGAAGCCTTCTCTGTTCTCAGTGCCTCCAAGACAGGAGCCCTACAAAAGAAAAAGGAGGGGTTATAAATGGCACCAACCACTTCCGCCCACCTCAGCCTCCCAGTCGGGGTCTTAGAGATACTCCGGTGGGCCCAAGCAGGCCTTTAGAAGATTCACTTGAGGGTGCTGTACCAGTCACCATTTCAAATCCACCTCCCCTCTCATTTTTGGACCATCTGTTGCTCTTCAGCCTGGCATAATCATTCATATCATCGGACTTTTGGGTCCTGAACACAGTGACAGCCAGTTATACCCTGCAGTTTCATCACTGTTGTTCTGTGATGTGTTGCTCATTTCCATTCAATGACCCACCCTCTGATTCCTCTGTCTGAGTTACCAGCAAGAAAGAACTGAAAGGATGTGTGGCAGGTGGCGCCACTTAATCTGGCACATAAACATGCAACTCCAGAGGCTGCTAGAGCCAGCCCAATGGATACCACTAAGGGAAAAATCTCTGGCAACGGGACACACGTCACTCACACACCTAGCATGGAATGGACATGAGCAACACATCTCGAAGAATACCAGTTACGGAAGGTTAATAACCGTTTTTTGGGGGGATATTCATATTTAAAAGACGTTCCTGCTTCCCACCCTGAAAGCACACTTTTGTGAAAATCCCATTGTAATAGATCTGTAGACCTTAGCATGATGAAGAAAAGGAACACTTATTTGTGCTTACCTGAAAAATTTCTTTTGAGCAATAAGGTCCTTGGGCCTGCCCTGACAAATATCATCCAGAATAGAGACAGAAACTGACATCCCATGATTTGGGTTGGTTTCATTAATTTCTCATGCTCTGTAGTATGAGAAATTGCTGTGCTTTTTCCTCAAAGTGTATTTAACACAATGTGTGGTTTAGGAAAGTAGAACTGAATTATCCTGGCTTTGGAAATTTAGGGGGTGCAGCATTGCCCTGCTAGGAGTGACTGACAAGTCTGGTTCTGTCACAAGCATGCCAAAGTACCCATTGTAATGGCTCTGTGGCTCTTATTACTAGGAGAAGAGATTTTCCTATTCTGCTCACATTTATAGCAATGTAAATCGGGAATAACTCACCAGAGCACAACGTAGTTATGCTGGATTTACACAACTGAGAGTAGAATTTATGCAATTTGGCAATAAATCTGGATAGTTCTCAAATGTTATCAACATTTAATTGCCAGATATACAGCTTTAAATAACAAAAGGTCTGTACCTGGTACTTCATGATGTGGACTGCTTCAATAGCAAAAAGATGTACATTCTGCTTCATTTTTATTTCTAATAGATCAGAACCTAATATTGATTTACCTACCTTTCTGAGTGGATAAAGCATACGCTGTACACTTACAAAACCATTGCTGATTAATTCACATGGGGTGCTTGTATCAAGAATTTAGATTTTCTACCAGTGACCTTACTGGCTACATCTAGTCTGAAAATAACTTTTTTTAATGTATTACATTTTTATGTTGCCTTAAAGTATGAAATATCAAAACCAGAAAATTATTATTTTATTTATGTATAGAACACGTTTTTGTCATAGTGGCCGGGCACTTACAGTTAAAGAATATTAAAATTCCATAAAACTGCTTTTAAAAAAGGCAAATAAGTACATCTGATATCACCCCCAGAGACTTACTAGGGCTCAAAAGGATTTAATCCCAAATGAGACAGCCCTGTCTCTGGGCCCAGAGATTTGCAACCTCAGGAGGAGCTGACAGCAAAAGCCTTGCAGGAGATCAACTCCGAGGACAAACACCCAAGATTGCACAGTTCCAAAAATGTGTATATGTCCATCTCCAGACTCCTTACAAGACTGTGATATTGGTTGACATGACAACTAGGAAGAAACCAGTAATATGCAGAGCAGTCTTACCAGAGAGGCTGCCACATTTGCCTCTTTGCCTTTCAAGCCACCATAATTTGCATTATCAGTGACAAGGCCTTTCCATTGTGATTACATCAGGCCCTGGCTTTAGTTAAAGCAATGAAGAAAGGACATGAAGAACCAAATCCATTTTGAGGGTTTGCTCTTCTTCCTCTCTTTTGTATATGATAAATCAGATGGAATAATGCATTTCTTCTCTTGTTCCCACCGATGTTTGATGGCCACCAAGCATTCACATTTGGCCTTGGTCACAGGATGTAGATTTCATACCCCCTGATCCATGCTCCATTGACCAGCATCAGGTGTTTTGGTGGGACCCTGAACATGGAGGTCAGAGATCATTGTTCTGGGCAAACTCCAGCTATTAAGTCAAGAGGCAGAATCAGTAGTATACACCCAGGCATAGCTTTCCCTGAGGAAGGCTTGTTCCTTTCAGAGTCAAAGCCTACTACCATTCCTGAGGGCTGCGTTCCCAAGTAAGCCAGCCTCCTCTACATCTCCTTGTCCATGAGCAGTGGTGTTGTCCTGCCAGCCAAGATAGGTTGCAGCCCAGTTGGGTGTAGTTTTGATTTTTTTTTCCCCTTGAATCCTGGAGTAACTTGTGAGCCATAGAAGGAGTCATGACCCCTTAAGAAAACCATAGCTAGATGTTGTACATAAGCATTTAAGGTAAAGAGTATGGTGAATGTAGGATTGAGGGTACTGAAAGGACAGAAGAAGAAGCAAATTTGCAACTGAGGAGAAAAAGCAAAGAGCAGCTCGCAAGAAGAGAAGCGTGTCTACATGGGATTTAATAACTACTCATCAGTCACTCTACCCAGACAGGAATAGAGATTAGCAGCTGGCTTAAGAATCTGAATAGTTGTAGTGGTGGAATGTCATTAGCATGTGGATGATGGGAAGAGACAAAGCATAAAAGGAATCCAGAGAGTGGTAAGTTTTTGGTATTCAATATGCAGTGTCAAAAACCTTCAGTGGTCAACTAATAACTGGGTTCCAAAGTATGTTCAAGAGAAGTCAGAGTATGGAGGCAAAATAATGATCAGAGAAGGCAAGGGATGAGGACAAAATTACTTTGCTGGTTTTAGAGCAAACGTTTAAATGAATTGGAAGGGTAGGATTTGGTCTTTAAGAGTCTGAACCATTTACTTGCAGCTCTGTGACCCATCACTATGGTCAGGAGGCTTTTCTCATCTGATCGGAAGGCGTGGGAGTCGAGGCCACTATATGTGATGGTTATAGTGACTGTTGTTGCCATTTTCATTGTTTTCTTGGTATTGGGTGAAAATTCAAGGGAATTCAAGTGGACACTGATTAGGCAGCTCTCTGAGTTTGTTTTTTGGGGCAAAAAGAGAGGCACACTCAGATGTGTTCTACATCTGGATTCACTTGACCTAAGAATGCCAGGCTCCATTTTTTAATGTAAATTTCAGCTCAGGACAGTTTCTTTTTGTTTTGTTTTGTTTTTAAATTCCTTCCTCAACTGTTGTGTGTTACGAGACTCTGTAAAATAGTTGCTGGGTTCCACCCCAAAGGTGGCTGCATGTCAGTGGTGGATGAAGTGTAGTTTGTGTATTACTTTAAATTTGTAAAACACTTTTTGGAATCCTCTTCTTGTTTTCAGGTGATTTTGGTAACCTTCATCAGCTTGTTGGTTTTCCTTGAATTTTATAATGTGTGGAGGAGTCTGTTACAAGAGATGGCTTTCCTGATTCACAAGAATTTTCCAGATTTTGAACATTTTTTCTGTCCCAAATTGGGAGGAAGAGGTGAAATCTTGAAAATTTTCACAAACCAATAATCCGAAAAATCGTGTGAATCTGGTCAATCAAAATGTTTTGTTTCTGTTTTCAACCTTTTATTGTTTTTAACCTTTTTAAAAAGTATAAATAAACTGACATTTTGAAGTGCAAAGTTATTTAAAATGAAAAAGCAGAATTTTTTGTTTGGATGTTTTCTAAAGAGGACACTTCAACAATTTAGAAATTATTTTTTCAAACGTTTTTGAATTTTGAGTTTTGCCAGAACCGACTCTCTCCCACAAATAGTTTTGGTTTCAAAGCATAGGCATTTTCTAATGACAAAAATGTTTCTTCGGAAAATTCCTGACCTGCTCTATTTGTTATGTACTATGGGAGTTTGCTGTTGACCTCAGTGGGGTCAGGACTTTACCCCTTATGTCAGCAGAGGCCTTTCAGAAGATGGTATTAAACATTAAGTAGCACAGTGGGACCCTGATCTCAGGATATCTAGATGCTACTGTAATATGAATAATTAATAATAAAATAATTGAGAGAAGACTAGAGGTTTAGATTGATGCCTTTCCTCAGAGATCGTTTGACTGAAAATTCAGTCAAAGGATGGTCGGAAAACACTTAGCCAGTCAACATGCAGCACTAAGAACTGAGGTTAAGAGAGCTAGCTAGTGCTTGTGTAGGAAACCACATTTCCTCTATAGAAAGCTCAAGAGAGTGGAGAGCAGTGCTAAGCGAAGAGCATAAAGGAAGAACTGAGGATCAAAAGAAGCCTTACTTCACAGAAAATATGTATCAGATCCCAGCCTTCTGATGGGCAAAGATTCAGTGTCGCTAATCAGAATAGAAGACAATCACAAGAGTAAATCTGTTCTTACTGTAGCTGGAAATAAAAATCATGCACTATATATAATCTTAGTTGGAACTAGAACTTAGAGTTGTAACTGTTGATGCTCTGAAGATTCACAATAATGTGTTTCTGACAATAGATGTGGTCAGTCATAATATAATCTTAAATATAGGCAATAGCTATGCCATCTCAACTTGTGAGCTTGTCAGGTCTCATAAACTAGCAGATTGAACTTGGTCAGCGCTTGGATGGGAGGCCTCTCTGAAAACCAAAAGTGGGGTTTGTAATTCAGTTGACCGCACTCTTCTTTGAATCTGAATTGAACCAGCGGCCCAGCATGATTCATGGAGACAGGGGTGGGAGCAGAAGCAGACTGTGCTGCTGGAGATGCTGTATTTCAGATGACATATAAAACCCAAATCTTGACCATTTCTTGTTGTTAAACATCTTGGGAAACTTTTCACAAGAGTAGGGGTGGCTGCTCTGATACCTGGCCAATTTCCAATGTGAATAACAATTGCATTCTGTCTATTTAAGGCTTTATCACTTTCATCAGATAAAGTATTTTCTTCATTTCCTAATCTTGATTTATTGTCTGGGTGGAGTGAAACGGCTCCTATATGTAACTTGTAATTCTGTAATTCGGTGCTTCTGTGCAATATAAAATAAATGATCTATAAAATGATTTTGGGAATAATTATGGGTAATTATGTATAATCACACTCTCCAACCCATTTCAGCACCTCTGTTGACTTTGTCACTGGTGACCATTGGAATCATTGGTGTTCAAATGTTAGGGGTGTCTTACCAGTGCAAGGATTAAAATTTATATTATGGCCAAAATGTTCAAATCCTGGTATTCTAAATCCATAGTGAGCCACCTGAATAAAAGTGCTCTGATGTTTAGCTGGAGGAAATTCAGGTGCCCAACTTTAGACATTTTTGAAAAATGTGTGTTTTATTTATAAAGATAGTGGGCCCTATTCTCATTTACATGATTGCCTCTTTGTAGCATTGTGCAGTACAAAAGGGGCCTTAGTGTAAATGTAAATGAGAAGCATCCCCCTCCTTTTTTAGTTTTCTCTATATCTCTTATTTTGCAGTACTCTACTGTACTATTTTATTTTATTTTTTTTATAAAAGCTGGTAGTTTACATACACAATAATAAGTTATACTTCTTTTACTTGGAAGTTAAAGGCCACTGCTTTTTAAGTGCTTTTCGATGAAAGAAGAAATCTCCTTGCTTAACATGCCAACTTCTTGAATGTTTCATTCTTTGAAATGGCAAATAAGGAGGCGGATCATACACTGTATTTTCCAACTCCGTTTAAATGAGCAGATTGGTTTGGTCAACAATTTGACCTACCTTCTTTTTCTTACATTTGTTTGTGAAGTCCATGCATTTCTTTGAGTCTCCAAAAAGTCCACAAACCCTAAACGATCTTTTTCCTTAAAGAATGAACACCTCACAATGGCACCGGCTCCAGCTCAGCAGCCAGTGTTTACAAAAGATAAAGCTCTGAAAAGAGAACAGGTTTCAGTTGAAAATTTTCAAAGGTTTTTTTGTAACAGTGAATAGAATGGGTTGAAAAGCGTGTTTTGAGGAAATTTAAAATGGGAATCGAAGCAAACATTGCCATTTCATATTGAGAAGCCTATTTCCTGGATAATACAGCTGTTTTCATTTAGAAGATGTGGTTGCTGAAGCATTAGCACTGGAAAGTGGATTCCACTGAATCACAAACATATGTCTTGTAGACTACCTTACAGTTGAGTGGGTTAGTTTAAAAAGATTTTCTTCAGGCTGTTGTTAGCATGAGAAGACTGAATCTGAATGAGATGCAAATGAGAACCTTTTGCATTACTGTAACGACATTCATTGTGCAGAGTGAGGTTAGAAGTGTAACTGCAAAGGTGGTGTAGCTATGAGATTCTGTAGCTAGAAATGAGGGGGTTTTATTCTTAATTTGACAGAGCCTTACATAACAGTTATCGTGAAATATTTAGTACCAGGATTTGTGGTTTAGTTTTATTTTGAATATTCTAATTTAACAAATGTATTTTAATAGGTTTTCACCAAACCTTAAAAGAACACCTGACTCTAGGGGAACTTTAATGTTAATTCTATTGAAACGTCAATCTGTCTTCCAGGAGGAAAGAAAAGAAAGACTATTACCATAAATAGCAATAAAAATCCTATAAACATAGACCCCAATCCAGCAAAGACTTATGCACATGCTTAAAAGAGTAGGGGTGAAATTCTGGCCCCAATGTGAGTTTCCCATTGGCTTTATTGGGGCCAGGATTTCATAGTGGTAATAATCCCAATTACTTCTCTGAGACCACTACTAAGGCTTGATCATGCACCAGTGAAGTCAAATGGGAGTTCGGCAATTAACTACAATGGGAACAGGATCAGTCCCCCAGTATGCAAAGTTAAGCGCATGTTGCAGGATCAACCTCCCTTGTAAACTTCAAAAGGCCATTAAAAGATGGACTGATTTCTCTGACAACCCCAGCAGCCCTCCTCCTGGATCCTGCCCAACTTCTTGACAAGGAACAGGTAGGCATTTTTGAAAGATGAGCATTAAACATGTCAGCAATAAATGCCTTTTATAAACTGTTGGCTTTTGAGTTGAGTATTTTACACAGCTTAACCAGAAATCCATGATTCAGGAACAGAGGAACAGGGAATCAGCAGCATATGCCTATCTTGTGAGAGGTAAATATGTAGAACACTGTTTTAAAATGATTTTTGACTGTCTTAGGAAAAGGCTATTCTCCTGCAGCCACTGCCTCTCTGTGGTGGTCAAGCAGTATGACAGCAGGACTGTAGTTGGGCTGTGTTTCAGACCTGTGTCCACAGTCTGGCACATGGCTTCCTTACCCCGATTCAGTGACATTTTACAGACAATGCAAAGTTTGTCTCACAATTACTTCACAGTGGCTGCTTCCCCTCCCCAAAGTAGCTGTAAAAATATCTACTGTGTTTATCCTACTAAGGGAGTCAATAAATCTCTTTCTCTTCTCTCATTTAAAATATCTCCCGTTTAACAGTTTTAAGTTACTTCATAATGTTCGCTGAGTTAGTCCTATTGCATTTTTTCACTGAGAAGAGCATTTGTAGTTTAATAGAAAGTACTCTGTGTTCTTGGCTTTTAGAGTATTTGAGATCTGGAGCCTTTGAGCTTCCCAGATATCAGCTGTCTAATGAAGCTTGCAGTAGGAGCACAGAGAATATAATCATTTCATTTCTCCATGTATGCTGCTTAAGATACTTTAACAATTATGAAGATTTTACAGCCTATTTGTTTAAAAATGGTTCTGAACTTACCTTTATGCAAAATCGAAGTTTGAAAACAAATGTTCTCCTGGCAAAGTGCCAGGTGAATTTTTCATAGGATTGCATGGAATTTGCATATGAAATTACAAATTTCTGGAAGGTGCAATTTCACGTTTTTTTTTTCTCAAATATAAATTGACCCATATGGTACCCCTGACCACAAGGCTGTTTGTGTGTTTATCATTTTGTGCTAGGATAAAATGAATAGGAAGGAATTCTTTATTTAAAAACTAGACACGCGGCAGAGGCAAAGTAGAGACTGGATAAATGTTTGAATTTTGGAGTCAGATACTCAAATCCCTATTTTTAGCAGATTGGATCACACACATGTATGTGTAGATATATAGTGTGTGTGTTGGTGTATATACCTGCATATAATATGTATTTGTGTAAGAAGCAGTGGGAGTTTGGGATGTGCAAAGTATGCAGAAATTAGCCTACTTTTGCACTATACGATATACCTTTACGTGAGGCACACTGAAAGCACCATATGAATATTCCTAGTGCTACTGGAAAAGAGACCAATCAGTCTTTCCAATTATTTTTTTAAAAAAATATGTATTTGGCTTCTATTCATTCAAGTCAATGATAAAAATGTTCATCTGTATTCTTGTCAAATTTAAATGACAAGACTCGAGAAAGTTTAAAAGAAATAAAAAAGAGTCTCCGATATACTATTGGCCCCATAACTGATTCTTTTGTCGAAAAGCTGATGAGTTTTGAATCCCATTCCTCATCCTGTGACAGCTAATTATGCAACACTTGGGATATTGTGCTGAGTACTTTGTTTTTTTTCTCTGCCTGAAACTTCTTACAGTAGGTTATGAGCAGTCTGATGAGTACTTTTATGAGCTAATAAACCTCCTGCATGATTCTGTTCTGACTGATGGATGAAGTCCTCTGTCTGGAACGAGGTAAATTTAACATCCCAGCTAATGACTTTGATATAGGATACACAAAAATGCAGAATATAATGAATAAAACTGAAGGACCTTCTCAAAAGTGCAAACTGAGGTAAAAATATGTGATATAATAATGATGAAATCCTGGCCGGATTGAAGTCAATGGCAAAATTCCCATTGACTTCTTTGGGGCCAGGATTTAACCCATAGTTTCTATTTATGAAAGATACATTTTTCTGTTGATAAATATCATTATTGGGAACTTGTTATAGCAGGTTTCTTTTAAGATTATCCTTGTAACAATCACCTACAGTGTTACATTTTACTTACTAAGAACGATATATAACACCATAGTACCGGGGTAGCATAGGCAGAGTATTTAGCGAGTTCCAAATCTTAAATAATGATCCTTTCTCACAGTGAAGTTAATTCACAATTTCAGAGCCAGACAAGTCTGTAAAAAAACTAATGCAACGAGGCTTTCTGTTTAATTAGACCATTATAGGTGTCTGTTAATGCCCAGGACTGTTTTTGTTGTTGTTTTTTATTCATTTTTTTAAAAATTGCTTTTTCATCTTCATGATGCTTTCATCTGCACAGAGTTGGTCATTTTCCAAAAGATTTTGTAGCCACCTGGTGTACTAAAAATAGGTTCTCACAAATATTATCTTTTCGTGTTTACATACATGAGCGTATGTCCTGACTTTGCATCCTAGTCTTTAGTACATGTGCATCAGAGGAATACAAGGTAAAAAGAAAGTATTTTTCTTTCAGTCAGTAATATGTCATACTAAGAATACACAGAGGAAATGTACAGGTGTACCGTAACTATTTGTGTACTAGCCTATTAAAATTAAATTAAATTTTTTTTAAAACTCTCTACATTTTTTTATCCTCAGATGCAGACCGACATTGTGAAATAGTTGGAAGTCCTCTGAAGATCAAAAGCACTAGAAAACCACTGTCTTGTATCATTGGGTATTTAGGTGGGTATTTTCCCTTTGAGGAAAGTGAGTAAAGTGAGATGTCAACATTTTAACCGTATTTAAAAATCCTACTCACCAATAAGGGAACTCATAACAACATGGCAGCGGTATGAATAAGAAAATACATCTGAGCTTTTAATAATGTGCTATTGTAATGGTTTGAGTTTGCAATATTTAGTTAGACTGCCTTTAGTCATCAGTGTAAAATGGCATATGTAGCATGTGAAAAATAATCTGGCAATCTGATTTTTTTTTTAAATTTTTACCTCAGTGGTAACGAGGAGTCCGGTGGCACCTTTAAAGACTAACAGATTTATTTGTGCATAAGCTTTCATGGGTAAGAAATACACTTCTTCAGACGCCTGGAGTGAAAATTACAGATACAAGCATAAATATACTGGCACATGAAGAGAAGGGAGTTACCTTACAAGTGGAGAACCACTGATGACAAAGCCAGTTCAGTCATGGTGGATGGGGTCCACTCCCAATAATTGATGTGTCAATACCAAGAGAGGGGAAAATTGCTTTTATACTGGGCCAGCCACTCCCAGTCCCTATTTAAGCCCAAATTAATGGTGTTAAGTCTGCAAATGAATTGTAGCTCTGCTGTTTCTCTTTGAAATCTGTTTTTGAAGTTTTTTTGTTGAAGAAAGGCTACTTTTAAATCTGTTATTGAATGTCCAGGGAGATTGAAGTGTTCTCCTACTGGTTTTTGTATATTATCATTCCTGATGTCTGATTTGTGTCCATTTATCCTATTGTGTAAAGACTGTCTGGTTTGGCCAATGTATATGGCAGAGCGGCATTGCTGGCACATGATGGCATATATCACATTGGGAGATGTGCAGGTGAATGAGCCTCTGATGGTGTTGCTGATGCAGTTGGGTCCTCTGATGGTGTCGCTAGAGTACATATGGGGACAGAGTTGGCAATAGGGTTTGTTACAGGGATTGGTTCCTGGGTTAGTGTTTCTGTGGTGTGGTATGTAGTTGCTGGTGAGTATTTGCTTCAGGTTGGGGGGCTTCAGGTTGTGGGGCAGACTACAAAAGCAGCTTTGCCTCTCCTGGAACTGACACCTCCTCCTCTATTATTGGGAGTGGACTACATCCATCCTGATCGAATTGGCCCTGTTAGCACTGGTTCTCCACTTGTAAGGTAACTCCCTTCTCTTCATATGTCAGTATATTTATGCCTGTATCTGTAATTTTCACTCCATGCATCTGAAGAAGTGGGTTTTTAACCACGAAAGCTTATGCCCAAATAAATCGTTTAGTCTTAAGGTGCCACAGGACTCCTCATTGTTTTTGTGGATACAGACTAACACGGCTACCCCCTGATACCTCAGTGGTGTCATTTTCAAAAGCACTCAATGTTGGTCTTGAAAAGGAGCAGAGTTAGGCCAATATTGAGCACTTTTCAAAATTCCATTCTAAGATGTTACCAATTTTTTCTAACCTACCAACCCGCTTAGAAAGATGTAATGTTATCCAGTACAAAAACAAAAAAGAGACTGTATCAGCATGTTATGACATGTTTGGATCACAGCTGATAGGAAGAAAAAGTGGAAGAAGGGGGTACTGGAGAGAAGGGAATAAAGGCGATTCCAGTATTTTTAGCTTAATATTAATAAATCAAAAACTGTCATCTTCAAAAGCGGCCACTGATGGCAATTAAATATTTATGCATTCACTACAGAGATAGTGAAAGCCCTTTGAGCTATAGTATTCCATATAAAGACATCAATCTAATTCTTAGAGGAGCAAGGAAGTAGAGATAAGCATTAAGAATAAGCAGAGCAACAAAAAATGAGCCAAGTATTACCCTGGTGTAAATCTGAAGTAATGCTATGAAGCCAATGGTGTTACTCTCAGTTTATACACACAGAACCCACAGTCCTGATACAGACTAACATGGCTACCACTCTGAAACCTGTCAGAATAAATAATAAAGGTCTCAGGATTTTTCGCACATTAATAAACTGATGTCTAAAATTGACAAATAGGAATTTTTAGGAAGAGTCCTGGGCAGATGTTCTTTATTAATCTGGACATCTTTTGGCCTCAAAAGTACCAAAACATATATTCTTGCCCCTCAGTAGTGGCCTTATGCTTATCAAGGGAAAAACACAGCTGCTTGTTCCCTATATAGCTGCAAATTCAACCTCAAGCAATCTAGTTTCTTACGCTGAGTTGAATTACCTGGGCCTATGTGGGAAAACGGAGGACAGCATATTCCCATGAAGTATTATCTCCCTGAAAGTGGGCCTGCAGAGTGAAAAGGATGAAATTATTATGAAAAGATTAATGATGATAATATTCACTCTGATTTACTTTTGCTAATTTGTTTATTTTGATTAAAAATCTGAACAGTACAACAGATGAAATAGCTCCACAAAAGGTAGCTAGCAGATGGCTTTTAGTGTTGCTGTCTGTGCATATTTGAATAAAATAAAGTCTGACCTTATACAATCTCTAGGATATTGTTTTGCTTCTAAAATTCATCCCATGCCATATCTCAGAGGTCTGCTTGAGCAACAGGTTTGCTTTTCATTTTTTTCATACCATTCCATCAAATATTTGCTAGAATACATTTAGTTACGCCTCATAGGAAATCATTTTTTCTCTTCACTCCTTGAAAGAATGT
Source organism: Eretmochelys imbricata (assembly GCF_965152235.1). Taxonomy (NCBI): domain Eukaryota; kingdom Metazoa; phylum Chordata; order Testudines; family Cheloniidae; genus Eretmochelys; species Eretmochelys imbricata. Next base: position 170,632,055 of record NC_135574.1, read on the forward strand.
CGAAAGAACTTCCACTTACCATCTCATTCTGCGTCCTGGCTTTCCATTATCCCTTTTCTGCTTCTTGAGGAGTGCATTGCACAGCAGGACTACGCATTAAAGATCGGCCCCTCCTTGGAGAGATTTGGGATTACTTCCTGTGCAATCAATTTAGCTTTCACTGTGTGTAGGGAACAGAAACCCTGAAGTGAATCTTGCTTACTTGAGTGTCTTATATTGCCCATTAGTGCATTCCTGCTCTTCCACGTGGCAGACCTAGGTCAACATTTGTACCTGTGGCAGTTGAGAAGAGATGAGTTGGAGTGGCAGATGCTCAGTACCTCTGAAAATTAGGCCATTTATTTAGGTTCCTAATTTGAGTCAACTTAAAAAATGTTGTCCCTAATTTTATTTTCATTTTTGGTATTTTGATTGCCTTAGCAGTATTTCCTGAGATAGATAACCCCTTTGAGGGTAAGGTTTCTAATTTACTATAGCCCAAATCCTCAAAGTTATTAGGCACTTAACTGTCACTGAAGTCAATGACAATTAGGCACCCTAAATACTTTTGAGGATCTGAACCTCTGTGTTTATGCAGTGTCTAGCACCATATCCAACCTGGTTGGCTTCAAGGCATTAGCACAGTATAAATGTTAATAAGTGCTTGAAGTATTAATTTACCTTACTTTTGATCTCTGAAATGGAAATATAAAATGAGTCATGCTTAGTGGTTATGTGTTGTGCTGCTATGCAACTGACCTAAATGAGATCCCTAGGATATGACCCAGTATTGATTTTCCAGGTAATCTTAATTCTGGCATTTCCTAACTTTTGTGTGGTTGACTTTATAACCTGAGTAATGTTCTTTTCACATAGTTTTTGTTGTGTGTAATTTCCTAGGTTTTTAAAAAGGAAACTGGAAAAAACAAATTCTATCATATTGTCACCCACATGGGTCATCAGCAGGGTTAGAACCTTTAGATCCATCGCGCAGACCTCTGCCACTTGAGCTAATGGATTAATTGATAGTAATAATAGGTTGCTATCCTCTCTGGACCAGCACTAGAGGGGCTGGGACACTTTGCCAGAGGGTTTCACAGATATTTGCTGACAGTAGAGGAATGATGAGACTCAGGAATCTTAAGCTCCATTTCAGGCTCATTTCAGGCCCCCGTCCCCAGCAGAAGCCGCGGGATGGGAGAAGCCCCCGTGCACACGCACACCCACCCCACCCCCAAGACCACATCCCTGGCAGAAGCCGCCAGACAGGGGAAGCTCCAGCAGCTCACCCGCCCATCCATAGCAGAAGCTGCAGGATGGGGGAAGACCCAACACTCATCTCCCCTCGCCCCCATCCCCAGCAGAGGTGCGGGGAGTAGCTGGGAAGACCCAGCACCCGGACCCCCGCTGGGGCCCTGGGACTGGAGGGGCTCTCACTCCCCACTGCTGCCCTGGTGTGGCACAGGGACAGCGTATCTCCCATCAGTAGGGAGGGGCAGAAAGGAGAAAATGGGTTGGGGACCACAGTTGTGGGGGACAGAATGAGGGGGATCCCGGGTGGAACAGGGGTAGGATTGCCAGGCGTCTGGTTTTCTACCAGAACGCTGGGTCGAAAAGGAACCTTGGTGGCTCCTGTTAGCGCAGCTGACTGGGCCACTAAAAGTCTGGTTGGCCGCAGCACCAGCGTTGCAGGCAGGCTCCACACCTGGCTGCACACATCTCCCAGGAAGCAGCCAGCATGTCCCTCTGGCTTCTAGGTGGAGGGGCGGCCAGGGGGGTTCTGGCTTCATACACTGACCCAGCCCACAGACACCACACCGAGGGTCAGCTCTGCAGCTCCCAGTGGCTGGGAACTGCAGCCAAGGGGAACTGTAGGGGCGGCACCTGCAGGTGGGAGCAGCACACAGAGCCCCATGGCTGCCCCTCTGCCTAGGAGCCAGAGAAACATGCTGGCCACTTCCGGGGAGCACCTGAGGTCAGCGCCGCCCAGAGCCCGAACCCCCTCCCATGCCCCAACCCCTTGCCCCAGGTCAGCATCCACTCGTGCACACAAACTGCCTCCTGGAGCCCACACCCCAACCCCTCAGCCCCAGCCCAGAGCCTCCTGCTCCCCAAACCCCTCATCCCCAGCTCCACCCCAGAGCCTGCACCCCCAGCTGGAGCCCTCCCCCCACTCCAACTCCCAGCCCAGAGCCCTGTCCCACACCCTGAACCCCTCATTTCTGGCCCCACCCCAGTTCTTCTGGCCCAAGGCCCCAGGAAACCTTAATTTTGCCTCTGGGAGTGTATCACTAGTGGGGAGATCCTGCTGCCCGTTCCCCATAAGCATTATTCTTTCTGCACCATTCGCTCCAAACTGCCCTTGTCCTGCTTCTGTCTCTAACCCACCCGGGCTCCTCATCCAGCTAGGCCCAGTCTCCAGCCCTCCTGAGGCTTCTCATCCCAGTCCCAGTCTCCTTTCCCAGCAAATCCTTGTCTCGCCCTCCTGGAGTTCCTGTGTCAGCCCTCGCCCAATCCCTGTCCCAATCTTCTTCGTGAGCCATTCCCACATCCCAGCTCTTCCCACGTCCCCATCTCTGTGTCCAGCCAGCCCTCGCCCCACCCCCAGCTCCTCATCCAATCTCTCTCTCTCCCCCTTCCCCGGCTCAGGTCATGCCCTGCCCTCCAGCTCATGTTTTCCTTTTCCACGCTGTGTCTTCCCTCCTCATCCCAGTCTCCTTGCCCAGCCAGTCCCAGACTCCCCCATCGCAACTCCTAAGCCCAGTTTCCTTTTCTCCACCCTGCCAGCCTCCCTCTCCCTCCCTCTCCAGGCTCCTTATCCCCTTCAACTTATCTCCCCTCACTGACCCCTCAGTCCGGCTTTTCTCATTTCGATCAGGAAGCTTCCCCCTCCATCCTGTCTGGGTGCAGCAGAGGGAGTCATTGCGAGCACAGGGGAGAGAGCGGCTGCCTGCTCTAAGTTCAGGTGCCCTGCCTTGGCCCGCAGCTGTAAGCAGGGAAAGTGCAGCTGAGCCCCAGCAGGCGCATGCTCAGTGTGGACCGACACTTCAAAAAATGTGTCAAACTCTGATAAGTCTCTGCTGAGCAGGTGTCAACTGCAGTTTTTCAAAGGCTTCTAACTTGGCAAATGTGTGCAGATTTTCATGGGGAAACCAAGGCACATTGGTGACACCTAGCTATGCCCCTCCCCCACGCGGATACATTTTAAGACTGTTGCAAAGCATGGAGGCAATAGAGCTTTTTAAGAAAAGTTCATCCGAATTTTAACCTGGGGAAAACAATGTAATTTTCTTTTGCTTCTCTCTCAGAAATAGCCTAACCGTTTTGGCTGAAATTAACCCTCTCCCATCACCCCTCAGAATAGATCTGCCTGAGGCAGACACTCAGCATGGAAAATTTCAGGCCAAATGACTAAAGTTTGGCAAAGTTATAAACACCTAAAAGCAGGGTTATAATGGGAGGTGTTGGGCAACTTTAATAATATGAACTGCTACTAGACCCAACTGTAATATAATATACACACACAAACATATTATAAGGGTTTTAACTGAATAAATGTTAGAAGCTCGTTTGCCCTAATCTGAGGGTCAAATGTGATTTTTTTTTTTTTTTTTTTGTCCAGCACAAAACTTCAAAGGAATTTGATGAGATGTCTTTTCCCCTACCTACTGAACACACGCAGTTAAGCAATCATGGTAGTTACCTCAAGCAGCCCAGATGTTTCACATTAGGGAGAGCCATGGTAGCAAAGACTTGAGACTGAGTCATTGTGTAAAAATTTGGAAAAATTCTAGGCCTGAAGAAATTGACTTTGAGTTCACTGGAAAATTAAATGTGCTTTTAATAGATAAAATGAGTAGATAAAACGTTCGTAAATATTTCATTTTAAATCTCCTCCCCCCTCAACCCCAACAGAGATTCATCCTGCAATGAAACCTAATGTAGTCCGGTCAATGCCAAGCCTTCAAACCCCAGCTGCGAAACGAATGCTCGCAACCCCTAATCATTCATCCCGAAGTATTTTGGGGAAAAGAAACTACAGCCATCACAATGGACTGGAGGGTATGTAAAACTGGGATTTTTTTAAAAAAAGTTAGGAATCTTTTTATGTGAACTAACAAGTATTGCATCTGTGAACTGAGAAAACTGAAATTTTGGCTATTCAGTTAAGTATAAGATACACTAGTAGTATATTACAGTACATTAAGGAATGGATCACAAATTTCTAAATAAAGCAACAGACTACAAGCATAATAATTGTCCTAAGGATGCAGCTTTATGAATGTTGGTGCCCTGTGTAGTTAGCACATTCCCCACAGTAATAGTTTTTAAAATTCACTGGGAAGAATAGAATCTATGCATTCACAGCTCTGCTTTGAATATAGATCAGAGTTGTACATTGGTACCAAAATTTGTGCAAGATATATTTGGCATATTTGTGTTGTCAGTTTTAAATGTCATGACTGTGGTGCGTAATGCATTGGAACTGGTTATAGATCTTAAGCTCTATCTCAACAGATTACGTTGGTTTTGCAGTCCTCAAGCTGATGATATTTTTTGCATTGTTTCCTAGTAATCTGCACTGTTTGCATAAGTGATCAGAAAAAGAATAAAAATAAGGGGAACAAGTGTAGCAATGGAGATTCTTTGCACTGTTGTTGAAAAAATATTTTTCAGTGATGTCCTTGATTGAATTTTGCCACGTATTTATTTATGTACAGCTAGAAGAGTTGATTACACTTCCTGCTGGTTTACAAACACTGTTGTAATTATTGTATGCATACAGTGTATATAACTTGGTTGAAATATTTGGCTGAAATTCTCTGAGCTGCATTTGGTAGGGAAGAGGGAAAGATAACTTCTAGCCATCTTGTGGCCCAAGATTCTGGGGCTCAGGATCAGTCCAGTTCCTTCTGTAAATTAGAACAGTTTATGCCTTGCGGTCCTTTAAGCCCGGTTTCCAGCTGCTTTGCTTCATGGTGTAGTGCAAAGCAGTCAGAGTGGACATGAAAATTGAGCAAATATATTGTAAAGGTTTGGGAGTAATTATGAAGGTGACTCAAAACTATTTTAAAGTGTTCTTGTACTCCAAAAAGTGACTTTGCTATGGTATCTTTCTGGTGTTTACATCATCACCATAACCTTAAGATTCTGCAACTGAAACTAAATGGACCATTCTATCCGACATGCAAGTCAGAATAGAATCTAGCTCATTCTCCTTTCATTGTGTTGGCTCTATTTAGCTAACAGGAGTGAAAAGTAATACAGTATATTATATTCAGTAAAATAAGCAGATCTGACTGAATACAAATGAATAACAGATCAATGGAATAAAAAAATCCATTTAGTCCTCTTTCGGTGTAGAATTCCACTGTATGCTTTTGAACTAACATACGTAAATCTTCAAATACCATAGATTACTGGCTAGTTGATATAAAAGTCCATTCTGCAATGAAACTGGGAAGCATGAAATTCTGCCCTCTCCAATGTAATGAATCCTCATTTTGGTTTATCCGAGCAAGGCAGTGAGGAGGTAATATGGAACTGGATTTATGGAATCACATATGGAAAAAAAATGAAAACACTTTGTGATTATTATTATTATTTTGCCTCAGAAGTGGCATGTTGGAGGGGAGGGAAATTGTCTCTTCATAGAGAGTGTAGATATTAGAAATGGAAAGAGATGTTCGACCATTAAGTCTCTCCCCCTGCCATCACAGAAGTAATTGAAGAAGTATTTTATGGTCTATTTGACAGGCTGTATTCTAACCTGGAGAGCCATCCCACTCCTTTTAATCTGGTCCAATCCTGTTCTCCCATCTTTGACTACATATGTTGTTTGATCCACACCACCTGTTAGCCAGTACCATCCTGAAAACAAGTTCTAGAGGGAGCTATGTACCTATTTTGTCTTCCTGTGTGTTAATCATTTAAAAGCCCATAAGAAATAGATCTTATTAGAAGGCTGGTACACTCTGTTCATATGCATAAACATAGGATTTCCTCCTGAATACTCACTAAGGAGGATTACAAGATTTACCAAAGCCTCTCTTTGCTAAATATTAATTATATACCTTCTAATATTTGCACTCTAAGTGAATATGGTGCTGCATAGCAGATTGATGGTACCAAAACAGTCCCTGTCTCAAAAATTCTACTGTCCAAAACAGACAGACCAAGACAAGACAGAATTTACACATGGATGGATGTTGCATTAGAGTTTGAATGATTCATAGAGTAGATGTTTCCTTAGATTTTATTTGGGAGTTTGGCATAAGTTAGCAGGGAGGCTGCTCTGGAAATATGGGCCGGGGTAACGAACATCATGAGTTTTTCTTATTACAGTGACACTTGCTAAGTCACAGCTACATTTTGTGTATGTTCTAGCGAAAATGTCATCCTGTTTTGTTTTTGTTTTTTTTTTTACCCACACTTACAAAGCGCTGCCTTAAAAAAATGGATGATGGATAAAATATTCTGGTTATTCATTTATCTGAAGCAATTATACATAGATGAGAAGTATTTGGATCTTAATTCAGTGTGCAAATAGTCAAATAATGCCACTACACAGTAAGCAGATAATCTAACTGCTAAAACGTGCTATCCAGTGGGGCAGGGCCACAACTGTGTGAATCTTATTAATATAAAGAGTATTATGCATTAAAGTGAAGTGCACTGCGCAGGCCAAATGCAGTCTGACATAGGAAATGATGGTCTTGTTGTAAAGCACTGCATTGTTTCAGGAGACCTGGATTATATTCCTGAGTCAGTCATAGATTCCTTGTGGGACAGTGAGCAAGACATTTATCATGCTTGCCTCAGTTCCCCATCTGTAAAATGGGGATAATGATACTTCCCTAAAGCACAGGAATGCTGTGGCAGTAAATTCATTAATGTTTGTGAGGGACTCGGCTTGTGAGGGTGTCCACAGAAGGACCTACATAAATAGCAAGACCATTTCAAAATATGTTTTGTTTCTTTTACTAAAACAGTCTCAATATTCTCTTCAAAGTAAACTTCCTCAGAAAAATAACTACCATAGAGCACCATCCATTCTGATGAGCTTGTTTGACTGACAAAGCACCAACATGGCTAATTGTGCTAGGGTGTCCTACGTGGGATAATACTTAATTGGTAAGCAGGACTTTAGTAGAAAGATTTATTCTACGTTTTAAAATAACTCGCAAATTTTAAATTTGTCATTTCCTTGAATTATTTTTGATGGGGAGTAGATCATTTCAAGGAGAACAGATATTTCTAGGTTACAGTGACCATCTGTACTCTGTAGAGTTCTGTTAAGATAACTATCTTAATGCCTGTTCTGACATACTCTTTAATTAGATCTCTGCATGCCATAGCACATGAAGTCTGTGGAATAGCTACTGGGGCATCTGACGATATACAAAAGCCCCGAATGCAGTGACAGAAAAACAATTTCCACAAGTGATTAGTGTACACAGAATCCGTTTTTCTTTTTTCTTTTGATGGACAGCCTAAAAGGCATTTTCTAAGTAATAGAATGTAAAACTTCACAAACTCAGTACCCAGGATAACCTTCCTTTGTACCTTCTTTATAACATTCCAAACTGTTTTGGCTCTTCTAACAGTTTGCAACAGGTTTCCTTAAATATTACTCACTCACTTAGGGGAGGAAGCGATGGTGTCAAGAAACCTGATGTCCTCAAGTGGATTGTATCAGACAAATCATTTTCAATAAAAAGGTTCCTTGATGATATAGTTTATTATAGAGGAATCAGATTAATGGAGTTGCACCAAGTTAGGCAACTGGACAGATTGTGGCCTAGATAACATGTGACTGGCACACTAGAAGGGACAAGATATATGGACCCGAATCAAGACTATTGCTGTTTGTTTTGGAGAGTCATGGTGTCATACCATGGCTATCTTGGGTTGGATTTTCCTACCATATTATCATTATTATTATTATGCAACCTAGTGTGTGCTAGTGCCTTGTAGACATAGACTGAGATAAAATCCTGTCCAGGAAAGTTTACAATCTAAAATCTATAGCTAACCTTCTTGCTGTGTTCCAGATATTTCACAGATCTTGCATATGACATATTTTCCATTCCAGTGTCTTTCATTGGTTCCTGACGGGTAGGTTTTAATGACAGAAGGGACCATTATTATCATTTAGTCTGACTTCTTGCATAACACAGGCCATAAAATTTTACCCAGTAATTACTGCATGAAGCTCATAACTGCTGTTAGAACTATAGTATATCTTTCAGAAAGAGATCATCCAGTCTTCATTTAAGGCTTCATGTGATTTAGAATCAATCACATCTCTAAGTAAGTTATTCCAATTGTTAATTACTCTCACCGCTAAAATTTGCTATTTATTTCTGGTCTGAATTTGTCTAGCTTCCAATCATTGAATCTCACTATGCATTCTTCTGCTAAATTAAAGAGCCCTCTGCTCTCAGAAGTCTCTTCCCCTCTAGGTACAGTAACTCCTCACTTAAAGTCGTCCCGGTTAACATTGTCTCATTGTTACGTTGCTGATCAATTAGGGGACATGCTTGTTTAAAGTTGTGCAATGCTCTCTTATAATGTTGTTTGGCAGCTGCCTGCTTTGTCCACTGCTTGCAGGAGGAGCAGCCCCTTGGAGCTAGCTGGTGGGGGTTTGGAACCAGGGTGGACCAGGAGCTCCCCATCAGCTCCCTGCTCCCCTAAGTTCCCTGTGCGGCAGCTGCCCGCAAGCTATCAATTTGCCTGCAGTTCAGTTGTCCCTCCCCCCACTGCCATGTGCTGCTCCTGCTCTCTGCTCCAGAGCCTCCTGTTTGTTCTAGGGGGAGAAGGGGAGAGGAGGGCTAATGTCTTGGTGTCCCCCTCTCCCCTGCTCTTGCACCCCGCTTACCCCATCTTCCGTAGAGCGGGTGGGGACACACGGCAGGGCTCAGGACGGAGGGAGCTTCCAGGCAGCAGCTGCCGTCTCAGCTTGCTGATTAATTTAACAAGGCAGTGTATTTAAGAGTGGGGTCAGCGTACTTAAAGGTGCAATGTGCATCTCTCTCACACTCACTCACACACACACACTGTGTCTCTGTCTACCATGCTGTCTCCCCTCCCTCCATTCGTGCTGCCTTGTAGAGTATGAGGGTACACATTAGCAACAATGGGTTAACCCTTGAGGGCTCAGCTGAGTTTTAGTTCATCATTTAGCAGTAAGGCATCCCCTGGGAAATATCCCGCCTTCTGACTTCACCACCTCAACCAAGCTTCACAATCATCATCGCTGTGTTCAGTATTAAATTGTTTGTTTAAAACTTATACTCTGTGTGTGTGTGTGTGGTTTTCCAGCCAGTTATGTACCAATCTTATACTAACTCCATCTAGGTTGCATTTCCCTAGTTTGTTTATGAGAAGGTCATGTGAGATAATCTGTTACTAAATATATTTATTAAATATAATATAGACTTGTCTGGTGAAAAAAATTTCCCTGGAACCTAAACTTCCCACCCCCATTTACATTCATTCTTATGGAGAAATTGGATTCACTTAACATCATTTTGCTTAAAGTTGCATTTTTCAGGAACATAACTACAACGTTAAGAGAGGAGTTACTGTACTGGTATTCTGTGATCGAGTCGCCTCTTAACCTACTCTTGGATAAATTAAATAGATTGAGATTCTTAAGTCTGTCATATATAAGGCACATTTCTTGGATCCAGGATAATAAGCCTTATGAATGGGGGGAAGTGGTAGATGTGGTATATCTTGATTTTAGTAACAGATACTGTCTCACATGACCTTCTCATAAACAAACTAGGGAAATGCAACCTAGATGGAGTTACTATAAGGTTGGTGCATAACTGGTTGGAAAACCATTCCCAGAGAGTAATCATCAGTGGTTCACAGTCAAGCTGGAAGGACATATTGAGTGGGGTCCTAAAGGGATCAGACCTGGGTCCAGCTCTCTTCAGTATCTTCACTGATGATTTAGATAATGGCATAGAGAGTAAACTTATAAAGTTTGTGGATGAGACCATGCTGGGAGGGCTTAAAGTGCTTTGGAATTCAAATTCAAAATGATCTGGACAAACTGGAGAAATGGTCTGAAGTAAGTAGGGTAAAATTCAATAAGAGCCAATGTGAAGTACTCCACTTAGGAAGGAACAGTCAGGTACACATATAGAAAATAGGAAATGACTGCCTAGGAAGGAGTACTGCAGAAAGGGATCTAGGGGTCAAAGTGGGTCACAAGCTAAGTATGAGTCAACAGTGTAACACTGTTGCAAAAAAAGCAAACATCATTCTGGTGTTAGTAATTCTTCTGCTCGACACCGTGCTGATTAGTCCTCAACTGGAGTATTGTGTCCGGTCGCGGGCGCCACATTTCAGGAAAGATGTGGACAAATTAGAGTCCAGAGAAGAGCAACAAAAATGATTAAAAGTCTAGAATACATGACCTATGAGGGAAAATGAAAAAAAATGGGTTTGTTTAGGCTGGAAAAGAGAAGGCTGAGGGGGGACATAACAGTTTTCAAGTACATAAAAGGCTGTTACAAGGAGGAGGGAGAAAAATTGTTCTCCTTAACCTCTGAGGATAGGACAAGAAACAATAGGCTTAAATTGCAGCAAGGGTATGTAATGGGTTCCCCCCAGGGTGCCACCTGGAACTGGGGTACCACTGAGCCCTCTGACCCAGCAGCCTGGGCTCCCTCTCACACTGTGCTTCAGTGACAAGTTGCAAAGCTCTCCAAACTTGTACTTTCACCAGCATTCACACAGGTAAGGACACACCCAGCTGCAGTCACATGCAGGCTTTCTAACCACCAGCCTAGGACCCCAGAGCAAACCTGATCAGTATCTGGTCAAACCTGGTCAGTATATGGGTTTAATACCCGGTCCGTCTCTCCCTCAGTGTGAAGAGGATGATGCAAACTTGTGGTAACCAAGCTGAGATTTTCCCCAGACCCTTAGTCAAATGCACACTGGTTTGGATTAAAACATGAAATAAGTTTATTAACTATAAAAAGATAGATTTTAAGTGATTATAAGTGATAGCAAACAGATCAAAGCTGACTGCCTGGTAAATAAACAAAAATGCAAACTGAGCAAGTGATAAACAGGCTGGCAGATTCTAAAGGCACTAGCTGCCTTTGCTTTGCAGCTTGGGTTTCCCAGGTTTTCATACACAAGCTAGAAATCCCTTTAGCCTGGGACTATCACTTCCCCCTGTTCAGTCTTTGTTCCTCAGATGTTTCCAGGTATGTTGTTTTAGGGAGAGTGACATACCATCATGATGTCATTTCCCCCTTTTATGTCTTCTTTCCACTTGCTGGAAAGCTCTTTTGCTGTGATCTGGGTCAAACAGTTCCCATTGTGTAGTACTATCTCGGAGAGGTTTCTATTGTACACAGTTCCTGGGGTAATCCTTGGGCTTGTGTGCATTTTCTCAGTGAGCTACGAACATTGTTTGGCCTTTTTACTGTTGTACCTGAAAGGCTGCTTGTGGGTGTTTTCAACCTCACGACATGTTTCAGTAATGCATACATAGCCAAATTTTATACTTCCATATGCGGTGATTGCACACACAATCCAATGAGTTATTAATGTCTAGCAGATCAATACTTTTAGAATACCACCTCACAAGGCATACTTTGTGCAAAACATATCCTAATTATATGACAGTGGTGAATATGAGGGTGTCACAGGGTGGTTTAGATTGAACATTGGGAAAAACTTCCTAACTGTCAGGGTGGTTAAGCACTGGAATAAATTGCCCAGGGAGGTTATGGAACCTCCATCACTGGAGATTTTTAAGAGCAGGTTAGACAAACACATGTCAGGGATGGTCTAGATAATACTTAGTCCTGCCATGAATGCAGGCGACTGGACTAGAAGACCTCTTGAGGTCTCCTCCGGTCCTATGATTCTATGATTCTGTATTTTCCAGACCTCAAATCATTGTAGTAGCTCTTTTCTGAACCTTTTCCAATTTTTCAACATTCTTATTAAAGTGTGGACTCCAGAACTGAACACACTATCCAGTAATGGTCTCACAAATACTGTATTAAAAGCTAAAACCACCTCCTTACTGATGCATGATATTTCCCTGGGATACATCCAGGGACTGTGCTCTCCCACTTAGCAATGGCATCACATTGGGAACTCGTGTTCAGCGAGTTATTTATCATTATCCCTAAATCCTTTTCAATGTCACTGCATTCCGGGATACGACCCCTCATCTTGTAAGTGAGACCTTATATTTGTTCCTAGATATGTTACTTGCATTTGGCTATGTCAAAATGCATGTTGTTCAAACAAGCCCACTTTAACAAGTGATCTGGGTCTGTCTGTATAACGGGCCTCTCATCATTACTTAGTTTGCTAGTACCATTATTATTAACGGCTCCACCAATTTTTGCACCATCTGAAAATTTTACCAGCAGTAGTTTTACATTTTCTTCCAGATCATTGATAAAGACATTGAAAAACATTGAGCCAAGAACAGACCCCTGTGGGACTCCATTGGAAACCTCCTCCTTGGATGATTATTCCTCATTTGCAATTACTTTTTGCGATTCATCAGTCTACCAGCTTTTAATCCATTTCGTATGGGATTCATTGATTTTATATAGTGCTGTTTTTTTATGAGGATGTCATGTGGGACTATGTCAAATGCCTGACAGAAATCTAAGAAATTGTGTCAATACAGTTACCTTTATCAGACAATTTTATAATTTCATCAAAAAGGATTTCAAGTTTGTTTAACAAGACCTATTTTCCATAAACCTTGTCGATCGGCATTAGTTATACTGCCAGTCTTTTAAGTCTTTACTGATTCTGTTCCATATCAGCCTTTCCATGATTTTGCCTGAGATCAGTTAGGGCCTGTAGTTACCCGGGTCATCCCATTTACCCTGTTAAAATATTGGCTTGTTAGTTTTTTTTTCCCAGTCCTCTGGAACCTCCCTAAAGTTCCAATATTTGTTAAAATTCAACTGTAATATTTCAGCAAGCTCCTTGACTGTTTCTTTTAATACTCTTGTGTGCAAGTAAAAGTTGGTCTTTAACATTCCCCCTGGTTACTGATGGAATAGAAAGTATTTCCTAATCACTGTAAGATATGAGTACACCATACTGCTTCTTTTCAAATACAGATCAGTAACACGGTGCATAATTCGAGAAGCTTGGGAAGTGTGTCTGGCTTTTGTGTAGTTGCCACTACAATATTATGCTATTTTTGAATAAAAAATTAGTTTTAATATTACAGTATGTAATATACTAAACAATATCTTTGATTACAAAAGACTATTTAGGTTTTTTTAGTGTTATTGTGTGGCACCAACTAACAGCCAGGAAATATATAGCTGGGGGGTTGATATATTCTGTTTTTTAACTTACACTTTAGTGAAACAAGCAAACAAAAATGGGCATAGGTGCATACACTGAAGTCTTATCTTTTAATGCCATTTGCCATTTTCTTATCCTGGTTTGCTTTTGTCATTACTATTAGAAAAAATGTTTCAAGGAAGCCACAAAAACACGTTTACCCAAGATATGGTGCAATTTACGGCTCTGAAGTAAACACCACTTAAGCTTATGTAAATTCATATTTAGGTCTGACATGTTTTAAGGCATTGCTGTTCACATGGGTAAGCCCGCATGCTGTTTTGGGGGAGTTCTTATTATTTAGCTAATAATGGATGTAGTGGTTCAAAGGTGTATGGTGCAAATATGAAATTAGGCTCCTTTTTAAAAAGCTATGTTGGAGTTATAGGACCATCACCTCTTCCACCACTTAACATCTAGAGCCTTTACTTCTTTTGGCTTGGGGAGGGTGGGAGGGAGAAGGATAGTGAGAGGAAAATGGTTCGTACTTAATTTTTTTTTTTTTAATGTAATACTTATAAAAGGTGCTGGCCTGACATTCCTCATTCCTTTATTCAGTTGTGTATTAAAGTAACTGTTTGTACAGTAACAGTCTGTAATACTGGCAGATACAATAAAAGCTTCTCTACGCAGCTCTGCTATTATGCATTAACCTTTTCTAGAGGGGTTCTCTGTAGGGGTGGAAATGTAGTTCAATCCTTGGGCAATTTTTGGTCTCTCTGCTGAGACTGCTAAGAACGGGAGCTGTTAGTGTCATTTGGGATGGCGGTGTTTGTGATGAGGACATTTGCTCAGTAGGAACTGGACTGAGGCCATCAAACCCATTGTGTGTGGGCGACTAACAGCTGAACTATGGTGTATTTTTCATGTATCTGATCCAGATTTGAGCCATTAACCTAGGCTCCATATCCTACACTGGCAGAAACAGCAGCATTGTAATGTTGAAAAAGTCAGGATGAAAACAGTTACTTTAAGTATTGCATTAGGATGATAGTAATTAAAGAAGAAAAATACCAGTTAGATTATTGAATTACAGGATGCCACCTGCAACTGGGGTACCACTGAGCTCGCCTGACCCACCAGCCTGTGCTCCCTTTACACTGTACTGCTGTGACAGGCCCTCAAGCCCCCTCCAGCACACATACCAGTGGGGACACACCCAGCTGCAGCTACACACAGATATTGAGATCAGCTCTGCATGGGAAGGCTCAGCTAAGGAACTGCTCAGTTACTCAAGTGCACACCCCTCTTTGGAGGGTAAACCCAAAATTATACCATCTTGCGCTGCACAGAGAACTATACAGTCTAAGCTACCCCTCCCTCAATATGGAGAGGAATATACACAGCTTTCTACCCCAAGTTATGATTTCCACACACTGGTTTTAGACAAAACAAGTTTATTAACTACAAAATATAGATTTTAAGTAGGGTTGTAAATCGCAGTTAACTCATATGATTAACTCAAAAACATTAATCATGATTAAAAAATTAATCGCAATTCATCGCAGTTTTAAGCGCACTGTTAAACAATAGAATACCAATTTAAATTTATTAAATATTTTGGATGTTTTTCTACATTTTCATATATATTGTATTCTGTATTGTAATTGAAATCAAAGTGTATATTATTTTTTATTATAAGTATTTGCACTACAAAAATGATAAACAAAAGAAATAGTATTTTTCAGTTCACCTCATACAAGTACTATAGTGCAATCTTTGTCGTGAAAGTGCAATTTACAAATATAGATTTTTTTGTTACATAACTGCACTCAAAAACAAAACAACGTAAAACTTCAGAGCCTAGAAGTCCACTCAGTCCTACTACTTGTTCAGCCAATTGCTAAGACAAACAAGTTTGTTTACATTTACAGGAGATAATGCTGCCCTCTTCTTATTTACAATGTCACCAGAAAGTGAGAACAGGCATTTGCATGGCACTCTTGTAGCTGGCATTGCAAGGTATTTACGTACCAGATACGCTAAACATTCGTATGCCCCTTCATGCTTCAGCCACCATTACAGAGGACATGCTTCCATGCTGATGACGCTTGTTAAAAAAATACTGCGTTAATTAAATTTGTGGAAGAACTCCTTGGGGGAGAATTGTATGTCCCCTGTTCTGTTTTACCTGCCTTCTGCCATATACTTCATGTTATAGCAGTCTCAGATGATGATCCAGCACATGTTGTTCGTTTTAAGAACACTTTCACTGCAGATTTCACAAAATGCAAAGACTGTACCAATGTGAGATTTCTAAAGATAGCTACAGCTGACCCAAGGTTTAATAATCTGAAGTGCTTTCCAAAATCCGAGCGGGACGAGGTGCGGAGCATGCTTTCAGAAGTCTTAAAAGAGAAACACTCTGATGCAGAAACTACAGATCCCAAATCACCAAAAATGAAAATCAACCTTTTGCTCGTGGACTCTGGCTCAGATAAATAAAATGAACATGTGTCAGTCCGCACTGCTTTGGATTGTTATCTAGCAGAACCCATCATCAGCATGGATGCATGTTACCTGGAATGGTGGTTGAAGCATGAAGGGACATATGAATCTTTAGCACATCTGGCATGTAAACGTCTTGCAATGTTGCTACAACAGTGCCATGAGAACGCCTGTTCTCACTTTCAGGTGACATCAAAACAAGAAAAGGGCAGCATTATCTCCCATAAATGTGAACAAACTTGTTTGTCTGAGCGATTGTCAACAGTGTGTCCTTGTTGCCAAGAAGACCAATGGCATTTTGGGCTGTATAAATAGGGGCGTTGCCAGCAGATCGAGGGACGTGATCGTTCCCCTCTATTCGACATTGGTGAGGCCTCATCTGGAGTATTGTGTCCAGTTTTGGGCCCCACACTACAAGAATGATGTGAAAAAATTGGAAAGCATCCAGCGGAGGGCAACAAAAATGATTAGGGGGCTGGAACACATGACTTTTGAGGAGAGGCTGAGGGAACTGGGATTGTTTAGTCTGCAGAAGAGAAGAATGAGGGGGGATTTGATAGCTGCTTTCACCTACTTGAAAGGGGGTTCCAAAGAGGATGGATCTAGACTGTTCTCGATGGTAGCAGATGACGGAATAAGGAGTAATGGTCTCAAGTTGCAGTGGGGGAGGTTTAGGTTGGATATTAGGAAAAATTTTTTCACTAGGAGGGTGGTGAAGCACTGGAATGCGTTACCTAGGGAGGTGGTGGAATCTCCTTCCTTAGAAGTTTTTAAGGTCAGGCTTGACAAAGCCCTGGCTAGGATGATTTAGTTGGCTATTGGTCCTGCTTTGAGCAGGGGGTTGGACTAGATGACCTCCTGAGGTCCCTTCCAACCCTGATATTCTTTGATTATATGATTGGCTGAACAAGAAGTAGGACTGAGTGGACTTGCAGGCTCTAAAATTTTACATTGTTTTATTTTTGAATGTAGTTTTTTTGTACATAATTCTACATTTGTAAGTTCAACTTTCATGACAAAGAGATTGCACTACAGTACTTTTATGAGATTAACTAAAAAATACTATTTATTTTGGTTTTTTACAGTTCAAATACTTGTAATAAAAAATAAATATAAAGTGAGCACTGTACTCATGAGCTATAGCTCACGAAAGCTTATGCTCAAATAAATTGGTTAGTCTCTAAGGTGCCACAAGTACTCCTTTTCTTTTTGCGAATACAGACTAACACGGCTGTTACTCTGAAACCTTTGTATTCTGTGTTGTAATTGAAATTGGTATATTTGAAAATGTAGGAAACATCCAAAAATATTTAAATAACTGGTATTCTATTATTTTTAACAGTGTGATTAATCACAATTAATTTTTTTAATCACTTGACAGTCCTAATTTTAAGTGATTATAAGGGATAGCAAACAGATCAAAGCAGATTACC
This sequence comes from Eretmochelys imbricata, assembly GCF_965152235.1. Classification (NCBI taxonomy): domain Eukaryota; kingdom Metazoa; phylum Chordata; order Testudines; family Cheloniidae; genus Eretmochelys; species Eretmochelys imbricata. The sequence goes on from NC_135574.1 coordinate 170,649,277, forward strand.
TAGCAAACAAACAAAAACGTGCTCTGAGCTTAATATATTAAAGATATTGGATATGAGTAGCAAATTCTTATCCTAATTGTTGATTAAACAGTTTGCAGAGATTCTTGAGGGCAAGCTGCACTTGCTTGCAGCTGAAAACCCCAGGTATTCCTTTCACAGGCTAGAAATCCCTCTCTCCTGAGTTCAGCCCTTCTCCCACAGTCCAAACCTTGTTCCTCAGGTGTTTCCAAGTGTCTCCTTTGGGCAGGGAGTCAGTGAAGAACAATGATGATGTCACTCCCCATCCTTAAACAGCTTTTGCATATGGCGGGAACCCTTTGTCTGCCCTCTTGGTTCCCACACCCAGTCAGTGGAAAAAAACTGGTATTCAAAGATGGAGTCCAGATCCAGGTGACTTGGTCACATGCCCCTGTAGGAACACAGAAGCCATGACTTGGAGGCTGTTTGTAGCATTCTCAGGAAGGCTCCCCAGTGGGAGATTAGCATCTTCTAAGACCTATTGTTCTCCCAAAAGCCATTCCCAGCCAGCCATCTATGCTGATTGCATTCTGCTTAGTGGGCATTCCCCAGGTGTAAACACATTTGCAGTAGATCCATAGACAATATTCCTAACTTCAGATGCCAAAATGATACATGCATACAAATAGGATAATCATATTCAGTGAATCATAACCTTTTCAATTATATCTTGCATGACCTATCTTTCATAGAATACATCATAGCTATGCCATAATCATATCATAATAATATCACTATGAAGAATATGGGGCATAATGCCACACTGTCTTCTTGCAAGGGAAGGATATTGTAGCCAGATAGAGGATGTATGTTTCTTTTCTGTACAAAATATTACTTGTGTGGCTTTCTGAATAGACTTCAAAAGGTTTTGTTTTGCTGTGTATTTTTTCTTTCATTTTTATAATTTTCATGGATGATAGTGGCTCTTTCCACAAAACAGAGAAGAAGTAATTGAGTTGGTGTGGGTACAGTTCTCCTAAAGTTTTTCATGTCTTCTCAGATGCCCTAATAATCTGGTAGCACATCTCTCATACAGGAACCAGCAGATTATCTAAGAAACAGGCAAGACAGAGCAGTCAGGCCCAGCTGTAGCCTTGTAGAAATGACCAATGAAATGGGGGAATTCAGAAGATTGGATATTATGACAAATGCACTGTTTTCTCATGGGAGCATAACCTCCTGAAGGCAACTGTCACAATTTCAGGTCCCCAACTACAATCGGTACTTTCAATTGGAAAAGGCTGGGAGCCAGGGGTTTGGAAGAGCTGCAAGAAAACACAATGAAAAGAAATCCAAATTTTAGGTTGAGAACTTGGAACTTTGAAAAAGAATGTTCCAAAGACAGAACTATATTCTTCCATAGATTTGTTTCTAAAGCCAATTCTCAGACTTGTGAACAATAATACCACAGTGATTTCAAAGGAGTCCACGTGTCTTAAATTCATTTTAAATAACACTGTAAACATTTGATATGAAACACTTAAAGCTTTAAGCTGGCTTTATATTGTTGCATGCACTTATCATTTCTTTATGGTAAGTCTTTTAATTCTTCTGGGTGAGGGCATTGACTTCCCGTAGCCTGACCCAAAATGTTTCTGATTTATGTAATGCATTGTGCAGGATTACTTTTATTGCAAACTTCACTTTACAGGGAAATTTAAACTTTTCACCTTTCTAGAGAATACTCAACTTCATGTGCATAATCTTCATTCACCCCAATTCTTCATTCTGTACTTACTCATTGGATGCCAAAAAAAACCTGTCATCATATTGTCTGGAAAGATGACAGAGTCTTTTGGAGTCTTCCTCTAGACACATTCTGCTGCTTTTATCTACTCTGGGAGATGCAATCGCTTTCCTTCTGTTGCTACTGCTGCAAAAGCCCAAACAACTTAGATTAATTAAAACGTTCCTTGGTAGCTCAGAAGAGCAGTCCCACCCAAAAAGCAGAATTCTCTCTGCAGAAAGTCATAAATCCTGCAATATGCTTTGTTGATCCTGATCAATGAAATGAGGACAATGCCAAGAAGATTCAGGTGTGTAACAAGACTCTGGCGACTGTTTTCACCGGTGGTTACTATAAAAAAGACTCACTACATATTTTGAATCTAATAATATTTCTTTTCATGCTACAGGATTCCAAATCACTTTTAGCAATCCCTTCACCCACCAGCTTCTTAACTATGAGCAACAACAGTAGTTCAGGTTCACTGCAGGCTGTGAAAATCCCCCATGGTAGTGATGGTTTAGTTATTACTGCTAATTATGTGTATGTTTTTTTTTAACTAAGATCTTTTACATTTTTCCCCATCTACTGGCAGGAACTTCTCCACTTTGACATGGAACAGAGCCAGAGTGTCCCTGGGACATCTGGGATGTTAATGACAACTAACAAACCAAGAAAATCGCTCTTTACCTGATGGACTTTGCATCATTATCTTGGCTTATGGGTAGAGAGAGAAAGTAGCAATGCCAATTTTCCAAACCACAATAGAATTTAACCACCAATCCTGACCCTAATTCTCTCTCCCTTTTCCAGAACGTTCATGCTGTATTTCAGACTGAGATGTCCTCTTTCCTTCCTCCCAATCAAGAGTTGCCTCAGCTCCTGGAGGAACAAATATTGAGGTGTACAGCTGAGAATAAGGACTATACTAAGCTGTTTCCTGCTGCAGTTGACTAGGACCCCAAGTACAGCCAGGTGGGGAGGTGACATAAGCAGTTGACAAAGCAAGAAAAGGACAAACCTCCAAACAATCTATCTGCAGTTTTTGATGACAGTCTAATCTCTCTCTCTCTCTCTCTTTCCCTCCATATCATTGCCTATTCAGGAGTAAGACTCGTATGGGGTATGAGTGGGGAAGAAATAGTCCTTTCATTGCTCCCACTTTTTCTGTTGGAAGCTTGCACTCTGTATGCCAAGCACAGGACAATGTAAATAGTATCTCTAATTGGCGAAGTATTGAGAGACTGGACACTTTCTTGTTCAAGTTTTTCTTGCTTCACGGAGAAACAGTAAAAGTTGCATGTATCTGCTTCATCCTGACTCATCGGATATATAATCATATGTGAAAATATGTATACAGGAAAGGTTTTTTCACAATATGATTGAATTTCTTATTTAGAAATGTACTAGTGTATTCTATCTGTGGTGCAATCTTTCTGTCTTTTTTGTTTGCAGAAATCTCTCTCATATCAGACTCTCAGTTTTGTTTTTCAATGACATTCTCCTGAGATGGCATTATCTCATGTAGAATGTATATCAGGAGCAACCGTGTACAATTATTATTAATTTGAAGCTTAATTTGCTAGTGTGTGTATTGCTGTTTATATGAGTATTTTATTGTCTTTGTACATAGTGTTGTTCTACTTTAGTTATTACAAACATCTTTTTTTTACCTGTCAACTGGGCACATTTGATATGTAAATTATTACAACTCAATAAACAAGGAATCTCACAATACTATTTTTGTCATCAATTTCACAGTAGAACCAGACTGTAAACCTGCCTGTGATTAACTTTAACTTCTGCACCAATCTTCCTCAAAAGCGTGAAACAGAACTTGTATGTCACATGCTCTTTGCCTGGTTTCTTTAAAACATGTTTTTGGATATGCTCCTTCCATCTTCCTCATGCCTAAAATGTTTGGGGGTATGTTTCTTTTTGTTGTATGTGCACATCTCCCATTGATGTGAATAGAGATGTGTGTGCATGGAGAGCAGAAAACAGATCTCTTGGAATGAGGATATCATTGTGTAACTTAAGTAATGACACTGCTTCACTGTTTAAAAGAACAAATTACATTTGAAGCTATATATGCCCTTGGTCTGAGCAAAATGAAGCCCTTAAATCAGTGGTTCTCAACCAGGGGAACGTGTATCCCTGGGCATATACAGAGGTCTTTCAGGGGCTACATCAATTCATCTAGATGTTTGCCTGGTTTTACAACAGGCTACATAAAAAGCCATAGCACAGTCAGTACAAACTAAAATTTCACACAGACAATGACTTCTTTATATTGCGCTATACACTGAAATGTAAGTACAGTATTTATATTCTAGTTGATTTATTTTATAATTATATGGTAAAAATGAGAAAGTCAGCACTTTTATATTTTCATGTCGGATTTTGTAAACAAGTAGTTTTTAAGTAAGGTGTAACTTGAGGATATGGAAGACAAATCAGACTCCTGAAAGGTGTATAGTAGTCTGGAAAGGTTGAGAGCCACTGCCTTAAATTATGCTGTTTAAGTTTTCCATACCGTCTTTTACTCTTCCTATTGCTTCAGTGAGGGACAAATGCCATAGGTTACTCCAGGTCTGCATCTGCAACGTCTTGATTTACAAGCAGTTCACTCTGTAATGGTTGCCCTTGGTGATCAAGTTCAACAAAATTAGTACCTACTTACCAATGTGCTAAGCACATTCTTTTCCCTGTCCACTTTGCCTCACGTTCCAACCGCTGACAAAAACGTTTTCAGTGTTGCTTTCACATTTTACTCAGCACATTCTGGAAAACCTGTCGAGCATATCAAGAGTAGGTGTAAAACTTCCAATACTTTTCCAATCAAATATCTGAGTTAAAGTTGTTGACGAGGTGGACTTCCTAGACTACTTCACTTTATGGTAGGCCAGAGGCGGGCAAACTTTTTGGCCTGAGAGCCGCATCGGGTTTCGGAAATTGTATGGAGGGCCACTTAGGGGAGGGGCGCGTGGCCTGGCCCCCACCTCCTATCTGCCCCTCCCCCGGGACTCCTGCCCCATCCAACGCCCCCTGTTGCCTGACGGGCCCCTCCGGGACCCTTGCCCCATCCACACACCCCCATTTCCTGTCCCTTGACCGCCACCGGACCTCCGCCCCTAACTGCCCTCCGCCGCCCGATCCAACCCCCTGTTCCCGTCCCGACCCCTATCCATACCACCACCCCGAACTCCCCTGCCCTCTGTCCGACCCCCCATACTCTGTGCCCCCTTACCGCGCTGCCTGGAGCACCGGTGGCTGGTGGTGCTACAGCCAGGCCACACCGCTTCCGCCACCACGCAGCACAGAGCACCAGGTCAGGCCGGCCCAGGCAGCTCACAGCTCTGCCACCCAGAGCGTTGCACCAGCAGCAAGGTGTGGCTGCGGGGGAGGGGGCTAGCCTCCCCGGCCAGGAGGGTCCTGCAGGCGGGATATGGCCCACGGGTGGTAGTTTGCCCACTTCTGTGGTAGGCTCTATACAAACACAAACAAACAAACTGTCCCTGCCCCAGAGGTCTTATAGTCTAAAAAGTTTTAAAATTTGCTACTATATGAGCTGGAACTTGGCATAGTAACAGTATATTTTAGTACCTTTCCAGTGTCCCAATTTGAAAGGGATAGCTTAAATATTAGCAGAGAAAAGGAAAATACCCTGAAGCTTTGAGTGCAGCAATTAGCCTATACTCACTCATTTTCATTGCCATAAGGGAGGACCCCTGATATCACTCTTCAGTGCCCAAATTATCTACTCAAGAGACAAAGTTCAACTATGCAACCTTGAGTCACCCCAGTGTGTCACCTCTGACATCTTTTCTAGACCCAAGCTGCCTTGTGGAAAATCTTGACAGCATTCTATAGTTGTTCTATTATATCTCATATTTTTCTATATTTGTCTTGAGACATTTTGCTCACTACATCAGGGTTGCATGAAACCATGATCTTTTCCCCACAGAGTTAATTTACTCTGTTTGCTTATTCCCACTCACCACCTCCATTCCTCCAACCCTGATGTTAGGAGTAGCATTTCCACTTCAGGTGGAAAATAATCAGCAAGAACCAAGATCCTCTTTTCCTATTTCATCCCTAGTAATAAAGACAAAAAGAACCAAAAAGATATAAAGGTAAAATGCTTTTCCAAATTTCCCCATTAGACATTAGCTTCTCCTATTTATAGAATTTTAGAGTTGAAAAATTAATTTTAGCTGATAACAAGGATTTTTGTAAACACTTGTAATGTTCATAAATTCAGACTAGTTGATGTAAGAATGTAGGTTGTTTCCATTGAAATGTGCAGCCAGCTTTTTCCTGAGTCTAATCATTAATAACTATCAGTTATTTACATACTCACAGATTTTACAGGGGTATTTTGATTACCTGGAGAATCTTGTCTTCTCTGATTTTTGTGTGTAAAGAATACTACCAATACAGAGTATATTCTCAGGAGATTCAATTAAGCGGTACATTTGTTTCTAGGTTTGACTAGGCATTAGAAGCATGAGGACAAGGGGCTAGATCTTGCAAGCCCTTAGCCATGTGAGTTGCCCTTAAGTAAATAAGGATCATTCCCTGCATTGTTCTAGCGTATTACTTTAATTTTAGAGTATAATGGTGGTTGCTATCTTTTTGTTTTAGCCAATCTGTTTTTCAGATATTTATTTTATCTTTTGGAATGGGAGCTATTCCCATGCATTCTGACATTCTCTATTAATAATGTTAATTCACCTGCCAAAGTGAGAAAGATACTTAACTATGTGCTTTTCTGTGGCTTTCATTAGAGAACTATGTCTTTGGACCTCTGAGATATTCCCTGTTTTCTGAATTAAACACCGACAGATACAGGACTTGAATTGCAATACTGAGTTAGTGGTATGGTGCATTAGGTACTAGAGAATAGTGCTGTGGTTCGTTGAGCCATCATGCCATCCATTTACAGGCAAAAATACTGATACTACAGGACGGAGTTAGGAAATTGGCAGATTGGCAGGTCTCATTCTCAGTTAGAAACTTGAACATTTTATTTTTGTAATGCACGTCTGTGACATGAAATGCAAATATGTGAAGTGCAAATATTATTTTATGCTGCAAATGTGACTCTTGCAGATTGATCACTGGAGGTTGAAAGACAGAGAGCCATGGTGGATGATGGGGTTTCTAGATGTAACGTGGTGATGACATGTTACAGCAAAAATGTGGTTTAAACTTTAATATTATTATTACTTCTATTACTGAGAGCATGAATCTTAATAAAAATTTAAATATTATGCTACAATACTCTGCTCTGCTTTATAACTGGTGAAATAAATCATTTTCTCAAACCAATATGCAGTAATAAACACTACAACCAATTTATTTTCCATAACAAATTGCTGATAACCAGAACCTCATTCCTGGAATAGCTGCTTTCAATTGGTATTACTGTCTGGAAATAAAGTTCCAGGACATGTAACCTCAGTTGTTAGACAATAGCCTTAGTACCATATTACTTGTGGATTGTTTTCTGGATTCCAGTTCTGGAGTTCCTGCTTGCAATACTTTCTTGGGTGATTAGGTTGTCAGCTGAGCTAGATTATTTCTTTGACAGTGCATTTCCTGTTAATTATCTCTTAACTATTTCATTACTTGCTAAAAATCACACTACCTTCAAAAACAAAATCTGGTGTGTAATTGGGGAGTACCTAGTCCCGTCTGATGTTGAATTAATTGAATCAAATGTTCCATAGGAAATGCTGTGATATCACATTTTGTTTGTGTATGTGCTTATGCATTTGGGATTTTTGCTAGTCCAGTTTGTTACAGGTGTCATAATATTTATGGGATTTAGATTGTGCCCCTTATAAAGTCAAATTTATTCCTGTTAATATACAGGTTGGTGTAATATTTTAAAAGTAACACTGAAGAGCACTCACTGTTCTGCTCTACAGACTCATAAGACGTATTTACTTTTCCAGGAATTGAAATATTCATACAGCTCCTATGGTTAGAGAGTATGGGCTTGTCTACGCTTAGTGCTGCAGCACCACGGTTGCACTGGTACAGCTATGCGCTGTAGGATTTAGCGACAATGCTGCTCACACCGACAGAAGAGCTTCTCCCATTGGCAAAGGTACGCCATCTCCGCGAGAGGCGATAGCTATGTTGATGGGAGAACCCCTACTATCAACATAGTGCTGTCTACACTGGAGTTTAGGTCATTGTAACTATGTTGCTCAGGATTGTGGAAAAGCTACATCCCTGACCGCCATATTAATATCAACATAAATTCCTAATGTAGACCAAGCCTAAGAAAGAACAGTAAATGAAATAGTTTTACATTCTCTTTGGCTTCATTTCGTAGGAAGTCTTTCTACACAGGACCTCTCCACTGATTATATAAATCACACTCTGGGGCTAGTTACTAAGATGGAATATCTCTGCTCCAGCAAATGCCAGACTTGTTTTTTGCATTCTGATATTAATGGAGCATTTGGTTCGCTCAGATTTTATGTGGATGTTAATCAGATCACCAGCTTTTGTGGTGGGTTTAAAGTATCATTTTCTAAAAATCGCCCAGGTAAACGTTTTTGAAGAAAATGATATGTACGTGGGGTTTTTTTTCTTGTGTCCATGTTCCAGTGATCAGAATGACATTAATTTAGGAAAAGCCCAGCAAATTACTAAGGAGATACACATTTGGCCCCAGTTGTTTTGAGAATTGTGAAGAAAATGTGGATAATTTGCTTGGAGGCAATACATTTATGGAAAGTATGTAAGATTTGAAATGATTCTTTAGCTAACCCCAGAAGTATTTCTCCCATTTAGCATTGGATGGTTTTACATCTATGATTATGTAGCCCTTGTTTCGTATGTACATAGGGCCAGATATTTGATTTATCATTCTAGTTTCAAAACCAGTTTATCCTAAAGGAGCAGGACTTCAGTGTACAGCTTCTTTGTCAGCTCTGTGGGGTCAAAGCTATGCATCTCTAAGAAGAATTAGAATACATCAGGAAACTGGGCAGCTCCCATTTATGCCTTAAGTATTCCAAGATAATAAAACAACTTTATTTATAAATTGTTGGCAGTACTGAAGTTATATGGGCAGCAAGTTATTTTGCTTGTCTGCTGGGAATGAAGTGTGCAGTTCTGGGGTCAGGGGATCAGTTTATGTGCATGTACAGTTAGCTGTAAATCACAGACCAAATGGGGACAGAGATTCATCTCACGGTTTCTTTTTGTGTTTTAAGAGATTGGGGCTTTTTAGTGTCAGTTGCTGCCATTCTTGCAATGCCCATTCTTGAAGTCTGCTGAAGTTAGTTTTCAGACAAGTTTTAAAATTTTCCCAAATCCCAGCATTTCCAAAGTTTCAAACCTACTCAACCCCGTCAAATGTTCTTTCAGAATCAGGAAATGTCTTAAAACCAAGTGTTTCAAGTTTAAGGCTAAGCTGTAGGAAATGCACATCTTATCTGCAGAAATAAGGACCACAGATGAACCCAGCCAATCTCTATGAATGATTTTTATTAGCAGTTTATCCAGTCTGGTGGTAAGAATCCTTGACAGCATTTTTTTTACTTTTATTTTTTAAAGAGAAAACGCATGAAAAGAGGCACATTCCTTTTCAGGTTTGCTCTGGTTGTGAATTGAGGCCATCGTTGCTCTTTACATAAAATTTGGCAAAACCCCTTGCTTGTGGGCCTGTCTAAGCATTCTGGTTAAAAGTGAAATAACATCTTTCACCAACACTTTATAAACATTAATAGAGAAGTCGCCAGACCTGGGAAGTGTATTAGGCTCTTGCTCTGCCTTGAGAACCACATGGGTGGACAACTGCACCTGTGCAAAGCCCAGTTGCAGTTCAAGGGCTCAGCGTAGGCTAAGAGGCTCACTGATGAAGTTCTCAGTACAGAATTAAGACCTTGCCATTTAAATTCTCAAAAACTCCCAAACTTCTGTTAATGAAACTGGAAGTTCAAACCTATTTTATTAACCTCCAAAGATTTGGTGAGATTTATAGCTTTCAGATAAACTCTGTTCTTCTCAAGTTCCCCTGATTTGGAGGTTAAAGATTTGTATGGATCACATGTAAGATGTCAGTCTTTTTGAATGCTGCCATTTAAGTGAGGGCTCTTTGTCGTAATTGTCTAGTTTAATTGTCAGCCTTACTTCCTCTGGTGAAACTCTTGCTTTTAGCTAAACTGATGAGAGATTAAGTGAGTTCATGTATTAACTTCAAAGTCCTGCCAAAGAGAATGTGGGGAACATCTACATCTCCCCTAATTCTAAAATCTCAGTTCTGTTTTGCAATATTTTTTTTCTTAATAAACAGCCTTTGCAGAATCTGTTAGATACTTCTACACACTCCCTATTTGTTGAATAGTTCCGTCCTTTGCTTTTTATTTGATCTATGTACTGTAACTCTGGTTATGTTTCGGTATCTCTGGCAATCAAAACATAAGGAAACAAGTGGAGAACATATGAGAAATAAGCTGACACAGCTTAAAACAGGCACATAGTACATGGTACAAAGCATGGGAAATGTTACTAGGAATATTTAGTGTCTGTACAAAAATAACTATACAGATCTTTTTTCACTTTCAGTCAATTTTATTAATTGGGTTATTATATATTAAATTCCTGTGTTGAACAGCAATTGACCACTGCAGTATTGTCAACCTCAAAAGATCAAAAATCATGAAATTGGCCAAGAAATAATGAATTTTAAAAAATCAAAACATAGTTTTTAGTCTGTTTTGACTTCTCAACTCCCCTTTATTCCTCTGCCAATGAATGTGTGATAATTTTAGGTTGAAAGTTAACCTTTAATCCATGCACAGATGCACACCTCTCCTTGGCTGCTCAGCTGGAGATGTCACTTACCCTCTCCTGACCTCTACGATAGAGGAACTGCAATCCATTGTCTTGACCCAGCACCACCAACTCCCCACGCTCCTGTTTCATACTTCATATGGCCCTGGGGCTTCTCTGCCTGCGTCCCAGCAGCACCACTTTCCTGGCACTCCCATCCCCTGTCTCGAGCTCCCCCATGACCCTCTCTCTGCTTTAGGGCTATACATGGTTAGGCAGGTTAGGTCTGTGTTCTTAGCCCATTAATAAGAGGTTGGGGCCTGGTCTTTTGCAAAGGGTCATGTGATTACTTGATGAGCATCTGATTTCTGTGAAGGCTGGAGGCAACTCAGTTGGCGTAGAGAGCTGCCAGAAGCAGAGGGGCTCTGGCAGGAAGTTCCTGGGTCAAGTAGGGAGAGCTATAGGAAGTAGGTGCTCCTGTGGCAGGGCCTGGAGCAGGTGACTCTCAGGCAAGTGGCTGGTAGAGTGGGAACCTGTGAGGAACTGATAGGCCCCTGCCGAGTACTCTGGGTTGTGGGGAAGGACAATCCATATGCTGAGTTTGTGTTATTTGGAAGAAATAAAGCTGATGACCTGAGAAAAAGAGCCTGAACCAGATTCAAGAATGGCTAGGGTGGCCACTCATACATTCCCGGAATATCAGACATTCTAGTACTTCTGAGAATGGAATGGGCCCCCCCCCCCCCCATTGGTGAGCACTTGCCCCTGCCAGCATGTCTTCACATGCACAATGCATAGGAAGTCACGCCATGTGCAGGGTGTCAGTTTGAAGAGTGCGTCACTTCCCCTCCACTGGCATGACCTCACACGTACCATCTGTGCGAGGTCATCCTGGCGGGGGGCAGAGTGGCATGCTCTTCAAAAAGGCATTTCCAGTCCACTACCGGACAAAACCGTGTCTAGTTTTGTCTGAATACTGGAGGGGGACGAAGCACCCAAAAAGAGGACTGCCTGGTTTAAAACTGGATGAATGGCCTGCCTCAGTGTGGCATTGATTATTCTCTGGGCTGGAGAGACAGGCCAGCTGTGTACATGTGTATTCTCTATTGCAGGTGTTCTACATACTAGAAATATCAGTCCTTCCTAATTTAAACATCCCTCCTCTCAGACGCTCAGTTGTTTGTCAGATTGAGTGGATGGTTATGATTTATCTCAGGCAATAGTTAGAGTATTGAAATCCCCAGTTATGCATGTAAAACCCTACAGACAACTGCACATGTCTAAATAAAAGGCAGATACATTCCTGTCACTATAATATCTGAGTGAAGTGAGTGTTATTTAATAAAATGCAGTATAATGCATCTTTAGTTGTTAACTGTGTGTGAACTAGCAGAAAGACAAGGAAGTGAGGTACAGTAATATCTTGCATTGGACCAAGTTTTGTTGGTGAGAGACGCAAGCTTTTGAGCTACACAGTGCTCTTCCTCAAGTACCTTTCCAAGATATTACCTCAGCCACCTTGTCCCTCTAATATCCTGAGACCAACATGACTACAACACTGCATATGAACTAACAGTTTTGCTGAGTTAATTATCCACTCACCTCTCTTTCCATTTCTAAGAGAGAAGAGAAAATCTCTTTAACCTGTTCTTGTTGTTAAGCTTCAGGTGTTCTGTTTAAATTAAGTGAATTTCATTAAAAAATACAGTTGTAGCACCAGATTTAGGGTTTTTTTAAAATGGTTGAACTTTCTAATTGGAGAGAAATTGCATTCACTTGTTCCATGACCTTGTAAAAATAAACTCTGGCACAAAAGCAGTTCAAACAGATATCTGTTGGAACCTCTCAGTCATACCCAGTTGCACCTGGGAAGCCAAAACAATAAATCTAAACCATGAAATAATAGAGAATAATCATAATCAGTAAATACAATTTGAGCAGACAGCTGTGTTCTCACCTCTATATTGTATCACTATCTTGGTGGATGACAGGGTAGAATATATTTAGATATCAGGAGACAAATAATAGACTTATGGAGTCTTCCATCTTTAAATTACCAGTTTGAGTCGAGCCTGGATGAGTCATGACTAAAAAATTTTTTCTATATCGGATTGTTTTGGGGAGACTATATGAAATGAATTGGTGGTTTTCCAGTCCAATGTATATCAGGCAAGTGTAAACATCACAAAACCACCATCTTCTGGAGGTAATTGATAGCCTTGTTGCCAAATCAGCAAAGAAGCCAAGGGTAACCTTATCCTAAATGACTGAGGAGCCTAAGTCCCATTTTCATGTCACTTAGGAGCCCATGTTCAAAAGTGATTTAGGTTCCTAAGTCCCTTTTGAAAATTGGCCATAAGTTACTTAGACACTTTTTTGAAAGTTGTCTTTTAAATAGTGTGACAAAGTTCCTGCTCTACTTTGGTGGGTCTTGCGCTCATCGGTGGATTTGCTCACCTTGGAGCTTCACGGCAGCCCTCAGCTTGGCCGTTTTTCTGAACCCACAGTCCAGGTCGACTCCTCCTGTGTCTGACCAGGAGTTGGGAGCCTGCCCTCTACTCCGGGTTCCAGCCCAGGGCCCTGTGGAATGCAGCTGTCTAGAGTGCCTCCCGGAACAGCTGTGTGACCGCTACAACTCCCTGTGTGACCGCTACTTCCCCATGGCCTCCTCCCAACACCTTCTTTATCCTCACCATAGGACCTTCCTCCTGGTGTCTGATAATGCTTGTACACCTCAGTCCTCCAACAGTCCGCGTTCTCACTCTCAGCTCCTAGTGCCTCTTGCTCCCAGCTCCTCACATACACACCACAAACTGAAGTGAGCTCCCTTTTAAAACCCAGGTGCCCTGATTAGCCTTCCTTAATTGATTCTAGCAGCTTCTTGATTGGCTGCAGGTGTTCTAATCAGCCTGTCTTAATTGTCTCCAGAAGGTTCCTAATTGTTCTGGAATCTTCCCTGTTACCTTACTCGGGGAAAAGGTACCTACTGAGCCTGGGGCTAATATATCTGCCTTCTATTACTCTCCTATAGCCATCTGGCCCGACCCTGTCACAATAGGTGACTCTCAAACTCCTAGAGATGATTCATCAACATCATGGTTGAGGCATGTCTGCAGAATGCTGTGTTGAAGCTTGTACTGCTGCTGTCTGCTGTCCCCATTTCTGAGTCTGAGTCTAAATCAAACAATTTTATTCTCCTGGACTATCTAGCTCGTAGCTTTCTGAAATAAATAAATAAAATATAAAAAGAGTAAGAAGATAGAACCATATTGATTCATTAAGTATAACTGAAATTTGGAGACAAATAAGAGGGATTAATAGGAAAAGGTTGGTAGCATGAAATGATAGATTATAAAGGCTTTTATTGAGTAAAACGTTGATTTTATTTCTTTTACATGGTGAAACAATGTACTAAAAAAACCATAGTACTAAAAATAAACAAGATATTGTGCTTTTTCTCTTCATACTGAAACTGAATCCTTGATAGCACAATTAGTTGAATTAATTTGCTGCAATTTGAGATATTGCATTAAGATTAACAGATACAAACAAAAACAAACCCGTACTAGCCTGGGGTGACATTTTTGATCAAATAGTACATTTGCAGAAAAATGCAGTTTTTGGGTAAATAAAAAAGTGAAAATAAATTTGAAACGGTCAGATGGTTTGTTTCAACATTTTTAAACAAATCGTTTCAATTTTTCATTTTGAAACATTTTGTTTCAAAGTCTGTTTAAAACAAATTTTTTAAAAGCTAAAAAACTTCCCAAAATATAAGTAAACAGAACAAAACAAAAAAGCAGAAATTGTTTTGACCTGAAACTAATTTTTTCCCTTTTGTATTTTTCTTGTCAGAGGAACCGCTCCCCATTCAGTTTCCGTTTGAAACTAACTAATTTTTTTCTTTGGATTTTTTTGGGTTCTGTTCCATTTTAATCAGAACATCCCAAACTTCTGTACGATTCTGAAACTCTGTGTGGGAGAGTTGGTCTACCCCTCTGCACTGCCTGGTGCCTGGGTGTCCAGTCCTCAGCTTGCCCTCTGATTCTCCAAGGAACACCTTCCACTCCCGTTTCAAATAACATTCATCCCCTTGGGTCCTGGTTTAATACAACAAAAAATGTTCCATTCCTGCTCAGCAGGTCTGCATATGTAAAGCATCCTTCTAGCCCTCCATGATTGGTCTTCTCTGTCTTGGGTTTTGGGGTTCCTGCCACAGCAAATTTGCTTTTCCCTGAATTCTACTGCAGGCCCTGCCTCCCACTACTTCTTACACCTCTGCCACTGTGTGTGAGCAGCCTCTTTTGTAGCAGGTGCTGCTTCTGGGCTGCCATCAAGTGTGCCCTAGTGGTCACAAACAGCTGCAGCCATGCCCAGAGAAGAAATTAACCTTTCCCTGCCAGTCTAGTGCATCCCATTACACTGCCCTTACTAAAGTCAATAACAGTAAAACTTGACTTACAACTAGGCCATCTTATTAGGCTTTCCAAACTGTACCTTATTATCACGGGCCAGATCGTGACTTCCTTACTCCCCTGCACTGGCTCCCCATGTCATGGATAACGGTGTGGAGGAGAGGAAGAGGCATTGCAGAGCCACAGCTCTCCCTCCTGCACAGATAGGCAGAGAGTGGGCAGACTGGGGGAGGTGAATGCGTGGGACTTTGATGCCACCTGGCCATCACAGCTGCACTGGGGGATGTATGCTACACCAGGTGAAGAGCTGACTCGTGGTACATCTCCCCCAGACCAAGTGGGAACAGTTACAATCCATTAGAAAGGCTGCTCCTTAAGCTGGGCAACAGCATACTGCCCCATATTATATTCAGGACTTGTGGAAAGTCACAACTTAGTCCCCAGTGGTTTCTATGGGAAGGGGAGCAGACCCTTTATTTTTGTGCCAAATCCTTGTGAACATTGTTACTTTTTATTTTATTTTATTTTATTTTATTTTATTTAGACTTACACTCACATCCTCGACAAATGAGTACCTACCTTGTTCTAACTATCCCTGGACAAGCCTTAAAGACCCCATCCACAAAACAAACCATCCATGTAAGCTCTCTCCAGTCATTTCCAGCCCTGGGATTCAAAAAGCAAACTACCATCAGAGAGCACAAACTTTGAAGCAGCAGTAAAAAAGCAAAATGCCATCCTGGATTTATCAGTGTTGCCAATTCACTCATGGTTTTATTGTGCATCTCCTGCTATTTGGTGTCTTTCTTTTACACCCTCACTCCTGGAGTACACTGATTGCAAGGCAATCTCAGTTTTTTAAAGTGAGTTTCTAGCCCTCAGGGTGGTGGAGAAAATCTTGAAGATGTGACCTGAGGGCACCCTATATAGGTGCAAAAACCAGAGGGTAAATAGAAAGAAACCCAAACGTTTTTTAAAATCTCATGATTTTAAGCTAATCGCATGATCTTTGGGGCCTGACTTGTGATTTTTTTAATGTTTGGAGTTAACAATACTAGAATGTGATTGGTACCTTTTTGTACAGTACGTTCCATTATTATTGTACTTTGTCAGTACATTTGGCATTTTACTTAGTTGATAATGACAGTTTAAAAAGAACCAGTTGGCCTGATATAAAGCATAACAAACTACTAGTGCAGTGCCAAAAGGTGATACTTTAAGTCAAGACCTCATGAAATACCATGCCATGGCAGAAACAGCTTTTTATTTATTGAAGCTGAGCTCCTCAAAGGGGCCAAAAGGAACTGGATACCCATTTCCCATTGAAATTCAATGGAATTTAGGCAGCTATCATCCTTCGACTCCTTTGAAAATGCAGCCAGCGTGGATTTTTTTTACCTTACTACAGCTTATATAGCCCGGTCTCCTAGGCCTTGCATAAAAAGCAGCTGTCAAAATGTGCTGTCGTCTCTACATTTCAAAGCAAAAATGAAAGTGAAGTGTCAGCTCATTATTCTGTTGAACTTATGAAAAATCTATCTACAGACTTCTTAATGTTTACAGCTCTATTAATACTGTGCATGCTGCTGTATGAAACATGGCTTAAAGTAACCTTTGTTCTGTATTAGGATCTGTAAGTAGTTGTCTGTCTTTATAGCAAGCACAAAAGTTTAAACCACCTCATATTTAGGGATGCACTTCCCCTCCCCCCATTTTATTTGTCATTTCCTAAAAATTATGGGCTTAGACAGTGCCCTAGCTTTATGCAGCTGTGCAGGGCAGTAATAAGTAATAATAACCCCCCCCCCCCCCCAACTCAGGCCATATAAGAGCTCCCTACAATCACAGTCATTGTTAAGGGAGTGTCAGATATGCGCCTGAGATGCTTCCCCTGGAAGAAACTGGCCAGGGAAGGGAGAAGGTAATGTCATGGTTCCACCGTCTGTACATGTCAACAAGCAGAACTGGAAGTATGTTGGATTCTGAAAATTGGTGTCCCAAACTAATCCCTGTCTTCCCACACTCTCCCACTAGCATATCTAGGAACATCTCCAGTGCAACCCAGGGGGCAACATGTCTTCTGCATTTCCCCTTAATTCAGGCCATTTCTGATGGGTTCAGTGTAGCCCATTTGACATGAATTCTTAACAGAACCATAAAGAATATGATTTTAAAAATCAGCATTCCTTAGCATTGTTTTGTTAGAAGGCGAACTCCTGAAAACTATTTCCAGGATGAAAAGAAATGTACACAAACCTCAATCTTCATAGTCGTCATGTAGGGATGGTGACCACCCCCCTCACTCACACCATGTAGTCCTATCCAAAAGAGTGTGACTGCTCCTCGGTCAGAGTAATGTCAGCATAGGCAAGGTCCCAGTAATTATTATTGTTTGGACTGGCACAAGGATAATCATTACGTCCAGGTTAAATCACCATCAGTTGACTCACAAATCTTATAAAGAACCTGTTTGATCCAGACTGACAAGATTTATTTTTCTTTTCTTGTGGAATCATGGGTCTGCCATTGTGAGATGTCACTCTGTTAAGAACTGTACAGGCTCCAGCTATTTGGTGGTGTTGCTCGGCATTCAACCAAAGGTTTCACTCAGAGGGGTCCATGAACTAGATAGTGGTGATGGTGTTCATTTTAGAGACCCCTAGCAACCTGTGCTTCCCAAATTCTAAATTGTATGAGAGTGTTCAATTGCAAACTGTATTGTGGCATAATACAACACAACTGTAATTTGGAGATTATGCTAATTTAAAACAAAGTAGGATGGGCCAGCTCACATTAACTCTAATAGGAGCAGGATGGGGCACACAATAACTCTGGGCCTGATTCTGATCCAATTTTACACCAGTGTAAATTCGTTGATTTCAGTTGAGGGGTTCCTGCTTTATACCGGCATAAATGAGATTAGCATTCAGCCCTTGAAATATAGTGATTGTAGTCTACTTGGTAAATTTAAAAGTTGGAATCCATTTCAAAACTTTCAGGAAAAGGTTCGTCTTGTTTCCTAATCGTTTTTGTTTGTGTTTTTTTTTAATCACAGGAATAGTAGAATTGTGTTACATATTGTTGTATATTTATGGAGCATGGTTTCTCGTTATGATGTCACACAGCATGATCAGCAAAATCAAACTGAAAAAAGAAAGTAAAATTCCCAACTTTTGCAAGGTGGAGGATGAATACTTTTCAATGATGAACAATTGCTTTATTTTTCACATAGAGAGTTGATGAAAGAGGAAAAAAAAATTGGAATACACTGCAAATCTGCCTTATATTGTTAATGGTAATATTCATGCTCAGTTCCTGAGAACTCTTCCAATCTGTGTAGTTCTAATGTGCCTAGCACCGTGGCAGTTGGGCACCAACAGCTGAGAGACCTTTCAGGAATCTTAGAGTTTATACAAATAATTTGTGGGGGGTTTGAAAGTGTAGAGACAATGTACTAATGTATTGTGTTGTTTTTCAGAAACCCCCAGTCATACAACAAGAACAATAATGGTAAGTCTCCAGGAGCTCTATTTTTTTTTTCCTTTTAAGTTTGGAAAGCTGAACTGAGAACTACAATGTTGTAGGCTGCTAGTGTATGATATCTCTGTTAATATAATATTGTGGTATTGTAGAAGAAAGATTTGACTTTGGAGTACCACTATCCACTGGCAACCTAGAAAAAAAAGAAAGATATTGACTGTTTTTCAAGACACTGAAAAAGAATAGTTGTGTGTGTATAAATATAGGGAATACACAATGATGTACAGTGAAGGTTCTATCACTCCTCGTTTGGAATGGTCACATTACTCATGAGTGGAGAAGGTCTGACTGTGTTATACCGATGATTCCAAACTATCTCCCCCTACATGCATCTTACATATGTCATGTATGTCACAGAGCAACTAGTTAAGAAAGCTTTATAGGGTTCAAAAATATATTTGAACTATTTCTTGTATCCCTCCGCCTGTGAAACCAGCTACCTAGGTTTTTTACCACGAGTTTAACTGTTCAGGACTCAGAGGGAGAGAAATATTACAACCAATAAATGCAGCGACCTAAAATAGTTTCTCTTTTCTCATAATCTCATATTTTTAGATCTATTATAGTGGATCCCACTGGGGAGCTAGGAATATTCTCTTCCCAAATGTATGAAACTTCCATTATGGGATTACGAGAGTGAAAAATTTAATTGAGGTTTTTAAAGCAAATCTTACTCTCAACCGGGAATGATTTATAACCCTCCTGGGCCTCAGGCTGGAGAAATGTCATTTTTGGCAGGAGGAAGTGGCTGTTTCAAGCAGCTCAAAGTGCAGAATGTTAGAATAAGTCCCCAGGGGATGGATTAATTGGCAGATAATGTGGCCACAGGTTACATTTGTTAATCATGTGGCTGTGCAATTCATCATACGCCTTTCCAATATACACTTATCTCATATATAAGGGACATGTAAATTCCTACATGAATTATTTACCTGGTTAACTTAGCATTAATGTCACTTCAGTACATTTGCAATCAACATAATCACTAAAACTCCAATTCAAATGGATAACTGATTGCAGAGAGACACAAATCTCCAATTCATTTAGCAGCCTATAGGTAAGCCCTACTGCCTCGCCATACAGGATATGCTGTACTCCTTGTTTTTAAAGAATTTAAAAGGTCTATCACGCTTGTAATTGTGTGCATGTCTATGCAGAGAGAAGAGTTTTAAAGATAAATGATTTTAGAAGTACGCCTTTAAAACGTGATTCTAGGATTAAGTCAACTAGAGATATCTCTCCCATAAAATTAGGGAGGGATGTTCAAAATTGTTCAGCATTGGTCCAGCTCTGCTTGCACTGAAGTCAGGAGCAAAGCTAGGCCAATGCTGAGTGTATTTGAACATCCTACCTTAGTCTTTTTCTTACTAACTGTTACTTGATATGGGCCCAGGCCTTGTATATGATTTCAGGATATCTCCATATTGGGAATGAGACTGGAGAAAAATCAAAGACCTTATTTTCTTAGTCTCTAATTGTTATAGTTATAGAAATGCTGTGTTTCCATAACATGTCAGTGTCCTCTTTACCATACGAATTTTGGCCACATTTTGGAGTAAAGAAGCCTATTTAAATTCCTGTAAGAATATTTTACTGTACCTAACATTAATGTCTCATCCATATCAGCCGAGAATCAGAAATACACCGCAATTCATTGTACAGATTACAACATCCAGATTAATGTGCCCCATTCAAAGCAATATGCAGTAGCTGTCCATTCTAGCAGTCTTTAAATAAATGAAAATAAGATTAACAACTGATATGCTATTAAAAGAATGTGAAAATGATCCAGCAACAAATCTACTCATTTTTGTAATTAAAAACATGAATGAATGAGAAAAGGAAAACCTCAGAGCCTGCAATGAGTAGAGAGAATACAACACCATAGACAGAGAATTTATCATTCCGTTTCTGTACATTAGGAAACTATATGAAAATAAGAGAGTCTTCATTCAATATAATACAGTATATGCATATACAGTAAAACACATACTATCACGAGCTATATTTAAAAAGCTACTGCACTGAATTACTATTCTGTACTAAATTCCAGCTCTTTTGAATGATTATGATAGTTATAAGCATAATACAATATAAAGTTGGTGTGTGGTCGTAAGTCAATTGAATGGCAGAAATACAATGGCAAACAAGTCTGAATAATGGCTAACCTGCTTTAATTTGAGGAGGCTTTTCTCGTGCCAAGTCAAAATAATTCTGTGTGCTTTTAAATTGCATTTGTAGTCAGTGAAATGCCATAAATAAAGGCATTAAATCTGACCTCATTTATCTGAGGACAGCAAATTTATGTTTAAGTCAAATCCAATGAGGAATAGAGTGGGCTTTTCCTTTTTTCTCTTAAAATTCCCATGGAGCCTTAATAATATTGAAACCCCCACCCCCCCAAAATATATTTCATTTGTGCTTAAAGATTACAGTGTCCACATATTTGTTCTTTGTTTCAAACCCTTGTTTGTACAGTCAGGAACTAGGAGTGATTTAATGATATAAAGGAATTTGTTTATATTAATGTTTTCTATACATTTCCGGCATAAACAGCAGCTTTCCTTATTGTCCTAAGGACAATCATCTGGGTCATTCTCTTTCAGTAGCTAAACTACTGGTGTAAGAGATATTGACAAAGAGAGCTCCATTTTAAAACAGTGCTTTAAAAGCTCAGTTTATCCAGAGAACTTAAGGCTTTTGTATAATTCCTACAAAGTGGCTATGTACTATGCAGTGTTTGAGCATAGAAATAGCACTGATTGTTCAGGAAGTCATCAACCATTTCATTATCGGATCTCTGTCATTCAGTGGGATGTTAGTCTGTACATTCAACATTATAACAGACCTATTTTAGTCATATAATTCATGGATGTTCAACAGCAGTCAATAAATTGCAGGCACAAATAATAGCATTCCGTTTTTTAACCACCTATCATTTGTGCCTACATCATAGGGGGCCAAACTGTGCCCTCTTTAAACATTTGCCTTACACAATCAGTGTCAGTGCACAGAGTATATAAACAATTCTAAGAGTTGAAAATTGTTTTGTGACAGATGTGAGTAGCCCAACTGTTTCAAAGCAGAACCAATCTCTGATTCTAAATTTGACAGAACTGCTGTTGTGCTTTATTTTGTCTTCAATGTAATTTGGTCAATGTTGAATTAAACCAATTAACATGGGTTGGTATCACACACACCTGAGCACGCCCGCTCTTTTCTGCTTATTTTTCTTTCTGCACTAAAAAAGCTTCTTTGCACTCTGATTCCTTTTCAAGATGGGCTGTAAATGCTTTTGTATTGGGCTAAGAGGCTGCTAACTTAGTGGGATTTTTTTATTTTTATTTTATTTTTTTGGCCAAGGAGTGGGAAAGGATTACAGGATTTCATAGAGTCATAGACTGTAAGACCAGAAGGAGGGACCCTTATGATCATCTAGTCTGACCTCCTGAATATCACAAATCAGAGAAGCTCACCTGTGAATTTCTGCATCAATCTTATAACTTCTTTTTGAGCTATAGCATCTCTCTTAGATATACAGCTAGCCTTGATTTGAACTGAGGATGATGCTCTTGTAGCTAAGGGACTGGACTGTAAATCAAGAGATGTGGGCTCTTTTCTAAACTTCTACATAGGCTTCCTGTGTGGCCTACAGAAAGTTCTTTAATGTCTGTCGCTCAAATTCCCCGTCAGTAAAATGGGGACTATAAGATGTCCCTGCCTCACATGGGTACTGTGAGTGTGTGGATACATTCATGACTGGTTGGTATTCAGATGGTTATGCTGAGGAGCATCATAGAGAAGCCTGTAAATAAATAAATAAATACTAAACTGAGGTCTGTCAGTGGCATAAAATCCAAAACTTTCATTCCTCTTACATGTGGCCCAAGAAATTAAGAAGTGATAAATGCACAATAAAATTCATTTGTATAAAACTGTCTGAAAAGCCAGACCTCTGAATTCACTGCTCTCTGTCTCAGTAGCACTCAAACACCAGTGAAGGAGATGCCAATACTAAGTGTGCAAGGAGGTGGCTGGCTGGCCTGAACTGGTTCCCAGGTGACTCCTCCCATAAAATACCTCTCTTGTTAATTCCTCTGGGCCCCGTTAGATTCCAGGAGACATGAGCTTCATTCCAGAATGACTCCAATGGGACTTAAGCAAGTGCTTAAAGTTAACCACATACATATGTGCTTTCCTGAATTTGGCGTCTTAGATGTAATCTGTTTGGGGTAGGGGCTGTATCTTACTAAGTTTGCATAATAGAGCTTTGATCTCAATTAGGGCCCATATGTGCCACCACAGAACAAAAGTAATAATAAAATGTTCATTCCCATGCTTTCCCAGCCATAAGAAGCCTTTAAATTCTTACTTTAAGAGAAGGTGGGCGGTGCTCACTGGTTTTTTATCTAGCAGAGCTTGTACATTAAAAAAACTTGCATTTGTGCTGAATGATTTTGCAAGTAATTTTAGACTGGGGCTGCTGCTGTGGGAAGGAGGAGTCTTATCAGACAGGAATACATTGCCACTTCACTCCTTTCTGAAAGGGGACGTTGTACTCAATGAGCCTGTAAGCATTTTCCTGTAGAAATGGGGAAATCATGCACCTACCTGATAAGTTTTGTGTGGCAACTATTGCATAGTGCTTTGAAATTCTAGCCATGCACCTTTGTCTTTGAGTGGAACTCAAGCAGACTGGTGCCTACACCGATCTATGATTATTTAGCAGAGGATTTGCACGTGGGAAAGATGTGGCCACATGCCCTCTCTCCACAACACCAAGTGCCTGATCAAAAGCCTATCGAAGACACTAGAAAGATTGCCGTTGATTTCAATGGGTTTTGGATCAGACCCAAATGCATTAATTCTTCTTTGAGTAGTGTCCCTATGGGGGCTTCTCTGTAGATGTATCTGCATCCCTGTGCTGCTGATCGGAGAATTTTAATAGCAGTGTCTATTTGGCCCACGCATGCTCTGCCCCCTCCTTGTGGTCAGCCAAGAGGCTAACCAGCATTGAGCAGTGAACCCTCCTCAGTTCCTTCTCAACCACCCCTGGTTAGAGATGGAGCTTTAGCTGTCTGTTAGCGGATTGTTACCTTCTATAGAATATCTGATTATTTCTGTAATCTTTTAGATCTTCCTTTTCTTTTTCACTCCTTTATGTTTCATTTATATATTTAGCTAAAAAAATAACCCTTTACTTCATTTTTTTTTTTACCCTCCCTCGCACTCACCCCCCATCTGAGAATCCCCCCTGGACAGGATATGCCCAGTTCACTGGGCTTCAAGAAGTGTCTCAGTTGCAAAGAAATCTACCCCAGTGACTGACGAACAATCTCAGTGCCTCCGCTGCCTGGGAGAAAACCACATCCCACAGAAGTGTGGTTTATGCCAACCATTGAAACCCAAACGTAGAAAGGAGAGAGAACTGAAACTAAAGTTTCTCCTAATGGAAGTGGCCCTGCAACCAGCCTCAGAGCTGCACCAAGACTCCGGAAGGTGGGAATCCTCACGGCAACCCTCTACATCTATGGAACATGTTGGGCTCCCTAAGGACCCGAAGGGCACAGGAAAGGAATCATGGGTGCTGACTGGGCACAAGAAAATGAAAGAATCCACCTGTGGAAGGCTCCTTCTGTGGGGACATTGATGTTGGTACCATCGTCAGCAAGCCAGGATGGCATGGCCAAGTCCTTTGGTGCAGACATCTCAGCACTGCTACCAGTACTGATGACTGCGGCATCTCTGGACTTCTAGTACGTGACAGACCTTTTGGTGTCTCACACACCGGATTCACTTCTACTCAGTACTGGGGGCTGGGTGGGAGAAGATAAATTCTGTGTCTTTCGCTGGCATGTAATATTTTATATCGGCCCTCTTGCATATTGGTGGGACTGACGCCGGGATCTGCCATATGAATTTGGCAGGGTCCAAGAGGGCCTCTTAATAGGGAGGGCTACTGTGGACAATTCAGAGATGTGTAGAACGTCCAATAGTTTGTGGTATGACTCGGTCACCTCTTGTAGTGGTAGTTGTAATGCACTTAAAAGGCAAAGGCTTTTACACTCACTACTTCCTGATACCCAAGAAAAATGGAGGTTGGAGACCCACACTGGACCCCAGAGCACTCAACGAATTTGTCAAGGCTCAGAAGTTCAAGAGGGTCACTTTGCTGATGATTATTGTAGCGTTAGAAAAAGGAGACAGGTTCATGGCCCTCGACCGCCAGGATGCTTAATTCCACATTTCGATCGTACCATGTCACAGAAGATATTTCTGATTCTCACTAGGCCAGGAACACTACCAGTACAGAGTACGTCCTTTTGGCCTCTCATCGGCCCCCAGCGTTTTCTCCAAAGTCCTCTCTTTGGTGGCAGAGTAGGGCATTATGATCTAATCTTACCAGGACAATTGTCTCCAGAGGATGTGTTTCTTCATTGAAGCCCAGAGAGTTACTCTGGATCTATTCAAGAATCTGGACCTACAAATCAATGCACAAAAATTGACATTAATACTGGTACAGAGGAGCTGATCTTGACTCCGTCTGAGTGAGTGCACTCCTCCCACAACACAGATTCCTCAGTCTCTCCGGGAGTCCATGCTTATAGAGACAGTACAATCCAGCCCTCAGATATCAGCCAGACACTGCCTTCAGCTTCTGGGGCGCATGGCCACGGGCACATTGGTGATCTCTCATGCCAGACTTCATATGAGATGCTTCTAATCATGGTTCGGTTCAGTTCAGTTCAGTTTACAGACTGAACAAAGACATAGTGCTGTTGATGCCCACCAAAATTAAACAGTCCTTGAATTGGTGGAAAGACCCAGCAAATACATTCATGGGAATCCCATTTGCTCAGCTCCTGCATCACTGCTTCTCACCACTGATGCACCCCTCATAGGATGGGGTGCCCATCTCAACGATCTCACAGTGCAGGGCGAATGGTCTCCACCCAAGACAGGCCTTCACATCTATCTATCTCAAACTCAGAGTGGTCAGGAACACGTGTACTCATTTCCTTCCACCAATCAGAGGTACACACACAAAGGTCATGACAGACAATATAGCATGCATATATTACATAAACCGTTAAGGAGGCATCAGGTTACCCTCCCTTTGTATGGAAGCACTAAAGTTATGGAACTAGTGCATTTCTCAGTGTTACGATATCAGTGGCTTATCTACCACGAGTACTCAACACAACAGTAGACAGTCTAAGCCACAAATTCCCGCACGACCACGAGTGGGAAATAGACTCAGTGATACTCTGTGACATATTCCGACGATAGGGGACACCGATAATAGACTTGTTTGCTGCTTACCAGAACAAGAAATGTCCACGGTACTGCTCCAGAGGGGGCATCAGCCAGCACTCCATGGGGGATGCTTTCCTCCTCTCATGGGACAAGGGCCTTCTTTACGTCTTTCCCCCATTCCCTCTATTGCTGAAAGTCCTGTTGAAAATAAAAAGAGAACAAGCAAACATTATACTGATCACTTCCACGTGGCCCAGACAGACATGGTAACCTTACTTGCACTGTGCCACCAATGACTCTTCCAACCACTCCTTACCTCCTCTTGCAGAACTCTCCATCCCAACCTATGGATACTACGGCTCAAAGCCTGGTTTCTTCATGGTTCCAGCACATAAAAACATCATGCTCTGAAGGACGTACAGGAAGCGTTATTACCCAACAGGAAAGTGGCTACCCATCGTACTTACCTATAGAAGTGGACTAGATTTTGGATCTGGTGCCAGTCCAAGAGAGTCACCCCTTATCTGGCCACTCTACCTGTAGTCCTAGACTATTTGCTGAATCTCAAGAAATCGGGACTGTCTATTAGCTTGCTAAAAGTACACTTAGCAGCAATAATGACCTTCCATCAGCAGGAAGAGGGGCACTCAATTTTTTCCCACCTGACTACGAAGAAGTTTCTCAAAGGCATAGCAAACCTCTTTCCCCAACCCAGACTTCCTACCCTATAAGGGCATCTCAATCTAGTATTAAAAGGACTGACCAGACCACACTTTGAACCCCTGGCTACTTGTTCTTTAACTCACCTTTCCATAAAGACAGTGTTCTTGATTGCCATTACCCATCAGTGTTCTTCCCTGACAAAGTCACGCGTAGACCACATCCGAAGTTTACCCCCAAAGTGACTTCTGCATTTCATGTGAACCAACTCATTCACCTTCCAAACTTTTGTCCCAACCCTCACCAAAATAATAGGGAAGCCATCCTCCATACACTCAGTATAAGAAGAGCCTTGGCCTTTTATTTGGACAGGTCAAGAGTTTTTAGAAAATCTCCAAGACTCTTCCTCTCCAGGACAGGTCTAGAGACACAGCGATTTCAGCTCAAGGACTCTCTAAATGGGTCTCGAACCCCATCTACAATCAGCACACATTCTACACGATCAGTTTCCTTGTCTGTCACTTTCTCCAAGAGTATTCCTATATTAGAAATCTGCAGAGCAGTTACCTGGGCATCTGCACGTACATTTGCAGAACACTATGCCCTCCTGGGGGACTGCTGTCGTGTGCCAGATTGGGCACCACGGTACTATCATCCATCACAGACTCAACTCCAAAGCCCCAGCCTCCAGTGGGGGATGGTGCTTGGGAGTCACCTACAGTGGAACACCCATAGAGTCACTTTTCGAAGAAGAAGAAGTTACTCACCTTGTGCAGTAACAATGGTTCTTTGAGATGTGAGTCTGTATGGGTGCTCCACAACACATCCTCCTTCCCTCTACGCTGGGGTTCTCATCATACACTCTATGGTAGAGAAGGAACTGAGGGGAGGGGGCAGCACATGTGCAGGCTGAATGGACACTGCTATCAAAACTCTCCAATCGGCAGCGCAAGGGCACAGATACATCTCCAGTGGAGCACCCATAGGGGAACACATCTGTAAGAACCATTGTTACTGCACAAGGTGAATAACTTCTTCTGCAATATGCTGTCTTTCCACCTCTGTGGTGAGGGGGGGGGTCTGATGGGTTCTTTGTCAGCTCTTAACTATGAGCATTCTGTGTTTAACATCACACATCAAATACGGGGCCCTGTGGATGGATCTTCCATTCCCTGCCACCTCCATAGCTGTAATGTTGATGACAGTTTCATTTTCATTTCAACCCATCAAGACAGGTGGGTTCATAGTCAACATATTATAAACAACAGAATAATTATTAGAGAGACAAGTTGAGTGAGGTAATATTTTTTTATTGGACCAGCCTTCGGAGTCTAAAACGGGGCCCCAATTCTAAGTTTGGGGGGGATGGTAGCATTTCTCTTGCCAATATATACTGACTGAGTTCAAGGTATGTAATCGAAAGAAGACAGTTCAGTTGCAGTGCACAGACCAACTCTGAACTTTTTCTTCAGCCCTTATTAGGTTTTACCTGAGGTAGGACTTTGAGATTTAGTTCCTCACGCACATTCCATTATCTTTCTAAAATCCCCCAAAGAGGAATTTTTCCATAGCATCTTGTCAGCGTAGACCAAAACATGCCCTAGAAATACAGAAGATCTTAGTGCACTCTGTAGCGCAGGCTGAGATATCTAGTGAGAAGGGAACTATAAAACAGAGATTTGTTAGATGACTCATGGGCAGCAAGCGCTAAATAAACCTCTTGCTGAGACACTGATCTGCAATTTTCCCTCAGTATCTGGAATTTTAGTGCAGTGTAGCTTAGTGATGTAAACACTCAAAATCAAAATGCCAGCTGCTAGTTGCACACGAGAGTGTTGTGATTAAATTAACATAACTTTCTCTATGCATGTTTCCTGACTGAACAGGGGTTCTGCTCATGTTAATGTCATCAGGGTATCATTATGGTCTTTTTTACCTAGGTTTTTAAAATACTCATCAAGATTTATAATCCTGTTTGTTGCAATTGTGTACTGCAGTGAATAAAAAGATGTCTGTAGTATTTAACATAAAAGCTTTGCATGAAAAGGGCTGTTTGTTCTGTGGATTGATATTAATACACTGTGAAATGGTATTAAATATTGTTTTTATATCTAAAGGCAAATATCTTTTATTGGAAGAACTGAACTATTCTGGTCATTGAAAGGATTACAATTCTCCTGGTTAATTAGAAATTCAAAATATTATGGAGTTTACAGCATTAGGAATGATAATCTCTCTTTAAGCACATTGTAGTTTACTCTTTCAAGGTTATGAAAGCAGTAGTGAAAATAAAGGGGAGAAAACTGTAAACATTACTATGCATCAGGAATGGGATGGAAAGTAACACTGAAAATATCATGTGACAGTCTTATACTCTCACCTGGAATAATGTATTTAGTCCTGATCAAAAATTATAGAGTAGAAATAACAAGGGGTTCAGAAACAGGTAATGAAATTTATAAGACATGAAAAGACTTTTTTCAGAGACATGGAAAGACTTTTTTCGACAAATCACAATTAGTCCGTGAAACTCATTGTCACATGATATAACTGGGGCCAAGATGGTTTCAAGAAAGGATTAGATATTTATATGGATAAAGAGTACACCCAGAGTTACATCAATAAGGATATTTTCTGGAAAAAAAAAAGCAAACTTGGAAGGGTTTCAAACCCTTATGCTTCAGGTCAGGTCCGGCCCTAGACCAAATGACACCCCAGGTGAGGAACATCTTCAGTTCCTCCGTTTGTTAAACTTTTGAATACCTTACTGTTTATTGCATTTGTAACCCATTTCACAACTTTTATGCACGATTTGCATGCATTATTTATCCCTGTCATATAAGATGATAAATTTGCATGCGAAGATCTGTAAATCTGTATTTATTCATGTTATATATAAGCAAATACAAAATTTCATTTCCTCTAAGCTTATAGAAACTTCGTAATTTTAAGAACAACTGAAATGTACTAACATCAAGAAATTGAACTGTGCACCAACATCAGGTGGACCAGTGTTAAATAAAGGCAACAGTCTTATAATGTTAATCCTAGTCTTTTAGTTCAAAAGGTTACTTTTCTCAGCTTTGCCCTCGTGAACTGAAGTACAGTGTCAGAGAGATCCAAAGACTGACTGGCATTTTCAAGTAATAAAATAGCAAGTGATGTCAGTCTCTCCTCGGCCATTGTCAATCGAAGATACGTTTCAATGAGCCTGAACTTCAAAAAGCTGATCTCACCACTTCATGACTGTGAAGCAGAATCCTCAAAGCTATCCACATATTAGAAAAAGGGTCCTTCAGCTCTGTATCATGAATGAATTGGAGAACTGGGCATGGAGAGTTCTTCCCATACTGCAGATTGTGATGGATGTTGTCCATTTCGACATAGAGGTCTTTATCACTGACGTCCGAACATTCCCCATGTGTCAGCATCTGGTGAAGGTCCGTACAATTGTTAAGAGTGTTTTCCTTTCCACTGGCTGCTTACTGAGGTCATACAAAAAACCCCAGGTCTTTTCGTGGTGCTTCTTATTCTTTGACGGACACTCGCGCTGTGTCAATAAGCGAGCAAAAAAACTCTTGAATTTTTCTTCTGAGCTTCCCATCACCTCATCTCTGCCCTGGTATCCAAACTCTCTCTTCTTCCAATGAATATGAGTTTCCTTGAAGACCGGCTCAGCACCTAAGTTTTCTGACATTTCTCTGGCAGCAGTGATGGCATCTTCAAATCCAATGTCTCGGTAGGCCACAACGAAATCAAGGCAGCTTCTCATCAAAGTAGAGTGGTTGCGATGTCCATCGACTGAGTTTGTCATGCCTTGTTTACAACATTTACTTGTAACAGGATATCATGCCAAACCACAATTGAGACCAGAAATTTGAAATCAGTGATCTGGTTTGCCAGACTGCACTTTGTGTCAAATTCTGGCCTCGGCTTTACTGAACTGCACCAGTTCCACCAGAGTGCCATAAACCTCAGTCACTTGGTACCTCGCTGGCCTAACGCGGTCAATACAGCTCTTGCAGTGAGTGTCACTTCGTGGCTCCATGGTCAGATTAGTAACATTTTCTGTGAGGATCTTCCACCTGATAGTTGATGTTGAAAACACGATGTTTATCCTTTGCAGTACTCCAAAGAGAGACGCTGAATCTAAAGAAGATGACACTGCATCTGACACAACTAGGTTGAGGGAATGGCAGCCACAAGGCATGAAGAAAGCTCATAGATTCAGCACAAGGATCCTTGCCTGAACACAGCTGTTTCTTCCCTTCATATTCATGCCATTGTTGTAGCCTTGGCCATGGCAGTTCTGAAGTTTTATTTTACTCTCATTCAAAAAGTTCATAAATAGTTCAGTTAGGCCTTTTCCAGTAGAGTTGTCCATAGACCAGAAACATATCCTTAACTTGGATACAGCCTTCCTTATTGTCAACACATCTTACTGTAAATTACATCTTTTCACTGTGACACTAATGTTGGGAGTGCAATCCATTATTACAGCATAGTACTTCGCTTTTCTGAGCTGCGGCAATATGTTATCAAGCACCTTCCTTGCCATAAGGTCAATCAATTCATTTTGAATTATTTTGCCACAGTAATGGTCCATAGCATCTTTATGAATTACTTGATGTAGGTGCTCACGTATGACATCGTCATATTTTCCAAGGAGCTCTACTAAGACGAGGAAATCACCATTATGTTCCATGAACAACTTATCTAGCGAGCCCCAGAAAGCCAAATGATGCTTTGTAAGAAAGAGAGTAATTGAGATCAGAGGCTCCAGCACATTCTTTCAGTGCTGGGTTTTTACATTAATAATGCACTGTTTTTTTGCATCAGTGCATTTATTCAGCTTGAGCCTGGACTTGATCTCCATCCATTTGGAGCAGGCTGTAAAATGGCCGGATGACTTTTCGTGTTGCTTCAGAGCATCAGTTATCAGTGAGTGTACCCAGAAAGCACAAGCGACAATTTGGCATTCTTGTCGGATATTTTGCATCAAAAATAGAACTGAGATTAGACAGAGACCTTCCCTTTTGGGTTCCTTGTACCTTCCTTTAAGTCATCTAATACAGACCATTGTAAAAGGAAACTGGACTAGATGGACATTATGTCTGATTAGTAAGGCGTTTTCTATATTCCTAGTATAAATTTACTATATGGAAATTGTAAATTCATACTGTTGTTATTCTTTAGCATATACAGAATTACATACAAAACAGCTACATTAAAAGAACATTATTAAGGTTCCAAAGTCAAGTACGCAAAAGCTGGAATTAAGGTAGCCTTTGTGACCTTAATTTGGCCTCCTTATGCATAGGCATAATAATAATCTTTAATTACATGCTCACATTCTATTTTTCACACAGGACCCCTTCCTCATTCAGTGCACAGAATGCACAGTGCTCACTGAATGAGCAACTGTCCAATATTTTTGTCCTAATTGTTCAATGTGTCCCTGTGGCTTATATACCATACACTATTCAAATCTTGCTCTGAATACGGAATTATTTTCCTCATGAATTTTTCTATGATGTTCATCACTAGAGTATGAGTGCTTCACAAACATTAATGAATTAATATTCACAACTCCCCTGCAGATAAAATATTTGTGACACTGCACCCCATATTCTTCATAGTGATATTATTATATGATTATGGCATAATTATGATGCATTTTGTCCAAGATGGGTCATGTAAGGTGTCACTGGAAAAATTATGATTTGCTGAATATGATTATCCCCCTATTTGTATACATGTATCATTTTTGTATCTGAAGTTATGAATATTGACTATGTATCTGTATTTCACACCTGGCAATGCCCACTAGGCAACATGCTTTCCAGTCTATATATCTGTCTGGGAAGGGCCTATTCATGGTAATGGGCCATTAGGAAAAACAGGCCTTAGGAGAAGCTTATCTCCCACCTGGTGAGCCTGCCTGGGAACATTCCAGACAGCCCGTAAGTAATGGCTGCTATGATTCAGAAAGGATATGTAACCAGACCACATGACAATGGACTCCATCTTAGGATGTCAGGGTTTTTTCCACAAACTGAGTTTGGGACAAAGGGTTCCAATTGTAGAATCATAGGACTGGAAGGGACCTTAAGAGGTCATCTAGTCCAGTCCCCTGCACTCATGGCAGGACTAGATCATCCCTGACCAGAGTTTGTCTAACCTGCTCTTAAAAATCTCCAAGGATGGAGATTCCACAACCTCCATAGGCAATTTATTCCAGTGCTGACAGGAAGTTTTTTCTAATGTCCAACCTAAACCTCCCTTGCTTCAATTTAAGCCCACTGCTTCTTGTCTTCTTCTCAGAGATTAAGAAGAACAGTTTTTCTCCCTCCTCCTTGTAACCACCTTTTATGTACTTGAAAACTAAAGCTATATAAGGCAGGGAGTGTCCTCATTGGTTGTTCTTCAATCCCCACACAAGAAGACTCCGGGCAGCACATGCGGAACAAAGACTGAACTGGGGGAAGTGCTGGATCCAGGCTAAAGGGATTTCTAGCCTGTGTATGAAATTTGGGATTCCAAGCTGTAAAGCAAATGCAGCTTATATCTTGAGAATCTGCCAGCCTGCTTAGATCTTCAGCCAGGATGAGAATTTGCTAATTCATATCCTATGTTTCTAGGATCTTAAGCTTAATTTGTGTTTTTGTTTATTTACTAGGTAATCTACTTTGATCTGTTTGCTATCACTTATAATCACTTAAAACTATCTTTTGTAGTTAATAAACTTTGTTTTTGCTTTATCTAAACCAGACAATTTGTGTGACCTGCATGGCAAATCGTAGCTCAAGGGGAAAAGATTGTTACATATTCCTCTCCACATTGGGGAGGAGGGTGAACTCTATGAGTTTACCCTGTGCAGTGCAAGACAGTATAATTTTGTGTTTATACTCCCATGGGGGGTGGGGTCCTAGGCTGGAAAGCTGGTGGTTATTTTGGCTGTAGCCTCTCTGTTGGTTTGTTCAGAGGCTAGTCAGAGAGCCTGCGTGTAACTGCAGCTGGGTGTGTCCCTACTGGTGTAAATGCTGGTGGAAGTGTGGGATTGGGAGCAGGTCTGCAGCTTGGCACAGCAGCCCCACAATGTGAGAGGGAGCCCAGGCTGGTGGGTCAGAGGGCTCAGTGGTATCCCAGTTCCAGGTGGCAACCCAGGGGGAACCTGTCACAGTATTATTCCCATTCTATAGAGGGGGAGATGAGACATGCAAACATTAATCACAAAAGTGTCTCTTGGTTTTGGATGCCCAGTCTGAGATGCCTAAGGACTGATATTATAGAAAATTTAGAATTGTATAACCCTTTGTATGTTCAGACCACAGCTCCCATTGACATCTGTAGTAGCTATGAGTGCTCAGACCCTAGAGGTCTCAAGTTGGACATCCAGAAAATGAGAAACTCACAGTTAGTGGACACCTGTACAAAGTTTGGTTTAAGTGGCTTACCTCGCATTACGTAAGTACTCTGTGGCAGACAGCGAAATAGAATCAATTTCTCTAGGGCATCAATCAACTGCCTAAAACACTAAACCATTTTTTCTCTTCCTGCAATCCCCTGCCTCATTCACTATACACTTTCCAACTTTTGTAACAAATAAGGTAGAGGCCCTACAGACAACAGTCTCCTTCCACTACGCATCCCTCATCATTCCCAGAACACCATCCATTCTGTGCACTGAATTGAAAGTCTCTCAAATGGTTGTAAGAATTTTTTTAACATGGGCAAAACAACGTATTTTTCTTTAATCTCGTTCTGAGGAACGTCTGAAACATTTTTGCTGAAATTTTCCAATATAATTCAGCTTGAGACAGACACTTGACAGGGAGAATTTTCATGTTTATGGTTAAAGTTTGGCACAGTTCTGAGCAATTGAAAATGGGGCCTTATCATGGGAAGTGTTGGGCAACCTCAACATAGGTGGCAACACCTGTGCTGCCTGCAATAACACCTACCTCTCTGTCGTCCCTCATTATGAGGGACATCACTCATTTTAGTCCCAAAGCTATCTACGTTCCACACAAATGTGGCATCTCCTCACTTTTATTGTTGAAAATTATTTACATCAGAAATGAAGAATTGTTAAGCTAAGGTCACAGAAATAGTTACGCTAAAAGAATGAATCTCACAGGAATCTTAATTTTTTCCTGCAGGAATAACATTTTCAGTCCTTTCATTTGAGTCTTTGTCATACGTTTTGTCCTGGGCAGGCCCAGAGGTGTGACATAATTTGAGTGCAGTAAATCAAATATGAATGTAGGACTCATAGTGAACTGGTATAGCCCTTGTTCATTTTAAACAAAAAAGGTTATTTTGGAAGTTTATTTTATGACAATTTTATGGTCTTCTGACCCTGACAAATTATTCTTTTGGGGGGTCTAATACACTGGCATCACTATGATATATTGAGCAATTTATGAGCTGTACCTTGGAAATCTTCACTCATCCAGCCCTTCCTTGCACAAGGTCAAATGGCCTGTTTCTGTACGTAAGAAACACTCACATAAGGAAGGGTTTGCAGGGTTGGTCCATTTAAAAATTATTAGCAGTAATTACAGGCATGGGAGGAATGCCTTTATTATTTCTACAGTGATTACCAAAGAAACCTTGATGAGCTCCAGACATGCTGAGCTCTTTTGAAAATCTGGTAATTTATTTTGGTGCCTAGTAAGAGCTGAGCTGTTTTGAAAATCTGGTCTTTGATTGTGGGTACTGAACACTTCTAACAATTTGGCCATTAGATACCATGGTGCTGGGCACAGCATAGAGATGTTTTTAAATCTTGGCTATTTAATTTAAGTAGTCAAATAAGGACATTACTGAATTTCAGATACAGCATTATTCCTGCTTCCTCTCTGTACTTGACTATCTAGTAAACAGCAATCCAGTTTTCACCATTTACAGGTTCCTTTTCTAGTGACATTCTTTCACAATGTGATTTACAAGTTACGCTCCAGAGAAAATTTTATTTTCCCCCTCTACCATCACAGGTTTCTAAAGGCAATGGGACCCACAGCTTGCAGCTTCCGGCATTCTGTCCCCAGTACCAATTATTTTTTCATCCTATGGGACATTGATTTTTCACTACAATCTTCAGCTCAAGTCAGTGTATTGTATTATGAACAATACAATATATATTAAATTGTAGGCAAAAGGGTTGCAGTCAGTTCTAGTAGGTAATGAATACTGAATGAACTCAAAATAATTGACCCACAAAAGTAACATCAACATTGAACCTGCTCCTGCTCCCAGGCTGGTGAAGGACTGGGTTGGGTCCTTTGGCTTTCTGGGGTTTTTTTCCCCCTCATGATGCAGTAAATGCAGGGTCTTGGGGGTTTATTTAAAAAGAAAGTTAAAATGAGGACCCTACAATTGGGTAGTGTGTTTGTTTAAAGTTGGGAGCAATAACTGGAGTTAGGGCCTAAAAATAGGTAGTGTGTTCTGGTGGCTAGGACACTGGGTTGGGATGCAGTTCTATTTCTAGCCCCAAGACTGACCTGTTGTGTAACCTCAGACAATTCATGTCACCTCCCTGTGCCTCGGTTTATCAAATGTAAATTGGATGTAACTCTTTGCAGAATGCTTTCAGATCTACAAGTGAAAGACTCTCTATAAAAGCAAAATATGATTTTATTAGTATTATAATTATTTTACTATTTAAAGGGCTTTATTTTTAAACTTCACTGTTCTGGTAAGTGTGGGCTGCTTTCTGTACCTGTAGAGGAAAACTACTTATGTTTGAGGATGACTGTGCATTATCATTTACAGAAACAGCAGTACTGCATTGACACCGTAATTCTGTAGAAAATATTTTTCCTTTTTCATTATCATTTCAGCATACTACTTCCCATTCACACATGACTACCAACGGTAAGGCCTTGCAAGTTGGCAGGAGTGCCATTAAGCCAAGCACCATTCCAGTGATCAAGAGACAGAGGCAAAACTGGCTAGATGCGCCCAGTGGTGATTACTTTATAGCTACAGAAGAGACCAGGTAAGATGAGGGAAATAAAAGTTGGAGAAAGAGTTTCAATGTGTTCATGTTACTAGTCCATGAAAATCTAGTGTTTGAATAAACAGTTTTCATAACCATTACTCTGGATTTAGCATTACAGAGGAGAACAGCGCCACATCAAAACCAGGCACCTGATCCTACATCTCTTATGCACATGAGTTGTCTCATTGAATACAGTGGGGCAGTTTATCTGTTGCAAGATTGAGGTCCAGTTAATTGTAAGCATCAGTGGATCACACAATGATATTTAAAGAAACATAAAACAACATGGAATCCATTATGAATTGTTCAATACACTTTTGTGTGTTTATATTAGAAAAGACACTGAACAGATTCATACTGCATATATTATGCAACATGTCCCAGAAACTGAAGGGAAAAATATAGCTGACAACCTTTTTCTCAGCACAGAAATTTTCGTTTGCCATCAGAAAGCAATTGGTAAGACAGCTGTCTTTTTCATTCTTTCATTTAGTGGTTAATGGGCGACATTGATGGGTTTTTGCTTGTACTGAAAGGGAGCTTTCATAGACGAGCTTTCTGAGGCTAATTCAACTCTGGCCATTGTTTGATTTAACTTTGTATTGAAGCAAGGGATCACAGCCTGGTCCGCAAACCGTCCTTGCTCAGACTGTTATTGAAAGCCTTTCATATCTCACCCTTATTTAAAGCAGTAGGATGTATTATAGCAAATGCCATCAGTACACTGACTGCCGTGCAATTCCTCGACTTTTTCTCAAGACTGGAAAGTTCTATGGGTAGACAAAATTTTCAAGTTGTGAAATCAATGCAGGTTAATTTTATATGTTTATTTCTATATGTGGGTGTATATTGTTTTCCATGTTGTTGTAGCAATGGTGTTCCACGATATGAGAGAGACCAGGTGGGTGAGGTGGTAATTTCTTTTATTGGACCAACCTTAGGTCCTGAAAACAAGCTCTGCACACATTCAAATGCTTGTCTCCTTCTCTAACAGAAGTTGGTTCAGTAAAAGATGTCACCTCACCCACTTCATGTGTGCAGATGCACATTCCATGGATATGCTGAGATATTCCAGTTTGTAGTTGCTCTTTTCTATCTGGTAGAACCACTTTTACAATACAATGTACCCATATTTCAGAAAATCAATTAATACATTGAAATTAATTGACAAAAATTAAAGGGGGGACTGGATGGCTGAGGGAGTTGATAATGGGATATTGAGCCTTTAGACTGCCCATGCTGTACCCATTATGTGGATGACAGGGATTTAATCCCTAGAGCTGTGGATCCAGCACCTTTCTGCAAATCAGTGAAGGTTTAAAGAAATAGACTTTCTTTCTTTATACAGGGAACACAATACAAGTCAGATCTTGATTATCTTACACACTCCTAAATCCCAACTAAGATGCTCTGAAACCAGGAGTAGTCTCATGGATGCAAGACCTGTGTAAAACCAGTGCAGTGCGTCTATGTTGTGGGGTTGGCGGTGCATCAGCACCCACACAAACATCCCCAGTACAGACAGGCTCTAAGTGTTATGTATGGTAACAGATTACTCTGAGTGTTTACACGTGTGTATATACCTGCATTTTGCATTTGTAATATACTGGGCAGTAGGTAATACCGCTCCGTTAGCATTCATCTCCCAAAACTCCATTAGCCATCATCAGGAAATAGGGTTGCCAACTTTCTAATCAAACAAAACCAAACAGCCCTGCCCTGCCACATGCCTTGCCCCTTTTCTGAAGCCCCATCCATGCCCTGCCCTGTCTCCGAGGCCCCGCCCCACGCCCTCAATCCCCTCTCCCTCCATTGCTCAATGTTCCCCACTCTCACTCATTTTCACTGGGGTGGGGAAGGGGATTGGGATGTGGGGGGATGAGGCCTCTGGGGTAGGGCTGGGGATCAGGGGTTTGGGGTGCAGGAGGGGGCTCCAGGCTGGGCCAGGGGGTTGGGATGTGGGGGGTGAGGGCTCTGGCTGGGGGTTTGGGCTCTGGGGTGGGGCTGGGGATGAGGGATTTGGGGTGCAGTAGGGGGGCTCAGGGCTGGGGCAGGGGTTGGGGTGCAGGAGCACTTACAGGGTCCTAGCAGTGCTTATGGTGCTCCGAGGAAGCAGCCACAAGGTCCCTGTGGCCTGTACGTGCATGGGCGGCTGGGCGGCTTTGCGTCGTTAGTGCTGCCTTCATGCCCACAGGCACTGCCCCTGCAGCTCCTATTGATCGCGGTTCCCAGCCAATGGGAGTTGCGGAGCTGGCCCGTGGGGCGGAGGAGGTGCGCGGAACTTCTCTGGCCGCCCAGCACCTAGCAAAGCAGAGAGAGGGTGGAGCAGCAACCAGCCTGATACAGAAGTTTCTAGTGACAAAAGCTCAAGCAGTCAACAACAGCCATGGGGGTATGTCTACACTGCAAAAAAGCGTGCGTTCTGAACTCTGGTTAGCTAACCCATATTAGTTAACTTGGGTTAAAATAGCAGTGAAGACACGGTAACTCCGATTTTAACTCAGGTTAGCAGTTTGAGTTCAACTGCAGGCTGCCCTATAGGCTTGAACGCAAGCTGTTAATCTGAGTTAAAAGCTGAGTTGCAGCATCTTTGCTGATATTTTAACCTGAGTTAGCTAGATTAACGAGTTAAGAACACTCCTTTTTTTGCATTGTAGACTTACCCTTGGGTGCATTGCAGATATTGCACTTGCAAGCTCCTTTAATGTGAGCATGGGGAGGAACATGAAGAAGGGGGATATGTGGCAGTTTAGGTCATGTAGGGATAAATCCAGTCTTGCCATGTCATGAAAAAAAACCCATGTTTCCTTCAAACATTAGAGAGTGAGTCCCCAGTTCAGCAAGGTACTTAAGTACTTGCCAAACTTTCAGTCCATGGATCATCTCATTGAAGTTAGTGTGATGACTTGTGTTGAAGTCAGACACATGGGTTAAGCACCTTGCTGAATTAGGGTGTTGGTTATTTTATTACATGTTTCTTTCCTGCAAAACACAACAAGGGAGATATGCTTGTGATATTGGCTACCCGTTTGCAAAATTGAATTTTTAAAAAAAGTTTGATTCACAGAAGTGCAAAATTGCTGTCATTCTGCTGTAACTTTAAAATCACTTTTTATCTGCCTATTTTCAACTGTTTAAGGCTGAGTTTATTTCCCCATAAAATATAAAGTAGGGAGTTTGTTGCCAGACCTTTAGCTAGAGAATATCCTGCTATAATCATGTTTGATGTTGTAACACTTAATATTATGAATGTTGAAGAAAATCAGTTGCTGGTTCAATTTATTTATTTAATTTTACCAACCAAAGATTCGTGACACTGTTCTCTTTTCTTATTTCCCCCTTCAATTTCCTTGTCATCCTGTTATTAAGGAGAAGATATGCATACATGTTTTCTGTCCCTCTTTAGAACAAAATATTCATCCTTTTCCCTCTCTATGTATTTGAAAACTCCTCCTTACTCATATTCCAGTAGAGTTAAAAGGTGTATTACTGTAAGTGGTTTTCTTTGCATATTTCCCTATGACAGCTTTCAGATATTGGTAGTTCAGCATAGTGCAGGGCTAAATATGCAGCATAGAGAGAGTAATACAAGAAACTCAAGGCTTAGGTCCAGCCTAAAGGTCAGCATGTTCCTAAGCGCTTTGCGGAACAGGCAGGGACTGCTGAATTGGACTGTAGTGCATCCCCCCCAGATCATGTATCTGCCAACAAGTTTCGTAGGAGCTGTGGATGTAACAAAAACTTCTTGGAGATGGGAGCCCCAAGATACCCTATTGGTAGAATGATCTGTACGTTCTCCGGGGGAATCAGCCATGCCGCGCAGAGGTCCCTGCTAATCCAGGTATGCGAAATTCACATCTCCCTGTGGCAATGTTCAATGACTCTATCCTGCTAAGCCTGTAAGGCTCCAGTTTTGCTATTGCTCCTACATGGGCAAACCCCTCTGCCTGTCAGAAGCCCCATTAACTCCAGTGGGTCTGTGTGCGCACAGGAGTCCACCCACATCCTACTCAATCCTACTCTGATTTTGTCTAGTCCGTCCAAATGAAAAAGTTGGAGAAAGATATTAGCAATTATCCTGCCCACACTCAATAATAAAAGGATTAATAAAATAGGTTTTATGGGGTCAGAATGTAACTATTAAGTAATAAATGAAGTTAATTGCAGGATCAGGGTAGTGCTTAAAATAGTAAGAAACACTGGTGAAATTTCAAGAAAGTTCGCTTTGGGAGTATGACACTATTCTGTGATAGCTT
The DNA here is from genome assembly GCF_965152235.1 of Eretmochelys imbricata. NCBI lineage: Eukaryota > Metazoa > Chordata > Testudines > Cheloniidae > Eretmochelys > Eretmochelys imbricata. The sequence goes on from NC_135574.1 coordinate 170,689,954, forward strand.
TGCCATAGTTAATACTTTTGTAGTATTACTTATTCTTGACCTTTTTGAATGAAAAAGGAATTAAACTGCATAAGATATTAATTTAAAATCTCTGGAAAAAACGTAAATAAAAGCCTGATTCTTGAAAAAGTGTTTCTGCACAGTGCCTGGAACAAGCATTCTTTTGAAAGCTCTAGTTGTTTTACAACTGCTCATTACGAGACCTTCAATTACTTTTTAAATATATTTGGATGCAAGCTGTTAGGAGAATATACTATACCTATCACAGTGTTTCCATGTGGTGTACGCTAACTCAGGTGTGGTATAAAGATAACTTGCTGTTTTCTTCCTTCTCATAAAACAACCATAATGTAGATTCTAGTCTGGGCTCATTTTTTAGATTAATGTGGGGAATGAATATATTTCGTGAAATTGGATTCATAGTACTAAGTTACCACCCACGGATTTATATATTTGAACATATAGTATAAATCATATTACAGCATCTAGAACTTTAATATACACAACTCTATGTAACCAATTCATTTTCATTGAATATATAGCATACAAACTGTAATCTGCAAAGAAAATTAGTAATGTAGTTGTGGATGATCAAGAAAAATATATCTGTTGCTTAAAACTTTTACTGCCAATTGTTTGGCATACTGTATATACAGTATGATTATATGTGCATACAGACTCCGTATATACCACTACACTCTATGTGCATGCATAATAAACATATTTATATAGAGAGACCTGCCATACCATGTTGAAAATGAAGTTTTTCAGCACTTACCATTTTAAGAACCAAAATGAACTGATTGGCTGAATGGGTTACAACAGATTTTTGTATTCTTTTCCTTGATGGGCCAACAGAATATTTGTATGTAGAACTACTGCTGAACGAATCAATGCTTCTTTCCTTTCAGTGCTGAAGCCGTTAGAAATCTTCTCACAGCAAGTGTATCTCCACTGGGAATGAGTTAACTAAAACTACAACATGATCTTCAGCTGTTAACAGCAAACATTGGCTTCCCTTTTACTAATAGGACAATTTATCCAAGAGGTATTACAGAGCCAGCACTGCATCATAGAAGCTATTTATACTGCTAGTGATATGATCCTCCTCCAGAATAAAATGCTTCTCTAGATACATTCCAAATAATTAAAATATAATAATATTATGTATCCGCTTTAATTTGAGGCATCTGCTTTATGTTAAAAACAGAAAACCTTAAAAAACAGAAGGATGTGCCTTTTAATGCTACTTAATCCTACTCTGATTTTGCCTAATCCATCCAAATGAAAAGATGGAGAAAGATATTAGCAATTATTCTGCCCCACACCCAATAATAAAAGGATTAATAAAATAGATTTTGTAGGGTCAGAATGTAACTATTAAGTAATAAATCTGAAACTTGAGCTTTTACAACTTTCACTATATGAACAGAATATCTTTTATTAGCTTTTTTCCTTTTTCTTAGCAGAATCACATTAGTTAGAGATGGAAGCAACCTACTGTATTGAGTCCATCCCTCTTATACCTTTAGAATACACAGTGTATTGCCTTGATAAAGGACATAGAATCATAGGACTGGAAGGGACCTCCAGAGGTCCTCTAGTCCAGTCACCTGCACTCATGGTAGGACTAAGTATTATCTAGACCATCCCTGACAGGTGTTTGTCTAACCTGCTCTTAAAAATCTCTAATGATGGAGATTCCACAGTCTCCCTAGGCAACTTATTCCAGTGCTTAACCACCCTGACAGTTAAGAAGCTTTGCCTAATGTCCAACCTAAACCTCCCTTGCTGCAATTTAAGCCCATTGCTTCTTGTCCTATCCTCAGAGGTTAAGGAGAACATTTTTTCTCCCTCTTCCTTGTAACAACCTTTTATATACTTGAAAACTGTTATCATGTCCCCTCTCAGTCTTCTCTTCTCCAGACCAAACAAACCCATTTTTTTTTCAATCTTCCCTCATATATCATGTTTTCTAGACTTTTAATAATTTTTGTTGCTCTTCTCTGGACTTCTTCCTGAGAGGAGTACTTCGCGTTTGTCCTTATTCAGTTTCATCCCGTTTTCTTCAGACCATTTCTCCAGTTTGTCCAGATCATTTTGAATTTTAATCTTATCCTCCAGAGAATTTGCAACCCCTCCCAGCTTGGTATTGTCCACAAACTTTATATGTGTACTCTCTATGCCATTATCTAAATCATTTATGAAGATATTGAAGAGAACTTGACCTAGAACTGATTCCTGTGGGACCCTATTCGATATGCCCTTCCAGCTTGACCTTGAACCACTGATAACTACTCTCTGGGAACGGTTTTCCAACCAGTTATGAACCCACCTTATAGTAGCTCCATCTAGGTTGTATTTCCCTAGTCTGTTTATGAGAAGGTCACGTGAGAGTGTATCAAAAGCCTTACTAAAGTCAAGATATATGTCTACCACTTCCCCCACTCCCCTCATCCACAAGGCTTGTTACTCTGTCAAAGAAAGCTATTCGATTGGTTTGACATGATTTGTTCTTGACAAATCCATGCTGACTGTTACTTACTACCTTATTGTCTTTTAGGTGTTTGCAGATTGATTGCTTAATTATTTGCTCCATTATCTTTCTGGGTCCTGAAGTTAAGCTGACTGGTCTGTAATTCCTCAGGTTGTCCTTATTTTCCATTTTATAGATTGGCACTATATTTGCACTTTTCCAGTCTTCTGGAATCTCTCCCATCTTCCATGACTTTTTGAAGATAATCACTAATGGCTCAGATATGTCCTCAGTCAGCTCCTTGAGTATTCTAGGATTATTTCATCAGGCCTTGGTGGCTTGAAGACATCTAACTTATCTAAGCAATTTTTAACTTGTTCTTTCCCTATTTTAGCCTCTGATCCTACCTCATTTCCACCGGCATTCACTATGTTAGACATCCAATCGTTACGATATTCCTTATCAAACGGACACCACCCTTATTTTTATTATGCATTCACATCTCATGACATACATATAGCATTTCAGACCAACACGCAATTTTGTTATGTATTAATTATTTTTAAGGCACAAAAGAAAAACTACATTCCCTAGAAATAAATATTCCACCAAACCCAAACCCTTAGGAAATGCTTGAGAAAAGAGATGACTCGTTTAAAGGCCAACATTCCAGTTCTCTTCGAGCAGTGGGAGAAATGAATTCGAGTCTCTACTGGGAATATTTATATCATTATGCCTATATCACCTACATCTTTGCAACGTGGCGTTGCATGGGTTTCACCAATGCAACTAATCCTAGTTTGACACTAGCTACATTAGTACACATATCCCCAGTTTATATGGGCCCAGTGAACGCCCTACTTCAAGTGTTGAATCTACTGCCTCTTCACTGAAGCTCCTTTGCTGACTTCAGCTGTCACAGTGGCATGGGTGGGGTGGGGGGAGTCTGAAGTAGCTAGGGCAGAAGCTGTATAGGGCTTTATAGATTTGCATTATGCATTTTGATTTGCACTCAGTCTTAGTCACTATTTTAATGGAAATCTCTTTTCCTATATATATCATTTCAATTTTGGAACTGGTCACGGGCCTTACTTAGTAAATTTTACACAGGTTTTTTTTTTTTAAATGAGATTATATACAACCTTTTTACCTTTCACTTAAAGATTTTCAACTCTGTTAGTAAAGATAGGCACAATTTCAAAATTTGCCCCAGAGTTTGGATCCCACTTTAGAATCCTACCGAAACTGGATACAGCTTTTGAGCAGTGGTTCATCTCTAGTTTGCAGGGGATTCTCACAAATTAGGCCCTAAGCCTTCAATTGATTGCATACGGGCGTAGCAGTGCCCCTCCCTGCAATCAGCTGAAGGCTTGGTAGCGTTACTGATGAACAGCAGCTATTCCCTGTTCAGACAAACAAATCAATATAAATATATTTTCCAAGTTCCTTTAACTCTGAAATATATTGAAATTTGTCATACATTATTGGCAGCCTGAAAAGGCACTGATTATAGCTAAGGCTACGATTTAGTAACGACTATTCTTAGTAAAAGTCATGGACCAGTCATGGGCAATAAACAAAAATTCATGGCCTGTGATCTGTTTATGACATACTAAAAATGTGTTTAAATCGGGGGGGGCGGGAGAGCATTTGTGGGGGAGGCTGCTGCTGGGGGGAGGGGGACCTCTCCTGTGGAGGAAACCGGGGGCCAGTGGCACCAGTTGCTGGGGGCCACAGACCATGGCTGCTGCGGCCGGCCAGCCGGGGACCACGGATGCTCCGGCCGGCTGGGGATTGCTGCCTGGGGGCCAGAGCAGTGGCTGGTGTGGATGTCCCGGGGGCCACCTGAGCGTGACTTCCATGACAGACACAGAGCCCTAATTATTACCACTAAGCTATATAGTCATTCTAACTCCTTCTTTGGCTCAATTAATGTTTAATTATTCAATTATTTAATTAAAGTGGAATAACTTCAACAATAGAGATTGAGGGAACCCTACATCAAAATATCCCATACCCCAGTAGCTAGAAGAACGAGGAGTACTTGTGACACCTTAGAGACTCTAAGGTGCCACAAGTACTCCTCGTTCTTTTTTGCTGATACAGACTAACATGGCTACCACTCTGGAACCCAGTAGCTAGGGCACTCACTTGAGAGATGGTAGATCCAAATCCTTCACCCCCTCAGGAGGTTTGAAGGGAGGGTCTCCTCTTCTCCTCCTCCATGCTTCCCCCTGTTTTGTGTGAACTCACTTGAGGGGCCCAATCCACTAGGTGACCTCTGAGCTTGTGATTTAGGTGGCTGAATGCCTGTCTTCCCTCAGTTCATGGAATATAAGCAGAGATAAGCACCTCCTAAAGCCCAGACTTAGGTGCTGAACTCCATGAGAGGGGCAGGGTTTTGCAGACACACCTCTCACTGGTATCTCCCATTGGTAGCTTAGGTGGCTCCCTGCCAAGTGTGCTGGCTTTGTGGATCACATTCTAAGGCACCTGTCTCTCCCCATTCATTGTAAGGGGAGCACAGACATCTAACTGATGGCTTATGGTTTGCAGTGTTGTTCCTGAGATTTTTTAGGAGCCTAAAAGTTTAGTGCAGCAACGCTCTGTGTTGCAATGCCTAAATCCCTTTAGCTGGGCCTTAGTCTCTCTGTGCCTTAGGCCTTGTCTACGCTACAGAGTTTTGTCATCAAAAGTTATGTCAACACTCAAAAAGCGCTATAATAAAAATCAGTATTGCATGTTCACACTCGCTCCCTCTGTCAGCAGAGCGCATCCACACTTGGGGCACTAGCATTGACAGTGTGAGCAATGCACTGCCAGTACCTATCCCACAGTGCAGCTTGACACCTTCTGCCACTAAGTCTTTTGGGAAGGCGAAACAGATCATGGCACATCTTGGGACTGGGCTCAATATCCCATGATGCATTGTTTACCATCCCAGCATTCCATGGGCTTTCGGCTTTCTTTCACTGCATTTTTCAATGGCCCTTGTTTGCTGTGCACCCTGGCATCCTTGTGTGAAGGGATGGATCCTGCACTGCTCTCCTGTGCTCGGATACCTGTCATTAACACATTGCAAATGGCACTGCAGTTAATCATGAAGTTCCTAAATGAACAAGACTCCCAGTTGTCTGACATGGTGTGTGATATGGATAGGAGCAACTTTAGATTGCTTTTGGCATTCACGGAGCAGCTGCATAGGTTAGACCGTCGCTTTTGGACTCAGAAAACAAGCACTGAATGGTGGGATCGTATTGTCATGCAGGTCTGGGATGACGACAGTGGCTACAGAACTTTTGGATGAGGAAAGTCACCTTCCTGGAACTGTGTGTGAAGCTCTCCCCAGACCTCTGGCACAAGGGCACCAGAATGAGAGCTGCCCTATTGGTAGAGAAGTGTGTGGCAATCACTGTCTGGAAGCTGGCAACTCCAGAATGATACTGGTCAGTCACAAATCAGTTTGAAGTCAGGAAGTTGACTGTTGGGCTGCGTTGATGCAAGTGTGCAGGCCATAAATTGCATCCTGCTCTGAAGGACTGTAACTCTGGGAAATGTGCGTGAAATAGTGGAGGGCTTTGCAGAAATGGGTTTCCCCAACTGTGGAAGGTGATAGATGGCACACACATTCCAATTTTGGCACCAGACCACCTTGTGATGGAGTACATCAATAGGAAGGGGTACTTCTCCGTGGTGTTGCAGATGCTTGTGGATCACTGGGCATTTCACTGACATCAATTTAAGGTGGTCTGGGAAGATGTATGACACACGCAACTTCAGGAATGCCAGCCTATACAGAAAACTGCAAATGTGGACTTTCTTTCCAAACCAGAAGATTACAGTGGGGGATGTTGAAATGCTCTTAGTTATCCTGGGAGACCTGGCATACCCCTTACAGCTGTTGCTCATGAAACCTTACACGGGAAACCTGGACAGCAGTAAGGAGTGGTTCAACAACAGGCTGAGTAGGTGCCGGATGACCATGGAATGTGTCTTTGGCAGATTAAAGGCGCACTGGTGATGCCTTTTTGGCAGGTTAGACCTCAGTGAGGATAATATACCCCTGGCCATAGCCGCGTGCTGTACGTTGCGTAATATTTGTGAAGCTAAGGGTGACATTTTTGGTCATGGGTGGAGTATTGAGGCAGACCACCTGGCTGCTGATTTTGAGCAGGGACCAATGCAGCACACAGACAAGAAGCATAGGGACCAGGGCAGAATCCATAGGTGGGTGGGTTAGAATTACTCTCTTTATAGCAAGACAGATTCGCAGTGTTTAATTTGTCCACTAAACTAGATATCAGATAAAACCCTGGCATATAAACAGAGCTGTGAAGATATACAATGGCAATCAACCTCACATTGTTAAGACTCAGATCAAAATTGGGCACATCATAATGATTTTAATTTAAAGTAACCCTCGTTTATTGGATTCTTCATTTAGAAATTATATTAGAAAGCTTAAATCTGTTCCAAGTCTATGCTTTAGTGCCTTCATTTATTTTCTTTTTTCCTTCATTTAATATATTTTTGAAACTTTCTAAGGTCTTTTAAATGGATGACCCCGGAGTCATTAATGCAATTGAGGCTGGCATAGAAACAAGTGATACTTATCACTCTCTCTTTGTATCTTACATAAGTAACTACAGAACTTTACAGAGATTTTAAATATAAAATACCGGAGAGAACAGAATGTCTGCAAAAGCCAGCAGCGAAGATAGTTATCTGCTCTTGTCAAATATATAACGGGGACAAGGCTGGTTCGTTTTGTAACTTATGCTGTTTTAAAGGTGAAAGTATTCAGATGAAGAATACAAATGGAGTGTTGTGTTAGTGGTTAAAGCAAGCACATAGGAGTCAGGATTCCTGGGTGTTAGGCCTTATCCCTCGGGGGGGGAGGGATAGCTCAGTGGTTTGCGCATTGGCCTGCTAAACCCAGGGTTATGAGTTCAGTCCTTGAGGGGGCCATTTAGGGATTTAGGGCAAAAATTGGGGATTTGTCCTGCTTTGAGCAGAGGGTAGGACTAGATGACCTCCTGAGGTCCCTTCCAATCCTGATATTCTATGATTCTATGATTTAATTACAAATAAGATTAGCAAAAAATGAAACCAGCCTGTGGGTATGCACCTTATCCATCATACTGTGTATCACTTTAGGGAAGTTACATTTATTTTTGAGGGGGAGGGATAGCTCAGTGGTTTGAGCATTGGCCTGCTAAACCCAGGGTTGTGAGCTCAATCCTTGAGGGGACCATTTAGGGATCTGGGGCAAAAAAAATTGGGGATTGTGCCTGCTTTGAGCAGGGGGTTGGACTAGATGATCTCCTGAGGTCCTTTCCAACTCTGATAGTCTGAATCTATGAGCCTTGTCTACACTACCAAGTTTTGTTGCCAAAATCTGCCTTTTGTTGACCAACCAGAGTGTGCATACACACTGCAATGCGACTTTTGACAGGAAAGATTTTGGTGACTAAATACATCCACCAGAACAAGCGACTTATTTCTTTTGCCTCCATGTTTCTCAACAAAGTGCCAGTGTAGACACAGCACTTGACTTCATCATCTTAATTGGCCTCCAGGAGGTGTCCCACAATGCCCGTCATGACCTCTCTGGTCAACGGTTTGAACTGCACTTCCCTGCAGCCAGGTAAACAACCATCTGCCCCTCCCCCATAAAAGCCCTGGGAATTTTTGAAATGCCATTTCCTGTTGGCTTGGTGTGGAGAGGTCTCATCACATCTTCCCAGGTGACCATGGTGGGTTATCACACCAAACCCTCTCTTGCTTGGACCACTGAAGAGCTGTTGGATCTGCTCAGTATATGGGGAGAGGAGGCTGCGCAGTCCAATCTGTGCTTCACCCATAGGTATTGGGATATTTACAGGCAGATTTCTCGAGGCTTTTGCTAAAAGGTCTATGATTGGGACATGCTGCAGTGCAGAGCGAAGATAAAGAAGCTGAGGCAGGCGTACCATAAGGCGAGGAAGGCAAACTGTCACTCAGGGGCTTCACCTAAGACCTGCCGGTACTATAAGGAGCTCAACGGTACCCTTGGTGGCAATCCCACCTCCATCGCCAAGAGGCCTGTGGATACTTCGGAGGGAACAAAGGTGGTGGAAAGAGAACCTAACCCGGAAGATGAAGTTATTGATGAAGAGGTGAAGTTAGATGAGGATGTGCAGCTCCTGGCGGGATTGCCTGCTGGGGCAGGCAGCCAGGAACTGTTCTCCACTCCATAGGTGCCTAACCAGTGTCAGCAGTTGCTCTCCAGAAAGCAAGAAGCAGGAGATGAGCCATCTGGTAAGTGGATGTGACTTGTGTAGTGCGTAGGTGTGTTCAGGGTATAGAAATGTGGGATGCTGGTTGTGTTTCTGTGAGGTGGACATTTCCCTATGTAGCTAATTGGTACAGTGGAACAGGGTGTGATGCACGCTGAGCTCTCCTGGGAATCCTTCAGAGAGATCTTGAGGAAAGTTTCCTGGAGGTGCTCGGCAATCCTCTGCCAAAGGTTCTGTGGCAGAGCAGCTTTGATCCTTCCCCCATTGTAGGAAACTTTCCCGCATCATTTGGCGAGCAGCATAGGGAGCAGGGCAGAAGTCACAAGCATGGATTAGATGTACTCTCATTTCCCTGCTCACCCTAAGCAGTGAGATGTCTGCTAGAATGATCCCTGCCTGTGGAAAAGTGCAGGAGAATTTTAGATTTTTTTTCCCATAGAATTCTGTACCACAACCCTTGCAAAGATTGTGTTCTCTTTTCCCCATGTGGAGCACCCCTCACCCCCTACACACACACATACACACCATACTTTGGCTGTTCACTGAGATGTGTGCCTGGCTAGGGACAGTGAGAAACTGATTGCAATGTTGCAAAAGGAATATATAACTGGAATGTTAAAATGCTGTGTGTGAATTTAACAATCCCATTTCTGTGCATTGTACTCTGTGCCTCACCAGATATGGCCTTCTGGAACACTCCACACACCCCTGCCAAGTGTCTCCACCAGATAAGAAAGTGTCCAAGATGCAGCAAAGAAGACATGTTCTGGGAGGTACTGCAGTGCTCCAATGCAGAAAAAGGGAATGTAAGGAGTGCTGGGAAGCCGAACGGCAGGATAGAAAAGAGAATTAAGTGTTTGTTAAGGACGCAACTGAGAAGATGATTAAAGTAATGGAGAAGTAAACGCAGATGCTGCAGTCCTTAATAGTGCTGGAGACTGAGCAAATATTTACTTAGAATCATAGTCTCATAGAAGATTAGGGTTGGAAGAGACCTTAGGAGGTCATCTAGTCCAACCCCCTGCTCAAAGCAGGACCACCATCAACTAAATCATCCCAGCCAGGGCTTTGTCAAGCCAGGCCTTAAAAACCTCTGAGGATGGAGATTCCACCACCTCCCTAGGTAACCCATTCCAGTGCTTCACCACCCTCCTAGTGAAATTGTGTTTTCTAATATCCAACCTAGACCTCCCCCACTGCAACTTGAGACCATTGCTCCTTGTTCTGTCATCTGCCACCACTGAGAACAGCTGAGCTCCATCCTCTTTGGAACCCCTTTCAGGTAGTTGAAGGCTGCTATCAAATCCACCCTCACTCTTCTCTTCTGCAGACTAAACAAGCCCAGTTCCCTCAGCCTCTTCTCATAAGTCATGTGCCCCAGCCCCCTGATGATTTTCATTGTCCTCCGCTGGACTCTCTCCAATTTGTCCACATCCTTTCTGTAGTGGGGGCCGCAAAACTGGATGCAGTACTCCAGATGTGGCCTCACCAGTGCTGTATAGAGGGGAATAATCACTTCCCTCGATCTGCTGGCAATGCTCCGACTAATGCAGCCCAATATGCCATTAGCCTTCTTGGCAACAAGGGCGCACTGCTGACTCATATCCAGCTTCTCGTCCACTGTAATCCCCAGGTCCTTTTCTGCAGAACTGCTGCTTAACCAGTTGGTCCCCAGCCTGTAGTGGTGCATGGGATTCTTCCGTTCTAAGTGCAGGACTCTGCACTTGTCCTTGTTGCCCTCCCCTGCAGCACATTCAGAACACTTTTCTATGCCCCCAACCCCAAACTCCACCCGCACAGTCCTTTCCACTTTTCGGGACTTCTTGGTTTTCTCTTCACTCCACCCCCTCAGACAACTTTAACAATGATAGCTGGACCTACACACAATTGTGAAAGTCAGTCCTTCCCTGGTTCCTCCTTTTTCAGCAGCCATCCGAGTGTTTGTGTGCTGTTTCTTGTTCAATAAAAGCAAAGTTTTTTTAATGGTGAATCACCTTTATTTTTTTCTACAAATTGAGACTGCAGGCACTACCAGTACATGAACAGGTGTTATCAGTGTTTCTTATAGGACTATAAGGCCCAAAATGACACCATTGCATCCTAGGAAAACTAACACTGGTGACAGATATATACATTACTGGTGCTCATTGTCAGAGTGCTGCATCAAAGCCTCCTTGATTCGAATTGCCCCCCTCTGGGCTCCTCTGACAGCCCTGGTATTTGGCTGCTCAAAATCAGCAGCCAAGCCATCTGCCTCAACATTCCACCCTTGAGCAAACCTTTCACCCTTAGTGTCACAGAGATTATGCAATGTACAGCATGCAGCTGTGACCATGGGAATATTATCCTCATTAAGGTCTAGCCTGCCATAAAGGCATCGCCAGCGTACCTTAAATATGCCAAAGGCACATTCAATGGTCATCGGGCACGTATTTATCCTGTTGTTGAACCGCTTCTTATTGCTGTCCAGGTTTCCTGTGTGAGGTTTCATGAGCCACGACTGGAAGGGGGAAACAGGGTCTCCCAGGATCAGTGTGGGCATTTCAGCATCCCCCCCCTGTAATTTTCTGGTTTGACAAGAAAGTCCCCACTTGCAGCTTTCTGTACAGTCTGGTGTTCCTGAAGATGCATGCATCATGCACCTTCCTGAACCACCTCACGTTGATGTCAGTGAAATGCCCTCGGTAATCCACAAGCTCCTGCAACACCATGGAGCAGTACCTCTTCCTATTGATGTACTCTGTCACAAGGTGATCTGGTGCCAGAATTGGAATATGTGCGCCATTTATCACCCTCCACTGTTTGGGAAACCCATTTCTGCAAAGCCCTCCACTATTTCATGCACATTTCCCAGAGTCACAGCCCTTCATAACAGGATGCAATTTATTGCCCTGCACACTTGCATGAACGCAGCTCCACTGGTTGACTTCCCCACTCCAAATTAATTTGTGACTGACTGGTATCCACACAGCAATTGTCACACACTTCTCTACCAAGTGGGCAGCTCTTATTCTGGTGTCCTTGCACCACAGGTCTGGGGTGAGCTCCACACACAGTTCCAGGAAGGTGGCTTTCTGCATCTGAAAGTTTTGTAGCACTGCACTTTAGCTGCACTGTTCTTCATCCCACACCTGCATGATGATATGATCCCACCATTCAGTTCTTGTTTTCCAAGCCCAAAAGTGATGGTTTACCCTATGCAGCTACTCTGTGAATGCCAAAAGCAATATCAAGTTGCTCCTCCTATCCATGTCATGCAGAATGTCTGGTGTCTGTGAGTCTTCTTCAGTTAGGAACTTGACGATTAACTTCACTGCCATCCACGATGTCTTATGACAGTTATCAGAGCATAGGAGAGTAGTGCAGGTTACATCCCTTCTCACAAAGATGCCGGGGTGCACAGCAGAGAATGGCCTTTGCAAAAACGCTGCAAAAGAAAGCCAGAAGCCCATGGAGTACTGGGACACAAAGCAGTGCATCACAGGACATTTAGCCAGATCTCCAGATGCACTGCAATCCACTCTGCCTTCCCACAACACCTAGTGACAAAAGGTATCAAGTTGGACTGTGGGATAGGTACTCACATGCTGTCGACAATGGTGCCCCCAGTGTGTACACGATCTGCCAACAGAGGGCTCAAGTATGAACATGAAATTCTGATTTTTATGTCGTCGTCTTTCAGGTGTCATCATCACTTCTGTTGACAGAAATTGGTAGTGTAGACATGGCCTTTTTCTAACCTCTGTCTCTGTCTTGCTGGAGGGTGTCATGGAGTGTGGGAAAGTCAGGGCCCTGCATCCCCCACTTTCTGCGATTCACCATGACTCTCAGCCAGCTGGTAAAAGAGAAGGTTTATTAGATGAGACGAACAGAGTCTAAAACAGAGCTTGTAGGTACAGAAAACAGGACCCCTGAGTCATGCCCATCTTGGGGAGTGGGGAGCCCAGACCCAGGTTCTGGGTCTCCCCCCGTCTTCCTAGCCAGCTCCAAACTGAAGCTCCCTTCAGCAGTCTCACCCAGCCACACACCCTGGCTCCTCCTCCTCCAGCCTTTGTCCAGTTTCCTGGGATGAAGGTGTCACTTGGCCCCAACCCCCTCTTGGGTTCAGGTTACACAGGGCAGCCACCATAGGTTATGTGCTGGCCGTCAAGTATCATTCCTCAGTGAAGTCACACCCTTATATCCTACCACCATTTAGCATCAATGCAGACAGTAAACTAGTAAAACTCCCGTGCAACATTACCAGGTTAATACTCTCTACTTGCTACTCCGTCACAGAGGGACATAGGCGAAGTCACTTAAAATGAAAGCTCTTTGGGTCAGTTTGTTCTGTGTTTGTACATTGCCTTGCACAAGGGGGTCCTGGCCCATGACTGGGGCTCCTAAGGACTATGATAATACAAAAATAATTATAATAATAATATTAACCTCTCTCTCATTTCGTCCATTTGTTATGGACAAATGACTATTTACCGAACTCACAGGGATGTTGTAAAATTAGGGCCATGAAATACCTGGATGAAAGTAGAATTGTTAATGTCAGAAAATTAAAACAATAACAGTCTAGGATTACTATGAATTTATTAATACAATAATAAAATACTTTCCTTGTCTTTCAAATGGAGATATTTTTTGAATTTAGAATATCAGACCAACCTATGGCAAAAGTCTCCTCTCTTGCCTGTAGTGTGTTTTTATTCTGTATTCTGCAATAGAAGTTCTATATGGAATTTAAATGCTGGTTATGCAAGAGATCAGTGAGGTGGATCATTGCTCCAGCGTGCAGCTCAATAAGGAGAATTTTGCCCTTAATCTTCTGGTAAATAATAAATAATTTTGATTCTCAATCCTTTCCAAATGACGAAGAGCCTCTTATTCACAGTGCTTACATATGGCATTATATCAGACACAGAATACCGAGACGCTCATCCAAAAATAGCCAGTCAGAACATATATTCTTGCAAGAAAAGAATATGTATTATTAATGAAAGAAAAACATTATATATTTCCCTGAACCCCAGATGAGATTATAACCTATGACACTGTAAAATGTACTGTACAGACCAATAAAGCCCAGATAAAACCAATTATCCTGAAGTAATCACACAAAGCAAGAAAAAGAAACAAAAAAGAATTTGCTCATAAAAATCTTACCCTGCAACGCCCCCCAAAAATGTTTCTTGTATTGCACATAGGTCTCTTAACTAAAATCCTACCCAACATTATAATTGCAGAAGGTCAGGTAAATATCATTTCAGGTAGTGGTGGGTTTTTCTAGGGGAAAATACTGACAGGATCAAATGTCTTCTCCTACAGAGCTAAACGCTCAAGAAAAGTGAAAAGCAGGATTTTATTATATTTGTATTGAAAACAGAAACTAAAGATAGCAATGGTGTTTTGAACATACAGTCTTCTTCAGAAATGATTTGTAAAGCAAAGTGCTAGATTAAAATGAGTCTTACTTTAAGCACATGTGTGATCCTATTAAAGTCAGTGGGACTCCCCACATGATTGAAATTAGGCACTTGCTGAATCTGGGCCTAAATGATTAAATGTATGAGTTGAGATTTTCAGTGCAGTATAGTGGAAATCCTTAATGGACAAGGTGTGTCTAAACCAGGCCCACCAACATCAATTCCGGGACCTAGGGCAGAACAGTCAATGGTTCCCCCGCTGGTGCCCAGTAAGATGCCGGCTGTGCTTCTGGGCGTGCTCTTCTGGCATGACCAGGGCTGCCTGCCTGCCTGCCTTTGCCACTGCTGGTACCACCCCTCGCATGCCTAGGAGCATAGGCACCGACTGCAAGATTTCCAGTGGTGCTCGACACCTTACTCCATCATAGGCCCCTTCCCCCAATGCCCCACCCCCGCCCCACCTCTTCCCACCCCTGTTCCGTCCCCTCCCCCAAGGGCGCTCCATATACAACTAGTGCCTCTCCATAGTTGGGGGGCATGATCTAAAGGGCAGGGCACATGCCGCCCTCCCTGCCCAGCCCAGGGCCACCACGCTCTCCCCACCCCATGTACCTGGGGGGTGGGCACTTTGTCCTCCTGCTGGGCCTGTCTCCCCTCCCCGCAGCATGTTCTGCCATGCTCCCTGGTGGGCAGGAGCAGGAGGGAGCTGCTTTTACCACCAGCCCCTCCTAATCGCTGCTCTGAAGCCTGGGCCTGGGCAGGGAGCGGAAGTCACCTTCCCAGCCAGGCTCTCTCAGGCAGCCACCACACAGGGTTGCAGAGCAGAGTCTCAGTGGCTTGAACAAGGGGCTGGTGCCGCCCCTTCCACTCCTGGCATCTGAGCCATGCATGGCCCAGGTCTGCCCCGCCCTACCTCTTCCCATCCACTGCTCCTTCCCCTCCTCCAAGTGCTTCCAGCATGCCACCAAACAGCTGACAGCGGTGGGTGGGAGGCACGGGGGGGAGATGGGGATGAGCTGATTGGCAGGGACTGCTGCCAGCTGGAGGTGCTGCGGGGGGAGGAGGGACCTGCTGGTGGGTGCCTAGGAGCCCTGTGGCCTGCCTGAACAATTTAAAAGGGCCTGGGCTCCTGGCCACCATCACTGCTACCGCAGCAGCAGCGATGGCCAGGTGCCCCAGGCCCTTTTAAATCGCTCAGGCTCCTGGGCAATTGCCCCCTTTGCTAGCCCCCCCTCCCAGTGGGCCTGGTCTAAACCCATTCTCCTGCAAAATGTCAATCATGGTACCTGGCGCAGAATGGGAAACACTGTCAAGTGCTTAAAGCACAAGGCCTAGGAATCAGAACTCCTGGGTTCTCGTGCCACTCCCGCTCCTGATTGATTAGTGGTACTGCGCTCTCTTTGTTCCTCTCTAAAACAGATGTAACAATCACTGTCCCACAGGGATGTTGTAATGATGAAAGATGCTACAGTGTCATTGTGAATTAATGTGCTACAGTAGGAGTATTTCAGGATGAATCAAAAATAACATTTTATTCCAATTTTATCTGACTTATTGAGCGATCTTCCCCTCGTTTTGTTGCTAGGCTCAGAAAAAATGTCCACTATCATGTTGATGCTGCTTTGGGTCTAGCTTTGAATCATGTTTTTGTTATCTATGTCCAGAAGGACAGTTTTTCTGAGAAGTGGATGAGCATGAAAAGTGATATTGGTAAAATGCAAAATTAGAATCTTTATATGTGAGGTAAAAAATGGGAGAAATGAGATTCATCACCCGGCTGACACAGTATAAATTATTCAGTGTACAGAAATCAATTTGGGGCTTCCTTGCTCTGCAAACCTGAACTGTAGACAGCTTTCCAAGCTCCATGGGGTGGGTATATATTAGTAAATTCAAGGTAATCATGTTTTTTAATGAATCTTCCTTTAGTAGAAAAAATTCTCGGAACAATATCTGGAATTTGGTAACTTATCCAAACTGAACAAAATGTTTCTGTCTTTTGAGATTCACTTATTGTTAGTGGCAAATGGAAATGTGTCTAATGATCAACTAGGCTAGGATGGAACAAGAAGATTGGTGAACTGAACTTAAAAAACTCAAGAACCTGCTTTCCGTGTTCCAGATACTGCCTGAAGAGGGGTATGTATCTGTAGAAAGTTAAGCTGCAGGAAATGATTAAGCACCAACAAATAACAGGAGGCCAGATTCTGCTCTCCCTTACACACTGGTGTAAATGGAGAGTTGCTCCACAGAAGTCTATAGAATTCATTTAATATGAGTAGGGAATCTGACCTTGTGCATAAATGGAGTGGGGAACAGGAGTGAGGGTTAAACTTTGATATTAAAAAAGCAAATCACGTTTTTAATTAATGTGTTTATGGCCTTTCATCAAACTGTTCAAATGAGAGCAAAAACACAGTGCTTTCTACCACATATTTTAAATTGCCAGGGTTAAATGAGAGCAGTTTGTTTTCTTTCTCTGTTTAGCAAGATTTATCATATCAAATATTTAAATTTTGTATCACTTTCTTTTAAGTTAATTTGTATACCCTGAACATCACTGTAACTGACATTGCAGTCAGAGACAACCCCCATACTGAAGTCTGTTAAGGAAGCCCAGCTGAATAATCAGACCACTTCCTGAACTACTGGCAAGCTCAGAGGAACACAGAAGCTACAGGTAAACAGAAATATAAAACCGAGACATGGGAAAACAGTAAATATTAGAACCAAAGAGAGTGAGCACTCAAGTGCTAAAGTAAAGGTCCAAAAATAAATTCCAAAACCTCCTAGACTTATAATAATACTTTGCACTGCAGTAGTGCCCTCTGAGGATCTCAAAACACCTTTAAAGTATTAGTGAATTAAGCCATTTTCAGGGGAAATTTAAGCACAAAAGGTTAGGTGACAATCAAGGTGGTGCACAAAATCTGTGACAAAACTGGAACTATATTATTATTAATAGCATTGTTTATTATTTTTTATTACTTGTATTACAGTGGTGTCTAGCGATGCCATTATTCTAGGCACTGTACAAACACATGGTAAGAGATAGTCCAGACGCAGGGTGGCAGGGGAAACAGAAAAAGAAAAATGTGAATTGATTTGCTCCACGTCACACAGCAGATCAGTGGCAGATCTGGGAATCAAACCCAGCTGTCTTGAGTGCTAGTCTGTGCTTCAAACACAGGACCAAGATCCTTCCTCTCCACAAAGAAAAGTTACAATGAAAATGTTACTTTGTCTTTAATATCTATAGCTGATCATTAGAATAAAACTATCTGAGCAATGGGTAAGCAGGTTTAATGATAACCTGCTTTCTGAAAACATGACATAATGCTAGTAAGACATTCTGGTTGTATCTTTCCAAAGTGACAAGAATGTCTCTTGACTATTGTTCACAGAGAATAGTTTCTCTCCATAAATATTGATGTAAAATCTGAAAAGAACTATGGGGGGAGGAAGGGGAAAGAAGCTTCTGTGGTATTGGAAAAGAGTCATCTCATACATTTAGAGCAAACTCTTAAAATATTTAAATGATGTTAAGGCCTTTGAGCAGCACCTCCAGACATAGACTCTTGAATCTCATAAATTGCATACCATTCAAAGTGTCATCTGTACTAGGCTGTCAGTGTAACCAAGAAGGCCCCATACGAACTGCTGTCTAATAGCCTGATACTTATCAATACCCCTCACCCCTTGCTCTTAGTTAGAGCATTTCATAAAGCAGCTTATTTAAAAAAGACAGCATTTAAGGTTTATCAGTCTTGACACCCTTTGTGCCTTCTAAGCAATTTCCTCCCAGTTACTCTCATTTTTTGAGTTATGTGCAAAACTGACCTGAAAATATTACTGTAATGTAACAACTAAATGACACACACCAGGCCAATTTCCTATTGAGGGTTTCGTTCATTTCCATATATACCTCTAGTTTCTATTGGACTAGAAATATAATTCTTTTTAATTAGAATTTCTAATGACATCTTTAACTCATCACACTTCAAAGACTAATATAAAAATCAAAGGGAAAAGCAGGGGAATGGCAATCACACTTTCATAACAACTGTAAAGGATGTTATCACCATTAAAGATATTAAATCCATTCATCCACCATAACTACCACCAGACGATAAAAACCTTACATTTCTTAAAAAAAATAAATTGACCTAGGCACATGAAATTGAACTTCAAAGGTGACTCTTCCCTTACGTCACTCCACTGTGTGTGTGTGTATAGAGAGAAAAGGTGAAATGTTGTGAGTGGAGGACGGACTGTAAGCCTTATCTCTGAATTTCGTATCTTATGTCAGCTAGTGCCACAGCCTTAACATTGTTGTTAACATGATGTTTATAAATGCAGGAGGGTTATAAAGTGTGATGGGTGAATCTCAAAAGCTTTGGCTGTATTTAGATTTCAAACTCCTCAGAGCTTTTGGCCATCAGTAAAATGATCATCTAAATGTTCATGTGCTTAATCAAACCTATTGTGGTTCCTATTCTTCTCATCTTTTTTAAGGAAACACAACCCTTAAATAATAATAAAAAATAGCTCTGGATGTGTTTACACAACTCTAGTTAACTAGAAATACTGGGCCGGCTCCACAGCTGGTGTCAAGTGACATAATTCTGGTGACAACATTTACTTCAATGGAGCTGTGCTGATTTACACTAAGTATCTGGTCCACTATTACGACGTCTTGCTTGACATAATGAGGCTAAAACATGTATCCTCTTGGTTCTGCTTTTCCTTACACTGATTTTACACTGGTGTAAGTGAGATCAGAATCAGGCCTTTTGACTTTATTTTTTTTTCATTGACTAATGATATCAAAACAGTGTATCATTTTAATATAATTACATGTTATGTCAGTTGTAACTCTATAACATTGGAGCATATTCATTGATCTGTGTATTGAATCAGGTGAATTGTGCTTGTGAATGAAATACAAAACATAGGATTATAATTAAGCTCCTCTCTCTGTTCTGTTACTGAAGGTTGTGTTGGCTTTTAATCAAGTTTTACAAGAGTGAATTTTATGATGCATTGTCTTCTGGGATCTTTCTGACAGCTTGTAAGGTTGCCATATTAACATTTCAAAATGGCAAATTATAATCTGATTTCTAAATATTTGAGACAGAACCAGTGGTATCTAGTTGAGCACTAACAGTGTTAGTCCTTTATATTCAAGCTTTGAAAACAAAATAGAGGCCCAATCCTGCAAGTACCTAGGGGAATGATCCTTATTTAGGTCAATGTGACTTCTGTTGTGAGCAACAACTTCTCACAGCACTAAGGGATTATAAATTCAGGCTCTATATTTATGCTAGGAATGGACACTTTTTAAGGGAGACAATTTACATGTCTAGGCCTTACTATTCAGTATTCACTTCCTTCCCAGTCAATCAGAAATATCTTAAGGCTTAAAATTACGCTGCCTTGTCACATGATAGCCCTTTATTAACTCTTTGAAGCTCATATATTTCCAGGATGGTGTTAAAATAGCAGGTTTAATTTTTCTGATTGTGTTTTTCCTGGTCTTTGAGCTATACAGATGTCTTGCCTGATACCGAATAATCCTGGATCCTAACCTGCTATATTCTAGGGCATGAGAGTGGAAACCATGGTAGTGTATTGTGGCTTATATTGTTTTGATGTCGTTATGATAACTAAATGTCTGTGTGTACACATTAAATAAAATAGTCAAATGGTTTTACCTGTAAGACACCCTCTCATGTCTAAACCATACTTCATATAATACTCTAGTACCCTCTGTTTATTGTTGGCTGCTTGTTTTATTTTGGTCACTATGTTCTGCTTTATAAATGGACATGGCCAAAGCCCCATGTACTCTGCGGCAAATTTTGCAGCAGCTTCAGATAAATCTGTAAAAATGGACAGTTTTATTGAATTCAATATGAAAATGAATAAAGTCAGTTCAATAGCTCCTGTTATTTATTTTGATATTTAATTCAATTTTATGTTGGACTCACATTTTCAGTATGCCACAGATTGTCATATTTAGGTTTCAGAGTTAACAGTCCATTAAGATGAATGTGGGCAATTCCCTCCTTTAAACAATTGTTTCAGGTTCTCTGCAGACTCAGGCAGACATCACTGTACTTTGAGATTCCAATAAAAACCACAAGGCCATCTTTAGTGAATGTGTTTGATTTATAATCTGCAAATATGAAGTGAATTTAGTGCTTGTGAAAGGTGCCAGATTGACAGATCTACAGAACAGATACCATGCAAATAATGCCAGTGGAGATTGCTCCAAACCCACCCCTTCTGCATGCTCCATCATTTCTTGGGGGGTGTGGTAATGCTCACTCTAAGCCATTTCAATCCTGTGCTGAAATCACAAACAAGGATGCAACTGAGTACCAGTTCTGGCACAAGGTGTTGGTTTTATTTATTTATTTATTTATTTTAATGTAAACACTTAACAGACACCACCAACTTACTCTTCTTTGGCCACTTAAAGGTCATTGGCTGGCAGTAGCTCTGAGTCACAAACGACTGGATTCATTCGGGTTACCTAGAAGTCTCCATATCCCAAAACTAGCATGTCCACTCTGATAGGGTTTAAGTAATGGAGCATTTGGTTTTTATTTTTGATAGCGAGCAGCTAAGAAGAGTTTAGGGCAGAAATTTACCCTTCTCTCTCTCTCTCTCTCTCTTCCTTCCATGCAGAAAATTTCGTAAACAGTTCACCCGGTCACAGTTAAAAAGAGCTTCCAGAACACCTTGTGCTCCAATCACTGTGACGACAAAGTCCCTTGTGAACCACAGGCTAGTATGGACGGAACCAGCAACCATCATGCACTGAAGATATAGCAGCAACACAATCACATCAGTTTTTTACATTGCAAATGCCGATGTGAAAAGATATTCTGAGTCTTAACGTATATAAAAAACAAATACTGGGGGGCCAGATTGCAGCTGACTCCTGTGTTCTGGACGTGACACAACTGCAGCCCTTGCATTCTCCTTGTGTGCAAGGACTGTTGCTGGCTACCAGTGTTAGCCTGTCTCATTAGGGGCATGCAGACAGTCCCACTCTTCTCTCCACACCAGTCGTCAGAGTTGGCTGATCACTGAGTGGGAATACACTGTTCCTGTTAAGGGGTGTGGTTGCTGCATGCTTCCCCTGTACTTGCCTATGCCTTCTGGAGCTCGTGGTGGGGGATTGGTGCAGAACTACACCACCTGGATCATTGTTTTTAAAGCACAGTTTAGCTAATAGGGCCACATTTTCAAAATTGGCCATTGACTGTGGGTGTCTGGATTTTCAATGTTCAACTTGAGGCACCTTGGGTCTGATTTTCAAAAGTATTGAGTATCCATAACTCCAACTGAGGGCAAATAAAGGAGATGTGGGTGTTCAGCACTTCTGAAAGGCCAAAGGTCTCTAAAATGGGGCACTCATTTTTCAAAACGTTGGCTGAGTAAGCTTTGGTGTGATCCAGAAAACTAATGTGAGTGGACCTCCCCTGGACTAGTTGCATGTTTAGGGGCTACTCCCATTATTTATTTATATATGTATGTATTATTTCAATTTATAATGATGTAAAAGCACCTCTCTGGGTGCCTTTGATATAATTCAAAATAACAATTCAACAACAAAAAACCTGCAACAGATCCCTGTTGAAACTCCACCCCAACACAAATTGGAGGGATTTTTTCCCATCAAAACTCCTTCTCCAATAAACAAATACAACCTTAGTCAGATGGGCAAAAAGATGGGTTTCACAGCATGATCTGAAATTCACAGGTCCCAGACTGTTTTGGGTGAAAGGTGGAAGCTTGTTCCACAGCTGAGGGGTCATCCTGGAGAATGCTGTATCTTTAGCACCAGCTTTGAGGGGACTTCAACTTATCTATTTCTGCAGTCGGGAACAGCTGCAGGATGGCATAGAGACAGAGGTAGGTCTGAACTGAGTCAGAAAGGGAAGATGCCAATAATTCACCAGACTGGCAGCATCAAGTGTTGGTTTCTTGACGCAAGGTCACCCAGATGCTTCCTTAAGAAAAGTAGGTACTCGGATCTCCCAAAGGGAGGTGATGACAATCTACACCAGTGCTGCACTTAGTCCTTCACCACTGTTCACCAGACAGGAAAGCAGACAGCTCAAATCAAATGTGTTGTGTTCACAAAATCTGTTATTTCCTCACAACAGGAGGGATTCTCAGTAGGTACTGGAAGGAGACAGCCTGTTCTCATTAGCGAGAATTGCAGGAGCCAGCCTTTATAACCAGCAGAAGTGGAAACACCTTCTGTGTAATGAATTCCTTCCCCCTCAAAGTTACAAAACGTCATTATTTAGCAAAGTACATGATTAAAACTATGAAAAACTTGCACAGGAAAAAGCTGTGTCTCCCACAAACATCCCTGAAATCATATGCAGCAAATTCATTTTCAAAATGTCATGTAAATGTGTGGTTTCAGAGTAACAGCCGTGTTAGTCTGTATTCGCAAAAAGAAAAGGAGGACTTGTGGCACCTTAGAGACTAACCAATTTATTTGAGCATAAGCATCAGATGCATCTGATGAAGTGAGCTGTAGCTCACGAAAGCTTATGCTCAAATAAATTGGTTAGTCTCTAAGGTGCCACAAGTACATCTTTTCTTTTTATGTAAATGTGTGGTTGTGGGCTTTGTGTCTGGTTTCCCTGCCTTACTGAGTTTGAACTAGACATTTTCTTTTACAGTTTCAGGGTAGTACAGTGTCCAATGATTATTTTCTAAAATCCTGTGTATTCTGTGTGTTCTCTTCTGCTTTTGAAGTAAATATTTGTATACTTGTAATAGTCTGGGGTGAAGTTGATGGTTTTTCTCTCTTCCTCTGAGAGAAAACTCTTAACATTGTTTATTGTTATGTAACCAGCTGCCTGATTCAGTCAAACTTTTGTTTCAAGAAATCTGAGGCAATATGGTTACTCCTTATATACTTTGCTTTTGGCAATGTTTGTTGATAAATGTGCCTGGGGAGTTATTTTAAAATATGCTTTAAGAAGAAAATCTTCTCCAAAGCATACAGCTCACTTAGTCTGGGAGTCATAGAACTCCACAGGAAGTCATATCCTGCCCCCACACTTTGCTGAGCAGGAGTGGAACCATTTCCCAGGCTAGAATAGACTTCACAACTCTCATGTCTGGAGAACCTGTTCATTAGACTTATCCCAGCCAGTCTCACCTCCAAGGTCCGTTATGTGCAGCTGAACAGAGGGTCCCCAGAGAATCTAGGCTCTCCATACTTTGTGTACGTCCTTTGTCCAGCCTCCTTGAATCTTACCTCTCCCAGAGGGCAGTCTGCAGCCACACAAATGAGACAGGATTTGCCTGTCAATTTTAAGCTTAATAGAAAATGAGAGGGGAAGAGAAATTGAAAGATGTTTGATTATGCTTGCATTGTAAAGGGTTATGCTTCAGCAGGAAATTGTGGCACATCCAGCATGATACCATGCAGCGATACACTTCCTGTTGACTCAGACTCTCTCACGCTCCAAGACAGGAACCAGTCGCAGAGGCTGAGAAAGCGAATGCAGCCAGGCTAGGTTACAGCAGCATCAGTACTCTGTTTACATTAACAGTTATTTCTTGTTGTTAGTTAAATAAAGCAGTCATCCTAAAGCCTGTCTTCGTCATCTCTGATGAGATACAGTAGTTACAGTGTTGTAAAACCACACAAAGTTGAAGGTTTCAGAGTAACAGCCGTGTTAGTCTGTATTCGCAAAAAGAAAAGGAGTCCTTGTGGCACCTTAGAGACTAACCAATTTATTTGAGCATGAGCTTTCGTGAGCTACAGCTCACTTCATCAGATGCATACCGTGGAAACTGCAGCAGACTTTATATATACACAGAGAATATGAAACAATACCTCCTCCCACCCCACTGTCCTGCTGGTAATAGCTTATCTAAAGTGAGCATCAGGTTAGGCCATTTCCAGCACAAATCCAGGTTTTCTCACCCTCCACCGCCCCACACAAATTCACTCTCCTGCTGGTGATAGCCCATCCAAAGTGACAACTCTTTACACAATGTGCATGATAATGAAGTTAGGCCATTTCCTGCACAAATCCAGGTTCTCTCACTCCCTCACCCCCCTCCAAAAAAGTTGAAGGTAGCCTTTTTGGTCTGGAGAACTCATTATAAAAACTAGGATGTTCACATTGCCTATTTCAGCTGTATAACTGCTTCCTTCGCCCCATAATATAGTGGGCGCTATTTTCAGAATATTTAAAAACACCACTGTCCAGTGCAAGGCGGAACAGATTGTTTAGCATAAGTAGTTAGCACCTGTTGTAAGGGACCATTCAAGGTAGAGTGGCCCATTAACACCTCTGCAGTTACAGGACAAAAGGAGGGGGTTAGTGTGCTACAGATTGTTGTAATAAGCCATAAATGAATGGCTCAGCAAAACAATAATAGCCACTGATGCAGAACAAGTACACAGGCTCAAGCTAAAGGAACCCAGGAAGCATGAGAGAGAAGGAGTAACTGAGAATGCAGGCATCATGCTCCAGCGAATACACTGTGGAAAGCAGCATGAAAGAAAAATGGTCAGCTTATGGGCAAGGGCGTATGCTCCCATGCTGCAGCAACCGCAGGAATAAAATATAGCAGTACATGCAGTGACCGAGGGGATGCAGAGACTTCCAGTGAACAGGAGGAGATCCTCAGCAGATCCAGAGACTCTTAGTGTACATGATCTTCAGAAGAAGGCTGCCAGCCATTCAACTGACATATTGCAACTATGGTATTATATCAACAACTACTTTGATTCCATCTGGACTGTGGAGCCAGCTATTACGTAATTCCAGCAACACTGATCAACATTAATATTAGACTGTGTAATTTGCTCATGTCTTGTACAATAAAACCAGCCTGAGGCCAGGGGGTAAATTCAGGCTGTTGACAAGAAACTCACAAAACAAGAGATGTTAACGCCTGGATTTTATAGTAGTTGATGCAGGAATACCACCCACTGAGGGGCAGCAGGGCAATGCAAGCCACAGATCTGATTGCAGTACAACACTACTATATCCTCAACATGAAGCAGGAAGAACAGTTACTGTGGGTCCTATCTAGAATTCTAACAGAATATAAGAGCATATTTCAAGGAAATGGACACCCAGAGGGTGAGTTACAATTAGAAATAGACCCCCATATGCAGCCCATCAGACTGCCAAAATGCAGAATTCCACTAGCCTTGATGGAGTCATTGGAGAAGGAACTGGCAAGCCTGCAAAGAAGATAAAACGAGCACAGGGTAGACCAGCAACCTAGCAGTGGTACATGAAACAAAAAGTAAACATTATCCTGCAATATTTGCAACCCAAATATTTCAGTATGGTATAAATACTAAAGAACTAGAGAGTGAAACTGACTAGTCAAGTGAAGTTGACTTTTCGTCCAAGCTGAGTGACATGCTAAGAGTGATCAAGCAGCATAAGTAGTGAAATGTGAAATTAAACTTTTAAAATTCTTTCACTTTTTATTAATCTAAGATGAGTAAATACATTTTTACAAATATTATTTTTAACCTGACAGTTTATCTCTAATTATTAGTAAAACTTAAATATTATGGAATATCTGCATAGTATTCTCTGATATAGTCAAAAGATAAAATTTCAATTGTTCTCTCTGTGCAACATTATGATATCAGGCAGAGAATTTGTTAGTGTAGTGCAAAATACTGTACAGTGGAAATTGTGTTTATGTACTTATACATCCCTCGTCATTTCTGTTGTAATGAAAAATTTTGAGTCTGCTGGAGATTTCAGCAAAATAATCTCTTTTCATGTTCTTTTGAAGGTTCTTTATATAAAACAATGTCTTAAGAAACCAGTGAGTGGGAGTCAAAAAATCCCAATTACAATCACACAGTAGAACTCAGTGTAGAAGGCAGAGCAGAATTTATGTGAATGTTAAGAATTTTTGCATTCAAATGATGCATATTGGGATACCTAACCCAATTTTGGATACATGTTTTTTTTTGGATAAGTGAGTTTCAGATAAATGAGGTTCTACTGTACATCATTCAGTGAGTTTGCATAGTCAGGGCCGTCCCTAGCTATTTTGATGCCCTACACAGCCCCCCCTCCATGGGGGATGGGGCCTGGCCACTTCCTGCGAGAAGTGGAGTGACCCGGCCCCAGCCTGCTCTGCTCCCCTGGCTCCCAGGCTTGTGGGGATGGGGGAACCGCTACCCTGCACTTGCCGGCGGTGCAGCTGGGAGCCAGGGGAGTGGAGCAGGCTGGGGCCGGGTTGCTCTACTTACCGGTGAGTGCAGGCCTGGCTGCTTCTGGAGTCCTCAGGGGAGTGTGGGCGGGAAGAAGTAGGGCGTGGGCGGAGCAGGGGCGTGGGCTTTGGGGAAGGGGGGCAGGGCTGGGGCAGAGCAGGGGCGGGGCCCTGGGGAAGAGCCAAGCAGGGGCTGGAGCAGCACACAGCTGCGTACTTTGCGTATGGGTAAGGACGGCCCTGTGCATAGTGATCTTCTATCAACATCATTCGAAACACAACTATTGAAATACAGTATTGAAGGCGAAATAAAACAAAAAAGAGAACCATTAAAGAAATGACAATGTGTTAAATTTCTTGTTTACATAGAACTGAGTGTATAATTCTCATTGGAATGGTAAAACTGATTGGCATTTTATTCTTTATATATAGTATCTAGCAAATATATGCCTGTGGTCTGAGAGTGTGGGACAATCTAAGACAAAACACATTTCTTGCGAGATACTTCACGGGAAAACAAATTTGCTTCTGAACTCAGTGACTCTCTCAGCCTTTTTTTTGGCAAACCCGATTTCCTACACGGACATCAGCTGTGGCACCCAGTACCCTAACATGCAATGGAGCAAGTCAGAGCCTGGAATTTGGAGAGTGTAAAAGCCCATTGTAGCTTAGAGCATAAAAAATTGATTGGAGGTGAGGAAGAGCTGGGAGCAGAATAGTGGCTCCCTCAGTGAGGTGGAGAAGGAAGGGCCTGAAATACCAGCAGTGATACTGGAAGACCATTAAGCAATTTTAGCACAGAGATAAAAGAACAGGAAAGGAGTTTAGACACCAAAATTCCACGAACAAGCTCTGAATGTTGCTGGAAGCATATGGAATGCCCAGGGTATGTTGACATGCCTTGAGCAACTGCGTCTGCAAGCCAGAATTGATGAGAATCATGCTGCAATGCTACCAATCCTCTTATTAATAGGGCAGCAACCAGTATAGTTGTTTCCTAGGTAGACTTGGGTAAATCAGACCACCTCCCTACTGCCAGGCTTTCAATATGGAACCTAAAGTTTCCAGAACAGTTTGCTTCCACTCTGGGCACACCCTGATTTCCTGTTTGTTAAGAAGCTATTCCAGATTAGGGAGAAACACAAGGCACATTGACATTCGCTATGTGACCACTGGTTCTGACCTCTAATCCTCCCCTCTGCACTCACTTCTCTTGAAGTGACCTGGAGCTCTGTGTATGGGCTGTCTCTGCATTAGGTTGAATTTCATCGTGCGCCAGATTCTGACTTTTAATACACACAGATTCATAGATTCCAAGGCCAGAAGGGACCATTGTGATCATCTAGTCTTCCTGTATAAAAAGGCCACCAAACTTCCGCCCAAATAATTCCTAGAGCAGATCTTTTAGAAAAAAGATCCAATCTTGACTTAAAAATTGTTAGTGATGGAGACTCCACCACAATGCTTGGTAAATTGTTCCCATGGTTAACTACCCACACTGTCAAAAATTTACGGCTAATATCCAGTCTGAATTTGTCTAGATTCAACTTTCAGGCATTGGATCATGGTATACTGTTCTCTGCTAGACTGAAGAGCCAATTATTAAATATTTGTTCCCCATGCAAGTACTTATAGATGGAAATCAAATCACCCCTTAACCTTCTCTTTGTAAACCTAAATAGATTGAGCCCTGGAGTCTATCACTATAAGACATGTTTTCTAGTTTTTTAAGCATTCTTATAGCTCTTCTCTGACCCCTCTCCAATTTATCTTTCTTGAGTTGTGGACCCCAGAACTGGGCACAGTATTCCAGCTGCAGTCACACCAGTGTGAAATACAGAGTTAAAATAACCTCTCAACTCCTTGCTGAGATTCCCTGGTTTATGTAGCCAAGGATTGCATTGGCCCTTTTGGCCATAGCCTCGCATTCAGAACTCATGTTCAGCTGATTGTCCACCATGATCCCCCAATCTTTTTCAGAGCGACATGCTTATATTTGAAGCCAGATGATGGTTCTAAGGGAGAAAAATGTACTGATGGGACCTTAGGAGCATGAACCAGCTCTGGGTGGCAAGCCTCCAGCTCCTTTTTGTCATGTCTGCATTTAGTGAAAATTTCAAGTTTAGTTCATTAATCCTACTTTGTACAGAACACAAGTGGCTTGCAGAGGGATAATCACTGGGATTGGAGAAAGACCTGAGGCTCAAGACATCCCTTTATCCCTAGATGGGGCAGGTGGAGAGGAATCTCCCATTACCTATATGGAATATGTATTAGGGCTATCACTTTAGTCTCTTCATAATTCTTAAATTCAGTATGGAAGTACTGATTTCAAATGTAAAACCTTGGCAATGGAAGAACAAGGACAAAAAGTGCCATCCTTTCTACTCTGACAGGCTGCCCTATCTTTATGGGGTTTGCATCAGCAAGCTTGAAAAACAAGCTTCAATCTCAGGCTTAAAAAATGCAAAAAATATTGAAGATGCCATTTTGCTAGGAGCTAAGCTCTGTTTTGATTTGCTATGTAAGCAGAACTTTTAGACATCCTACGAATGCATTATACATTTTTCCAGAGACTGGTTTAGCACCATGATATTTTGCCACGAGGTCTGATGTACTAGTGCCTTTTTAAACAGTCAGATAATGCTAGCATAACTGGACATGTATCATTTACACTAGAACAAAAATATACATCATGCCAAAGCCTGAATAAGGCCTGATTCTCATTTACACAAGCCTGCTTTACAGGAAAATGATAAACTCAACAATTTATAAACAGAACAGGAAAGACATGGGCTAGAAGGCGAGAAGTCAGCAGAGCAATCTGTGATAGAAGAATGCCTATGAAAATGAGAAGTTATGATCTACAAGACAGTAATCAGGCCTGCACTTTTATATGGCTTCAAATGCTGGGTACTGGGGACAAGACAGGAGCACATCTTGAATACAGTGGAAATGAAAAGACAGATACTTGCAGTTACAAGTATGGCCCATGTTTGGAACAAATGAATTAGGGGAAGCATGAAGGTGGTATCAATTATGGAGCAATTGAGGGAAGCCATGGTTAGATGGTTTGGGAATATGAAAAGAAGATCAGAAGAATATATAGGGTGTTAAACTTAGATATGCAGGGTAAGGGAAGGTTGGAAGCCCCTGAATGAGCGGGATGGCTGTCTTCAAAAAGATCTGATTAGCTGCAGAGTTTCTGAGGAACTGTTTCAAGGCATGGAGAAGGGGGACTCAAAGACCTGACCCTATATCGATGGGACTAAGGCTACACAGTGTTTCTCAAATGCGGTCACCGTGGGTGCATGTGGCCACCAGGGCCTTTTCTTGTGGCCACAGCCTCCTGGGCTGTGGGGTGGAGGGGCGGAAAGCAGTGGCCCCTCTCGCAGGGTGCCAGCAGCCGTTGGGCCCTGCCCTCTTCCAGAGACACAAATGCTGGAGGTGCAGCCAGCTGGTGAATGCATAAGCTTAAAATAATGTAACAAGTGAAAGCAGATAGGGTTTTTACAGCAAACTTTACAAACAAAATTCAGCCTTCTTCTATTTGTAATAACCACACACAAGTACACCTGGAGAGAGACAATGACGCATTAGGGATCCGTTCAGCTTATTAAAAATGGTGACAATATTATTGCAATTTGTTTCCTTCTCTCATTGCAATAATGTTTATGGATGGTACTGAAGTAAAGAAAAATAATGCCTTTGAAAGAGGGTTATGCAGAATAGATTTGTCTGCGTTGTAATGAGCCATAAGGCTTGGCTCCTCATAAATATATTAATTCCCTAGATATTCTAAGTGAGAAGACAATTATATGCTACCTTAGAGACTAACAAATGTATTTGAGCATAAGCTTTCTGTAGCTCACGAAAGCTTATGCTTAGGTTAGTCTCTAGGGTGCCACAAGTACTCCTTTTCTTTTTGGAAATACAGACTAACACGGCTGTTACTCTGAAACCTGTCAAATAAATTTGTTAGACTCTTAGGTGCCACAAGTCCTCCTTTTCTTTTTGCGAATACAGACTAACACGGCTACTACTCTGAAACCTGTAATTATATGCTAGTGACTTAAGAGCCTGATCCAAAACTTACGGAAGACAATGGGAGTCTTTCCCTTAAGTTGAATGGGCTTTGGATCCGTTCCTAACTGTAAGGAGACCCTTACCCTGCAAGGTGTTGAACTCCTTCAAAACCCATCATAGCTGGTTATCACACTGCAGGACTGGTACTTAGGTAAGGAACACTATAACGAGACATTTCTATATATCATTCAATATAAGCCCCATTTTCAATAGTGATTTTGGCAGTTAGGAGCCCACATTTCATTGAAAGTCAATGGGCTTTAGTCTCCTAAAGTCACTTAGGTGCTTTTGAAAATGTTACCTCATGCCTACAACCTTAAGCCCCAGAATCATTGCACACGAATATGTGGCTTTGTGATGGAGTGTACAAACCCCACACTGAGCAACAAGGAGTTAAGGGATCATTTGGGGCTCAGTCAGCCCCACCCCACAACACCTGCAGCAAATGCTCCATCTGCTGGAGGAATTAAAAGACAGGGAATTAGCTCATTTGGGTGACAGGGTGGAGGTGAGTAGACCTGCAGGCCACAGCTCCAGGCCTTGGACTGAGCTGACCTCGGGGGGAAGATGATAGGAGGAGGACCAGGGAGGGCAGCCTTCATTGCCAGATTACTGGTAGCCAAAAGGGCCCTGGGTTGGAGCCCGGTGGAGTGGGAGGGCACAGGCTCCCCTCCCCACAACCCCCTTGGCAGTCTAGGGTTGTGGCCATGACCACTAGGCCATGCTTACCAACCAGACCCTGAGTGAGGACCATTCCAGGCTTGTACTCATTTGACTAATATTTACTGTTAGCCTAAATGTTTTCAACAGGGATGATGGGGAAACAGCACCTTGCACAGCATGAGTTTGTAAGATTCACAGCAGAGGCAGTGCAAAATATCTGGAGGGGATTTTATTTGAATTTAGCTTTTAAAGTAATGGTTTCATCATCCAAACAACTCTATGGGAAGGGGAAAAATAACCTCTATAGAAAACTGTCATTACTAGGTGTGTGTGTGTGGGGGTGGGGGGGGATCAAAAGGGAAAGTCTGGCAAATTAAATATCAAGGACAAGGAAACAATGCTATTTATTTATGGGACAGAAATGTCGGATTAGTTGCTCTTTAGACATTTGGAGAATATCTGACTGAGCCAGGAGTAATTGCTTGTCACCCTTCTTTTCAGTGCTATATTTTTTAATGCTCTGAAAGAGCGTTGTGCCTGGTTTGTGTATTAAAGAAATTTGTTCTCCTGTTTAATCAACAAACGTGTTTAAAATAGAATGAATGTCAACAGGGACTTGTAGGGGACCTGAAGCAGACACACAAAAATTAAGGCTTGGTTCGAAACTGATACACACAGGTATTGTTTTCTCTGGGAATTTCTATCGAATTCCATGTAAATGAGGCTATGATTCTTCAAAGGAAAATGTCTCTGAAGGTCTTAGTTGTGTTCAGCTCTGATTTGTAGAGAGTAGATTTTATTTTATTTTATTTATTATTAGTTGCAATGTATTACCTCTATCGTTCCTTGTGACTTTTCTTCTGAGCGCGTTGTTATACAATACTGATCATATTCCTGTAAGTGACGGACTCATATAGGGTGAAATTGACCCTTGGGCTGGGACTGGCACAAGATATCACTTAAGGCTAGGACTTAAGTGATACTGCATGGGGCTAGTGTTGGCCCTCTGCCCAGGTACGAATATTACCCACCCTGTACTGTTGAATGTGTACCTAATTTTTTAAATATGAATTTAAAACAATCTTCTTTTCTTTTTCTTTCTCACTCCTAATAGTCTCACTGACATCTCAGGACACAGGTGTCTGTCTTTTGCCGGAGTACCTCAGCATCCTGGCAAATTATACTGAAGCTGTTGTTGTTTGGCCCTCCCACTCCACCGGGCTCCAACCCAGGGCCCTTTGGGCTACCAGTAATCTGGCAATGAAGGCTGCCCTCCCTGGTCCTCCTCCTATCCATAATCAGCTGGCTGGTCTGACTAAATGCTTTGTCTCCTCCCCAGCATGCCTGTGTTCACAATGCTAGTCAACGCCTGAAGAATTTTGACATGGGGGGACATTGGGCCTGTTTTTTCCTGTCACTTAGGTTTTGTCTACACTGGAATTTCGTCGGTAAAACTTCTGTTGTTCAGGGGTATGAAAAAACCACCCCCATGAACAACAAAGTTTTACCGACAAAAAGTGCCGGTGTGAACAGCACTTTGTTGGTGGGAGAGCTCTCCTGCCGACAAAGCTACTGCTGCTAGTTGGGGGTGGAATTTTTTGTCAGCGGCACAGCTGTGTCGCTAAAAGATGCGTAGTGTAGACATAGCCTTAATCAGGAGCAACTCTGTTGGCATTAGTGGAGCTTCACAACAGGTATTTGTGAGGAGAATTAGGCCCTCTACACTGTTCTAAAATAAATGGGTCCAGCTCTTCTGTTACATGAGTGCAGCTGTCATTCACTTGAGGGTAGAATAATGACCAGTCTCCACTTTCTACATCCAGTTCTCTTGTTATTGCTTGTGCCATTGCTGGGTTCATGTCTGAAACTGCCTTTTTGTGTTGTTAATGTGTTCAGTGTACCCAGCAGTCATTAATGCTGATGGAAACCAAGGAGACTCAAATATTCATAGTTCTAATTTTCAGTGAAACAATCCTTCAGGGACACAGGTGATACAGGCTTAAAATTATGCCAGCAAGAATGAATGCCACAGTCTGTGTCTATCTCCTCCCTACACAATGGGTGCTTAAAATCCCTGCTTCCCCTAACGTATTTTCCAAAGTTTCACTGTTCTGCTGTCACTGAGAAACAGAGGGTTGAAATCATTTTCTGGAACAGTGCCCACTTGGGAAGCACCGACCTGGGGAAGGAAATGCTTTGGTTTGCAGGGGAATTCTGTAGTTTTCTAGTGGGACTTTAATCTGCTTTCTAACCAGACAATGGATTTAAAAGCAGATAAACTGAATGCCTTTAATCCTGAGGGTTTGTGTTTAATCCATAATGTACTTGTGCTGCAAAATCTGCCTGTCAGAACCTGAATCCCCTCCCGGCTTTCAATAAATTCCAGGCTGTTCTGTATTCTCCCTGTTTGTCAGAATAGATTCTGAATTGATTGGCTTGTTCAGAGAAACTGACCCCCGCCCCTTCCCAGTTTGCATGCAGGAGGACCCAAGCTTTATACAGAGGAGTAGCACAGTTAGATATCTCACCTACCCTACACCTTGGGGCACATGTTTAGAGAGAGGAAAGAGAGACTTGATGTGCCCCCTTCTCCCAACCTTTCCACAGATTTAGGTCAGTCAGTGGTGCTGAACCTGTAGTAACAAGGGGTCCTTAGGTCTTGTGCTGTTTACTGCTCCAGTTCCATGGGCATTACACTATACTACAGAGCATGAGTGGCTTTGTAGCTGCTTATATTTAGTTGCAAGCTCTTTGGGGGCAGGGACTTCTCCTTGTTCAGTACCTGTTCGGTGCCTAGCACAATGGGGGCCTAGTCTGTGAATGCGCTTCTGGGCACTACCAAAATACAAATACTACCGAATAATACTAACCTGCATGGGCTGCGGAATCTCCCATTCTATCGTTCCCCTGTCTGGGGCACTTTGCAGGTTCTACTGCCCCCTATTGAACAGAGTATTTCAATCCCCTCTTCCCCTATCTTCCTTTCCATCCCACACACCAGTTCTGGATACATTACATTTCCCCCCAACCTTCCCTCCATACGCACGCTCCATGGGACTGAATCCCTAACTGACAAGGCATATGTGTCTGGAATAGGTAGGCTCTTGGGCCTTACAAGTTATTTACTGGACAAGTGAAACAGTATAAACAAAACACTTGGCTGTTTGTTTGCAGGGATTGAACCTGGGACCCTTGGATCTAAAAGAATGAGTCTCTGCTGCTTAACCTACAGAGACTAGTTTACCAGCCTGATGGCAGTAGCGGACTCATAAAGCTCTTTAACCACTAGAGGGGGACAAAGACCCACACTGCTCTGGTCTAGTCTATGTAGGTTCTTACTCTGCCCTTATCACCACAGAATATCTGAGCACCTTCTAGTAGTGCATTAAATTGGTGTTTCTCAACCTTTTTAATACCACAGACTGGTTTTCTGTCTTCCAAAACTGTGTGAGGGAGATCTCAGGGACCAGCGTCGGCCCAGGAACGAGGAGTACTTGAACTGGTTGTTGGGAAACAACATGACTAACATCTATTGCATAGTGTTTGTTCTTTCATTCTCTTCCCATGGGGAGAAGCATGTGTCATAAATATAAAGGGAAGGGTAAACACCTTTAAATCCCTCCTGGCCAGAGGAAAAACCCTTTCACCTGTAAGGGGTTAAGAAGCTAAGATAACCTCGCTGGCATCTGACCAAAATGACCAATGAGGAGACAAGATACTTTCAAAGCTGGAGTGGGGGGAAAACAAAGGGTTCTCTCTGTCTGTGTTGTCTTTTGCCGGGACCAGAGCAGGAATACAGGTTAGAACTCCTGTAAAGAGTTAATAAGCAATCCAGTTAGATATGCGTTAGATTCTGTTTTGTTTAAATGGCTGATAAAATAAGTTGTGCTGGATGGAATGGATATTCCTGTTTTCGTGTCTTTTTGTAACTTAAGGTTTTGCTTAGAGGGATTCTCTGTGTTTTGAATCTGATTACCCTGTAAGGTAGTTACCATCCTGATTTTACTTTACAGAGGTGATTCTTTTACTTTTTCTTTAATTAAAATTCTTCTTTTAAGAACCTGATTGCTTTTTCATTGTTCTTAAGATCCAACGGTTTGGGTCTGTGTTCACCTATGCAAATTGGTGAGGATTTTTATCAAGCCTTCCCCAGGAAACGGGGTATAGGGCTTGGGGGGGATTTTGGGGGGAAAGACATTTCCAAGTAGGCTCTTTCCCTGTTATATTTGTTAGATGCTTGGTGGTGGCAGCAATAAGGTCCAGGGACAAAAGGTAAAATAGTTTGTACCTTGGGGAAGTTTTAACCTAAGCTGGTAAAAATAAGTTTAGGGGGGTTTTCATACAGGTCCCCACATCTGTACCCTAGAGTTCAGAGTGGGGAAGGAACCTTGACAGCATGTACAATGGAGTGTAGTGTTTTGGTAGGGCTTTTGTTTGGTTCTTCTAAAAAAAATACATATTTTTTATTAACGCCAGAGAACTCAGGGTTAAAGAAAGTGCACCTTGCACTTAGGTAGTGAGGTTTGTGGTGGTGCTTAGTGGGAGTTCATTCCCCAGTCTTGGATCAGCCCCTGAGAAAGTTCTGTCTCCTGCACAGACAAGCTTTACCCTTATTGTAGAGAATTCAATTTTGTCAGAGGAGCGAAGTTGTTGACCACAGTCTTCATCCTGGAGCTTTAATTAATCTTTTAGCTATCCTGTGCATAAGCCATGGAGTGCCCTTAAGATAAAGTCTGAGACCTTGAATTTGATTTGAAATTCTATGGGAAGCCAGCGTAGAGAGAGGAGGACAGGTTATTGTGTGTTATGCCTACACTAGCCCTGCCTTTCAACAATGGGGAGAACTAGAAATCAAAATAAGCATAACTCAAGGCAAGGCTGCTGAGGTCTTTCTCCTTAAAAACCTGTTCAGGAGGATTTTGATATGGACACTCTGAACCAAATGGGTTTTGCCATTTTCTTTGCTACAAGTGCTGCTGCTTTTTCCTTCTTCTAGTATCATTGTTTGAGGCCATTTTTAATTTCTTTCTTTTGTTGTTTCCCACACCCAAGAATCATTACTACTTGTCCTGTATACTGTGTTCTCATCTGGATGTGTAGTGCATACTTCCAAGCCACAAATTTGCAGCACTTAGAGATTACAGTGATAAATCCTTTAGGTAGGCTAATAGACCAATCAAATTTTGGATAGAAAATTTGGAATGTCCCTTGCAAGATATAGGCCACATGCAAATGTGGTATGTTCAGATTTTCACCCTTCCCCAAAGTTTAGAGGTGTTCTGCTCTAGGCTTGGTTAAGTTTATCTCCTGTATATGCCTTGCCAGAGTGAAATTCTACCTTCTGTTTGAATGCTGAGTAGATATTTCTGTCTCTTTATTGGGAAATTCAGTGTGAAAGTTTTCAATAGAAGAATAAAAAGAAATGACCAGTTCTGGATTTTCTACAGCTTCTGCTGATGAAACATATGAGGATCAATTGCAGTTGCATATTATTTTCAAATTGTAGTTAATGTGAGAAAATCCAGTTCAGTCACTTCTTTTCATTGCATTTATTAGATTTTCTTCATTGTTCCCCCTGGGCAAACATATGTATATTATTTAGTTAAGTGCAAAAACTAGTTCACTGGCTTCAGTAAAATCTAAAGAGACTTAACCTGACATCATAAAAAGACGCCAGTGTACTATATTCCAGCTCTCTCTCGTCCATAGGCAAAAGCCTCTGTAAAGGGATAGGCTTTCCTCTTGATTTTCTCGCTTTTAGCAATGGAAGAAGCAAGTGTCAGAATCAAGGGCCTTCCATTCATATCACTCGGTCCAAAATCTGTAGACAGTCAGATCTTGGGAATGTGTAGTACATAGTGATGTACGGACAGCAAAAGGTGATATCTCAAGTAGCTAGGATCCAAACTTTGTGGAAATTATGACTTGTCATATCATAGATTCATAGAATCATAGAATATCAGGGTTGGAAGGGACCCCAGAAGGTCATCTAGTCCAACCCCCTGCTCGAAGCAGGACCAATTCCCAGTTAAATCATCCCAGCCAGGGCTTTGTCAAGCCTGACCTTAAAAACCTCTAAGAAAGGAGATTCTACCACCTCCCTAGGTAACGCATTCCAGTGTTTCACCACCCTCATAGTGAAAAAGGTTTTCCTAATATCCAATCTAAACCTCCCCCACTGCAACTTGAGACCATTACTCCTTGTTCTGTCATCTGCTACCATTGAGAACAGTCTAGAGCCATCCTCTTTGGAACCCCCTTTCAGGTAGTTGAAAGCAGCTGTCAAATCCCCCCTCATTCTTCTCTTCTGCAGACTAAACAATCCCAGCTCCCTCAGCCTCTCCTCATAAGTCATGTGTTCTAGACCCCTAATCATTTTTGTTGCCCTTCGCTGGACTCTCTCCAATTTATCCACATCCTTCTTGTAGTGTGGGACCCAAAACTGGACACAGTACTCCAGATGAGGCCTCACCAATGTCGAATAGAGGGGAACGATCACATCCCTCAATCTGCTCGCTATGCCCCTACTTATACATCCTAAAATGCCATTGGCCTTCTTGGCAACAAGGGCACACTGCTGACTCATATCCAGCTTCTCGTCCACTGTCACCCCTAGGTCCTTTTCCGCAGAACTGCTGCCTAGCCATTCGGTCCCTAGTCTGTAGCGGTGCATTGGATTCTTCCATCCTAAGTGCAGGACCCTGCACTTATCCTTATTGAACCTCATCAGATTTCTTTTGGCCCAATCCTCCAATTTGTCTAGGTCCTTCTGTATCCTATCCCTCCCCTCCAGCGTATCTACCACTCCTCCCAGTTTAGTATCATCCGCAAATTTGCTGAGAGTGCAATCTACACCATCCTCCAGATCATTTATGAAGATATTGAACAAAACCGGCCCCAGGACCGACCCCTGGGGCACTCCACTTGACACCGGCTGCCAACTAGACATGGAGCCATTGATCACTACCCGTTGAGCCCGACAATCTAGCCAGCTTTCTACCCACGTTATAGTGCATTCATCCAGCCCATACTTCCTTAACTTGCTGACAAGAATACTGTGGGAGACCGTGTCAAAAGCTTTGCTAAAGTCAAGAAACAATACATCCACTGCTTTCCCTTCATCCACAGAACCAGTAATCTCATCATAAAAGGCGATTAAATTAGTCAGGCATGACCTTCCCTTGGTGAATCCATGCTGGCTGTTCCTGATCACTTTCCTCTCATGCAAGAGCTTCAGGATTGATTCTTTGAGGACCTGCTCCATGATTTTTCCAGGGACTGAGGTGAGGCTGACTGGCCTGTAGTTCCCAGGATCCTCCTTCTTCCCTTTTTTAAAGATATCTAGGGATGTTCTGAAAGAATCCCAGTATCAAAATCAAAACGATAGGAGAAAGCCATGTACAGACACATGGGACTCCTCAGGTATGTCTACTCTGCAATTAAACACCTGTGGCTCGTCTGTGTCAGCTGACTTAGGCTCCCAGGGCTCGGGCTGCGGGGCAGTAGAGTTGTGGTGTAGATGTTCGGGCTGGTGCCAGGGATATGGGACCCTCCCCCCTTGTAGGGTCCCAGAAGTCAGGCTCCAGCCCGAGCCCAAATATCTACACTGCAATTTTATAGTCTTGCAAGCCCAAATTGGCTGACACAGGCCAGCCATAGGTGTTTAATTGCATTGGAATCTCCCAGTGCAGACACCTGTGCCTGTGTAAAACCGGTGGAAGTTAGCAGCAATCCTGGTGCAGGACTGGAGCCCCAGACTGTAAACTCCTTAGGGATGGGCTAGTGTCCTCCTGTAATTTTGTAAAGCGCTGTTTAGATTTATGGTCCTGTAGGCCTATGATGTTTAATAATAGTAACAAGCGCAGATACTGGGTGTGGACATCTCAGAAATGAGGCTGTTTTAATAAGTGAAGGTGTGATCAGTTGTTTCCAGTGGTTAACGTAGGTTGAAACAGGAGGAGGAGCTGTTTGCCCCCTTGCTCTTCATTGGCTGGTGAGGTGTGCTGCTTACCCAAATCAGAGAGAAGAAGGAGAACTCTCCTTCGCTTTTAATTGAGGAGGGGGATCTTAGCTCCTCCAATGCTCCCCCTTAATTAAACCCCGGGTGTTTTGCACCAAATAATTAAATAGTCACAATGATTTAATATGTTCTGTGTTGTAGGCAAAAGATTGAAATAATTAGGTTTGGCAGGATTAGATTTTTACCGGTAAATGTTGATACAGGTCGCTTTCATAGTACATGCAGAAACCAACCAAAAAATATTGCTATTGAAGATCATCAAAATGTACAGGTCAGCAAAGTAAGAAAAATGCTGCTTGCCAACTTCGAATTTGATTTAAGGATATTTTCTGTGTGGGTTTTGACATGTGATGTCGACAATTTGTATTGTGATGGTTATGAAGTTTAACTTTTTGAATCTGAAGATCTGCT
Source organism: Eretmochelys imbricata (assembly GCF_965152235.1). Classification (NCBI taxonomy): domain Eukaryota; kingdom Metazoa; phylum Chordata; order Testudines; family Cheloniidae; genus Eretmochelys; species Eretmochelys imbricata. The sequence continues at coordinate 170,729,545 of NC_135574.1, forward strand.
GTCAGTAAATAATTGTCTGATCCTCACCTATAGCTTCCTGCAACTGTGAATATTTAAATCAATAAAAATTGAAAAAAGCTTAAAAATAAACATTGATATTATCCATTGAAATGATAAAAGAACCATAAAATTTTGCCAAGCTTAGAAGTGTAGCAAAAAGCACTGGATAGGTTTTATGTACCGAAACTGCTGTTTTCATAACAGGGATGTTATGTATAAGAGTGTATATATACTCCATGTAAGGGGACAAAAGTGAACTTTACCTTGATTTTACAAGTTTCTGTTTGTGCACGATTCTCTGCCAACACCACCATGGTACACTCTTTACCTTCACTGTTTCTAACAGGATGGACTTTGTTTTCATTGTTGATCTGTGTCAGAATGACAGGTGCAGGCTCAAAAGATTCCAGATCATCTTTGAGCTGGGCAGTGTTTTGGATAATTTGCAAAGCAAAGGAAAATAGTCACTATACAAAAAATGCAAATGTACAGAGGTCACTCTACTGTGGTATGCCCCTTTCCCTAGACCACTAGTGTCCATCCAGTTCCAGGACAATTAACTAGTTTTCTAGGACCAGAGTTATTGCTAGGACAGCACTAAATTAACTTCTGGTGTTAGTAAATGAGTTATTTTATTAAATATATATTCCAGAAAATAATAGGTCTAGGAAACAAAGTCTGTGGATCTCCTACTCAGTTCACAGCTTAGAAAGGTCAGTGAGATGTTCAGTTAAATAATATACTCTGAGTTTAAATAGTCTTGTAATTTGAAAGTCTTGTAAATTTCACTATAAACTAATAGGTTTATACTGTATGGTTCATGAGAAGGAAATTATTCTGTTTTCAGATGTTTCCACAACACACTGCTCTTTAATCCCATGGATAATGAATGTATGATGCCTAGTGGAATGTACTTTTGCTGCTGTTTCTGTCTATAGGTTTGCATTAATGTAATTATTCCCCAAACCCTCTCTTTCGTTAGATTTGAAAAACATATTCTGCTAACAAGCAGTGGTGATTGTGAACAAAGCCAGTGAAATACATTAGAAAAAGGAATGATGATCAGCATTCAGGGAGAGATGCAATTAAATAGGTATTTTTCCCCGGCTCGTTATTCCAAACATCGAAATGAAAAACAAAGATTTCACTCACCCTCAAGTGTGTTGGAATTGCAGCCCATTTGGATTAGCTTGAGCCCCACCTAGTGTGCACTACAAGAATAAAAATTTGAACTAGTATGATCTTAAATACAACTGAACACATACCGGTTGGAATAAATCTAGACTTCATGTGTTTTCTATTCCTGATCTAGGGTGACATTTTCAAATGTGCCCAAGTTACATAAGAGTCGAAGTCTTGCTACTTTCAATGGAACGTAGGCTCCCAAGTCACTTAGGGTGTATTTACACAGCTGCTGGGAGTGAGCCCCCCAGTCAACATGGTTGGACTCGTGATAGTTCTGATCAGGCTAGCTGTGTTAAAAATAGCAGGGTCGATGCTGCAGCATGGGCAGCTGCTCAGGTACCAGCCAATCCAAACTCTGCTGGCTGACCTGTGCTGCTACCCAAGTGGAAGCCACAACATCCACACTGCTATTTTTAGTGCACTAGCTCAAGCAGATTCTGTCTCCCTGGGCTGGGAGGCACGCTCCCAGCTGCAGTGTAGACATATCCTTAGGCACTTTTCAAAGTTGTAGCCCTAGTCTCCACAAGCTCTTGAGATGATGGGAAGAGCTCCCGTTCTCCTGCTTCCATTAGCTACCTACAGCACTGGCGTTAAAATCATGAGATAATATAAAAATAATAGATGTGGGGTTCTTTTTATTTGCCTTCTGCTTTTTTAGACTTTAGGGTGCACTGGGATCACATTTTGATGCTTTCTCCACAGCCACGAGGGCTGGAAGCTTGCTTTTTTAAGAATGAGGGCCGAAATCATCACATTCACTTGACTCCAGGAGCTAAGGCTTTAAGGAAAACAATCATTATCATGAGACTCATGACAAAATCATGAGAATTCACAAAACTGGATTTAGCAGCCAGTTGAGTTCTGAGTGATTAGGATCATTGTAGTTAAGTCCTCTCAGCTGGACTCCTCCCTGTTTCTTTGGACCCTGCTAAATGAAGGCAGGGTAAGCAGTTTTCAAGCAGAACAACAAAGGGTATTTAATTTAAATACAGGATACATACAACAGGAGAGAGTCCTAGGAATCTTCTCTCTCCACATCCATAAACCAACTGGCTTAGCCTCACTTTTCCATCTCTTATAAAACTTAAGCAGAATGAGCACTGCATACTTTGAAGAGATGACTGTATCAATGACTGGCCTCATTAATTAAGGAGACCTTATTAAAATGTTGACTAGCCCAGTTTTGACAAATTATTTGATATTTACATACCTTTGTCAACACAGCCACGAAACAATGCAATAAATCCAGAGCTTTACTGTCACAAATCATGTGTTTAATGTTTGGTAGTTTTATTGTGTCTATTTCTGTTAAGATGGTAACATTGATATTGTTCATAACACATTTATTCTATTTTTGTGTAAAAACAATGGAGAGAACTTTGCTGCAAACCAGATGCTGTGTCTGATCTGAGCTTTCCTGGTTGAATTATTTACCTAAACTCTCACAAAATCCCTATGTAACATACATTAGCTAAAGGCATGTCGACACTTGCCATTTAAAGCTGAAAAAGTCCCTTTTTTGTGCAAAAACTGTGGGAGCGGCGACATTTGGCCATGAATTTTTGTGGTGAAACTCAGAGGTTTCACCACAAAAAGAAAACCACCTTCACGAGAGGCATACAGCTCTTACCAGTGATGCTTTTGCAGTGATGTGCAAGTGAAGACATGTTCTTCCTGTTTACACAGCTTTTAGCCCCCACAGGATATACCAAAGTGCCTAGGTGACCACTCTGGCCAGCAGCTCTGCTGCCAGGTAAACAGACACCCACCCCTCCCCTTGTAAAGCCCTGGGAACTCTGAAAGTCCCCTTCCTGTTTTCTTGGCAAGTGCTCACTTATCTGGCCAGGTGACAATGCCTGCTCCATGGAGAAAACCATCCCCTGCTTGGAGCCATGCTGAGCTACTGGAGCTGATCAGTGTTTGGGGAGAGGAGGCTGTGCAGGGACGCAGGATGCCCCACAATCAGCCTCCCCCCCTTCCCACAAGACCCATCATCAAACTGGAGAGAGCTGCACTGTGGGATAGCTGCCCTAGAGCGCTGCTCTCATCAGTGATGGAAGTGCTGTTAACGTAAACACTCTCTGACGCCTGAGGAATTGAGTACACAAACCGCGCTTTACTTTCAACTGTTCCCTATTACCGGTGAAACTTAGAGTGCAAAAACTCTGCAAGTATAGACACGATGCTCCATTGCCCCCTTGGGGCCCCACAAACATGTTTGGCACTGGGCCTACATAAAGTTAATCCGGCCCTCGCTCCTAGGTGCGTGTGGGGTGGTACTGGCGGCGGCGAAGGCTGCCAGGCAGCCACATCCTTTTCTAGGGGGCCCATTGAGTGTTCTGCCTTGGGGCCTGGAAATGCTGTCCGCAGGCCTGTTTGGACCCACTTCTGTTGCGGAGAGAGACAAGCTTACCCAGCTCTTCTTCAGGTCTGGGAAGAGTGTCTTCATAGGAAGGAAGCTCCCCATAGACGAGGCACACCTACTCGAAGCATCAAGAGCCCCTTCCTAACAACAGATGCAAAACTGCAGATCTATCTCCACTGCTATGAGAACCAACACCCCTCACAACACCCCTTTCAAGATCCGTGGATCCTGTACATGCCTGTCACAACAGGTGGTGTACCACATCCAGTGCACTAAATGCCTCACTAAACCAGAGAAACCAGACAGCCACAACACACTCAAATGATAAAAGACAAAAACACCTTATTACCTGTGGGCAAACACTTTTTACACAACAATCACTCTACATCTGACCTGATCTCTCAGACCTCATTGTGCCCACCTGCACGACAGCTTCAAAAGATGAGCCAGGGAACTTAAATTTTTAACTCCGCTAGACACTAAGGCCTTGTCTACACTACCAAATTTTGTCACCAAAAACTGCCTATTGTTGACCAAAGAGGGCGTGCGTACATGCTGCAATGCGACTTTTGTTGGGAAAGATGCCCGGTTTCGGTGACTAAATACATCCACCCCGACAAGAGACTTACGTCTTTTTCCTCTACATGTTTCTGGGCAAAGTGCCAGTGTAGACACCATGCTTCATTTTATCACTTTAACTGGCCTCCAAGGTGGGTCCCACAATGCCCATCGTGACCGCTCTGGTCAGTGATTTGAACTACACTGCTCTGCAGCCAGGTAAATGACCATCTGTCCCCACCCCCACCCCTTAGAAGCCCTGGGAATTTTTGAAATTCCATTTCCTGCTGGCTTGGCGTGGAGAGGTCTCAGTGCATTTTCCCAGGTGACCATGGCAGGTTATCGCACCAAACCCTCTCCTGCTTGGACCACTGCAGAGCTGTTGGATCTGATCAGTATATGGGGAGAGGAGCTGTGCAGTCCCAGCTGTGCTTGAGCCATAGGAATTTTGATATCTATGGGCAGATTTCTCGAGGCTTGTGCGAAAAGGGCTATGGCAGGGACACGTTGCAGTGCTGAGCGAAGATAAAGGAACTGAGGCAGGCGGACCATAAGGTGAGGGAGGCAAACTGTTGCTCTGGTGCTACACCTAAGCCTTGCCGGTTCAATAAGGAGCTGGACGCTAGCCTCGGAGGCAACCCCACCTCCACCGCAAAGAGCCCCATGGATACTTTGGAGGGAACAAAGGCGGTGGAAAGAGAACCTAACCCAAAAAACAAAGTTATTGATGAAGACGTGGAATTAGACGAGGATGTGGAGCTCCCGGTGTGGCAGGCAGCCAGGAACTGTTCTCCACTCCAGAGGTGTCTAGCCAGTCTCAGCAGTTGCTCTCTGAGGAGCAAGAAGCAGGAGATGAGACACCTGGTAAGTGGCTGTGACTTGTGTAGTGTGGAGGTGGGTTCAGGGTATAGAAATGTGGAAGGCTGGTTGTGTTTCTGGGAGCTGGACATTTCCCTGTGCAGCTAATCGGTATGGCGGAACAGGGTATTGATGCATGTCGAACTCTCTTGGGAATCCTTCAGAGAGATCTACTGGAAAGTTTCCTGGACGTACTCGCCAGTCCTCTGCCTCAGGTTGTGTGACAGAGGACCTTTGTTCCTTCCCCCATTGTAGGAAACTTTCCCGCACCATTCAGCAATCACTTATGCAGGGACCAAAGCAGCACATAGGTGAGCAGCATACAGAGCAGGGCGGAAGCCAGAAGCATGGGGTAGATGTACCCTTGTTTCCCTGAGATGTTGGCTAGAATGACCCCCGCCTGTGGAAAGTGCAGGAGAACTTTAGATTTTTTCCCCCCATAGACTGCTGCCACATGATCCTTGCAGAGATTGATTGCTCTTTTCCCCATGGGGAGCACCCTTCCCTTCCCCCCGCCAATGCTCACCATGCTTTGACTGTTCATAGAGATGTGTGCCTGGCTAAGGTCAGTGAGAAAGTGATGGCAATGTTGCAAAGGGTGTATATAAAAGGAATGTTACAATGCTGTGCGTGAATTTAACAATCCCGCTTCTGTGCATTGTCCCCTGTGCGTCACCAGATGTGGCCTTCAGGAACACCCACGCACCCCGGCCGAGTGTCTCCGCCAGATAAGAAAGTGCCCAAGACACAGCAAAGAAGACATGTTCCGGGTAGTCCTGCAGTGCTCCAATGCCGGAGAAAGGGAACGTAAGGAGTGCTGGGAAGCTGAACAGCAGGACAGAAAAGAAAATCAAGCGTTTCTTAAGGACGCAACTGAGAGGATGACTAAAGTAATGGAGGAGTAAACGCAGATGTTGCAGTTCTTAATAGTGCTGGAGAGTGAGCAGATACTTGCTCGCCCTCCCCTGCACCACCTTCAGAACACTTTTCTATGCCCCCGCCCCCTCCCAAACTCCACCCGCACAGTCCTTTACACTTTCCAGGACTTCTAGGTTTTCCCTTCACTCCACCCCCACGCCACTTTCACAATGATAGCTGGACCTACACACAGTTGTGAAAGTCAGTCCTTCCCTGGTTCCTCCTCTCCCAGCGGGCATCTCTGTGTTTGTGTGTGCTGTTTCTTGTTCAACAAAAGCAGTTTTTTAATGGTGAATCGCCTTGATTTTTTTTCTACAAATTGAGACTGCAGGCACTACCAGGTGTTATCAGTGTTTCTTACAGGAATACAAGGCCCAAAATGACACCATTGCATCCTAGGAAAACTAACCCCAGTGACAGAGATATACATTACTGGTGCTCATTGTCAAAGTGTTGCCTCAAAGCCTTCCTGATTTGAATTGCCCCACTCTGGGCTCCTGTGATGGCCCTGGTATCTGGCCGCTCAAAATCAGCGGCCAAGCGCTCTGCCTCAGCACTCCACCCCTGAGCAAACCTTTTACCCTTCGCTTTACAGAGATTATGCAACGTACTATGACCATGGGAATATTCTCCTCCTTAAGGTCTAGCCTGCCATAAAGGCTTTGCCAGCGCACCTTTAATCTGCCAAAGGCACATTCCACTGTTACCTGGCACCTACTCAGCCTGTTGTCCAGGTGTTCTGCGTAAGGTTTCAGGAGCCAGGGCTGTAAGGCGTACGCTGGGTTTCCCAGGATCACTAAAGGCATTTCAACATTTTCTCACTGTTATCTTCTGGTTTGGAAAGAAAGTCCCCGCTTGTAGCTTTCTGTACAGGCTGGTGTTCCTGAAGATGCGTGCGTCAATTCACCTTCCTGGACCACCCTGTGTTGGTGTCAGTGAAATGGCCACAGTGATCCAGAAGCGCCTGCAACACCATGGAGAAGTACCCCTTCCTATTGATGTACTCTGTCGCCAGGTAGTCTGGTGCCAAAATTGGAATGTGTGTGCCATCTATCGCCCCTCCACAGTTAGGGAAGCCCCCTCTCTGCAAAGCCATCCACTATTTCACGCACATTTCCCAGAATCACAGTCCTTCGTAGCAGGATGCAATTTATTGCCCTGCAGACTTGTATTAACGCAGCCCCAATGGTTGACTTCCCCACTCCAAATTAATTCACGACTGACCAGTATCAGTCTGGAGTCGCCAGCTTTAATTCACACAGCGATTGCCACACGCTTCTCTACCTAGAGGGCAGCTCTTATTCTGGTGTCTTTGTGCCATAGTGTTGGGGCGAGCTCCACACACAGTTCCAGGAAGGTGGCTTTCTGCATCCAAAAGTTCTGTAGCCGCTGCTCTTCATCCCACACCTGCATGACGATATGATCCCACCATTCAGTGCTTGTTTCCTGAGCTCAAAAGTGACTGTTTACCCTATGCAGCTGCTCTGTCAATGTCAAAAGCAATGTAAAGTTGCTCCTATCCATGTCATGTAGAATGTCTGGTGCCTGTGAGACTTCTTCAGTTAGGAACGTGACGATTAACTGCACTGCCGTGCCCAATGGTCTCATGACAGTTAACAAAGCACAGGGGAGCAGTGAGGAATCCATCCCTTCTCGCAAAGATGCCGGGGTGCACAGCAGAGAATGGCCATTGCAAAAATGCTGGAAAAGAAAGCCGGAAGCCGATACAGTGCTGGGACACAAAGCAATGCATCACAGGACATTTAGCCAGGTCTCCAGATGCGCTGCGATCCACTCTGCCTTCCCACAACACCTAGCGACAGAAGGTGTCAAGCTGGACTGTGGGATAGGTACCCACAGTGTAATGCTTATGCTGTCGACAATGGTGCCCCCAGTGCGTACACGATCTGCCAACAGAGGGATCAAGTGTGAACATGAAATTCTGATTTTTATTATGTTGCCTTTTGGGTGTCATCATCACTTTTGTCGACAAATTGGTAGTGTCAACATGGCCTAAAAATCATGAACTAAGGGCTTGGCTACACTTGCAAGTTAGAGCACATTAAAGCAGCCCCAGGCGCCCTAACTCCCAAGCCATCCACACTGGCAAGGCACTTAGAGTGCCCAGACTCTGCAGCTGGAGTGCTCCTGGTAATCCACCTCCATGAGATGCATAACGCTTGCTGCGCCCCTCTGAAACGCCCAGGCATCAGTGTGAATGAGGTGCTGCATTACTCTGCTGTGATTGACCTCTGGAAATGTCCCATACTCCCCTGAAGTCAAGTGGCCTCTCTTCTCATTGTTTTGGAATCGGCTGTAGGAATGCGGATATCCCCTTTCAAAGCTCCGTTTCTGACAGCCGCATGCTTATCTGCTCTGGGACAAAGCAACCATTACTGTGGAATGTTGCTGCTGTGAGTGTATGTGAGAGAAAGAGAGAGGCACAGGGGAGGTGGGGGTCTGCTGCTGTCTGAACTTACAAGACAGCATGCCGACGCACTCTCAGCACCCCAAAAACCCACTCTCTCTCCCCCCACATACACATAACACACTCCCTGTCACACTCCACCTCACCCCCGCATTTGAAAAGTATGTTGCAGCCACCTGAATGCTGGGATAGCTACCACAATGCACTGCTCTCTGTGGCATTGCACAAGCTGCTAATGTGGCCACGCCAGTGTGTTTGAATCTGACCCTGCTGCGGTCTCCGAAGGCTGCTTTAACTCCCAGTGCTCTACATCTGCAAGTGTAGCCATGCCCTTAATAAAGACACCGAATTTATGGCTCACAACAAAAATCTGTAAACCACTAAACCTCCTTTGTGCTATGAGGGTAGAGGTGTTAACTGCCCAATTCATGTTGAATGATCTCTTGCAACAGGTGTTAATTCCTTATCTGTTCTACTCTCCTATTGAGCTGTGACACTGAGTACCTCCTCCAGACCCAAAGAAGAGCTCTCTGTAGCTTGGAAACTTTTCTCTTTCACCAACAGGAATTGTTCCAATAAAATTACCTCACCCACCTAGTCTCTTTTGAGAGTGTTGCTACTTTGCATTTTTCTTCTTGGAACTGTGCTTTCTGATTGTTTTGTTAAACTGAATTTCTAGTGTCTGAGTGGGGAAGTATTCATTTCTCTCTTCAAGGGTGAGCCTTTCAAAAGCAACCTACGCTCTTTAACACTGATTTTATGATGGCGCCTAAAGGCATCAGTCAGATTGGGTACCCCTATTGGGTTAGGTGCTGTGCAAACAGATAATAAATAACAGTTCAAAAGACAAAATGCAACAGGGGTGGGACAAACAATGACAACAGGTTGGGGGGTAACAGTTTGCTATGACAGGATGTGCAAAGGTTTCAGAGTAGCAGCCATGTTAGTCTGTATCCGCAAAAAGAAAAGGAGGACTTGTGGCACCTTAGATGAAGTGGGCTGTAGCTCACGAAAGCTTATGCTCAAATAAATTTGTTAGTCTCTAAGGTGCCACAAGTACTCCTGTTCTTTTTGAGGATGTGCAAAGTTCTTAGACAGCAGTCAGTCGCAACCACAGCTTGCCTAATCACTGACATCAAAGGGAGTAGATAGGCCAGTGCTGAGCACTTCTGGCAATCCCATCCAAAGTGTTAGTGTGAATAACTTAATACTCAGAAGTAATTAGTGATGGTGAGTGGGGCCAGATGGACACCACTCTGAGTAAGTTTCCCAGACTTGAAGAAGAGCTGTGTAAACTGAAAACTTATCTCGCTCACCAACAGAAGTTGGCCCAATAAAACCCCACCCACCTTGTCTCACCAGTGCATAGGGAAGTCAAAAGAGGTACACAGTGCTGCCAACTCTCATGATTTGAGTCTTATGATAATTATTGTTTTCTTAAAGGCCCAGATCCTGGAGTCAAGTGGATATGCAATGATTTCAGCTTTCATTCTTAAAGAAAATAAATTTCTAGTCCCCATGGCTATGGAGAAAGTTTCAAAATGTGACCCCGGTGCACCTTTAAAGGCTCAAAAAGCAGAAGGGAAATAAAAAGAACACCAAATCTATTATTTTTATATAATCTCATTATTTTAATGCCACTCTCATGGTTGTTTGTGAGTCTGACTCATGGTTTTTGAACATTTGGGGTTGGCAATATTTGGTACAATGGGGGCAGTAGTACTATAAGCTTCCTTATCAATGTGTTTTAATTTGCTGTGAAAGGGCTATACCTCCAGAGGTGCAAAGGGAATTCTGTCACCAGGCCATTCTGTTCTTTGTGAAAACAATGAGTAGTCCTTCTGGCACCTTAGAGACTAACAAATTTATTTGGGCATAAGCTTTTGTGGGCTAAAACCCACTTCATCAGATGCAAGGAGTGAAAAAAACAGTAAGCAGTATATATATTACAGCGCATGAAAGATGGGAGTTGCCTTACCAAGTGGAGGGGGGGTCAGTGCTAAGGAGGCAAATTCAATCAAGGTGGAACTGGCTTACTCTCAACAGTTGACAAGAAGGGGTGAATATCAACAGAAGGAAAATTACTTTTGTAGTGCTGAGGCCAATTCAATCAAGGTGGACATCGCCCATTCCCAACAGTTGATAAGAAGGTGCGAGTATCAACAGAGGGAAAATTACTTTTTGCAAAAAGAAAAGGAGTACTTGTGGCACCTTGGAGACTAACCAATTTATATGAGCATAAGCTTTCGTGAGCTACAGCTCACTTCATCGGATGCATAAAAGTGGAAAATGCAGTGAGGATGTTTTTATACACACAGATCATGAAAAAATGGGTGTTTATCACTTCAAAAGGTTTTCTCTCCCCCCACCTCACTCTCCTGCTGGTAATACTCTGAAACCTTATCTAAAGTGATCACTCTCCTTACAATGTGTATGATAATCAAGGTGGGCCATTTCCAGCACAAATCCAGGGTTTAACAAGAACGTCTGAGGAACGGGGGGGAGGGGCGGACAAGGGGAAATAGGTTACCTTGCATAATGACTTAGCCACTCCCAGTGTCTATTCAAGCCTAAGTTAATTGTACCCAATTTTCAAATGAATTCCAATTCAGCAGTCTCTTGCTGGAGTCTGGTTTTGAAGTTTTTCTGTTGTAATATCACAACTTTCATGTCTGTAATCGCGTGACCAGAGAGATTGAAGTGTTCTCCGACTGGTTTATGAATGTTATAATTCTTGACATCTGATTTGTGTCCATTTATTCTTTTACGTAGAGACTGTCCAGTTTGATCAATGTACATGGCAGAGGGGCATTGCTTGCACATGATGGCATGTATCACATTAGTAGATGTGCAGGTGAACAAGCCTCTGATAGTGTGGCTGATGTTATTAGGCCCTGTGATGGTGTCCCCTGAATAGATATGTGGGCACAGTTGGCAACGGGCTTTGTTGCAAGGATAAGTTCCTGGGTTAGTGGTTCTGTTGTGTGGTATGTGGTTGTTGGTGAGTATTTGCTTCAGGTTGGGGGGCTGTCTGTAGGCAAGGACTGGCCTGTCTCCCAAGATCTGTGAGAGTGATGGCTCATCCTTCAGGATAGGTTGTAGATCCTTGATAATGCGTTGGAGAGGTTTTAGTTGGGGGCTGAAGGTGACGGCTAGTGGTGTTCTGTTATTTTCTTTGTTGAGCCTGTCCTGAAGTAGGTGACTTCTGGGTACTCTTCTGGCTCTGTCAATCTGTTTCTTCACTTCAGCAGATGGGTATTGTAGTTGTAAGAATGCTTGATGGAGATCTTGTAGGTGTTTGTCTCTGTCTGAGGGGTTGGAGCAAATGCGGTTGTATCATAGAGCTTGGCTGTAGACAATGGACCGTGTGGTGTGGTCTGGGTGAAAGCTGGAGGCATGTAGGTAGGAATAGCTGTCAGTAGGTTTCCGGTATAGGGTGGTGTTTATGTGACCATCGCTTATTAGCACCGTAGTGTCCAGGAAGTGGATCTCTTGTGTGGACTGGTCCAGGCTGAGGTTGATGGTGGGATGGAAATTGTTGAAATCATGGTGGAATTCCTCAAGGGCTTCTTTTCCATCGGTCCAGATGATGATGTCATCAATATAGCGCAAGTAGAGTAGGGGTATTAGGGGACGAGAGCTGAGGAAGCGTTGTTCTAAGTCAGCCATAAAAATGTTGGCATACTGTGGGGCCATGCGGGTACCCATAGCAGTGCTGCTGATTTGAAGGTATACATTGTCTCCAAATGTATATTTCACATATACAAGCTCTATGATACAACCGCATTTGCTCCAACCCCTCAGACAGAGACAAACACCTACAAGATCTCTATCAAGCATTCTTACACCTACAATACCCACCTGCTGAAGTGAAGAAACAGATTGACAGAGCCAGAAGAGAGAGTACCCAGAAGTCACCTACTACAGGACAAGCCCAACAGAGAAAGTAACAGAACTCCACGAACCATCACTTATAGCCCCCAACTAAAACCAGCGCATCACCAAGGATCTACAACCTATCCTGAAGGACAATCCTGCACTCTCACAGACCTTAGGAGACAGGCCAGTCCTCACATACAGACAGCCCCCCAACCTGAAGCAAATACTCACCAGCAACTACACACCACCCAACAGAAACATTAACACAGGAACCAATCCCGGCAACAAATCCCATTGCCAACTCTGTCTGCATATCTATTCAAGGGACACCATCATAGGGCCTAACCACATCAGCCACACCATCAGGGGCTTGTTCACTGGCACATCTACCAATGTGATATATGCCGTCATGTGCCAGCAATGCCCCTCTGCCATGTACATTGGCCAAACCGGACAGCCTCTACGCAAAAGAATAAAAGGACACAAATCAGACATCAAGAATTGTAACATTCAAAAAACCAGTCGGAGAGCACTTCAATCTCCCTGGACACTCAATGTTCTGTAATATATATATGGCTAACTGTATTTTTCACTCCATGCATCCGGTGAAGTGGGTTTTAGCCCATGAAAGCTTATGCCCAAATAAATTTGTTAGTGTCTAAGGTGCCACAAGGACTCCTTGTTGTTTTTGCTGATACAGACTAACATTGCTATCACTCTGAAATCTGTTCTTTGTGTGTCTGCTGAGAAAGGGTGCTACTTGTATCTTAACACTTAAGAGCCTCTTAATTCATTTATTACAATTAACTCCCACTGTCATCAATAGGAATTACCTGAATTCTGTGAAGCCCAACTAATATTTTATAGGCCACTGATCACATAGCAGATGGTGGAATCAAATGAAACAGATTACCTAGAGGTGAAAGGCAGGTTCCATATCCCCTTACCAGTCTCTTGGGCCATCTATGGCTTTTTAGTTTTTTTATCTAATTTTTTAAAACTTAAGTGGCCTTAGACTACCATCGGAAAAGCAGTGATTTGTTGCTAAAGCGAGGGGGACTTGATCAGAGCTTCAAAGTGGGGAAACAGCATGTTCCTACTTCTCCACTCTCATATTTAATTCATAAGGGGTCAGGATTTCTTCCACCTGAGCAGGGGGTCCCAAGAACACTTAGAATTTGTCCATTTTACAAAAAACACCCCCCTTCAACGAGAACTGGATCATTTGAGAGGGCAGGTTTTTTGTGGTGAAAAAGAAGGCCAAGCCAGCTGTAAGTTTCGACCTGGCTGTATTAAAGTGCATAAGTCATACAAATTCTCTGCCATTTTTTCTTATCTACTTACTGCATTGCTTGCTTATTGCCCTAGCTGGTTTAAAAGATGCTAAATCACTTTGCTGCCAGTAATGGGATATTTGCTATCTTGAGCAATAGCTCTCTTCCGAGTTGGGACATATACTTCTTGAATGTAATCAATTTAGTATAAGGTAACAGAAAATCGAAATAAATAGGCAACAAACTCTGTTTCAACATATGTGCTGTTCCCTTGTGCTGTAGTGCTCCTGTAACTCACTGGTGAGGGTGTGTTCCAATTCCTCTATTCGAGCCTCATCTGCAGATAAAATGAGTCTGTTACAGCCTCAGGGTACGTGGCTATATTGCCAAAAAAAAGGAAAAAAAAGATCCATGGCAGGGCATCTCAGAGCCCAGGTCAACTGACTTGGGCTCATGGTGCTCGTACTATGGGGCTAAAAATAGCAGTGCAGATATTTGGGATTGGACTGGAGCCTGGGCTCTGAAACCTGGTGAGGAGGGAGGCAGAGACTCACTGCTGCAGAGTTTGTTGGAGGTTTTTTTTTCACTGTAGATGTACTCTCAGTTAGAAAATTTTGGCTCTTTTACTCAAGTAGTAGCAGCTCATGCTTTTAGCTCTCGTGGCCCCCAGTTCAATCCCCAGTGTATCAGCTAAGATGGTGGCTGTCACACTTCTTAGCTGTTCTTCCTAACCTGCACTGTTGAGACCTGTGGGTTTTGGGGCCTGGATCCTGAAGGTGCTGAATGCCATCAAGTTTCACTGACTGTAGCTGAGTTCAGAGTGCTCAGTACCCCTCAGGATCTGGTTCTGGCAGCTCAGGTAGGCTTCTTGTGGCTCCTTTTTCCACTGGGAAATGGGAGGATCTGCCCTAGTTTTCCTCAGCTGTAGCTTTAATCTTACAAACTGGTGAAAAATTGCATAGGCTTGATTCTTCACTGCCCTGCCATTGTATAGTTATTTACAGCTGTGCAAAGTGGGTGTGAAGGAAAAGCTCATCAAAATGGCAGCATTTTGCACCCACTTTGCACTGGGCTAAATGACTGTAAGGCAATGGTAAATCAGGCCATCTGTGTCTCTCTGCAAAGTTGCATTTTCTTTATCTTTTATTCTTCCTTTTTCATAAATTCTGCTTAGCTCTCAACTTCAGCGTTGCCCAGGGTCAAGGACTTTAAGGAGCCAGGGTCTGGTTCCTGGGAGTAAAGCGTACCCACATGGTATGGGTGGGGGATGTTCAGAGAACCTTAGGAAGCAAAGAACACATAACAGAAAAGCCCACACACTGTGTGGAGCGGGAGTAAGAGGATATCCCAAACGGGCTGCTGTTTAGTTTTGTGGTATTATGCATTTGAGTTACCACTGAAAAATTCTTTACCAGTGTCCCAGAATAATTGCTGTTAAACACAGCTTGGATTAGGGACCTGACCCTACTCCAGTTGAAGTCCAGGGCAGAAATCCCATTGACTTCAGTGGGGATCAGTTTCCGACTCTCCATCCTAAATCATAACCGCAACAGTGAGGAACTTCTCAATGACAGGAGAGCTGTGATCCAGTAATGGGGCTTTGCCTGGGACCAGAGATCTGCCGATGGACACATTTGCAAGGCCTTTGTGTGCATTTTATTTACAATAGGCAATACAAGCTTCTGAATATTTCAGCCTCTGCTTGAATGTGAAATACAAATTAATATTTAAAAAAAGGGAATTAATATGTAGCTAGTAAATGACTTCCGACCCTCAATAGGTAACAATCCAATCTAGTTTTAAAGGACTCAAACAATGAGGCTTCCACCACTTCCCTTGGAAGCGGGGATTTCCTGTACTCTTGCCAATGACTAAATGCAATCAAATGAACATTATTCCCTTTACAAATGATGTGGCCTTTCCCGTAGAATTATCTGCTGCTCTGCTGCACTGAACTTCAGAACTTTGCAGGCTCCCTCCGACACTCAGCTGTATAAATCAGTGTAGTTCCTTTGACTGCAGTGCGACTATGTTGATATTATGGCAAATGATCAAAACTGTTTCTCTTTCTTCCTCCATGTCCTCTATGCTGCATCTCTGACTCGATCTTTTAGTCAAGTGTGAGGTTCCCATCACTTTAATTTTCCATGAGTTCTGTTAATAGTAAAGAGGTAGAGATTTTAAAAACAACTTCTTTAAAGTGAGGAATCCATAAAATTAGAATTCCTTTTGATTGGGGCTACTCTGCAGTCATAATCCTGCCTTGAGTATAACTCCTGGGTTACAACTGTGGGGTAGATGCAGTTCCTCTCTTTTACTAAGAGTGAAGTGGATTCAGCGAACCCAAAAGCAGCAGGGCATTTTTTGATCTCTGTGTCCCGTTAGCATAATACCAAATTTGCAGAGTAACAGTCCCATAAGTGATAGGTTTCAGAGTGGTAGCTGTGTTAGTCTGTATCAGCAAAAACAACGAAGAGCCCTTGTGACACGAGAAGGGCTCAGTAACGCTGGGCAAGCAAACCGCACTGACTGAACGTTTGTTGCAGGGGAGAGGATTCCCATTCATAGCTGTAATTTACTCCAAACTCCATTTTGCTTTGTCAGAGCTTGCCAGATTCCAGCTGACAATGGAGTAGAAACAGGACAGAAGACTGTCCACCCTTCCTCCTCCTCCTCCAGCATTAAAATGCTGGCTCTCAGGCTGATTTTCATAAGGGGCTATGTCATACAGGACACAGAGATCAAAACTCCAAAACTCTGGAGGCTTCTCTGATAGATCCAGAAAGTACGTAACTATAATAACTCTTTCAATGTAACTTCCCACCTCAGCCACTCCCAGCAGAGAGCCCCAGCAATGGCAACCCTCTTTAAAGCCTTTGGGGTTTTCAAGTGGAAATTCCCAGCTGGGCTCTGCAGAGTGAGCACTTTGTAGATAAGGAAGAGCTTGCTATAAAGGAATGCTGTGTTTTGCTGAGAATTCGCCTCTTGATGCTCTTTGCCTCAGCGGTATTTTTTGGTAGCATTCTCCTTGTAGTTCTGAATGTTTGCACTGCAAAATGACTTTGCTAAAGCATAGTTTCTTCCAGGGCTATAGCCACTATGTGACAGATTCCTGCTCTTTTCTCCCCTCCCGTCCCTAGCTAAGGGTCTGAGTCGTGCCCCTGCTTGAGTCCCAACGCAGATAGACAACAATTGTTTGCTATTAGTGCATAACACTTATATTATTAGATCATGATTAGCTGTCATTAGAATTGAGGCCAATCCAAAGCCCCAGATCCAAACACTCCCCGTCTCTCCCCACCTACATTAGGGAAAATCTGGAGCTGGAGCCAAGCTTCATGGCTGGCCCCTCTTTCTGTTTCTCTGCTTGTTTCTGGCATTTCTAATGAGCTTAACGCCATAGCATCCAGACACCAGATCCAGAGGCTGAGACTCCAATTCAATTGCTCTGTAAAGCAGCCTGCTCTTCCCAGCTCCTATGTTTGGCCACCTCTACCTGTGAGCTTTAATGGGATAGCTTTTGATTTTTTGCATGTGTTAGATCAGTTTTCTATGTCGTTTTGTCTTTGGCTCTCATTATTGTGGGCAGGCTTTTGTGCAGCACACCGTGTCTAGAAAGCATTCAGGCACAGGCTCCGACTGCTTTGTTCTGGTCGAGGACCTGCAGTGACTTGCTCTGTGCTCCCAAGAGCTTACCCTGGGCTATAGTCTTCCCACTAAGCAATGGCAGGAAGTACCCAAAATAAGTTGTATGGCTGCAGGAAGCAAATCTCTGCTCACCCTGCAGGTTTTCTGTCACTAGGAATGTGTTGGTGGAGAACACAGGAGGAAGTGGGAAGAGAGGGAGAGAGAGACCTTTTCCTCTGCCCATTTTCATATTTAAACTAGGATATTGTACTATCAAAGGAGAGAGAAAACAGAGGGGGAAAACCGTATTTATCCCTCTGTGTCCCCTTTACTTTTCTCTCTGAGTCCTAATCTAGCTCTTTCCCAGCCAGTATGAAAGGCGTGGGCGGCGGGTGAACCCCTCGTTCAGGGAGGCTAGCCCTCTGCCCTGCCTCTACCCCTTTCCCCCTGGCCCAGATCCAGAGTAGCCCTGAGACTCCCACCATGCCCCAAGCTGCTGGCTGGCCCAAGCTCCAGGCCAAAGGCCCAAGCTGAGCCCCCACCGGTTTCCGGGGAGAGGCGGAGCAAGGGCATGGCCTTCGGGCGGAGCGTGGATAGGGCCACAGCCTGGGTTTGGGGAGGCTTAGCCTCCCCTGGCCTATTATACCCACTGCCCAGGGAAGTCGAAAGGGAAAGGACCACCTGGTGAATCACCAGTACAGGACTAACTGTTGAGGACATGAGTTTCTCTGGGAGGTTCCCCATACAGCTGAGTCATGACTGTAATGCAATGGCATGACTGCAATGCTCATTAATATAGACACTGGATTTATGTCTCACTACAACAATCTGTAACCCACTAAACTGGCCTGTACTTGCCAGGAGCATCTCTGGAGCCTTTTTTAAACATTGATGTCATATTAGCTATCCTCCAGTCATCTGGTACAGAAGCTGATTTAAAGAATAGGTTACATACCACATTTGGTTAGTAGTACTGCAATTACACATTTGAGTTTCTTATGAACTCTTGGGTGAATACCATCTGGTTCTGGTGACTTATTGCTGTTTAATTTATCAATTTGTTCCAAAACCTCCCTACTGGTCCTTACTGAATATAGTCAAGTCATGATCAGTGGCCCCAGAGCAACCATGAACATCCAGTCTAGTGATCAGTTCATCTTTATCCACCACAAGGAGGCCCACAACAGTTGGGTACAAAACTTTGTATTAGAAAAGTATCTATAATTTTTCAAAATCTCCAAGGATGATTTGCTCGTGGCTATGTGAGACCTCCTCTGTCTGTCTCCCAATAGGAAGTCCCCAGTGATAACCTAATTTCTTTCCACAAGCCACAGACAGGTGAAAAAGGAAAAACATTTCCTGCTTTCTGGTTTGGATTCAGTGAAGTGTGCCAGCCCCCCACCGGTTCATCTGCTGGGCTGCGTTAGTTAGCGGATTGATCCCTATCCAATCGAGATCCTGGGGTTCTCAATAACCAAGAATGTAAAATAGGTAATGATGTGTCTAATGCAGGGGTTCTCAAACTTCATTGCACTCCGACCCCCTTCTGACAACAAAAATTACTACACGACCCCAGGAGGGGAGACCGAAGCCTGAGCCCTCCCAAGCTCCACCGCTCCAGGTGAGGGGGAAAGCCAATGCCCGAGCCCAACCACCCTGCGTGGGGAGGCCAAAATCGAAGCCCAAGGGCTTCAGCCTCAGACAAAGGGCCTGCAACCTGAGCCTGGCTGCCCAGGGCTGAAGCCCTCAGGCTTTGGTTTCGGCCTCAGGCACTGGGACTCGGACTTCAGCTTTGGCCCCAGACCCCAGCAAGTCTAAGTCAGCCCTGGAGACCCCATTAAAATGGGGTTGCAACACAGTTTGGGGTGCTGACTCACAGTTTGAGAATGTAAAGTGCTACCCTACCCACCACTTTAATACTCTCTTCCCTACCTCAGTGGGTTTTAACCAGCGACACTAACATTCCAGTCATACATATCGTTCCACCGGGTTTCCCCATTTCCCCTCCCCAGGGAGAATTTCCAACTCCTCTTCCTTATTGCCCAGATTCCAGTGCCAAGAGCAGTGTTGCTTCCCTTCATGAGTGATATCTTGCAGGGCACATACACCACAGCCCAGCATTCCCCTGAGTCCACACTTGTGTTACTGCAGGATGGGTTATCTGCAAGCCAGGGAGAGACTCCATCTCACGTGTCCCTTTCTTCCCTCCATTGGAAGGTGCCGGGGGAGAAAGAGAACTTGTCCCCAGGGCTGAATGGGATTGCTGACATTGCAGCATGGGATTGCTGGCATTGCAGCACACTCTCCAGGAACCCTCAAGCCTTCCCTATCAGCTCTGCAGCATCAGAACAGCAGAGCCTGGATAGGAGCAAGAGAAAGGCCTGTTTTCCACAGAATCCTTAGGCCTGGAGCAAGAGAAAGGCCTGTTTTCCACAGAATCCTTAGGCCTAGAGCATTTAGAGCAGGCCTAGAGCATTTAGAGCAGAAATCCCTGTGGGAGTTAATGTTGCTCTATAAAGAGCTGCCAAGGGGTGTGCAGCTTCTTGACAACACCACGCAAAGCGATCTGTTTGTAGAGATGCATAAAGCCCTGCACTGATTTCTCTGAGAGGATTCCCCCGAACCTTATTCCTTACCTCTCGTGACAGGGCTGTGTGAGAGCTTGTAGAGAGCCAGAGGCAGCTTTCTAGAGGGGTAATTCAGAAATTCCCTATGGAACCTATGGGCTGCGGCCTACTGCAGGAAGGAGCCAGGTGCTTGTTGGAGTGACTCTAGGAGGAATGCTCTGGGCTGGCTCTCTGATCACCTCTTCACTCTGCTTCTTCCCACACCCACCTTTGGGGTAAGTCCATCACCTCCTCCTTAGTGCGTGTGGGCTGGAAACCAGATATGGCAGTAGAGAGGTTGCCCACTCAGCCCACGCACAGGAGGATCCATTGCAGCTCAAGTCCTCCTGCTTGTCAGAGCCCAGAGGAATGCATGACACTGAGCCTGGACTCTGTGACTGCATTAGTCACCAACAGGGGAGTGTGGCAGGAGAGGACAGATAACATGTCTACAAATAGTTTTTTCTGGACTGCTGAGGTGGGGGGAGAAAGGCCAGATTACTTCTGGCTCTTTAGGACTCTGAGGAAGCTCTGGGATCTGGAGAGAGGTCTCTGGAGCCTTGGGATGTGCAGGTTTGGAGACATGTGGCTCCTACCTAGTACAAAGTAACCTGCTGTGCTCCCCCACAAGAGCCATATTAACAGGCAACACTGCAAGTGGCCCCCATGCCTCTCTATTTCTTTGGCCACAGTTATCATGTCCTCTTTTGCTAGACTAGAAAAAGGACAAGAGCTCACTCCTGCTACCACCTCAGGGATTTGTTGGGTTGAGATCAGCTGGTAGAAGCATGCAATAGCAACAGAATCTGGGATTTCAAACCCCTAGAGTGACCTCTTACCTTTATAGACCTGCCCTTTCATCATACACAGCTATTTTAAAGTTTAGCGTGATAGTAAAGAGACCCATTTTCAACCCTTCACCACACTAGACAAAGGCCGCATTATGCATCATTAACTATTTATTTCTACTCTCCTGGCTCCCAGACTGCTTTTCCTCCCTACTGCCGCCAGCCACCTTCCAGTTCTCCCTCTTCTCTCCCCTGCTCTGCTCACTTGATTGCAGCAGCTCAGCGGATGGTCCAGCTTTGCTCTTTCACTTCCATTCTTCTTCACTTCTTTGGATAGCTGCATTTGCCATTGAGCAGCCTGATGGAAATACCTGAATCCTCTGTCTAGGCACGCAGGCCCAGCAGCTAAAGCCAAAGCCCCACTGAGAGCAGGGGGAGATTAGCCTGGAGTGTCAGGAGTGGAGGATTGGCCCATGGGGACCCCAGGCACTGCAGCTGCTGCCACCTACATGGTGAATCCTCCAACCCATCACCAAACAGCTCTTCCACATTCTGCAAACTGGCCTCTCCTACCTAGGAGAACAGAAACCCTTTGTTAGATCAGGAGAGTCTCTTCAATGCAGCTTTTTCCACAGCTCCCAGAGGGTACAGTGAAACACCTGCAAGTCTCTAGGAGTCTCTCAAGGAGTTCCCTGTTCAGTCACTTGGCGCCCACTAGCAATGGTCTCTGACAGCGGCATTGCAAAGGGGAGCTCAGCAGATGGTTGGTCTTGTCATTTAAGGCCTAGCTGTCAGAGTCAGGGCTTCCTGGGTTCTCTGGCTTTGGAAGTGGGTGGAGGCTAGTGGTTGGAGCTGGACTAGTATCAGTACCATGCTTCCTTCCTGCCTCTGGCAGTGACGTTCTGGGTGACCTTGCAGCCAGTTGCTTTCCATCCCTGTGCACCATCTAACAGAGATAATACTGACCCCTCTCAGAGGGGCTGACAGGGGTCACTACCGTAATGACTCAAGTTAGAGTGAGTTCTGTTCTTGGCAGTGAAGCACCCAGATTCAGTCCCCATGGATGCCCAAGGTGTCTATATGGGGCCATGGTTTGACTCACCTAGCATTACAGGCTGTGCATAGTGCATCTGCTCCTGGCCCTCTCCTGTGCACAGCTCCATCACACACAAGAACATGGCCCACCAAGGACAGTCTATTAGCTCCCATCTGGTGTTCACCTCCAAGATGGCCGGTGAGCCCTAGTCAGCCCATAGAAAGACAGGGTGGTGTTCTTTGGTGGAAACTGCTGGAACTTCAGCCTCTGCTCCCACCTCCACCCACACGCTAAGGGCTTCAAAAGTGATTCCTGATCCCAGATGAACAAAGTAGCTGAGCTGAGGCCAGGGTGGGTGGAATTACTGCTGGGACGGAGCCTAAGAGAAGAGCAGATTTCTCCTCTGCTCTAGGGAGCTCCCCATAGGAAAAGCAGCTGGAGCGGGGGTGGGGGTGGGGGTAATACAAGCACTACCCCTCAGCCCTGAATAGCAGGCAACTAGGACTTTGGGAGCCAAGGTACTGGTGTATCTTGCTGGAGAGCAGAAAAGGGCACTGGAGAAATTGTACAAAAGCCAATGTCACGGCTGGGTCAAGGGCAGCGAGACCTACTGCTCAGAGCCAGAGTCCACACTCACATGACAGGAGTCAAGAGTCAGCTGGGTCAGGATACTGGAGGAACAGAAGCAAAAGACAAACTTGCGATCGCAACCACAAATCAGATGCCAGGAAATCACGCCTGGGGAGCAGAAGCAGAAACAGGCGGCACATGGTCCAGAGCAGGGAGAGGCCCTGTTCCTGCTGCTGCCTTACGCAGGGCCAGAGGGCCAATTAGCTTCTCTGGGACTCCTCCAATAGGACCTCAGGAATGGTGCCTCAAACTGCGGCTGAACTTCATGGGTCCTAGGTAAGCAATTTTCAGCAGGCTTCCAGGTGGAGGGTTGGAGTGTGGCTGCTCCCATGAACCCTGCAGACCCGGGTTGAAGACCCCTGGGTTGTGACAGTGGGTGATCTCTGCCCGCTCAAACCTCCTACAGAAAACATTATCCAGGATCCTGGACACATCCTCTGAGAATAAAATGAGGAGATCATGATGAGAAACACGTCTCTGTACCAGGGCTGGGATCCAGGGATAGGGAAAGCTCCCAACCAGGATATGTAGCAGGAGCCCCCTGTTTGTTGCAAGAGCCACAAGTGGCAGGAAGAGTGAATGGTTCTTACCTCCAGGAGATGCATGGGATCTTCCATCTGAGCCTCAAGGAGACCCATGTTGCTTCGTTTGACAGGATGAGATCACATGTCCCCACTGCTCTCTGAGCTGGGCTGGCTGCAGGATACATCTGTGTGAGAGGCTGGGACAGAGCCTGAAAGACAGATGTGACAATCAGGGTTCTGTCACCCCAGCGGGGAGAACAGAGGGTCTGAACCTCAAAGAATAAGCAATTGAATCAACTGATTCAATGTAGAGTTACTGTGCCCTACAGGTACATCCTAAGGTCCTTTCATGGATTGGTAACTGGCTAAAAGATAGGAAACAAAGGGTGGAAATAAATGGTCAGTTTTCAGCACGGAGAGGGGTAAATGCTGGTGTCCCCCAGGGGTCTGCACTGAGACCAGTGCTGTTCAACATTTTCATCACTGATCTGGAAAAAGGGGTAAACAGGGAGGTGGCAACATTTGCAGATAATAAAAAAGCTACTCAAGATAGTGAAGTCCCAAGCAGACTGCCACGAGCTACAAAAGGATCTCACCAAACTGGGTGACTGGGTAACAAAATGGCAATGTTCGGTGTTCAAAATTCAATGTTGATAAATGCAAAGTAATGTACATTGGAAAATACAATCCCAACTCTACATCTAGAATGATGGGGTCTAAATTAGCTGTTACCACTCAAGAAAGATCTTGACGTCATTGTGGATAGTTCTCTGAAAACATCCACTCAATGTGCAGCGGCAGTCAAAAATGCGAACAGAGGGCAGAGGCCTGTGTGGGGCAAGAAGGGCAGGGATTTGGGAAGCAAGAGCAGAGGATCAAACACTTTTTTAATATGGGTCAGAATGATCCCCATTTCAAAGATAGAGAAAGTGAGGCACCAGGTGGGAGAGTGACCTGGCCAGGATCACATTACCGCTCAGTGGCAGGGCTGCAGTAAACCTGTTCCCTGCTCTCATCACTGGACCCTGCTGCCCCTTCTGTATGACCCCTCCAGCCATCCTCTCCCATAGGCCATCCCCACCACTCTCCAATAACAGGCTGTTTCCATAATGGAAGCAGGCTTGTAACAGAGTTCACTCACCAATAGATGCCCCTTCCTGGCAAGGCCTAATGTCACAGCTTTCTTGCAGGGCTAGCACCCCCGTTGATAGTCGCTCGGGCACTCTGGCAGTTTTTTGGCTGGGAACTTAGCCTTTCAGCCAGGTGACTGTCTTTTAAGTCCACTCCTTCCTGGGTCATGCTCGTTCCAGACTAAAAGTCCAAAAACATCTTTAACAGAAACAAGGTCTTCCGTCTCTTTGCGAGCTCTTCCTCAGGCTAACTCTGGCTTGGCCTGCCCTTGCTGGCCTTGGTAGCCCTTTCTATGGCCTTGTACATCCTCTTCCTTAGGGACCATGGGAGAACCCGTCCTACCCTGGATGCTAGGTTCTGCCACAAGGCCCTGTAAGGAACAGCTAGGCTTGCTCCTGTAGCTTTGCTGCGGTTTTCCCTGGTTTCCCCCTCAGGTGGAGCTCACTCTAATCCATTTGACCTAATTCCAGGCTTTATAGCCCACAGGCCAAGCCCCCCTGTTATATACCCTCCTCCTTCGAACGTGGCCCACACCAGGGACAAGTTCTATTCTTGTCCAAGCTTCATCCCTCATCATCTCGTCGCTGTCACCAGCTGCGCGCTTGTACAGCCGGCGCACAGTGTCTCCAGCTCCACTCCCAGCTCGCTCACCAGAATGAAGAGGCAATCCTTCTCTTCCGCAGTATCCCAGCGCTCTTCCTGCAGCCACTCCTTCTCATTCGCAACTGCTCGCGGAGCCTGTTCTGAAGCCTTTAGCTTCTTCTGTAGCCTTTTTGTTACTGCTGCTGTATACGCCGAAACCTTTTCCCATCAGGGTCGGAGAACCCACCAAGGACTGTTCCGCCATTGTGTTTGTCCCGACATCAGTCTGCTTCGTCTCTGTGCCAACCATTTTGTCATTCACCTCCCTGCAGCACCCAACAGGGTGTATTGGTCGTGGGTCTGCAAAGTCCACGACTATCCCTGCCACCTCCACGTTGCCTGCCTCATGTGGGTTTGTGTCAGAGGACACCTTCTCCTTTCTTTCTACCTTCTTGGGCCCTGGCCCCTTGTTTTGCCACTCAGCAATTTCCTAAGCAGGCCGTGTCTTTTGATATGGCCTGCTTCTCTGCACCCAAAACAAAGAACTCTTGTCCCCATCTTGGCATTAGGCCACGCTTGTACACTCTCATGCCCTGCTCTCCTGGGCTAACCTTCTCAGCACAGCCCAGGCGTGCTCTCCTTGTCTGTTCTTTTTGTCCATGGGCAAAGCAGACCCTGGGTTGATTTCCCTTTGCCGGATCTCTCACAGGTATTTCTCCTGCTGCGTCTGTAGCTCTGCCTGCACTTCCTTCTGCCTCTGTTGGTGTTCTAGGAGCTGCTGGAGAAACCCCTAGACCTGCTTTGGCTGCTTAACCAGTCCCTGGAACTGAAGTGGGAAATCCAGTGACCAGTTTGGTCCCTCGATACACCCGCTTGGGAGGACAGACCTGCCTTCAGCAACCAAGACTTCCATCAGCTCACACGGATCACAGGGGGAATTCAGTCCTCCTGACTATGCCAATCGTAAACAAATCTACTCATCATTCCATGCCCCCTGGTGGCCAGGCCTGACATCACAGCCCTCTCGCTGGGCTGGCGGCCCTCATCGATGGTAGCTCCAGTACCATGGCAGTTTCTCTGCCTGGTAACTCAGCCCTCTGGCCTGGTCACCACCTTTAGTCCACTCTTCTGGGGAGCAGCTTGTCTCACACTAGAAGTCCAAAGAGGTCTTTCCACAGAAAGAAGACCTTCTGCCATTGCTGGGGCTCTTGCTTAGCCTGCAGCCCCATTGCTGGGCTTGGTAACCCTCTCTGGCTGCTGGTCTTCTTTGGGGCCAGTAGGGGAACCCAGTCCCACCCTGACATTGGGAGTGGCCCAGGGCCCTGTACCCAACAGCTAGGTCTGCTCCTTTCTCTTTGCTGCAGTTTTCCCTGGGCACTTCCTACTTCTCTTCTCAAGTTCCCATCTAGGCTTTCCTTCCCACCTCATTCTTATTCCTGTGGATACCCCAGCTGGGCGGTATCAGCACTGCAGTCTGGCTCCTTAGGGGGAGGTACATGGTGCCTCTCAGTTAGGGCTCATTCTGTAATCAGCTTGGTTAAGCCCCAGGCTGTGCAGCATAGAGGAAAGCACCCTGTTACAAGCCTGCTCTGTCCATTCCTACTGGGCTGGGGTCCCTGCTCTCCATTTCAGACCTGGTTTCCAGAGGGGCTGAGTAGACACAGGCCCCACTGCCTGGAACTGGAGTTTGCTTGTTCTGGTGACTCTGACATTCAGGCCCTTCATCATTCAGAGGCTGACAGGTGTGGTGAGGGGGCTGGAGAAACCCCACTGCTGAGCAGAAGGAGGTCAAAGAGTTGGAATTCTGGGAGCTGAAGGGTTCATTTGCTCTGCTGTGGGAAGTGGAGCTGGAGACCGGAGATGCCATGTGAACGAGACTACCTGATGTTCTCTTCATGCCTGAGGGGCTGGAGCCTCCTGCTGGAAATGCTTTCAGGAGTCCAGGTTCGAAGACATCTCTGGGGAGTCCCTTCCTAGGAACAAAACCAGGGTGGTACAATGATGGAGATGTCTCTGTCCCAGAGCTGGGAGCCAGGGACGGGGGAAGCTCCCAGCCAGGCTATGCATTGGGGATCCCATTTCTCCCTCAAGAGACCCACGCGCCCCAAGAAGTAAATGGCTCTTACCTCCATGAGGGAGTGGGGTCTTCCATCTAAGCCTCTCTGAGACCCAGCATCGCTTGGTTTGATGGGAGGAGGTGACCTGTCCCCACTGCTCCCGGAGGTGGCTCAGCTACAGGATGCACCCCTCTGGGAGGCTGTGCCAGATCCCAGGGCCTTGAAGACATCTGGGAAGGAGGCTCCTATTCATTTCACACCCAGAGACCCCGTAGAAGGGCCAAGGGGAGAATAAAGGGCAGGAGGTGAAGCTAGCCCTGAGCCTCCGTCCCACCCCCACCCCCTCAAAAGTGGAGCTTTCCGAGCTTCAGTGGGGCTAGGAGCTGTAGCCCTGACACAATGGCCCTTCTGCACCATATGGGGCAGGGAGAGCTCTGCCTGGGAGCAGGGGGAATAGGATGGGGGTCAGGCCAAGGAAAAGGGGGAGGGGAATGGGTGTGAGGGGAAGAGTAGCTGCCCCAGATGAAGGAATTTGGGGGGCAGAGGGAAAGACCTTTCTCCACAGAGAGGGGAGAGAGTTTCTGTGAGTTCCAGGGTCTCCATTTCCCCTTCCACTAGCTCCCCATTTACAGCGAGCCAGAGCAGTACCTGCAGCAGGGAGCTGGAGTTGCTGGTGGCCTCAGAAGCACAGCCCCTGCAGTGCCTCAGGAACCTGGCGCAAGTGCCGGATGATGCAGAGCTGGCGCATCACATTGGCCGTGACGTCCTTCTGCTGCAAGGGAACAAGAACCTGTCAGAGACTCAGATGCCCCCGAGGAATCAGGGGGGATTAAGGGCACCTGGAACCAGCAGCATTTCCACCCAGCACCTGCCCACCTTTGAGGGATGGATTCACCCTCCTGACCACCAGAATGGAGTCTTGTTGTCCTTTCTAGTGACCTCCAGTGCCAACCCCCCTCCTTGTAGGGTGAGCTCCTGCCACCTTCCCGTCAGTGCCCCTGAGAGCAATCCACAGCTCAAGTTCTCAGAACCCTCTCCTCCACCCCCACCCAGGTTGGGCAGGGAGGAGGCTCTAGCAGGGGTGGGGGGAAGGAGGGATTCTGGCAGCAGTGAAGTTGGATGTGGAGAGGTTGAGACCTTTCCCCAAGTCATCCCAGCCACTAATGCTGAAGCCGCAGGATGGCAGCCCTGGTGAATGGGGCAGATCAGCAGCCCCTGCTGACTGAATCCTCCTGTTCTCTCTAGAGCGGGTCCAGCCCTGCCAGCAGCAGGACAAGCTTCCCCCATCCATGTGCCTCAGCCCTGCCTGGTCAGTCACCATCACCCATCAGTCCTTGGGCTCCCAGGCTGCCAGTGATGGGAGCAACTCTAGGTGGTGGCTCGGGTGACACAGACACTAGGCCACTGGGAACTGATGCAGCCCTGTGGGACACGAGAGGCCCTCAGAGTGCATTTAGGGGACTCTTCTGCCCTTCCCAAGAGCAATAGCATCGTGTCCTAAGAAAATAAGTCCATGATGAGGTAATGCTTGTAATTAATTAGCCTTGCCAAAGAGCTGGGTCGGAGCTGCTCTGGGGACAAGCTGGCTCCCTCCTGCTCATGGAGGTGGATTCATCTCCCTTCCCAGTAGCACCTGCTCTCACTCTCATTCCCCACCAGGCTCCTTGCCGCCAGGACAGTGAATGGCCATAGGATGGGAATGAGGCCTGGGCCCCGCCCCAATCTCCTGCATCTAATGAAGCTGCTTACCTTGTCCCCCATTAGCTGCTGGGCTTCCCCCAGGAGGGAGTAGGTGAGGAGCAGCCCAGCCCGGCTGACACGCAGCAGGGGTCGTGGATGGCCAGCACTGTGTTAATAATGTGTTCCAGTGTCTTTCTAGGTATGGAAGTGAGGTTGGCTAGTCTATAAGTTCCAGGGCTCTCTATGTTTTTTAAAGATAGCTACTGTCTTGTTAATGGATGGGAAGATGTTCTTTTTTGGGGATCTCAGACAAGAACTGGGGCACAGCACCTGGTTTGTTAAGGTCACAAAAATGGAGGCAGGAACCTCTTCGCTCCTCCTGGCAAAGAACCTGAGGTACCTAAAAGACTCACATCCCTGAATGGGCTTTAAAAAAGACAATGGTTAAAACTTGGCCCCGACCATTTCTTGTTTCCGCAGACTAGACATTTTAGCAAAGTTTTGAATTCCTTGGTGCTCAACACCATGAAACTCCCCTTTCTCCTTCACAAAGGGCTTTAATGCCCCTTATCTCACCCAGGTTCACGGCTGCCCAGAGTTCATGAAATGTTCCTGTTCCCATTGGACAGATGGGGAGCCTGAGGGACAGAGAAGGGAAGTGGCCTACCTAAGGGCCTATACAGCAAGGTGATGGCAGAGCCGGAAAGAGAAGCCACCAATCCTGACTCCTGTTCTAACAGACAACAAACCCCACACAGGCAGGGAGAGAGCCCAGGAATCAAGATAGTAGGGAAATTTCACTGAAACTGTTTTTGTCAGAAAATCCCATTCAGACTAAACCAGTTTGTTTCTTGAAATCATAACAAGTGGGATGAAAATTCTTCGCAAAAATATTTTGTTGCAAAACAAAAGCATCTACCGTTTGTCACAGTGTGTTAAATTGTTTCCTCGCACACAAAGAGGAGACACTGAGATCTCAAAAATTAGATAAGACGCTTCAGTCTGAGCTAAGTAGTTGCTGCTCTTAACAATTTCAAAATAATCAAATACAAATAAAATAGAATATTTCAGCTATTCTATTATGTCATAATCTGATCTGAGTAAACGTGATTGAACACCTCATATTATGCACTGCTCCTAGTGACACCCTCCAGTGGATCCCGATCCTCCACCCACCGTGAGGTAGGTAGGAGTGGATTGTTATCCCTACTTGAAAGAGGGAGAAACTAAGGCTGAGAAAGGAGAATTCACTCGTCTTAGGTCACACAGCCATTCAGTGGCAGAGTTGGGAATAGGACCCAAGAGCCTGACTTTCAAAATAACCATCGGATCTTGAATCTCATACATTGAATGACCTGAATAAAGTGCTCTCAAATGAGCTCCAGACCAACAACAGTTCATAGTAATTATTCAGCAAGTATTTTAGGAGAACTGGAGTGTTAGAGAGAATCATGAACTGATCAGAGACAATTAATGCAGAGAAGCAGCAAAATTCATCAAACATATGACTGGTTATGACTTATTTACTTGGTTTTAAAAGAGAACAACAAGGATCTGAGTCTCCTCCCTGTCAATAACCCCCTGGTCAGCCAATCAGGGTAGAGACTGAGGGGTGGGAGGCTGAGGGTGGGGATCACGGTCCAACCACTATTTCAGCCCCACATTTTTGGGTGGATCTTCCACAATGGGAGCTGCAGAGCACACACACACACCCCGCCAGACAGACAGACAGACAGACAGACACACACACCCTCCTGGTGGTGGGAGGGGAACAGGGGAAAGGACAAAAGAAGAAGAGAAAGGAGGGAGGGGTGGAGGAAAAGGTAAAACAAAAAAGACAAACCCCAATGTCCCCAGTGATTCTAAGGGACAAAATCCTAGGTGGGGAATAAAATTCTGCTACTTAAACTAGTGTTTTCCATGCCTAGAATTCATCTGGCACCAGATGGCTCAGACTGAACAGGTTCCATACCTCTCGGAGACTCTTACCTTGTAAACAGGGACGTCTGTTTTTGAGTAAAATCAGTAAAAGGAAAGGAGAAAACTTTAAAGAGGTTCCTCCTCGCGCTCACGTATGTAAACCCTAATGCTCTCTCAGTCTTCAAAGAGAGACCTCTAGAAGGAGACTTGCTGAAGCAAAGCCACAGGGGTCTCTGAGGTTTCCCTGGCCTTGCGCCCCTGTCCTGCCTGGCTGATGTCAGCATCTCTCTGTGAGGTCACCACCTCCCCACCACCTTTGACCAATAGGCTGAGGTCCTGCAAAAGGCCTTTGTGATGTCACTGCCACACCCGCCCCTCCCCTGCAGTGCTAATGTCCTGCCTCTGGCCAGACACTTTGGAGGTTTGAGCCACTCCCTATGGATCACCCCACTCAATGAGTGTTCATTCTAGGAAGGAAGCCGGCTAGACAGTAAAACATCAGATGCTGCTCCCAATGCAACACTCAGTTTTTCAGAAATGAGTAGACTTTATGGCCAGAAGAGACCATTAGAGCAGTTAATCTGACCCCCTGCATATCACAGGCCTCCTGTATACCACAATAGCTACTTTTTGGGCAAACACATTCAAGAAAGGCATCTAGTCTTCATTAAATGACATCAAGAGATGGAGAATCCACCACTTTCCTTGGTAGCTTGCTCCTGTGGTGAATCATCCTCGCTGTTGAATATTTGTGCCTTATTTGTAATATGAATTTGTCTCTTCTCACCTTCCAGCCATTGGGTCTTGTTATGCCTTTCTCTGCTAGATTAAAGAGCCCTTTAATACCCAATATTTTCTCTCCATTAAGGCATTTCCACATTTCAGTGAAGTCACCTTTCAATCTTCTTTTCATCAGCTAAACAGGTTGAGCTTTTTCAATAGCTCCCTAGAAGGCATTTTTCTCCAGCCCTCAGAACATTTGGTGGCTCTTTGCTGCCCCAGCTCCAATTTTTCAACATCTTTTTCAAATGAGGACACCAAAACTGGAGGCAGTATTCCAATAGCAGTCTCACTGATGCTGTGTCACCTCCCAATCCTCCTCACGGCTCTGCTCCTACATCGAAGGATGGCTTTAGCCCTGGTCACCACAGCATCACACTGGGAGCTCATGCTGAGTGTCTTCTCCACTATGGCCCCTAAATCCTTTTCAGAGTCACTGCTTTCCTGGATACACTTCCCCGTTCTGGGGGTGTGGCCGGCATACGTATAGGACCTTGCATTTGGCTCTGGTCAAACTTGTTTTCTTTGAATGGGCCCAGCTTGCTGCATGAGCCAGATTGCTCTGTATCACTGCCCTCTCCTCATCAGTAATTACCATTCTGCCTGTATTTTGTCACCCACCAATCTTACCAGCAGGGATTCTATGTTTTCTCCCAATTCATTGATAAAAATTATTTTAAAAAATTAGTCCTTGAGAGCTTCTTCAGACCCTTAGTACCTACTCCTCATAGCACAGCGAGAAAAGGCCGTCCATCCCTGCTGGTACATAAGGGATAAGCACAGAACAAACACACGTTTAGGAGCTGTGTTGTCCATAGTCTCTGAACAACATGTGGGGATTAGCAGCTTACAAATGCACTACAGACCTGTAGCGTAGACAGGTCCCAACTGTGTCTCGGTTTCCCACCCTGTAAAATGGGGAGAACAAACAAAACCTTGATCAGCTCTATTTGATAGCTGGGAAAACGGAGGCACCCAGCAGTGAAGAGACTTGCTCATGGTCCCAAAGCCAGGAATAGAAAACAGCAGGTCTTTTGATAGCCAGTCCTGGGACCTCACCCCAGTTATCTTGGCCTCACTGCTCTAACTTTATTCACAGCCTCCATGTCTTTTCCTCCATGTCTCTTAACCCCACGTCATTGCAGAAGAAAGATTTTTGGTTAGCCAGCTGGCTCTAATGCAGTGGTTCTCAAATTTTAGTACCTTTGCCTTTCACATAGCACGCCTCTGAGTGTGACCCCTCCTTATAAATTAAAAATACTTTTTTATATATTTAACACCATTACAAATGCTGGAGGCAAAGCGGGGTTTGGGGTGGAGGCTGACAGATCGCGACCCCCCAGGTAATAACTTTGCAACTCCCTGAGAGGGCCTGATGCCCAGTTTGAAAACCCCTGTTCTAATGCATGTGGATGTCGTTCCAAAAGACGTGCTCTGGCTCAGTCCCATGTTATGGTTGGCTGAAGGAACCACTTGGTGACATTCTAGGGCCTGAGTTATACAGGAGGTGCGACTAGATGCACATAATGGTCCTTTCTGACCTTAACATCTATCAATCTGTACATTTTCTGCTGCTAAGAAGATAACTCTGGACCTATTTTCTCTTATTCACTTTTGATTGGAATAATTTAAATCCAGGCCAAAGGATTTCCTCTTCCATTGTATCTTCAGCACCTTTGAGAGCAAACAGTTACTGTTAGTCCACAGGTTTCCAGTTTCAACCTGTCCCAGGGTGAGATGTCCAGGAAAGGGGTTGGAGCTCAACTGCACCTTGCTCAGGTTATGCAGCTCCCTAGTGTGAAGGGAATAAGTGTGGGGGTCACGTGACATAGGCATGGAAGTTTGAGGAAATGGGGGAGAGGCTGGTGCTGGGCAAGGAGGGCAGGGATTTGGGAAGCAAGATCTGAGGATGAAACACTGTCTAATTGTCGGTTAGGATTATCCCCACTTCAGAGAGGGGGAAAGTGAGGCACCATTTGGAAGTGGGACCTGGCCACTTGGGCTGAGCATCTGAATAGTCGCTAGAGCGAAAATATAAAAGCCATTAAGTGTCAGAAGAACATTCATCAGGGAATTGGAGAGTTCAAGGCTGGCCAGAAAATGTGTAGTGTATGGCATAAACTAGTATACGCTCTGCCACCTCACTGGTTTTGGAGACAAGAGTACGTCTCTTGGAGAGAGGGGTTAGAGGATCTTTCTCTGAGACAGTTGGGAACAGAAACTCCATCTGTAATTTTGCTCACTGGCCCTGCCACAAACTCCACCCTCCAACCATTGTGAGCCAGGCCCGGGAACACCATTCCACTGTCACAGTTACATGGACCTGCCCATCTGCAGACACTGCAGCCGGCACACGCACTGGTGCTGGTGCTGTGACATGAGCTGGATGAACCACCCTGCTGGCCCCCACATCCAGCATTCCCTCCCTGAGCAATCGGCACTGCTCCCCTGGAGCAGTCTCTCTTCATGGACCCTGTCCCTTTCCTCCTTAGCTCTTTTGAAAGCCCCTATCTCCAAAAGCTCCTGCATGGTCCTCCTCCTTCTGGCCCACTGCTGGCCACTTGTAGCACCTGCAGTCCCAGGCAGCAGGCTTGACCCAGCAGGTGTGGAATTGTCTTCCAATGGAATGAAACAGAGGGTATGTTAATTGTATTGCTATGGGGGAAGGGAGAAAGAATTCCCCACTTTGCTTTCTGTCTGTCCACAAAGCCATCATTTCCAACGTTGTGGAATGCTTTGATATCATTCATAAATTGTCATGTACATTCCATCTCACTTCTGCCCTATGCAGGTGTGTGAGCAACACTGATTTTACTTTAAATCAATACCAAAGAAATTAAGAGGCTGAATCTGGATGAAGTCATGTTTGGGGGACATTTACCAATACTGACTCTGATTTTGTTTCATGCGCCATGAAAAACTTCCAAACATCACCTTCCAGGAAGAGAAGGAAATCAGGACCCAAAGTAACAGAGTTAAATGAGTCTGCTCTATAGACTTAGCTAATAGCCAGCTGGCTTTTAGCTCATGCTGTAGAGGCTCATGCACTAAGCTCCAGAGGTTCCAGGTCCCATCCTGCCTGCTAACAACCAGGGTCTGTCAGTGTTACGAGTTGGGGGGTTGTGATGTTATTGACATGAACTGCGACCGTATAGATCATTGTTGCAACCAAGGTCCTATAGTTGCACCAAATCTTGTACAAAGGAGGTCAAGTGAGGTGTCTATGACAAGGTTGTAATTTGCTGATTATAATTATGCTGTCTGTACATGTGTATCATTTTTGTATTTGAAGTTGTGAGTATTGGCTATGTACTTGTATCTCAATGTGTTTGATTCTAAGTAGCATTAGTGAAGCATTTGGTCAGCTTCTTGAGAAAGGAATTTTCAGATTAAGTGCCCAGTCAAGAAACACTTAACTGACAATGCATCTTGGGAGACTCCAATCCACATATGAGAAGCCTTCCTGGGAACGTTCAAGGTAGCATGTGAGCAATGGCTGCTCTACCTGTAAAGAACCGAGTCATGCATGGACACGTGACTTGCCCATGTGACTCCAAACTCCACCTTGCTGCTGTGATTTTCCACAGTAAGAACAAAGGGTTCCTTCCACATGGCAGAGGATATAAAAGGCCCTGGAAATCCCTCCATTTTGTCTTCAGTCCTGTTTCTTACCTCTGAAGGAATCTTGCTTCAAACTGAAGCTCTGAACAATGGTCTGAATGACCCATCCAAATCTGTGGATGTACTCCAAAGACTTGATTTGTGCCTGCAGTTTTTTCCTTCACTGCTACAAGCCTGAACCAAGAACTTTGCCATTGCTGTATGTCATTGATTCCTTTAACAATTTTAACTCTCATCTATATTTCTTTCTTTTTATGAACAAACCTTTTATGTTCTAAAGGATTGGCAACAGCGTGATTTGTGGGTAAGATCTGACTTGTCTATTGACCTGGGTCTGGGGCTTGGTCCTTTGGGATCGGGAGAACCTTTTTCTTTTACTGGGATATTGGTTTTCATAACCATTCATCCCCATAAGGAGTGGTGCTGGTGGTGATACAAGGGAACCGGACTATCTGAGGGAATGACTTCTGGTTAGCCAGTGGGGTAAAACCAAAGTCCTCGCTGTTTGGCTGGTTTGGTGTGCCTTAATAGTAAATGACACCTTCGGCTGTGACTGCCCTGCTCTAAGCAATTTGTCCTGAATTGATACTCTCAGTAGTTTCCCACCAGAGGCCACATCATTACAGGGGTCGTTCGGGATTTCAGCTGGGAGGTCTCTGAAGGTCAGGATGTGCATCCTCAGCTAGGGGAAGTGTGTAACCCACACACCTTCTGGGTCTGGTGATGTATCCCATCTAGTGGCACCAAGACCACTTAGAGAGAGAGAGAGAGAGAGAGAGAGATAAAATGAGTCTGCTCCAGAGCCTTAGCTAACAGACAGTTGGGTTTTAGCTCATGCTGTACAGGCTCATGCACTAAGCTCCAGAGGTCCCTGGTTTGATCCCACCCACCAACGACTGGGGCCTGCCAGCGTTACAGAGGCAGCTGCCACCCCAAGAGGGAGAGACCTGCCATGCCACGCCCGGCTGTGAAGAGGTGCCAAGCAGTGAGTTGATATCCTTCAGAGCCTCCTGTGATAAACTGCTAGCTTTGGACAATAGCAGGGTGGTAGGAAGTGTCACACTCTTGTGTTGCCCTCAGTGTGGCCTCGTCAGAGCCCAGTGGGAGGTCCTGGACTCCCCCATCATCCGCTGCACCCTTCCTCCTCCCCCACCCCCTGCATGTCGAAGGGCCGAAATCCCGATCACGAGGCAACATCCCCACAAGCGAAGATCATCACAAAGCATCTGTCTTTGAAAGTTTGCAGAGGATGCGGGGGCAGAAAGGGGAGAGAGGATGAGGGTGGCTCTTGGGGAGGAGGGAGGGCAGGAGACATATGGGAATCTCTTATTTACCGCCATCAACCCAAAGATCAGACCATTGATGCCTAGAACATTCCCTGACGTTTTGTAATTGATTGGATCTAGATTTTAAAACGCTTACCACATTTACAGATGGAGAAATGTCAGCGAGTTAAGTGGAAGGCCATTGCAAGCTCAGCTAATTTTGCGATGTGGCTTATGCCCCATCTAACAAGCTCCTTAAACAATAGTTCCCAATTCTCATTCACATTGTTCTGTTTAATGTTTTTCTCCCAAACACTTTCAATAATCATTTTGGTCAGCTTTGGAAAGTTAGCCCTTTCAGTGCACCAAACATAAATATTGCCTGGTTGGGACTGCCCTCTATTGGTCATAAGAACAGCCGTACTGGATCAGACTCATGGTCTGTCCAGCTCAGAATCCTATCCTCCCACAGTGGCCAATGCCAGATGCCCCAGAGGGAATCAACAGAACAGGTAATCATCAAGCGATCCATCCCCTTTTGCCCATTCCCAGCTTCCAGCAAACACAGGCTAGGGACACTTCAAGAGCATGGTTTTGTATCCCTGCCCTAGGTTTCCCTAGGTTGACTGTGTGTTGTGTGAAGAAATACTTCCTTTTGTTTGTTTTAAACCTGCTGCCTATTCATTCCATTTGGTGACCCCTAGTTCTTGTGTTATGAGACGGAGTAAATAACACTTTCTTATTTACTTTCTCCACACCAGTCACCATTTTACAGACCTCTATCCTATCCCCCCTCAGTCATCTTTTTCCAAGCTGAAAACTCCCCCCAGTCTTATTAATTTCACCTCATACAGAAACTGTTCCGTACCCCTAAATCATTTTGGTTCCCCTTTTCTGTACCTTTTCCAATTGCAATATATCTTTTTCAGATGGGGAGACCAGCTCCAGTATTCAAGGTGTGGGCATACCATGGATTTATAGAGAGGCAATATTACATTTCCGTCTTATTATCTATTCCTTTCCTAATGATTTCCCAACATTGTGTTCGCTTTTTTGACTGCCGATGTGTACATTGACTGGATGTTTTCAGAGAACTATCCACAATGACTCCAAGATCTCTTTCTTAAGTTGTAAGAGCTAATTTAGACCCATCATTTTAGATGTAGAGCTGGGATCATGTTTTTCAATGTGCATTACTTTGCATTTATCAACATTGAATTTCATCTGCCATTTTGTTGCCCAGTCACCCAGTTTGGTGAGATCCCTTTGTCACACTTCACAGTCTCTTGTGGACTTAACTAACTTGAGCTGGTTTGTATCATCTGCAAATGTTGCCACCTCACTGTTTACCTCTTTTTCCAGATCACTTAGGAGTATGTTGAACGGTACTGGTCCCAGTACAGAACCCTTGGGAGGGGCGGAGGGGGGACGACACTACTATTTACCTCTCTCCATTCTGAAAACTGACTGTTTAGTCAGACCCTTTCTTTCTTGCCTTTCAACCAGTTACCTATCCCAGCCCTCGTCTACACTAGGACTTTAGGTCAAATTTAGCAGCATTAAATCGATGTAAACCTGCACCCGTCCACACGATGAAGCCCTTTATTTCGACTTAAAGGGCTCTTAAAAT
Source organism: Eretmochelys imbricata (assembly GCF_965152235.1). Classification (NCBI taxonomy): domain Eukaryota; kingdom Metazoa; phylum Chordata; order Testudines; family Cheloniidae; genus Eretmochelys; species Eretmochelys imbricata. Next base: position 170,766,887 of record NC_135574.1, read on the forward strand.
CGATTCCCTTACTCCACCCCTGAGAAGTGGATTAGCGCTTAAATAGGCCTTGCCGGCTCGAATTTGGGGTACTGTGGACACAATTCGACGGTATTGGCCTCCGGGAGCTATCCCAGAGTGCTCCATTGTGACCACTCTGGACAGCACTCTCAACTCAGATGCACTGGCCAGGTAGACAGGAAAAGAACCGTGAACTTTTGAATCTCACTTCCTGTTTGGCCAGCGTGGCAAGCTGCAGGTGACCATGCAGAGCTCATCAGCAGAGGTGACCATGATGGAGTCCCAGAATCGCAAAAGAGCTCCAGCATGGACCGAATGGGAGGTACGGGATCTGATCGCTGTTTGGGGAGAGGAATCCGTGCTATCAGAACTCCGTTCCAGTTTTTGAAATGCCAAAACCTTTGTCAAAATCTCCCAGGGCATGAAGGACAGAGGCCATAACAGGGACCCGAAGCAGCGCCGTGTGAAACTTAAGGAGCTGAGGCAAACCTACCAGAAAACCAGAGAGGCGAACGGCCGCTCCGGGTCAGAGCCCCAAACATGCCGCTTCTATGATGAGCTGCATGCCATTTTAGGGGCTTCAGCCACCATTACCCCAGCCGTGTTGTTTGACTCCTTCAATGGAGATGGAGGCAATACGGAAGCAGGTTTTGGGGATGAAGAAGATGATGATGATGATGAGGTTGTAGATAGCTCACAGCAAGCAAGCGGAGAAACCGGTTTTCCTGACAGCCAGGAACTGTTTCTCACCCTGGACCTGGAGCCAGTACCCCCCGAACCCACCCAAGGCTGCCTCCTGTACCCAACAGGCGGAGAAGGGACCTCCGGTGAGTGTACCTTTTAAAATACTATACATGGCTTAAAAGCAAGCATGTGAAAGGATTACTTTGCCCTGGCATTCGCGTTTCTCCTGGATGTACTCCCAAAGCCTTTGCAAAAGGTTTCTGGGGAGGGCAGCCTTATTGCGTCCTTCATGGTAGGATACTTTACCACTCCAGGCCAGTAACACGTACTCGGGAATCATTGTAGAACAAAGCATTGCAGTGTATGTTTGCTGGCATTCAAACAACATCCGTTCTTTATCTCTCTGTGTTATCCTCAGGAGAGTGAGATATAATTCATGGTCACCTGGTTGAAATAGAGTGCTTTTCTTCAGGGGACACTCAGAGGAGCCCATTCCTGCTGGGCTGTTTGCCTGTGGCTAAACAGAAATGTTCCCCGCTGTTAGCCACAGGAGGGGGGAAGGTTGAGGGGGTAGCCACACGGTGGGGGGAGGCAAAATGCGACCTTGTAACGAAAGCACATGTGCTATGTATGTAATGTTAACAGCAAGGTTTACCCTGAAAGAGTGTAGCCACTGTTTTATAAAATGTGTCTTTTTAAATATTGCTGTCCCTTTTTTTTTCTCCACCAGCTGCATGTGTTTCAATGATCACAGGATCTTCTCCTTCCCCAAGGCTAGTGAAGCTTAGAAAGAAAAAAAAACGTACTCGCGATGAAATGTTCTCCGAGCTCATGCTGTCCTCCCACACTGACAGAGCACAGACGAATGCGTGGAGGCAAATAATGTCAGAGTGCAGGGAAAGCACAAAATGACCGGGAGGAGAGGTGGCGGGCTGAAGAGAGTAAGTGGCGGGCTGAAGACAGGGCTGAAGCTCAAATGTGGCGGCAGCGTGATGAGAGGAGGCAGGATTCAATGCTGAGGCTCCTGGAGGACCAAACCAGTATGCTCCAGTGTATGGTTGAGCTGCAGGAAAGGCAGCTGGAGCACAGAATGCCACTACAGCCCCTGTGTAACCAACCGCCCTCCTCCCCAAGTTCCATAGCCTCCACACCCAGACGCCCAAGAACGCGGTGGGGGGGCCTCCGGCCAACCAGCCACTCCACCACAGAGGATTGCCCCAAAAAAAGAAGGCTGTCATTCAATAAATTTTAAAGTTGTAAACTTTTAAAGTGCTGTGTGGCATTTTCCTTCCCTCCTCCACCACCCCTCCTGGGCTGCCTTGGTAGTCATCCCCCTATTTGTGTGATGAATGAATAAAGAATGCAGGAATGTGAAGCAACAATGACTTTATTGCCTCTGCAAGCTGTGATTGAAGGGAGGAGGGGCAGGTGGTTAGCTTACAGGGAAGTAGAGTGAAACAAGGGGCGGGGGGTTTCATCAAGGAGAAACAAACAGAACTTTCACACCGTAGCCTGGCCAGTCATGAAACTGGTTTTCAAAGCTTCTCTGATGCGTACTGCGCCCTCCTGTGCTCTTCTAACCGCCCTGGTGTCTGGCTGCGCGTAACCAGCAGCCAGGCGATTTGCCTCAACCTCCCACCCCGCCATAAACGTCTCCCCCTTACTCTCACAGATATTGTGGAGCACACAGCAAGCAGTAATAACAGTGGGAATATTGGTTTCGCTGAGGTCTAAGCGAGTCAGTAAACTGCGCCAGCGCGCCTTTAAACGTCCAAATGCACATTCTACCACCATTCTGCACTTGCTCAGCCTGTAGTTGAACAGCTCCTGACTACTGTCCAGGCTGCCTGTGTACGGCTTCATGAGCCATGGCATTAAGGGGTAGGCTGGGTCCCCAAGGATACATATAGGCATTTCAACATCCCCAACAGTTATTTTCTGGTCTGGGAATAAAGTCCCTTCCTGCAGCTTTTGAAACAGACCAGAGTTCCTGAAGATGCGAGCGTCATGTACCTTTCCCGGCCATCCCATGTTGATGTTGGTGAAACGTCCCTTGTGATCCACCAGAGCTTGCAGCACTATTGAAAAGTACCCCTTGCGGTTTATGTACTCGGTGGCTTGGTGCTCCGGTGCCAAGATAGGGATATGGGTTCTGTCTATGGCCCCACCACAGTTAGGGAATCCCATTGCAACAAAGCCATCCACTATGACCTGCACATTTCCCAGGGTCACTACCCTTGATATCAGCAGATCTTTGATTGCGTGGGCTACTTGCATCACAGCAGCCCCAACAGTAGATTTGCCCACTCCAAATTGATTCCCAACTGACTGGTAGCTGTCTGGCGTTGCAAGCTTCCACAAGGCTATCGCCACTCACTTCTCAACTGTGAGGGCTGCTCTCATCTTGGTATTCATGCGCCTCATGGCAGGGAAAAGCAAGTCACAAAGTTCCATGAAAGTGCTCTTACGCATGCGAAAGTTTCGCACCCACTGGGAATCGTCCCAGACCTGCAACACTATGCAGTCCCACCAGTCTGTGCTTGTTTCCCGAGCCCAGAATCGGCGTTCCACAGCATGAACTTGCCCCATTAGCACCATGATGCATGCATTGGCAGGGCCCATGCTTTCAGAGAAATCTGTGTCCATGTCCTGATCACTCACGTGACCACGCTGACGTCGCTTCCTCGCCCGGTATCGCTTTGCCAGGTTCTGGTGCTGCATATACTGCTGGATAATGCGTGTGGTGTTTAATGTGCTCCTAATTGCCAAAGTGAGCTGAGCGGCCTCCATGCTTGCCTTGGTATGGCGTCCGCAAGGAAAAAAGGCGCGGAATGATTGTCTGCCGTTGCTCTGACGGAGGGAGGGGCGACTGATGACACGGCTTACAGGTTGGCTTCAGGGAGCTAAAATCAACAAAGGAGGTGGCTTTACATCAAGGAGTATTTCAGGCAGGACTTCACGGAGGGTTCCAATAAGAAATGGTGCACCTAAGTTATTGTTCTTATTGGAACAAGGAGGTTAGCCTGGCCTCTGATTGATACATGGTTAGATTTACCTCGCTGCACCTTCTCTGTGAGTGACTGCAGTGTGACCTAGAGGAATAAATCCCCTAGACAGGGGAGGAGGCAAATGAGTACAAAACAAATCTGGTCTATTTCTTGTTTTGATCCACTCCATCTATCTTTTACATCTTTGGCTGGCAGCAGACGGTGCAGAAGGACTGCATGCCATCCACATCTCATGGCTGCTCAGCAGAAGATGGTACAGTACGACTGCTAGCCATCCTCATCTCTTGCCTGCCCGGCAGAAGATGGTACAATACGACTGCTAGCAATCTTCATGTCTTGCCTGCCCGGCAGAAGATGGTACAGTACGACTGCTAGCAATCCGTATCGCCTGCCTGCTCACCATAAGATGGTTCAATAGGACTGACTGCAGGACTAAAGAGAATGACCTGGTCAAGTCACTCCAAATTTAGTCCCTGCACCCATGTCTGCCCAGGCGCTCCCAGCCGACGTGGCCAGGAGCACCTTGGACACGACGAGGACGGCTACCAGTCGTACTGCACCATCTGCTGCCAGAAGGCAATGGGTTGCTGCTACTGTGTAGCAATGCCGTACCACGTCTGCCAGCACCCAGGAGACATAGGGTGACGGTTACCTGAGTGGGTTCCATGCTTGCCGTGGTATGGCGTCTGCACAGGTAACTCAGGAAAAAAGGTGCGAAACGATTGTCTGCCCTTGCTTTCATGGAGGGAGGGAGGGAAGGGGGGCCTGACGATATGTACCCAGAACCACCCGCGACAATGTTTTAGCCCCATCAGGCATTGGGATCTCAACCCAGAATTCCAATGGGCAGCGGAGACTGCGGGAACTGTGGGATAGCTATCCACAGTGCAACGCTCCGGAAGTCGACTCTAGCCTCGGTACTGTGGAAGCACTCCGCCGAGTTAATGCACTTAATGCACTTAGAGCATTTTCTGTGGGGACACACACACTCGAATATATAAAACTGATTTCTAAAAAACCGACTTCTATAAACTCGACCTTATTCCGTAGTGTAGACATACCCCCAGAGAGGACCTTCCATCTTATCCCATTTTGCTTCAGAGCTTTGGTGAGGGACCTTGTCAAAGGCTTTCTGAAAATCTAAGTACACTATATCCACTGGATCACCTTTATCCACATGCTTGTTGACCCCCTCAAAGAATTCTAGTAGATTCGTGAGGCATGATTTCCCTTTACAAAAACCACGTTCACTCTTCCCCAACAAATGGTGTTTATCTATGTGTCTAATAATTCTGCTCTTTACTATAATTTCACCCAATTTGCCTGGTGCTGAAGTTAGCCTTAGCGGTTAAGTGTTTTATGCTGTGACTGTAGAGGAGTTAACTGCCCAATTCACCTTGAATGATCTCTTGCAACATGTGTTAATTCCTTATGGGTTCCACCCTTGTATTGAGCTGTGACACTGAGTACCTCTCAGGGCTCATGTTTGGGGAAATAGGAGGCTTAGGGCAGGGCTACACTGGAAGCTTCTAAGGGCTGCCGCAGGAGCACTCCCCTCGGCACCGCTTTGAAGTGTGCATGTGGTCGCCCACGAGCGCTAGGAGAGAGCTCTCCCAGTGCTCCTGGTAATCCACCTCCACGAGGGGATTAGCTCCCAGCGCTCGCAGCCTGTCTACTCTAGCGCTTTAAAGCTCCCTGACTTGCTGCACTCAGGGGGGAGTGATTTTTCACACCGCTGAGCCAGCAGGTTAGAGAGCTATAAAATGTAAGTGTAGCCAAGCCCTTATATTTTCTCTCAGCTGGAAGAGAGAGAACTTCTGACTTCTGAAGCATAGGCGCTGACTTTTGGTTTTGCTGGTGGGTGCTCTTCTGAGGACCTGCCCCCACTCTGCCCCCCCAAGACTGCCCCTGCTCCCCCCCATGCCCGACCTGGTCCAGCTGCCCAGCGGGGGCTGGTACTCTCAGTCTCTCTGTGCTGCGGGGGGGGGGGGGGGGGGTGTTTTTGGAGATGCCTCTGAACCGCCTGCCAGATGCAGAGAGCCGGGTAGCCGGTGGCCTCCCTGTAGATGGCCGCCCACGCCAGCAGCCAGGTGCCGGCTCACAGCACAGCCAACTGGAGAGGGCTTCCATCCCCCCAAGCCACCCCTACCCCTACCCCCACCCGAGTAGAACCCCTCTTTTTTGAAATATACTTACTGGCTGCTGCTGCTGCCTTTAGTTGGGTGAGGTCAAAGCCAGGCTGGGAGCTGCAGAGCCACACAAAACATGCCTGCCCACAAGAAGCAGGTAGGAGGAGGAGGTAGGACAGCACCAGTGCTGGGTGGTGGGGTCAGTCAGCCCCTGCCACAGGAGCAGGGTCCCGATTGCCGAAACAGCTGATTGGCTGGCGGCCAAAACAGCTGATCAGCCTGGCCAGAAATAGCTGTTTTGGCCATGCTGCTGGAAACAGCTGATCAGTGCACAGCCGGAAACAGCTGGTCAGTGGCTCCCAGCCCTGCCAAAACAGCTGATCTCCCCCCACCCCTACAGCCCCGCTGAAACAGCTGATGGAGCCCATGGGCCCCCAGGCCCCATAAACAGCTGATTGGTGCCGGTGGGTGTTGAGCACCCATGGAGTCGGTGCCTATGTTCTGAAGTTTATTCTTTCAGCAATTCATTTACATTTAAAAATCAGATATTCAATTTACTGCATTTGTGAAAATCAAGCTAGCTGAAATAATGTATCTTCTGGGATGTGCAGAAAGAAACCATGCATCTGAAGTGGCAGTCATCCTGAAGAATACATAAGTGCGCTGTTATGAATGTCATAATTACAGTTCAGACAGCATGACAGAAAATATATGCAAGCTTGTTCACATTGTGAAGCTTTCTCATGTTGCTTTGTAGATAAAGTTGGCCCCTTTTGGTCTGAACAGGCTAGTTTTGTTGGGAATGGAGCAATGTCCTGAGGGGATAAATGTTAAGTCTCTACCTGAGTTTCAGATTGTGTTTCTAACTGTGATTTAGGAGATGCTGGGGCCATCCAGGCACTAGCCTGGGCAGTGGATCTGTGACCTTCCTGGATGGCGAAGGCCAGTGGGGAAATACCTGGTTGGCTGTTGAATTAGAGTGTGATGTTTGGGAGAAGGAAGAAATGGCTGCTTTCGAGGAGCTATTTTAAGGGCCTGTTCAGGAAACTCGCTCTAGACATTGATAGTCCTGCCAATTATTGACCTGTTTCCAACTTTCCTTTTCTGGGGTTGGAGAGGTGGTTGAGAAGTTGTGGCAGGTCAATCCAAGAGTTATCTGGATCCTCAGATCGCCTGGATTCTAGTCAATCTGTTTCCATCCCTGGATATAGCACAGGAGGAACCCTTCAATGATGCAAGTCAATGATTTCCTTCTGGAAAGGGATGAAGTGGCCGCGCAATGATCCTCTTATCTGCTTTTGATTTCACTGAGCACACAGTTTTGCCGATGCACTAGTAATCCCTAACATGAATTAATGGAGTTGCTTCTGCATAGTTCCATCCCCTTCTTTGTGAGAGATCCTAGACAATTGTTTTGGTCAATTGCTCTTTTGTCTGGAAGGCTGTCTCATGTGGAAACAACGAGGAGTCCTCGTGGCACCGTAGAGACTTAGGGCTTGTCTACACTGGCAATTAACAGCGCTGCAACTTTCTGGCTCAGGGGTGTGAACCCCTCCCCCGAGCACAGCAAGTTGCAGCGCTGTAAAGCGCCAGTGTAAACAGTGCCCCAGCGCTGGGAGCTGTGCCCCTCATTGAGCTGCGCCGCGACCACACAAGGCATGTTAAGGCTTGCGTGTGATGATAATGGGTAGGGCTCATTTTTGGTTTTATGTCTAATGTTTCTAAAGCTCATGCTTCAGGGTTTCAGCCAGCCACTGGCAGGGATCAGGAAGGGGCTTTTCCCACCAGTGTATTTTGGGATTCTTTTTTGTCTCCTTCCTCTGAAGCATCAGAGTTGATCATGGCTGGAGATGGGATATTGAGTGGGGTGGACCAGGGCTCTGAGGTGGCATTGAGCAGTCTCTCTCTCAGGTGCTTGGCTGGCTGTTTCTTGTTCACATGCTCAGGGTCTAACTGATCACCATGTGTGGGGTTGTGAAGGAATTTTCCCCCAGGTCAGACTGGCAGCGAGTTTGAGGGTTTTCTGCCTTCCTCTGTAGCGTGTGGGTATGGGTCACTTGCCACGATTATCTGGGTAGATCTCACTTAATTATTTCCCTGCCATTGCAGGGGCCTCAGTCACTGGCGCACCTCGCCTGTAGCATATAATAGTCTAGTCTCCTGTGGGCTGTAGTGCTTTCGGTTGTTGTGTTTAGTGAGCGAGTGCTGGGTGGTGTTGGTGGTTTGTGATATGCAGGAGGTCAGACTAGATGATCTAGTGGTCTCTTCTGATCTTAAACTCTATGCAGATGACACCAAGCTTCATGTCTCTGTGCCAGTTTAATCCATCTGGTGCAGGAGAGTGACTAATCTAGTGTCTGACTAGGACTAGCTGACACAGTCTCAATCCAGATAAGGATGAAGTGAAATCAGTAGGGTGGAGAAGCACCCAGGAAAGTGTGTGATGATTATTTTAGCAACCCTGACTGAGGGTGTGCACCTGGTGCTTTTTATCCAGCTTCACAGTGTGGAGATCTTGCTATATCTTAGTAAGCTCCTAGATGTTCAGTTGGTAGCTGTGGTCAAGAGAGTATGAACTTTTCTTTCAGTTCTGGACTTTGCCACAGTCATCCAAAGCTATGTTCCTTCAGAACCAAATTTCTGTTATGCATTCTGCATGGGGCTATATATCTGCTAACTACATCTAGTGCGAAATGCAACTGCCTGCTTGTTTCTTAAGTGGTGTATCATGCTGCCCTGCTGTTCTCTGATCTGCACTGGGTGTCAATAAGATTCTTTGTGGAATTCAATGTGTGCATTTCCATCTATGGATAATCACTTCAAAGAAGTGGAAATAAAGACATGAATTAAATAAAGCAGTGTGAGATTTTTTTTTTGTTACTTCAGAGAAATGTGAACAGGAACTAAAGAATTCACTGTTATTTTATTAACTTCTTTAATTTTCTATTCTCTTTCCAGTTGGAATTGCAGTGGATCTGATTCATGTTAAGTTCTATTTGTTTGATTAGTCTTTCGTCATTTTATTTACAAGAGCCCTAGGCAAACACAAAACAGCAAAGTTGATTTTTGAATAGTTTGTTTAGTAATAACTTGAAAATTCCTCATGTGAGCTGGAAAAAATACCATTCAGCTCTGCTTATTAATGATCCTGCAGGGTTGCTCACATTATTTTGCTTCGGAGGATAGGATTAAAATTCAAAATGATCTGGACAAACTGGAGAAATCCAAAGTACTCCATTTAGGAAGGAACAATCAGTTGCACACATATAAAATGGGAAATGACTTCTAGGAAGGAGTGCTGCAGAAAGGGATCTGGGGGTCATAGTGGACCACAAGCTAAATATGAGTCAACAGTGTAATGCTGTTGAAAAAAAAGCGAACATCATTCTGGGAAGTATTAGCAGGAGTGTTGTAAGCAAGACACGAGAAGTAATTCTTCTACTCTACTCCGCTCTGATTACACCTCAACTGGAATATTGTGTCCAGTTCTTGGTGCCACATTTCAGGAAGAATGTGGACAAAACAGAAAGAGTCCAGAGAAGAGCAATAAAAATGATAAAGGTCTAGAAAACATGACCTATGAGGGAAGATTGAAAAAATTGGGTTTGTTTAGTCTGGAAAAGAGAAGACTGAGAGGGGACATGATAACAGTTTTCAAGTATGTAAAAGGTTGTTATAAGGAGGAGGAAGAAAAATTGTTTTTCTTAAACTCTGAGGATAAGGAGTAATAGGTAAAATTGCAGCAAGGGAAGTTTAGGTTGTACATTAGGAAAAACTTCCTAACTGTCAGGGTGGTCAAGCACTGGAATAAATTGCCTAAGGAGGTTGTGGAGTCTCCATCATTGGGGATTTTTAAGAGTAGGTTAGACAAACACCTGTCAGGGATAGTCTAGATAATTAGTCCTGCCACGAGTGCAGCGGACTGGACTAGATAACCTCTCAAGGTCACTTTCAGTTCTATGATTCTATGATTTTTGGTCCCTTTAAATTTGTTCTGACAGGGAAAGTGCCACTTGCTGAATCACCAGCACAGGACTAACTGTTGTGGGACTGTGTTTCCTTGAGAAGTTCCCCATGCAGCTGAATCATGACTGTAAACTCACCCAACGGCGGGACTGCAATGCTCATTAATAAAGACACTATCCTTTTCTTTTTACTGGATTTATGGTTCACTACAACAAACTAACCCACTAAACCTCTTTTGTGCTACCACTATAGAGGTGTTAACTGCCCAATTCACCTTGAATGGTCTCTTGCAACATGTGTTAATTCCTTATCTGTTCCACCCTTGTTTTGAGCTGTGACACTGAGTACCCCTCAGGGCTCATGTCTGGGGAGAGAGGAGGGTTGTATTCTTGCTCAGCTGGAAGAGAGAGAATTTCTGACTTCTGAAGCTTATTCTTTCAGCAATTCATTTTTAAAAATAAGATATTCAATTTACTGCTATTGTGAAAATCAAGCTAGCTGAAATAATGTATATTCTTGGATGTGCAGAAAGAAACCATAAATTTCACGAAAGCTTATGCTCAAATAAATTGGTTAGTCTCTAAGGTGCCACAAGTACTCCTTTTCTTTTTTCATAAATTTGCAGTGGCAGTCATCCTGAAGAATACATAACTGTGCTGTTTACAAATGGCATAATTACAGTTCAGGCAGCATGACAGAAAAGATATGCAAACTTGTTCACATTGTGAAGCTTTCTCATGTTGCTCTGTGGATAAAGTTGGTCCCTTTTGGTCTGAACAGGCTAGTTTTGTTGGGAATGGAACAATGTCCTGAGGGGATAAATGTTAAGTCTCTGCTTGATTACCCGCCACCCATGTTCTGAATAGATGCAACCCATTTCAGAATGCTGCTTCAATGGTTTCTTGGAATTTTAAAATTCCAGGTTACTTTAGCTGGACATACAACAGCTTCTTTTCATTTCAAGCATTAGGTCATATTTGCACTCGGTAGGCAGATAGCTTTTTCCAAGATATAGGGGTCTTCTCTCTCCTCCATCAGTATGGGTAAAATCTGTTGATGATAATGACAGTAATATGTGTACATTTTAATGCATGTGTGGGCTGCCATGTCAGAGTAGTGGGTCCCCAGTACTGAACTTTATCATGGGCCGCTCTTCAAAACTCTGCTTGGATATCTGAGAAATAAGAGTCACAGAAAAGCTACTCTGTATAGCATGTTCCTCCTCCCATGGGGGCTAAGTTCCACATTACATGAATGAATAAAGTTTTGTTAGTGCAACTCAGAATATTTAGCATTAAGTAATCTCTCATGAGGGGGAGCCCAGAGCTCATCTGTGGCCCAGTGGTCAAATGGTAGCAAGGTACATCTGCTGGCTGTACTGGAGGAGGCCACGTGAGCACAAAGAGAGAGAGTCCTTAAGTCATCTGGCTAAGGTTCCATGAGGTAGGGAGAAGGTGTAAGACTCCACTTTCCTAGTCTCAACAGCTTTTTTTCTAGCTTCATACCACAACTCTACTGATCCCAAAGAGCATGGGAAGAATATGAATGAATAACCACCCTTTTAATCCTGATGAAATTCTTAACTGCTGTTATCCTCTACATGTTACAGGGGAGGAAAACATGGAGACACTCTCCACCTAATATCCAGATATGGGGGTCCTGCCTCACCTAGGAACTATTACCTCATGAGTAAATAGTTGCAGAGGGGCTATTGGGCGTTACCTTGAGGGGAGTCTTCCATGGATTTTCCCATCATTTCACTCACCTTCAGGTATTGGAGGAGAACTGTGGGAAACTCACAGACTGTACCGTAAAGGGCTGTGTAACTGTTGTGTATTAACACTAAGCCTAAGTACCCAGGATCACTTTATATTATTATTTTTTATTACGAATATTTGCACTGTAAGAATGATAAAAGAAATAGTATTTTTTAATCCACCTCATATAAGTACTGTAGTGCAATCTCTTTATCGTAAAAATGCAATTTACAAATGTAGATTTTTTTTGTTACGTAACTACACTCAAACAAAACAATGCAAAACTTTAGCGCCTACAAGTCCACTCAGTCCTACTGCTTGTTCAGCCAATTGCTAAGACAAACAAGTTTGTTTACATGTATAGGAGATGCTGCCGCCTCCTTCTTATTTACAATGTCACCTGAAAGTGAGAACAGGCATTTGCATGGCACTTTTGTAGCCAGCATTGCAAGGTATTTATGTGCCAGATATGCTAAACATTCATATGCCCCTTCATGCTTCTGCCACCATTCCCAAGGATATGTTTCCATGCTGATGATGCTCGTTAAAAAATAATGTGTTAATTAAATTTGTGACTGAACTCTTGTGGGGAGGATTGTATGTCTCTGGCTGTTTTACCCACATTCTGCCATATATTTCATGTTATAGCAGTCTCGGATGATGACTCAGCACACGTTGTTCATTTTAAGAACACTTTCGCTGCAGATTGACAAAACGCAAAGAAGGTACCAATGTGAGATTTCTAAAGATAGCTACAGCACTCAACCCAAAGTTTAAGAATCTGAAGTGCCTTCCAGAATCTGAGAGGGATGAGGTGTGGAGCATGCTTTCTGAAGTCTTAAAAGAGCAACACTCTGATGCAGAAACTACAGAACCTGAACCACCAAAAGAGAAAATCAACCTTCTGCTGGTGGCATCTGACTCAGATGATGAAAATGAACATGCGTTGATCCGCACTGCTTTGGATTGTTATCGAGCAGAACCCGTCCGCAGCATGGACGCATGTCCTCTGGAATGGTGGTTGAAGCATGAGGGGACATACCAATCTTTAGCGCATGTCTGGCATGTAAATATCTAGAGACTGAGAAGGGGTTAATTAAGCAGATAGGCCACACCTGAGGAGAATTAGGTGGCCTAACTAACCTCAGATTGATGATGGAGCTCAGCTACGAAGGAACAGGTGGGAAAGGCTGAAAGTTGACAGCAGAAAGGTGTTGCAGTGAGGGAGCCTGCAGCCACTGTCTGGGGAATAGAGAGGTAAAGGAGGAAACCCAGAAGTAGAGTAGAAACCCTGGGGATCCAAGCCCTGAGGGAAGGATTTACCCAGAAGGGTGGTGGAGTTGCCAGCTTTCTAATCACACAAAACCAAACACCTTAACTCCATCCCTTCCCTGACTTCCCACCCCCCCTCCCCACACTCCCTTCATTCCCCCATTCATTCGCTTTCCTGGACCCTCACTCAGTTTCACTGAGCTGAGGCAGGGGGTTGGGGTGTGGAAGGGGGTGAGGGCTCTAACTGGGGATGCAGGCTCTGGGGTGGGGCCAGAAATGAGGGGTTCAGAATGCAGGAGGGCTCTGGGCTGGGGCAGGGAGTTGGGGTGTGGGAGGGGGTGAGGGCTCTGGCTGGGGGTGCGGGCTCTGGGGTGTGGCTGGGAATGAGGGGTTTTGGGTGCAGGAGGGGGCTCCAAGGTGGGGGTGGGGGCTGAGGCCAAGGGATTCGGCATGCGGGAAGGGCCTTTGGATTGGGGCAGAGGTGTGGGAGAGGGTGAGGGCTCTGGCTGGGGTGTGCAGGCTCTGGGGTGGGGCTGGGGATGGGGGGTTTGGGGTGCAGGAGGTGGGTTCAGGCTGGGGAGGGTGGGGCTGAGGGATTCAGAGTGCAGGAGGGGGCTGCAGGTTGAGGCAGGGGGTTGGGGTGCAGGCTGGGGTATGAGCTCTGGGATGGGGGTCCAGGCTCTGGGGTGGGGCCAGGGATGAGGGGGTTGGGGTGCAGAAAGGGGCTCTGGGTTTGTGGGGGGATCGGGATGGGGTTGGGGTGTGGGCTTACCTTGGGTGGCTCCCGGTCAGTGGTGCAACTGGGCTAAAGCAGGCTCCTTGCCTGTCCTGGCACCGTGCTATACCCCGGAAGTGGCCAGCAGGTCCAGCTCCTAAGTCGGGGGGCCAGGAGGCTTGGCGCACTGCTCTCACCTGCAGGCACTGCCCCCGTCCACGTCCAGCGGCCAATGGGAGTTCAGAGGTGGTGCTCAGGGCGGGGGCAGCATGCGGAGCCTCCTGGCCCCCCTGCCTAAGAGCTGCACCTGCTGGCCACTTCTCGGGCACCGCGTGGTGCCAGCCAGGATAGATAGGGACTAGCCTGCCTTAGCCCTGCAGCGCCGCCGACCAGACTTTTAACAGCCCGGTCAGCGGTGCTGACTGGAGCTGCCAGGATCCTTTTTCGACCGTGCGTTCCGGTTGAAAACTGGACACCTAGCAACCCTAGGTGGAACAGAAGCCGCAGAGAGACAGAGTAGGAAAAGGCTCAGGGAAATGGCCTTGGGGATGTTGCAGACTTGACTGCTAATTAGAGAATTCCTGAGCTGGAACCCAGAGTTAGAGGGTGGGCCTGGGTTCCTCTACCAGCCACCGGGGAAGGCAAAATAGTCAGGGCAGTGAGGGAGAAGCCTGCCATTTTTGATGAAGAGACTTTGATAACCCCAGGTGGAGAAAACATAGTAGAATCATAGAATATCAGGGTTGGAGGAGACCTCAGGAGGTCATCTAGTCTAACCCCCGCTCCAAGCAGGACCAACCTAAGTTCCCTGTAAACTGTGCGGCCACGCAATAGTCTATTTAGCACCACACAAGTGCTTCGGGAACCTATCCAGGGACCTGTCGCGGCCGGTGGAAGGGTCCTTCAGACCCAACTCACCCTGCGGCCTGGACCTGCTGTGGCCGGAGCAGCCTGGACCCAGCTGCAGCTGGATTGGGCCCAGGCGCAGCCCCAAGTGCAGCCGGGGCAGCGAGGCTGGAGCAGCACGGACCCAGCTGCGGCCAGATCAGCCCTAGGTGCAGCTGGGGTGGTGCAGCCTGGGCTGGACCGACCCCAGAGTGGCCTGGACCCAGCTTCAGCTGGGGCAGCGCGGCCCAGGCCGCCGCAGGCACAGCCAGAGCAGCCCATCCCCAGGCGTGGCCCGGCCACAGACACTGCCCGGGAGGCCCTCCCCAGGCCTGGAGCTGCTGGGACCGGAGGAGGGGTGCCTATCCTGCAGCTCAAGCCCCACAGCTCCCGTGGCAGGGGACAGGCACCTCTCCCACACCAGCCCAGGTGCTGCTGCGGGGAGAGAGCGCTGGGGGGAGTCCTCTCTCCCTGCAGTATCCCCGGAGCACCCTCCTGCACCCCAAACTGCTCATTCCTGGCCCCACCCCAGAGCCCACACCTCCAGCTGGAGCCTTCACACCCCTGCACCCCAACCCTCCACCCCAGCCCTGAGCCCCCTCCCACAAGAACCCCTTGGCTCCACCCCCACCACATGAATTTTGTTATGTGCACCAATATGACATCACCTTCATATTGGTGCACATAACAAAATTCATTCCGCACATGGGTAGCAAAAATTGGAGGGAACACTGGGACCAACCCCAACTAAATCATCCCATCCAGGGCTTTGTCAAGCTGGGCCTTAAAAGCCTCTAAGGATGGAGATTCCACCACCTCCCTAGGTGACCCCTTCCAGTGCTTCACCACCCTCCTAGTGAAATAGTGTTTCCTAATATCCAACCTAGACCTCCCCCACTGCAACTTGAGACCATTGCTCCTTGTTCTGTCATCTGCCACCACTGAGAACAGCCTAGCTCCATCCTCTTTGGAACCCCCCTTCAGGTAGTTGAAGGCTGCTATCAAATCCCCCCTCACGCTTCTCTTCTGCAGATTAAATAAGCCCAGTTCCCTCAGCCTCTCCTCATAAGTCATGTGCTCCAGCTCCCTAATCATTTCTGTTGCCCTCCGCTGGACTGTCTCCAATTTGTCCACATCCTTTCTGTAGTGGGGGGGGGGGCCCAAAACTGGAGGCAATACTCCAGACGTGGCCTCACCAGTGCCAAATAGAGCGGAATAATCACTTCCCTCGATCTGCTGGCAATGCTCCTACTAACGCAGCCCAATAGGCCATTAACCTTCTTGGCAACAAGGGCACACTGCTGACTCATATCCAGCTTCTCGTCCTCTGTAATCCCCAGGTCCTTTTCTGCAGAACTGCCACTTAGCCAGTCGGTCACCAGCTTGTAGCAGTGAGTGGGATTCTTCCGTCCTAAGTGCAGGACTCTGTACTTGTCCTTGTTGAACCACATCAGATTTCTTTTTGGCCCAATCCTCCAATTTGTCTAGGTCACTCTGGA
Source organism: Eretmochelys imbricata (assembly GCF_965152235.1). Taxonomy (NCBI): domain Eukaryota; kingdom Metazoa; phylum Chordata; order Testudines; family Cheloniidae; genus Eretmochelys; species Eretmochelys imbricata. The sequence goes on from NC_135574.1 coordinate 170,782,802, forward strand.
CCCTATCCCTATCCTCCAGCGTATCTCTCTCTCTCCCCAGCTTAGTGTCATCCGCAAACTTGCTGAGGGTGCAATCCACACCATCCTCCAGATCATTAATGAAGAAGTTGAACAAAACCAGCCCCAGGACCGACCCCTGGGGCACCACACTTGACACTGGCTGCCAACTAGACATGGAGTTGATCCGTACCCGTTGAGCTCGACGATCTAGCCAGGTTTCTATCCACCAGGCCGGAGGGTCAAGCCACGAAGATAGAGCACCCTGAGTTTCAGAGAAAGAGAGGAAGCAGCAGGGAGTACAAAGGAGCAACAGAAGGGGGCCGCGGAGGTGCCCTAGTGGAGAGTGAACCCTGTTACACCTACCTATATGTTTATATGAAGTTTGGCTACACTTTTAAAACAGGTTTCAGAGTAACAGCCGTGTTAGTCTGTATTTGCAAAAAGAAAAGGTGCCACAAGTACTCCTTTACTTTTAAAACAGAAGATTTTGGATGTAATTACACTCATTTCTGGTGCAAATCAGGAGTAACTATTGAATCCAGTGGAGCTGTGCTAATGTATAAATTGTGTAAGTGATGGCAGTGTGAGCCGTCAGCCCCATTTTGCTTACAAATATGTCAGATTCTGGGCATTACTGCCTATTTCTTGCTAGTGCAATGATAACACTGATGTGTAAACATCATTTCAAATAATGTCTGACCCTTGTAGATTCTGCTGGCGTGTACTAAAAGTTTCCTAGCACACGTTAATGTAGTGCTGTTTCGACAGTACATTAACACACACTATTTATGTTGCAGATTATACATGAAGAGATTTCACTATTTACTAATTTGCTTCATAGTCAAAATATTTGAATAATTGTTTCTAGGAATATATTTCAGCCTATGGATTTGTTGCAAAACATTTGACATTACTTTGGGCATCATTCATTCTTTGCACTGTGTCACAGTCCTAGAACACATATTTCTGCTTCAGCTCCATGACTGGATGACACCCAAACCTACGAAAATCTCTCAAAGTGGCTGTGAAAACACTTCCAAAATGAACACACATTGGCACGAGGGAAAGAGACACTTTCCCTTTCTGTGAACATTCTTACACACTAAACTTTACTCACTCAAAGGTTTCACCAATAAATAAATAAATAAATAAAATTGACTAGTATGGAAGAAAACTTATGGAATTTAACGGAATTAATATTTATGAATCCTGTTTTGCTGTATTCAAGCCAGCGGTACAGGAGGGGGCAGGGTTATAAGAACTAGTCCCAGTCATTGTCTCTCAATGGAAGTTTTGAATGCATCTTTTATGCTTGGTTCCCTACAACTAAGGTGCCACAAGTACTCCTTTTCTTTTTACAACTATAAAGTAGTCACCATTTAATAGTAAACAGTTGTTTCTACAAGTGGGTGAATAGCAATAAAATTATTACAAGTGTGACAGAAGTTTCTGATTGGACTTTTGCTTTAACAGTTTTTGTAGCCCTTTTTATTTACTTTTTCCAAACATCCATATCAGTGAAGTTTTGTTTATAAGGATATAAGAATATAAGAAAAGAGTGAATTTTGGTCCCATGACTAAGATTCGTTTAAGGGAGAACAACGATTTGTTTTGAATAGCTTATAAAGGTTCATTTATCTAGTTGGAACTGAGACAAAAATATGAGCTAATAATATGATCAGCCACCCAACTCTGGTATCAAAAAATGAATATTGGAAAGACTACTTAGTGGGGCTGGTCAGGACATGGGCTTTTTTTCCCCCACAGAAAATTTCAATACAAATGTTTTTGGCAAAATTTTCTGTGGAATTGTTTGACTTTTCAGCAAAAAGTAAAAAAAAAAAGTGAAATATTTCTGCTGAAAATAAAATACTTTGACTCAGAAATACTGCCTTGGTTGTAATTTGGGTGTCTCATATGCCCATTCTCCTCTAAATGCTGGGATCCCTTGTTGGACTGTACCTGCTACGTTAAAGAATTCAACACTTTCCATCTTTATAGGGAAAAATGACATCAGAGCTAAGGAGGCCTCAGGGAAGAAGTGAGGAGAAGAACTACGTAATGGGCTGCATATGGCTTTGTATTTATTGGCTGCTCTATGGTGAACATTAAAGGAAAGATAGACTTCTGCATATATCTTAGCTCTTGTCTTTACAATTCTGGTTTTCCTGCAACCTGATTGCAAGAAAGAAAGTCACAATAGGAAATGTGTTTTCAGAAACCTCAGGACATTTAAAAACATTAAGGACCAATCCTGCAAGGTGCTGCTCAGCAAATTGAAAGACCAAGCCATTCCTTTATTTGTGAGGAAACTGTTTAGACAAGAATTCCATAATTTAGTGGAGAGATAATGCCATGTTATTCAGTGATAATGGCCTACTCCTCATGCTGCTTAATAAATGTTAAGGCAAAGCCAAAACATTCATTTTCAAAGCAGGATATATTTATGCAATGACACAACAACATATTACAGTCACTTTACTTCCATTATATGAAAATATAGACACAATCGCGTTGTACGGTACAGTGGCTGGTGATCTCTGGCTTAGAAAATGGAAGTGTTCTTCGTGTTTGAGCCAAAACCAAAATGTATTTGTGTAGGTTTTTATGTTCCTGAACTAACTGACCTCTGAGACGGAAACATTTTAACTTAAAACAAAATTACCTTATCAGTAATGAAAAATCCCTACTCCCATCCCCTATCTAACTGACTAGTGGTAGCATGTATTGCACTCCTGGTATTGAGTGAAATTCAGTTTTGTGCAGAAACAGGACTGCTTTTGCTAGGGAAGTGGCTGAATTTCACTGGAAAAATTTGATTGTTTTGGATTTTACCTCAGGATAAAAGCAGTTCTGAAGAATTGACATGAAATTGGGGAGGGAGGAGCTTAACTTTGAAGTAGCTCTGCCTTTCATTGTATTTCACACACCTGTGATATAGACTGCATGTCTTAATACTATACTTCCGGAAACAAAGAGAGAGTGGTTTCCTTGAAGTTGACGTCCCTAGTATTTAGGATTTACAGGCTAATTAGAATATCAGATGCTGATTAGGATTTTTAAAAAATCTTTCCCTGTTATACACACAGGCTTTGTGTTTATCTCAGTTGTTTGCTATTTTCCTCTTGGTCTTAATTTGGTATAAAATACAAAAAAATCCTCTATATTTCATCTTTGATCTTTGAATTTGAAACCATTTAAGTAACAGCTACTCATTAGTTTGAGAATGAATTCATTTGGGTAAAATGCCAGAGTTTAAATATTCTTATTTTTCTGAAACTTATTGAAATTTAAGTGGAAAATAGTACACTTTAATTCATTACATTATAAATTTAACAGGAATGTTAATCACTGGTCTATAATTTTATCCCTTTTAAATCCTTTCCTAATTTTAAACAATAGGAAGATAAGAATGCATTGAAAGAACTTTATATTTCAGTTTGTCTTAATGTTTTTATGTAAGCCCTTAATTATTTTGAGATACCTGGGACTTAATTTAGAAATTGGAATATACGGAAACAATTTTACGTAGCTATTTCAGTTTACTTCATTATTTGAAATGGTGTTTACTCATCAATGTTGTCATTGCAATAACATCATATTAAAAGGCATAAACATCAAGTAAGTAGAACAGTTTATTTGTCTTTGGAGCTCCATAGTCAGAAGTTCATAAACAGCATTGAGAACTCTCACAATTTTATTGCTACCCTCACAATATTGGATGTTCTTCTTAAAGCCCCAACCCCTGGAGTCTTGTGATTATGCGGGGATATTAATATATATATATTGTAAAAGATTAAATTTCTAGCCTCATTATTATGGAGAAAAGCTTGAATATGTGACTCTCATGCAACCGGAAGGCTCAAAAAGCAGAAGGCAAATATAAAGAATCCATAGAAAGAACCCCAAAGGTTTTCTTTAAAAAAATCATTGTTTTTTGGGGACCTGACCCATTATTGTCTTTCTCCTGTTTTTAGAGTGTCTAATTAGTCATTCTAGTTCAGGCATAGGAAACAGCAGCTCTCATGTAGTGTACTGAGATCAGGACCTATGACTCATGAAATTATATGGTCCACTTTTTCATTTCCAGATGGAAGATGTGAAACAATATGCATTATAGGGCACTTTACTGAAGCAACAGTCCTCCTTTAGAGAACTTTACTGGCTGGCAATGGACTGTGATATTCATGTGAAGCCAGAAACAAAGTCATACGTATAATGGTATCAAGTCCATTGAGCTTACAGCAAAGAGAGCTCTTGCTGTGAGAGTAGGCCTACATATTTTTAATAATTTAAAATACTTTATCTTTTGAAGAGTTTTTCCCTAAAGCAGCAAGGTGGCCATCAGCACTTCTGGAAAAAAAAGTTAAAAATCATACAAAACTAAGTAGCATACTGGAAATCCAGTGTCACCAACTCTCACGATTTCAGCGTGAGTCTCATGATATTAGGTGTTTTTTCTTAAAACCCCAGCTCCTGGAGTCATGTGCAGCTTTAATTAAAACAAATAAAGTTTCTAGCCCTCATGTTTTCAGAGATGAGCTTAAAAATATGGTCCCCTAAAGGCTCACAAACCAAAAGGCAAACACCCACAATGTATTAATTTCTGAGATCCTATTATTGTTCAACTAATATCATCACTTTAGGGCAGCCTGACTCACGAGTTTTGGATGGTTGGGGTCGGCTGTCCCGTGAAACCCAACTGATCATCTATCCTGTCAGACTATTCTCCATAGTAGTCAAACAGCAGTTTTGTTTCTTTTCCCTTTGAAGCTTTTATCAGTTTTACCATTGAGGCAGGCCTAAAGGGGCAAGGGCATTCAACTAAAACAGGGTGCAATAGACTAGTTTGTGTAATGATTAGTAGAATATTTTGCTTCAACTACATTTCCACTTACTGTAGTTCCTTTTTCTGGAAATAATTTTGGATAGTATCTGACTGTATAAAACCCACATGCATCCTTTCAGATACCATGTCACAATACCCTTTGCATGCCTTCCTTCTTGTGGCTCAGCAAGGCTCTTGCAGAGAATACCAAATTGGGCAGCTAAATGATCCATGTTGCTTTTTAGGATAATGCCACATGTAAATCCCTACACAGAGACAGATGCAACAAAGAGAAGAGATATTTTTCAATGGACTATTGCCATTAATGTATTAGAGTGGGATCAAATCTGCTCATTGTGTTCTCAATCCTGGGCCCTGGCTCAGGCTTCCTTGCAATGCTCAGGCACCATGAAACGAGCTGGAAAGCTGCCATACAGGCACAGCCAATCACAGATGTGGAAAAGCTCTACAAAACTCGTGTCCCCCCCTTCACATAGGGGGTATGTCAGAACAAAGATGACCAGGGACAGAGCACACTGCCCATCTTCAGCCCCTACAGCCATTGGCTGCAGGAAAGAACAGCTTTGGAGATGCTCTAAGGGCTGTCTACATAATTTGCAAGCATAAAAAAAGAGTAAATTCATTAAGGTCCTAATTCTGCATCCTTATTCATGTTGAGAAGTCTGTCAGTCTATGCAACTTCTCAGTGGTACTCAGTGTACTACTCAAGGAGAGCCAGCATAGCAGATCAAGCTTAGTCCTGAGGTGCCATGTAGTGCAGTAGATAAAGCACTAGATTGAAATTCTAGAAACTTGTGTTCTTGTCCCACCACTGACACTGCTTGTGCTAATCACTTCACCCCTTTGTGCTTCCATTTTAATTTTCTTCTTTTTCCTTGTATACTTTCTCTGGGGCAGGGACTGCCTCCTACCTGTACGGATACCTGCAGGTACCATTTTAATACAAGTTGTAATGAATGTATAACCTATACTGAAAACAGTTGCCTAGCTCTTCTGTCATCCCTCTGTAAAGAAAATGTCAAAAGAACAGCTAGAAGGAGAAATCTGAAAAATGGGTCTAAAAAGGAACAAAACCAAAAGCTGAACAACAATTGGAGTCTGTGGATTAGCTGTAGCGTAATTTAGTAACAAATACAACAGTCATCATTTATAGATTAAAGAGAGAAAGTTATTTGTTAGGTGTCCGGAAGATTAATAGATTGTTTTTACATTGTCAGCTCAGCTCTTATTCAATATGTTGCAGTATTGAATGAACATACTACAGTTCCTGAGCACAGCCCTAGAGGGAAAGGACATTGTTAGCACAACAAAAAGGAGTACTTGTGGCACCTTAGAGACTAACCTAATTTATTTGAGCATGAGCTTTCGTGAGCTACAGCTCACTTCATCGGATGCATAAAAGTGGAAAATGCAGTGAGGATGTTTTTATACACACAGGTTTCAGAGTAACAGCCGTGTTAGTCTGTATTCGCAAAAAGAAAAGGAGTACTTGTGGCACCTTAGAGACTAACCAGTTTATTTGAGCATGAGCTTTCGTGAGCTACAGCTCACTTCATCAGATACACACAGACCATGAAAAAATGAGTGCTTATCACTTCAAAAACCTGAAGTGAGCTGTAGCTCACGAAAGCTTATGCTCAAATAAATTGGTTAGTCTCTAAGGTGCCACAAGTCCTCCTTTTCTTTTTGCGAATACAGACTAACACGGCTGTTACTCTGAAACCTGTCATTGTTAGCACAGTAGCAGGAGCTCATATCATTCTTATCTAAGACACCTTTCATTATTATAGCCTGTGACACAGTCAAATCCCAATGAATATACATCCTGAAAATATATTCTCCAGAAAGCTGTGTTCTGTCCTGTACTTATACAGAAATATTTTAATAAAGAAAAGCACTCCAAACAACTCTTTAAAATGAGGATTTTTTCTCTGCCTCTGTTACAGGCAGCCTACACACAGGAGCTCTGATTTAAATGGAGCCCTGAAGAGGTGACGGAGGTGCAGCCTGTGTCAAAGGTAGCTCTGGCTATCTACATACATGGCCATTGCAAGAGGGGGAGGAACTGTCTGATCATTTATGCATGCAGTCTGTGGGTATGTGTCAAGATCTGGTCATTTAGAGACAGAGTCTGATTCTCTACAGTTGTGCAATTATCTACGTGAGTACAAAGTGGGTGTAAAAGCAACTGCTGGTTTAAATAGAGAATTCTGTTTTGGTGGCATTTTGCGCACACTATGCACTTACATGGTGTGACGTTATCTGATTAGAGTATGACCATGCAAATCATTGTTGCTACCACTGTTATATAATTGCAACGAATCTTATACAAAGTATGATGCATGGCCAGAAGGGGTTAAGCAACTTGCAGGCTAATTGACCCAGATTCAACCTTTAGGGACACACTGGCAGATAATGTTTGTGTTTTTGTGTGTTTACATATATATTATTAGAGGTTAACAATGTAATCAAAAAAAGAAAAGGAGTACTTGTGGCACCTTAGAGACTAACCAATTTATTTGAGCATGAGCTTTCGTGAGCTACAGCTCACTTCATCAGATGCATACCGTGGAAACTGCAGCAGACTTTATATATACACAGAGAATATGAAACAATACCTCCTCCCACCCCACTGTCCTGCTGGTAATAGCTTATCTAAAGTGATCATCAGGTTAGGCCATTTCCAGCACAAATCCAGGTTTTCTCACCCTCCACCCCCCCACACAAATTCACTCTCCTGCTGGTGATAGCCCATCCAAAGTGACAACTCTTTACACAATGTGCATGATAATCAAGTTGGGCCATTTCCTGCACAAATCCAGGTTCTCTCACTCCCTCACCCCCCTCCAAAAACCCACCCCCATACACACACAAACTCACTCTCCTGCTGGTAATAGCTCATCCAAACTGACCACTCTCCAAGTTTAAATCCAAGTTAAACCAGAACATCTGGGGGGGGGGGTAGGAAAAAACAAGAGGAAATAGGCTACCTTGCATAATGACTTAGCCACTCCCAGTCTCTATTTAAGCCTAAATTAATAGTATCCAATTTGCAAATGAATTCCAATTCAGCAGTTTCTCGCTGGAGTCTGGATTTGAAGTTTTTTTGTTTTAAGATAGCGACCTTCATGTCTGTGATTGCGTGACCAGAGAGATTGAAGTGTTCTCCGACTGGTTTATGATCAAATGTAATCAAACAGTCCCTGTCTATGCTGTATTCTATTACTTCAGAGATCAAAAGGACATCTTAACGTTTAAATGAACTGTAAACATAGTGATATCACTGTATCCATCTCTCTTTGAAATGTATAGCAAATCACCTGTGAATGGTGGAAAACAGGCAATTGCCTTATGTTAATCTGTGTAGCTAATTACTGTGATGCGTAGGAAATAGGTCTACTTCAAAGTCTCCATGATTGCCTATTGTTCGCCTAAGGACTCTGAGCTGTCAAAAAAGGGCTGGAACTGTAAGAAAATGTCTTGGGTCTTGATCCCTTTTATCTCAGATCTGCTTGATGCTTCCTGCAGGGGATGGTTAAGTCAAAAGGCTGAGATCTCCAGTCATACCTGGATCACCCTGAATATGGACATTGGACTATAACCTATGGACTAATTCTAAAAGAACTCTTTGCAACTACAAAACTTACCATCTCTTCCTCGTGGCTGGATTTTACTAAAACTAGACAAGCCATTTACAACGCACACTTTGCTTCTCTACAAAAGAAAAAGGACACTAAACTTTCTAAACTACTACATGCTACAAGGGGCCACAGCAATGGTTCCCTCAACCCACCTAGCAATATTGTTAACCTATCCAACTATACTCTCAGCCCAGCAGAAGCAGCTGTCCTATCTCGGGGCCTCTTCTTCTGCCCCTCCACCCCCACAAACATGATACAGTTCTGTGGTGACCTAGAATCCTATTTTCGACGTCTCCGACTCAAGGAATATTTCCAAAATACCTCTGAACAACATACTAATCCACAGAGGCCTCCCTACCAACACTACAGAAAGAAGGATTCTAGGTGGACTCCTCCTGAAGGTCGAAACAGCAGACTGGACTTCTACATAGAGTGCTTCCGCCGACGTGCACGGGCTGAAATTGTGGAAAAGCAGCATCACTTGCCCCATAACCTCAGCCGTGAGGAATGCAATGCCATCCACAGCCTCAGAAACAACTCTGACATCATAATCAAAAAGGCTGACAAAGGAGGTGCTGTTGTCATCATGAATAGGTCGGAATATGAACAAGAGGCTGCTCGGCAGCTCTCCAACACGAGTTTCTACAAGCCATTACCCTATGATCCCACTGAGAGTTACCAAAAGCAACTACAGCATTTGCTCAAGAAACTTCCTGAAAAAGCACAAGATCAAATCCGCACAGACACACCCCTGGAACCCCGACCTGGGATATTCTATTTACTACACAAGATCCATAAACCTGGAAATCCTGGGCACCCCATCATCTCAGGCATTAGCACCCTGACAGCAGGATTGTCTGGCTATATAGACTCCCTCCTCAGGCCCTACGCTACCAGCACTCCCAGCTACCTTCGAGACACCACTGACTTCCTGAGGAAACTTCAATCCATTGGTGATCCTCCTGATAACACCATCCTGGCCACTATGGATGTAGAAGCCCTCTACACCAACATTCCACACAAAGATGGACTACAAGCCGTCAAGAACACTATCCCCGATAATGTCACGGCTAACCTGGTGGCTGAACTTTGTGACTTTGTCCTTACCCATAACTATTTTACATTTGGGGACAATGTATACCTTCAGATCAGCGGCACTGCTATGGGTACCCACCTGGCCCCACAGTATGCCAACATTTTTATGGCTGATTTAGAACAACGCTTCCTCAGCTCTCGTCCCCTAAAGCCCCTACTCTACTTGCGCTATATTGATGACATCTTCATCATCTGGACCCATGGAAAAGAAACCCTTGAGGAATTCCACCATGATTTCAACAACTTCCATCCCACCATCAACCTCAGCCTGGTCCAGTCCATACAAGAGATCCACTTCCTGGACACTACAGTGCTAATAAACAATGGTCACATAAACACCACCCTATACCGGAAACCTACTGACCGCTATTCCTACCTACATGCCTCCAGCTTTCACCCTGACTACACCACACGATCCATCGTCTACAGCCAAGCTCTGCGATACAACCGCATTTGCTCCAACCCCTCAGACAGAGACAAACACCTACAAGATCTCTGTCAAGCTTTCTTACAACTACAATACCCACCTGCGGAAGTGAAGAAACAGATTGATAGAGCCAGAAGAGTTCCCAGAAGTTACCTACTACAGGACAGGCCTAACAAAGAAAATAACAGAACGCCACTAGCCGTCACCTTCAGCCCCCAACTAAAACCCCTCCAACGCATTATTAAGGATCTACAACCTATCCTAAAGGATGACCCAACACTCTCACAAATCTTGGGAGACAGGCCAGACCTTGCCTACAGACAGCCCCGCAACCTGAAGCAAATACTCACCAACAGCCACATACCACACAACAGAACCACTAACCCAGGAACTTATCCTTGCAACAAAGCCCGTTGCCAACTGTGCCCACATATCTATTCAGGGGACACCATCACAGGGCCTAATAACATCAGCCACACTATCAGAGGCTCGTTCACCTGCACATCCACCAATGTGATATATGCCATCATGTGCCAGCAATGCCCCTCTGCCATTTACATTGGTCAAACTGGACAGTCTCTACGTAAAAGAATACATGGACACAAATCAGATGTCAAGAATTCTAACATTCATAAACCAGTCGGAGAACATTTCAATCTCTCTGGTCACGCAATCACAGACATGAAAGTCGCTATCTTAAAACAAAAAAACTTCAAATCCAGACTCCAGCGAGAAACTGCTGAATTGGAATTCATTTGCAAATTGGATACTATTAATTTAGGCTTAAATAGAGACTGGGAGTGGCTAAGTCATTATGCAAGGTAGCCTATTTCCCCTTGTTTTTTCCTACCCCACCCCCCCGACGTTCTGGTTAAACTTGGATTTAAACTTGGAGAGTGGTCAGTTTGGATGAGCTATTGCCAGCAGGAGAGTGAGTTTGTGTGTGTGCCCCCCGGGAAAAAAAAAAAAGGGGGGGGGGCTGGGTGAGAAAGCCTGGATTTGTGCTGGACATGGCCCACCTTGATTACCATGCACATTGTAGGGACAGTGGTCACTTTGGATGAGCTATTACCAGCAGGAGAGTGAGTTTGTGTGTGGATGGGGGTGGGGGGGGTGAGAAAACCTGGATTTGTGCTGGAAATGGCCCATCTTGATTATCATGCACATTGTAGGGAGAGTGGTCACTTTGGATGAGCTATTACCAGCAGGATAGTGAGTTTGTGTGTGTGTTTTTTGGAGGGGGGTCAGGGGGTGAGAGAACCTGGATTTGTGCAGGAAATGGCCCAACTTGATTATCATGCACATTGTGTAGAGAGTTATCACTTTGGATGGGCTATTACCAGCAGGAGAGTGAGTTTGTGTGTGTGTGTGGGGGGGGGGGGGGGCGGAGGGTGAGAAAACCTGGATTTGTGCTGGAAATGGCCCAACTTGATGATCACTTTAGATAAGCTATTACCAGCAGGACAGTGGGGTGGGAGGAGGTATTGTTTCATGATCTCTGTGTGTATATAATGTCTGCTGCAGTTTCCACAGTATGCATCCGATGAAGTGAGCTGTAGCTCACGAAAGCTCATGCTCAAATAAATTGGTTAGTCTCTAAGGTGCCACAAGTACTCCTTTTCTTTTTGCATCTCTACTATGACAGGTTTCAGAGTAGCGGCCGTGCTAGTTTGTATTCGCAAAAAGAAAAGGAGGACTTGTGGCACCTTAGAGACTAACCAATTTATTTGAGCATAAGCTTTCATGAGCTACAGCTCACTTCATCGGATGCATTCAAAGTGGATGGATCATTACACAAAGTAAAACTATTTCCCCATGTTTATCCCCCCTCACCCTCCACTGTTCCTCAGATGTTCTTGCCAACTGCTGGAAATGGCCCACCTTGATTATCACTACAAAAGGTTCCCCCCCCCCCCCCCCCGCTGGGAGGTAATGTGTCCGATCCTTTGGGATTGGTAGAACTTTTTTATATGATGAATAAGATTTTCAGTAATCCTCATCATGTTTGACTTGGTTGTCTGGGTGGAGGCCTAAGGCTGGGTTACTTTAAGGGAACTGTGTTGTTGGCTTCTGGGTAACCAATACAGTGTTATAGATGCTGTTTTGTGCTGGCTTGGTAAATCTAAGTATTGGAATATCCACCAGCTTTGGGATTGTCTGCTCCATTCTTTGTAGTTCACCCTAATTGAGTAACTTCAGTGAGGCTCCCCGGGACTCCGGTCACACATGGGCCAGATCCTGACCTGCCTGAGAGAGATCTTCAGGTGGTGCAGAACTGCTGTAGCAACCCCGCTCCTTGCTGCAGCTGATGGCCAGCAAGCTGTTATGACTTCATGGGGTCACTAGAAGCTGGTGCAACTTAGAATAGCCTTATGGCTGCTCTGAGTTGTCACTGTGGACCAGTCTAGTGCAGAATGGCCCAGGGTTGGCGGAAGTGTAGAGGTAATTGCACTTATTCCCGGCTGCAACTCAGAATCTAGACTGCTTTGTCAGATATAATTTACTACACAAGGTGCTACCTGAAGACTATTTTTTGTTCCTTTTTAAAGTATTATCTGTGACCAGGAGTCAACGCTCTTCCTGGAAAAGGAGATCTGATTAGCTGACCCTGTGAATTTTGTCTTGAGTTGCTTCACCAGCTTACACAAGCATTCTGAAAGAACTGTTCTGAATGAGTTACAGATAAATAGCCACAGAAAGTACTCCATGTACAACTTGAAATAATGAGTAGTTTTGAATCTAATATTGCACCTAGCTGTGGGAAATTCTCAAACAGATCATTCCTTCCATGTTATTTGCTCAGGTCTGGCTGTTATACTATGCTCCTTGGCAATTTGTGCACATCCTAGTATATCTGGCTGACTAGTATTCAGTGGAGCACACTGACAAGAATCTGTTAAGCAGTTTGTCAGGCATAAACAAGAAATGGCATCAAGTCCACACTGCGGCTGTTGTTTAATAAGAACACAACACATGAACATAAAATCAGCGTGGATGTCTCCCGTCCCAAGCAATTTTGGGGAGGGATAATTGATCTGGCTTTATAAGTTGTTTCAATAAAACAGTACTAGAGTGAAAGAGATTAATCCAAAGGCCCTTGAACTAGATGGAAAGATTTCCATGCACTTTGATGGGCTTTGGATCAGACGGCTAGGAGCAACCTCTACCTTTTGCTTCTGGTGTAACTGGAGTAAAGAATGTAGCACAACATTATGTTGTCTAATATATCCAGGTTTATGGAATAAGTCAAAGGAAATATCTCAGATAAAAGCAGCAATAATAAAGAGAGGCTGTGAATTGAGGTGGTGTGGGTCCCCGCCGCTCCAGAGAGAGACGAGCCGCTCCGGACACCAGAGTGGGTGGAGCCAGGGATCTCTGATCCCACCCCCCAGAGGGTCAGGTGTGGCACAGAAAGTATAAAGGCCCGACCCCAGAGCTCAATGAGAGAGCTGCCGCCGGGGAGACCAGATGCTTACCTCCTGGTTGGGAAGCCCCAGCGACCTGCGGTGGACCCAAGGGCTGGCCGGGCCTGCCCCAGGCCAGCTACCCAGAGGAGTGGCCAAGCCTGCCCTGCACCAGGAATCCCAAGAAACCCACGGTGTTGGACCCCCCTAAGGACACCACCCTGACCCAGCTACCTCAAGATGGGGAGTCCGGAAGTAGCCCGGGGACAGCTGACCCTAGTCTGGCTGCTACACTGCCAGAACCCATGTCAGTGTGTTGCAGCCAGGATTCCCACTGACACAGCAGCAGGTCTTCTGCTGCTGCCAGGGCCCCGGGCTGGGACACAGTGCAGTGGGAGGGCCTGCGTCCCCCCTGCCACCCAACTCATGGGTGGCAGTCTCCCCCTCTCCCAGGCCTTCGGACCCAGGGCCTGGGCTCACTGTTAGAATCATAGAATCATAGACTTTAAGGTCGGAAGGGACCATTATGATCGTCTAGTCTGACCTCAACGCAGGCCACAGAATCTCTCCCACCCACTGCTGTAACAAACCTCTAACTTATGTCTGACCTATTGAAGTCCTTAAATCGTGGTTTAAAGACTTTGAGGTGCAGAGAATCCTCCAGCAAGTGACCCATGCCCCACTCTGTAGAGGAAGACGAAAACCCCCCAGGGCCTCTGCCAATCTGCCCTGGAGGAAAATTCCTTCCCGACCTCAAATATGGCGATCAGCTAAACCCTGAGCATGTGGGCAAGACTCACCAGCTAGACACCCAGGAAAGAATTCTCTGTAGTAACTCAGATCCCACCCCATCTAACATCCCATCACAGGCCATTGGGCATAACTACCACTAATAGTTGAAGATCAATTAATTGCCAGAATTAGGCTATCCCATCATATCATCCCTTCCATAAACTTATCAAGCTTAGTCCTGAAGCCAGATATGTCTTTTGCCCCCACTGCTTCCCTTGGAAGGCTGTTCCAGAACTTCACTCCTCTGATGGTTAGAAACCTTTGTCTAATTTCAAGTCTAAACTTCCTGATGGCCAGTTTATATCCATTTGTTCTTGTGTCTACACTGGTATTGAGCTTAAATAATTCTTCTCCCTCCATGATATTTATCCCTCTGATATGTTTATAGAGAGCAATCATATCTCCTCTCAGCCTTCTTTTGGTTAGGCTAAACAAGCCAAGCTCTTCGAGTCTCCTTTCATAAGACAAAAAGAAAAGGAGGACTTGTGGCACCTTAGAGACTACTAAGATGCCACAAAGTCCTCCTTTTCTTTTTGCAGGTACAGACCAACACGGCTGCTACTCTGAAACCTTTCATTTTTTAGAAGGTCTCTCTCTATAAGTCTATATATTATATAACTAAACTATTGTCTTACGTAAACAAGGTTTTCAAAATGTTTAAGAAGCTTCATTTAAAATTAAATTAAAATGCTGATCTTATACCACTGGCCCGCTCAGCCTGTTGCCGGCCTGGGGTTCCGTTCACCCCTGCCGCCGTCCCAGAGAGAGACGAGCCCCAGCTAATCTCTCTACAGGCTATAATAAAAAAACAGTAATACAACTATTTGGACAAATTCTCTCTCACTTGTGGAAGTCAGTGGGCTTGTACTAGTACAATTGAAAGTAGGATTTGGCCAAATATTGCATTTACTTAGCCTGCATCCCACCATTCCTTCTCTCACTCAGGTAAGTAGGAGAGCTGACAATCACTTCAGTGTCTTTGTCCTTACTATGCAGGGAAAGAGCCTGATTCTCCCCTGCCTTGCATCTGGTCTTGTCATTGACCCTTGTTTCAAAAGACTGCTAAGTGATTGTCAAACGCTTTGAAAGCAGAATGATAGGAATGGGGGAATGGTGATTTTTTTTAATGAAAAAAGGAACAAATATTTGCAAAAATGTTCATGAAAAATTTCCTCATTCATTGATCAGCTCTCATGGTAGAATTTTATACCCACTTTGTGCAGGCACAAATAATTAAACAAGGTGCAAGGAAGTGGAGAATCAAGTCCATCAAATCCTAAAATCAAATCCTAAAATGCACAGATGCCTCTTTTCATTGACTTCATTGGGAATGTGCATCAAAGGGGAGGATTTGAGACATTAGTACCTTTATGCAACAAAAAACCCACTTCATACTAAATAACTTGAGTGAATTTTAATTTACAAAATTATATACAGCTCAAGAGACAAATATGTTTATTTGCATGATGAAATAACCCATTCCATGAAAAACTATTTAGAATTATTTTGGCTAAGCATCCAGGAGTTAGTATAGACTGATCTAGTTCTGGTCTGCGCCAGCCTTCCACTTCTTCTTGCCTGCAATATGTCTCAGCAGGCTTTCTTTGGTAACTCCCCTGCAACTCCCGATAGTTGTTTTCAAGTCCGCTATGCACTGGTGCCAAGTTGCTGGAGACTAGGCCATGGCTTAAGTGGTGGTTCTTGGGAGAAGCAGTTAGGTGTCCTCTTCTGGATCTACTTGGTAAATGGAGCAGTCTCTCTTTCAGGTATCATTGTAAAGACATAAATACATTTTGACAGTGAGTTAATGGTGGGGAGCAGAGAACAGTTCTTAACAGCTTTGAATGTTTCCCCCCAAAACATATCAAAGAAATTAACAGCACGAGTATAAACTATCATGCTATGCAGAGGCAGATTAGGAGTTTGTGGGGCCCTGGGCCAGAGCAAGTGGGGGCCCTCCCGCCTGCAGTCCCCTCCATACCCTTCTCCCTGTCCCCCAGCACTCCTGTCGGGGAGCTGGGTCAGGATGTGGGGGCTTGCCCCACGCCCAAGCAGGAGCGCTGGGCAGGCAGGGGGAACTGGGCAAGCCCCCGCCCCCCGCCCCCACTCCCCAGCAGAAGCACTGGGTGGGAGGAGCAAGTCAGGGCGCAGGGGTGCCCATTTTTCCAGGGCCCCCGAGCATGGGCCTCATTGGCCCAGTGGTTAATCCGCCACTGATGCTATGATTGTGTCTGGTTTTGTGCTGGCCCTCTGCACAGGGGTGTTTTTCATCTCAAAGAAGGATGTAATCCCACATTCCTTGTTCTCCTAAAGCTCCCATGGAATTCAATGGTCGCTCTGAACACCCAGGGAATGTAGGACTGACCACAAAATCTAAAACTTGCTTTTATACTGATTTTTTAATGCTAACAGAGCTTCTCAGTTTTAATCATTAAATGTTCCAGGCCTGGTTCTAATCTCACTTGTGTCTATGTAAACTAGGAGAAACACCATTGACATCATTGGCCTTACACCAACTTTACACCAGTGTAAGTGGGATCAGAATCAGGCCTTTTGTTTAGATATGGCATAAAGTTTCCTCTGAAAATTGTTAAATGAGAATTAAAGCTGGATGAAAAAGTTGAAGTGTTTGACATTGAACTCTTACAGTAGGAATAACCACACTGTACTAAGATAGCACCCTTCATCTGAAACTATATAGTACTTTTCAACCAATCAATGAATTAACCCTCGCAACATCTCTGTAAGGCACACAAGTATTTTTATATGCATTTTATAAAAGGTTAAAATAAGACACAACGGCTAAGTAACTGTTCCTAAAATCACACAGTGACTAAGTGGCGGTTTTGAAGACCCATAAGTCCCAATTCCTCAGTCACCTCCTCTAATCACTAGATTCACTTGGCCAAATTCAGCCCTGCGATGAACTGGTGAACTCCTCAGCTGAAGTTAGTCAACTGTTGGTGTTGTGCATTGCACTATGATAGGGCTAAAAATGCCAAATATAGCTATGGACTTGGCCCAGATCCTCAGCCAATGTAAATTGGTGTTGCTCCATTGACAACACTGATTTACACCCATAGAGGAGCTGGATCAGTAATTTTATTGCAATTTACTATTTATGCTAAAACATGCTTATTCCCAGGTAAACTTTCAGAACACTGGGGTGATCTAGTGGCGCGACATCCTTTAAAAGGCCCACCCGTGGAAACTGATGTTAACCCACCTCCCTCCTTACAGAAAATTACAAGAATGTCCTGGAGAGTAAACAATTGTTCAAAACAATTGTTCAAAATAAAACCCCAGCCACTGAGTTAGGCACTGACTGCTGACTGAGGAAAACATTTTGAAGCTATCACTGGGTATGTTAGGAATGCCAATAAAAATCACATTCACAGTTCTCCATTATGTCCCAAAGAAAATGATAACTCATGGCATAGCATATGCTTCTAAAAGAAACAGGCCTTTTTATTTACAAATATTTTTGTAAGCTTAAATTATCATGAAAACAATGGCCTGTGATCTAGGCACTTACTCACAATCTAGGTGGTATATAGAACTTAGTTCTATCCCCAAATATTTAGAGTCAAATGATCATTGTGGTCTCTTCTGACCTTAATATCTATGAATCTATGAAACTAGGGGTTTAGTTACTTGGCTTTCATCAAAGGCATGTGCATTGCTCCCCTACTATCTCTTTGGAAATTTTGGCTGGGTTAGTGATTACCAAGCGGATCTGATTGTTTTCTGTTACTGCTATAACCATGTAAAATTTTCCTCATGAAAATGATAGGCCAGTTTCTGATCTTATCACACTGGTGTCAATCTGGAGTAGCTCCTGTTTCCTCACCCATTACTCCACACCTCCCACCTTGTGGCTATGTCTCCTCTTGCCATTCCTGCTTCAGTGCCTTTTTTCACACTGCTCCCTACGCCCGGAAAGACACTGCTTTTTTGTGTGCCAAATGTCTTAAACACTCCTAATTCAAAGAACTTCTTACACCTTGCTTTTCATCACTTATTTCCATTTCATGGATGACATTCTGGCTCCCTTGACGGCAATTGCAAAACTCCCATTGGTTTTGCTGGGACCAGGAGTTCACTCCATACATCTAGGTTTGGCTAACTTAGGTAGTAAACTCATTGGGGCAGAGACTATGGGTCAGATTTTCAAAAGTGCTCAGCTCCCAGCAACTCCCATTTTGATGCTTCTGGACAGATTTTTCAATAGAGCTGAGCACCCAGAACTGGTGAAAACCTGTTCATTTATTCTGGTACCTAAATGGGAGTTGAGCTCTCTTGAAAATTTGGCCCCATTGCGGTTGCTGAGCATTTTTGAAAATTTGGTCTCAGGTCTTTTTAAAAAGTATCTGTAGAGGACCATGCAAAGCAGAGAATGGATGATGATGATGAGTATAACTGAGATGGGAATCTGGACCAGCATATGCAATTAGACTACTTCTACCACTATTATACATTAAAATATTGTAGCACTTTTCTCTGGAAAATGTCAAATACCTCATAGTACCTATGTGAAGTAAGGAAGCAGTAGTATTCTCCATTTTACATATGGGGAACTGAGGCACAGAGAAATTAAAGGCAACACTTTCAAATTTGCTTGCCTAAAGTAAGTCACCTAAATAAATGGCCTGATCTTCAGAGATCTGAGCACCTATCACTTCCATTGATTTCAGAGGGAGTTAAGGACACTCCATACACCAGAAAATCAGACTCCCTATTTAGGGGCCTAAACACAGAGTTCAAAAATTTTAGTCCACATGACTTGCCCAAGTCATACAGTTAGACAAATGCAGAATCAGGAATAAAACCAAGGATTCATAACTCTATCCCATACTCATAGCACTAGATCATGGCAACGGTACTAAGCCCTTTTAACTGTCTTCAGTTCACGTGCTATATACATGATGCCTGATTTCAGAGGAGTTGTACTGAGCCCTCTCAATTCCCCTTGAAGTCATTGGGAACTGTGTGCACTCAGCTACTCCTAAACACAGGCCAGGCATTGTAGATTTTGCTCAATTTCTATGGAGACTATTACTCAACCAATTTTAGGAAAATGTCCTCTTATTGTACAAGTATTGGCTGTAGTACAGCAAGCCTAGGCTCATGTACTTATTCTATTTCCTTACTGTTGATGGTTGGAGGGTCTTCATTCTTTGTTCAGAACATCTTGATAAACTTTCATTGGTTCCTTCTGTCACAGAGGTTTTAAACCATCCAGCCTGGCGAAACAGTTTTTTGCATCTATTTAGGAATACTTGGCTTGAAAAGCAATACAGAACTGGATCAAGTGCACTGTTTAGGTATGTAAAGGCAAATGAGGCACGTAATAACTGGTCAATAGTGCCAATATGTTCAGGAGATACTTTTAGAGTAACGAGCCCAACTGCCGCAATTAAAACAGTAGGCAAGAAGCAGACGGTATATACCAAAACGATGACTGTCAGTACTTTCACAGATCTTTGGACCTTGTTCCTTTTAGCCAATTTCCTCTGCTTTAGCTTCAAGATAATGTTGAAAATACAGAACATGATGATGCCTAAAGGCAGAAAAAATTCAAGAAAAAATAATATTGCATGCCATGTGGCTGCTGCCTGTGGTTCAAGATGATGGTTATAACTTTGACACGCACTGTTCTTACTCTGATTATGATCCAAGGTAAAGACATGACTGTTCACAAGTATAACTATGATCCAAAGTGCAATTGCCACTTTTGCAGCACAGGATGTTGATATTTTACTCAGTTGGTGGTGAGGATGAACCACTTTAAAGTAGCGATCCATTGCAATGGCTGTGAGAAATACAATGCTTGCTGTCCTGTTCATTGACAACATGAATAGGTTGACACTGCAAAATGTCTCTGTGAAGACCCAGACTTCATTCTTCATGTAGTAGTGGATACGAAATGGCAAGTTGATGATCAGGAAGAAATCAGCAATGACCAAGCTGAACAAATACACGGTGCTTGATGGCCAGAGATTCCTGTAGGAGCAAAAGATGCTCAAAGCAATGCCATTTCCAACAAGTCCTATGACAATCTCCACACCAAGCACAGAAGCAATAATCACTGCAATTGCGGGAACTCCATCCGTTGTCATGTTGGTCACTGCTGCGAATCTGGAGCTCTTGCTGTTTTTTAAATTTCTGCAGCCCACAGTTGGATGGTGAGTTGAGATGCCTGCAAATACTTGCCAAGTGTCTTTGAAATACAGGAAACACAGTGAAATTTCAAGAAGTGGCATTTGTTTGTATGCAAAAAGTAGGTCAATACCAACATGACACGCCTCTGAAAGTGTCTAGAGATATAATCTTATCAATAGATTGTGAAATACTTACCTTCTGGTCATTGGTACAGCTTTGTCATGGAGAACAAAGCTGATAGTGCTGTTTTAGGACTAAACTGAAGCAAAATTTAGATTGCATCTGAAGTTGTCTGCCTCATCCACTAAGAACTAGTCTAAGATCACAGATCCCTTTGTACAGGACACCCAACCAAATCTGTATGTTTTATATAGTGTGTTTATTATTTTGCAAGTACAACATAAGGATTTAGTTTTCATTATTCTTTGCATGTGATTTTTGCCATAGGAGCATAAGGGCAAAAGAACTGCCATACTGGATCAGAATAGTCATCTATCTCATCCAGTATCCTATCTCTGAGGGGGGCCAGTACCAGCTGCTTCAGGGGAAGGTGCAGGAAACCTGCAAAGGCAGCTATTGAATAACCTGCCCACGGAGAAAGTTCCTTTCTATCTCCCATCAATAGTTGTTGGCTTATGTCCTGAAACATGATGATTTTATAAATCTTCCACACCAGTCTTCCTAAACCAAAGTTTCTCAAATGCGGCCACGACAGCCTCCTGGGGCAAAGCATCGGCCCCTCTCTCCTTGTTGCTCCTGGATGCGACACCCTGAACTGCCTCGGGAGAGAGGCGGGGCACAAGGCTGCAGGAGCAGTGGAGGGAACTGGCCCTGAGTGCCAACCCCTGATGCTGGCCGCGCAGCAGCGAGGGCTGGCTCCAGCCACGCAGCGGCAGGTGCTGACTTCTGACTCCAGCCATGCACTCCTGGGCTCCGGCACCCAGCTCTGGGTTCTGGCCGTGGGCACTGAGCCCTGGCCCTGGCCACATGGCAGCAGACACCAGGCCCTGGCTCTGGCCACACAACAGTGGGGCTCATCACCCACCCCCATCACCCCAATATCCACCCAGGCCTCCGCTGCCTCCCACAGCCCTGTATCCATCCTCCACCCCCCAGGCCTCTGCTCCCTCTCCCGTCCCTGCATCCATCCCATCATCGCCTCTAGCCCCTGCTGCCTCCCCCTTTGCCTCCCCCCTTTGCCCCCATCCAGGGCTTAATGGGTTCTGGGGCTTGCTGAGCAAAGTGATATTAACAAACCTGCAAGTATCACTTTTCACAGCAGACTTACTAGCTATCTGTGAAAAGTGATACTTGTATGTTTGTTAATATCATTTATCACTTTTCATAGTCTCCCAGGTAGCTACTAAGTGTGCTGTGATATGAACACATAAGCAAATATCACTTTTCACAGCTTAGGACCCACTAAGCCCTGGATGGGGAGGCAGCATTATTTTTGTTATTGAGTCTGCCAACCCCTCCCACCCTCCTCCGCACACACACACAAATATACATTACAATGATTTGAATGTGAATCTGTGCATATTTAATTGTTTTTCCTAAAGTTAATTAAGTATTTTAGGAAAAAAGTGTCTGTGCGGCCACCAGTGACAGCTGGTGGCTGCACTCTGGGGTCACAAAAAAATTTGTTGCGAGAATCCTTGCCCTAAACACAGTTCTTAAATTCTTAATAGTGTAATTTTATGTGTTCTCACTGCACACAGAAATATTGAATCCTTTTTGAAATCCTGCTGAGCAGCTGGACTCCGTGATATCTGTGGCAATGAGTTTCATGGGCAATCATTGTCTTATAAGTTTAAAATTTGCTGCCTTTCGGTTTCCTGTCTGATGTAAACAATTCCTGTCTACTGTCTACTCAACCTATACAAGCACCTGTTGTGATGCTCTCTGGAGAGTTGTGAGGCACCTCACCACCACCTGCCCTCTGTGTGAAGAAATCTGGTCTGTGCCTGTAGTGGAAATCACTAGCATCTAGCCGCACAAACACTACTTTCCAGGCCTCCACAGGCTTTGCTCCCTCTGTATAGGTAGTTATAGGCACACTCCAACCCTCAAATTCTTGGAGCATTCCCTGATTCACTAGATACTCACAGAATTACCAAGCCCGCTGTTCCCAAAGGAACAGTACATACTAGCTTGTAGGATTCAACTCAAGATCACCACTTTACTTTACCCCCCAGAACTTAGGTATATTTATAGTGGAAACAAGAATAAGTTTATTATCAAAGAATAGAAACAGGAAACCAATAATTACATACAAAACAAAATCATAACACGCTTTTTAGAGACACCATCATAGGACCTAACCACATCAGCCACACCATCAGGGGCTTGTTCACCTGCACATCTACCAATGTGATATATGTCATTATGTGCCAGCAATGCCCCTCTGCCGTGTACATTGGCCAAACCAGAAAGTCTCTACGCAAAAGAATAAATGGACACAAATCTGACATCAGGAATTATAACATTCAAAAACCAATAGGAGAACACTTCAATCTCCCTGGTCACTCAATAACAGACTTGAAAGTGGCAATTCTTCAACAAAAAAACAGACTCCAATGTGAAACTGCAGAACTGGAATTAATTTGCAAACTGGACACCATTAGATTAGGCCTGAATAAAGACTGGGAGTGGTTGGGTCCTTACAAAACCTAAACCTAATTTCCTCCTACTGTTACTCACACCTTCTTGTCAACTGTCTGAAATGGGCCACTCTCATTACCACTTCAAAAGTTATTTTTCCTCCCTTGGTATCCTGCTGTCAATTGAATTATCTTGTTAGACTGACCTCACACTTGGTAAGGCAAATCACATCTTTTCATGTATTTATACCTGCTCCTGTATTTTCCACTCCATGTATCTGATGAAGTGGGTTCTAGCCCATGAAAACTTATGCCCAAATAAATTTGTTTAGTCTCTGAGGTGCCACAAGGACTCCTTGTTGTTTTTGCTGATACAGACTAACACGGCTACCATTCTGAAACCTTTCTAGAGGCTAAACTTCGCGAACAAGTTAACCTCCTGTTGAAATAAGCTTATTTCACCTGAAGTTCTCGCCAGTGTTTTCAACCAAGCCTGGATGAGACCGCTTTTTCATGAAGCCAGTTGGTACCTGGATCATGCCTGCATATTAGAGTTGGCAGCAAACTAGAGTTCCTATTCCATGGTGGGCTGCCAGGAGCTGGGCAGACAAGCTCGCAGGAAACCAGACAGGTTTCCAAAGAAACTTGGTCTAGCAGGTAGGGTTCTATCAGAAATCTCCCCAGTTTCACTGGAATTTCGTTGAAATCAATATGTTCCCATGGAACGTTTCAGTTTGGACAAATTGGTATTTTCTTGTGGAAAAATGTTCCTTTAGAAAATTTCTGACCAGCTCTATTGTGACTCCGTGGTCATAGAATTTGCTGTGGAATTCGGATTTGTGCTCTAGAAGCTAAAGTTTCATTTTTAAGTGTTTTTAGACATTAAGGATGTAAACAAAGTCTTGAAAATGTGAAATGAGTATAAAACTGATTGTGATGGCATCTAGACACCCCACACTGGTCAGGAAAGAGTTAACCAGCTTACATGAGCTCAGTTAGCCCTACCTCACTACACCTGAAATAGGTGCTGGCTCTTGGAAGGCTTAAAAGGGGAGAGCTGGGTTCAGATGGCAGATGGCTGGGAGGGAGAGCTGATCTTGTAGACTTCCCACAGAGTCTAAGCTGCTTGGGCCAGGAACTGCTTAGAGACTGCTGCCTTTCAGAGCCTCTCTGAGGGAAGGGAAGTTAGGCCCAATGTGAGATTGTTTGGATTTGCTGCCGGTGACTGAGTTGTGGCTAGGTATGACTGCTGGAGGTGATGCCCTGCCTAATGGGAATGACAACTAAATAAAAAACATTTTTGTCTTCAAAATGGGGGCCCAGAAGTGGTTTGCTGTGAGCCCAAGAGCAAGCCTGTTACGCTGATATAGCAATGATTTCCTGACTCTGCAGCCTCCTGAGAGGAGAGATCTGCCCATTTGCTTTCAATTTCTTGTGCTGTTAACACCAAAGGAGACAATTCCAATTCAGTGGGGTTCACTATTTCACTGTGGTTCATTTTAGCACACGCTTCCAGCTAATTTTCTTATCCCACAGTCCAAACTGCCAGCCCAGGTGCCAAAGCCCCAAAGGTCCCCTTCCAACAGCTGCCAATCTTCCAACTTCACCCTGGCTATCTTCTCTGACACAGTTAGACACTGTGTACTGGGGCAGCTACCCCCACTCTGGCGTGGACAGGGTTAGAGCAAGCCAGAGAGGCTATACAGAGCCCCAGCCAATCATGGAATGGCTTATTGGGAGCCAATCAAGTGGAGGCTTGAAAGCAGCCTATCAGGACCAGGCTGGGCCCTATAAGAAGGCTGCAGGGCGGAACAGAGGGGAGTCTTTCCATAGAGGGCAAAGGGAGAAGAACTAGATCTTAGAGATGCAGCTAAGGCAGGGACAGCAGAGGCTGTGCAAGCGGTAGGCTGATGACTGCCAGATTGGGGCCCTGACAAAAAGGGGTAGAGAAGGTGCTGGGGCTATGGGGAAGTGGCCCAGGGAAGTAGACAATAGAGGAGAGCTGGAGGAGGGTAGTAAGTAGCTGTCACTAGAGGGTCCCTGGGTTGGGACCCCCTTCTCCTCTTCCCCCCGCCTCCCCCACACTTGCAAGTGATGAAAGTGGCGAAGCCAGACTGCAGTGAGCTACTGAGGCGAGTGATAGAACCAGAAGCTGCTGGTCCCCCTCAAGGGTGGGGAGAGCCATCGGAGTGGGCACAGCTGGAGGGTAGTGTCCGGAAGCGGATGCCTCAGTCCGGGAGTGACGGGGATCCAACAGTGAGGATGGTGGAGACCAAGAAAGTAACAGAGGGTGAGACATCACTAGCAAAGGCATGCCACTGAAATAGCTGATTCCCCAACCAACAGGAGGTCCTGCTGTGGTGAATCTGTGCCCTGTTACACACTGTCAGTGAACCATGTGCAGCATGTTGGAAACATGTTCAATCTAAAAATGGAAGTTTCTTTATTGACTTTATTTGAAGCTGCTACAGAATTTCCACCAAAATGCCGCAAATTGTAGGTCTAATTTGCTGTAGAGAATGTAGAGCCTTGGCTATGACCTGTCTGATAGCTTATCCCTGGTCAATCTGTCTTCCGTGAAGCAGAGTCAGAATTCTTCGTCGCAGGTTAAGCAAGCTGTCCCTTCTTATCAATTGTAGTGCCTTGATGCACTAGATGAGATCAAGGCACTATTGTGTTATGCAAAGAGCTTTCTATTATGTATAATTATTATTTATTATTCCCATTTTACATATGGGGAGCTAAGGCCACAGAGAAATGAAGCAACACAGGAGTAGGTGGGAATGATCTCATGTTTCCTGAGGTCCAGCACATTAATCATACGACCAGCCTTTACTTGGAAAAGCAGAGTCCATTGAGGAGACAAATATCTAGTCCCTACTCTCTGAAGCAACACTTTTAACTCATGTTAGGGTCCATTTAATTTTTCCTCTCAATTCATCTGCTAGAGAAAGAACTAGGTATCTTATTTTGTGTGGATCTTTAAAAAAAAAAACCACAACCCTCAGATTTTCAGGTTTAATTGAAAGACTCCATGACACTTTGGGGATAGGAGTTGTCTCCAATGCCTGTAGCCCCATGTCTGTCTCCTCCCTTTTGTTATGTAGTGCATTAAAACATTGCATGAGAGTTGGGGCCTGCCCTCACCCCAGAAGTGTCCGCATTTCAGTGCGGTTGTGCGTATTTAATTTGTGAAGCACTGTGAGACCCATGAAAATGCTATGTAAGCATAAGGTAAGAGTAGTAGCATTTGGCATAGGAGCAGTAGAACAATTAAACCACACAATTGCTCAGAACAGGTCATAGCTAAAAATTACTAGAGTATTTGTGCCTTTTGCCCTTTACCACCCCAGAAGTTTCAAAAGACTTACAAAAGTTAATTGCTTTTAGGGAAGTTTGCATCACACAGCAAGAGCTTATCAAGCTAAACCAGAAGGTTTAACAGGGAGGAAGCCTGACATATATATATATATATATTTTTTTGAAATCTTCTTATTTTTAAAATACACCAGGCCACCTTCTTTCTCGGTGTAAATTCACATGGTCAACCAAGCTACAAGCATGGATGAACTTGACTCATACTGAATTTCTAAAATCTCACTTACAAAAATATGAGAATGGGAGGGTTTCATTTCCAGCTACGCTTGCAACAAATTAGGCTAATGAAGTGCACACATCTAGATCTGGACTGGAGTGTGTGATTGGCAAGCAGCTGAAATGACAAGATATTAGATCTAATGGAAGTACTAGCAAAATCCAGAACTGGGCTCAGGATACTACATATCTTGACTATCAAGATGTCTTGACTATTAAAACATTTTTGTTTTAAGCAGAGAAAAATAATAATAAAAAAAGCTAACCACTAAGCTGCCCTTGGAAATAGACCCAAAGTGCATCCTGCAAAAAGACATTCTCATGCCCTTTGGCAATGGCACTCAGGACATTTTGCAGGCATGCTGCAAGGCTAGATTCTCATTATTTCTGGCTTCCTTTTCATAAACTGCCATCCTACAAGTTAGGCTAAAGTAAATTTGCCCATAGTGCCAAAAAGCAGAAAACTTAAAAAATAGCTAATTCTGTCATATTTACATCCCTCTTTTCCAGTATTGAAAATAAAGAGGTTGCCCCTAAATGAACTGACATTGGATGTGACAGAAGGGGGTGGATGGCAATGATCGAGTTGATTAAATCTTTGCCCATGAATCCTAATGGCAGATACTGTATAGCAAATTGCCCTCTGAACTGAAATGTTATGTCTGGCCGTGTGAGAGAGAGGGTCACGGTGACCCAACAGAGCACAATAAGGTTTTATTCTCTCTAAATTTTGTGTCATCAGAGAAGTTCATCATATTTATTGCACATTTGTGAGAGAGAATGATTTTGTTTCCTTTATTTCTAGCACTGAAGTATCTGATAATAGTCCACTGGAGCCATGTCTACACTAGTGAATTTACAGTGGCACAGCTGTACCAATGCAGCTGTGCTGCTGTAAGATTGCTTGTGTATCTGCTCTATGCCAACAGGATTGATCAGCTGCTTGTGATCAGGGTTGCAATCATGAATGACCACACATGATAGTTGTGATATTAGAATTCAGAGCTTATGAGATGGTGCTTCATGAAGTACACATACACGCATGTTTAAGTAAGCCATAATACAGCCATTTGGGAGGAAGGAGAGTCTTATAGTCAAAGCACCAGGCTGAGGGGTCAGGAGACCTCAGTTCCTTACTCAGTTTTACTACAACCTCCTGTGTGACTTTGGACACTGCAATCACTTCACCTCTATTTCCCTGTTAAATGAGGTACCCATCTCACAAGAGTATTGGAGACTTAAATCCTGGCATGAGAGAGAATAAAATAACCACAGTCACTGAGACAGGAACACACATGAGATTAAAGCTTGTTCAATATGAACCAAGAGCCAAGGATTGTAATTAAGTACCAAATAAATAAATACCTAAAATAATAAAATCAATTCTGTCGAAAGCTACTGTCAAACAAAAGGAGGGATAATACCAAGCTCACAATCAATACATGACTTTATAACTCCAGCAATTGTATTTCCATACAATCACAAGCCCTAAAACCTCACTGAATGCTGAAGAAGCCAGTGAAGGCAAAACCTTGGTATGCAGAAAATGTGTTTCTAGTGAGTATGTGCCTGTATAGACTACATTGAATTGAACAATGTATCAGCAACAATTCATTCTACCTGAAGAACAAACCAAAAGTTACTCTCCTGGTGATCTTCCAGAAAACACCATCCTGGCCACTAGAAAAGGAGTACTTGTGGCACCTTAGAGACTAACCAATTTATTTGAGCATGAGCTTTCGTGAGCTACAGCTCACTTCATCGGATGCATCACGAAAGCTCATGCTCAAATAAATTGGTTAGTCTCTAAGGTGCCACAAGTACTCCTTTTCTTTTTGCGAATACAGACTAACACGGCTGTTACTCTGAATCCTGGCCACTATTGATGTAGAAGCCGTCTACACCAACATTCCACACAAAGATAGACTACAAGCCATCAGGAACAGTATCCCCGATAATGTCACGGCAGACCTGCTGGCTGACCTTTGTGACTTTGTCCTCATCCACAACTATTTCACATTTGGGGACAATATATACTTTCAAATCAGCGGCACTGCTATGGGTACCCGCATGGTCCCACAGTATGCCAACATTTTTATGGCTAACTTAGAACAATGCTTCCTTAGCTCTCGTCCCCTAACACCTCTACTCTACTTGCGCTACATTGATGACATCTTCATCATCTGGACTGATGGAAAAGAAGCCCTTGAGGAATTCCACCATGATTTCAACAATTTCCATCCCACCATCAACCTCAGCCTGGACCAGTCCACACAAGAGATCCACTTCCTGGACACTACAGTGCTAATAAGCGATGGCCACATAAACACCACCCTATACCGGAAACCTACTGACTGCTATACTTACCTACATGCCTCCAGCTTCCATCCAGGACACACCACACAATCGATTGTCTACAGCCAAGCTCTGAGATACAACGGCATTTGTTCCAATCCCTCAGACAGAGAAACACCTACAAGATCTCTGTCAAGCATTCTTAAAACTACAGTACCCACCTGCTGAAGTGAAAAAACAGATTGACAGAGCCAGAAGAGTAGCCCAGAAGTCACCTACTACAGGACAGGCTCAACAAAGAAAATAACAGAATGCTACTAGCTGTTACCTTCAGCTAAAACCTCTCCAGTGTATCATCAAAGATTTATAACCTATCCTGAAAAATGATCCCTCACTCTCACAGATCTTGGGAGACAGACCAGTCCTCGCTTGCATACAGCCCCCCAACCTGAAGCAAATACTCCCCAGCAACCACACAACAAAAACACCAACCCAGGAACCTATCCTTGCAACAAAGCCTGATGCCAACTCTGTCCACATATTTATTCAAGTGACACCTAATAGGACATAGGACCTAATCGCATTAGCCACACCAACAGGGCTCGTTCACCTGCACATCTACCAATGTGATATATGCCATCATGTGCCAGCAATGCCCCTCTGCCATGTACATTAGCCAAACTGGACAGTCTCTGTGCAAAAGACTAAATGGACACAAATCTGACATCAGGAATCATAACATTCAAAAACCGGTAGGAGAACACTTCAACCTCTCTGGCCACTCAGTAAAAGACTTAAGGGTGGCAATTTTGCAACAGAAAAGCTTCAAAAACAAACTCCAATGAGAAACTGCTGAGCTTGAATTAATATGCAAATTAGATACCATTAACTTGGGTTTGAATAGAGACTGGGAGTGGCTGGGTCATTACACATATTGAATCTATTT
The DNA here is from genome assembly GCF_965152235.1 of Eretmochelys imbricata. Taxonomy (NCBI): domain Eukaryota; kingdom Metazoa; phylum Chordata; order Testudines; family Cheloniidae; genus Eretmochelys; species Eretmochelys imbricata. The sequence goes on from NC_135574.1 coordinate 170,812,610, forward strand.
CCCCATGTTAAGTATCCTCACGCCTTCTTGTCAACTGTCTAAATGGGCCATCTTGATTATCACTACAAAAGTTTTTTTCTCCTGCTGATAATAGCTCAGCTTAATTAATTAGCCTCTTACAGTTTGTATGGCAACTTCCACCTTCTCTGTGTATATGTGTGTGTATATATATATATATATATATATAAAATCTTCTTACTATATGTTCCATTCTACGCATCCGATGAAGTGGGCTGTAGCTCACGAAAGCTTATGCTCTAATAAATTTGTTAGTTTCTAAGGTGTCACAAGTACTCCTGTTCTTTCTTTTTTTTTTGTATAGTTAAAGCAGTACAAGCCGCCTAGCATGGCACAATTATAAACACGCTTATACCAGTATAGCTTATTCCCATATGAGAAGGGGAATAAAGTATACTAGTATAAGGCACTTTTATATTGGTATATCAGCCCAACCCCTCATATGGATGAAGTTATAACTATCAGTTTAAAAAAAAGAAAATCGCACCCCTATCTGATCAGCACAAAAACTGTATGCAGGACAAGCCTTCAGCATTCGATCTTTGCAAAGCCTTAGTGATGTGTATTTAAAGGGTTTGACTATTGAAATCAATAGGAGCAAGTACATCTGAGTGCAAAATTTGGCTGTCAAAATAACAGACTCGGGTAAATGCCCCATATTTTCTAATGCAATCCCTTGCCAAGTCTAAGTGATATCTGAAGACATTATTACATCAAATAAACTTTTATAGGGCACTACGTTCCTGATAATAACTTTTATACATGCTTTAGTAAATTGATCGGTCATGCATGTGAACATAAGAACAGCCAAACTGGGTCAGACCAAAGCCCATCAAGGTCCATCAAGACCAGTATCCTGTCATCTGACAGTGGCCAATGGCAGGTGCCCCAAAGGAAATGAACAGACAGGTTATCATCAAGTGATCCATGCCCTGTCACCCAATCCCAGCTTCTGGCAAGCAGAGGCTAGGGACACCATTCCTGCCCATCCTGGCTAATAGCCATTGATGGACCTATCTTCCATGAATCTATCTTGCTCCCTTTTGAACCATGTTATAGTATTGGCCTTCACAACACCCTCTGGCAAGGAGTTCCAGAGGTTGACAGTGCATAACATGAACACCTCAGTTTATACAGCCTGAGTAGTATATGCAACTCTTCCTGATTGAAAACTATACCGTTTCGTATATACAACTCTCCCTATTCAAACTAGGCAATTTGATCTCTATCACTACAGTAGGTAATTTGGGTTCTGCCTGTATCTAGGAAGATAATGTAGCTCACATAAGTGCATAAACATGGGGAAACTGAACAAGGGGATGATAGATAGACAGACAGACAGCAAATTTGGAGCCAGGCTGTGGCTTTAGAATGTACTAATATATTAGGCGTGGGGAAGCAGGCCAGTACATTGGGGGCTGTGTAACTGGATATATTGCTCAGGCAGAGAACACAGGTTTGCTTCTGGGAGTGCTAGAGGAACAAACATGGGAGGTGCGGAGTCTAAGGCCTATAAAAGTGTGCAACATGTACTCCCCGAGACTGGTAATTGAAACAAAAAGGGCCAATAGCCAAGCCTCCTTAAGGGCGCCTCTTGCTAGTGTGGGTGCTAATACACCAAACTTTGAATCCTGGGAAATTCCAGCTGCCCCTGCATAGGGGGCAAGGGGAATAACCCTCTGTCCACTAATGCAAGAAAAACCAGACTATAGCACCTTGTCACAGGCGTTACCCTTATGGCAGCATTCCTTAACCAAGATCTGTTTTGGAAACAGGAGGAATTACAGGTGAAAGGAATTAGAGGAGATAGAAAACAAAAATCAGCAAGTAAGGAAACAACTGGCAGGGCTGCAGTTAGAGGAGCACATTACCACTTCTCCCACCAGAACCTTCCAAAGAGGAAGTCATATCGGGAACTAAGTACTAGAAAAAACAGGAAGTCATGAAATCCTTTTAACAGCAAGGAAATAAGGAAAGAACTACTCTAGGGGTAAATAATAATTACTCCCTTGGGCTAGACGGTTTTTCCAAGGTAGCCATGATGCCTCAGGCTGACACTGTAACTAGCCTTGGAGCAAAGAGCCACACACCAACCACACTAGTGGAGCAATTTTTATTTTTTTTTTAAACAAACATACAACAGATCCAGTCAGTCATAAAAACACAACAAAAAGAAATGTCTGCTGCAGTTTCCACGGTAGGCATCCGATGAAGTGAGCTGTAGCTCACGAAAGCTCATGCTCAGATAAATTGGTTAGTCTCTAAGGTGCCACAAGTCCTCCTTTTCTTTTTGCGAATACAAACTAACACGGCTGTTACTCTGAAACCTGTCAAAAACACAACAAAATCCTAAACACTGGCTACATACAGCCGACTATAGGCTCAATCATCCCTTCTCCAGGGAAAACCAGTGCAAGGGGGAAAATTACTTGGGGAACCTCCTTGTTGCATCCGATGAAGTGAGCTGTAGCTCACGAAAGCTCATGCTCAAATAAATTGGTTAGTCTCTAAGGTGCCACAAGTCCTCCTTTTCTCCTTGGGGAAAGAGTAACCTCAGCTACCCATAGGGCCGGAGGCACATCTACTCAACAGCACAGAACCTGTGGGTTGATGGGGAATACTGTTCCAACCCCATGGGTCCAGAAGCACAGAGGGTAGAAAGCCACACTGTACTCCTTCCCCATTATCCTGTGGAACAATAAGGTTTTATTCTCTCTAAATTTTGTGTCATCAGAGAAGTTCATCATATTTACTGCACATTTGTGAGAGAGAATGATTTTGTTTCCTTTATTTCTAGCACTGAAGTATCTGATAATAGTCCACTGGGGCCATGTCTACACTAGTGAACTTACAGTGGCACAGCTGTACCAATGCAGCTGTGCTGCTGTAAGATTGCTTGTGTATCTGCTCTATGCCAACAGGAGAGAGCTCTCCCACTGGCACAGTAAACTACTTCAGTGAGCGGCGGTTACTCTGTCGGCTGGAGAGCGTCTCTCGCTGACACAGCGCTGTGCACATGAGTGCTTATGTGGTGAAACTATGTCGCTTGTGGTTTGTTTTTTCACACCCGTGAATGACATAAGTTTTGCTGACATAAGTGTCAGTGGAGTGTAGACATGGCCTAAATCTGTCGTTTCATAAATAGAGGTGTGTGATGGGAGTCAAAAGCCCTTCAGCTCGGGGAGGGGAGGGTAAGGGAGAGGGAGTCCTCTTTGTGACTATAAGCACCATATCCAACTTCTATAGTGGGCTAAACAACACAGGCCTTAAGAAAGTTGCTGGTATCTTCACAGCCTTCAGGTTGGGGGGGACGGGGCGGGGGGGGGGGGTTTCCATCCTCGCCAGCTTGTCTGGGTCTGGTGGAGTACAGTCATTGCACTGGTGATTCATCTGTTCAGGATATCTGGCCTTGTTAGCCTGAAAAGGTCAATTAGGGTAACCTGAAAAAGAGGCCTGTCTGATCTCAGTGTAGAGAAAGGACCAGTCTCAAGAGGTGCCTCTGAAGTAGGACAGTGAGTTCTATGACCTGGAAGTTTCTGACTTTGACTCTTGTGCTTGTTAATCCTATGAGAGGAATAGTACGTTTAGACTTTGCTGCTTGAGTCACAAGAGCCAGCAAATAAAGGCGGAAACTGTGGTGAGAAATAGTAACAGCTAATTGTTACTGAGCAGGATGTGTGGAAGAAGACTGTACCTGATTCAAAATATTGTACAGGCGGCATTGAGGGAGGCAGAATGGAAGCCTGGAAACTGTCCAGGTCATGAGGGTTCAACACTCTTACTCTTATAGCCCCCAAATGGTCAGGACTTTGTTTTGATATGCAGCACAGTGCCTCCTAAGGAGGGGCATTGATTTGGTACAAACTCAGAGCCGAAAGAGCCACCTACTGAACTGCTCACAGTTGCTTTGTGTGCACCAGTTGGAAGGATAAAGCCAGGTACACTTTGGGGGCAAATATATGTTCCTTGTCAGTTTCAAGAGAATACTTGTTGGAAGGATGTTCAGAAAGATGGGCCATTTGAAACCTGTACAGCTCCTCAGCTGTATTCTTTTTAGGCCCTTGTACTGCTGTCATCACTGTAATGTCTGAGCAACTTCCATAGGTGCATTAAGCAGCATTGCTAATATTTGTCACATCTGGTTCTTTTGTCCTCATCCCAGAAGAGAATTGTGTATGCAGTGTAGTGTAACGTTTTGGTATGTTTCATATCTACGTGCTGCTCTGTGAAGAGAGAGCACAGTAGGAAGCGTGTCTTGCCCTTGCAGAAAGCTGTGAGGTCTGTGATGGTCCTTGGTTCTTGTGAGGGTTTGTTCCAGTCTGGGATGTGTAGTTTTTTAGTTTCTATAACATTTTAGGGCTCTGTGCGCATTATAGTGGGGAGCAAAGGAGACTAAAAAGGGGGCAGAGAGGCTCTTGAGCTCACAGAATGGTGATCCGTGGTTTACCCCTTAACATCCTTTACCTTGGGAAGTTCTTCATTTGCTGAATTTGTCGTTGTACCAGTAACAGGGAATGATGGGTGGTGGCTTATGCCAGTTCTGTTCAGGGTTTGCCAAGAATGGATTGGGCCTGTGCTGCGGGCTAGGACATCCCAGAGAACGCCTCTAACATGCATCTCCCTGCTGCCATAGTCCACATAGTGCTTGCAGCAACAGAGAATTGTCAGGGTGAGAATCAGCTAGGGCTGCATTCACCCTGTCTCAGAACATCCCCTGCACTGGAGTTTCTGCAGAGAAAGTGCAGCGCTGGTTTCTGCACTGGTGGTGTTAAGCAGAGGGCTTTATGTCTGCCCTATGATAGCAGGGGAACCAACGGATGCAAAGTTCCACAGGATAATGGGGAAGGAGTACAGTGTGGCTTTCTACCCTCTGTGCTTCTGGACCCATGGGCTTGGAACAGTATTCCCCATCAACCCACAGGTGCTGTGCTGGTGAGTAGATGTGCCTCCGGCCCTATGGGTAGCTGAGGTTACTCTTTCCCCAAGGAGGTTCCCTAAGTAATTTTCCCCCTTGCACTGGTTTTCCCTGGAGAAGGGATGATTGAGCCTATAGTCGGCTGCATGTAGCCAGTGTTTAGGATTTTGTTGTGTTTTTGACTGACTGGATCTGTTGTATGTTTGTTTAAAAAAAAAATAAAAATTGCTCCACTAGTGTGGTTGGTGTGTGGCTCTTTGCTCCAAGGCTAGTTACAGTGTCAGCCTGAGGCATCATGGCTACCTTGGAAAAACCGTCTAGCCCAAGGGAGTAATTATTATTTGCCCCTAGAGTAGTTCTTTCCTTATTTCCTTGCTGTTAAAAGGATTTCATGACTTCCTGTTTTTTCTAGTACTTAGTTCCCGATATGACTTCCTCTTTGGAAGGTTCTGGTGGGAGGAGTGGTAATGTGCTCCTCTAACTGCAGCCCTGCCAGTTGTTTCCTTACTTGCTGATTTTTGTTTTCTATCTCCTCTAATTCCTTTCACCTGTAATTCCTCCTGTTTCCAAAACAGATCTTGGTTAAGGAATGCTGCCATAAGGGTAACGCCTGTGACAAGGTGCTATAGTCTGGTTTTTCTTGCATTAGTGGACAGAGGGTTATTCCCTTTGCACACCTATGCAGGGGCAGCTGGAATTTCCCAGGATTCAAAGTTTGGTGTATTAGCACCCACACTAGCAAGAGGCGCCCTTAAGGAGGCTTGGCTATTGGCCCTTTTTGTTTCAATTACCAGTCTCGGGGAGTACATGTTGCACACTTTTATAGGCCTTAGACTCCGCACCTCCCATGTTTGTTCCTCTAGCACTCCCAGAAGCAAACCTGTGTTCTCTGCCTGAGCAATATATCCAGTTACACAGCCCCCAATGTACTGGCCTGCTTCCCCACGCCTAATATATTAGTACATTCTAAAGCCACAGCCTGGCTCCGAATTTGCTGTCTGTCTGTCTATCTATCATCCCCTTGTTCAGTTTCCCCATGTTTATGCACTTATGTGAGCTACATTATCTTCCTAGATACAGGCAGAACCCAAATTACCTACTGTAGTGATAGAGATCAAATTGCCTAGTTTGAATAGGGAGAGTTGTATTTACGAAACAGTATAGTTTTCAGTCAGGAAGAGTTGCATATACTACTCAGGCTGTATAAACTGAGGTGTTCATGTTATGCACTGTCAACCTCTGGAACTCCTTGCCAGAGGGTGTTGTGAAGGCCAATACTATAACATGGTTCAAAAGGGAGCAAGATAGATTCATGGAAGATAGGTCCATCAATGGCTATTAGCCAGGATGGGCAGGAATGGTGTCCCTAGCCTCTGCTTGCCAGAAGCTGGGATTGGGTGACAGGGCATGGATCACTTGATGATAACCTGTCTGTTCATTCCCTTTGGGGCACCTGCCATTGGCCACTGTCAGAGGACAGGATACTGTCTTGATGGACCTTGATAGGCTTTGGTCTGACCCAGTTTGGCCGTTCTTATGTTCTTATGTTCACATGCATGACCGATCAATTTACTAAAGCATGTACCTATAAAAGTTATCTATTATGAGGAACATGGTGCCCTATAAAAGTTTATTTGATGTAATAATGTCTTCAGATATCACTTAGACTTGGCAAGGGATTGCATTAGAAAATATGGGGCATTTACCCGAGTCTGTTATTTTGACAGCCAAATTTTGCACTCAGATGTACTTGCTCCTATTGATTTCAATAGTCAAACCCTTTAAATACACATCACTGAGGCTTTGCAAAGATCGAATGCTGAAGGCTTGTCCTGCATACAGTTTTTGTGCTGATCAGATAGGGGTGCGGTTTTCTTTTTTTTAAACTGATAGTTATAACTTCATCCATATGAGGGGTTGGGCTGATATACCAATATAAAAGTGCCTTATACTAGTATACTTTATTCCCCTTCTCATATGGGAATAAGCTATACTGGTATAAGCGTGTTTATAATTGTGCCATGCTAGGCGGCTTGTACTGCTTTAACTATACAAAAAAAAAAAAAAAGAACAGGAGTACTTGTGACACCTTAGAAACTAACAAATTTATTAAAGCATAAGCTTTCGTGAGCTACAGCCCACTTCATCGGATGCACAGAATGGAACATATAGTAAGAAGATTTTATATATATATATATACACATATACACACATATACACAGAGAAGGTGGAAGTTGCCATACAAACTGTAAGAGGCTAATTAATTAAGCTGAGCTATTATCAGCAGGAGAAAAAAACTTTTGTAGTGATAATCAAGATGGCCCATTTAGACAGTTGACAAGAAGGTGTGAGGATACTTAACATGGGGAAATAGATTCAATATGTGTAATGACCCAGCCACTCCTAGTCTCTATTCAAACCCAAGTTAATGGTATCTAATTTGCATATTAATTCAAGCTCAATTAATTAATAAATTAATCAAATAATAAATAAATTAATTCTCGTTGGAGTTTGTTTTTGAAGCTTTTCTGTTGCAAAATTGCCACCTTTAAGTCTTTTACTGAGTGGCCAGAGAGGTTGAAGTGTTCTCCTACCGGTTTTTGAATGTTATGATTCCTGATGTCAGATTTGTGTCCATTTAGTCTTTTGCATAGAGACTGTCCAGTTTGGCTAATGTACATGGCAGAGGGGCATTGCTGGCACATGATGGCATATATCACATTGGTAGATGTGCAGGTGAACGAGCCCTGTTGGTGTGGCTAATGCGATTAGGTCCTATGTCCTATTAGGTGTCACTTGAATAAATATGTGGACAGAGTTGGCATCAGGCTTTGTTGCAAGGATAGGTTCCTGGGTTGGTGTTTTTGTTGTGTGGTTGCTGGGGAGTATTTGCTTCAGATTGGGGGGCTGTATGCAAGCGAGGACTGGTCTGTCTCCCAAGATCTGTGAGAGTGAGGGATCATTTTTCAGGATAGGTTATAAATCTTTGATGATACACTGGAGAGGTTTTAGCTGAAGGTAACAGCTAGTAGCATTCTGTTATTTTCTTTGTTGAGCCTGTCCTGTAGTAGGTGACTTCTGGGCTACTCTTCTGGCTCTGTCAATCTGTTTTTTCACTTCAGCAGGTGGGTACTGTAGTTTTAAGAATGCTTGATAGAGATCTTGTAGGTGTTTCTCTGTCTGAGGGATTGGAACAAATGCCGTTGTATCTCAGAGCTTGGCTGTAGACAATCGATCGTGTGGTGTGTCCTGGATGGAAGCTGGAGGCATGTAGGTAAGTATAGCAGTCAGTAGGCTTCCGGTATAGGGTGGTGTTTATGTGGCCATCGCTTATTAGCACTGTAGTGTCCAGAAAGTGGATCTCTTGTGTGGACTGGTCCAGGCTGAGGTTGATGGTGGGATGGAAATTGTTGAAGTCATGGTGGAATTCCTCAAGGGCTTCTTTTCCATGGGTCCAGATGATGAAGATGTCATCAGTGTAGCGCAAGTAGAGTAGAGGTGTTAGGGGACGAGAGCTAAGGAAGCATTGTTCTAAGTTAGCCATAAAAATGTTGGCATACTGTGGGGCCATGCGGGTACCCATAGCAGTGCCGCTGATTTGAAAGTATATATTGTCCCCAAATGTGAAATAGTCGTGGATGAGGACAAAGTCACAAAGGTCAGCCAGCAGGTCTGCCGTGACATTATCGGGGATACTGTTCCTGATGGCTTGTAGTCTATCTTTGTGTGGAATGTTGGTGTAGATGGCTTCTATATCAATAGTGGCCAGGATTCAGAGTACCAGCCGTGTTAGTCTGTATTCGCAAAAAGAAAAGGAGTACTTGTGGCACCTTAGAGACTAACCAATTTATTTGAGCATGAGCTTTCGTGATGCATCCGATGAAGTGAGCTGTAGCTCACGAAAGCTCATGCTCAAATAAATTGGTTAGTCTCTAAGGTGCCACAAGTACTCCTTTTCTAGTGGCCAGGATGGTGTTTTCTGGAAGATCACCAGGAGAGTAACTTTTGGTTTGTTCTTCAGGTAGAATGAATTGTTGCTGATACATTGTTCAATTCAATGTAGTCTATACAGGCACATACTCACTAGAAACACATTTTCTGCATACCAAGGTTTTGCCTTCACTGGCTTCTTCAGCATTCAGTGAGGTTTTAGGGCTTGTGATTGTACAGAAATACAATTGCTTGAGTTATAAAGTCATGTATTGATTGTGAGCTTGGTATTATCCCTCCTTTTGTTTGACAGTAGCTTTCGACAGAATTGATTTTATTATTTTAGGTATTTATTTATTTGGTACTTAATTACAATCCTTGGCTCTTGGTTCATATTGAACAAGCTTTAATCTCATGTGTGTTCCTGTCTCAGTGACTGTGGTTATTTTATTCTCTCTCATGCCAGGATTTAAGTCTCCAATACTCTTGTGAGATGGGTACCTCATTTAACAGGGAAATAGAGGTGAAGTGATTGCAGTGTCCAAAGTCACACAGGAGGTTGTAGTAAAACTGAGTAAGGAACTGAGGTCTCCTGACCCCTCAGCCTGGTGCTTTGACTATAAGACTCTCCTTCCTCCCAAATGGCTGTATTATGGCTTACTTAAACATGCGTGTATGTGTACTTCATGAAGCACCATCTCATAAGCTCTGAATTCTAATATCACAACTATCATGTGTGGTCATTCATGATTGCAACCCTGATCACAAGCAGCTGATCAATCGCTGATCAATCTAATCTACTGTGGCATAAATATCTAGATGAAGTCTTAGACCATGAAAGTGGTGGAAAATCATCTTAAAAATTCCTCAGAAGGCTTTACAATCCTTAAGGATACTGCCATCAATATGTATGTACATAATGTACTCCCCCTGACTTTACAGAAATCTTGCCACTGCTCAAGGGCAGTATATGGCCCTCTGAATCCTATATCCAAAGATGCCACTTTGGGCTCAATTCTGTTGTCTCTTGAACTGAAACCATTAAGGGAGCTGTAGCTCAGGGCAACACCGCCCTGTAGCATGGAACACTGCTTTCATTCTGTTAGAACATAGGCGGTGTTCTTGTGTTGCACTGTGCAGCGAGGTGTGCTGATAACTTGCATCTGCACCCCTCTTGTGCATTATTCCTTGTGAACCTTACTACCCAACCAGAAGCATAAATCAGTCACTATCTAACCTACACAAACCAGAATGGGAAAATATATTTTAGTGAGGATGAACCACCGTATGGCCACGCAGCTGCACATGCACAAGCTGAAGTGGGTGTCATGAACTATAAGTCTCTGATGGTGGAGTATTGTGCCATATGGGAGAAGAAGCATAACAACATGACAACTGCTCCTAATTATATATTATAAATGTCAAGCAGACAGTCGTGTTCAAAATTCAAGGATTGCACCCTGCCAGAAGGAAAGCTGCCTTAATTTTTTCTGCAAATACTTCTTTGGAAACAAGGTTTGGAGGAAGGAGAGTTTGCAGCTGATGATCTCATCAGCCCACTTTTTAAATTGCAGGGAGCTGGTTGGAAAGGCTGTTCCAAAACCTCTCTGCTTGGTGAATAAAGCACAAGGTGGTTGTCACAGGGTGGTACTGGACCTCTAAAGGGGAGAGACCAGTGGACCTGAGACTGGTCAGCTGACTCCCAGTTGCGCTTAAGAGCAGGCCCCTTGGCTTTAGAGAAGAGGGAGCTTGGGGGTGAGCCAGCTCTGAGAGTTGGTCAGGAAGGGAAAGGGAGAATAGACGTGAGGCTCACTGCCTGCCCACGGGAATGGGGAGACAGATCAGAAACCAGGATACCTTGGTAGTGGAGGAAGCTCTGGAGCTAGAGCCAGGCTCAGGGGAGCGCTCCTGTGTCCACTGTCCAATACAAAGGGTGGGCAGCTGGAAAAAGCCCAGGACGGAAGTGAGACTTTTATGAATCTCAGGGCAGTGGGATATTGTTTGTTCTTGTATCCTCTGGGCTTCTGAACTCTAGTAGGGAGCTGTAGGGGTGAGCTTGGGAGCCTGAAGGGGACAACTGAGGCTGATGAAGAGCTGGGATGCTCAGAAGGCGGCAGAGCCAGAATCTTTTAAGTTACAGTACTGAACTTTATTCTGTGACTTAAGATGTCCCTATTATTAAATTCATCTATCACATGATCCAGCCTCATTTGTTGGAGAAGTATTCTAGAGGAGCCCTGAGCATGGGAAACAGAGGGTGGGGCAGCTATAGGGCTACCCAACTCCAGAAGATTTACTGGGAGATGATGATCCTATGACAGGGGTTTTTGTATTTCAGTATGAAATCCATTACGAACAAATAACCCCCAATTGCTCACTCTTTTTATAGTAAGGTTTCATTTAAAAATAGTGTAGAAACAGTTAATAAACGCAGAGCATATGTTTTTCAAATAACTGAGTAATATATTGTTTGAGTCGAGTAGGTCAACAGGCTGCTTCTAACCATCTATCTAACCTTTCTGGTTAGATGTTATATAGATGGTTAGAAGCAGCCTATTGACTTGTTGGACTTAAACAATGTATTACTCATTTATTTAAAAACATGTATTAATCATTTATTTACTCTTTATAAAAGTATTTAGAAATGGAACCTTAATATAAATTGTGGCCACAAAGGTCTTGTAGATTTTAGGTAATTAACTTGTATTACAGTAACACCTAAAAGCCCCAGTGAAAATTGGGGCCTGATTGTGCTAGGAACTGTACATACATTTAGTAAGAGACAGTCCCTACCCCAAAGACCTTACAATCTAAATGGAAAAAACAAAGTGTGGGAGAAAGGAACTACCATTATCCCTATGATACAGATGGAAAACTGTGGCAAAGAGTTTGTGCCTTGCCAAGATCACACTGGATGTCTGTGGCAGAGCCAAGAAGAACTGTATCCAGAACTCCCAGGTGTCAGTGTGTGAACTACAAACCATTTTTCTTACAGGGGTGCTGGAGCCATTTTTATAGTGCGATGGATGATGGAAACCATGTATTTGGTGTTTGTTATTACTACTTCAAGCCAAGGATGGGGCAGCACCCCTAGTTCCAGCATCGCTGTCTTCTTATGAAGTATTGTAATATAGAAAGTCAATTATAGTTCTTATTTCAATTTGAATTAATTCAAAGCAGTTTGTTTTGTTTAACTTTTATTCATAAGCCAGTTAATAGTTTTCAAAGTGAGTCTTTCACATGATGTGCCAAGTCATTTCTCTGTGTTAAAAGGTTTGTTGTATTTTATGTAATGGCAGCTGAAAGCAAATTAATGTTCATTATTCTATTTTAAAAGGTGATATTTATATATTACAGCTGAAGTTCATAAAAGCTATGGAGAAAACCTGATAAAACTGATTTAAAATGGTTTAAATTAACTTTCCTTAATTGAATTATACAGTTCATTTTAAAACCTATAAAATATATATATATAAATTCCTGATGTGACAAGGTAACCAGGCACTTGTGATGTATTTAAAATCAGCCAGAGCTCATGTTAGGGAAGAGAGCTGTAATTTAGTTTGACCAAAATAATCAGAAGAGTAAGTGGAAAAATTATTACCTGTTCAGGAAGAATAAAACTTTAATGCACTGTTTAAAGATTGATGTGTGGCTGAGAAACTGATTTGTAAAAGTCAGTAATACCACAGGGCACAGGTTTATTAAAAGCATGAAGGCAGAATAAAAAATGAGGTCATACTTTAATCAATTGGAATAGGAAATAAACAGCTCCACACTTGTAGGTTTCTTTCAATAGCATTTCACCTCCCCCCCCAAAACCCCAAGATTAAACCATTTAAAAACAATTCCTCCACGATCTATTTGAGTGGTTAAAAAACAATTTATGATGGTTTGAGGGGCAGATGGAGAGGGTTCTATATTTGTAATTAGCAGAAAGAAAATGCAAATAATAGATGCATATAAAAACTATATATCCGATTGATTCCTTCTCCACTGACACTTTGCTTGTCACTTGTCTTTCTAATTCCCTTATCCATAACAAGCAGTACCTACCTTACTTCATAAGAGTAAGTCAGTGAGACTGCTGGTGGAGTAAGGTGCTACTCAATGTAAGCACAGCCACGAGAATGTTGGCCGTAGACTAAGCTGTTGGGGGCAGGGATTGAATGTATCTGCACAGCACCCAGTAAAATGGATCCCAATCCTGCTTAGAGCTTCTGGCACTACTGTAACATAAATATTGAATAATAACTTCATCTGCTCAGAAAGAAACCAAAAGTCCAACTGTTACAGTGAAAATTATTGGCTGAAAGTCAGTGACCATCTGATGGCAGTTCCACGCTCACAGAAATTGCCGTCACACTCTTGATGCTAATTGGATTTAGCACCCTTGTTGAAAAGTTGGACCAGAGAGACCAAGGATCTGATGGGCGTAAAATGTGACATGTCGGTGAGCTGATTCACGTGGACTGGAAGGTACAGACAGGCTTGCACTGCCATTTCCCATGCTGCACATATTTTGTACCGTATGGAGTCTTTATTTCGAAAAGTGTGTGTGTGAATTTAGTACTCGGAAAGCTGCCAAACTTGACAGCCTTGGAGACTTCCCAGCACAGGCAAAGGCAGTGAAAGTTTCCTGTATGCTCTAACCAGTTTGCATATAGTAAACCCTTATTCAAAAGGACCACAATTAGGCGTGAGAAGGATGTTCAATCTCCATGCCCATTTATGGCACAACCTTGCAAGATGCTGAGCTTTCCTGTGCAATGCTGAGAGCCCTCAACTCCAGGGGGCCTTCATGGGTGCCGAGAGTGCTCAGCACTTCCCAGAAGTGCTTGGCGTCTTTCAGGGTCAAACTCAAAGTCCTTGGCCTCTCATCTGAGTCTGCCAACAAGGGTGCCAAGGGTGTGGTGTATTTAATACATGAAACATCCCTGGATTGGAAAGTCACCCCATCTACATATTTAATCGAGGATGTCAAATATTTAATGGTTGGTAACAGGTTTTGGTCTAGGGCCCCCATCCTGCAAACACTTAGGCCTGGTCTACACTTAAAATTTAGATCGACTTAGTTGAGTTGCTCAGGGGTATGAAGAATCCACTCTCCTGACAGGAGCAGCTATGGGAAATGGCAGTGCAAGCCTGTCTGTACCTTCCAGTCCACACGAATCAGCTCACATTTTATGCCCATCAGTTCCTTGGTCTCTCTGGTCAAACTTTTCAATAGGGGTGCTAAATAATTTATATTTTTCTCAAGAAAGAAAAAAGGAGAACTGGCCAATCATTCTGATAATTTGTGTTCAGTTTCAGACCTCCATGCCATTCACAACACGGGGGGTGGAGGGTGGCCTTCTAGGTTTAACATTGTGGAACAGGTTTTTTTTTTTTTTAGTCATTATATTCTGTACTCTCTAGAGTTTTTTCCAATCTGTAGAGAGTACACTCCTTCTATAAAGAGCTAAGCGCTCAAAAATTTGCAGACATATGGTAAATTTGCTGTATGGCTTGAAATTAAGAACAATCCAACAATGTTTTTTTTGTACTGGTCAGCAAGTGAAGGGGATAAGGCAGGGATTAGAGGCCATAGCACCTTTCAGGAATGGTACTGCATACAATATTTTGAGATTATGTGACTCTGATAGTTTTAAGACTATAATACAAACAAAGATCAAGAATAAGGTTAGCAGTTGCAAATATCTGCTTGTGCCAACAACTGTGAGTCAGCTTTCTCTGTCTGTAATATTCCAAACCCTACTCTTGTACCAGAAAGAAAGCTAGTTACAGTATGAGTGCAAAACTTATTTGTTAAACATCAAAGATCATTTCACACTGTTAATTGGGGTCAACACCACACATGTGACATGTCAATGTTTATGCAGCTCTTTAGTCTGTTTTGTTTTGTATTTAATTAAGGGCATTGTTTATGGGATACTGCCAATGCTGTCTTACTTCCTAGGTAAATCTATAAAGGTTTGTGTAGAAAACCTTGCTTACAAGTAGGAGAAACGTTTCAAAGATGCCACATTTTGAAGCTCTTTGCAAATGAGACCAACTTTGCAAAATGTGGAGCACTCTCAACTCCGATCAGCTAATCTTTCTTAATTAGGTAGGCATGCTGATCTGCCACTTGCTCTTCCCACCCTAGGGAGTTTAAATTGCCTTCTCAGAAAATACAGCACACCTTCTGCACAGTGGCGTATTAACGCCTAGGCTGACAAGGCCTAGGCCTAGGGCGGCAAATTTATAATAGCAGCCAGAGGCTGCTTCCCCGGTGCTGGTTTGTTTCCTCTGTCCCCTGCCCCGCCCCAACTCCACCCCTTCCCCGCCCCTATTGGTCCCCTTCCCCAAATCTCCACCCCAGCCCTGCCCCCTCTCCTGAGCACTCCGTGTTCCCCCCTTCCCCGCTCCTTTGCGAATCTGTTTCGTGCACAAGCACTGGCAGGGAGCGGGGAGAAGCAGGACCCAGCAGCGCGCTCAGCGTAGAGGAGGCAGAGGCGGAGTGGAGGTGAGTTGGGGGAGGAGGGGTGGCAATTATTTCTGGGTCTAGGGGCAGCAAAATCATTAATCCACCGCTGCTTCTGCAGGATGTCTTGTATTTGCACTATTGCTTAATTGCAGGGCCATCTCACTGACTAAGATTTCTTAGTTCTGTTTCACTTCAGTAAGCATGGGGCTAACCTGTAACTGGAAAGTGATTGCTTTCATCTCTTTTCTTCACACTTTCCAAGTAGCTGTGGTCTCTGAAATCTTATTGCCCAGTTATATTATTTATTTGTCTTGTGATAGCATTAAGCGGCCCCAATCAGGGATCAGAAACCCATTGTGCTAGGCACTGTACAAACATAACCAAAAGATGGTCCCTCGCATATAGATCTTACAGTCTTGACATGGCAATCCGGTAACATCTCACCAATAGAACCGATAGAACTTTTATGATGGATTTTTGACATATTATCACCTGGGCTTTTATTAGCAGCAATGGGTGGGATTTTCAAAGGTGACTTTGACTTTCAATGGGAAGGGAATGCTTAACTCTGTTTCAGCTACTTTTGCGAGTGAGTTTTTGTTTCATATTGATTTCACTGTATAAACCACTGGTGAGGAAAAGATGCTAAGGAATGACCACACATGCACATTAACAGTGTTCCATAGATTTTGTGCCTAATACTGACCTCCACTGGGTCCACCTACGCTGGGACGCAGGTTAGCTTGCTCCAACCCTCCTCCCATGCACGGCCGGCTGAGTCACTCTTAGTTGTGATCTATTTAATACATTAGAATCTGTCCTGTTTAGATACCCCACTCTAGGGCTGTGATTGGGGTCCGAGTGGGGAGCCAGCTATGGTCACTCAATTAGGGTAAACTGCAAAGAATGGGGCAGACAATCCCCATAAAGCTGGTGGATATTCCAATACTCAGATTTACCAAGTCAGCATAAAACAGCTTCTTTTTTACCTTACTGGTTACTCAGAAGTCCAAACAACACAATTCCCTTAAAGTGATCCAGCCTCAAGCCTCCATCCAGGTATCCAAGTCAAATATGATGAAAAATTTCTGTAAATTTTATTTCATCATGTAAAAGAAAAGGTTCTACCAATCCCAAAGGATTGGACACATTACCTTCCAGGTTAATGTATATTTCAGATCTTACCCAAATACACACTACAGCCAATTCTTAACTAACCTAAAATTTATTAAAAAATGAGAGAGAGTATGGGTAAAAGATCAATACAGACATGAGTTCAATTCATTTAGGTGCAGATTCATAGCAGAGATGGTGAGCTTCGTAGTTGCAAAGAGTTCTTTCAGAAATAGTTCATAATTTACAGTCCAATGTCCAAATATCATATTCAGGGTGGACAAGCATAACTGGGACCTCAGTCTTGCGACTCAAACTTCCCCTGATGAAGCCTAAGCAGATCTGAGATGACAGAATCCGGGATCTTTTGTACAATTTCATGTCTTTTGACAAGTTGGAGTTTCTCAGGGAACAAAAGGTCATTAGGATGACTTTGAAGGAGGTCCATCACTGGTACTTAGCTATACTAATTAACATAAGTCCATTTGCTTGTTCCTCCACCATTCACAGTACATTTCAAAGAGAGATGAATACCGAGATATCCCATGTTTACAATTCATTTAAATGCTAGGATGTTCTTTTGACCTCTGAATTATCAGAATACAGCATAGTCAGGGACTGTTGATTATATTGTCGACCCTACTCATACATATGTAAATACACAAAACCACAAACCTTATCTCCCCACATGTCTTTTGAGGGTTATTTATTTTGCGAATGTTTAACCCTTTCTGGCCATGTGTCACAAGGGCACATCTGGTACGAGTTCGTTTCCTGTCCCTCCAGCCAAGAAGGCACTCAGAAGATCGTTATTTATATTAGTATTTCACCACTTCTAATTCTTTTGATGTTGTAATTATTCTTTTAAATGTGCCAACAGGTGTTTTAAATACTTTCATCTAAATACTCTGAGCTCTTCTAGAATATGTTTCAGGAACAATAACTAAATGATGACGGTACAGCCTAGGAGTGCATCAGGTACATATTATGCGCTACAGTACTAGTCATCGGTAATTATCAGGTATCAAGATACAGTAACTTCTCACTTAACGTCATCCCACTTAACGTTGTTAGGTTGCTGATCAATTAGAGAACATGCGCTTTTAAAGTTGCGCAATGCTCCCTTATAACCTTGTTTGGCAGCAGCCTGCTTTGTCCACTGCTTGCAGAAAGAGCAGCCCAGTGGCGCTAACTGGTGGGGGCTCGGAACCAGGGTGGACCAGCAGCCCCTCTATCAGCTTCCCTTAGTTCTCTGTGCGGCAGCCGCCCAGCAGGCTATCAATTGCTGGGCAGTTCAGGTGTCTCTCCCCTCACTGGCACGTGGTGCTCCTGCCCTCTGCCTTGGAGCTGTTCCCGGAAGCCTCCTGCTTGCTGTGCGGGGGCAGGGGGGGAAGAGGGGTGCTAATGTCCCACTCCTTTACCCCATCTCCACAGAGCGGGTTGGGGGGGACGACACGACATGGGTCAGGACGGAGGGAGCTTGCTGGCAGCGGCTGCTGTCTCAACTTGCTGCTCTACTTAAAAAGGCAGTGTACTTAGAGAGGGGTCAGCGAACTTAAAGGGGCAATGTGCATCTCTCTCTCTCACGCGCACACACACACACACACGGTGTGTGTCTCTGTCTCTCTCTGCCATGCTGTGTGTCCTCCCTTCATTGCTGCTGCCTTGTAGAGTGAGGCTACATTAACAACAATGTGTTAACGCTTGAGGGCTCAGCCGAGCACTAGTTCATAGATGCTGACTCTGTGGGTGCTCCGGGGCTGCAGCAACCACCGGGAAAAATTGGTGGGTGCTTTGCACCCACCGGCAGCTCCCCGCCCCGCCCCAGCTCACCTCCACTCCGCCTCCTCCCCTGAGCGCGGTGCCGTGTCCTGCTTCTCCCCCGTCCCTCCCAGCGTTTGCGCTGTGAAACAGCTGTTTCGCCCGGCAAGCCAGGGAGGGAGTGGGGAGGAGGGGGAACGCAGCGCGCTTGGGGGAGGAGGTGGGGCTGGGGCAGGGATTTGGGGAGGAGTCCAATAGGGGCAGGGAGGGGCGGAGTTAGGGCGGGTTCTTTGGGGCAGGGGTGGAGTAGGGGCGAAGGTGGGGGGGGGCACGAGTAGCCATCTGTGCAGAAAAAAGTTGGCACCTGTGTGCTAGTTCATCATTTTGCGGTAAGGCATTCCCTGGGCAATATCCCACCCTCTGACTCCACCACCTCAACCAAGCTTCACAATCACCATTGCTGTGTACAGTATGAACCTGCTTGTTTAAAACTTGTGTGCGTGTGTATGTGTGTATATATATATATATATATATATATATATATATATAAAAATGTAGTCTTTTGTCTGGTGAAAATTTTTTCCCTGGAACCTAACCCCCCCTATTTACGTGAATTCTTATCAGGAAATTGGATTCACTTAACATCGTTTAGCTTAAAGTAGCATTTTTCAGGAACATAACGACAACGTTAAGAGAGGAGTTACTGTACTTTTGAATTGTCATTTTTCTATCACTTTTATAGACTCAGGCTTTGTCTACGCTGGCACTTTTCTGCGCAGTAAAGCAGCTTTCTGCGGTGTAACTCCCGAGGGGCACACACTGCCAAGCCACTCAGTGCACAGAAACTGCACAGTTGCAGCACCGTAAAAAACCCACCCCGACGAGAGGCCTACAGCTTTGTGCGCCGGGAGTACAGCGCCATGGTGCCAGTGTAGACACCCTCGTCGATTACAGCACTGCAGTTGGCCTCCGGGAGGTGTCCCACAATGCCTGTTCTCGCCTCTCTGCTCATCAGTTTAAACTCTACTGCCCTGCCCTCAGGTGACCAACTGTCATCCCCACCCTGTAAATTCCTTGGGAATTTTGAAAGTCCCCTTCCTGTTTGCTCGGTGATGCGTGCAGTGGTCTCAGCGCATCTTTCCAGGTGGCCAGGCCTGCTCCATGCACCAGGCGATCCCCCGCTTGGAGCAATGCCGAGCTGCTGGATCTCATCAGCATTTGGGGAGAGGAGGCTGTCCAGTCCCAGCTGCGCTCCAGCCACAGGAATTATGATGCTTACGGACAGATTTCACGACGCATAACAGAAAGGGGCCATGACCAGGACACACTGCAGTGCAGGGTCAAAGGGAAGGAGCTGCGGAACGCCTACCACAAGGTGCGGGAGGCAAACCACAGCTCTGGTGCTGTGCCCACGAGCTGCCGGATCTATAAAGAGCTGGACGCGATCCTCGGTGGCGACTCCACCTCCACTGCGAAGGCCACTGTGGATACTTCGGTGGCTCGCATGTCAGTCAAGAGTGGACTGAGCCAGGAGGAGGAAATCTTGGATGAGGATGTGGAGGGGGAAGGGGACCGAGAGGCAGAGGATGACTCAGGGGTCAGAGATGCATGCATCCAGGAGCTCTTCTCTACCCCGGAGGAGGCCAGCTAGTCACAGCTGTCGGATCTTGGTGAAGCACAAACAGGAGAGGAGGCCCCTGGTAAGTGGCTTTGATTTGGGGAATTGCTGAAGTGAGTTGTTGGGGACAGGAGGGTCGCAGAAAGTAGGCTTGTGTCTGTATGATGTGCGTACCACCACTAACCTAGTCTGAGTGGCAGACCAGGCTGTTGAATGACTCCCTCACTTCACAGGGAATCTGCCTCAGAGATCTCCAGGAAACTCTCAGAGAGATACTGGGCAATCTGCTGCTGCAAGTTCTTTGGCAGAGCTGCTTTGTTTCGTGCCCCATTAAGGGTAACTTTCCCGCGCCACTCTGCTGTCACGAGGTGGGGGTGAGAGGACCAATGCTGCACACAGGCAAGCCTCATAAAGGCCAGGGCAGAAGCCGCAGTCTTGGAGAAGACCCTTCCTTGATTCCCTGCTCACCCTCAGCAGCAAAATATCTTCCACAATGAACACAGCTTGTGGAAAATGTGGGGACAGGAATGATTATAAGGCCCCCCCCCTTACAGTGCTGGCTCTCCCCAAGAGCCATGTGCCCAGTGTACAGTACAGTCCTGGAACACTGATTTCCCCTGCCCCTGCAGTTACTCACCATTTTGGGGGTCTTGTGGCTCAGGTGTGCTTACCTGGGGTCAGCCAATTAGTGATAGGTATGTGCATAGTGGCTGTGTTTTTAAATCACTGAATCAGTGTTCTGTGTTTTGCAAACAATACTACTTCTGTAAA
Source organism: Eretmochelys imbricata (assembly GCF_965152235.1). NCBI lineage: Eukaryota > Metazoa > Chordata > Testudines > Cheloniidae > Eretmochelys > Eretmochelys imbricata. The sequence continues at coordinate 170,833,205 of NC_135574.1, forward strand.
ATGTTGCATTTTGGCTTCACAGAGATGATCTTCGGAGCCCAGCCTTCCTCTGGTATCGCCAGCTGAATGGCTGCGCAGAATTAGAAAGCGGCCACGAAGAACTAAAAAGGACTTTCTGCGTGATGTCATGATGCACTCCGTGGCCAAAAAACAAGAATTGAAGGAGCGGCGGGACAACGAGAAGAGGGACCATAAGGAGAACGCGGCACACCAGAATGAAGCCACGGAGCAGCTCTTAAACGTTATAAAGCGCCAAGCGGACACGCTCCAAGTGCTACTAGCACTGCAAAAGGAGCAGCTCCGCACCCACCCTCCCCTGCAGCCACTGTCGCAAAACTCTTTCCCATGTGCCCCCCAGACACCGCCAACACACTCTTGTCAGCCTCCTGGCTCCAGTCTGTACCCGCAGCATTCCACTCCTGCCCCGTCACAGTCCAGCCCTGTGGACTCCCAGTACCCACTGCACTCAACACCCATCCCTCTGCAGTTTGGCTGTGCTGAAGTACAGTACCCACTGCATTGTATTCCAGAGGAGAAGGTTGGATATGATCCCTGGACATACACAGATCTTTAACCCTCCCGGAACCCCACCTCCTCCTGGGACCCTCCCTTCCCACATCCCCTTCAGTTCTGATGTGTTTTTTGTCTCTCTCCTCCGGTGGTTGTTTTTAATAAAAGAATTGCGTTGGTTTGAAATCAATCTTTATTTATCAATCACAATCACCTCCTGGCATTACAAGCACTGCACTTCCAAGCATAACAACAAATGTTAGTGGCTTTCAGCTTCAAATTGCTGCCTCATGGTATCCTGGATCCTTATGGCCACGCGCTGCACCCCGCTAATAGCCCTGGTCTCTGGCTGTTCAAATTCAGCCTCCAGACGCTGAGCCTCAGTGGTCCAGCCCTGAGTGAAGCTTTCAGCCTTGCCTTCACAAATATTATGAAGTGTACAACATGAGGCTATAAGCATAGGAATATTGTCATCTGCCAAGTCCAGCCTCCCCTATAGGCAGTGCCAGTGGGCTTTCAAATGGCTGAAAGCACACTCCACAGTCATTCTGCACTTGCTCAGCCTGTTGAACCACTCCTTGCTGCTGTCAAGGTGCCCCGTGTGTGGCTTCATAAGCCACAGCATTAAGGGGTAGGCAGGGTCTCCCAGGATCACAGTAGGCATTTTGACTTCCCCTATGGTGATTTTTGCGGTCCGGGAAGAAAGCTTGCAGCTTCCTGAACAGGCCAGTGTTCCGAAAGATGCGTGTGTCACACACCTTTCTGGACCAGCCTGCATTAATGTCCATGAAACGCCCACGGTGATCCACAAGCACCTAGAGAACCATTGAGAAATACCCCTTCCAATTAATGTACTTGTGACTAGGTGGTCTGGTGCCAGAATTGGAATATGTGTGCCATCTATCACACCTCCACAGTTAGGGAAGCCCATTTGTGCAAACCATCCACAATGTCATGCACGTTGCCCAGAGTCACGGTCTTTTGGAACAGGATATGATTAATGGCCCTGCACACTTCTGTCAACATGAGTCCAATGGTCGACTTCCCCACTCTGAACTGGTTGGTGACTAATCGGTAGCAATCTGGAGTAGCCAGCTTCCACAGTGCAATCGCCACCCGCTTCTCCAACGGCAGGGCAGCTCTCATTCTCGTGTCCTTGCACTGCAGGGCTGGGACAAGCTCATCACACCATCCCATGAATGTAGCTTTCCTGATCCGAAAGTTCTGCATTCACTGCTTGTCATCCTAGACGTGCATGATGATGCGATCCCACCACTCAGTGCTTGTTTCCTGAGCCCACAAGTAGCGTTCCACTGTGGTCAGCACCTCCATGAATGCCACAAGCAATCTCGTGTCGTAGCGACTACGCCTGGCGAGATCAATGTCAAACTACTGTTGCATTTGTAGTTTAAGGAATAACTCTACTGCTACTCATGACGTGTTTGTGAGAGCGAGCAGCATATCGGTTAGCAGTGCGGGATCCATTCCTGCGGACCGCAGAGGCACAGCAGAGGGTGCAGTACACAACGCGTTGAAAGATGGCACCAAATGCGGATGGAAGCACAGGGGTTGCTGGGATACGGACAAATGCATCACAGGGCATTGGGACAGGATGCCACGTGACCCCCTCCACCTTCCCACAACTCTTAGCAGCAGAAGAGGAAGAGATGCTTGGTGGGATAGCTGCCCAGAGTGCACCACTCTGAATACTCCTGCAAGTGTGAACACGCTATTGCACAGGCAGGTGACAGTGTGAACACACAACTGCGGTTTCCCTTCAGCGCTCTCTGAGCGGTGCTGTAACTGCCGGCGCTGTAACTCTGCCAGTGTAGACATACCCTCACAAGATGATGGGTCAGACTCTGCTTTGAGCCTGTGTAGCCCCACTGACTTACAAAGAACAGCCTCTAAGAAGAGGAGGAGCGAATCCAAATGAACAATTAAATAAATATCTATTAAACCGGGAAAGTGATAAATCCAGCTGTAGCAACTGGACCCTCTTTACAGGTCAGATCCAATGCCACTGAAATTATTGAGTTCGCCATTTAATTCATTGGACTAAGGGTCAGGCCCTACAGCTCAGTTTAGCAGCATGTCCTCTCTTGCACTTGCTGCTGCAGAACCCTGCACTGGCTCTTACATTTAGAAAGAGGTTCATATTCTTGTGAATTACAGGCTGTATTTCAGCTGTATTGTGGTGCCATTTTGATGCATTTACAGACCATGTGGTTTGCATGAACCAAACCCTATGTGAGAGGAAAATGGTCTTCAGTTCACCAGTGGGATACATTTTTCTCTGTAGCTATTTCTATTAATTTAATTAATTGACTCAATTACACTAATTCAGGAGCAGATTAGAGTACATTAGATCATAGCAGGGCAATGCATATAGACTGATGTCTAATTTTGTCTATTGAATTGAAAGCTGCTTTGCTTTCTAGTGCATTTGTGTACCTACTACACATGGCCCCTTCAAATTGCTCTGTGGCTCCTCTGTGGAGGAAGCTGCTGTCCCCTCCCAACCGCTGCAGAATTGGGAAAATTCTGTTCTTTGTAGTTCTAAGTGAATAACAAAAAGCAGTCATAAAGCAGCAATCTTTGTGGCTTCACAGCATGTACAGAGCCTTCTTGGCATCTCCATGGAACAAAAGGCAGTGGCTAGGTTGGGCAGCTGCCTCTTTCCTCTTAGGATTCCAGCTGTACTCTGTGGGTGTGGTGTTGGTCAGGGGTTGTGGAGCTCCAGCGGGCTTGGTTGTGCCCTCATCTGGTGTAATCATTTCCTTCCCAGTACCTTGTATGAACTGCACAATTACACTAGTGGTTATGGCGGCGCCCTTCTGGTAATGGGTTTCTTTCATCATGGCCCTTGGGTACTTCTCTTACAGGGCCAGGCTTTTGTCTCCTTATTTAAAATGAGTTTGAGCAACATGGAGTTGAGCTGCTTTGCTTCCTACCGTCTATAGCTTACTATTTCAAACACCAACACATCCCAAACCATCTCCAGATCTCCACGCTTATCCTCTGGTTTCCAGTAAGGACTTTCCCTCAGCCAATATAATGTTGTTTCTCCTCAGCATTGTCATTTTCTGTACCTTTCTTACCCGAGCCTCTATTTCCTCTGCCTCTTCTAGCTGTTCATCTTTTGCTGCTTCCCTCTTTTCAGCATCATGAGCTACTCCAGTGAAGAGGCTTCACGTTAACTTTCACATATTGGACATGAGAGCTAGCCTGAGAGTGCTAAGCACTTTTTGGTATCTTTTGTTTCATCAAGAAATGGAAACAGAAAGGTCCATATGCTGAATTAAGGGCTGCAGACACATTAAGACAAGAAAAATGTAAATAATCCCCCTAGATGACCCAAACAAACTCTCCCTACCATCCCCCCAGTGAAACTGTTCTAAGGGCTTGTCTACACTACAAAGTTTTGTTGACAAAACTTATGTTGACACCCAAAAGTCGACAAAACAAAAATCGCCAAAGGGTGTTCACGCTTGCTCCCTCTGTCGACAGATCATGTCCACATTGGGGACACCATCATTGACAGAGTGAGCAATGCACCGTGGGTACGTATCCCCCAGCGCAGTGTTGCGGGAAGGAAGAGCTGATCGCTGTGCATCTTGGGATTCTCTCCCAGTTCTCCCACAGCCCCCTCAGCTGCCGAGAGCAGCAGCATGAGGAGCTCTGTGAGCTCTCCGTGCTGAGGAATGGCAAAGCAGCACAGCAGTCTGCCCCTCTCCCCCTGCAGCAGCAATCTGCCAGCTGCTGTGTTCTGGTGCCGGGCAGAACAGGAGCATTGCAATGATTTGTTCTTTGTCCGTTCCCCACACGGAGCAGCACACAGATACTTCCCGGAGCTTTGAAAGGGGAGGGGCGCATGCCTGCAGGGCAGCGGAGATCAAAACTCTGAGCAGAGCAATCAGGGCAGGCATTGTGGGATTCTGGCGGGAGCCAGTTCTGTTGACAAAACAATCAGCAGTGTCTACACTGGCTCTTTGTCGACAATAAAGGGAGGGGAAAAGACAAAAGTCTCTCCTAGGGGTGGAAGTTTTTTGTCGCCAAAATTGGGCATTTTTTACTACAAAAGTCCCATTGTAGTGTGTACGCTTTTGCTGTTTTGTCGCCAAAAGGCAGTTTAGATAGCCCTTAGAGGGACTGTGTGACTTGCAGAAGTATTCCACCCAACCCCATGCTGGTCTTTGACTTCAAATGTTTGTGAAGAAAGATGGTGTTGTGGAAAAGACCTAGGACTGGGGATCTGTCTTCTATTCCTTACCCCGTCACAGAGTTCCTGTGGGACTCTATGCAAGTTGCTTAAACTCTTAGGGTACATTGACACTGCAAAAAAAGATGTGTTCTTAACTGGGCAACTTGGGTTAGCAGCTTGAGATAAAGCCTATACCGAGCCTAAGTTTGAACTCAAGCTGCTAACTGAGTTAAAAGCCAAGTAGTTGGGTCTTCAATGCTATTTCAACCCAAGTTAGCTACCCTGAGTTAAGAACATACCTATTTTTTCAGTGTAGACATCCCTATAATGTCTCAATTTCCCATCTGTAGAATGGGGATGATAATTTTTAACAAGATTGAAGAATGACAGTGATGGGAAATTATATAAGGCTTACTTCATTGTTAGCAAAATGCTTTAAGATCTTCTGAGAGAGAGAGAGAGAGTACAGTGGAAGTACTGACAAGTAATTAATATTATATTCTTTTCTTTAGAAGGCACTTGCAAAGGTTCAGGCACTTAAATTGCTTGACCTGCCAAATTTTCCAATAAAGAAGGCTGTTTGCAGAGTTCCTGTAATGAATGTTTCATTATCACCATTGTTATGGAGCTTCTAGGGTCTAACTTTTAAAATTCTAAATGTGAAAACGTCTGTAAATGCCATATAACTCATTAATGTCCTTTACTTAAACTCTCTCTTGCCGTTAAAGAATTGTGAGTATTCTGATTTTGATCTGACCAAAGTGAACACATCATGCTATTCATAGTTACTTCTCTGATACACCACAGCCACACACAAATTTTGGGCCCAGTACTATGGGGTTGTGATGTGGTGTATTCCCCACATTGGCCCTGAGAGGAAAATTAGGCCAGGTGAGCCTCACTGACCAATTAAACAGCCAGTAGGGGGAGAGATATAGGCAACAAGGAGGCAGGGCAGCTGGGCAGGAACAGGAGGGGGCTTTAAAAAACCCAGACCCGCAAGTAGTGAGGGACAGGGATGGAGGGGCTGAAGGAAAGGCAGGCTGCAGTTACTCCCTAAGAGGACGGAATTGGGATGCCGGTGTACCCAGTGAGGGTGAGAGCCAGTGTTGTAGGAAGAATCCTAGAGAAACAGCAGCAAGGACTAAGACTGCACAGGCGTTGGCTGCATGTGATAGGGCCCTGAGGCTGGAACATAGTGTAGAGGGCAGTCCTGGGTTCCCCTACCAGCCTCTGGGTAGTGGTACAGGACATTGGAGACATCAGCCGGACAGTTGGTCCGGAAGGACTGTGATTTCCCTGGAAAGGGAGGAACTTAGTGACCCCTGGATGGAGAGCCAAGCCACAAGCTGGAAGCTGGTTGGGGGAGAGGCTGCAGACAGAGAAGAAGATGGGTAGAGAGAGCACTAAGGAGGGCAAAGCACCTGGCAGAGCTGATCCCCAGGACAGCCAGGAGGAGGTGCTGTAATCAGTGAGGGAACCCTGTCAAAGGGGTGCTACACTTTCTGAACATCTATAAAAAGTATTGGAAGTGGAGAGCATTTAGCATGGTGCTAAGGCTCTCTGGGAAAACCATGAATGAAATTGTCTAGGTGCTACATGGAGATTTGGAGTGAAATCCTGGCCCTACTGTAGTCAGTTGGGGTTTCACCTTTGACTTCATTTGGTCCAGGATTTCAGCTTGGGGTTTGTTTGTTTGTTTTCTTTTTAGTGTGAAAGTGGACTTCTTAAGAGAAAATCACAAAACATTAATTTTAGGGTGTGAAAAAACAACAACAAAACCCCTGTTCCTGGAGCTCAGGACAAGATGAAACACTTTAAATGAGATGTTTTATGTCCACTATACACTTTGGACATGTAGAGGAGATTTTTGCTAAATGCTTTCTCACACATTTGAATAATGGTTCATGGGACATCTCCAGGTTATATGGCAACTACTTGGCACTCATTAGTTTGGAGTGTGCCATCCCATAGTTCTGTGCTTTTACTAAAAGCAGAGCAGGTGGTAATAAGAAATATTGTAGAGTTGTGTTTTTTTTCTGCATGAGAGGGAAAATCGCCTACAAAGGGCCCGTAGAAGTCTTATGCACCCTTTGAGAGCAGCTTAAGCATAATTTGGAGGACTTAAATTGTGCATAGGCCCTCTATGAAGGGATGAACTTCACCCAAGAAGTATATAGTTCCGTTACCCAAGCTAACTGCTAATGAAGAAAACATGAGTAAAGCTTAATAATGACCTTTTTAAAATAAATGTTTGCCTTTTTTTCTCTCTTGTACTAACCCAAGTTGTCATAATTTGCAGCATTTCCAGAGAATGCCTTCTAGGGTCTGATTTACTATGACCTGGGAAATCCTCCTGTTTTTCCTATTAAAATACTCTGTAGGGGCCCAGTCCTGCTGGAATGAGTTTCCCATCCCACACTAGCTGGGTTGCAGGTAGGTGTAGTCTGAGAGAGGCTGGGAGAATGGAAAATGATGATGCTGCCTGTTGCCACCTTTAGGGAACAGGCACTGCTGGTTAGAGCTCTGGCTGCATTTCAGTGGGACAGCACACGTGGTACTCTGGTACTGTAAGTAAGGATTTGTAAGACTGGGCCCTGTACTTCCTAAATCAGGCTCTGACCACCATTTGCAATGATATAAATCCACACTAGCTCCATTGACTTCAATGGGTATTACTCCAAATGTATGGGGTTGGTGGGATTGCAATCTGATCTCAGATGTATTACAATCTGTCAGTATCATTCTCAGAACATCACTAATAGGAACACTTCCAAGTCCATCCAGTGTTGATACGAGCAGAACAGAAAGATTCTGAAAAGCCCTAGCTAGGGTTAACAGTTTGTGGTTTTAGACTCCCTTTTGAAAGAAGATCAAATTGCCCTTTGAGGAATGAAATATTGATATATGGCCTCTGGAGCTTCAGTGCTATATTTGGAATTACTTTACTAATGTCTGATTTATTCATTATAATTCAGCATTAACATGAATTATCCTTTAGCTACTTTTAGCTCATATTCATTTGGGAGTTTTTGTCTTTGCTAAACATCTCTTTAGCTGTCTCCTTGTCTGTTACGCCTTCACTGGTGTCAGTATCAGGAGATGAGTAGGCCCAGCTCCTCCACCCCACAAAAAGTAATTTCTCTATGGATTCCTGATATTCCTCCATTTGGAATTTTTTTAAAACTATAGAGACATTAAATAAAGATACAGCATAGCCAGCCCCAAACATTTAAAAATAAGGAGTCAGGCCCTAGCATCACGAGATTAGCCTAAAGATCACAAGATGTTAAAAAGAACCCTGAATTTAATATTTTTAACTTTTGCCTTTTGGTTTTTAAGCCTTTACAGTTCATTTCCAAAATGGTCTCTGAATCCATGAGGACTAAAAACTCTTTTTTCATGAAAACTGAGATTCTAATGTAAACACAGGATTCAAGAAGCTGAGGCTCTAAGCAAAATACTAAATGCCATGAGAGTTATCAACACTGAGGATTCTTTTGGTTTTATAGACCCCACATCTAACAGAGCTTTACAAGGGGAATTTCTGAGCAGGTGCCTCTTCCAACTTATTCAAAGAAAATGCACATGCTATGCAGTGCAGAGTCAAACCTGAAGTTTGGCTTTATCAAAGGAATTAACAGTGAGATAACAACAAGGTTCAGCTCAAACCGTCCCTTCAGAATTGGCTGCTCCTAGGGTTCCTACTTTAGGGCTTCTCAGCACACACTGTAGACCTCATCTCTAGAGAGTCACCTCCTTTATACATGGAGGGAATAAAGAGCTACCTGCCTCATGGCTGGCAGAACCCAGATAACCCCCTTCCAACAGGATCAACACTTACTAAGAGGCTGGTATGATTCAGTCCAACGCTTGCAGCCTGTTATAGCACCATAACATGTTTTTGTTTTGTAAAACATTGAAAATCAAAAAGGCTTTTCTATTTCTGGGTAAAGGCAAGCTTGCTAATATATGTGATATTCACTGAAAAAACTGAGATCTTCCAGAAACCAGAACGCTATTGCTTGTGGGAAATGTATAGGGGTTAAAACAAGGGATGAGTTGGACAGACACACAGACAAGTCGAAGATGGTCATTAAAGATTTTTTACATTGGGAAGGCCTTGCTTAACAATTCCAATGAACTTTGCTGAAGAGGCAATGAGAGGTGACAAGTTGAGCAGTCGGGATTGAACGCTCAAAAGAGGGTAGGCTCCTAACTTCTATTTGCAAAAAGAAAAGGAGTACTTGTGGCACCTTAGAGACTAACCAATTTATTTGAGCATAAGCTTTCGTGAGCTACAGCTCACTTTATCTAGTGGTTAGTCTCTAAGGTGCCACAAGTACTCCTTTTCTTTTTGCGAATACAGACTAACACGGCTGCTACTCTGAAACTTGTGCATACAGTCTACTAATGCATACTGCCTCTTAATGGTTGTACAGCTACCGCAATTGGGAGGGCTAGTACTCTCCAGAGAAAATGAAGACAGGCATGATAAGGACCTGGTAAAATGGGGATATGGTATGGCAGGTGGCTTGTTAATTTCCTCTGGAAAATTATAAATTAGTGGGGGCAGGGTTAAATATTACCATAACCAATTTTACCTTCGATGATGGCGATCAGGAAAAGGATCCTTTCACAATGTTATTGCAGTCTCATGATGTTATTGCAGATGGAGTCTCATGATGATTGGTAAGTCCTAGCTCATGAAGTGTTTAGAGGAAAATCTCACCTTTCATCATTTTTCATGCTGCTCTCATTTATATGGGTGCAAATCCAGAGCAACTCCATGACATCAGTGGAGTTACTCCCAATTGAGGTTGTGTAGCTAAGGGCAGAAACAGTCCCCTGGAGTTCAGTGAAACATTTGTTGATATAGTGTCCTTCAAAATCTTACTGGAAATAAGAATTCAAAAAAGGCTTGGATATGAGTGATCATATGGATGGCAACTGCTAGAAAGATCATATAAGAAAAATGTCATGTATTGATGCATGGGGATGGGGGGGCAGGAAAAGGAATGTAGTGAGCTGCAGCGATCAGTGTAAGGCTGTGTTCATTAGACTAGAAGAGTGGCCTAATAATTAGAGCAGGGGACTGGTAGTCTGGTTATCTGGGTTCTGCTCAAAACTCTGCCAGTGAGTCATTGTAACCTTGGGCAACTCATTTAACACAGTTACCATATGTAACAGATAAGTATTAATTACCCTCCCCTTTACAAAGGTTTTTAGATCCTTGAAAGAAAGGCACTATTGTTAAGACATTTAACAACTTTATTTATAATATAAAGAATAACCTGCACATTCGATTGGCAGACTAAATCATATAGAGAGGCATTGCAAATACCAGGGAGGACAGAGAAATTATAGAAATGGATCCGGAGAGATCAAAAATATGGGAAAAAATTAAAATTACCTCATATAACAAGAATATTTCCCCGGTAATGATGGATGTGGAATTGTCTTGTAATGGATCACTTGAAATTAGCCTGGGTAAAGCCTCATTATACATTCCTTATACAGAAGTCAGTTGGGAGTCATAAGTGAGCAATGAATGCCAGGTTCCAAGTGGTGATAGCATTAAAAGTGTATAAGGTTAGAAGGTTAATAGAAGAAAAGGAGTACTTGTGGCACCTTAGAGACTAACCAATTTATTTGAGCATAAGCTTTCGTGAGCTACAGCTCACTTCATCGGATGCATTCAGTGGAAAATACAGTGAGGAGATTTATATACACACATAACATGAAAAAATGGGTGTTTATCATGCACACTGTAAGGGGAGTGATCACTTAAGATGAGCTATTACCAGCAGAAGAGTGGGGGGGGGGGAAGAAAACCTTTGTAGTGATAATCAAGGTGGGCCATTTCCAGCAGTTAACAAGAACCTCTGAGGAACAGTGGGGGGCTGGGGGGCGGGGAGAATAAACAAGGAGAAATAGTTTTATTTTGTGTAATGACTCAACCACTCCCACTCTCTATTCAAGCCTAAGTTAATTGTATCCAGTTGGCAAATTAATTCCAATTCAGCAGTCTCTCCTTGGAGTCTGTTTTTGAAGTTTTTTTGTTGAAGAAAAAAGGTTAATAGAGAAAGTTTGGAATAAACTATTGAGCCTGAATAAGGACTGGTCCTTAGAGGTGTTTAAGGCAAATACAATTACAATACCAAGATACTCAATGTATGGATCAGACAACCACAGTGACAGTTGTGAAAACTGTGTTTAAAAAAAAAGAGAGAGATGCTGAGAAGGGGAAAAAAGACATCAGAAACACTTATGATGTAGATGGAAGGATTTATATAAGCCCCATGGCGCTGTTCCATCTCAGAATATCACTAATCAGACACTAGATATCAGCTGACAAGATCTTGATGGGAGAGCAATGAATGTGGCAGGAATGTCTTTGTTGCTCATTTCTGGTGTACTGAAAACGTTCTCCCCAGTCAGATACTCAATTTCACAGTATCCAAAACAGAGAAGCAAATTTGTAATACAAGATGACTCTTTTTAACTCAGGAGGGCAAGTAGTCACTGATGTTCAGAATAGGATAAATGTTCAGAATAGGTATTACACATCCAAAACTAAACTCCCCCCCCCCACATCATTATCACAGACAAGCCACACCCTTCCTGAAAGGAAAAACAAACACAAAAGATAGGATCCTCAAAATTGCACAACTGACATGACTTTTGTCATGTCTCCCTTTTTCTGTTTTGTCTTTTTAGGCTGTAAGCTTCAGGGTGGGGCCTGTCTCTTATGATGTTTGTACAGACACCAGCACAATGGGGCTTTGCACCACAGAGCTGTTGGTTTTATCATTCAAATGATGCAGGATGCTTTTCCTGCAAAGATCTTTTCTTAATACTTGAGCCCCAAAACCTGAGCACAAGGAGAAGACTAAGGGTATGTCTACACTACGGAATAAGGTCGAATTTATAGAAGTCGGTTTTTTAGAAATCGGTTTCATATATTCGAGTGTGTGTGTCCCCACAGAAAATGCTCTAAGTGCATTAAGTGCATTAACTCGGCGGAGTGCTTCCACAGTACCGAGGCTAGAGTCGACTTCCGGAGCGTTGCACTGTGGGTAGCTATCCCACAGTTCCTGCAGTCTCCGCTGCCCATTGGAATTCTGGGTTGAGATCCCAATGCCTGATGGGGCTAAAACATTGTCGCGGGTGGTTCTGGGTACATATCGTCAGGCCCCCGTTCCCTCCCTCCCTCCGTGAAAGCAAGGGCAGACAATCGTTTCGCGCCTTTTTTCCTGAGTTACCTGTGCAGATGCCATACCACGGCAAGCATGGAGCCCTCTCAGGTAACCGTCACCCTATGTCTCCTGGGTGCTGGCAGACGCGGTACGGCTTTGCTACACAGTAGCAGCAACCCATTGCCTTCTGGCAGCAGATGGTGCAGTACGACTGGTAGTCGTCCTCGTCGTGTCCGAGGTGCTCCTGGCCACGTCGGCTGGGAGCGCCTGGGCAGACATGGGCACAGGGACTAAATTTGGAGTGACTTGACCAGGTCATTCTCTTTAGTCCTGCAGTCAGTCCTATTGAACCGTCTTATGGTGAGCGGGCAGGCGATACGGACTGCTAGCAGTCGTACTGTACCATCTTCTGCCAGGCAGGCAGGAGATGAGGATTGCTAGCGGTCGTATTGTACCATCTTCTGCCAGGCAGGCAAGAGATGAGGATGGCTAGCAGTCGTACTGTACCATCTTCTGCCGAGCAGCCATGAGATGTGGATGGCATGCAGTCCTTCTGCACCGTCTGCTGCCAGCCAAAGATGTAAAAGATAGATGGAGTGGGTCAAAACAAGAAATAGACCAGATTTGTTCTGTATTCATTTGCTTCCCCCCCTCCCCCGTCTAGGGGACTCATTCCTCTAGGTCACACTGCAGTCACTCACAGAGAAGGTGCAGCGAGGTAAATCTAGCCATGTATCAATCAGAGGCCAGGCTAACCTCCTTGTTCCAATAAGAACAATAACTTAGGTGCACCATTTCTTATTGGAACCCTCCGTGAAGTCCTGCCTGAAATACTCCTTGATGTAAAGACACCCCCTTTGTTGATTTTAGCTCCCTGAAGCCAACCCTGTAAGCCGTGTCGTCAGTCGCCCCTCCCTCCGTCAGAGCAACGGCAGAGAATCGTTCCGCGCCTTTTTTCTGTGCGGACGCCATACCAAGGCAAGCATGGAGGCCGCTCAGCTCACTTTGGCAATTAGGAGCACATTAAACACCACACGCATTATCCAGCAGTATATGCAGCACCGGAACCTGGCAAAGCGATACTGGGCGAGGAGGCGACGTCAGTGCGATCACGTGAGTGATCAGGACATGGACACAGATTTCTCTGAAAGCATGGGCCCTGCCAATGCATGCATCATGGTGCTAATGGGGCAGGTTCATGCTGTGGAACGCCGATTCTGGGCTCGGGAAACAAGCACAGACTGGTGGGACTGCATAGTGTTGCAGGTCTGGGACGATTCCCAGTGGCTGCGAAACTTTCGCATGTGTAAGGGCACTTTCATGGAACTTTGTGACTTGCTTTCCCCTGCCATGAGGCGCATGAATACCAAGATAAGAGCAGCCCTCACAGTTGAGAAGCGAGTGGCGATAGCCCTGTGGAAGCTTGCAACGCCAGACAGCTACCGGTCAGTTGGGAATCAATTTGGAGTGGGCAAATCTACTGTGGGGGCTGCTGTGATGCAAGTAGCCCACGCAATCAAAGATCTGCTGATATCAAGGGTAGTGACCCTGGGAAATGTGCAGGTCATAGTGGATGGCTTTGCTGCAATGGGATTCCCTAACTGTGGTGGGCCATAGACGGAACCCATATCCCTACCTTGGCACCGGAGCACCAAGCCGCCGAGTACATAAACCACAAGGGGTACTTTTCGATAGTGCTGCAAGCCCTGGTGGATCACAAGGGACGTTTCACCAACATCAACGTGGGATGGCCGGGAAAGGTGCATGATGCTCGCATCTTCAGGAACTCTGGTCTGTTTCAAAAGCTGCAGGAAGGGACTTTATTCCCAGACCAGAAAATAACTGTTGGGGATGTTGAAATGCCTATATGTATCCTTGGGGACCCAGCCTACCCCTTAATGCCATGGCTCATGAAGCCGTACACAGGCAGCCTGGACAGTAGTCAGGAGCTGTTCAACTACAGGCTGAGCAAGTGCAGAATGGTGGTAGAATGTGCATTTGGACGTTTAAAGGCGCGCTGGCGCAGTTTACTGACTCGCTTAGACCTCAGCGAAACCAATATTCCCACTGTTATTACTGCTTGCTGTGTGCTCCACAATATCTGTGAGAGTAAGGGGGAGACGTTTATGGCGGGGTGGGAGGTTGAGGCAAATCACCTGGCTGTTGGTTACGCACAGCCAGACACCAGGGCGGTTAGAAGAGCACAGGAGGGCGCGGTACGCATCAGAGAAGCTTTGAAAACCAGTTTCATGACTGGCCAGGCTACGGTGTGAAAGTTCTGTTTGTTTCTCCTTGATGAAACCCCCCGCCCCTTGGTTCACTCTACTTCCCTGTAAGCTAACCCCCCGCCCCTCCTCCCTTCAATCACCGCTTGCAGAGGCAATAAAGTCATTGTTGCTTCACATTCATGCATTCTTTATTCATTCATCACACAAATAGGGGGATGACTACCAAGGTAGCCCAGGAGGGGTGGTGGAGGAGGGAAGGAAAATGCCACACAGCACTTTAAGCACAGCACTTTAAAAGTTTACAACTTTAAAATTTATTGAATGCCAGCCTTCTTTTTTTTGGGCAATCCTCTGTGGTGGAGTGGCTGGTTGGCCGGAGGCCCCCGCAGCGCGTTCTTGGGCGTCTGGGTGTGGAGGCTATGGAACTTGGGGAGGAGGGCGGTTGGTTACAGAGGGGCTGCAGTGGCAGTCTGTGCTCCAGCTGCCTTTGCTGCAGCTCAACCATACACTGGAGCATACTGGTTTGGTCCTGCAGCAGCCTCAGCATTGAATCCTGCCTCCTCTCATCACGCTGCCGCCACATTTGAGCTTCAGCCCTGTCTTCAGCCCGCCACTTACTCTCTTCAGCCCGCCACCTCTCCTCCCGGTCATTTTGTGCTTTCCTGCACTCTGACATTATTTGCCTCCACGCATTCGTCTGTGCTCTGTCAGTGTGGGAGGACAGCATGAGCTTGGAGAACATTTCATCGCGAGTGCGGTTTTTTTTCTTTCTAAGCTTCACTAGCCTCTGGGAAGGAGAAGATCCTGTGATCATTGAAACACATGCAGCTGGTGGAGAAAAAAAAAGGGACAGCGGTATTTAAAAAGACACATTTTATAAAACAGTGGCTACACTCTTTCAGGGTAAACCTTGCTGTTAACATTACATACATAGCACATGTGCTTTCGTTACAAGGTCGCATTTTGCCTCCCCCCACCGCGTGACTACCCCCTCAACCTTTCCCCCTCCCTGTGGCTAACAGCGGGGAACATTTCTGTTTAGCCACAGGCAAACAGCCCAGCAGGCTCCTCTGAGTGTCCCCTGAAGAAAAGCACTCTATTTCAACCAGGTGACCATGAATGATATCTCACTCTCCTGAGGATAACACAGAGAGATAAAGAACGGATGTTGTTTGAATGCCAGCAAACATACACTGCAATGCTTTGTTCTACAATGATTCCCGAGTACGTGTTACTGGCCTGGAGTGGTAAAGTGTCCTACCATGAAGGACGCAATAAGGCTGCCCTCCCCAGAAACCTTTTGCAAAGGCTTTAGGACTACATCTAGGAGAACCGCGAATGCCAGGGCAAAGTAATCCTTTCACATGCTTGCTTTTAAACCATGTATAGTATTTTAAAAGGTACACTCACCAGAGGTCCCTTCTCCGCCTGCTGGGTCCAGGAGGCAGCCTTGGGTGGGTTCGGGGGGTACTGGCTCCAGGTCCAGGGTGAGAAACAGTTCCTGGCTGTCGGGAAAACCGGTTTCTCCGCTTGCTTGCTGTGAGCTATCTACAACCTCCTCCTCCTCATCATCTTCTTCATCCCCAAAACCTGCTTCCGTATTGCCTCCATCTCCATTGAAGGAGTCAAACAACACGGCTGGGGTAGTGGTGGCTGAACCCCCTAAAATGGCATGCAGCTCATCATAGAAGCGGCATGTTTGGGGCTCTGACCCGGAGCGGCCGTTCGCCTCTCTGGTTTTCTGGTAGGCTTGCCTCAGCTCCTTAAGTTTCACGCGGCACTGCTTTGGGTCCCTGTTATGGCCTCTGTCCTTCATGCCCTGGGAGATTTTGACAAAGGTTTTGGCATTTCGAAAACTGGAACGGAGTTCTGATAGCACGGATTCCTCTCCCCAAACAGCGATCAGATCCCGTACCTCCCGTTCGGTCCATGCTGGAGCTCTTTTGCAATTCTGGGACTCCATCATGGTCACCTGTGCTGATGAGCTCTGCATGGTCACCTGCAGCTTGCCACGCTGGCCAAACAGGAAATGAGATTCAAAAGTTCGCGGTTCTTTTCCTGTCTACCTGGCCAGTGCATCTGAGTTGAGAGTGCTGTCCAGAGCGGTCACAATGGAGCACTCTGGGATAGCTCCCGGAGGCCAATACCATCGAATTGTGTCCACAGTACCCCAAATTCGAGCCGGCAACGTCGATTTAAGCGCTAATCCACTTGTCAGGGGTGGAGTAAGGAAATCGATTTTAAGAGCCCGTTAAGTCGAAATAAAGGGCTTCATTGTGTGGACGGGTGCAGGTTTACATCGATTTAACGCTGCTAAATTCGACCTAAAGTCCTAGTGTAGACCAGGGCTAACTTTATTTTTCTCCAAGAACACAGAGACTCCTGATGCAAGAGCCCTATGGGCATGCAGATATGCTGATGCATACCTAATCTGCGTGCTCTGTATGGTATGGAATGCAGGAAATGGCGATTCTTCTATAAGATGTGTAGGGACTTGGTCCTGTAGTCCTTATGCAGGCAATGCCTTCATTGAAGACAATGGTGCACAGCCTGACAAGCAGAGGGGTTCCCTGTGGGAGCCAGGAGGAAGGACTACACCCTGGCAGTGGAGTTGTTCTCCAACTAATGATCCTGTGTTCTCTGCTCATGGTGGGCAATGGCCAATAAGTAGGCACAGACGTGGCTGCACAAGCTCTGACTTTGCTCCTCCCTAGCTCAGCCCAATCTCCCCTTTGCCTTCCATGATAATGCCCAAAGAGCTCCTGTGGCTGCATGGAGAAGGCTGACATCCCCTGAGCAAGCCCTACATCTTGCCCCTTCCTCCAGTGCAGC
Source organism: Eretmochelys imbricata (assembly GCF_965152235.1). NCBI lineage: Eukaryota > Metazoa > Chordata > Testudines > Cheloniidae > Eretmochelys > Eretmochelys imbricata. Next base: position 170,850,178 of record NC_135574.1, read on the forward strand.
AGAGTTAAAATACAGAGTTCCCCTCACTAAAAACACACAGGGTCAGATCCCCCTGCTGATGTAATTTGATATAGTGCCATGAACTCAATACTTATGCTGATTTACCCCAGATGTGTAGTGTCAGCTGAAGATCTCACCCATTTCTTTCAAGTTGGCCCCTTAAATTTTTGTGACTAGTTCCATATCCTTTGCGTTATTTGTGCATGGTGCTTTGCCATTGTTTGAGCAAATAAGAGGGTGAGAGGATGTATTGTGAGCCCCACAGAGAATACTTGTTTCCAGGAGCTTTTTACTTTAACTGTAAAAATCTGCCTTTCCCTCTGTGAAGCTAACTTTGTTTGAATAATAACCCTTAGCAGAAAAAGGACATCTGTTCAGGCCTTCCACAAAATGACAGTAATGTCAACTTAATGGAGAGAATTTCTGGGAGGAGACTAGTATGCTTTCCTGAATAAATTAATGCTATGCAGTTTTAATGGAGGCCTGAAATAGATGTGAGAATTAAAGGGAATATTAAAACCAAGTTACTCTGTAGAGCTTTACTTATTGCTACAAAATTCCCTCTCTCAGCTGTCTGTGTAAAGGTAAACTGCTTTTTTTGTGTCTATAATGATCCCTATAGAGTGCAATGTAGGTTAGAGTTGTTTAACTGTGATTTCCTGTTGATGAATAAAGATATTGCATCTACCTGATCTGGGAGCTTGTTCTGTCAGTCCTGGCCCATTGTAAATTACAGCAGCCCTAGGTTGAATCTGTGCCGTTTGGCTATGTTCCCCAAGGGGCCATCTGCCACGTGGGGATTGTAGTATGTAGGACTGTACCTTTGAGGGCTCAACTTCCTAGACAGAGCCAGGGAAAGGTGTAGTGAAGTTCTTGTTTTGCGCAGCCCAGTTGGAACCAGAATGAAGCAGATCTGTTGCAATCACTGAGGGCTTGTCTATGCGGTATGTCAATGCATACTCCAGGAGTGTGATTTCTAAAGCTCACTAACTTGTTGTGCATTAATTGGTCTGTGTAGACCAGAGGTGGGCACACTATGGCCCACGGGACCGTTCTGTCCTGCCCCTGAGCTCCTGGCCTAGGAGGCTAGCCCCCGGTCCCTCCCCCACTGTTCCCCCTCCCCAGCAGTGAGCCACTGGCGCAATGCTCTGGGTGGCGGGGCTGCGAGCTCCTGAGGCAGCGCAGCTGCAGAGCCTGGCCTGACCCAGTGCTCTGTGCTGCGTGGTGCGTGGCTGGGTGCAGCCAGGCAGCACGGCTGCCTCTCTTGGAGCAGCCGCGCCGCCAACCACCGGTGCTCCAAGCAGCACCATAAGGGGGCAGGGAGCAGGGGAGGGGGGTTGGATAGAGGGCAGGGGAGTTCGGGGGGTGGTCAGGGGCCGGGGGTGTGGATAGAGGTCGGGGTGGTCAGAGGGCAGGGAACAGGGGGTTTGAATGGGGGCAAGGGTTCCGGGGACAGTCAGGGAGAAGGGGTGATTGGGTGGGGCTGGGGTCCTGGGGGGGAAGTCAGGAATGAGAGGAGGGATTGGATGGGGAGGCAGGTCAGTCAGGGGCTGGGGTTCCAGGGGCAGTCAGGGGACAGGGAGGAGTGGTTGGATGGGGCAGGGGTCCTGGGGGGGGGGGACAGTTAGGAAGGAGGGGTGGTTGGATGGGGTAGTGGGGGGCAGTTAGGGGTGGGGGCAGTTAGCGGCGGAGGATCTGGGGGTGGTCAGGGGACACAAAGCTGGGGACGGGGGTGGATGGGGCAGGAGTCCTGAGGGGGCCATCAGGGGGTGAGAAGCGGGGCGGGGGGTCCAGATAGGGTACGGGGGCCAGGTCATGCCTGGCTGTTTTGGGAGGCACAGCCTCCCCTAACCGGCCCGCCATACAATTTCTGAAACCCAATGTGGCCCTCAGGCCAAAAAGTTTGCCCGCCCCTGGTGTAGACCCTGGCATGCACTAAAGGTTCCCTACTATGCTTTAAGGCACTTAAAGTGCACTAGGGAACCTTTAGTGCAGGGGTTCTTTTTCTTTCTGAGGCCCTCCTCAACATGTTATAAAAACTCTGGTTTCAGAGTAGCAGCCACGTTAGTCTGTATTCGCAAAAAGAAAAGGAGTACTTGTGGCACCTTAGAGACTAACCAATTTATTTGAGCATAAGCTTTCGTGAGCTACAGCATCCGATGAAGTGAGCTGTAGCTCACAAAAGCTTATGCTCAAATAAATTGGTTAGTCTCTAAGGTGCCACAAGTACTCCTTTTTTTTTTTTATAAAAATCCATAGCCCACCTGTGCCACAACACACTTGTTTTTCTGCATATAAAAGCCAGGGCCAGCATTAGGGGGTAGCAATCAGGACAATTGCCCGGGGCCCCATACCACAAGGGACCCCACAAAGCTAAATTGCTCAGGCTTCAGTCCCGGAGGGCGAGGCTTGGGGTGGCGGGGCTTCAACTTTCTGCCCTGGGCCTCAGTAAGTCTAATGCCAGCCCTGCTTGGTAGACCCCCTGAGATCTGCTTGCAGCCCCCCATAGGGCCTCAGGCCCCTGGTTGAGAACTGCTGTTTTAGTGAATGCCAGCAGGGTCAACGTGGAATGATTAATATGCAACACATTAGTGTGCTTAAGAAATACACCCCACCGCCACCTATAGTGTGAATTACGTCACCACACAGATAAGCCCTTAGTGACCACTGGACAACACAAGGATTGCTGGAGCATGCCTACTTCTTGCCCCCCATCCCAAAAAATCCCCACTACAATGGAGGTTGCAGTGGGAGATGATATAGGGGCTGGCTACACTGTCTCTACACCCACAGGGGCAGGGGGTGAGGCATGCTGGCTTCTAGCCCAATGTTTATAACTAATATAGCCCCCTTTTAGTTAGCAAATTATTTGTGAACTGCTCCGGTTCCTGCTCATGTATTGGTGAGTATTTATTTTCCAGATACTTTGGACAAATAACTTTTTGAACTTTCATGAACCTTTGTGGCTCCCCTGCACCCAAATTGCAATGGACTTAGGCCATGTCTACACTACCACTTATGTTGGCAAAACTTATGTCACTCAGGGGTGTGAAAACCCCCCTGAGCAACATAAGTTTCTCCGGCATATGTGGTAGTGTGCACGGCACTGTGTCGGTGAGAGAGCTTCTCCCACTGACATAGCTACTGCCGCTCGGCAGAGGTGGTTTAATTATGTCAATGGGAGAGCTCTTTCCCATCGACATAGAGCGGCTACATGAGAGATCTTACAGCGGCACAGGTGCATCAGTCTCTAGTGTAGACACAGCCTTAGAAGAAATGCTCTATAGCATTTGGTTCTTTGTCTCTTTCATGAGCATGGCTCATGGACTGTAACTAGAGAATGTAGGCAGTTATTTTTGCTATATAATGTTGTCTCTTGCGAAGCATGATAAATTTCCTAAGTCTGTAATAAAACAGGACCTGGTTCTCCGCTCAGCCACTATAGAGGAGACACACAACAGTTTATCCAGCCACTGTGGAATATCCCCAGTGCCGGAGTGGTGTTTGTGGAGTTAGTACTGTACCTAATAATCTCCATGGACTTTATATTTAAGAACTGCACACTTGCGTGACGTTCAGTAGTTGCCATGGAAATCCACACAGCATGAACCTGCTTGACTAAGACCTCATGGCAGATAATTTCAAACAAGATAATTTCTATTCTTTTCCCAAACACAAGGTCTGACACCCAAGTGGGGGGCAGGTAAGAAATGAGATATGTATGTGGAAGACATACTTGCCCCTTTCCCAACATTTTTTTCTAAGGACCTTGAAGTAGGATAAATGAAAGTCAGATCTTAGGGACTACATTTATTTGAAGACAACCCTATAAATGAACTAAGGAAGCTAGTTTTTACTCCTAATTCACTGAAACATAATTTTCACAAGTTGTACTTTTACATTCTGTTTGTCGGACTTCTATAAAAATCAATATGGGCCACATTATTGGTATCAAATTCCCTCCTTGTATATTGCCTCTTCTTTAACAAATCTGATCCAGTGAAGTCAGTGGCAAAACTCTTATAGACTTCAGTGGTGCAAGATAAAACCTTAAAGGTGGAAAGACCTCAAATTATCCTAAGTACCTAATTCAGACACACAGGAATTACAGAGAGTTAACCAAAGTAATTCCTTTGGACCTCATCATTCAAGTTTTAATTACAAAGCACTCAACCAGATTCCAAAAGGACAAGAATGAGTTTCTTAATTGTATTTTCATTGCTGTCATAACTTGTGCTCTAGAGGATGGAGCTAGCCTGTTCTCAGTGGTGGCAGATAACAGAACAAGGAGCAGTGGGGGAAGTCTAGGTTGGATACTAGGAAACACTATTTCACTAGGAGGGTGGTGAAGCACTGGAATGGGTTACCTAGGGAGGTGGTGCAATCTTCATCCTTAGAGGTTTTTAAGGCCCGGCTTGACAAAGCCCTGACTAGGATGATTTGGTTGGGGTTGGTCCTGCTTTGAGCAGCGGATTGAACTAGATGACCTCCCGCGGTCTCTTCCAACCCTAATTTTCTATGATTCTGTGTCCAGACAGTCAGTCTCCTTAAGGTCTTACCATCCTGGAAGCTGTCACTTCCATTGAGCAAGGTTAATAGCTTCTAGTAGTGCTGCAAAGACAAATGTAGCTGTAACCAGAGATTTCATAATATAGCAATACTCAGGCTGCTTTAGTTTTGTCTTGTATTGGGCTTGCAATTAGAGTAAAGCTACAGCACACAGGACATTAGAAACAGCACATTTAATTTGATGTACCCTGTGTTTGTTTAATCTAATTTGTCTCCATGCGCTGAGCTTTTTCAATCATTATGTTGTTGTTTATCTGTACTTGTGTGTGTGTGTGTTTGAGGAGGGTGAGGGGTTTGAGCCAAATTCTGCTCTCTTACTGTCGTGTAAATCTAGGGTAACACCATTATAACTGAACAGAATTTGGTCCAATATCAATACAAAAGAAAATGTTTCATGTGCAAAATGATTAAAAAGGTGTGTATGGAAAATAAATAGTTTAAATGAAACACTACAATGATGTGTAAATACTTGTAGAAAATAAACCAAGAAGCCCAGTTTCTCAGAATATTTTATTCTGTTTCTGTAGGTTTTTTTAAACAATGTGACTCCTGATGCCTGTGAAAGATATACATTCTAGTGAGCAAGGAGAGCTGAAGATGGCTGTTCCCTGGCCCGTGTGAAATTTAATTTGTTTGTCTCAGTCCAGTTCCCAGCAGACAGTTGTCCACATCATAGAAACCTGGCACACTTGTTGACAGCCTCAGCTGAGAGATCAGTGATCAAATGAGCATAGGACAGTACTAATGGCAGGTCCCTCATGGTCAGGGGGCGGCCCACTGGTAGGTGTGGGGAAGCTTTCACTGCCACTTAGGGTATGTCTACACAGGGATAAAAAACCTACGGCTGGCTCGGGTCAGTTGACTCGGGCTTGTGGGGCTCAGGATAAGAATTGCTGTGCTGTTCAGGCTTGGGTTGGAGCCCAAGCTCTGGGACCCTTCCCCTCGCAGAGTCCCAGATCTTGGGCTCCAGGCTGACCCTGAACAGCACAGCAATTTGCAGCCCCACAGGCAAGCCCCTCGAGCCCAAATCAGTTGACCCGGGCCCGCTGCAGGTTTTTTAAGCCCTGTGTAGATGCATCCCTAGAAGCCCACACTGCCTGTTCTGTGGATAGAAAAAGGACTTCCCTCTCCATGGCTGTCAGTCTGGCATCTTTCACCAGCACAGTGTGTGCATAGGCTCCCATGCCAGGCTTTCTGAGCCTGCATCTTGCTTCCCTCTGAAGGAATGGAAGCTTGCAGGGAGAATGTGCCTTGTTGAAGCTGTGTTGGTCCCAGGATATGGGAGAGACGAGGTAAGTAAGTTAATCTTTCACTGCAAATTTCTTATAGGTTAAACCCCCTCCTGGCCCCATATGGCATATTTCTGAGGTTCAGAGGTCCTTTAGGTGGAGAGCACCCTGCAGTCACCTTGCCATGCTGCTCAGCAAAGTTCTCTGCTTTTGCTCTTGTCCAGCAGTATATGTGGATGGAATGCAGCCAGCCCCCAGAGAACACATAGGTAACTGCTCCATCAAAACATTTCAAGATACATCCTATGTCTGCCATAAATAAATACGGCCTTTGCTATCAATTCTTCCTATCTCTTATTATTAAATTATAATGCACCAAATGTGATTTGAGGAAAAAGCTTAAAAACACGTGCTCTGGCACAAAACTTACTGGTACTTAGAGAAACTAATGATTAGGTGAAGATACTCAGAATGCCATATATACTCTGTAAAACAAAGTATGGCACACACTGTAGCACCCAAACAGGAAAGCGGGGTAAAGGATTGCCACAGATCCAAAGGATCAGAGCTATGGCCCTATCTTTGGAGCAGTCTCTGGGAGGAACCTTTTCAGTGTGCCAGACCCTCAAGGGATCTCACGCTTCCTCCAGGGTAAGCCACATGGCTTCACCGCCTCCTTAGACTGGATCCTTTGGTCTGCAGAGCCCCTGCTTCATACCCTGAGCTCTGTTCAGTGAGTCCATCTGAGACAGACCGCTGATGGAGACTTGTACGCTCTTCAGGGACGAACGCACCTTGCTAAGCATTTGCAGTGATGCTTAGTGTTGTTAAAAGAGTAGGGTTTATTATTAGTAGGGTTTACTACTCGGTTTATAAATCATCTGTCACCAGCAGCCAACACTTATCCCCCCACCTCACACCTCTCCATCCTTTGATCTCAAATTGATGGAGTAAAGTAATGTGAAGTCCAGAGCTGTAATTTTATTGTCTTGATTTAACAGTAAAGCTGGTCCAATAGTATTCAGCAAACAGTATATTGAATTTTGGTCAATTTTTGGTTGTGTCCCCTTTGAAAATCAATACAAATGTTACCAAATGTATTTAGTATTTGAAAATGTTTGCTGAACAGTAAAAAATGAACAATAGGAATCTTCATGGGTTTTCTGCAAAATGTCTGGGCTTGTTTTTATTTTGTCATTTCAAATTTTTCACCAAATCATATGTGTTTGTTTCTGGTCACTGAATAGATGACCTATGCCCTCTAAACTGGAAGCATACCTGAAAGAAGAAAAGGAGTACTTGTGGCACCTTAGAGATGAACAAATTTATTTGAGCATAAGCTCACGAAAGCTTATGCTCAAATAAATTTGTTCGTCTCTAAGGTGCCACAAGTACTCCTTTTCTTTTTGCGAATACAGACTAATACGGCCGCTACTCTGATACCTGAAAGAGACTCAGTCTCATAAGCAAATTAGGGAAATGTGGTCTAGACTCTAAATGAAATTACTATAAGGTGGGTGCATAAACGACTGAAAGAACATACTCAGAGGGAGATCAATTGTTCACTGACAAACTGGGAGGATATATCTGTCCTGGGCCTGGTGCTGGTCAGTGTTTTCAAGAATGACTTTGGATAGTGGGGTGGAGAGTATGCTTATGAAACCTGTGGATCACACCGAGTTGGGAGGTTTGCCAGCACTTTGGAGGACAGGACTAGAATTCAAAACTATCCTGACAAACTGGAGAACTGGTCTGAAATCAACAAGAGGACTTTCAATAAAGACAAGTGTAAAGCACTACACTTAGGAATCAAAAATCACATGCACTGATACAAAATGGGAATAACTGGGTAGGTGGTAGTACTGTTGAAAAGGATCTGGGGGATAGTGTGGATCATAAATTGAATGAATCATCAATGTAATGCAGTTACCTAAATATAATTCTGGGGTTTATCAATAAGGGTATTATATGTAAAGCATGGGAGGTAATTGTCCCACTCTACTCTGCACTAGTGAGGCCTCAGTACTGTGTCCAGTTCTGGGTGCCGCAGTTGAAGAAGGATGTGGAAAAATTGGAGGGAGTCCAGAGGAGAGCAACAAAAACAACAAAAGGTTTAGAAAACCTGACCTGTGAGGAAAGGTTAAAAAAACTGGGCGTGTTTAACCTTGAGAAAAGATGTCTAGGGGAGAAGGGGGCGGGGGGGGGGGATCAAGGGATATAACATCAAGGGCTGTTATAAAGAGGACAGTGATCAATTGTTCTCCATACCCACTGAAAGAAGGATAAGAAGTAATCAGCTTAATTTGCAGCAAGGGAGATTTAAGATAGGTATTAATAAATTCTTTCTAACTATAAAGTTAGTTAAGCTATGGAATAGGCTTCCAAGGGAAGTTGTGGAATCCCCATCATTGTCTAACCCATTCTTTAAAATCTCCAGTCACCTGACAGGAATGGTCTAGGTTTATTTGGTTCTGCCTCTGCTCAGGGCTGTGGAAAAGATGAACTCTTGTGTTTTTTTTCCAGCCCTACATTTCTGTCTTTCGATGACCGTGGCTTTGATTCTCTTTGCAAAAGAGGGAAAAGGATCAGTTCTCTTGTTGTTTCCTCTTATTGGCCTGATTCAAAACAATGATGTCAATGGCAGTGGATTTTGGATCAGGTCCTTTGTGAATAGCACAGTGTTTTAATTTATCATCACCTCTAGCATGTATCTCCCTGTGTCACACCTTCAGTTTGCTGTTGTAGGTCCATGCTGGTTCATGGCTGCAAGTGATAACTGAAATCTCTGCTCATTTTCTCTTTCCTACGGCTCCAACTGCTAGCAAGCTCTCCTCCTTTCTAGCCCACAGATGCATTGTTGAAAGACAAGGTCAGTACAGCCAGCAGCACTGAAATGAGCACACAAACTGTTTAATCAAACAGGTGTATTCACACTTCGAAGCTATTTGTTTTGAATGATGTAGTTCAGCTTCATAGCTTTGGGAGTAAGCCAACACCTAGGGCTTGGATTCAGTTCAAACCTTTGTTTATGAAGCTTTTATTTTAGACACATTCTATTTCATTTAACACTCACCAACTCCTTCCCAGACTGAATGGTAAGAATGACCTGGGGGAGGGCGACTGAACTCTGAAAACTCAGTTCAGATACTCACCCTGATGTTAAAATAGTGGTGTTCACCCAATAATTGCCCACTGGGTTTTTCCTGTTTGGACTTTCTTCTTCAGTACAGGAAAGGTCACAACAAGTGTAGTCATCCTGTGGTAAACGTACTGCCAGACCAAGAGGTAGACTATCAGTGGTCCTACAGTCCAAAGCAGGACTGTGTTTTGATTACCTCCACTGTGTATTGTGTGCCAAGACACAGATACCGATGGCACTATTATAATTGATGGAACCTCTGCATCTAATGAAATGTATCCATTCTATTGTTTCTTTTGTGTTCTTAACTTTTTATTATGGCAAAGTTACATCTTACATTACTTGTTCAGAATCAAGTTAATAGTCAAAGAATATGGCTAAAAATTCTGATTTGCTGGCTAGTGAGCTATCCTCCTCTGAGTACTTTAGAAAGAGTGACCAAATTTCTAAATACCTGTGCTCTTTTCGGCATTTCTCTTGTGTACGTACTTGACATGGAAGGTTGGTATGGAAGCTGTTCCCTTACAAGAACAGTCTGTATTTTATTCTGTCACAATTCTGTAGGAGAAGGGGGTCCAGTTTGTCCACCAATGTGCAATACATAGCTAAGCTGCTAACACTAAGAAAGGAATTAATTTGTCATTCTGTTTAAAATGCTGATCCTTTACTGGAGCATTAAGTAAGCAGGTTGGGCATCTCTAGGAAGCTGACATTTTGTTATCAAATGAATCTCTTTAATATTTTCCGCCCAAAACCATCTAATTCCTGGACACAACTACCACATGTGCAAGTATGTTCCCCTTTCCCCTCAGTGCCTCCAATAGAGCATCTCCCTAGTATCAAAAATATGATGGATCTTAACTGGAGTCAACTGCCATCTGTAAAGGAATTTGGAGCCTTTATTGAGTCTGCATTTCCTGATCAAAACTTATTTCCTACATCACCAGTTCAATTTTTCAATGCACTGCTGTCTTCGGAATTCTTAGTAAAAATAGTGCCAGGTCTATTAACTATAAATGGCTTCAGTTGCTTTTTGGTGTTTTTTCCCCCCTCTTAACCTCTTGAAATTATAAATTGAATCTTCAAGCTTTACATTAACATCTGCCAAGTTTTAAATTAAGTCTGGCATTACTGGATGCTTCAGATCTGTCCCCAAACTATAAAACCTAAAGTACAAGTAGTGTACAAGTGGAAGTGTATCTACTGGAAGTGAAACGCACAGGCTCTATCTGTTACAAGCTTTATATTTTACACAGTAGGCTTTCTGTCTTTTAAATTATTTTTCAATCCAGCAATCAAACTAAGATATCTTCTGAATGAATGCATTATTGCTCTTGATGAGAACTATACAATTACAATCATTCTGTACTACTCTGATATACTAAGGATATTCTCAAATTTTTAATTGCAACTCCAAGCCAGGTACTAGCTGTTTCTGAGTAACGGTGGTAATACTTTACATTAATATCATCTTTCTGTAAGCAGGGGCAGAAACATGGGGGAATGGTGCTCCCACACTTTTGACCTCACATGCACTATACATTTGGGGTCACGCTGCATGGTGGACAGAATTTTATTCAGAAATGCACCGGGGTCCACCGCAGTATGGGTGGAGTACCTGCACTTGCAAAATCAGGGCTACCCGCTCAGTTGGTCACAGAGTGGGGAACAGAACCAAGATCTCCTGAGTCCTGACTCTCAGCCTTTTGCTGTAACCAAAGTACAACACTGCTTCCCCAAACCAGTAAAACCATACCAAAAATCCTACCCTGCTACTTTGTGCCCCACCCACAAGTCGCCTCAGTGGTCAGGTACATGGACTTTTGACTAACTGTTAGAAAACAAAGAGAACATCAAACCCTTCAAGTTCACACTTTTGAAATCAGTTTGTGTGATATGCTATTTGATATAGCTTATTATTGAATATAGATTACAGGGCTTCTGGTTTTTTTCTTCACGGTATAGGTAGCATTTTGAAGTATGGTTTTTTACCCAAATGACTAAGTTTAAATGCAAAAACTAAGACTATTAAAGGTCATGGGATTGTAGTTAATGTTGACCAATACCAAGTCAAAAGACAAACTCTCACAGGGCCTCCTTCTAGAGATAATAAACCCAGAACTAGGGAGCTCTGAGGAAGGATATGAGATCAACAGTGCATTGACTTACTTTGTTATTTCAGTGCTTGATCCTGCAAAGGTGCTGAGCATTCCGTGAAGTCCTACATGTCCTCAACTCACATGGATGACAATGGAAGTTGAGGGTGCTTAGCACCTAGCAGGCTCAAGCAGAACATGTTGAATCCTTTTCTAACCTGTTTCCTTTTTCTAACTTTGCTGAGTCAGGTCTCCATCAAAAACTCAACAAAATCAGTGGGAGCCCTGCTGTTGACTTCTGTGGGTTTTGGATTGTCCCTTCAGACTTGCTGAATGTCTTTGATTGGCTAGCCCAGTTTGTGCTTCCACTAGCTAGCTTGTTTGCACCCTGTCTTTGCAGCCCTGCCTTTGTTTCTGATATACAGTATGAAATTTAATTCGCCCTTTAGTTACTCATTTTAAGTCAATTCATCTTATGCATCAGCTCTGTTTTACTTCGAGTCTAACCAGCTCTTATTTTGAAGGTTGTGCTGTTAAGGAATAGTTCCATCACTATTTGTGTCTTCAGTTAGAAATAAACCATGACTGACAATCTTAACAACTGGAACTAATTTGAATTTGTTCCTTCAAATGCAGTCTAGGTTGGTAGCCACAAAAAAACCCTGAAAAATCCATGTAGAAAGTATAAGCTTTCATGAACACATGACATTTTGTAGGAACCTCTTAAAATGCATAGATAACTCAATTTATCTCTCTCTTTATGTGAATGTGAAGTTTGTTTTCTATGCATCTGTTCCATAAAGTGAGTGTGGGTGGTGGGGAGCTGAAAGCACGGTACAATGAGCATTTTAAACTATAAAATGGGAGGCTACTTCTTCCACTGTGCAACATTTAGGCCATGTCTACTCTCCCACTTATGTCAGTATAACTTATGTCGCTCAGGGGTGTGAAAAAACACCACCCTGAGCGACATAAGTTACACCGACATAAGCACCAGTGTGGACAGCGCTATGTCTTCCGACAGGCTTCTTCTGCCAACATATCTGCCGCCACTCATTGGGGGTGGTTTAATTATGTCAATGGGAGAGCTCTTACCCGTTGGCATAGAGCGGCTACACGAGAGATCTCACAGCTGTGCAGCTGCATCGGTACAGCTGTGCTGCTATAAGCTCTCTAGTGTAGACATAACCTCAGAGTAAGATCTATTTACCACGTGTGAGTAAACTTACCACTCTTAGTGTGTAGGAGGACAAAGGTTCTGCTACAGGGCAGATTTTCTGAACACTGAGCTGACTGGTCTGATATCCTACTTCTGGTAGGGCCTGGAACCTGACACTTCAGAACTATTCAGGGATAGTCAATTATTTTTTGTCAAGGTCCAAATTTCTTGGTCAAGGTATAGTCAAGGTCCAGACTCCAGAGAAGAAAATTAAAAAAATGATGATAATAAGTAGTAAATAAAAAGGTTTTGGGGCCCATTCAAAGGCATCTGGCAGTCCAGATTTGGCCCAAGGTCCGCCTATTGACTACCCCTGTTTCAGAGGAAGCAGTAAAATTCACCCTTGCTTGTATTGTTGTTCAAGGAGGAAGAATTCCTTCCTGATCCTTTACAAGCGATCAGTTTATGCACTGAAACATGAGGTTTGGTTACTCTTAAACCAGTCATAGCTCAAGTAAAAATGTTCTTAATGATAAAATTATCCAGTGTTTTTTAAAATCAGGCTCCACTATTTATCAGTGAATTCTACATGTTGCATAGAGAATGATTTCTTTTTATTGGTTAAAACTGTACTGCACTTTAATTTCACTGGGCCAAACATATGCTTCTCCCACTGAAAATTTTCTCGCTATGCCTGTTCCAATAGACTGGAAAACATTGGTGAGTACTTGTGACTTCCTTATTGTGCTGGGGATTACTCCTTTTTATCGCAGTAGTTGCTTAGTGGGACCAGGCTGTTTGTTATGATCAGATGCCGACGTTCAGCAGAATCTTGCCAATCAAAGCACTCTTTCTAATTGTCCCCACATTTTAACATGTTTAGTACCACAGTGATGTCATGAGCACTTATATAATTACGACTTAATTGGACAAATGGTATAAATGGCATAACTCCACAGACTTCAATGAAGTTATGCTAATTTGCATCAGTGGAGGATCTGGCTCCATTGTTGTTATAAAAGAAGACAAAAGTATATAAGGAAGTTATTTCTAAATACTATAATGAAAACAATTTAAAACATTACAATATCTAAAAAGGTACATACAGGGTTTAATCTTTCTCCCAGGCTTGAGCAGGCTCAAGCATACGTTATTGATTATCTTTCTTTTTCTTGTTGTTTGATCACTCAAGCCCTGATCCTGCCAGGTGATGAGCACCCTCTGCCCCTGCTGACTTGAATACTCAACACCTTATGGGTCAGACCCTAATCCTAGTCCTGCTTGAAGATGGTGCCAAAACTCCCATTGACCTCAGTAGGAGCAGGAGTGTCCCTTACTCACTGAGGAGATAGTGCCGCTTAACCATGTGAATAACTTTAGTCACATGAGTAGTTCCTGTGAATTTAATGGGAATTATTCATATGGTTAAAGTTACTCACATGTGCAAGCACAGCAGGACTGGACCCTAATTAGCCAAATTCAGTTATTCACAATGGATCTCACAGTTGTGAGTGGGAATTAAGTTCTGTTGTACTCTCCAATGGAAAAGCTTCTAGAGTGAGCATTCCATAAGAGTTAAGGATTAAAGTCATTCCATCTGACATCTTCTCCCCAAAGGAATGAATAATAGCATAAAAGAGATATGACAGCTCAGTTTAATAAGCCCTGTAGGTGGTAGGCAGAAATACTGAAAATCTATAGGCAGGAACAGTCTGTTTTTAATTTACATTATTAGTATAATTGGAAATATTCAAGCTACAGTAATTTTAGACTTTCACAAACATACAAATGTTAAGATTTTGTAACACCACCTTTCTAACTAACTTGTTTTTCAATGTTTCAGTAGTAAAAGGATCCAATATGCAGGCCCATGTAAAATCTTTGAGACCCCAGAGGAAACCAGTGAAAACCACTTGTCATGCCAGATATTTCCAAAGTAAAAATCAAGTGGGGACTAGCAGGGTGTATCCCTTTCAGGTTTTCGAAGGAATAGCTGGTCACCTTAAAATGAGGTTTTGGCATTTGGAGAACTACAACCAGACCTATCTGTGTGCTTTAGAGTCATATTGCCACAATATCAGTTGATATACATACAATACTGTATGTTGTATGAAGTATTACGTGATATGCATGATATGTTCCCTACCAGATTTTCATAGGCTCAGGTCAAGCTGTACTGTTATCTTTTTGATCTCTTTTAATTTACTTGAAAACATAAACACTGAGGGTCAGCTACAACTGCAGTCTCTGAAGGGGTGTTAGGGGAGTACAAGGACCAGCCCCTTCTTATGCTGCAAAATGGCAAGTAGGGACTGGGTGATGGCCCCATTTCCACCCCACTGCAGTTGTCTGTACAGGACTGCGTATGTGACAGCTGCATATCTCACACGTGCACCCCTGAGCTCACAAAATGAATGTAACTTAAAGGTATGGTCTCGCTCTAAATCCTTTAATGTAGTCACATTGGGCCACACCTATGGGTCCCAGTGGGGAACCATTACTCACATGAGTCGTCCCACTGAAGTCCTTCAGCTACTAGAAGAGACTCCTATTTGGAAAGGTCTTTAATTTGCTGTAATTGGGATTCACAGATTCATAGGTTCCAAGGCCAGAAGGGACCACTGTGATCTAGTCTGAGCTCCTGTATAACACAGGCCATAGAACTTCCCCCAGATAATTCCTAGCACGAATCTTTTAGAAAAACGTCCAGTCTTAATTTAAAAATTGCCAGTGATGAAGAATCCATCACAACCCTGGGTACATGTTCCAATGGTTCATTACTCTCACTGTTAACAATGTACACCTTATATCCAGGATGAATTTGTCTAGCTTCAGCTTTCAAGATCAAGTATATAAATCTGTATATTTGGCTGCATTACTTAAATCAGTTTCACATTTCTTTTGGAATAATGAGTGTTCTGCGTTTTAACCAAATAGCTCATAGTTGTCAGTTTATCGTGCAGTATATAGTATGCAAGCTTTACGTTTAATTGGATCTATTGCTTGAAACCAAAATTTAATTGTAACCTTTTTATTAGACATGTAATTCAGTTTACAGTTGTTTACTGTAGCCCTGTCAGCACCATCTTTAAAATGATCTATGTGGGATAAAGTTTTTGATCACCAATGTTTAGTTTACATTCCCAGAAATTAGGCATAGGGTCTTTTGTGTATTGGGTCTTGAGCAATGTAAAGAGCAATGCATCCTTCCTCTCTCTTCCAGTGGTACCTTCAAAAATATGAAGAGAGAGAGATTATATAATGTAAATATTAATGTATTTGTAATGTAGGGGAAAATAATGGGGTCTAGTTCTGATCACACTTATACTGGTCTCATGCTGGTATAATACCATCAACTTCAATGGAGTTTCTCTTCACAGACACTGATATAAGAGAGGTCAGAAGTGAGTTTAGGAAGCCAGACACAAATTAAACAAGATGAAATATTCAAGTAGAGAAAGGACTACATTCTGCTTTGTTACATGGGGGTAGCAGCAGAGTAACTCCACTGAGTACTGAATTTAGTTCAAAAAGTCCAGATCTGAACCAGGATTTCAAACATCTGAACCAGGATTTCAAACACCTAAAAGTTCAGGAATGTTTGCAGTTGGTATTGTGGTTTAGGGCCATCTCTCTTACTCATATACTTACTTATTTAATGTCTATTACAGTATTGACCAGAGGCCACAGTCAGGATCATGGCCCCGTTGTGCTAAATGCAGTCCATATGTATAGTAGGAGAACCCCTGCCCCAGAGAGATTACATTTAAAGGTCCCAATCCGATATGATCTGCCTGGGTGGACCTTTTCGACCAGGCTTAATCCCACTGACTTCAATTGGATTCTAAATGGACCCACTCTCATTGATCAGATTGCAGGATTAGGGGCTAATTTAAGACAGGTGGGTTCAAAAACCGTAGGAGGGTACAGTAGAGGGAGGAGTGAGTGAGTGAGTGTAAGAATCACATGTTTATAGAGAATAATTTGGAGACAGCACTGTATTGTCAGGACAAAATTAAAAGCTGTCACTTTAGATTTTGCTCTACTATAATAGACAAATAAAATGAGGCCAACAACAGTCATGGAAAACAGCATGTTATAGGGTCAAATCAAAATGATTTCAAATGTAGAACAATCCTGAGTTTGTAAAGAGATGAAATAGAGGATCTATTAACACTTTTATACCTCACATTTTTATAAATCTAAGTACTTATAGTTACTATTAAAAAAAATCTGCATGGCACTAAAATATTTTGTAAGTTACAATATAAAGACAATAGAACAAGATCATACACTACTGGGAAAATATTTAATCAAATAGATGGCATATGCCAAAGGGTAACAATATTCGGTGTAGCACTTGTTATAAAACAAGGTAAAGGGGGCATGGGGCCCTCTGGCAGAGTATTTAGTGAAATACTTAGATGTAACTTCTTATAGTGTTTTGGGTGGAAGTGGCCAGTGTGTTAATAGAATTATAGATTTTTGTCTTAACTGTCGACATTGAACATGATTTTGTGTGTGTATATACTCTGCTGTTATCTATCACAATGATTCTGTATTAAATCCTATTTAAAATGTATTAAAAAGATGACTAAGCTCACTAGATAAGTGGCCTGACTTTATAGTACTGTGCACAGTTAGATGGTTTCAAGTCTTCAGACAAGGTTTTTAGTGTTATAGGATGTTAATGTAGTAGATCCAATATCAGAAAGATTTTTCTTGAGCTAGTGTTCCTCCATAGGAAAGAAAAAACGTCATCACTGTCATCTTCCTGTACCCAGCTGTACCTACCAATGTGCATGCATTATCCTTTATTTTTTGAGGATGGGTGCTTTCTCTGCTGGGGTGCCTGTGTCACTTTTCACAAGAGTTGGCTGGAAAATGACATTCTTCCAACTAAAATATTTTCCATTCTCCACTGGAAAACTTCTCACCAACTCTCCTTTGCAAACATCTTGTCTGTCAGCAGCCTACTTAGGGATGGCCATGCCATGATCCCATTTCCTCACGAGGATAATGCACATGGGAGAAAGCTGTGTTCCTGAACTGGCATCTAGATAGTTGGTGTTCATATACACCAGTTAGATCAGGTATCATGCTCAGGAAGTCACCTTCTGAAGGATATGGGCTCTGGCTCCCCACCACTTTACCTGTACACATGGTCTTTTCTGTATCCTGGTTTTTCCAATGCTTTTAGTGAGAGCTATTTTCTCTCCCTGACTCCTCAAGAGAGGTTCTAGACTGATCTGTCAGCACCACCACATTTCCTCCTCAATGCCCCTTTGTTTGAGTAATATTGCCTATGCAGATACCGTATTCATTGGGGCTATATTCTGATGTGCCAGTTGACACATACCCTAGTATGTAGTGAATGAGTCTATTTGCTAGAAGTTTTGTGCAGCTGCCTTGCTCAAATAGGCATGCTCACTGGTCTCCTGTGTATCCCAGTACGGAATTGGGACTTTTGTTGCCAAAACCATGCATAGAACCATTGTTCTGCACTCACCTAGACAGGGCAGGGATGAGCAGGCTGTCACCAGCAGCTAGACTCAGTGTTTTACCATCCATAGTAACAACAGATGTGCCTTCCTGAAAGACAAGAACAAGTAGTTGGCTTTTAATTCTTTGTGTGCTGTCCCTGGCAGAAAGAAAAAGGAACCACTTAGTAAGAAGTAAAGCCTACCAGGAAAATCTAACATTTCCACAGAAATAAAGCTTGAAAACAGCTCTGTTCTACGTGGCCTTTGTTAAAACTTTAGCAGATCTTCCCTGCCTGACAGTTAGCAGCAATAAAAACAAGGCTTCACACTTCATAGTCCCTCAGGTTCCCCATGGCTGATTCATTGCAGCTAACCTAACAGCCCACTGATCAATATGCCTCCCTGAAAATCACAGGGCTAGACTCCTGGAGTATTTTTCAAGTTTCTTTTTTAGATTCCTCAAATCCCTTTTGAGATTTGAAAAGCAGTTCACAAGTCAATGGAGAGCTGACAAAAATTACTGATAGGACCCCACTGAAACTGAAATGGACTCATCACTATCCTGTCAGACAGCAGTACTTTGAGACGTTAGATTCTTGCCAGCATTAACAGGGTCTTGCCTGCTGTATCATTTAGCAGCAGTACAAACAAGTTCCCTTTGAGGTTTTTTTTTTTTGTTTGAAACTAGCATTTGATGGTCAGTCTCTGCGAATTTAAACAGAATAGGAACTAGTGGGACTGTCTGGCAGCCTGCTGTGCAAATGGGAACTTTTTCTTCTGTTCTCTTTTCTGCTGGGCTGCAAATCTTCTCTGCTTTGTTTTTGTGATCCTTTAGGTTAGTTTCTGTCCCAGGATCCCTGCTCTTAAGGGCTGCTGAGCCATAGAAGAGGTGCCTCTACTATTTCACTTTCAAGTAGACAAATTGTTACACAACCATGCAAATCTACTTCAGAGTCCTACCTGATTCCTCCATGGGAAGGTCAGCAGACTGTGTATATAACTAGGTCAGGTGCTCTGTAGGGCCAGGGGAGGGACAGCAGAGGAAAGATTCCTGCAGTCCATGGTATGTCCTCCGTGGATCTGGGGGAGGGACGCTGGCAGGAATCTAACCCCATCCAGGATGTGGTGAGGGATGGTAGTGACCCCTGATCATTCCGTGGGAGAGGAGGAAGAAGGGTTACTTTTCAAGCACTGATGAATGACTGATGGTTTGAAATGGACTCACAGGTGGTTCCTGGGCTAGGGAGTCTTCTTAGAGAAGGAATACAAAATTTCTTTTTCTTGCCCATGGCTAGGAAGTTTTCTCACAGAGTGATCTGTTCCAGATCTAAATACAAACCCAGACTTAGTCCGTAAGCATGTCACTTACCAGCTGCCATATCCAGATATCGGCATTCGTTTTGCTTCCTTCGCTTACTCCTTGTCCATAAACTACAGCCTAAAACATAAAATGGGGAAAAAGTCGTGGATTTTATCCAGAGACTGAAGTATATGTGACTCTTCCTACAGTATGTAAAACATTTTATTTTTAGGGGAAGTGTTTTTAGAATGCGAGATTATTTTACCTACACTGTTGGAATTCACATTACATTTGCTAATCTCTTAAAGATACCTACTGATAAAAGGAGAACTGATCACACCTGCCACTCCTTATGCTCCTCCATATTCTCACTTATCTGTTTCTTTTGCCTCCTCCCTCTCTCAGCTTTGCTTCTTTATTCTTGCCACCTCCTACTCTTGGAACAAACACCCTCTCTCCCTGCACCATGGGGCATGATCCAAAGCCTGTTGAAATCAATAGGATTTTTCCCATTGACTTCAAAGGGCTGGAAATCAGGCTCTGTGTGTCCTCCTTTTCCTCCTTCAAAGCCTTATTATTCCTGCTGTCTGCATTGATCTCTCTGACAGCATTTCCATGCCGTCTGTCACTGGAACTGTCTCATATCTCTGAGTGTGATTCTAAGTTCTCCAGGGAAGACATGTTACTTTCTACATGCTTTGTAAAGGACTGTGTATGTTGAATAGCCACCAGATGCTAACAACTTTACTTTTATGTGGGACTGATTTTGAACTGGTGATCTAGACATGAAAGGCTCTTCCACTGCTGATCCCCTGGATCAACCAGTCCCCTATCCTCCCCTATTTTATGATTAAAGAGAGAAATCACACGATTAACAAATCAAAGTTGGCCTTGGTGCCAAGAATGTTATCTGAAATGAAGGGGGTATAATGAACAATTTTAATAGCATTTTTCAACTTATTAATTTTATGTAAGAAAAATGTGGGAGTGGTTATCAAAACAGACATGGAAATGGTTGCCTAATTCCCAGTGATGGCCAATGGGAGTTGGGTACCTGACTGCCATTTGAGCCTTTGAACATTTTCCCATGTCTCTTGAAAAAAATAAAAGCTTCTACCTCTGTCTCAAAATTGTCTCCAAACACGGTCAAGGATTTCTTCTGATTTATTTCTCCATGATGATCATTTAGCCAGATTTGGAAGGGAAATGGATCCATGACTCCAGTGGCATTTAGTGGGAAAGGGGTGTCTTTCAGGAGATCATCTGCAACCAAAGCAAAATGTTAATAGTAGTGAAGCTCTCTTCCACTTGCTCTTTACTGATAGTTCTAGATGCCTAAGCCAGTTGTAAACACAGATGTCGGCTAATGAGGACGCCAATGACAAGCAACGTGTGCTGTTATAGAATCTTAATTTTGTATCTGATGTTATGTATATATGCATGTTTCTGTGCACTAATGGAATGGCACTTTCCATAATAGGGCTGGTGAATTATGTTTCCCATATGCTTTAGACTGATGTCATAAATATAAAGGGAAGGGTAAACCCCTTTGAAATCCTTCCTGGCCAGGGGAAAGCTCCTCT
Organism: Eretmochelys imbricata; assembly: GCF_965152235.1. Classification (NCBI taxonomy): domain Eukaryota; kingdom Metazoa; phylum Chordata; order Testudines; family Cheloniidae; genus Eretmochelys; species Eretmochelys imbricata. The sequence goes on from NC_135574.1 coordinate 170,870,736, forward strand.
CACCTGTAAAGGGTTAAGAAGCTAAAGGTAACCTCGCTGGCACCTGACCAAAATGACCAATGAGGAGACAAGATACTTTCAAAAGCTGGAAGGAGGGAGAGAAACGAAGGGTCTGTCTGTCTGTCTATATGCTGGTCTTTGTCGGGGATAGACCAGGAATGGAGTCTTAGAACTTTTAGTAAGTAATCTAGCTAGGTATGTGTTAGATTATGATTTCTTTAAATGGCTGAGAAAAGAATTGTGCTGAATAGAATAACTATTTCTGTCTGTGTATCTTTTTTGTAACTTAAGGTTTTGCCTAGAGGGGTTCTCTATGTTTTTGAATCTAATTACCCTGTAAGATATCTACCATCCTGATTTTACAGGGGGGATTTCTTCATTTCTATTTACTTCTATTTTTATTAAAAGTCTTCTTGTAAGAAAACTGAATGCTTTTTCATTGTTCTCAGATCCAAGGGTTTGGGTCTGTGGTCACCTATGCAAATTGGTGAGGCTTTTTATCCAACATTTCCCAGGAAAGGGGGGGTGCAAGTGTTGGGAGGATTGTTCATTGTTCTTAAGATCCAAGGGTCTGGGTCTGTAGTCACCTAGGCAAATTGGTGAGGCTTTTTACCAAACCTTGTCCAGGAAGTGGGGTGCAAGGTTTTGGGAAATATTTTGGGGGGAAGGACGCGTCCAAACAGCTCTTCCCCAGTAACCAGTATTAGTTTGGTGGTGGTAGCGGCCAGTCCAAGGACAACGGGTGGAATATTTTGTACCTTGGGGAAGTTTTGACCTAAGCTGGTAAAGATAAGCTTAGGAGGTTTTTCATGCAGGTCCCCACATCTGTACCCTAGAGTTCAGAGTGGGGGAGGAACCTTGACAACTGATAACAAGACCAAGCACGTAGGCCTTATCCAAATCAGGGCTCGTAGCCTTCTTTCAGTCTCTTTTCAAAAGTGGTTTGCATGAACACATAACACAGTTAGGGTATTGCAGTTATATTCAGAAATTATGCTATAGATATACAAGGGTGCAAAGCTTTTGGCACATTTTCTGCTAGCAGGTTATTCATGCCCTTTCCACACTGGTCCCTAAAACAGGTAAAATCATGCAGCTAGGCTGATTCTCATCTCTATGACTTCAATATGACCTCTGTGTAAATAAGGCCTGTTTTTCACATATTCAGCAACAGAATTCTCTTCATTTCCTCTCCACCATGTGTTCTGAGGCATTATGAAGGTTGCGTTGACCAGAGTGAAACAAATCAATTTTACAGTCTTAAATTTAATAAAGAATCTTTCTCATGATGTTCATGCAGTTATGGTTGGAATTAATTTCCAGTAATTCTCCTTCATAACTGGATTATTTTAAAATAGCTAGAGGGCTGAATGCAGCTTCAGTTTTGCTAATGAGGTTCAAGGTTTGTGTCTTGAGTTGCTGTTATTTGAAATTAACTTCAATCATCCAAAATTATTGGAGGGCTGGAAAAAAACCCTGCTGTATAGCGAGACTTAAAAAGTTCAAACTGTTTATGTTATCAAAAAAAGATTGGACTTGATCATGATGTAGAAGTACTTTCATGGGGACACAATAGCAAGTAATAAAAGGCTCTTTAATCTAGCAGAGAAAGGCATAACAAGAACCTGTGACTGGAAGTTAAAGATGGACACATTCAAGTTAGACATTAGGCACAAATTTTTAACAGAGAAGGTGAATAAACATTGGTACAAATTACCAAGGGAGTTTGTGGATTCTCCATCTCTTGATGTCTTCAGATCAAGACTGTCTGCCTTTCTAGAAGACGTGCTTTAGTCAAACACAAGTTACTGGGCTACATATAGGGGTAACTGGGCGAAATTCAATGGCCTATGTATTGCAGAATGTCAGACTAGATGATCTAATTGTTTCTTCTGCTCTTAAAAATCTATGACTCCATCAACCCCCAGTGAAGTGCAGAGATAATGCAGTTTCTCAGGTTATGTCTACACTGGCAATTGAACGACAATGGCACTCTCCTGCTGACAAAGCTAACTCCGCTGGTTGGGGGTGGAAGATTTTTGTTGGCAGGAGACAAAGAGCGGCTACACTGCATGCTTTAGGCTATGTCTACACTACACCGCTTTTGTGTCATTACAGCCGTGCCTCTAAGGCTAGGTCTACACTGGCAATTAAATTGACAAAACTTTTGTCTTTCAGAGGTGTTAACTCTCGCCCTGCCCCGTCCCCGGAAGACAAAAGTTTTGCTGGCGACAAGTGCCAGTGTGAGCAGCACTTTATTGGCAGGAGCTGGTAGGTAGAATGTTCTGAGATGGGGTGGAAAATGCCTCTGGGATGTTTTTTCAAGTAATAATCCCATGTTAAGTAGACACAGAAAAAAAAGCCGCCCACTATTTCACAGACATTTCCCATAGTCACAGTCCTTTGTAGCAGGATGCAATTTATTGCCATGCATGTTTGCATTAACGCAGCCCCAATGGTCGACTTCCCCACTCCAAACTGATTCGCGACCAGCTGGTAGCAGTCTGGAATTGCTAGCTTCCACCCAGCGATTGCCACATGCTTCTCTATCGAGAGGGCAGCTCTCATTCTGGTGTCCTTGCACCGCAGGTCTGGGGCCAGCTCAGTACACAGTTCCAGGAAGGTGGCTTTACGCATCCAAAAGTTCTGTAGCCACTGCTCTTCATTCCACACCTACACGATGATGAGATCCCGCCGTTCAGTGCTGGTTTCTCTAGCACAAAAGCGACGGTCTATCCTATGCAGCTGCTCTGTGAATGCCAAAAGCAATGTAAAGTTGCTGCTATCCATATCATGCAGAATGTCGGGTGCCTGTGAGTCTTCTTCTGTCAGTAATTTCACGATTAACTGCACTGCCATGCACAATGTCCTCATGACACTTAACAGAGCATAGGAGAGCAGTGCAGGATCCATCCCATCTCACAAAGATGCCAGGGTGCACAGCAGAAAATGGCCGTTGTAAAAATGCCATGAAAGAAAGCTGGAAGCCCATGGAGTTCTGGGACACAAAGCAATGCAACACGGGACATTTAGTCAGATCCCAAGATGTGTCACGACCCGCTCCGCCTACCCACAACCCCTAGCGACAGATGGTGTCGCCCTGCACTGTGGGATATGTACCCACAGTGCATTGCTCACATTGTCGATAACGGGGCCCCCAGTGTGGATGTCATCTGTCGCCAGAGGGGGCTAGTGTGAACAAGGTTTTCTGATTTTATTAAGTCAACTTTTGGATGTCGATATAAGTGTAGTTGACAAAACTTGGTAGTGTAGACAAAGCCTGAGTCCCAGCACAGATAATCTGAGTTTTAGAAATGCAGTTTCATTCTGTTGACTATATGATGTTCTCCTTCCTCTTTTCTAGAAATTACAAACCTCACTGAATGTGTTATCACACCATGGTATCCTGAATGTAAATTGCCACCATTTTTTCCCAGAAGGTCAGTGCATGAAATGTAATGCACTGTGTTAAAGAAGCTATCACAGTTTAATGACTCATGATATGCACAACATATTTGCAGCCATAGTCGTCCTCAAGAAAATTTGGACAAGGTAAAACCCCTTTCAGCAGCTTTTGATCTAGAAACATCCTCTTCTGCCACATAAATTAAAATCTCTATTATATCAATGCATGTTAAAATAAACAGGTTAACAAAGCTCCATTTATAAGCAAACCATTTATTTTTGTAATGCTTCTCTTCATTATTTAGTGTTAACACCAAAAGAAGGAATCTTTTGGTTAAAGCTCTTTTTACTTAACAGTTATTTTAGCAAAAGGCATCTTATTCTGTCTTATCCAGCACAGTTGTTGAACAATTTTGTTTTTGTAAAACAAAACAAAGCAGAAAATCCCCTAGAAACGGAGTGACACTATGAGGAAAAATATGACAGAAACTCAGTTTACTTTAAGGTGGGATCGCAAACACTAATAAGAATCAATTCTATTTGTATGGTTATTGCATGGTGTCACTACAGGGCAAAGTAAAGATTGTCTGGGTGCCTTAACTGTCCATTTTCATACCTGAATATATTTGGGTTTCTTTTAGGTTTAATTTTAATTCTGAATTTCCTAGGTTCATAATGCTTGGTTTTGGGATAATTACCACATGCATGTAATGTTCTTCATCCTTAAATTATAGATATAGATTCTCAACCTCAGCTGCATCTTAACATTGGTTTTTTTGGCTGGGAATGCATGTAAAATATTTTTATAATTCATATCTACACATAAAAGCAGAGAGAAATTGAAGACATTCCACCATGGTACTTAGTGCAATTAGTGTTCTAATTTATTTTTAAAAGCTTTGTTTAGTTAACAGTAATAGTCTGCTTTATTGAGCACTATTTAGATAGCTGCGTTATTTCCAATGTCACAGAACATACGGCACTGTTTAATTGGAAAAAACTTTCTGGAGCCCAACAAGTGGCTTAGTCGTAGTGCTCCCTATCATGTGGGAGACCTGAACATGGTGCCAGTGTTTCACAATCCAGGCTGAAATGGGAGGAGAACAGTGAGATTTATCAGCAAGTTGAGCTCCTCTTGGGACATTACTTGGCAGTGAGACACTTGGTTTCCAGTTGTTAAGGTTCCCAGTGAGAGGCTTAAAAGGGAGTACAGTGCTCTTGGCCTGGAGGAATAGTGGCAATAGTTTGGGAGTTTGAGGGTGAGCATAGAGATAGTTTAAGCAAGGGAAACTGGGGGTCTTTGTGGGTTCAAATGAGATGCGAAGAGCCCTGCAAGGAGAAAACCCCCTACCTTGTTTGTGTTTCTAAGCAAGAAGTGGAAACTGATCCAGAAATGGAAAGAGTCAGTCTGAGTATGGGCCCAGGAGCCGATTATAACCAAGGATCTGCTGCTCACTCATTGTGGGGCCCATTTTGCTAGCCTTACTCATGCTAGTGTCCCACTGATGGACTCCAATGTGGCGGCCAACAGGGTGTCAGAACTTATGGTTGGTATAGGCCTGCAGCAAAATTACTATCCCATCCTCTGCCAAGGCAAGTGTGACGCAGGGAAGGGCTTGTAGTTCTGAGGGGTTGATGCAGGCCCAAAGAGGCTCAGTCTGGGGTATTGCACCTTATATGCCCTGCCCGTCCCCCCTGCTTGCAGCTGTGCTGAAAGGCACACTGTCGCCGTTAACCAGTGGTTTCAGTTAAATCCCATATGAGATGGGGGATAATGTTACTTTCAGGCAGGAAGGCTTAAATTCACAAAGTACTTCAGTGCCTAAGTCTGGGTCTAGGCATCCAAGTCCCAGTTCTAGGCTCCACTGTGATTCACAAAACTCCCGCTGAACTCTGTAGGTACCGAAACTTACTTGGCACCTATGTTTCTGCAGTAAATAGTTCCTTAGGCACCTGGGCTTCTGCCCCTGGGCATGCACACTAGGCATCGCTCTAGGCATCTGGTTGCCTGTCCCCGCCTAAGCCCACAGTGATTCACAAACCAGGGGAAGATGGGCGTTCAGCCGCCGAACTCAAGGGATTGGATAGGCAGGCTCCAAGGCTGCCTACTGGATCTGGCCCCTCAGGTGAATTCAGACAAAACAGTGGAGGAAAGGGAGGGAAGTAGAGGAGGAGGATTACCTCTTTTGTAACTTTTAGTCAATGGCTAGAGTACTCACCTGGGATATGGGAGACTCCTTGTTCAAGTTCCCCCTACAGCTGATGAGGAGAAGAGAGTTGAACAGTGATCTACCTTTCAGGGGCATTCTGATGAGATATTCTCATGGGGGGGCTCCAGCAGTCTCTGTTGAAGCTGTTGCATTGTGGATAAATACTTAGGGGCATTTGGGCCAGAGAGAGAGTGCACAAACATGAGAACGAGTTTATAGCATGGTACCTAGAGCACTCATCCAGGATGTGGGAGACCCAGCATCCAGTCCCCCTGCTCCAATGACTTTTAATTATTTATCCACAGTGGAACAGCTTCAACAGGAGAGACTGAGGGAGCCCTACATTGCAGGCAAGGTAAACAGGCATTTCATTACAACCTAACAACCAAAGGAATTGAGTGTCTCTTATCACCCAATGGCTTTTGTTTTGATAGGACCGCTTATGTTTATGTATAGTTTGTTCTTTTGCTTTAACTAATCTCTAAGCAAATTGGTCTCTTGATACTTCCTTAACATTTGATGTGCTAATGGTATTATGAGACAAGTAGCAAACACAAATTAATTTATTGGGGGCAGTGGAACACACAGGCAAAATGTAAGAAGACAGTACTTTCAAACTAGACAGCCAAAAGCATTAGTATATTTATTCCCCAAATGCCACATCCTTAAGTGGAACATCAACTCTAATATTTTCGTACATGTCCTAATATTGAAGAGCTTCATTAGAAGAGTTCAATAGTTAGGTCCATTTTTATAGTTCATTACTATTAAATATTCATACTGTGAAAATTTAGTGTTAAACTATTAGTGTTATAAACTCGCTGTGCTTTTTACAGCTTTGGCTGATAAAGTGTGACAATATGCTAAATTGAAAAATACATCAGGTTTACTGAATGAATTTATAAAAGAAAATGACACTTTTTAGAGCAGGTCAGATTCAGTTAAACAATGAAAGCTGAGATTAGGTCTATGTGGCTCTGCTAAAGGGATTTAGTGGGAAGGAGGGGATTGGTTTCAAGAAACTTCTACAACTTCAAACCCTTGCATAAAGGTAGTTCCAGTCTGTCCCTCCTTCCAGCTTGCACCTCAAAGGAGACAGGGTAGGGCAACCTCTCCTTCTCCATTGACTGGTGCAAAGCGTGTGTATGCTGGAGATGGTAAAAGGCTTCAGCAGGGATGACTGGCCTACAGTGTCCCAACACTCTGGCAGGCATTGAGTCTGTGGCCTGGTCTACACTACACAGTTAGGTTGACATAAGGCAGCTTATGTCATAATAAGATGACATAATAACGCCACCTCCACAAAAGGTATAGGGCTTATGTCGGTTAGGGTGATACAGTGTCTGTGTATATACTATGTTACTTACATCTGCTGTTAGTGCTCTTGTCAACAAGAAAGATGGGCAGCTAGAGTCCGGCTGTCCCCCGCTCCTCTGGAGAGCTGGGCAGCTGGACCCCACTCTTTGCTGGGAATTGGGGCAAGAATGGACCCCACTCCTAGCTGGGAGCTGTGACATTGACAAGGTTGCCTAGCTACCAGTGAGGAGCTGGCAGAGTGGAGGGGGGCGAGAAGCTGGGGCAGCTAGACCCAACTCCCTGGGGCCCAGAAGCCCCAGAGGATTCTCCCCCCCCACACTCCTGGGGGGGGGGGAACGGGGAGCTGAGTGGAGGACAGTCCACCAGGAGCCCATGAGCAGGAAGCTGCCAAAGGAGCTGAGAGCCCGGGGTCTCCGCTCCCTACACTGCCCCTCTTTGGTCGGTGGAAGTGCTCCTGGTGAGGGCATGTACCGTCAACCCAAGGAGGGTAGTGTGGACATGCACCACTGCAATAATTACTACGGTGGCTGTAAGTCGACTTAATATAGGTCGACTTAAGTTTTTAGTGTAGAGCTTTCACTGATGCCCTCTGCCTGCATGCTCAATGCTTGACTGCAGGCAGGGTTTACATGCCTCAACTTTGTCATTATTTGCATTAATAAGTTGCTGTTTTTCGATGTATTTTTGTGGGGTTATTTATATATATTTATTCCTTGATTTCCCATTGCGGCCCTTATGATATGTAGCTTCTTTAGTTATTTGTACAGCAACAATAGTGTGTTTAAAAATAAATATCACAGCGCTTCAGTAATAGCATTGTTAATGCAGGACACTTATGTTCCTTCAAAATCAACATCACTCTGACTGGATGGGAGGGATTATTCTACAGACAGAAGAGCATCGATGCAAACTACATCCAAATTTCTAACACCTCAAATTTCAAGGGAGCAGGGTCTGGGACTGGGTTTTTGTTTGGTCCATTATAAAAAATATACACTATTTGCAAAGACTAGTGATTTTTGGGTGCCCATCTTCAGACACCTGAAAGGAGCCTGATTTTCAGAAGACAGATGCTCAGCAGGTATATCAAGTTAGGCATCCAAAAACTGCAACACTTCAAAAAAAAAAAAAAAAAGGCTCAAAAGGTAGATTCGGATGGGTCTGGCTCTGGGTCACATCCAGAGTTTGAAATTTAGATCTGGGATTTTACTTCAAGCCTTTCTCTGGTTCATCTGAACCTTGTTTTGGTTTCCGAGTCTTCAGATCCCCTTGACCTCAACCCAAAACTTTAAATGAAACTATTGATGAAAACAGTAAATTTGGCCCTATTTTGGGATTTAAATTATGCCAAACAACCAAGTCTCACATGACTTCCATCCACCACTAGCCTGGGAGTACTTACAACTCAGGCTAGACTTGGGCAGGCCTTCTGGATTCTGTAACCTGGCAAAACCTCACCAGGTTATGGGTTTCATTACAAAAAGCTCTGCATGCAGCTGACTCAGAGTCCAGTTCAGCCCTGGCACAATGGGTGCATCTTCTAGAGTTTTCAGTGGGAACTGATTTGTCTATACTAGAGCTGAATTTGGTTCATACTCTCCACTGGCCCTAGAAGCAAGACTTGCAAATTCACTCTTGCACCCAAGTGTTCTGCATGGCCAAGTAAATCTGAAACTACATCTCAAAACCAACTCATGCTTTAAGAGACACTGGAAAGCAGTAGCACATCCCCCCTCCGGCTCCTACGCGGAGGTGTGGCCAGGCAGCTCTGCATGCTGCCCCGACTGCAAGTGCCGCCCCCGCAGCTCCCATTGGCTGCAGTTCCCGGCCAATGGCAGCTGCAGAGCCAGTGCTTGGGACAGCCGCAGCGTGTGGAGCCCCCTGGCTGCCCCTACACATAGGAGTCGGAGAGGGGACATGCTGCTGCTTCCAGGAGCCGCATGGAGCCATGGCAGGCAAGGAGCCTTAGCCCTGCTGTGCTGCCAACCAGACTTTTAACAGCCTGGTCAGCAGTGCTTCGACCAGGCGTTCTGGTCGAAAACTGGACACCTGGCAATCCTACTGTCTAAGTGAGAGCAGGCATTGGCCATAATGCTCTCCAGAAACTCCACATATCTGTGTGCTGTGCCCCCCCCCACCCCCCCAACCATTGCTGCTGTGCCAGAGCATGATGCGGGAGGTTAGGAGACAGCTTTATGGCTATCTTCTCCGTGCTTGCATCAGAGCAATTCCCCTGCAGCTGGAACAGAGGTTTTTATGCCTCTCTGGCCTTTCTACCCAGCCGAAAGGTGCTGGAGTGGAGATGGGGAAATCACACCCTTTTACTTTAGAATTTGCATTTTATTACTTTTTTTGTTCTAGTTTGCATTCATCTCCTTCCACCTCTTATTAATGAGTGAGTGTATTTTAGCGAATCTGTTTAGGTGACCGCTATAATTCCATAACTTCGCATATGTTAAGGTTTAATTGTTCCTGCTAACGAGTTATATCCTAAAATTCTCTGCCCAGATATGTAAGCCTAACTCCCCATGCACAAGCACATCTCCCATAAACACTAATATCTTTAAATAATGTATATAACTTGAGACAGCTGCATTGTAATTGATGCAATCAAATGCTATTCTAGACAAATTATTTTACTGACAATGTCAATTAAATATCTAGGCTAGCGTTTTCAAAGTGGGGTGACAACTAAAATAACTGTTCTGATTATCAGAGGTACTTGAGAGTTCAGTTCTCAAAGCCTCAATTAAAAAAAATCTCTTTTTTCAGGACAGCAGTTGAGTACCTGTTTACCTTTAAATCAGTGCAATGGGTTTTAAGCACATTTCTAAGTGCTGTCCTGAATTGGGATGGACTTAAACATGTGTTTAGTGATTTCCTGAATCAGAGCCTCAGTGAAGTCAGTGGGAGTTGTAGGTGCACAATAACTCTGGAAATCAAACCACTTCATCAAGTGCCTGAATATGGACTCAAGTTTGGATTATATTAGTCTTATTTCACCTTGTCTTTCTTATTTCATATAAATCTCTCTCTCACACATGCCCATCACAGTACATTTAGAGTAATTTAGAGTACCCAGCCTGAATCACTGAAAAGGGACCTGATTTTCAGCAGCTGGATGTTCAGCACTTTCTGAAAATCAGGCCTTTTAAAAGTATCTCAAGTTGAGCATCCAAAAACCAAGGCACCTAAAATCACTCGTCAATTTGAAAACTTAGGCCAGGGTATTTATGCCCATCTCACTGATGTCAAGTATAGCTGCTGAACCATCCATCTGAAAATACAGCACTTTGGCATATGTTTCTCTGTGTAATTATATGTTTTTGTGGCATGCCTCCAGGCTTATCATGGCTAATAATTTATTAGTGATCATGTAACAATGTCTTTGCATATTTTTTTTCATGTCACTAAATCTATGCTGCAAACGAAATGGTAGGTTTTTCTCTTGTGTTTTTCTGATTCAGACAAAGAGGTTGATGAAGAGAATTTATAAAAATAAATGTTGCACGTAAAGAAATAGGCCCATGTTTTCTCCTTTCCATAAGGGAGGTGTAGCCAGCTAGATGAGGGAATAAGTGAGAACGGGAACTGTATGTGCTGTCTTCCTTTGCTCAGGTAACAAGTAATTAGGCCAGGTTTTGCTATGGCCCATTGCAAACTCTTCAGGGCATGATGGGTCTGTATCACTGTAGTCAGGAATGCCAGGTAATACATACAGCAAATGTAGTCTAGTGTTCTGGGTGCAGGCCGAGTAATTGAGAATCATGGGTTCTATTTCTGAGTCTGCTATTGACTTGCTGTATGACCTTGTGCAATTACCTCACCCGCCTTGTCTCTCTTATATCCTAGGACCAACATGGCGACAACAACATTGCATAGGACCTTGGGCAAGCCCTTTAATATCTTTGTGACTTGATTTCCCCTTCTGTAAAACATGGATAATAATACCTACCTCACAAGGGTGATGGGAGGCTTAAATAATTTCTCCAAAGCCCTTTAGATCTCTGTGAGGAAGGGGCTTGAGAGATGCAAATTATTATTATTATTATTATTATAAAATAGCCCTGGGTGTGGGTAAGGCAAAAGGCAGCAGATTGATTCTCCTGGTGCATAGTCTGTTCTAGATGTTGCTGTCTGGGGAGCATTTGAAAAGAGAAGAAGGAAGTTAACCAGTAAGTTCATCTCCTCTAATTAGGTGACTGATCTAAGCTTTGGTTCTGGTGACCAAAGATTGAACAAAAAAAGGAAGAGCATTTTGATCCAGCACTTTTGTGATTCCTCTGATGGTGTCATTAAATACATATGTGCAAAAGGTTGGCAACGGCTCAGTTCCCATGGTGAAGCCTTAGGAGAGCTCTTTAAGATTACGGCTTGTGCTCTGCCTCACTTGTTGGCATCTCAGCTGAGAGTATTACAGAACAGAAGAGGTCTCTGTGTTTTGGGGGTTTTCTGGGGTGTGGGTTTGGTTGTTGTCATTAGAGTGCACTGAGTTCAAGGAACTCCTCTGGGAACCCATGGCTCAGAATCCTGAGATCTGTAGGAAATTTAGAGATTTGGGATTAAAGATTTTGTGGAAGTTTTCAAATGGCAAATTACGTAAATCAATGTGTAACTCAATTTAAAAAATTACTATCCTATGTCCTTAATTTAGGACAATTATGGCCCATCCTTTGGGTCCATGCAGGAGAATATGACCATTTATTCCCATATACTGGCTGCACATATTGTGGGTAGCTTCATGGTGGGGAGAGCTGGTTCCATAGAGCTTCTACATCCCTGCCCCAATGCGGGGGTGGGGCGGGGTGGGGAAGATGAAGGGGTGGAGCCGCCTTGGCTCCCTGCCAATGCACTAGTCAGCTCTGCTACACTAACATGCTTGGGGACTATACAGTGCTAGGTATAGGCCTGGCACATGGTTGGAGCTGGGGAAAACTGGGAGGGAGACTGAATCAGTGAGTCACAATCTGCTTCCTAGGACAGTGCAACAACATGCTGCTCCTTGTCTGGGGACCGAGACAAAGCCACCATTTAGCTCTTAATTAAAAACTGCACTCTACTGAATTTCTTGATGTGTAAATAAGAAGTTTAAAAAAAACCCCAAACTACACATAGGCTTGTTTTGATAGAAATATTTTGCATTTCGATAGCACCTGCCAAGGGCTCTACATACAGCAATGAATTACACCTTACCAGATGCCTGGGGTTTAGGTAAGCATGATCCTTACTTTACAGCTGGGAAACCGGCACACATGAGACCTGATCTAAAGCCAGTTAAGGTCAGTGGACAGTCTCCCACTCATCTCAAAGGCTCAGAAAGATTAAGGCCAACTTTTACATTATTAGTTATGGGTGCCACAATTTTGGGTACCCAGTTCATCACCTAGATTTTTAGGTGGCCCACTCAATCACTATTCATTCATAGATATTTAGGTCAGAAGGGACCATTATGATCATCTAGTCTGACCTCCTGCACAACGCAGGCCACAGAATTTCACCCACCACTCTTACAAAAAAAAACCTCACACCTATATCTGTGCTATTGAAGTCCTCAAATTGTAGTTTAAAGACCTCAAGGAGCAGAGAATCCTCCAGCAAGTGACCCGTGCCCCATGCTACAGAGGAAGGCGAAAAACCTCCAGGGCCTCTTCCAATCTGCCCTGGAGGAAAATTCCTTCCCGACCCCAAATATGGCGATCAGCTAAACCCTGAGCATATGGGCAAGGTTCATCAGCCAGATACTACAGAAAATTCTTTCCCAGGTAACTTGGATCTTACCCCATCTAAAACCCATCACAGGCCATTGGGCCTATTTACCATGAATATTTAATTACCAAAACCATGTTATCCCATCATACCATCTCCTCCATAAACTTATCGAGTTTAATCTTAAAGCAAGATAGATCTTTTGCCCCCACTACTTCCCTCGGAAGGCTATTCCAAAACTTCACTCCTCTGATGGTTAGAAACCTTCGTCTAATTTCTAATCTAAATTTCCTAGTGGCCAGTTTATATCCATTTGTTCTTGTGTCCACATTGGTACTGAGTTTAAATAATTCCTCTCCCTCTCTGGTATTTATCCCTCTGATATATTTATAGAGAGCAATCATATCTCCCCTCAGCCTTCTTTTAGTTAGGCTAAACAAGCCAAGCTCCCTGAGTCTCCTTTCATAAGACAAGTTTTCCATTCCTCGGATCATCCTAGTAGCCCTTCTCTGTACCTGTTCCAGTTTGAATTCATCCTTCTTAAACATGGGAGACCAGAACTGCACACAGTACTCCAGGTGAGGTCTCACCAGTGCCTTATATAACGGTACTAAAACCTCCTTATCCCTACTGGAAATACCTCTCCTGATGCATCCCAAGACGACATTAGCTTTTTTCACAGCCATATCACATTGGCAGCTCATAGTCATCCTATGATCAACCAATACTCCAAGGTCCTTTTCCTCCTCCGTTACTTCTAGTTGATGCGTCCCTAGCTTATAACTAAAATTCTTGTTATTAATCCCTAAATGCATGACCTTACACTTCTCACTATTAAATTTCATCCTATTCCTATTACTCCAGTTTACAAGGTCATCCAGATCCTCCTGTAGGATATCCCTGTCCTTCTCTAAATTAGCAATACCTCCCAGCTTTGTATCATCTGCAAACTTTATTAGCACACTCCCACTTTTTGTGCCCAGGTCAGTAATAAAAAGATTAAATAAGATTGGTCCCAAAACTGATCCCTGAGGAACTCCACTGGTAACCTCCCTCCAACTTGACAGTTCACCTTTCAGTAGGACCCGTTGTAGTCTCCCCTTTAACCAATTCCCTATCCACCTTTCAATATTCCTATTGATGCCCATCTTATCCAATTTAACTAATAATTCCCCATGTGGCACCGTATCAAACGCCTTACTAAAATCTAAGTAAATTAGATCCACTGCGTTTCCTTTATCTAAAAAATCTGTTACTTTCTCAAAGAAGGAGATCAGGTTGGTTTGGCACGATCTACCTTTTGTAAAACCATGTTGTATTTTGTCCCAATTACCATTGACTTCAATGTCCTTAACTACCTTCTCCTTCAAAATTTTTTCCAAGACCTTGCATACTACAGATGTCAAACTAACAGGCCTATAATTACTTGGATCACTTTTTTTCCCTTTCTTAAAAATAGGAACTATGTTAGCAATCCTCCAATCATACGGTACAACCCCTGAGTTTACAGATTCATTAAAAATTCTTGCTAATGGGCTTGCAATTTCTTGTGCCAATTCTTTTAATATTCTTGGATGAAGATTATCTGGGCCCCCCGATTTAGTCCCATTAAGCTGTTTGAGTTTCGCTTCTACCTCAGATATGGTGATGTCTACCTCCATATCCTCATTCCCATTTATCATGCTACCATTATCCCTAAGATCCTCTTTAGTCTTATTAAAGACTGAGGCAAAGTATTTGTTTAGATATTGGGCCATGCCTAGATTATCCTTGACCTCCACTCCATCCTCAGTTTTTAGCGGTCCCACTTCTTCTTTCTTTGTTTTCTTCCTATTTATATGACTATAGAACCTTTTACTATTGGTTTTAATTCCCTTTGCAAGGTCCAACTCTACTTGACTTTTAGCCTGTCTCACTTTATCCCTACATATTCTGACCTCAATAAGGTAGCTTGCCTTACTGATCCCTCCCTTCTTCCACTCCCTATATGCTTTCTGCTTTTTCTTAATTACCTCTCTAAGATGCTTGCTCATCCAGCTTGGTCTACAACTCCTGCCTATGAATTTTTTCCCCTTTCTTGGGATGCAGGCTTCCGATAGCTTCTGCAGCTTTAATTTAAAATAATCCCAGGCCTCCTCTACCTTTAAACCCATAAATTCTTCAGTCCAATCCACTTCCCTAACTAATTTCCTTAATTTTTGAAAGTCAGCCCTTTTGAAATCAAAAACCTTAGTTGCAGATTTATTTTTGTTAATCCTTCCATTCAGTTTGAACTGAATTAGCTCATGATCACTTGAGCCAAGATTATCCCCTACAACCATTTCCTCTATGAGGTCCTCATTACTCACCAAGACCAAATCTAAAATAGCATCCCCTCTAGTCGGTTCAGCAACTACTTGCTGAAGGAATCCATCAGCTATCGCATCTAGGAAAATCTGAGCCCTATTATTATTACTAGCACTCGTCCTCCAGTCTATATCTGGGAAGTTAAAGTCTCCCATGATCACACAGTTTCCATTAGTATTTACTTTATTAAAAACATTAAAAAGGGCTCTATCCATATCCAAATTAGATCCCGGCGGTCTATAGCACACCCCAAGCACTATCCCAGGGGAGGCTCTAATAGTTTTCTTCCCCAATTTAATTTTTGCCCAGACAGACTCAGTCATATCCATTTCATCGCTTCTTATTTCTTTACATTCTATCTCATCATTGATATACAGTGCTACTCCACCACCTTTACCTTTATTTCGGTCTTTCCTAAACAGCACATACCCTTCAATACCTGTAGCCCAGTCATGACTACTATTCCACCAGGTCTCTGTTATACCTATAATATCTGGTTTCACTTCCTGCACCAGTAACTCTAGTTCCTCTATTTTGTTACCTAGGCTCCTTGCATTAGTGTACAAACATCTTAATTTTTGCTGTTTAGCCTCACTCACATTCTGTACCCTATTAGGCACGGTTATTTTACTACCAGTATAACCTATTAGACTTGTATCTACACTGCCCTTCCTCCTACCTACAGCTGTATCCACTCTTACTTCATTTTCTTTCCACTCTATGCTTAATTCTGGCGTGGAGATTACCTGGACATCTCCCAACCATCTCCCCCAAATTCCTAGTTTAAAGCTCTCTTAATCAGTTGTGCCAGCCTCCATCCTAGAAGTCTATTTCCTTCCCTACTCAGATGAAGTCCATCCCGAGAGAACTGTCCTCTATCCATGAATGCCTCCCAATGGCCATACATCCCAAAGCCCTCCTTATAGCACCACTGCCTAAGCCATCTATTGATAGTCATAATCTTGTCACACCTTTGTTGCCCTTCTCTAGGAACAGGCAGAATCCCACTAAAGATCACCTGAGCCTCAATTTCCTTAAGCGTCCTCCCCAGCCTAGCATAGTCTCCCTTAATACTTTCCAGCGAGAATCTAGCCGTATCATTTGTTCCCACATGAAGGATAATTAGGGGATTCTTTCCCGCTCCCTTTAGAATCCTTTTCAACCTCAGGTCTACATCCCGTATCTTAGCACCCGGAAGACAGCACACCCTCCTATTTTCTGGATCAGCTCTGGTTACAGGCCTATCTATTCTTCTCAGTAAAGAGTCCCCAATCACATAGACCTGCCTTTTCCTAGTGACTGTGCTATTCTCCAGTCTATCCCCTGTTCCCTCTGGCTGCAAGTTCTTTCCATTCCCATTCTCCCTTGTAATCCTTTTTAACCCATCCTGTATCCTCCTGGGGCTCATATTTGGTGTAATCTCCATTAACTCCTCCCCTTTTCCTATAGGACTAACCTCTCTTCTCTTCTTCCTTGCCCTGTCACCTTCAGTGACTACCTGCTGAGCCCCTTCCTCATTTTCCAACTCTGCAAACCTATTCTTAAGCTCTATTTCTCCTTCACTAGCCCGTCTTTTCCTCTGCCTAGTTCTTTTAGTCACATGCTTCCACTGACCACTTTCCTCACCCAGTCTCCCCTCAGAATTCCCTAGTCCTGCTTCCATCTGCAAGTCTGAGCTTTTCCCTTCAGATACCTCATGTCTTTGCTCCATAATCTGCTCAAACCCCTTCCTAAACTCTACCAGACTTTCCACCTGCATCTCCAAACCTCGGATCTTTTCCTCCATCAGCTCTATCAGACGGCACTTCATACAGACAAAACTCTTACCAGGTGCCCCCTCCAGGATCATGTACATACCACAGCTTCCACATCCAGTCATCTTCATTGTGTCTTCTGCTACATGGGTCACTCCCACTGCCACCTCTGTATCTGTCATATCCTTCCCACCTAAATCCTGTTAATCTGGGAAACACAAACCACACCAAAACACCACCACCCACAGCAAAACCAAACCCAACACAAGCACCGCAAGACAAACTCCCCTTTCAAACTCCCCTGTTTACAGCTCTGTTTGCTGGCTCCTGTGCCGCTGCCTGACTGGCTGCTACCTTTATAGGACCCCTAGTCAGTGAAGCCCCGCCCCCTAATCAGGGCTCAGCTTCTCTCCCAGCACAAAGCCCCTACAAACCTCTACACATACAAATACTACCAATACAAAACCAAGCACACACAAATACCTTCTCCTCCAACAGAACTCCCACTCAAACTCCCCTGTTTACAGCTCTGTTTGCTGGCTCCTGTGCCGCTGCAGCTGTCTGTGCCGCTGAATGATTAAATGGCTTGCCCCTGCCATACATACAGTCAGTGGATGAGCCAGTAGGTCACCTGACTCCCAGTTTTTGGACTTAACCCCGCCCACCCATCCTTCTTTTTAGGTAATTTACATTCTGTCTTTTAAACTGTGCTTCTATTAGCTCTTGCAGCCAGAATGCTACAGGTAGACTGACATCTGGCCCTCCCTTCAAACACCTTGTCTTCTCATGCTCATATCTTTGTGAAAAGAATTTCCTCTCGGACACAGACTCTATTCAGTCTCAGCTCTTTTTACAACTGAATTTTAGATTTTTTTTTTTTTTAAAGTTTGAAGTGAATCTTTTTAGCCATTTTTGAACAGTGGGCAAGTGGATGCAAAATACACTCTTGAAGGGTTTTTTTGCTTATCAATAACTGAAAAATAACCGAACAAGAAACCTCCAAACGTGGCATGAGGCCAAGCCTCCATGAAGAAGGGCCTGTTTGCTTAACGGCAGATTGTGCTTTGAACTCAGTCTCTTCTAGAGCTGGTGAGTCTGCATGCTGTGCCATTACTGTAAATGGTGCAGCCTTCCCCCATCAGGTGCAGCACAGGGGGTTAGTATGGCCACATCTTTCATGCCCCCTGTAGGGCACTAGGAGGGACAGTGCACTAGCACAGGATCTGCTATTATGTCTGCCAGCCTAATGGAAAAGTCATATAGAATTTAGTAGAAAAATCTATCGTATCTATAGACACTTTGACCCTTCCTATAGAATTTATTATTTAGACATTTATTATTTTTTCAAGTGCCCAGAAGTGTGCTAGGAACAACACAGTCCCTGCCCAGAAAAGCATAGTCTTGGTTGCACATGCCGCTACTAGTAAGGGACAGACGCACACAAGGCCCAGAGAAAGGGGAGGGGAAGGAAAGGACAAGGGGGACAGCAAGATCACATGATCACTTGGTAAAGCATGTACATATTTAGATGGTCCCATTCATTCCCTCTACTTATTGTTGACTGTGTAGCATTCATCAGTCTTAGGAGGGATTGCATGTGGCTAGGAGAGCTCGCATGGCAAACAGGTTTGGGGAAGGAGTTCCAAGAAGAAGGGGCAGGGTAGATGAGGCCTATGGACAAAAGAGGTGACAGGGGTACTGAGGCTAGTATCTTTGGCAGAACGAAGAGAGTGGGGGAAGATGCGAAAAGAGACCAGGTCTGAATTATAGGCAGGGGTTGCACAGATAATGTCTCACGGAACTCTGAAGTTTTCATGGCCCCAGATAGTTTTAATCCACCCCTGAAAAGTGATTACTGGTGTGAGCTTAACTAGCCCAACCTGAGTGCTGCTCGGCTGGGATTTGCACAATATGCAGAGACTTGGGTGTTCCCAGCAGCAAGGCCACTTTTTAAACATCTGCACACTTCAGTCACTGTTTTGAGCCCATATATTAGACAATGAGAGAGGGTTAACTGGTCAAAGAAGAGAATTGAGTAATCCGGCCTAATGTGTTGGTGGCCTTTTAACTCCCCTCTCCTTCCTCCATTAGTGTAATAGCCAATGAATCATTATCTTAAACTGCTTCAGAGCCAAAAGATTGTCAGGATTAATGTTTTCAACACCTGGATCATTTTAATTTTTTTTTAAGTTTTTGTATGGTACTGAAGTGGGATTATTTTAGGGTGTGGAAAAGGGAAATGTAGGATATTGGTACAAGCTGTTTTTAATAATAACTTCAATTTAAAATATTACTTTATAGTTTTTTTTGCATATATGAGCATAACACTGGAAAATATAATTTCCATAGGAAAACTTGTTTTTGTATATTTCAGCTGGCTCAACTATGATCTTTAACATATTCTCCTGAGTTACACAAGTGCAAATCTGATGAACTTTTCTACAGAGTTACTCTAGATTTATTTGAGGTAACGCAGCAGAATTCTGCCCTTTGGAGTTTGATCTTTTTTTAAGTTGTACAGTTTTCATTTAATTGAACCAATAAACTGTCCACTAGCCAGTTATCTTTCTTATTTAGCTCTCTTTATTTATTTTTTATTTTCAATTAACTGATAATTACACTTAAGCTTATGTGTGCTAAATCTTAATGTCTCTAAGGATGATGTCCTGGAAATAGGCCTTGCTGTAAATCAGGCACTGTCTGTTGCATAACATACAACTGGGCTGTGTCTGCTGAGAACAGTGTTGTACTCCTCTTGACTTGTTTGATTTCATGCTCTATTGGCACAAGATTCACAACAAGGTATGAGGGCTTGTCTAAGCACAAAAAATTGCACCGGATTAACAAAAGGTATGATGTTAAACCAATGCAGCTTTGTAATGTGGACACTCATGTTGGTTTAAATCCGGCTTACTCTGGTTTAGCTCACAGCTATAATTTATATAATACTTTTAGTTAGTCAATTTATAGAATACTTTAGTTAGTTAAACCAGTGCAAATGTGTGTGTAGATCAGGCTTTAGACTACATTATATCTTTCCCCCCACAACTTGATGAGTGAAACACACAACGTTTCATACTTGTTCATATATTTTTTTTGTTTTCGCTATGCTGAGTGATTAGCAAGAGCAAAGACTTGGTTATGTACTCACTAGGCTTTGAAGCCAATGCTGCAGTTGTTCCATGCACTGGAACAGTGCAAGTTGTGTATGTGATGTGACAGCAGAATCAGGCTCTATGTACCATATTCTTCTATATCCATGGTGCTGTCCTCATAAAGCCCTTTGTAGCTGTTGAGGCACTGGTATATATTGACTAAAAATAGGTAGTTCCATTTGGAGAAAATCAACCCTATTATAAAATCTTTATTGAAGTTCATTAAACTTTAGTTTAAACTTTAGGGCGCCTAAATTCTCTGCAGACATTCTGACAACATTTCCATCCCACCTGGAAACAGGTACCAAATGTCTTAGAAGAGACAGCTGGCACAAATTTTTGAGCCCAGATTTTAAGTGTGAATTATTTCAGGGAACACCAGATAAGCTTCTGAACCTTTGGATGCTTTTGTAAACCAAATCTCTGAAGCTTTTCAGGCACAGCCATTGCTGACCATTACTAGTGATGAGCAAACATCAAGTGCCTGTCTATACTGTACATTTGTCTACACCAGAGGAGTGTAAATTCTAGTGTACATTAACATGTCACACACTAAGTAGCCCGTGTGGAATCTGCTGGTGCACACTAAAAGTTCCCAAGTGCATGTTAATATGATATTGTTCGAAACAGGACTACATTACTGCGCACTAGGGAATTTTAGTGCAGGCCGGCAGGGTTCACATGAGCTAGTTAGTATGCGACATGCTAGCGCGCACTAGAATTTACACCCCTCTGGTGCAGACAAATGCACCTTGTAGACGTGCCCTTAATTTGGGTTGGTTCAAATAACCAACCCAGACCTTGGATACCTACCTGAAGCTTATTGAACATATCTGAACTTTCCGAGTCTGCAAAACTGGGCTAGCACTGTAACCATATCAGGTTCTCTGATGAGATTTCTGGCACTTTGGCTTCCAGCTGGAAATCTCCAGTGAAGAAACTCCCATGGTTATTTTGGCACTTACAGTTCCACACATCATGACTGTGATCATAAAACAAATGTATTTGATACCTTTCCTGGACCCCAAATCAGGGGTTTTTTAAAAACATGTTTAATTCTAGAAATAAGAGGAGGAGTTCTTGTTTACATAAGGAGGTGGGCAAGCCAGCTTTTATCCCTATATGGCAAAACTTCAGGTTAGTGTAACAGGTAGTTTCACAGAAGGAGGCCTGAGGTCTGCATTCAAAAATGTGTGCATGATTGCAGTTCACGTGATTGTCCTTGAAAATGGCTATTTAGACAGGCGCCTGTCCAGTTTTTGCATACATAATTTTTCTCACTTACAGCACACACAAATGTAGGCATTCTTTTAAAATTAATCCCAAAGGCTTAATTGTACCCTTGCATGTAGCTTTGTAAATCCTGATTTCAGTAGGGTTGCCTTAGTGATAACTGAGGCCAAAAATTGGCCCAAAATAAATAAACAACCAAGAAGAAACTTAGCTCAAGTCAAAAATAGTTATGGAGCGATTGATTCCATTCATAGCTTTCTTGAATGAAACAGGTGCTATCAGGACTTTCTCTGGAGATTTTTCTCTTGCTTCTTTTACCTTTTCTATTTGTCTGTCTCTCTGCAGAGGTTGTGGAACAGCTGGGACTCGTGGAGATGAGGCTGAGAGCGCTTTGGCTGAAGCCCTGTTGTTGCTGACTTAGATGCAGATTGCTTGCCTGGCTTGAAATTCACCTCTTTGCCCAGGACCAGCACAAGATTTGTGGACCACTTAGATACCTGGGGCTTCAATTGGATTTGCATACTGCACACATCTTATGCTGATCCTTGAATTACACCAAGGAGAGAAAATTATAAATCCCAGAGGAAATCACGGCTCTGGGGGGGTATATTCTCCATCAGCGGAACACAACTTGAGAAGTTAGTAGTTTTTTGTTACTAGCTTACCCAAGGCTTTGTGCAGGGTTTGATACACAAATTCAACTGAGTTTAATGGGAGCTGGGAGCTAAAATTCCTGCAACTCTAAAAATATTAGGGTATGTGTAGCTTTTTTTGCACAACAGAAGCTGTTTCTGGAAGCTTGTGTTTATCACTGTCTCTGAGAAGTGCAGATCAGAAGCACTGAGCTGTTCACCAGGCTGAAATTCTGCACAGAATTTTTCTGATTGCATTTTACTTGGGGCAAGAGCAAAGCCAAAAACCAGTGAAAATATTTGTATTCTGGATTCAGTTGCTAAATCCAAGTGGGAAACCATTCAGGGGAAAAAAAGATGTAATGAGCTCAGAACAAATGTAATACGCTTAAGTGCTTAATTTTTTTTCTCTTGAAAACATCTCCTTTGGCTCTAATTAAACTCTCCCTAGCCTCCTGGGCTTTGGACGACTTTTGAACAGCAACAGAAGAAAGATCTTCCTTGCTAGATTTATGTAAAATTTCTTGCAGTTCTATGTGCAAAAGCTTCAAGAAATATTATGGCATGTGACAGTCTAGCCTGTGGTTCTTACTTTCTGTGAAAATACTGCCAATGTTAATATTTAGTATTCTACATTTTTTTTTCCTGCTCAATATAATTCACTTGTTCCTGAGCTACAACCTCCCAGTTCTGATGTGGAAGGGATTTGCTCAAATATATCTTACTCATGTTTATTGGGAATCATTAAATTGACCAAGGATGGATGATGTGTGAGATTGGGGATACTATTTTTATTACAATATCACCTAGAGGCCCCAGTTGAAATTAGGCCCTCCGTTGTGATAGGCACTATACGAGTATAAATTGAGAGAGAGTCTCTGCCTTAAAGAGATTACCATCTAAATAGACAAACAGGCAAAGAATAGGAGAAAAACAATCCTAATTTTACTGATTGGGAAGTGAGGCACAGAGAGATTAAGTGACTTGCCCAAAATCACAGAGTAAGCCTGTGACAGGTCTGGAATTGCACACACATCTTCTAAATCCTAATCCAGTGCTTTAACCACAAGGCCAGACTACCTTAGATTCCAGCTCTACAGTCTGTACCTGTTGGACACTGGGAGACACCAGTGTTAGAATAAACTAGTTTGTTTATTCTATGAGGTAAGTAGAAGTGAGCTTTTGGGAAGACAAAATTTGCTTCCCATGAAAGCACAGAGCCCTCCTCTGTCAGAAAGCCATTTGCCAGGAGTATATGAGAACACAGTACTGATGCTGAGTCTCTCATGCAGCTCTTGTACATGGTAAGTTGCAGGTCAGGCCCTTGAATCACATGTGGACTGACTACAGAGTTTCCTTCCTGGGGATACACCAGAGATGTGTTCACTATAAGATCCTTCAATGCAGTGACAGGTTTCAGAGTAGCAGCCATATTAGTCTGTATCCGCAAAAAGAACAGGAATACTTGTGGCACCTTAGAGACTAGCGAATTTATTAGAGCATAAGCTTTCGTGGGCTACAGCTCACTTCATCGGATGCACAGAACTTACTTATAGTAAGATATCACTACAAAAGTTTTTTTCTCCTGATGATAATAGCTCATCTTAACTAATTAGCCTCTCACAGTTTGTATGGTAACTTCCAACTTATCTGTATGCATGCGTGTTTTATATATATATATTACTAAATGTTCCATTCTATGCATCCGATGAAGTGGGCTGTAGTCCACGAAAGCTTATGCTCTAATAAATTTGTTAGTCTCTGAGGTGCCACAAGTACTCCTTTTCTTTTTTCAATGCAGTGCTTATTCTAGCTATTACTAGCTCAGATAAGGTACGTTACACATGACACCACCTAATGGCTGAATGGTAGAATACAGTTTAGCATCCCATTACAGGGATGTTTCATATTCTCTGTGTATATATAAAGTCTGCTGCAGTTTCCACGGTATGCATCCGATGAAGTGAGCTGTAGCTCACGAAAGCTTATGCTCAAATAAATTGGTTAGTCTCTAAGGTGCCACAAGTCCTCCTTTTCTTTTTGCGAATACAGACTAACACGGCTGTTACTCTGAAACCTGTCATTACAGGGTCAGATACAATACTCTTTATGCAAAGTTTTCATACTCTCTAAGCCTATGTCTATACTTAAAATGCTATAGCAGCACAATGGTAGCACTACAGCTGTAGCAGTTTTCCTGTCACTGTATTTAATCCACCTCCCCGCGAGGCAATAGCTTGGCAACAGAAGAATTCGTCCGTCAACCTAGCACTGAATGCATTGGGAGTTAGGTCTGCATAGCTACCTCTCTCTGGGATGCTGGGGGGGCCTCAAAGAGAAGAGATTTGCACTCCAATCTGAGGGTTGATTTGAAAAATAGATTAGTGACTTAAGTAGCCGCTCTAGGGCAACACAATTGCAATCAGCACTGGGGCTTGATCTAAGGCCTAGTGAAGCCAGTGCAATTCAATGGGATTTGGATCAGGCCCTGAGTGACCTGAGGGTAAGTGCCCTTTCTCTCAGATAGGGTCACCAGGTGTCCAGTTTTCGACCGGAATGCCCGGTTGAAAAGGGACCCTGGTGGCTCTGGTCAGCACTGCTGACCAGACCGTTAAAAGTACGGTCAGCAGGGCTAAGGCAGGCTCCTTGCCTGCCGTGGCTCCGCGCGGCTCCTGGAAGCAGCGGCATGTCCCCCCTCCTTCACCCCAAACCCCTCATCCTTGGCCCCACCCAGAGCCCTTCCTGCACCCCAAACCCCTCATCCCTGGCCCCACCCTGGAGCCTGCACCCCCAGCCAGAGCCCTCACCCCCTTCCACACCCCAATCCCATGAGCCAGTCCGGTGAAAATGAGCGAGTGAGTGAGGGTGGGGAGAGCAAGCGACAGAAGGAGGGGGGATGGAGTGAGCAGCGGCGGGGCTTTGGAGAAGGGGAGGGGCCTCAGAGAGGGGGCAGGGCAAGGGTGTTCAGTTTTGTGCAAGTAGAAAGTTGGCAACCCTACTCTCAGAGTGTGGATAAAATACACAATCCTGTGTAAAGGAGGAGAAATAACTGTGCGATGTGGTGATTTGATTTACTAAAATCTCACTCTGGCTTGCATGGTGCTCAAACAGTGTGGAAGCAGAACAGAGTTTCTTAGATCTTGCACTATATAATTCTCTAAATAGTTCATTCTGATGTCCTCACATAAGCAGACTAGGTACTAATTCCGCTCATACATATGCATTTTTCTTGTCTCTGTTGCAGGGAAAGAGAGTGGCTATTTTTCCTTACAAAGTAGCTTTCATTTACAGAAGCAGCGAGAAAGGAAAAACAGAACTTTAATTCAGTTAAAATCATTGCTGCTTAATTACTCAGATGTAAATTAATTTTGTAATTGGGACAATCATTTCATTACCTGGATTTGGTTTTCCAGTGTGATATTGTGTTGAGTTGAAAAACCTGCAATAAGAAACATTAAGCATCACTAAAATCTAATGTTCACATTTTGTAGGCTGAGATTATGTATCAACACAGCCTATGAAGTTGTGTACTACCATAAGCAATCTGCAAAATAGATAGGGCCAGATCCTCAGCTGGTGTAACTAGACATAGCTTCATTGACTTCAATTGTGCTATGCCAATTTCACCAGGAGAGGATTTGGCCCTAAGGCACTTTCCAACCCAAAGTCATTCACACAATAGTCACTAAACTTTTTGCTGACTTCATGTTCTGCGGCTCTGGGAGACTGCCTTGCCATCCTGTAATACAAAGCTTGCTCTGCTAGTTGCTCATCCTTTATGAACCATTTGGAGAAGACAGGTTTCAGAGTAGCAGCCGTGTTAGTCTGTATCCGCAAAAAGAAAAGGAGTACTTGTGGCACCTTAGAGACTAATAAATGTATTTGAGCATAAGCTTTCATGAGCTACAGCTCACTTCATCGGATTTTGTTTTGTTTTGTTTTTCCACTGCATGCATCCGACGAAGTGAGCTGTAGGTCACGAAAACTTATGCTCAAATACATTTGTTAGTCTCTAAGGTGCCACAAATACTCCTTTTCTTTTTTTGGAAAAGACAGCAACTCACTTACATCAATGGACAAGTTTACATGTTGCCTGGAGACATTTGCTTTTCACACGCTCAGGCAAGTTTAGCAAAACACTGATTACCCATTAATAATATCCCAGTGGAACTAAGCAGGCCTTCTTAGTCTTACCTGCAATTCCAAAGAATTAATTTCAGGAAGGAACTGTGGTGGGGTTTTTTGTTTTTTGTATTTTTAAGGTTTTGCTATATATTTTAAAAGTCCAAGCAAACAGAAACAGTCAAACAAGCAGAGCTAGAAAATCAAAGTAACCTAACCTCCAGGCTAGTTCTACATCCCCATAAAGATGATCAGGCACAGCGCTAACATCAGTTCAGTGTTACAGTGAAACTTAATTCCTGTTACATTAAACATCTCCCCATGCTCTGTCTTAGTCCAGTGCGCTGCACAGGGTATTATTCTGTAAGGTGTGGTATACACTCGACTCCCTTCCACGTCAGTGGGAGCTGTGCATGCTCAATACCGGGCAGAGGTTCTCTTTGTAGGACAGTTACTAATTTTACAGTTAACATTGTTCAAAATGCAGCATAAACAGAAAAGTAAATAGAGACTTACTCTTGGATTATCGGTATAAGTTGTGTGCCAAGATCCTCACAATAAAACCATCTTTCAAACAGGACGTTAGTTGATTCTCCAACATAATATCTGACAAAGTAACAACATTAGTAAATCATTCCTTTGCATAATGGTTATTTTTTTTAAAAAATAGCACCTTTAGAGTTAATGCAATGAGCTACATTTTATTAATAAGTATAGTGCATTAGAGGGACAGTGTTTTCTAGTGGCTAGCATGGAGAGTCAGGACTCTTCGGTCCTATTTTCAGCTCTAACACAGTCTTGCGGAGCAACCTTGGATAAGTCACCGAGAGTGTGCTCCACAAAGGGACTTAGGTGTTGCAGCACTGAGTGTCATGGTGGCTAACTTCTAAGCACCTAAAAAAACAAAAACAAAAACAAACCACAGGAACAACACTGGGATCCACAAAGCAGTTGTGTGTCTGGCTTCCCTATACAGTGAACGGTGAGAGATAGGCACCTGAGAAAGCAATCCACAAAAAGCCAACATGCTAGATGGGAAGCTGTCTAAGCTAGCCACTGGGAGATGCTGAGGAGATGGGTGTGTGTTAAGCCCTGCCCCTCTCACAGAGATAGGCACCTCCTGCTAGCCTGGATTTAAGTGTCTATCTGTGCCTAGTGATCCATGAATGGGAAACTGTCCCGGAGTCAGGCTGCTTAGGTTCTTTGGGTGTTTCTTGTGGGAATGAGTGAGGCTGCCATATTGAAGGCCCCTGTTTGAAGAGAATTAAGTTAACGCAAACTAGGAACCTTTCAGTTCACACCCACAGCAGCCACATGGGGGAGTTACAGAGCACCACTTTGGTGTATGCTGCTGTTCACACCCCTGTAGTCCGAGCTGTGAGGCAGGGTAGACAAACCCTTTATTGATAGTGCTGTGCCTAATAATCTTAACAGGGATTTAGAAATAGCCTGGGGGGTTGGCCACTTTGAATTTCTAGCTTTGCTTGAATGTTTTTCTTTGCCTGGACACTTTTAATTTATATAAAAATAATATATAATATGTGAAAAATTCAGTGTTACGATTAAACTTAATTCCAGTGCAGCCTCAAAAGTGGGATATGGTGCCTGGGAATATCAGAATAGTGAAAGTGAGATCCATGTTAGATGCATCAAATACTGGACTGTAAGTTCCTACTCTTGATTTCTGTCATTGGTTGGCAGCGACAATGACCACTTTCTTATCATTAAGGTTTTGCTGATTACCCATACAGGCATTAAACATGCAATCTGCATTATTTGTTAGAGTAGCTATTTACTGAAAAGTGTACTTGAATACAATTTAGTTTGCCAATTGCAAACAAGATGGTGTTTTTTAATTCCTTTAATTTCTCCACAGGTTATGAAAGCAAGAATATATCAGTCCATGAATCAACAACTCTACATGAGCTTCTTAGAAACCATATGCCCCCTCTGGCCCAACTTGATTATCATACACATTGTAAGGAGAGTGATCACTTTAGATAAGCTATTACCAGCAGGAGAGCGGGGTGGAGGGAGGTATTTTTTCATGCTTTGTGTGTATAAAAAGATCTTCTACACTTTCCACAGTATGCATCCGATGAAGTGAGCTGTAGCTCACGAAAGCTTATGCTCAAATAAATTGGTTAGTCTCTAAGGTTCCACAAGTACTCCTTTTCTTTTTGTGAATACAGACTAACTCGGCTGTTACTCTGAAACCTCTCTAACATTTACAGACTACATCTGGGAAACAGTCGTTTTAACCAGGAAAGGTGATTCTATTTAATGTTGGTGAACAACTTCAGTTTTAAACTACAAATATACAAGGTTTCCTCAAGTATTAGTCTATTGTGTTTCCAGTTCAATGTATCTTTGGTTTCTGGAAATAAACCAAGTGACATTTTTTATAAATGCAGATGACTCTGAGCTGTTTTGAAAGGAAGATACAGTGCTGTAGCTGAACAGTGTTTCAAGTATATTGGGTGTGCCTGGAACTCAGAATCCATTCAGGTGACTTTCTGAAAGGTGCTATTCTCAGTTGTTTTTTCATTCTCTAGACTTCCCAGTTGAACAAATTTATTCCTCTGGCTCAGCATATCTACTATAGGGAGTTCTTTTGGCTACTGTGACATGCCCCAATAGAAAGATCACAGCTGTTCAATGTCATGTTTTCCTGAATGTAGCTAATGAAAAAACTGGTAACTCTGTTACTGCTATTGTTTAAACCTTCTGTAAATCACACGAATAGCCAAAAACTCAGCTTGGTCAGTCTTCAGGGGCGGCAGGTTTGTGTAATTTTTGGTGGTGCCCAAGTCGTAGTGTCCCCCCCCCCCCCAAACACACACCTGCCTAAGGCTCTGGGAGGGAGTTTGGGTGCAGGCTCTGGGCTGGGGCAGGAGGTTGGGGTGTGGGGGGGGTGAGGGGTACAGTGCTTACCTCGGGCAGCTCTTGTAAGTGACCCGCACCCCCCTCTGGCAGCGGCTCCTAGGTTGGGGGGCTCCCTGCGCCGCTGTCCGCAGGCACCGCCCCCGCAGCTCCCATTGGCCGCAGTTCCAGTGGCAGAATCTGTGCTGGGGCAGGGGCAGCACGCGGAGACACCCCCCACAGGGGCTGCAGGGACGTGCTGGCCGCTTCCTAGAGTGGCGCGCCGTGCGGAGTGAGGGCGGGCAGGAAGCTGCTTTAGCACCGCTGCGCTGCCGGGGGGGGGCGGCGCGGGCCCCCGAGCCCTTGTAAATCACCCCGGGGGCCAGGAGATGCTCCGGGGGAGGCACACAGGGGCAGCAGGCGGGGCCAGGGAAGAGACCCAGCCCCGAACATTGGTGGAGCCGGGCCCCGTGCTCTGAATATTCTTGGAGCACAGCACCATGGGCCCATACAACTCGCCGCCCATCAGTCTTATACAGACAGTAACAGCAATCCCCTCCTAAATTGGCCCAAGTCACTAACCAAATAAATTGGTTAGTCTCTAAGGTGCCACTAGTACTCCTTTTCTTTTTGCGAATACAGACTGACACGGCTGTTCCTCTGAAACAAGTCACTGCTGTGACTTGCATTGTTAAACACTTAACAAATTCAGCAGAGCTAAAGACCAAAGCTTGATCCTGTTCCCAGTGAAGTCAACAGTAAAATTCCTATTGATTTCAATGGGAGCGTGAGCAACACTGAAAAACACAGAGCCATTCTGAGCCACCGTTGATTTAGAGATTTTTGTCTAGTAGTTAGAGGTGTAGACATACGTTCTGTTCCTGACTCTGCCGCTCAGAAATTGTGTAAATTTGGCCAAGTCTCCGCTATCTCTCTATCTTTTGGTTTTTAAATGAAATTAACAATACAGTGTGCCAATAATCTTGTAAACCTTGCTTGTTTCATGGTTTTAAAGTATTCTGAGATCCTTAGATGAAAGTTAATATGTAAGTGCAAACATATGACAGATTTGTATAAAACATTTCAATGAGGAACACATTAGCTAACCCATTTTCTAAATTGTGTGTGTAATAAATACATGAAATTTCCATTTATAATTTACCAGGAAAGAAATAGAATACAATATTGTAGTGAAACAATAACTGATTCTCATATTTGAAGTTTAACAGATTAGCTCTATGTCCAAAATAGAAAACTACATTTCACCTGAGTCCATCTGTTTCTGTGTTTAGCCTTTTCCTCTCGATCACGAGTCCCACAGTATTTGCATACCTCTGAGGAGAATGTGGTATCCTGGCAGGTAGGAGAAACATCTGCCCAGACAAAGATATTGGAAACAATAAATATAACAGTGTCATGTAGGTTTCTTTTCTTTTTTGCGGGCCTTTGTTCACCCTCCCACTTTTCCTCTATTCCTGTTGATATGATGTTTCTTGGCAACTGAGCGCACGTTGATACCAGCAGCAAAACAGATGCTGTTGCTAGCTTTCTCAGGCTGGTGTCTTGTTAATGACAAGCTTTCATTCAGCAGCGGGCACTGCCTTCTCAGATATTGAGCTGCTCTCTTGCCAGCTGTATCATTCATGGCTGTTAGACAATCCAAATGAAGAACCAACCGGTCACCCTACCTGAGATCTAGAAAGTTACTATACTTTCTGAGCAGTGGTAAGTAAAATTAAAGGAAAGCTTGTTGTTAGCACAACAGGATTCCTAAATTAGTCCTCCATGACTATTTCTCCAACATGACAAGTGCTTGTCATTGACTGACAGGGCATGTGGTTCTCTCCAGACCCAACTGACTAATAGGACGTACTTGATCTGAGAGAAAGAAGACAAACTGTGTGTGGGTCTGTGACTGCAGTTTGGAAATAAACTTGTTTTCCAGCAGCTACCTGCCTAAGTAGGCTAGTACTATGGTTAAACCCGGAGACTTTGTAAATAAATGAACAAGGATTTGCCCCAATGTCCTTGGACAAAATGTTCCCTCCTCCACACTATTTGCAGTGTTGTGTCTGGCTGCCATTTTATATCCCAGTTGTTGCTGCTTTTCACTGAAATTTTATGTGCAATGTATAGTTTGTGTAGTGGTTTGGTACCTTTTAGAATGGAATTTATTATATTGAATTCAAAATATTATTAATCATGACCTGATCATTATTTTATGGAATGCAGTGGAAGGATGATTTGAAATAATTGTTATGAGAGTCATTTAACACATGCAATAATGACAAGAACAAACCCCAGTTTACCTCCCCTTCTCTGATGTGGATATCTCTGTGGTTTCCATTTTCAATTATCTTCAAGCACATGTCTCCTTCCACTTGGTAAAATAACTGATATGTAGAAAAAAAGACATTAAGGCATGTGAGTTTACTAACAAGGCTCTCTCCTGCAATCCTTTGATCCCTAAGTCCTTAAGGATGTCTTGACAAGGGGGCGGGGCTAAGTCAGGGAGAACAGAGGTTTAAAAAGCCAGCTCCTAAGCAACCAGAGGAGGTAGCAATCAGGGGAATTTTATGAGAGAGTGTAGATAGGGAGCATGAGAGCCAGAAACACCTAACAAATATACTCCAAACTTAGACCAAAAGCTCACCCCCCTGCCCCCAAACAATGAACAAACAAATAATCCCCACCTTCAAAGAGTACCAATATTGCAGGCAGAATTCCATCAGCAGGGTGGGGGGGCTACCCGCTTTATTGCACTGAATGCAGCATGTATGAGTACCTGCTTTGTGGAGGGGAGGGATATGTGTGCATTTGATGCAAGCAACTCATGCCCCTCAGGGTTTCAGTACAGTCTCCGGAGGACGGAGTGGCTGAACTAGAAGAGCTAAGGGCGGCACAGAGATATATAGCTGAGACACAGTAGAGCGGTCCCATTCTGAGTCTTGACCAGCTGTGTGCTGTGGAGGAGGATGAAAGTCTTGGGGAAGGAGACATCAAGCTGGAGAGGAAGGAAACGATCCCATAGTTGGGACCCTCCTCCCAGATGATGTCATGGTATCCTCTTGCACAGACCCCAGTTATTAGGAAGAGACAGGTAATAGTAATGAGGGATTGGATTATTAGAAATATAGATAGTTGGGTTTGTGATGAGTAGGAGAACCACGTGGTGAACTGCCTGCCAGGTGCGTAGGTTATGCATCTAGATAGACCAGTGGTCACCAACCTGTCGATCCTGGAGACTCTCCCCGCTGATTGCAATCTCCAGCCACAGCAGCGCAGCAGGGGCCTGACTCTAAGGTAGGCTCCCTGCCTGCCGTGGCCCCATGCCACTCCCAGAAGCAGCCAGCATGCCCGCAGCGGACCCGCCGGGGAGGAGGGGCAAGAGTCTCCACACCCTGCTCCTGCCTGCAAGCACCACCCCCACAGCTCCCAGGAACAGGGGCAGTACCTGCAGAGAGGGGCAGCATGCGGAGCCACGTGCCTCCCCCAGGGGCCACAGAGACATGTTGGCCCCTTCCGGGAGCAGCATGGCCACATGGTGCACTACTGGCTGGCAGGGTGAGGGGGTGGCCTGGCTCGTGATGGGGAGGAGGTGCCGATGTGCCTGAGTGGGGCCAAGCCCCGCTGCACTGCTGACTGGGAGCCGACCGAATTAAGTGCCCCCCTCCTGGAGCCAGCACCCCAAATTTCCTCCTGCCCCAGTCCTGCCCCCCCTCCCAGATCCAGCACCCCATATCCCCTCCTGCACCCAACCCCCTGCCCCAGCCCTGCCCCCCTCCCAGAGCCAGCACCCCATGCCCCTTCCTGCACCCCAACCCCCTGCCCCAGTCCTGACCCCCCTCCCAGAGCTTGCACCCCCTCACTCCTTCCTGCACCTCAACCCCCTGTCCCAGGTTCAGCCCAGTGCCTCCTCCCACATTCCAACCCCCTGCCCCAGCCCAGTGAAAGTAAGTGAGGGGGGGCGAGAGCGAGCGACGGGTGGGGGGGATGGAGTGAGTGAGGTGGGGCCTCAGGGAAGGGGCGGGGTAGATCCTGGGTTGCCCTTAAATTCAAAAAGTGATCTTGGGCATAAAAAAAGGTTGGAGACCACTGAGATAGACTTACATGTAGTGCTGGGGAGGAGCTGGTGGTTGTGGTACATGTAGGTACCAGTGGCATAGAGAAAGGTAGGAGAGAAATCCTGGAGGCCAAATTTAGGCTGCTAGGCAAGAGATTAAAGTTCAGGACCTCCATGGTAGCATTCTCTGAAATGCTTCCAGTTCCAAGTAAAAGGCCAGTTACTTGGCAGAACTGCAGGATCTCAATGCATGGATGAGATAATGGTGTTTGGAGGAGGAATTTTGATTACTAGGAATTGGGAAAGTTTTGGGAAAGGAGGAGCCTATATAGAAAGGATGGGCTCCACCTAAATCAAAATGGAACCAGGTTGCTGGCATGTCAAATTAAAATAGTTGAAGGGGGATTTTTAAACTAAGGGTTGTGGGAAAGCTGACAGGTGCAGAGGAGCACGTGGTTTGGACAGAGACATCCTTTGGGGGAAAATTTATTAATGGGGATACTCTATATCCCAGGGAAGGGGAAAGGACAGAATTTGATAAAAGACAGGTAGGTACTGAAAGGAAACAGTCAAACAAAAAAGAGTCCCATTCAATTACACCACGTGAAGGCAGATAACCCAATTTTGACAAATTTTATAAGTGCTAACACGGGTGAACTTGAGTGCCTTGTATTAGATGAGGATATTGATATAATAGGCATTACAGAAATGTGGTGAAACCGTGACAGTGAAAGGGACATGGTTATACCAGGGTACAAAATATATAGCAATGACAGAGTAGGTTGTGCTGGTGGGAGGAGTGGCACTATATGTGAAAGAAAGGGCACAGAGTCAAATATAGTAAACATTTTAAATGAATCAAACTATACCATAGAATCTGCATGGCTAGAAATTCCATGTATAGCAGTATGAATGTACTACCGACCACCTAACCACAATGGTGATGGTGATTGTAAAATGTTCAGAGAGCTTAGAGAGGCTACAAAAACAGAAAACCCAATAATAAAGGGGGATTTCAACTATCCCCATATTGACTGGGGAGATGTCATCTCAGAGATTAAATTTCTAGACACTATTAATGACTGCTTCTTGGAGCAGCTAGTCAGGGAACCCACTACAGGAGAGGCAGTTCTTGATTTAGTTTTAGGTGGAGCACAGAATCTGGTCTAAGAGGTGAGTATAGCTGAACTGCTTAGTAATAGTGACTATAATGTAATTAAATTGAACATTCTTGTAAGAGAAAAAATGCCAAAGAAACCCACCACTGTAGCATTTAACTTCAAAAAGGGCAACTACACAAAAATTAGGATGATAGTTAAATGGAAATTAAAAGAAAGAGTCACAAGAGTGAAATGCCTGCAAGCTGCATGGAAAGTATTTTAAAACACCATAATAGAGGCTCAAACTAACCATAACCCAAATAAATAAAAAAAACAGTAAGAGGATCAAAAAAAAAAAAATGCCACCGTGGCTAAACAACAGAGTAAAAGAGGTGGTTAAAAGCAAAAGGACATTCTTTAAAAATTGGAAATCAAATCCTACTGAGGAAAATAGAAAAGAGCATAAACTCTGGCAAGAAAATTGAAAAGTATAATGAGGTGGGCCAAAAAAAAGAATTGAAGAGCAACTAGCAAAATACACAATAACAAACAGCAATTTTTTAATTACATCAGAAGTACGAAGCCTGCCAAACAATCAGTGGGGCCACTGGATAATCAAGGTTCCAAAGGAGCACTCAAGGAATACAAGGCCATTGCAGAAAAGCTAAATGAATTCTTTGCATTGGTCTTCACTGCAGAGGATGTGAGGGAAATTCCCACACCTGAGCCATTCTTTTTAGGTGACAAATCTGGGGAACTGTCCCAGACTGAGGTGTCACTAGAGGAGGTTTTGGAACAAACTGATAAAATTAAACAGTAACTTTACTTCTCTCACTGAGCCCACCCTCTGACTTAACCAACAGTCCCTCCCCGCCACTGTAACTGCTTCCATATGGCTTACCTTTGCCCTCAGACTTACAAACCAGATAGGTATCTAAATGGATACAATTGTTGGTGCTGTTAATTTTACTGATAATATCTGCCCTGCCCTGGCCAGAGCCATGGGGAGGAAGGGCCAAGCTCTTAGCCCCCCCACCCCACCCCAGCTGAGGCCACAGAGGGGCTGAGAGCAGTGAGCGGGGGCATGGCCTTGACCAGAAGAGGCAGGGCAGGGGGCTAGCCTCCCCAGGGGGAAGCTTCTGAAATGTTCACCTAGCCATGGTCTGAATCCCTTTATTGTCCTTGTATTCCATTTAACCTTCCCCCCGTCATTTTTCTTTGGTCTGGTGTCAGTGAGTGATTGTCTAAAATGCCACAATTGCCTTCACTCACAAGGCCGATGGCTCATTCTACAGCATAAAGTGACTCGAGGGGAAGATTGCTCTATAACGCATCCCTTCAAAGAGAGAGATCTTTTGGGGGGGGTTTAAGACTGATCATGACTATCACAAAGGCCTGTTCATTGGCCATGCTGGTAATTGAATAGTAATTTCCGAAGTGCTCTCTTTGGTAGCCATATTTTGCTGATAGCTGCTGCTCAGAGTGCTGCTGCAGAACATTACCATGGAAACCTAGACTAGGAAGACGGAAAGGGCCACGGTCCGCTAATGTCCAGCGCCAGGAAATCACTCAGCCATTAGGAACAGAGGATGTAACTGTGCCTAACTCCCAACTTTAATGCTGCGACTAAAAATAAAAAACTCGAAGTGTCCTGATTGTAAAATTCCTCCCTGATCGCAAAGTTGTTCTGTTTATATCTCTATGGGTGAATTTCACCCTTGTGCAGAGGTAGGGTTGCCAACTTTCCAATTGCACAAAACCAAACATCCTTGCCATGCCCCTGCCATGCCCCTTTCCCGAGGTCCTGCCCCTCCTCTGAAGCCCCATCCCCCACTCATCCAGCCCCCGCCCTCTGTCGCTCACTCTCCCCCACCCTCACTCACTTTAAATGGGCTGGGTTAGGGGGTTGGAGTGTGGGAGGGGGTGAGGGCTCCAGCTGGGGGTGCTGGCTCTGGGATGGGGCCAGAAATTAGGGATTCAGGGTGTGGGAGGGGGCTCTGGGCTGGGGCAGGGAGTTGGGGAGTGCAAGGGGGTGGGGCTCCAGCTGGAGGTGCAGGCTCTGGAGTAGGACTGGGAATGAGGGTTGTGGGGTGGAGGATGGGGCTGGGGCCAAGGGGTTGGGAGTGTGGGAGTGGGCTCAGGGCTGGGCGTTGAGGTGCGGGAGGGGGTGGGGGCTCCAGAAGGGAGTTTGGATGTGGGAGGGGGCTCAGGGCCGGGGTTGGGGTGTGGGAGGGGGTGCGGGGTGTGGGCTCTGGGAGGGAGTTTGGGTTTGGGAGGGGACTCCGGGCTGGGGTAGGGGGTTCAGGTGTGGGAGGGGGTGTGGGGTATGAGCTCTGGGAGGGAGTTAGGGTGCTGGAGGGTGTTCCAACCTGGGGCAGGGAGTTTGGGTAGTGGGTTACAGCCAGGCAGTGCTTAATTCAGGTGGCTCCCGGTTGGTGGCGCAGCGGGGCTAAGTGGCTCTGCGCTGCTCCCAGAAGCAGCCAGCATATCCAGCTCCTAGGCGGAGGCGCAGATAGGTGGCTCTGCACAGTGCATGCTGCCCGAGCCTGCAGGCACCACCCCCACAGTTTACATTGACAGTGGTTCCCAGCCAATGGGAGCTGCAGAGTTGGCGCTGGGGGAGGGGGCAGCACCTGGAGCTTCCCTGATTGCCCCTGCACCTTGGGGCCGGACATACCGGCCGCTTCTGGGGAGCTACACAGAGCCAGGGCAGGCAGAGAGTTTGCCTTAGTCCTGCTGTGCAGCCAACTGGTCTTTTAGTGTCCCAGTCAGCAGTCCTGACCAGAGCCGCCAGGGTCCCTTTTCGACTGGGCGTTCCGGTCAAAAACCAGATGCCTGGCACCCTATGCAGAGGGTCAGCTCAAGGCCTATGCACCTCTTCAGCCCTATTCTGTGGGTGCATAGGGCTTGTGCTGGCCTTCTGCACAGGGCTGCATTTCAGCCTGTTGAGATTAGGAGTAATCATGGAATCTTTCTTGTATTGAATGTTTTTTGATTGCTTGTGATCCTGCCCCCATTCAAGTCAATGGAAAAAAAGCCCATTGAATTCTATGGTACAGGTCCCTAATGGAATACCTAGGAACCTTAACTCTGAATTTATTGCTGTGTTGTTAAGATTTGTTTTGCAAATAGTGGGGTGTGGTGGTGGTGTGGGTTTCTTTGGTTTTTTCATTATACTCAATTCAAGGATTTCTTGCGTCTCTATTATAACAACGCGTTTCACAGCAAGTTGGGGTTTATTCTTTGAAATGGTTTTGAGGAAAACGTCTTTTTAAAGAAAAAAAATGAACTTTTCATTCACCTAAAAATCATTTGATATTTTGACTGGTTTCAGAGTAGCAGCCGTGTTCGTCTGTATCCGCAAAAAGAAAAGGAGTATTTGTGGTACCTTAGAGAAATTTGTTAGTCTCTAAGGTGCCACAAGTACTCCTTTTCTTTTTTTGATATTTTGAGGAGCACGTGGCAGTAATTAGCCAGTTCATTACTGTGCTAATTATATCTTCTGAACTTTATCAAGATAACTGTCCTCTGTTTAATGGCTCATTGAGTTACAGCCCAGGACCCTTCCATTTCAAGAGCCATAGGAATAGCTAGTAATAAATATAGGACTACTGTCCTTTGCTGAAACACTGTCATCCATCTGCTGGTAGAACCTCTCCATACTTTGGGGCAAATCCAACCCTTCCTACACAGCCACAGAAAATCCTTTGGCCGTGGAAGCAGTCTGGTTCCAGCAGGTGGGCGTGGTTGCATTGAGCATGCGGATGCTTAGAGCATCTGTTCAGTGCCCAGCCTTGGAACATAGCATCTGCACCTTTGTCTGTTTCGAGAGAGACTCCGATGTCCAGTCTTAGGAACATGCGGGAGACAAAGGAAATCAGGCTATTGTGTTTAATGTGTAGGCTTTTCTTTTCATTTTTTATTAATTATATCGTGTCCCCCAAACTGCTATGAGCCCTAGACAGAGCCCTACTCCAAAGAGCCTATGGTCTAGAACGTACAGGCAAGAGAAGAGAAGGAAAACAAGGGTAGGCTTGGGTTGTTTAAAGTCTTCTAATTTTTGTACTCTTATTTAATTTGGTTTTTGGTAGTCTCCCAAAGTTTACACATCTTCTTCCCCAACCCTTCTCCCTGTGTTTTTTATTTGAGCCCTTTCTTATTTACTATCTGACACTCTCCCGTTCCTGTTATTGTAAAACTTCCCTGCTTTCTTATTAATCCTTACCTATTACCTCCCCCCTCGCAGCCACCCTCCCAGAGTTATCATGAATTCAGAAGTGGCCCTTGACCTTAACCAGATGGCTTTATATTGCAGAAGTGTTGAATACCCAATGTCTCTGTTGAGAGCTGCAGGTGCAAGGCATTTCTGAAAATTAATCAATAACCCCTTGAGACTGGCAGTTTGGTTTTGACCTAGTTCCCTTGCGCTTTCTGGAGTATCCAAGACTCACCTCCTCTCCTTTACTCTGCTCCACCCTCATCCATTGCGGTCCAAAGGTAAGTGATATCACCAGTTACTAAAGTCACTAGAGTACAACGAAGAGCAGCACTGTTGATACTGAGCCATTGTTGAGGCTGTGACAGATGCCTGCTGCCACGGCAGTCCTGCCCAGCTGCACGATCTCTCACCTCATGGGTACAAGGGTTTGACTGGCTCTTCCAAAGGAAATAGGTGGCACTTCAGTTCCAAAAAGGAGGGGGGTTGAGGCTTTGCGGAGAGCCTACTGCTCTGTGCAGTGCTACTGCTTTTTTTTTTGGCTGGGCCCCGTTTCACTGGGGGAGGCAAGTGAGAGAGTTTGTCATCCTCACTGTCACCTTGGGGCCCAGCCCCAGAAAGAGTGCACCCAAGTAGTGATATAGAACGAAGCAGGTAGCAGAGATTCAGAATTCTGCATCGCTGATTTGAGCGTGAAAATTAACTGAGTAGGGCCTGAGTGCCTTGGGTCCTGCCAGATTAGAAATTGGAGCTGCTCAGCACCTTGTAGGATTGGGCCCTGAACTGGCATGTACTATGTGTCAGATTATCAAGAACTAAATGAATTTGCAGAGCAAATCACATTCTGATGTGGGAGTAGAGTTTGGGTGCTGTCCAGGCTTCACAGGTGACTGATCAATATACATGAGCACAGAATAACATAATTTTCTCTCCCTTTCTCATCCCAAGGTTTTCAACCATCAGAAATCTGGAAAAGCAACTGGATGAGAAGGGAGAGAAAATTATGTTTTTCTTTGCTCATGTGCATCAATCACCTGTGAAACCTGGACACTAGCCAAGCCTTATCCCACCAATCTTAGGCGGCGAAACTATTTCTGAAGATGAAGGCTGTTTCTGATGTGAATGGAACTTCTCTCCCACTGATTGCAAGAGGAGCTTTGTTTCCGCTCATTTAAAAACAAACAACCCATTATTTAAAGTATTTTCACAGCTAGATAGATCAGGTGTTAAAATATTACAAGTTACCAACAGGCCTTTTTCTACTTTGCTGACTAAACTGTCTGCATAACAAACAAAACGCACACAATGTAGTAATAAAAATCTGAAGCCAGTGACAAACTATTTCTGATTATCATTAACTATCCATCCATAGTCAAGCTTCACAATGAGCATAGTCTTCATCTCCCACTGACTTCCCCTGAAACAAACCAGTCCCTTCACTTTTCACATGCCACATCTCATGCCAGAGTGAAATTTTCTTCTGGGAACTCTGGAAAATATCACAGGAGGAGGAATTTAAAAGATACAGTGCTACATCTTTGCTCCCATTCAGGCAGCACAAAGCAGCCAGGATGCCTGTAAATCCAGTCCCTGAAGATGCCCCACGAACAGGGAAGTCTGTGGGGTGTGTAGAGCTGTCTCAACTCCTATGCAACCCCTCACCCAACCTCACCTTCAGTGTAGGGGGAAATGTCCAGGAGAAAAGGATGTGGCCAGGGTGCCTCTGAAGCTGGCTGATCCCTAGCTCCAAGTATGGCCCCTTGAAGCCATGGATAGCTGGGTATAAGGCCAGGTCTACACTAGAAGCTTTTGTAACTATAGCAATGTTAACTAAAAGTGGGATGGATTTATTTATTTTGGGTGACATTTCTGTGCAGGCAAAAGCCCTAGTGTAGATGCAGTTGTACTGGCACATAGGCCATGTCTAAATTAGAAGTCTAGTGCCCCCTCTCCACCCTGTTTCCTTCTTTAATGCCAATCTGCTTACAGGTTTTGATAGACAGGTCTGGGTTCTTCTGGATCCCACTACCCACTCAGCAGGGTGTATCTTTTTTATTTTACCTTATGAAATTTATTTGGCGGTGCCTCCACCCCACTCGCTCCTTCCTGGCAGGGTCACCAGGGCAGCTTGGGAGGAAAATTCTAACCACAGGTAACCCCCACTTCTTTGCCAGATAGTTGGAGGCTCCCAAGAAATAACACAAATACATACAATGTACTCAACCCAGTCATTATATTAAACAAGAGACAAATATAACATAACAGGGTTAAACACTATTCTTAGGATCACCGGTGCCAAGGCAGATAATACCCGTGACTTTCCCCAGTCATGGGACCTGATGTAGCAAATGTAAGATTAGTGTCCTGTTGGTACATGTACTTTGCTGAGGCCCTTGATGACCTATGACCACAATATCTTCTCTGCAGTGGTTTAGCAGTCTGGCTGACTGGATTCAGTACAGCCCAAAGGACTCACAAGTGGGAGGAGGTGGTAAGTCCCTCCACTATGGACTAATATGCAGCAGGTTATAAAATCCCCAAACCCTAACTCCCTGGCTTGAGGA
Source organism: Eretmochelys imbricata (assembly GCF_965152235.1). Taxonomy (NCBI): domain Eukaryota; kingdom Metazoa; phylum Chordata; order Testudines; family Cheloniidae; genus Eretmochelys; species Eretmochelys imbricata. The sequence goes on from NC_135574.1 coordinate 170,911,421, forward strand.
CAGAGTTCAGGAAGTAGGGAGTCCCCAAAACAATTTTCCTGACTGACTAACTAAAAGATGGTTCACTCACAAACTCCATGAATGATCCTCTGCTGGCAGGGATCCTCTTCAGGCAGGAGTCAGGCTGCTTTTGGTCCCAGATTTCCCCTCCCCACAAAGGGGTGCAGGCCTTAAGGTGCAGATTACACAACTATACTAAAATCCAAACTGTAGTCTCCTAGCCCAGCATCCAGACACACTCACAGCAGGCAGCAGCCCTGAATTAGCAGACTGAGCAGAGCTGACCATGTGGTGACTGGTCTCACCTAGGGAGCTGGGGGCTAACTCAGCCTGGCTGGGGAAGTTTACCAGCAAAAAGACGTTACAAACTGGGAGTCATCAGTGGAGAAGAAAAAGCCCAGCTGAGGGATCTGCTGTCAGGTCCCTAGAGGCCAGTTCTCAGGGGGAACCCTGTATGCAGGCCTGGGACTCACCAGGTCCCCACACAACCAGTCCTGCCCTTGCCCTGGCTGGCTCCAGACTGTCTCAAAAAATGGCTTCTCCCCTTTTCTGAGCTCCCTGGGAAGGGCATCTCACTCCCTATTAGTTGCTGGACAGACTCTGAGTCTGCCTTGGCTCCCCCTCCCTACCAGGGACAGCGTGCCTCTCCCTGAGCTGCCAGCAGACAGGGTCCCAGGAACCTGGGTAATCTCCTTGGGGGTTACAGAAGGTTATAGCTATATCAGCAAAACTTTTCAGTGTAGGTTAAGTCCAAGTTAGAGTAGCCCTAAGTCTACTCTAGTGCTAGCCCTGAACTTGCCCAGACTTGCGGATTGTGGTCATTCTGGTCCTGTGCCAAGTGCGGCTGGGTTTGATCAAAGTTATAAAGATTTCCAAAATTTCCTTGTCCTTCTCTTGGGAGCGAGTGTGGTTTTGAGGTCAATGGAACTGCATATGAGTAAGCGTTTGCAGGATGAAGCCCTGCTCTCTTTGCTTCTGCGGAGAGAGATCAAAGGGAACTTGATATTAGAGAAAATATGAGTATGCTGTCGTGGTGGGCTCAAGCCACACAGTTTAGAGCCAAATTTGTCTAAAGTCTGAGTGGTAGCTCAGGCCTATCTCTGATAAACTGGGTATTTTAACTCCAGTGTCTATAAAAATAATCGGAGGGGGAACAGAATACAAGATGAGGGATGCTTCTGAGTGTGGTTGCGGATGATGCAACAACAAGTAATGGCCTGAAGCTAAGAGTATCAGTTCCGAGAACTGGAGCATGCTCACAAACCCTGATATGCTGGTGAATCCCTTGGGGGATGTGACCGGCAGGCTGAGAAGCACTGGGCTAGAGAAGCACAGAAGATCCTTTCTGATATTGTCAACTAATTGTGTATGAGTATGTAGTTCTGTACATAGAACAATGAACTTAACAGATTTAAACTGTTCTAAAATTAACTTCCCTCCCAAAACAAACATGTCTGCCTGGAATTTCCTCCAACCTGGTAAGTGTCAGTGTCTGAAGTTTTGAAATCACTGAGACATTAAACCCTTATAACCAGAGTGGCTTATAATAGGCTGCCATCATAAATTATTTTTAAATATACAATAGTGCTGTTAAACTGGCATTAAGATTGTGAGCCCAGCTTTTAAACATGAGCTCCTTAATAGGATATGCACATTCTGGGCCTCAACTTGTCACTTGTTTGTGTAAATGAGCATTTTCCTCCCCCTAAGTTCAGAGGTGAGCATCTACATATGGCATTTAGATGTCCTATTAAATAGCCCACATTAAAATGTGTTTGTATTTATTGTATATCAAGGCTGAGGTTCATAATCATCTGATTCACTGCAATAAAAGTTTAAAACATAAGTCTCTTTAGGAAAGGGGTGACAGGGGACGAGAAGCTGGATATGAGTCAGCAGTGTGCCCTTGTTGCCAAGAAGGCCAATGGCATTTTGGGATGTATAAGTAGGGGCATAGCGAACAGATCGAGGGACGTGATCGTTCCCCTCTATTCGACATTGGTGAGGCCTCATCTGGAGTACTGTGTCCAGTTTTGGGCCCCACACTACAAGAAGGATGTGGATAAATTGGAGAGAGTCCAGCAAAGGGCAACAAAAGTGATTAGGGGTCTGGAACACATGACTTATGAGGAGAGGCTGAGGGAACTGGGATTGTTTAGTCTGCAAAAGAGAAGAATGAGGGGGGATTTGATAGCTGCTTTCAACTACCTGAGAGGTGGTTCCAGAGAGGATGGTTCTAGACTATTCTCAGTGGTAGAAGAGGACAGGACAAGGAGTAATGGTCTCAAGTTGCAGTGGGGGAGGTTTAGGTTGGATATTAGGAAAAACTTTTTCACTAGGAGGGTGGTGAAACACTGGAATGCATTACCTAGGGAGGTGGTAGAATCTCCTTCCTTAGAAGTTTTTAAGGTCAGGCTTGACAAAGCCCTGGCTGGGATGATTTAATTGGGGATTGGTCCTGCTTTGAGCAGGGGGTTGGACTAGATGACCTCCTGAGGTCCCTTCCAACCCTGATATTCTATGATTCTATGAAAAGCTAGTTTAATATTGACTAAGTGAAAGAACATGAAGGCTATATCTACACTTGGAGCTGATTCCCAATTTGAGTAGACATACTTGGGCTAGTTTGATAACAGCTAGCATGCTGTAGCCATGGCAGCACACGCAGTGGCCATAGGCACATGGGCTAGCTGTGCTGAGTACAAACCCAACTGGATCCTGTGGGTACATACTCCTGGTGGCTAGCCTGTGCTGCCACTTGCCACTGCCCAGGCTACTGTGGCTACACTACTCATTTTCGTTGGCTAGCTCAATGAGAGGTCCTGGGAATCACACCCCCAGCTCAAGTGTAGATGTAGTCTAAAACAATATTTAATAGGCAGCTGCTGTAAAAGAAATTTGATTGCTTTTTACCTGTGTTGTCATAATATGTGTACAGTTAGGGAAGGAAAAAAATATTTGCTATTTTCCAAGGAACTTCATGTTAATTACCATAGGAACCTTTCCACGTAACCAATCTTGTAACTTGAAAAGTGCATTCAGTGCAAAGAGATGCGATTCAGCATTAAGACTGGAAAGGTCTGAGACAGAGAGCAGTTCATGCATGAAAAGGCTAAACTTCATACTGCTTTTCTCAGCTTTATTTATTGTCCTCTTGAATTTCCTGGCTGAAATTAATTAATTCCTGTCATTTCTATTTCAGCAATTTGTAAAAGCCAAGTCCATCATATGCAGCTTGAGAATACAGACAGATGGGTACAAAGACGGGAAAGATAGGCTTAGAGTGACAACTAGTGTTCAATTTTGTTTCTTTCTTTCCAGCTTAATAGAAAAAACAGAAAACAAGAGACAAAGTGGGTGAGGTAGTATCTTTTACTGGACCATCTTCTCTTAGTGAGAAAGACAAGATTATGAGCTTACACAGAGCTCTTCAGTGCTGGGAAACTTACTTAGGGTATGTCCACACTACAAAATTATGTAAACCAAAGTTATGTTGACATACGTCCACTTCAGTAATTAAATTGCTTTTGCATGTCCATGCTATGCTCCTTGTGTTGGCATTGCGCATCCTCACCAGGAGCACTTGCAACAATTGAACTGTCAGTGTGGGGCATAATGGGATGGCTTCAGAAAGCCAGCAGCAGTCAACGTGAGCAACGCAGGGTTTACCCTGACACTGCATCAGACAAAATATATCAACCTAAGCACTACACCTCTCACGGAGTTGGATTTATTAAGTCAGCGTAGGGTGAGTTACATCAGTGGGAGTGACATTTTAGTGTAGATGCTGTGGCAAATCGCCAGCACTACTATGATGGGTCTCACGCTTTCTCTTCTTGGGGTGACATTCAGGGCACAGTTTCTTGCCCCTGAACTGGGGTATTAACTGCCCCACTAGTGTCCTAGACTAGTGGAGAGGGAGGGACCTGGGCCCACCCTCTACTCTGGGTCCCAGCTCAGGGGCCCTAGCGATAGCAGTAAACCACTTGCACTAGCGGTTCCTTCCCCAGGCTACTTCCCTCTCCTGCCCTTCAGCTTATGGGGCTTCCTGCCCTCCCTCTGCACAAACCAGGTGTCCCTTTACCTAGGGTCTTGGTCTTCTTAGCCCACAGCACTTCTCCAAACTCTCCTCTACTTCCCTCCAAACTGCTCTCTGCTCCAACACCAATCCCCTCTGCTTCATCTCCTCCAAACTGCTCCAACACCAATCCCCTCTGCTTCAACTGCTCCTCTTGTCTGATTGAAGCAGGGGGTTTTTGTCAGGTGACTGGCTTCAGATGCTCTAATTGGCTTCAGGTGCTTTAATTAATCTACAGCAAACTTTCTTCCCTCTACAGGGATAAGAGTACCTTCTCACACTCTCCTGCTGCCTTTTGGCCATGCTGTATCGCAATGCTTAAAGTGAAGTGAGCTGTAGGTCATGAAAGCTTATGCTCAAATAAATTGTCTCTAGGGTGACTCTGTTAGTCTCTAAGGTGCTACAAGTACTCCTTTTCTTTTTGAGAATGCTTAAAGAATTAGGTTGATGTAAGCTGCCTTGCATCGACCTAACTCTGTGGTGTAGATCAGGGTTCAGAGTGTCACTGCTAAATACAAGGTGAACAAAGTGTTTGGCATAAGTAGATAACACATATTTCAAGGGACCATTCAAGATAAAGTGACCCATTAACAGCCCTCTAGTCATAGGGAGAAATGCAAGTGGCAGGGGAAAAGCAACTGAGGAGGGGGGTTGTTAGTGGGTTATAGATTGTTTTCATAAGTCATAAATCCAGTGTCTCTGATCTGTCCATGACTTTTAGTGTCTCGCAAAGTTATTAATTTAAGCTGTCAGGGTCATTTTTTGGAAGTGGTGTGCAGGTTTCCTTTGAGGATGAGGACGGATAGGTCAGATACGGAGTGATCGCTTTATGAAAAGTGTTCACCCACAGATGATGTGGTGTTTTTGCCTTTTGTCATTTCCTGTGTGAGTTCATTCAAGAGCATAGTGGTTGTCTGGTTTTACCCATATAGCTGTTATTGGGGCATTTCTTGCACTAGATGAGGTATACCACATGTTGTGATAGGCATGTGTAGGACCCATGGATCTTGAAAGATTGTTGTGGGTGGTGTTGATCACTGGAGCAGTGGAGATATGTCTGTAGGTTTTGCATCTGTTGTTCTGGCAGGGTCTGGTGCCGCTTTGAGTTGGTGTGTCCTGGTCTGTGGGGAGCTTGCTTCTCACAGTGAGCCTGGAGAAGTTAAGAACGTAGGAATGGCCATACTGGGTCAGACCAAAGGTCCATCCAGCCCAGTATCCTGTCTGCAGACAGTGGCCAATGCCAGGTGCCCCAGAGGGAGTGAACCTAACAGGTAATGATCTAGTGATCTCTCTCCTGCCATCCATCTCCACCCTCTGACAAACAGAGGCTAGGGACACCATTCCTTACCCATCCTGGCTAATAGCTATTAATGGACTTAACCTCGATGAATTTATCCATTTCTCTTTTAAACCCTGTTATAGTCCTATTCTTCACAACCTCCTCAGGCAAGGAGTTCCACAGGTTGACTGTGCGCTGAGTGAAGAAGAACTTCCTTTTATTTGTTTTAAACCTGCTACCCATTAATTTCATTTGGTGGCCCCTAGGTTGGGTGGTTGTTTGAAGGCCAGAAGAGGGGGTTCAGAAAGATTTCTTTCAGGATGGGTTATAGTTGTTGGATGATACCTCTTATGGGTTCCAGTGTGGGGTGGTAGGTGACAACTAGGTTATGAATTTCCACCACAGCTTCAACAACCACCACCTGTACATTAAACTCTCTTTGGAACACTCCCACACTAGCATCAACTTCCTGGACACCAGGATCAACTTCAGCAACGGAACTCTACAGGCAGCTACATGCAAGAAACAAATGGATCACCACACCTACCTTCATAGATCCAGTAACCCCTCCAAACACACCCAGAAATCTGTTATCTAAAGCCAGCACTCAGATACCACAGAATATGCTCCGAGGAGGAAGTCCGGGATATAGACCAGAATACAGTTCAAACCACCGTCACCAAACAAGGACACTCCACAAGAAAAGTAGATCGCATCATGGAATGAGCCACTCAAATACCCCAAGAGAATCTGCTTCAATACAGAAATATTCCCGTCCCCCCCAAGATCGCACACGCCTAGTTGTCACCTGTTCGGGTGGTTTGGGGTCATTAATTTTAATTTTGCAACCCCATCACCAGGGGTGCTGGAACAATTTGTATAGTGGGGGTACTGACAGTCATTGAACCAAACTGTAAACACTGTATATGATGGAAACCACTTCAAGCCAGGGGGTGCAGCAGCACCCCCAGCACCCCTAGTTCCAGCACCTGTGCCAACCACAATAGCTCCAGTGCCAAACCTTAATTCCTTTAGCTTCACCCAACCCTATCAATACTATGTAATAATAATGTAGTATAACATCAGAATAGAGATCGGAGGTTCCTTCAAATGTTTTGTAACCTGACATCCTACAGTTGTGATTACCTCTTTCACCAGGATCTTATCTCTTATAGAGAAAAATGCACGCAGTTTTTCCCAGCAGTATTTACTTATAAATATATAACAGGTGCTTTTCACCTCAGTTACAATTAAGCTATATTACTATTACAATATAAAATCACCTAAGGTATGATTCTATTAATTGTTTCCATGGTAAGTATATAAACTCCCACAAAGTCTTTTAAAAACGCTAGGCCTAATTCTGTACTGCCTTGTTTTTGTGAAGTCATTTAGGCTGACATTTTCAAATGTTCATTATACTATGGGAATTAGGTGGTCAAATTCCATTGAAATGTAATGGGAGTTTTGTATCTAGCTCATTTGTGTTTATTTGAAAATCCCAGGCTTACAGCAGTGCAAATTTGGGTGTAAGATGTTGCCATTTTTATTTGATTTGGTCTATTTGCACTCCACACGTGGGCAAATGGCTACTCAAGGTGCAAAGCATGCCTTCTGTCAGTAGAAAGCAGAACCCCATTACATAAATACTAGAGCTGTGCAAAGGATTTCCCGATGTTGAATTTTTTTCATTCTGAATTGGAATGAAAACCAAAAAATTTAAATTCTCCATAAAGGAAAATTGAGGGGGAAATTCTAAATGTTTCTTTTAGATTTTGATATTTTAAAAAGTGTTGTATTATAATCTAGAATAGAAAATACAGAATGCAAAACAAAACATCATTTAAACATGAAAAACTGAAAAGTTTCATTCAGAAAATATTGCAATGGGACATTTTGACATTGTTGGAACTTTTTTGCATTCTTTTCCTAAACAAAATTCTGGTGAAATTGACCCAATTTCATGAAGTATTTTGATGGAACTGCTAGTTCTGTTCTCTGCCAACCACTGATCAGTTTAATAGAATTAAGCAGGACATTACTAATTTGCAGGTATCACTTATAAATTTCTTAAACTTAGAGATCAATAAAAGCAGTAAAACATAAATGTACTATGTGTTACCTCTTCTCCTTCTTCAATATGATAATCCTTCCTTTGGTTTGGTCCTCCAACAAACATCACATTCAGCTGCTGACAGTGCCTGGAAAAAATATTTTAAAGAGATCAGTTAGAATATCTTGCATTTCTATATTTCATCTGAGGATTTAGAAGTATTTTACAGCCAATAACTAATTTATTAAATAGTTTAGGCAATATGACCCAGTGAATAGGCCCCTGGACTGGAATTCAGGAGACCTGGGTTTTATAACATGCTTTGAGATCTAAAGATGAAAAGTGCTATATGAGAGCTAGGTATTATTATTGTTGCAATATCACCTGATCAGACTAGAAGTTTGTAAGTAAAATGTAATGCTTCACAGCTAGTAAAGTTACTGAAAGCTATTGATGTTAAGAATGTTGGTCCTGAATCCTCTCTCGCTTACACCACTCTTACAATGGTGCCACAGGAATGAGTTCACCAGATTGCACCTGATTCTAAAGTGGTGGAAGTGAGAGGGGAATCAGGCCCTCTGTCTAATTCTGCCATGCTTATGAATTCTGATGAGCACTTTTTCTCTCAGCTCTATTACTCCGAATGCCAAAATTAGCCTTCAGGCAGCTCCCTTCAGGCCAGACTGTACCTCCAAGTTCCATGTGCAGAAGGGACCCTCTATGTGTGGATCTCACCCTTCCCCCAGGTCAGCAGCCAGAGGTATTACATTTCCCAGGTAGTATCTTACACCACAGAGAGACCCCTACTGAAGGGGATGCTGGGAATAGAGCTGGGAACAGCTCTGGCTGGGAAGTCCTTGGTAGTCCAGTTGCAGTGGAGCAACACTACCATGAAATGCAACTCCGGGATGAGAGCAGAGGGACACAGAGCTACCGCAGAGATAGAGAAGCAATCTGTTCACATTGAATCTGGGCCTCAATGCTGAGTGTGTTGTCACCATGCCTACACTCAGCCATCTTCAACAGAGTCATGTTAGGAGAGTTTCTGAGATGTTGGAACATGCAAGTCAACTGACTCGGGCTCACAGGGCTTAAGCTACGAGGCTAAAAATAGCAGCGTAGACGCTCCTGGTTGGGTTGGAGCCCAGGTTCTGAGACCCCCTTCCCTCACCAGGTTTCAGACCCCAGGCTCAGAGCTGGTGCTAGCCCATTGGGGCCTAAGCAGGCATATTTTCCACCCCCCACAACACTAAAACAGGCAAGTTCTTATAATAAAAAGCAAATAGGGGGCCCTCTTGAGCTGCTCAGGGCCTAAGCAATTGCTTAGTCTGCTTTTGCCAAGTGTGGGCTCTGCCCGGCCACCAGCCCAAGCGGGAATGCTGCTATGTTTAGCCCCGTAGCATGAACCCAAATCCATTGACCCGGTCTCTGAGACTTGCTGTTGTGGGTTTCGGGAGACTCCTAAGTCACTTAGGCATTTTTGAAAAGGTTGCCCACTGTGATAGAAATGGTGACAGGATCACCACCTAATGCACCTCACACAACTGATTTTAGTGTGGAGATAGAACCAAAGTTTTGAAATAATTTCAGAAATCTGCTAGCCATTTTTGCCATAGACCCTGGAGTCCTTTTAAAAGCCCTGCCAACATTTTGATAGAGACAGGAGAATGGCAGAGAGAAACTTAGGAGCCATAGGTATTTATTAGACAAATTCGGTCTCTTTCACCATAGGCTGAGGTTACATTGAGAGATGAACATTTTCCAAAAACATTCACCATTATTTAACCAGCTCTGGTACAGCGTGGCACAGATTGGTTGATGCTGGTCACCCTAATGGGAATGATTTTTTCATTCTGACTTCTGTGAGATTCCCCTGCACAAGAACAATTTTCTGAAGCTTTGCAGAGAGATTTGACCCAAGGCAGGAAGAGTGTTTAGGGGTGGGGGAAAAAAAGTTTGCAGCAACAGCAAAGTAGATATCCCTTATTGATGAAGAGCAGAAAGGAGGAATATTCAAAATACTTCAACAATAGCACAGGTGCTGTGGTTAAAAGGTGGTATTGTTAAGCTGAGAAATGAAGCCACCTTGCAAAAGTATAGCAGAATTCATTTTAAATGAATATTTCAAACTAATAATTGAATGAAAGAAATCAGAAACAGAAGACACTTTCTTGTGCTCTTTCATGCCATGAGATCTACTCAGACCGAGCATTTTTGTCTTTCTTTCTGTCTACAATAGAACATCAAACTGTACTTTCAATAGATGAGGGAATGTGCACATCCTCCATGAACTCTGTATCTTGGCATAGTTACTCAGAAAAGCAAGCATTTACACACAGTCATGAAAAGCATTAACATTCCTTAACTGTCAGAACCGGCTATTCGGCTTTCAATTACAAGGAATCCTTTGGGGTAGGAGAAAAAGAAGTGGTTCCTGGAAGTTTTGTTCATTTGCAATTTCCTTTCGATGGATTAAAACATATATCACAGAAAATAAAAGGAACATAATATAATGTGAAAATTGGATTATTATATAAAAACATTATAATATATATAAAAAAGAGGGATAGGAAATGGAAACTCTTCTTAAGGAGACCCTTCTTTTCTGATTCATGTACTGTAGGTTCAGAAGCAAACACATTACGCTTTATTCCACTGACATAAGAAATAATTGTTATCACTGTGATTGGAAGAAGGTGCCAAATTCTGGACCCTGGCAGAGCCACACTGCAAGTGTCCACACCGGTGCTTTTGTCAGTGAAACTTATGTCACTCGGAGGGGTGTTTTTTCATACCCCTGAGCGACATAAGTTATAACGACAGAAGTGCTAATGTAGACATAGCCTGAGTCACAGTCAGGAAACTGAATAGGCCGGAGCAGCTCGCAGAGCCCCCAGCTGACAGTGGTGGTAATGAATTTAACTCGCTCAGCATCCCTCTTCTTCCCTACCCCCTGGTTTTATGGATTACTCTGCTATTCTTTGATTGTAATAATGGGGTCATCCTTCACTTCTGGAGCTGGAGTGGCCCCTCTCTCACTGCTGGAATGGCTTTCGCCACCAAGTCTGGAAACACAAAGTGTGGGGGAAGTAGTGGTAATTTATTAGGTGAATCTCATAATTCACGAGTGTGATCCTATGAGATTTTTCTCCCATAGGGCCTAATCCAAAGCCCACTGAAGTCAGTAGAAAGAGTGCTGTAGACTTCAATGAACTGTGGATCAGGGCCATATATTGCAGTGTGCTGAACACAGCACTCCATCTATTTTAAAATATTAAACAGTTTTCAAGCACTTTCTATCTTTTAAAAAAAAAGCCTGTGCCCAGACAGGAAGAACAATTTTATCCACACTCATTAATCTTTCCCATTTGCATGAAATTTACAGCAGGTTCCTTTTATCCCTGAGAATATTCAAGGTAAAACAAGATCTTCATTTACTTACATAAGCTTATTGCAGACGGGGGGCAAAAAAGCAGCTTTGTTTTCTTCTATCCATTTTCTTACATTTACAAGCAGCTCCATGGCTCACCAGCAATGAGACTTTTGGGGAAGGTAATGAGCTGGCACAGAAGTATGCAGCCTGCACTCTGGTTAGGTTATTCCCACCACAAAGCTCTGGTGATTGGCTGATAAGATAGAGTTCTTCAGGCTGGGGTGACAAAGGGAACTACTTGGTTCGATCAGCCAAAGGTTATTTTGTAGAGCAAACTATATTCTGGTAGCTTAGGCAATAATCAACCCATGCATTTCAAAAACATCTAGATCTTTGCTTAGCTCTGTTTAAACATATAAACTCTGTGTGCGTCTGTTAGCAGGGCTAGAAGAAGACAAGCATTCCCTTTTTATTCATCATATTGTTGAAAGTACAGGTTAAATGTCAGTCAGTAGCATTATCATGAAAACAATATATATATATATATATATATATGACAGAGAGAGAGATTTATTTTTTTTAAATAGATATTCCTGAAGCACTTAAGAGTGGAATAATGCACTGATTTGTTCATGATATTTAGTTCTCATAACTTGTCACAAGTGCAACTAGAGAATTTAAGTCAGATGTCAACGGGTTAGTATTGTAAGAAAACCACAGCTCCCTGGGAACTACACAGTTGTTACTATGTCAACTCGAAATGTTAGGAACGTCCTGCTACCAAAGCACAGAGCTGAAGGAGAATCTCCATTAACTGTTAACAGTACAGGGCCCTGATACTGTAGATCAGTTCTGAATCCACATAGCAGAAGGCATTGCTAAATATTACAGTATTGCCTTTGAATCCTGAAACATCAGGAATGGGGATGTACATTTTTGAACTCTCAGATGGTGCATGACTAAGCAAAATGGGGGTAATTTTTTCTTAGGGTCAAATTTTCAGAATGTGATATCTATTGCTGAATTATCCAAAGTCAGTAATACAGATATTTGTCTTGGGCACTATCATTAGCTTGTGTACTTACTAGAATTTATATATAAAAAGGCAGATTCTGACTGGGTTATATCAGGGCAAATCTGGAGTAACTCTATTGAAGTCAATTGAATCCTGCCTACAAATTCCATTTGTGCATGTAAACAGAGTTTGTACTGAGTACAAGGGGGTTTTGTGGGTATGAATGCTATCGTTTGTGCATACAACTGTCAGTGTGCTAAACTGTGTGTACGTAGAATTTCATGTGCACAAATGGTGGCTAGGTTGAGGCCTTTGAAAATGTAACCCTTAAAGGAGAACTGTGAAAAGTGGGAGCAGTTATAGTTGCAAAACATCCTCTCTTGAAGCAGGAGTGTCCTTCCCTAGATGGGCAGACCTAGTGGACATCACTATGTTATGTGTACATTAGAGTTCTTTATACAAAAAATTCCCACAGTTGCTAATGCTGATGCAAGCTCAACCAGTGGCCACAATACAGGGGTCCTTAGCATTTTAGGCTCCATGTAGACTCACTTCTGAATTTATCACCTTCTGTTTATGATTCTACATAAGTTTGATGACAGAATGTGGGGCTGTGACTTGACTATCATGAAATTCTTATGGCGGGGAGGGGGGGCGTGCAATCTGTTGTTATCAGCTTGTTGGGTAAACAACAAGTGGCAAACTGGCTGTGAATTATTAGGCATTACTGTGGTCTCATTAGTAAGTACAGATCTGTTTGTCATTCTCTGAACACCTGGGGTAGTTTCTGTTCTGTTTTCACTCTCAGTTCCTGGGGGATTTCCCACTGACTTTTATAAAGAAACAAACACATAGATTTTTTTTACCAATTAAAAAAATATTTTTGCATTGGTGACAAAAATAACAGTACAAAATTTACAAGGACTTGTTTCTTCTTGTCATAGCTTAGTCTTCCTAATATTTATATAATATGTATATATATTGAGGGGTGGCAACATGGTTTCTGCTTAAAGCTGAATTTTACATTCTCACTGAATTGCACATATGTGGCCAGATTGGCTTGAAAATTGATATGTTAAAGGGTAAAGTGCAAATATGTGGTAATTTGATCCAGGTGTTCCTTACACAGGAACTTGTCTACACAGGAAAGCTATACTGGTATAAACTAAGGGCATGGCTACACTTGCAGATGTAGAGTGCTTTGAGTTAAACCCGCCTTCATAGAGTGCAGTAGGGAAAGCTTTGCAGTCTGTCCACACTGACAGCTGCAAGCGCACTGGCGTGGCCACGTTTGCGGCACTTGCAGCGGCATTGGGAGCGGTGCATTATGGGCAGCTATCCCACAGAGCACCTCTTCCCACTCTGGCGCTGTGGCTTGTGGGAAGGGGGCGGGAAGTGCGGGGCATTCTGGGTCCTGTCCCAACGCCCCGTGATGCATCGGTTCGCCTTCCAACATTCCCTTTGCTTCCGTCCACATTTGGCACCATCTTTCAACGTTTTTTGTATCGCAAGCTCTGTCTTCCCTTTTGGTCTGCGGGAATGGAGCCCGAACTGCTGAGGAGTATGCTGACGAGTCTCTCCAGCACATCACGTTTGGCAGTCGAGTTATTCCTTATGATGACAGTGAGGGCTCCGACGATGATATCGACTTGAGTAACACATATGACACGAGTTTGCTTGTGGCATTCATGGACATGCTCACGGCCATGGAACGCCACTTTTGGGCTCGGGAAACAAGCACTGAGTGGTGTGATCACATCGTCATGCAAGTCTGGGATGACAAGCAGTGGCTGCAGAACTTTCGGATGAGAAAAGCCGCTTTCATGGGACTGTGTGAGGAGCTCGCCGCCAACCTGCGGTGCAAGGACACGAGATTGAGAGCTGCCCCAATGGTGGAGAAGTGGGTGGCTATTGCAATCTGGAAGCTGGCAACTCCAGACAGCTACCGATCGGTCGCTAACCAGTTTGGAGTGGGGAAGTCGACCGTTGGAATCGTATTGATGCAAGTTTGCAGGGCCATTAATCACATCCTGCTCAGAAGAACTGTGACTCTGGATAACGTGCATGACATTGTGGATGGCTTTGCACAAATGGGTTTCCCTAACTGTGGAGGGGTGATAGATGGCACGCATATTCCAATTCTGGCACCAGCCCACCTAGCCTCCGAGTACATTAATCGGAAGGGGTATTTCTCTATGGTTCTCCAGGGGCTTGTGGATCACCATGGGCATTTCATTGGCATTAACGCAAGCTGGCCCGGAAAGGTGCATGATGCACGCATCTTTCGGAACACTGGCCTGTTCAGGAAGCTGCAAGCTGGGACTTTTTTCCCAGACCAGAAGATCACCATAGGGGAAGTCGAAATGCCCATTGTTATCCTTGGAGACCCCGCTTACCCTTTAATGCTGTGGCTTATGAAATCCTACACAGGGAACCTTGATAGCAGCGAGGAGCGGTTCAACAACAGGCTGAGCCACTGCAGATTGACTGTGGAGTGTGCTTTTGGCCGTTTAAAGGGCCGCTGGCTCTCTCTGTATGGGAAGCTGGACCTAGCCGATGACAGCATCCCTGAAGTTATATCCGCGTGCTGTACCCTCCATAACATTTGTGAAGGGAAGGGTGAACGATTCACTCAGGCATGGAACTCGGAGGTTCAACACCTGGAGGATGAATTTGAACAGCCAGAGAGCAGGGCTATTAGAGGATTAGGGATGCCTTGAGGGACCAATTTGAGGCTGAAAGCCACCGGTAATGTCTGGTGCCCTGCACGGGAGTGAAGTGCAGTGGTTCTAATGTTAGTAGGAATCTGTGTTTGCTATGCTGACTTGCAGTGCCTGTTTCTTTCCTGGGCTAAGGTATCTTTTACTTTATGCAATAATAAAGAATGTTTTCAAAGCCAAAAAATCCATTTATTGAAAATAAAATTCATTTATTGAAAAGAAACACAACTGCTTGGGAAACAGAAAGGGCAAGGGGGTGGGGTGGGGAATGGTACAATCACAGATTGGCATATGACCTGTTATGATACTCAGCCTTCCTGTCTGGAGTGCTTCACTTCAGGATGGCTATACTGCATAGTGATGGGGGTTGAGTGCAGTTGGTAAGGGTCATAGTTTTCAGGGCTGGGTGGTGAAGCTCCAGGTATTGGAGGCAGCTGGTGGCGGTAAGAACCCGGATGTTGGGGAAAGTAGGTTGGAGGTGACATGGGGGCACAAGGGAAAGAGTTTTGGGACAAGGGCTGCAAGGAGGTGCGGGTGCGATAGTGCTCCGCCTCCACGGCTACGAGCGCCTGAATAGAGTCCGCTTGGCGCTCCATTATTCTTATCAGCCGATCCGTGCTTTGCTGCCAGAGCACCACACTTTTGTGCCGGCACTCCTCATTCTGCTGGTGGACCCTCCTTTCACTCTCCCACCACTCCTGCACTTTTCGATTTTCATTACTTGGATGCTGCATCACTTCATGCAACGTGTCTTTCTTGCTTCTGCGTGGGCTCTTTCTGATTCTTTGGAATCTTTCGGCTGGTGATAACACGGACGGCTGAGATCTCAAGGACGGCTGAGATCTGTAAAGGCAAAATGCAACACTTAACAGAGGCAGCATTGTTCACACCAGACAGAGCAATGATTCCCCCGTACTTAAGGGCAAGCACAGTCTACACAATAGCATAATTTGCCCATCCCAAAGTGAGCGCACATAACCCACGGGAGCCCCAAAATGGAGAGTAAGCACAGGGTCAAGCGTGACTGATTGTTTCACGGCTGTACTGTCCTCTGGGTTTCTGTGCCTTGGGGAGAGCCAACAGTGGCAGGGGGCCCCTATACTGAACACTGTCCCCACATTTTCCACAGGAGTTCGTCCTGGAAGATATCTCACTACTGAGGATGACCTGGGAAGCAAGGGATTCCGGGGTGTCTTCCTCCGCCTCAGCACCCTCGCTCCTGCTTTCCTCCTCCTCCCGCCTTGTTGAACTGGGCTCTGAAGTGTCCATGGTGGTACTCAGAGTGGAGGTGGGGTCGCCCCCAAGTATCGCCTCCAGCTCTTTGTAGAAACAGCAGGTCGCGGGGGCAGCACCGGAACAGCTGTTTGCCTCATGGTTTTTGTGGTAGGCATTCCTCAGGTCCTTCACTTTAACCCTGCACTGCAGTGCATCCTGGTCGTGGCTATTTTCCATCATGTCCCTTGATATCTGCCTGAAGGTATCGTAATTCCTGCAGCTGGAGCGCAGCTGGGACTGGACAGCTTCCTCCCCCCAAACACTGATGAGGTTCAGCACTTTGCCATTGCTCCATACTGGGGCTCGCCTGGCGCGTGGAGGCATGGTCACCTGGAAAGATTCACTGAGAGCACTCCACGCCTGGCTGAGCAAACAGGAAGGGGATTTTCAAAATTCCCAGAGAATTTAAAGGGCGGGTCTGACGGTTGGTCACCTGAGGGCAGGGCAGTAGAGTTCAAAGTGACGACCAGAGTGGCTAGAACAGGCATTGTGGGAGACTGCTGGAGGCTGATCAGAGTGCACTAACAGACCAGGGCGTCCACACTGGTTCCGCGGTGCTCCAGCCAGGGCGCAGCAACCGTTATTCCACTTGCTGAGGTGGAATACCAGCAGCGCTGTAGCCACGGAGTCAGAGCGCTCTACGTGCCTTGCCAGTGTGGACGGGTAGTGAGCTAATGCACCTGGGGCTCCTTTAATGTGCTGTAACTCACAAGTGTAGCCAAGCCCTAAGGTGTGACTTTAAACCAACACAGTTACACCAGAATATCTCCCTGTGTGGACACTCTTATTCCAGTCTAAGAGTGTCTTTTTCCAGTTTAGTTTATGTCTCTTTAAGTGGTTTAGTCTATACCAAAACAAAACAAAAATAAAGGCCACCCAAAATAAGAGTTTCCGCACAAGTATTTATACTGGTACATATCAGTTTAATTATACTGGTATAACTGGTAAAACTTTCACGTGCTTTTAAAAAAATGTTGACTAATTTTTCACATGACCTGTCTGTCGCTGGAATGCCCCTAGAGAGGTGTCATGCAGGGGACCGAAAAAGAAGGCCAAGCATTTGAAATAGTAACATTTATTAGACCTTGCAGTACAATGTTCCGCTGCAACCTGCTGGCATGTGGTACGATGAGATAGAGACAGATCTTCCATTCAAACTACACTTTAACTCAGGGAAGGTGCACTGGGCTAGGAAACAGAACAGGATTTTTACTGTAATCTCTTCTGTGACCATGTTTTTGTGTACTTTATAGCCTTATTGTTGGCCAAAATCTCATCTCTCTCCTTTAGGGTAGGCAACTATCATTCCTTCCACATAAGAAAACAGAGAGGTTGCACAAGGTCTCTTCCAACATAGCTGGAAACAGAACCTAGGTCTCTAAAGTGACAGAGCCAAAACTCTTCCAATTAGCACATACCTTTTCAAAATAAATAGGCTAGATCTATGATTTTGGCTATGCTGTCTGTAACCATTGTTCTAATCACACTAGTCCACTTACAAAAATCTTCATGACAAGGACTTAAGACTGCTATTGCACAACAGTACCTTCTGCCAGCTTCCGCAATGGTGGGATTTTCCAACCCCCAATCAAACATTAGAAAATCAAGAACCTCGATTGGATAGGGATCAATCTGCTAACATAGCCCAACAGATGAACCGGTGGGGGGCTGGCACAGTTCACTGAATCCAAACCAGAGAGCAGGAAATGTTTCTCCTTTTGCACCTGTCTCTGACTTGTGGGAAGAAACTAGGTTAGCACGGGGGACTTCCGATTGGGAGACAGACGGGGGAGGTCTCACGTAGCCAGGAATAAATCATGCGTGGAGATTTTGAAAAATTATAGATACTTTTCTAACACAAAGTTTTGTACCCAACTAGGGGTGACTCTATTGTGGGCCTTCTTGTGGTGGGTAAAGATGAACTGATCACAGGACTGGATGTTTGTGGTTGCTCTGGGGCCACTGATCATGACTTGACTGTATTCAGTAAGGACCAGTAGGGTGGTTTTGCAACAAATTGATAAATTAAACAGCATGGTATTCACCCAAGAGTTCTGAAGAAATGCAAATGTGAAATTGCAGTATACTAACTAACTATAGTATGTTGAGGAAAAGTGAACATGGTTTTTCTAAAGCAGATGGTGGGGGAGCTGAGGGCCTCCTGCTGGGCTCTGACCCAGGCCACTCTGAGGGCAACACAAGGGTGTGACACTTCCTACCACCCCGTTATTGTCCAAGGTTCTCAGTTTATCACAGGAAGCGCTGAAGAGTGTCAACTCACTGCTTGGCACCTCTTCACGGCCAGGCGTGGCATGGCAGCTCTCTCCCTCTTGGGGTGGCAGCTGCCTGTGTAACGCTGACAGATCCCAGTCGTTGGTGGGCGGGCTCGAACCATGGACCTCTGGAGCTTAGTGCATGAGCCTTACAGCATGAGCTAAAAGCCAACTGCCTGTTAGCTAAGGCTGTAGAGCAGACTCATTTTATCTCTCTCTAAGTGGTCTCGGTGCCACTAGATGGGACAGAACACCACACCCAGAAGGTGTGTGGGTTACCTACTTCCCCTAGCTGAGGAAGCGCATCTTGAGCTTCAGAGACTCCCCAGTTGAAATCCCGGACGACCCCTGTAACGCTGCGGCCTCTGGCGGGACACTACTGAGAGTACCAATTCAGGACAAATTGCTTGGAGCAGGGCAGTGACAGTTCAGTTAAGGTCTCCCCACATATGCCTGAAATGAATGTTAGCACTACAAGACAAAACAAATCACAAACTTAGGGAAAACCAGGAAATGCACAGTTAAGTTGCTGCTTTATACACCTGTTAAGAACTGGGAACATCTCAGTACCTAACCCTTCCTAACAAGAAGTGTCATTTTTCCTGTGTCCAACATAACTCCAAGCCAGGACTCCCTGATGGGTATGTCTAGACTAAAGTTTGTGGGCCTGCTTTAGTTTGAGTTAATTGATTGCCAGCTAACTTGATAAGTAGTAGTACCACAAGTCTGAAGTCTCACCTAGATGCTCCACAAACATTTGGTCCAGGACACAATGCTATGCCAACATTGTGAATAGGTGTAATCACTAATCAGCACAGCTCTACTGGCAAAGCCCCTACTGGAGATGCAGTTATACTGGCAAAACTGGGCTTTTGCCGGTATTGCATGTTTCTCTTGGGGGTGGAGGGAGGGAGGAGGGGAGAGAAGGTGGTAAGGGTGAAAGAGTAGCCCGGGGGTTGGGGGGGGGGGCTGAAATAAGCTATACTGGCAAAAGCACAGTTTTGCCCAGTATAAGCTGCATCTGCACTAGGAATGCTTTATTAGTATAGTACAGTGGTATAGATATACCAGCAAAGCACTCCTATTGTAGACATGGCCTAGGACTCAGCCTAGGGTAAGCCAACAGTCTTAGTATCCTGGTACAAACGTTTGTTATACCCCTGCATACATGTTGATGTCATGGCAACCAACAAATATTTCATTCAGCCTGAAGTAACACACCAACAAACATTTGTGGAGTGTTTGGACTAGCATTTACAATTACAGGAACTCCTCACTTAAAGTCGTCCCGGTTAACATTGTTTCGTTGTTACGTTGCTGATCAGTTGGGGAACATGCTCGTTTAAAGTTGTGCAATGCTCCCTTCTAACATCGTTTGGCAGCTGCCTGCTTTGTCCACTGCTTGCAGGAAGAGCAGCCCGGTGGAGATAGTTGGTGGGGGCTTGGAACTAGGGTGGACTGGCAGCCCCCCAGTAGCTCCCTGCTCCCCTAAGTTCCCTGTGCAGCAGCTGCCCAGCAGGCTATCAATTGCTGGCAGTTCAGCTGTCCCTCTCCTCACTGCCATGTGCTGCTCCTGCCCTCTGCTCCAGAGCCTCCTGCTTGCTGGGGGGGGGGGGGGGCAGAGGGGAAGCAGGGGAGAAGAGGGGAACTAATGTCAGAGTGTCTCCCTCCCCCCTGCTCCTGCACCCCACTTACCCCATTTTCCATAGAGCAGGGGGGACACACGACAGTCCCGGAGGCAGCAACTGAGGGGGGGGGTCTCAGCTTGCTGATCTAATTAACAAGGCAGTGGACTTAAGACAGGGATCAGCATACTTAAAGGGGAAATGCACCTCTCTCTCTCTCTCTCTCTCTCACACACACACACACACACAGGGTGTGTGTCTCTGTCTGCTATGCTGTCTCCCCTCTCTTCATTCCTTCTGCCTTGTAGAGTGTGAGGCTACATTAACAACAAGTTAACCCTTGAGAGTTAGTTCATCATTTAGCAGTAAGGCATTCCCTGGGAAATATCCCACCCTCT
Organism: Eretmochelys imbricata; assembly: GCF_965152235.1. NCBI lineage: Eukaryota > Metazoa > Chordata > Testudines > Cheloniidae > Eretmochelys > Eretmochelys imbricata. The sequence goes on from NC_135574.1 coordinate 170,931,510, forward strand.
GACTTCACCACCTCAACCAAGCTTCACAATCATCATTGCTGTGTACCAGTATTAAATTTTTTGTTTAAAATTTATACTCTGTGTGTGTGTGTGTGTGTGTGTGTGTGTGTGTGTGTGTGTATATATATAGTCTTTTGTCTGGAGAAAAAAATTTCCCTGGAACCTAACCCCCCCCATTTACATTAATTCTTATGGGGAAATTGGATTCGCTTAACATCATTTCGCTTAAAGTCACATTTTTCAGGAACATAACTACAACATTAAGTGAGGAGTTCCTGTACATTAACTAACTCAGTTTAATCTGGAATCAGTTAACATGGGTTAAAACAGAATTAAAAAATTGTAGTCTAGACAGCCCCACTGTAGCCGATCGGCCTTCATATAAAGAGCAATTGAAACAGAGATTACACTGAATGCATGGAACTCCTTTTTTCCAGCTGCACAATAATAATTAAAGAGGCTAAGAATGCATTAGGGAATTTCCAACAATTAGTTTCCTGCAGTTCAGGCAAATATTCCTCAGTCCCAAAAGAATGATACAAGAAGGCTCTAGTTTTCCAAAACCACTTTTAGTGGAAATTAGTTAGTCAGCAGTGGCCACTTAGAAAAGGAATGCTCATCTTTAAGAGAATTTAAATTTGTCAGGAAAATTTTCTGCTCAATCTACTGTTCTACAAAGAGGAATGGAAATACTGGCCACTTATAATCGGCAAATGAAGATTACTATCTTTATAGTATAAATATTACTAATTTAATGATGTGGGCTTTTTTTCTCTAAATTTTGAAATATAAAAGCAGTCACTTTACCACTGTCTATGATATATGCATGTGGGAGGCACGGAAACCATCCAGTCCTATTTGTGCACCTAGAAGTCGGGCATATAGAATAATGATTTTATGGCTGCTATATAATAGTGACAAGCACCAAAAGGTCCTGTTTTTATGCTTTGATGTAACTCATCATGTTCTCACTTTATCAGGAGTACAAAGAGTCTTCAGCATAAGGTGTTCAGAGTATTGTACCTACAAAAAACGATTAAATTAACCGCTTGCTATAATAGCTTCCATTTTTGGCTTCTCGTTCTGTAAAACTCAACAGTGGCTGCATAGGGGCACTGATGTGAAAATGGTTAATAACTTTGTAAATTAAGTCACATACAATAATTAGTCAAACGGGGAGAAATAGAAACAATATATGCTGACAGGTTGCTTTATTTACTTGTTTGGAAACATGGGTATTTAAAAAGAGCAACACACAACCTTCTGCACACACATTTCTTGTTACAGAAGACTGCTAACATCATAGTGAGGCATGTGGAATTATTCAGAGGTCAGTTGCTCAGCAGCCATGAAAATGTCAGTTTCATTATCTTTATATGACAGACATAGGCTAAGTTTAATTGGCACCAGCAGATATTTGCATATTAGTGATGCTCCATTCCTGTTATAGGAAGAGACAAATAAGGATAGTTCACTTTTTTCATCGACCATTAAACATTGCCAGCTTACTGCTCTGTTAGAGCTGAGACAGTTCTATTGGCTTTGCCAGTTATAGCATTAGAAAGTGCCTTCCTCATTACCGCTGTTGATGGGGGGAAGAAATGAAGAGTTTTGACATGTCACACCAGCCACTATTGCTACCACTAAGGAACAACAAGCAGGCAGAGCTCCATTTGCCTGGGAACCAATGAAGTATTTACACCTTAGCAAGTGGCAGACGTCAATTTAAAATAAAATAAAAGAGCAGATCTCCAACCGTTTTGATATACTGACTCAGAGTGACAGTTTCATATGACTTTCTCCAAGCAGTTGCCTCCTCTGCAACTTCCAATTCATTAGCGAGCCAGGGCCTTTTGAGACTTGTTTTCATGTAGGCAAGGTGCTTCTAATTTGTGCACAATACAGCTGTTTTGCTGTCAACAATGTCATGAGCATTACTAAAAATATATTCAAACTGAGTACTCCAGTGTTCCCTCTAATTTTTTACATTCATGTGCAGAATGAATTCTGTTATGTGCCCCGATATGAAGGTGATGTGTGGCAGAGGTGGGGCCAAGGGGCTCAGAGAGTGGGAGGGGGCTCAGGGCTGGAGTAGAGGGTTGGGGTGCGGGGGGGGGGTGTTGAGGACTCTGGCTGGGGGTGTGGGCTCTGGGGTGGGGGCGAGGATGCGGGGATTGGGGTGCGGGAAGGGGCTCAGGGCTAGGGCAGAGGATTGGGGTGTGTGGGAGGTGAGGGCTCTGGCTGGGGTGCAGGCTCTGGGGTGGGGCCGGTGATGAGGAGTTTGGGGTGCAGGCTGCTCTGGGGCTGTGGCGGGGAGAAAGGACTCTCCCCAGCTCTCTCTCGCCACAACAGCTCGGGGCCGGGTGAGAGGCACCTCTCCCCGGCGATGGCAGCTTCGGCAGGACTGGGGTGGGCCAGGGGAGGGGTGCCTCTCCCCACTTGCATGGCTTTTGATAGCCTGCTGCACACCTGCACAGCTTAAAGGGAATTCAGGTGTACTCTATTGAACAGCGAAAACAAGAAATTGCTGCAACTGACCTCTCACTGGTGGTGGGTGGGAATAGGATACAGAGCTTTTTGGCAAAGTTGTGATCAATACACCTTAGGCCAGGTCTACACTACCAACTTGCATCAGTATAGCTACATTGCTCAGGGGTCTGAAAAATTCACACCTCTTGAGTAACACAATTATACCAATCTAATCCCCGATATAAACAGCGCTATATTGAGGGTCGACATAGGTATTGCCATTCACAAAGGGGGATTAACAGCCAACGGGAGAAGCTCTCTTGTCAGTGTAGTGGCGTCTTCACTGCACAGTTGCAGCCTTTTAAGGGTAGCCTAGGGATGTAAATGTGTAAAATCAGTAACTGTGTAACCGATTAAAATTCTATCGGTTACACAGTTAAACGTTTATCCGGGGAACTAGTGGTGCGGGGGGGGGGGTTTGCAGCACCCCCACATTTTATGTGGGGCTCCATTGCTGCCACCGCACCTGGGGATCCCTGCTGTTGCTGCTGTGTCTGGGGCTCTGCAGCCGCCCAGCATCTAGGCGCACCCGGGGTCCTGGCTGTTGGGACAGACCCTGGGCGCGGGGCCAACAGCCTGGAGGGGCCCCAGCCATGGGCCCGGGATGCTGGGCAGCAGCTGGGATGCTGGGTGCACAGGGATGCCAGGAGTCAGGCATGGGGGCTGGCAGCCAAAGGGACCCTGAGCAAGCAGGGCAGCAGCTGTGACCCTGGGCACGGGGTGGCAGCCAGGACCCTGTGTGGGGTTTAACTGTTAATGGAAACCGATAAGCATCAAGCTTATAGGTTAACCAGTTAAACTCTTGCATCCCTAGTGTAGACCTGTCCTTAGTCTCAGCCAAGAGGAGATGCTCAGAAGGAAATAGTTATTTATCTTACCATTTTATTCTGCCACATATTTGAGTGCCTTCCCCATAAAATCATTAGCAGCAGTGAAGTACCTAATGGACTTCACAGTGTTTCTGGCCCTTTTGGAGTAAAAACCCTGCTTGGGGTATTTTGTGTTTTTGTTGGTTGTTCCTTTCGTGTATCACCTGCTTTCTCAAAGACTAAAGGCGCTGGAGTAGCGTAGGTGTAACAGTGGATAGAATTTAGCCCTATGGGCTTTAAACTATTGACATGTATTCTGGGGGTGTAATTTAAGAGCCTACTCCAGCTCCCACTGTAGTCAAGAAGAGCTCTGTGTAGCTCAAAAGTTTGGCTCTTTCACCAGCTGGGTCCAATAACAGATATTCACCCATCTTGTCCCTCTCCTATTCTGGGACCAACATGGCTACAGCAATACTGCAAACAACAATGGGAAGTTTGTCATTGACGTGAATGTGAGCAGTATTAGGCTTTTAAATATTTTCTTATTTTATATAACTCCAGCAACTTCTGAGGATCTGTCTTGGAAGTTATTTTAAAATGTTTTATTTTTTCCAAAAAGGTGAAGTATGTCATTATTTCTGATCACACAAAGGTTTATGGGGGACAGAAAAGGAACATGAAATGTCAAGGCGTGTAAATGGGCATTATGAACTAGTTAGTCGTATCCTTCTCTTCCTCTGTCTTTCCTCACCCCACAAACAAGAGAAGCATAAATTAAAGCTGCCTTTGGGGAGTTGCGAGGTTCACCTGGTAACAGTGACTTTTTCATAAATTACTACTTTTGCAGAGAAGCCAGGAATCCAATTAACAAGAAGATTGGATTACTCTCTCACCCTCTATGACTTTGTCTACACACATACATTCTTACACCTAGTGGCAATGTAGCTTCGGCAATTCTAACAATGGTGGATGTGCTAGTGTAGACAAGTCAGAGTCTCTGAGGAGGTTTAGATGACATGAGACAGTGATAAAAATGTCAAAGGCTACTTCATACCAGTGACAGAGCAATAATGGGAGAATTTCCTTAAATCCTTGGTGTAGATGAACCTGTGAGATATGGACAGACTTGCCCTGCTGCTGTACCTGTGTATCTCACAAATCTCATTAGCACTGAATTCACTAAAAATGTGAACTTGCTCTAGGAGTGCCTCAGACTACAAGATTCTTCTCATTCTCAGTGTAATGCATGCTTTCAGGACTGTAATAGGCAGAGTGAAGCAGGAAGTGATTATGGAGAGAACCACTATCTTTGGTTGTGAGGTTTGTTTTGTTTTTTAAATAAGGTTGCTCTGGACTGTGTGGTTAATTTAGTCTGTTTCATCATTTGTTTTGGTAAGAAAAACTGAATTCAGGCTTAAGGAGAATAATGTCAAATACATAAGCCACTTCAATGCTGCCCAAATGTTGGGCCAATAAACCTTAAGCCAGCAATGAAATATTTTATTTGCATATGTAGCAAAGAAATTCTTTGTTCAGAGCCCAATTCTTCTCTATTCTAGTCAATGGGAGCAGTAGCAGGTGCTTAGTCCCTTATACGTTATAAGACTGCAAAGAGAAAATAAAGTTAAAAAACCAACCAACACCCCCCACTAATATATCCCCCCCTGCAAAAAAATCCACAACCAACCATCCAAGCAAACAGCAAGGCTATGGAAAGGACACAGTCCAGGAATGCTCCTCAGCAGTAATGCCGACCTCACAGTGCCTGCCTGCACCAGGACACAAGTTTGCAAAGTTGTTTTAGGTGAAGAAGGGGGTGGGGGAACCCCCAAAAGTATAAAAACTGATTCTCTCTGACCGGGCCCGGGAAGTATTTAGCTCCCTGCCCTAAGGGGCGGCGGCTGCTGCTGGGAGGGAGATGTGGGTGATTTCAGAAGATTTCCTCTCGGGAAAAGAAAGTCACCCAAAGGCTGGTGTGCCAGAGCAGCCATCAGCGGAACTGAAGGGGCTGAGCGCCCGCCCTTCCCCTGGGAACCGCAGGCTGCCGGCAGCCCCCCGCCGGGGACCAGCCGATGGGGCCCCCGCGGAGAGGAACGGGGGCGCTGCAGAGCACAGCGAGCTGCCCAGGGGAGCGGGGCCGCTGGCGGGATCTAGGTCCCGGCTCGTTCCCCCGTGGAGCCGGAACTATGTCAGAGCGGGCCCGCTGCTCTGCGCCCGGCTAGGCCCCGCACGGCACGGGAGCTTAGCCAGGGGCCCTACAGCGCGGTGCAGAGCTGCCAGGGGCCCGACACCCCGCGCCTAAAGGGGGCAGCCGGGCACCTGGCTGCTCTAGCCCCCCGCAGCCTGGCACCGCTCCGCCCCGCAGCCGAGCCCCGTGGTGCGCCCCCCCCCCCCGCGCCGCCTTAAACCACGCTGCAGAGCCCCCCCTTGCAGCGCCCCGCAGCCAGGCACCGCGCTGCACCAGGCCCCTTGCACCGCTCCGCCCCGCAGCCGAGCCCCGTGGTGCGCCCCCCCCCCCCCCCGCGCCGCCTTACACCACGCTGCAGAGCCCCCCCTTGCAGCGCCCCGCAGCCTGGCACCGCGGGGAGCCGACACCGTGCTGCACTGAGCCCATTGCTTGGCTCTCCGGCCAGGCCCTGCTGCGCTCCCCGCTAGCACAGGGCCGGGCCCGCCTCTGCACCGCGCCGCCTCCTCCCGCCCCCCCATCCACCCAGCAGTGTCCGCGCGGTAGTTTGGAGCATAAGACTGGTGAAAGGCACCACTCCCCACCCCCGGGTGCACCATTGATAAACCGTTCGGAAAGACATGGTGTCAGGGCTCCAGTGGCGCAATCGGTTAGCGCGCGGTACTTATACAGCAGTACAGAGCAGAGCAATGCCGAGGTTGTGAGTTCGAGCCTCACCTGGAGCACATAGTCTTTTGGGACACGCACCGCACGTTTTTCGTGTTTGGTGTTAAGAGTGTTTGCAGCTTTCGACTACAGCTTGCACTAGGAATAACTGCTGAGCTTGGCGACGGCTAAATTGTGCAGCCATTTTATGTGTGTGTAACACTGCATAATAGCACTAATCTATACACTGCATTATATAATAAACACAGGGCATGATAAAAGTGTTTCTCTCTCTGAATATATTTATATATACACAATTTTATGTGTGTATCTGTAGAAATACACAAACTTTTCTATGTATTATATGTATGTGTACACATATACATACGTGCAGGTGATTTTTGTATGTGTCTGTGTATATTTCATGTATGCTTCTGCCTTTATTGATACATCCAAATTAGTTTTTGAAATGATGCAATTCATACATTTTCTTGGGAACAGATGCATACATGATCTTTGTGGTAAAGCATTTTTAAAAAATTCATGTGATTTAATGTATATATTATGATATATGTAAAATACGAATTATTGTTTCATTTATAGTATAAAGGTGAGTTCATGCAAACTAGTTCTCTGAGGCTGCAAACTGATAAATTGTCTTTTTCCTCATTTGAATTAGATGTATATTGTGTAGCCTCACAATACAATAATTGGCTTTTAAAGTCTGGACTATTAGGGTTGCCAGGCATCCGGTTTTTGACCAGAACGCCCGGTTGAAAAGGGACTCTAGGGGCTCTGGTCAGCATGGCCAACCAGGCCGTTAAAAGTCCAGTTGGCGGTGCTGCGCATCTAAGGCAGGCTAGTCCCTGCCTGTCCTGGCTTTGTGCTGTGGCCCTTGGAACTGCGGCCAATGGAAGCTGGGGGGTGACAGTGTCTGCAAGCAAGAGTAGCGCACAGAGCCTCCTGGCCCCGCCTTAGCCCCACTGCGCTGCTGACTGGGAACCACACAAGGTAATCCCGTGCCTCTGCCCCAGCCGAGTCCCCCCAAACCCGGAGCCCCCTGCTGCATCCCAAGCCCCTCGTCCCCAGCCTCACTCTAGAGCCCGCACAGCCAGCCCAGGGCTTATACCCCCTCCCTCACTCCAACCCCCACACTCTGAATCCCTTGGCCCCACCCCCCAGCCTGGAGCCCCCTCCTGCACCCAAACTTCTCATCCCCAGCCCTACCGCAGAGCCCGCAACCCCAGCCGGAGCCCTCACCCCCTCCCTCACCCCAATCTCCTGCCTCAACCCCCGTCCCCCTTCCACATGCTGAATCCCTCATTTCCAGCCCCACCCCGGAGCCTGCACTCGTAGTTAGAGCCCGCACCCCCTTCTGCACCCCAACTCTTTGCCTCAGTCTAGTGAAAGTGAGTGAGGGTGGGGAAGAGCGAGCCACTGAGGGAAGGGAAATGTGGGGGTCGGGACCTCAGGGAAGGGGCAGGGCTACGGTGTTCAGTTTTGTGCAGTTAGAAAGGTGGCAACCGTAGACTCATTCATGATATTATTCTCTGCAATTGTGGATTATGTTGAAAGTTTTTAAAAAGTTAATACATAAAATGTAAAAGTAAATTATTGTAAGCGGCTTGTAGTGACTTCGGAGGTCTTTGCTGTTAGTGGCATGTCAAAAAGGGAAATAGCAAAATGCTTGATAAAGATTGACATGGTGGTGACTGGATTATGGATGCTTCCATAATATAACGAACAAATAAAAATAATACATAAATAGCTCTTTGTTTGCATTCAGTGTCACCTTATCTTTCTTCATGCACTAGCCCAGTGCCACAATAGTCAAGGTTAAACCCAAACTTAAAAAAAATTGAAAACATAAAAATCATTCATAAAGATTATTGCTTGCATTGAAGACGATGTCAAAGACCCATGTTGGTATCAATGGGAACAAGATCAGATCCTAGGTTTTGTGAAACATACAGTTTGGGATTAAACTACTTTACAATAGCCTTTTATGAAATGTCCTTACCATTTCCCTGTTAGAAGCTGCTACGAGATGAGGCCATCTGGAGTTTAAAGGTTTCATATATAGGATTTTGGTCTGGCCTACCAGAGACTGGGGACAGCTATGAAATTCTCATCTGATTCTGAATTTACCCAAAATATAGGGATGTTTGGATCCATGTTTTTTTATTCAGACCTTTCTCTTATTATTACCTTTGCTATCATGCACACTTCTGCTGCACAACAGAATACAGGGTAGAAAGGACTTCCTTCTATAATAGTAGGTTTCAGAGTAACAGCCGTGTTAGTCTGTATTCGCAAAAAGAAAAGGAGTACTTGTGGCACCTTAGAGACTAACCAATTTATTTGAGCATAAGCTTTCGTGAGCTCTCCGATGAAGTGAGCTGTAGCTCACGAAAGCTTATGCTCAAATAAATTGGTTAGTCTCTAAAGTGCCACAAGTACTCCTTTTCTTTCTGTAATAGTGTATGCTTTGCACAGGTGTCTAGTTGAACTTCCTCTTTGTTCTAATGAGCACTTTGGTTTTCTAATCTGAATTTAAAATGGCAGGGAAAAAAAAGAATGATAGGGTATGTCCATATGTACAGCAGTGCAGTGACCCCGCTGCATTGATACAGATGCATCACTGCAACGCATCTGGTGAAGATGCTCTATGCAAGGGGTTGGCAACCTTTCAGAAGTGGTGTGCCGAGTCTTCATTTATTCACTCTAATTTAAGGTTTCGCATGCCAGTAATACATGTTAACGTTTTTAGAAGGTCTCTTTCTATAAGTCTATAATATATAACTAAACTATTGTTGTATGTAAAGTAAATAAGGTTTTAAAAATGTTTAAGAAACTTCATTTAAAATTAAATTAAAATGCAGAGCCCCCCGGACCAGTGGCCAGGATCCGGGCAGTGTGAGTGCCACTGAAAATCAGCTTGCATGCCGCCTTTGGCACGCATGCCATAGGTGGCCAACCCTGTTCTATACTGAAGGGAGAGAGCTCTTCCGTCAGCATAAAAAAACTACCTCTGCAAGCAGCATAAGCTATGTTGGTGGGAGAAGCTCTCCCACTGACAGAGGGCTGTGTGCACAAATGCTTATGTGGAATATTCACACCGCTGAGTGACATAATTTTTGCTGACATAGGCTGCAGTGTAGACAAAGGCTAAATCTGTTTCTGAGATGCTGAAATTATCTTTGTTTTGCATCTGAACAAGGCTACTCAGCATTGTTGCATCATGTCATTCTTGTGGTAGAGGTGACTTTATGGATGAAACCTAGGGCCCTGATCCTGCAAACACTTATGCAGGTGTCAACATGGTAGTAGGACTACTCATGGTAAGGAAATTAAGCACATGCATACAGATTTGCAGGATAGGGGGGTTTATAATGGAAATAATGCTAAATCATTGCAACTACTGGTGATGCAATAGGTCATTAATCCACATTAATGTCTAAATGCATACTCACAAAATGAAGTGAATGAAATTACTACAGATCTAATTAATAATTTGAATAGATTTGTGACTATATTCTGTTGGGAGCAGGGCTGTTTAAAACCCTGCCTGGCCATGGCTTTTGATCTTGTGTAGTCATTTGCACCTGTACAGAGTGGTAGCCGTTTACACTCACTTTGCACAGGTGTAAATCACTAGATGAGGTGCAAGGTAGTGAAAAAAGCAGTCTATGGTTTAGCTGGGTTTCAAAAATATAAATAGCAGAGAGGCAGCCTGATGGTAGAGCATTGTGAGTTTTGTTTTGTTTCCTTCCCTTCTTTGTCTACTGAGTGTTTCTTTCATTAGGTAGCAATACAGGCCTCTCTACTAATGCCTCTCAATGACTGTAGGAGTTTGGAGCCAGTAAAACACTGCACTACTCCGCAGCAGACTAATTAAGGTAAGGAGTGTTTGGGGGCTTGTGGTGAGGTAGCAAAGGGGATAGTGAGCCTTGTTCAGTAGTATGTAATGGAAAAATGTGTGTGTCAGAATGAGGTAAGTGGTTGAGGAGGAACAGGGGGCTTACCTTAAATGTGAGAGTCAGGTTATCCATACTCTGTGGGAACTGCCTAGCTCCGGTGCTGTGGTTATGGCAGCCTAGCTTGATACTGTAGATCTATCTTACAGTGATAGAAGGGGGCTTTCTGTTGCTTTAAGAACGTCACCTATCTCAGTGATGGTAGCTAGCTGTACCTACTACACTAAGGGTTAGGTCAGCATAGCTACTGTGCTCCAGAGCATGGCTTTTTCACACCCTGGTGTGCTGTAACTGTGCTGATAGCCACTTTTAATGCAGACCAGGTTTTGTTTGCACTGTCTCTTTGGTTTTTATAGCACTAGTATAGTTGCCCTGGTGCAAATCCTTAACCTGCTGCTAAATCACCAGTGCGGAGAGGGTCTTGGGGCCATGTAGCACACCTCTGTGTACAGACAGGCCATGCTGTAGTTGGAGTCTGTGGGAGGAATATTGGCCGCACACACTACTGTGGCAGCTTCACCATTCTTGTTAAGGGTGTGGAGTATGCTTCTTGCTTTGTCTGGCTGGCTTCAAGAGACTGGAAAGAAAGCAAAGCTGTATTCTATTTATATCTATGCTAATTACTATTTCTGTTGACAACACACAGGTGTCAGTCATTTGTTTTGATAAAGTAAAGCTCAGCTCTGAGGTATTTTTGTGTGTATGACCAAAATGTAATACAGCATGCTTCTGCTTATTTCTGTGCTAAAATCTTGCAAGGCAGTTAAGCGATCAGTACTCTTACATTTTAAAATGAAGTTTGAAAATCTGATACCCTAAACTACCTCTGCTGGCTATCTTACTCGCTGGCTTGCACTCATCTTGGGAATGATAACCTTTGTCCAGTCCAGTAAACACTTGAGCACATGAGTGAAATTCACCCTTTGCAGAGAGCCCAAGCAAGACTTAAGCATCACTAGTGTCTCATCCCTGTCTTCCTCCCACCTGTGCTGTTTTAGTTTTAGCTTTTTGTTTTTCTTTTCTTTTCTT